>NC_073729.1:13667914-16067914 GCF_023634155.1 Falco peregrinus
ATAAATAGCCTCAGATTGTCATTCACGGGGGAATTTTAATCTGAATTTTTCACTATGAGGAGAATTGATAGTATTAAGGAGCAGCACGTAGAATGTTTTATTACTGAAATGTTTTATCGGTTTTTCATTTTGATAAAGGAAGTTATTCATATCAGGTGGGTTTATTACCTGAAGTCTCTTTAGTGACTAATAGTATTTTTCTCATTCAAAGTAAATGCATTTTTAAAATTTAGGCCTAAGTTTTTTTCCTAAAAATCTACATCAAGTTCTATTATGGAGTGCATATATATTTTTCTGGTATTGCTTGGCCATCTTAAATAAACTTATTTCACTTAATTTGCTGTTACTCATTAGTTGTTTTTTGACAAACTTACCAACTCAAAAAGACTGCATTGCTGTAAGAATATTAAATTGATTATATTTCACCTGCCAGTGTCCCTTTACTAATTCCTTTTTTTAATTCAGGCAGCTTCTGCCTTTTTCCTCCAGTTTAGAATGTATTTTTTTGCCAAACTGGAACATTTGAAAATCCTCTAGGACATGGAAGACTGAGCTATATTGTTGTCTATCAGCTTCTGTAACTGTGACATAAGTACTTATATATATATATGAATTATTTTTGAGGTGTGATATATTTGAGGTGAAATGTTTGCCTTTTATAAGCCAGTACACCCATTTATGTGCTCAGCTATGGTGGACTTTGTCTCTTTTTGGTCTTTATTCAGTGTTAGGTCAGTATTTCTTCTGTTTGAGTAACTTGAGCTGCAGAGTGTCCATGTTCTCAAACAGGATCTTAGTATCCACAAAGTAAATAATATTGAAGGGAAAAATTTATAGCTATACCACCCAGAAGGTTCTTTAATTCATTTAATCTCCTGAGCACTTCCGAAGGTGCACTCTCAGTTCAGAACCCACGCTCAGTCTTTTATCATTTGTCAGGGTCCCAAGTTGATGTGACATTGTCTACTGTCCTTTGCAGAGAGATTTTTCTTAGAACTCTGCAAAGGTGTAAGTCTAGTCTCTATGTTTTTACTCAGAAAAACTGTACAACTGTGGGTTTTAACAAAGCTTTTAAATGCATCCTCAGTTTTAGTAACTGTTACTTTGACAAGGTTAATTTCTTGTATCTTGAGTTCTTCAATGATTATTTTCACTCAGGAGGGCACCTGTTTTCCCCAGGATGAAGAATCTCACTACTTTTTAATAGACAAAAAGAACTACTGTAAACGTAGCTGCATCCAATAATGAAAAACTACTCAAAATTACAAGTTTCAAAATATAATTTAGCTTTGCAGTGTACTTCACCTGAATCTGTTCTGTAGTCACACAGAGGCTCAAAGGCATGAGTGACGTTACTGGAGAGCAGTGGATTCTGAAAACCCAGATAAGTGCAGTGGTGCTCATCAAAGCCACACTTGTTCGTGCAGGCTAGATCAGCTGCGAGCTGCAAATCTGTGTAATAGGTGGGATTTTACAGTGCAATCACGATTTTGCTCTCTGAAACTATATTGATGGGCTTTCCCTGTTGGGCTTTCCCTATTGATCTGCCTCCTAAAAAGTACTGAATGTTCATTGTGATGTCTTTGGTGGAAAAAGGGTACTGTTTCTTCTATAATATTTATTCCTTAAGAAACGTTCTATAGTCTAAGGAAGCATAGTAAATGCCTTGAAACATGGATGAAACTTATTTCCTGTGTGAATCCCACAGGATGGGACAATGATCGTGACTTTTTTCTCCGGTTGTATTAGGCTCAACAAAAAAAAAGAGATTTCGATTTTTATGTCAAGGTAAAGAATATGTCAATGTTGTTAAATGAAAAAAGAATCTTTTTAAAATTAGTAAAGTTCATAATTTTTGACAAGAGTCAAATCTAGAGTACAGCTATGCATGCTTTTGAAAATACTTCTGCATGTGAATGGCTTAGCAGATATGAATGTAACTCCCCTGAGTTCCCTTCTGGAATGACAATATTGTTTGCAGAACCTCCAGTTTTTAATGTTAAACTCAAAAGTAGAAACTTTCTTTAATTAGTTGGGCTGGAGAGTAAGGAAGCGATCTTAGTTAGGAGAGCAAAAATAAGATTTTAATTTATTTTTTTCCCCAACTTCTGACTGGAGATGATTAGCAGCTGTGGGCTTTACTGTCTTTTAAAGAAACACAAAATAGTACAAAGACTTGTTAAAGTTCACTTATGTGCCGTTGAGTTACTAAACATTGATATTTATTCAGAAAACCTGAAGGCTAATATATTTAGTGCTACTCCCTCCACTGTCATAATTAAAATGCTCCAAGATGTTTATTTCCTCTAATCTTCAGCATTTTGTCTTTATGAAATGGAAACGATATTTACAAATACTGCTAGCGAATTCAGAAAGTCAACGAAATGTGTGAATTCTCTTATAGAAGTACATTTACAAAAGTAAGGTCCAGGGCAACCATAATGCAGAACTGTGTGGTGGTGATGGTATGGTTTTCCTGAGACAACTAGCAGCCACATCTCTTTTCCCATACATAAATGGCAGTCAGCAATAGCTAGAAACAAAAGACCCCTCTCTCACTCTCTGAATACAGTGACATTCATTCTCAGAGAAGCAGGGGCAGCTTTTTGAAAGCAGACTTCTTCAGTCCAACAATAACACACAATGAGTTATTGACTTGTTTATATATGGAGCTCTTTTCAGTAACTAACTCTGACTCCCCACAGTCTGGACAAATGATTGATTTCGTTGTTAGAAAAAGAGAAAGCTCTTGCACTAAACTCTGTAGTGCAAACTACTTTTTCCCCATTTGTTCCCCCACTGAATAGGACCTTATTAAAATGCACTTTCCAAAAAATACCTGCAGCTGGCCTTTATAAGCATGTTTTGTATATATAAATAAGTAATTTGTCCCACTCTTTTGTATGGTAACAAACCATTGGAGAACATTGTCAACATATATATGAAGGTTGAGTATCATAGGATTTTGATTAAACAATATTATTTATATCTATATGCATATAAAGCATAATTTAAAAAGTATTTACAGTAACTGTTTGCTAGTTGGTTGCAAATACTTTTAAAAGTTAGTAGGCGTGATGGTTTGTTACTGAGAAATTCCTATTTCCTTTTGACACCAGTTGTTAAACACACCATACACGTTATTTTGATACTTTTTTTTATATGATCAAGTAAACAAATATTTGAAAGTATTAATTGGTAAATTTTGCACATTGTCTTAGTATATCATCTATTATGTTTTATTTTTTGGTTACACTGTTTAAGTTAATTCTTTATAAACTTATATGCAGAACATTTTATTTTAAAGAAAGTGAGCCTTCTTATGTCCTCTTCTATTGCTATGGAGTTTCTTTAATAAGTAAATAAGCATTTGGTTTCTTTTTTATAAATTTTAATACTGTGACATACTGCTTAAAATAATGCCGAATTTGTCCAACAGCTGCATTGCAGGAATAATTTTTATATAGCAAAAAAGGGATGCAGGCTTCTACCAAGCCCTGCAAATTGTGAGTTACAAAACATCACGGGAAGTTAAGCAGTCATTAGAATGTTGCTAAAGGTATGTTTCCAATGCATTTTACTAACACATATGGAAATGCAATGAAGGATTAATGGAGTTAATACCACATTACTTCTGATTCCCCAGGTTCTTGCACCTGTGAAGTTGTGTTAGCCACGGCACACAGAATGTAAAATACTAGCAGATCAGATGCAAAATGCTAGCATTTTACTGCAACATGACATAAATTATGTAGAAAGCTACTCAAGTTTGAAGGAAGTAAGGTATCGGATCTCATATCTGTGTGAATATTCTTTGTGCCTCTTACAAGATTTAAGGAACTGTTGATTTTCTATTTCTATAGGTTTCTATGGCTATAAAAAGAAAATGGGAAAGCGTAAAGTGTGGATTTTTAATCTGGAATATCAACCTTGAAATTTGCTGGTTTTGTTCTAATTCTGTGAGTTAATCACGTCATACCCTGTTTTTACAAATTTGTATTCTTTCCATCTTTTGTGTATGTATTTCTTTTATCGCCTTTCTTTTCATACTTATCTTTAATTGGTTTTCCATAAAAAAAATATTTTGCTTATCATACTTCTTTCCCTTTTCTTTCTTTAATGTAGTTTTCCTAACATAATTTATCTCCCTTTTGGAGTGCTAGCACAGGCCATCAGTTTCCACCTATCAATCCTGCCCAGGCAGATCTGATTAACGAAATATATAATATTGGCATAACTTATGACATGATATAAGTGATGACATTCTGATGTTTACTAGAACCTAGGTAGAATTTCCAAAGATTTAATTAAAAAAAAATTCCTAGAGGGTAACTTGCAAGGAGGAAAAAAATAAATCGGTTGCTTTGCTTTTATCCATTTTCATATGAACACCAGGGATTAGCATACTTTTGAAAAAGCATGTATAAGCAGAGCAAAGGGGGCTTGGGAAGAGCTATATTTTCTATAGAAAACCATGCATAGAGCAGAATTCTGCTGCAGAAATGAATGCATGTCTTGGTATCTTTAACTTCTCTGTGTCTTGCTCTGTGCCTTGTGGACGTAGATCAGGAGCTCATAGTAGCATCATTCTCAACTGGCTGTGGAGGACTGGGGGAGGAAAAGGAAGAGCTATTCTTCTGTGTAGCTTCTGTAGCCTTTTGTGAAGAGCCAGAGATGCATAGGATTTTCCTGTGATCTCGACGTATCCATACTTACAATTGACTTGTCCCTCCCCCCGTGTATCTGAATGTCCTGGGACAGACCCTCAGCTGCAGTGAAGTGGTGTCAGTTGAAGTTGGTGGCTTTTTACTCATTTAATTGAGTGACATGCAAACCTGGACTTACGCCTTCTCCAGTGAAGCCTTTCAGAAAATCTCTGAACAGCAGCTTTGTAGAGCTTTTTAGCTTTTGTTTCTCCTACAGCTTCAGGTGTTACACAAGGAATTAAATAAGGGTGATCAGGAACAGGTCTTGGTCTTGGAAAGACATTATGATGCAGTCTATTTGTTTTATTGGACAAGTTACACTCATTTCACTGGAGAAACATATCTGTTTTCTGTCTGAAATGTAACCAACAGTTTATTTTTTTTCAGTCAATACAGTCCCATTCAACAGCGATAAGCATGATACAAGAATAAAATTAGGTGTATGCTGAAAAAAATAGGACATCTTAGTATCTTTCTTTTCCATTAAACAGAAGTAAAGATCGGTATGCAAATTTGCAAAGAATTGTACCTTAAACCAACTCTTTTGGCTTAAACTTTTGTTTAATTTTTCTTTAAAGATGCTTTACTTTATTTTTACCTTAGGCATAAAAATCCGGGTCTGTTGTGTCCTGAAATCCTTAGTAGTGGCATAAGAATTTGTGACAACAAAGTTCTCAGATTCTTTTCAAGTGTCCAGGCATTTAGTCATATTTAGAATCAGAATTTTAGCAATATTTTTGGTCAAATATTGTCAATATTTAGTCAAATATAATACATAGCTAACTTTGTTAGCCCTTTGCTCATGCCATGACAAAAACTTTTCTGTGATAAGGCTAACAGTAATCAGCTTTAACTTATATTTACTTAAAAGCTTACCCATCTGCTCCCAGTTCTTCTGGTTTTGTTTTCAGCTCTAATTGCTGAAGACCAGTGGGTGTACTAGTGTCAATCAAGTCGCCTTGTGACAGCAAGCATATACAGACCCTTTTTTTCTTTTCTAGAGATTTCATTTACCACCCTTAGGTGAATAGTTTGAATTGGTTTAGACCTTGGGACAGTAGATGAAATCCTGGTTTCATTGAAGTTAGCAACTGAGCCTCTCATACTGATCCCTTCTGGCAGGTACCTAGGGGAAGGCAAAGCCATCATGGAATGCCTACTGCTCCAAAACGAAAACGCAGATGTGAGGCCATCGCTACTATAGGTAGTCTACAAGTATCATTTAAATAGGACCCCCTCAGAGACTTGGGGCCTGGGAGTTTTAAACAACCCCTGCAAAAGCAATTGACTACTGTCAAAAGTAACATGGTCTTAATATTTTTTTAACCTTGTCTCTACTGCATATAAACTAGACGCTGTTTTCCCAACTGAAAAATGTATTTGGGATGTATGAAGTTTTTAGGTTAGTTATTCTGAAAGATGTTTTTTTTAAGAATTATATTGCAAGCCAAGTGAACCCTAATAACATTTAAAATATCCGCCTTTTCAAGTTGGTGTAAAATGAAAACCAAATGTACATAAAAGTGCTTATATGGAAATGTGTAAGAAAATGCCAATATGTTTATATGAAAATGCTTCATTGTGTTTTAATCCACGTGTATGTAGTATGTTATTTTTCATTCTTCAGTTGGAGTTTGCAATGAATGTTCAGAAACGAAAAATCATTAGATATTCTTTCAATGATATCAGAGGAATTATATTTAAATCCAGGTGAAGCAAGTGAATTAAATAATCTTGTTGTCAAATAAGAGAAAAAATACCATAAAATCTATATTTGAAGGCCAGAAGAGTTATTTTTTGTAACTGATTTTAAAGTTGATTTTGATGTCCATGTAAAAATGGGACGATTTTCTACCGCTGTGCTTCTTAGTGAACCAGTAAAGTAATTGCCAAAACTAATTTCAGGATACAACCTTCTGAATCTTTAGATTTACATCTTTTTTTCTGTGGATATTGTGATCCCCAGTAGCAAAGGGTAATTTCCCCAACAGACAGAGCAAGAGCTGTACTAGGCAAGAGCTAAGAACTCAATATTCTTCTGTAAACTGGCTTCAGGAACACACACAAAAAAAGTCTCCAGGATGCCTATATATATGTGACCCTATTTTAAACGTATGCTCTCATTGGCTTATGATTCAGTTCCGTTAAAAAATTTAACTGTGCTTATCAGAAACAGCTACGTATCTGGAAGGTCAGTATTAATACTCACTGGCACAAACCCCCTCAGTCCTTATTAAAGTAAATGAATTTTATAATGAGTGATGGCTTTAATGAATATTTTTTTTAAAAAGATTATTCATATTCTGGAATGCCTCTGGATATAAGACACTGGTCACTTTGTTAACACTGTATCTATTAAAACTTGAAAGGTATTTGTAAATTCTTTAGCAAGATTGGTGACTGATTTTCTCTTTTCTCTGTGAAAACAACTATTGCGTTTCTCCCCTCGTTTTTTTTCTCTTTTTTTATCTTCCTAATTCCATATTGAGTAGGTCTGACATGGACTCTTAACTTTCTTCTCCTTTCTAGCCCTTTCTGTGTAAAAATACGTTGAAGGTTAAATTCTAGCTCCAATTAACTCAAAGGCCAATCAAAAAATAAGTAGTGTCAGGATCCATGGTTACAATCAAATGTTCTGTTTTGTTGACATTTAACATTGATAGAAGTAAAAGTAGGTAGTTCATAGTTCTGTGGAAGAAGTGGTGTCCAGTTATATATTCTGCCCCCAAACACAAGTTGGGCAAGTGCAATTTCATTCCTCTTCCCTTGTGCCAGAATGGAAATAAATTTTATTGACCCTTTTACTTGCATAGAAGATTCCTCCCTTGTGGCCAGCTTCAGCACCTTTACTTGCATGATGAAAATGTTTAGAGAAGACTGTGTCCTCTCCCCTTACTGCTGCCAGCCTACTTTCTGCTGATGTGTTTTGAACAAAAGAACCCCCCACCAGTGGTTGCGTGTTCCCACTCAAAGGATGGATGGGAAGCTTGAAATGAGATAAAAATTCAATATATTCCAATACATTCAATGTAGTAATTGTAAATATGTTTCATGTCATGTGTGACTCCAGCACTGTGTTTGACCCCACGTAGAGGATGTATTCATCCTTCCTATAGAGAAAACCTCCCTGACTGCAGTGGGTATGAAAAACTGATCTGTTAAACTCACTTTTTATCAATTCTGCAGATTTCTGAAGAGATTAAGGATGTTTTCTTCAAATTTTGTTTCCTACAGTTTTTAGTACACAATTCCTTTCACTAGTAAAACAATTTTTGAAGATTTTTCACCCTAGCAAAACATTTAGTGTTCAGTTAAGAGTTTAAGTAACTCCTTTGCTTTTGTTAGAATGGTGTTGCTGCTACAATGAAAATTGTTAAAATCAGTTTTGTTCATTTAGGGAAAAAGTGTAGTTCACAATGTCAAGATTTAGTAAGCCAATCATAAGATTATGCAGGAAATATAATGAAAAACTATTAAATCAAGCATTTTTCTTACAATGGCTCATGTTATGAAGTTGACAGTGTATTGTATAAATGAAATTTTAATATGAAATTGATGGCAGATAAAAGTTAAAAAATATTTGCATGTAGGTTTCTGGATGGCAAAAAAATTTTCCTTTCTAATATTATTAATACATACATCTTATACATATAATATATACATTTTATACACATATACCATTAAATATATATTAAAATTTCATTTGTTGGAATAATTTAAAATATTTTTAGAATTATATCAATGATATTGCATTTTTCTACCATGAATTTTTATTTGACATTAACTTGTTTACAGGAACATTACTTTTCCTTGTCCTCTACTGGTTTCTAACTCATCTTTTTCTTAAATAAAACAGACTCACTAAACAACGTATACATGTAGACTTCAACCTTGAGCTCCCTACTTCAGCAGAAATCCTAAACTATCTGCCTGAGATTGGGACAAACAGCTTTTCCAGTTCCATGTGTTTGGTAATTTTAATTCTGCCTGCTAAAAGGCATGTACCATAATAAAAAGCTTTTAATGACACATCACTTATTAGCAGAAATATGGAGATAGAAAACAAACACTATTTATTATTAGCATAACAAAAATACTGCCCAGAACCATCCTTGCAATGTTTAGAAGGCCAGAAAAATAAAAAGGAACAACAAAATTTATGTAAAGATGGAGAGAGAAATATGTCTTAAGTGGACAAAATATTGAACAACTTTTTGGTTCTAGATGCTTAAAATCTTCTGGTAACTAATAGTCAGTTAATTTACAGACACTAAATTTTCTATTTAGAGCTTGCAAATGAATACCCTGCATATAAAAATCCACTGGATTTTCTTTAAGATTTGCGAATCACATGCAATAGCCATTCAGGTTTTTCACTAATCTTCAGTAGGATGTTGTATCTGTCCTCCTAAAGACTTCTGGCACACGGAAAAGTATGGCAGTGGTGCCAGGCGCTGCACCTCCCAGTGCCCAAGCACCTGGTACAGGACAGGGCACCCTGCTGTTTGAAGGAGTCTGAACCTGCGTGGCAGAGCTCGCCGTTAGTCTGTCAGCAGCCGTAACCTATGAGCAGCAAAGAAGCAGCTAGGAGGAGGTGAGAAGCTGCTCTAAGTGGCACAGTGTGCAAAGTGGTTGTAGTTGTAGCTCTCTGGTTCTCTTTGATGGAATTGTAACATCCATCGCTCAGAGAATGTAGGCCCATTTATTTTGTCTTTTGAATAACTCCATCAGTTGTCAATATTTCATATGTCTTTCAATGTGGATATTAATTTTAATATCACTTGATGTTAGCCTGAATACCGATTCAATAATACTTCCATGTTAAATGATCCAGCTTTATCTTTAAATATTCCTTCTTTTTTATGGTTCATCTAAGTAAAAAAATTCTTATAAGTGTAATTCAAATAAAAAATGATGAATTGCATTAGTGGGCATAGTGATTATCAACTATATTTTGAAAAATAAGGAAATGTAGATATAGTTAGTCATCCAAGATTAGGTTTTGATTCACTAACAACTTAATGAGACGTTCAAGCTAGCAAACAACATCCAATTGTGTAACACAATTGGTACATGGTACTTTTCATATTATTTGAAAGGTGCTGAATCCAAACATTTGCACCCATCGTCCATCACTAGTTGTGGCACCATCACAGCCTTACTTTCAGATTTTTTTTCTGTTTTCTGATTACCTAATTAATAGTCTTGTTTCTATTTTACAATGAAAGCAATAAAGGTCCATGAAATTTCCATTTCTCTGCTTCCTTAACATTCCTCCTCTGAGATTCTAGAAGCTGAGTGCTGTCAGACCTGTATTTGGAAAACATTTGGGCATGCAAAAATGCAGATAGGTACAGAATACGACTTTCAAAATGTAGGCAGTATTTCCTCTCTGCTGGGAGGGAAAATGCTGGAAACTTTGATGAGAAAGTCATAATTTTGCAGAATTTATTACTTATTATAAAAATTCTTCCATGCCTTTTGTTTTGCCTGGTTTAGAAAATAATTACAGATGCTGAGCTCAGATCCTAGTGTAAATCAATACTGAAGTTGTTGAAGCTTGGCTGATCTATACCAGCTGAGGATTTGTTTCACTAAATGGGAACTCTTATTTGCTGTCTTACAATTGCATATCTCCTGCCCCTTGTTCAGATTTCAATTGACAGGTTCAGTGCAAAGTGGCTTGGAGCACTCTCTGATAACGTGAGTGGACTCTGAGCAATATAGCATTTAAACTGACAGCTGACTTTATAGTGCCAGCCTAAACAGGAGAGGCATGAAGAGATACTGATAATAGATGGGCTTTATGTATAGATGTAATAACAATAACTGATACACTTGTTTGCTGTCAATTTGCAGTAGCACCAGTAGGCTTTAGCTTATAAAATACCTTCCAGAGCTGCCTTGAAACCTATGTAGTGTATAATCATTAGCAGTTCATTAGACTTGAAGATATTATAAACATTATAAGTATTTACTAGTCCAGGTATAAATGACACGGTCATCCCTCACCTTGGTGGGCAGAGATTATGGAAGAAGAAAAGTTTTAGCGTAGCAAGAAAAAGATGCTTCTCCCAGAAGGTGAAATTTTGCAAGGCTGCAATATTCAGGGAACCTCAACTTCTCCCACATCAGCACTGTTACCCTGTTGTGCACCCGCCCAAGGAGATGACCCTCCTATATTTTTAATGAGAAAAGTAGCTTATTCTTTGCATGTGCTTTTTTTTTTTTTTTTTTTTTTTGCTATGTTGTGTTCATTTACCATTCCCTCACCCAACTCCTGTACAAGTGTCACTTCCATGATGAGTTTTCCTGGAGAATGAGGAGTAAAATGTGTAGGCTCTCTGTAGCACAATGAAAGCACGCATTTTTTTCAACTTATGCGTACGTAAGCCTTCTTTTGTGAATAAGACTCATAGGGTCAGATAATGTTTAAAGGGAAAGGCTTTATGTCTCTCAGGCCTGCATGTTTCCACATGGATGCTTCTACACACACACAGATTGAATTATGAACAGACCTATTAATGCTGGGATCACAAAAGGTCAAGTTTTGTCTTCTTTTACCTCTATTCAGGATTGCTTTTGAAAGGGGGGGAAAAAAGGGATTTGCAGAAAAAAAGATTCATGATGAAGAATTTTACAGGTCTTTTTTTCTGTCCTTTAGCAACATCTGGGAGTTGGAAAAAAAAATCTTATTATGTAAAATAGTCCAGGGGTATTGTATTACTAGATTTTAATATATCTCAGTTGGGTCACTTGTAGGGTTACCTTATGGAATGACTTGCTACCTAAGGAACAAAAACACTAAAAGGGAACTTGAGCAAAATTTTGCTGCTGCTGCTATAGTGGATGTGTTTAATTGAAGAAAAATCGTAAAAATATTCAAAGTAAAAACTTTGAATGTTTAATTTTTTGATACTAGTAGAAGTCTACACCCTAAAAAATTTTCTCAAGAAAATCTTACATTGAAGTTGAACTACTCCTTCAGAACCTTCAGACTATCAACTTGAAAAGTTATATATTAAAATTGTATGTAAAATTTTATGTTACAAAGTGCTCTGCCAGGTCTCACTGTAAGTAATTATATTATTTTCACAAATATCTTTGCAAGAGGAAAATCAAATATTATTGAAGTTTCTGCTACTGTATTTTCATGTTCTATATCCAGTCATGCAGAGTCAAGCAATCACTCTAATACATAAAAATATTTTCTCCTATATTTTCTACAGAAAACATAGTTGAGAAACAGAGAACTGAGACTGAAATAATAATAGATGCTTTTAAGATGGTAAAAGGCTAACATTATACCCTAAAGCTCTGCATTACATTTGGCTACTTTTTATGTATGTATGTTTGCATGTATGGATGAGGAATGCAAATAGTTGCAAGTATGAATCTCTAAAGTACACTGCTGCTCACTTTTGTTAATACTAATAATGTATTACTGTGTCTTTATGCTTTGCTTATAATTGCAAAAGATAGAAAATATCCTGAAATAGAAAAATGCACACATGATGTAGAATTTGTAAGTGTGATTTAAGGCTGGACATTAGTCACTGAAGTTCAGAGAAACCTAAGGAAGCTAAGGAAATGGGAATTATGATAACAAATTAAATGCATTAATAGCACATTGTAAAGAATTTTAGCATTAATTATACAATTAAAATTTTTGAAATGTCATATAATTTTTTTCTCACAGGGATAGAAAAGAAAGCTGTAGTAAAAATACACATGGCTTAAAGCTTTGTCTTCAAAAAGAGTAAAAATATTTTATTTAAAGTAAAAATGAAAAGACTGTGGCTCAAGTAGGATGAGAATAATACTGAACATAATAAAACCCCCACTAAGTTATAACTTGCATGAAATAGATATACCACATGAGATTCCACAAAAATGAGGCTCATTACATTTTTTTCCTTCTAAGTACTTAATGAAATTCCAGATCTCACTTCTGCAAGATATCATTGTTCTGGGTTTTTTTTGTGTAAAAATAAGGAAAAGCAAACAAATAATTGTAGTAAATCTAAGTTTGCATAATATGGAGTAAAAAAGTGTAAGTTGTTATTAACTCACTAGGGCAAACACTTCTTTAAATGATGCTTTGGTTCTCTCCCTGTAGCCAGGGTCAATGTCAGAGACTCAGCTGGAGTGGAAGGGATTGAGCAGTACATGACAATGTTCGTATTCTTTTTTTAATATGCAGGAATATGTAGGTCTTGTGTTTTCATAATTGTTATCTTGTATCAATAATAGAATAGAATAAGAGATTAGTAATACAGAAGGATCTGTGTTTGAGCTGTTGGAAAACCTTTTGCCTTCAATATATGTTACAATGTCCTTCAAACAAAAGACAGAATAAATAAAATTGAGAAATCTTATACAATTCAGGACTTTATGGCTGCCTTGATAGTGTGAATATGGTTTCCTATATGTACGTACATACTCTGCAGTAAAACAGAATAAGAAAATCATGTGATTGCCCATGCAATACAAGGCTATAACTCTTTAACTGCCGTGTACAACCTGACCCAGTTATTTCTTTGAAGCCATTAAAACTAATGGTATATGTAATCTAATTTTCTTTAAGTTAGATGCACAATTACATATGAAAAATGAAGTTGGGAACACAAATGGAGACAGCTGGAGGCATCAGCTCAAACATACTATGGTCCCAGTATTTTATTTGTGTTTATACTGTAGAGCTTACGTTTTTGAGTAAGATATGAAGTTTCACGTTTCCATACTGAAAAATAACGCCATAACTATATTCCTATGTTTAAATTATGTAACTGGTGTATGACTGGTAAGACTTAGCAATTCTGACCCCCGAAATTTCTGAAACCAAAGGGTGAAGAGAATTTGGGCTGGCTTTTTGGAAGTATCCCTGTTTTGCGCATCCTGCTGCTGTCAGCTCTTTCTGAAGGCTAATTTCATTACCATTTCTTAATGGTTTACAAAATTTAACATGATGGTGATGATTACATAGTTTATATTATCAGCTATTTTTAACAGCTCCAAGAATGTAGATGTTTTAAAATGTAGCTGCAGTATTACTGTGTCTATTGGATATAGACATTTCACCACTGGAAAGGCTACTTTTATTTTTTTCAAAAAGTATAATCTTGATTTTTGAATGCATGGCAGGAATGATTTTTACTTTAGTTAGGCCTCTTGTATACTTCCTTGATTTGAGGCACTCTTTTGTCCTTCCCAAATTCATAAAGAATAATATATATAATACTTATTGTAATGAAAATATGTCATGAAAGATACATAAACATATTGGAAATGTTTTAATGAAAGCTGGAAGAATATGTGCCAAATATATTGAAAGAAATATGTACAGTTTATACATAGAAGTTCTTTGGGAGTTAAAGATTTATGTAATCCTTTTTAATTTTAATGTACGCCACTTGTTTGTAACAATTGCATTTTGTAATTGCAATTGTAAAATAAACAGAGTTTGTAAATTGCAGATTATGGAAAGAATGAAAGTGTTTTTTCCAGTTATAAAAAGGTCATGATAACTGTATAATTACTGGTGATTTATGTGGTTTTCTATAAAATGTGAAATAAATGGGAAGGAAAACTGTGCTTATTCCTTGCATTTGCCGTTCTTATACGTGTTTTTTCCTCTTTTTCTCTAGAGGCATAAAAACATACCTATAGCCCTGTATTAGAAATATTTTGATATGTAGAAGTTATATGTGTATTACAGGTCCTGTCCAACCTGGAACATTAAGGCCACATCCTTTCTGTGGGCTGGTAAGGAAAATCTGATAGGTGTCACATCAACATTAGCTCTTTCTAGTAGCTGTTGTAGTTTAACTGTTCAGGTGAGGAAACTGATTGATGAATTACAAGCAGCTGTCTACAGCTATAGAGGTCACCTCACTGAACCTGCTCCACTTTTCCAGGCTAAGCAGGAGCAGGGGTGTCTGTTGTCAACAGAATATTACGGAGCTTCCTACAGGCAGGATGTTGTTGTGGGATCTGTGCATGAAGCAGGGTATGTTTAAATAGTCTTTTATGACTATTTATTGTGATTTTTTTTTTAAAAATGTAGCTTCTTCTTACTAATGTTGTATATACCTCTGTGAACCCTGGAATGTGTTTTTTGAAATTAGTGTTTCTTGTTGTTTGGGGAAGGGGCTTAGAGGTGGTTTGTAATAGTCTTTAACTTAAATTTGTTAAAATATTTATAAATTATCAATTCATTTCACTGATTAGTTTTGGAAGGCAGTGAGCAGAACATAAATGTACATATATATATATATATATATATATATCTGTACACACGCATGCCCCTAAACTCTTCTTTTGAAAGTTACATTCCGTGAAACTGAAGAGCCCTTCTTAGCAGATTTTCCTGGAAAGTTAAAAGCCTTGAGAACTGCTTGAAAATCTACAGTATTCATAAGAAAAGATACTAATACATCTGGGAAAATAAATTTTCAGTTATAAACCTATTCTAAGCTGTGTTTAACATTATTTTAACAGACAAATATTCTGATTTTTGATCACTAGCATATCCACTTTAGATGTGGATGTGTATATCCACTTTGACCAGTAGATAGCTATGTGAGAACTAAATTCAGGATGATTTTTACACAGCAAGGTTTGCGCTACGGTCCCTAGAACAATGTTAGGTACCTGTTATGGAGCCTAACAAGCTCAAATGAAGAGAACAGGAGTGCTTTGCTGGATTTAGGTCAACTTTATGAACAACTTCTGGAACCTACTGTCAGATTTTTTTCAGCCCAGCCTGCCCTTAGTTCTTTCAGCAGTTAAATTGCTATAATGGTAACTCTGAATCTTATTTCTTGAACTCTGTTACATAGCAGCATAGCTGATGTCTTCTTTCTCTTTCACCGCTCTCCCACAGAAAGAAAATGGGTGAATATCCAAGTTTCAGATATTCATTGTGTCCTATAGCAAGCTGCTGTACTGAGTACTGTGCCTGTGTTACACATCTACAGGAAACCTATAGAATTCACTGTTATCACTCAAGAAATCAACTTGCCGTATGATCTCTCTCTCCCAGGAAAGCCTAGTTCTAAACCCATTTTTTTTTCCTTTTTGTGTTATGGTGCTTTGCTATATTATAAACTGTGGTAATTTCAGACTTTGCTTTGGAAAAAACCTTCAT
Organism: Falco peregrinus; assembly: GCF_023634155.1. NCBI lineage: Eukaryota > Metazoa > Chordata > Aves > Falconiformes > Falconidae > Falco > Falco peregrinus. Next base: position 13,683,770 of record NC_073729.1, read on the forward strand.
AATTTTAATTTCTTTGCCAGAGAAGAAAACAAGAAGCTTTGTGCAGGTCAGGTTGTGCTGTTTTGGCCAAGTCTCTAGAAAACATGTATAGCTCAGTTGTACATCAATGGGGAGATATTATGGACCAATGTTTCATATTGAATATTCAGAAAATGAAGAGAAGCTCTTCATTTCTGACTGTGGTGCCCTACCCAGGCTGTAATAGGGAGTGAAACATAATGTGAGGTGTTCCTCGGCATTAAAATCAATCACAGCTGAGTTTTGGGTGTTTTCCATATTCTGGAATTAAAAATGTTTAAATGAGCATAAGGAAGCGGGTGATGGTCTTTGTTGGGACTAGCCTGGAACAATTAGCTTAGAGGACTAGAGCCTGCAGATACTGCAAGTTAAATACTTCATTATTCAGTTTGTCTTAGTTCTTCGTGTGCTTGTGAAGTGATTGAATATGGTACCTATATAGCTGCACAGATTGGGAATTAGACCTACTTGGATATTTGTTGCAACTAAACCTAATCCATAACCACACTTTGTTCTTCAGAGACACTCACAATGAACTGCTGGCTGAATTGGAAATACTTGCCTGTCAATATACATGTATGTCGTTAACTCTTATGTTTTCCTGAACTAATCAGTACGAAAATAAATTTTGACCTTGTATCATCCAGGTTGATTCTGTGTAAAGTCCTTTTGATTTTCTGCAGCTGTTCCCTCACCGGGCCAGGATCAGGCTCCCTGCTGCCCCAGGAATTGCAGTGCTCCTGAGTCCTTACTGCAGGTGGGGCTCGGGGTGCTGCTGCAAACTAAATTAAAAGGCTGAGCGTGTGTTGGGTTTTTTTTATACTGCTGTTGGAAATCCTGGAACTTTTGAGGCAGTTTTAGATATTTTCGGTATTCCATATGCTTAAAGCAGCATAATTTCTTAGCTAAGTCATAGCATGGCTACTGAAAGTAAGTCCCTTCCATCACTTTGTGTGGTGGGACTGTATTCCATGTGCCTTGTAGGCAGGCATGTAATCATATCATACAAGTGTATATTTTCAGTCCATAACTGTCAGTCATGTCAGTTCAATTTTTTGGCTTTCTCAAGCTTGGATATTGTTCCCAAATATTTGAAAGAAAATTTTTCTAGCACTGCATAGATTCTTTTTTTGTCTAAGAAATATGATTTTGAGAGCTATGGAAATGTTTTTTTCTAACTTGAAGCACATAAATAATTCACTTAACTCTGTTTTTATTACATTAAGAGGAACACTTGCTCGTTAGCAGGTACTGGGATCTTAGGTATCTATTGTAAATATAATTGCCATCTTGTATCAGTCCCTTTTTGAAAAAAAAAACAAAACCCTTCAGTTCTTTTTAAAATTTGGGATGACTTCTGCCTTGAGTGTACCTTTGTGTTACACCTGGACTGAGTGTGAAGTGAACATTTTTATGAAAATTTTAACCCTTTCTGTCAAAATTGCTGCGTGTTTTTTTTGTGAGAAGGAATACTTGCGGTTTTAATCTCAAAACTGCAGAGGAAGAGTAACTGCCAACAGGCAACTTCAGCAGGCAGAAACCTGCACCTTTTTTTGTTTCTATGAACCATTTTGGTCTTCAGAACAGTTGGTGGTGGATTTTTCTAATAGGTTTCATCATTTCAAGCAATAGTTCTGATTTTTATTTTAGGACCGTACTCTCTTGAGGTACTTAAGACGGATACATTATAATATGCTGAAATATATTTTCATCTTATGCATAAGAAGTCCAGATTGAATCGAATGTATTCCACACAAACAACACCACTACACTTATCAGCTTATTCATAGATCACAACAGAACTCAGCTATTGACTTTAGTATGAGCAGGAATAGGGCTTGAATAGCTTTTGTTTGAAACATCATGTATATGCTCATGTTCAATCAAAACTATATGTCAAATATATTACAGTCATAAAAATGTCTTCCAACACATTTGTATGTTGTACAATCAGTCTCAGTGTGTATTTTTTCAGCACTAGTTTTTCTGACAAGATTTTTTTTCCACTTCCTTCCTCCAATTAATAATACTTCTTTACAAGTCCCGTAGAAGAATTAATCAAGTAGTTAACAGCTCAGAGTCAACTGATAAAAGAAAAGCAAGGGGAGGTGGGTGGGTGTGCAGTTTGGGGAGGAGATGTGGTTGCACATAGAGCTGAGCTGCTAAGCGAGATGCTTATTTATTTGGTTTGGTGCAATTTTGACCTCTGATTTCTGGTTGCTTTGTATTTGATTGTTATCTGGTTTATGTTTAGTTTTTACTCCATCGCAAAATAGATGCAAGGTAAAAAGTTTGTTTCGCTGTGCAGTCCACCACCCTCCCCTGCAGTACACTGTGAATACTTGTCTAATCACTTGCATAATTCTGATGTATCTGGCTATTCATCTTAAATTGTCATTGAATCAAGCATTGCATGTGTGCAGACTGACTTAATTAAATCATATATGACCAAACCATACTGTAGGTAAAGAAGCATATTCTGTGCTTTGGGTTTTTTTTTTAATAAAAAATGAGATAAATGAAGAGTACAACACACAATGCATTCTTGTCATAAGCGCTGTGCAGCACAATCTGCTGTAATCCTGTGCTTGCACTCACAGGTTAGATTATTCTGAGGTGCCAGTGCTTACTTCTGTGGAATGCGAAGATATTACGTCATATGTCTACAGGGAATATAGGTCCCGACTTATAGATGAAGGTTGCTAGCTCTGATTTGAATACAAATTATTTTCTTTTTTTGTATGACGTTAAAGGATAGTTATAGCTGTATACATACAGAAATGCTAACAATGATGTGTTTTTGGTGTACTTTGCTGGTTTAGGTGAATTCGAAACACCCAGGTGTCACCTAATGGTATATGTCCTGATTTTGGCTGGGATAGAGTTAAATTTTTTTCTAAGTAGCTGGTACAATGCTGTGGCTTGGATTTAGTATGAGAATAATATTGATAACATCCTGATGTTTTAGTTGTTGTTAAGTAGTGCTTAACTTATGTGAAGGACATTTCAAGTTTCCCATGCTCTGCCAGTGGGAAGGTGCACAAGACATTGGGAGGGGACACAGCCAGGACAGCTGACCCTAACTAGCCAAAGAGATATTCCATACTATAGAATGACATGCCCAGTATATAAATCTGGGGGAAGAAGGAAGAGGGGGGTGTTGGGATGTTTGGAGTTACTGCACTTTGTCCTCCCAAGTCACTACTACGCGTGGCGGAGCCCTGCTGTCCTGGGGGTGGCTGGGCACCTGCCTGCCCCTGGGGAGGGGGGAGGGGATTCCTCGCTTTGCTTCACTTCCATGTGCGGCTTTTGCTTTGCCCATTAAACTAAAATGTCTTTTATCTCAACCCACGGGTTTTCTCACTTCTACCCTTCCAATTCTCTCCCCCATCCCACTGGAGGGGAATGAGCGAGTGGCTGCGTGGGGCTGAGCTGCTGGCTGGGGTTAAACAGCAACAGTATAGTACCAACATTTTTAGCTGTTTGTCCAGCAAGCTTTGCATTTGTTATCTGCCATTTTTAATCATGATTTCATAAATTATTTCATTGACAAAATTATGCATTGACTCTACATTTTGATTAGCGTTTTTCACCAATGGCCTGATTCTCCTCATAGATTACAGATGAAAGGTTCAATTTGGAGCATAGCTGAATGAACCTAGACTTTCAGTTAAAAACAGAGTTCAGTTTGTCTATTTTTTTTATTACTGAGATCAAACAGATATGTACATATAGATGTGTATATATATGTGTTTGTGTGTGTTATGTACTTAAAACAACAAACAAGAAGTTCTTTGCATCCCATTTTCATACTTTTCAGTTCCTAAATATATTGAAAGATTTCAAACTTCTCTTCAGGGTTGAATTTTCTCTTTATTCTTTTGAGATAACTTTACAGATAAACTTTATGGGTGGTCTGTGTATCTGTATTGAGTTGTATTGCATCAAGGATGGAAACTATCTTGCACCAGTTCTGGGTAAATGCAGTGTGCTTGCAGCACGGAGAATTGAATAAAGATCTATGAGAACTGGAAGGCGTAGACGGCAGCTTCCAAACTGGTTCATATCAGCTACGTGAACTGGTTTACTTGAGGTGATTGAAGTAAATATATCTTTTTAAAAATACCTAAAACGTGGAATTCTAAGACTTTGATCTTAAAGTAGTTGCGATTTACATACAAACTTTTTTCAGCAAACTATCCCCATCTGGCCCTTAAACCAGTTTTGCTTTAAACCAGTTTCTTCTGTAAGAATGGGGTTAAACATATAGTTATCATCTGGATTAAGGATGTTTTAAAGACTGTATTAAGTATTTTCTTCTGAATCAAAAAGGACACTGAAAATATCTGAAAAAACCTGGATTTATGTTGTTCTTGTACCATGTGGCAAGTAAAAAATATAGAAAACAGTCTAAATATTTTCTGAATAGGTTAAGATCTGTCTAGCAGTAAATGGATTCACTTTAATTTTTTGTTCTTCCTGGGTGCTGTAATATTGAAGGGAAAGCAGAGATGTAGAATGGAAAGTTAACTCGGTGAGAATGAACAAGTGTTTGTTTCCCCTCTCAAAAGAATAATCTTGTTAACTTAAATGATAAAGGACTTCCAATTAATATTCAGGTTTTTTTGGAGCAGTGATTTTATTTTATTTTTTTTTAGAAGTAAATCAGAAAGTACAAATTGTTGTTACTTTCTCTGTTAAGACCTGTTCGCTGTGATCCAGGCCTGTGACTTGTATTTTTATTGTCCTTTACCCCTATAATGGTTAAAGGGTTGGATCAAAGGGAAGGAAGTTCTTTCAGCAGTGCCAGGCATTTAGAACTTCTCTCCTTGCTGCTTAGGTGTTTTGACAGGGTTTTCTCCTTCACTTCAGACTCCATTCTTGTCAAGCACGTTGTGGTGCTGGCCACCTGCTGCTTTCCACCATCCACGGGTTGCAAAGGACGGGATGAAAGACCCTGTTCATTGAAACCAAATTTGCTGGGAGGAAAACTTGTTCCCAGTCACAGAGAAGAGGACTTGTCCCTCATGTTTTCTTCTTCGAACATGTCAGGGTCAGGCAGTATGGGCAGTATCTTCCCTCTGGAGGTTTTCCTTTGGATCACCTGTTCTCAGCTGCAGAAGATGCTGGATAAGGATAACCTTAAGGCTTAACACCCTTGTGGCTTTTCAGCCAGAGCCCTTTCAAGCTGTAGGAGACGTGCTAGACTGGGACATGATTATAACTGTCTTTTGTGAGGTGATGTAAAACAAAATCACTCTTGCTGTCCTCACAGGATGCAAACTACCGAAATGTTATATTTCCCTTTTTGGTACCTTTTTTAAAAAAGAAAAAAAAGGGAGCACAAAAAGTAAGCATTGCAGTAATGAAAGTCAGTGCTGTATGCAGTGTTAATCCTTACCTATGGAGCATCTAAAAAGGTGTCAGCATATATATGCTGTTATATGAAGCTCAGTGCTCGTATAGAGAAAGCCCTGAATTTTGTGTTGGCCTTGCATTTCTTCAGTTGTTATGCTGAAAGCACCATTTTTTTCATATGAAAGACAAATAGTTGCTCTGAGCCTAAAATATGAAGTACAGAAGTTAAAAGTTGTGAAATATCTGATGGGTTTAAGGAATGTCAGGCTTTGTGTAACAGATACTTTAAAACATTGTATTCGAGTCCATCTTATAAACTAGAAGCTTTTTCAGATTTGGTATTTTTTTCATACAGTGGTATGGTACTTCAAGTGAACAAAATACCAAGATTATAATGCTACCTTTTCCCTTCAATAGCAGTAGCTATGGAGTTTTCAAATGCCTCCTTACTCTCTTTTAAGGCAAAAACTTTCAGAGGAATGCTGACAGTTGTGCAGACAGTATCTATGTCTAGCAAATACTGTGACAGGCTCTGCAGAGCAAAGGAATGGATGCTGATAGCCCTGCAACCTCTCTAAATGCAATTTGGAAGGTTTTACTTGGTTGACTTGTGTGTACTCTGTAGCCTGAATGCCTTATTTGTGGTTGGAGAACATCAGAAGTGTTGCTCTAACGCAATGTTCTGCTTAGCTTCATTCGAAAGGAATCCAGTTTCATGTTCCAAGACATGGGATGAAATGGAGTGTGAGAAGTGGGAATAGCTAGGAGATCTGCCTCGAAGGTGCTTATCTAGCTCTAAATAAAAATGCTAATGTGGATGCATCCAGATAATTACTGAGAGTTGATTGTTGTTTTCTTTGGCATCTTTAACTTGCATATATTTGTTTTTCAGGTATATGAAGGTGACAAAAGCACATGGGAAGAAGTACTTTATTAAAGAAAAGTAACTGGGAAATTACTCCGAGAATCAATCTAAAGCTATTATTAAAAGGGTAAGTAAATGACCACTTTGAATTCAAGTATTAGATGGCTCAGAATTAAATGATTTCAGGCTTTCACTCAGAAAAATCGGGCTTTTACAGCTTTGGTGACCACTAGGATTACCACAGGGAATCAATATGTAGGGCTATTCCTACACCACAGTGGTAGCAATTGCCAGGTGCTTGCTGTGCTCAGACATCCGAGAGAGTCATGACACGGATGCACAGGAAGGAATCTCAGAGGGCAAGTGACAATAGAACTCAAGCCCTGGTACAAGCTTCTGCTGGCACTTCTCCTCCATAGGTAGCTAACGATCTTAATGGGCTTCTTTCTATCAATTGACTTTGAGTAAGCAGCTGATTTACCTCCTGCTGTGTTTTCTTAGCTCATTCCTTGCATAGCTGGCATATTTTTTGGTGAAAATAATGTGTACAAAACCTCTTTATTCTATTCCTTGTCTAACCAGGTGGTCATATAATATCACTTTGTTAATTTGAATTTTGTATCCAGATGTATGTATTTGGTTTTGAAAATGATTGCATTTTCTTTTGTGCCCCTTCTGGCAACTGCTTTTCAAAACAGTGGTAAATGCTTGACACTTTTATGGTAACTATAATACTTTCTTCCAATTTGATGGGAACATTAACTTACAGGGCTGTTCTGATAGGACAGCCTATTCTATAGTCCAACCCTTATGCAGAGAGATGTTTAAAAGCTCTGTTGTCCACACAGAGTTGGTCAGATGAGAGTTTTTGTGTAAATTCCCATATTTTCTGTAAGTAGGTGTCTTTCCTTAATCTGAAGTTCATTGTTGTATCAGTAACGTTGGCTCCAGGGAAGCCTAGAGCAGAATCTACTACAACTGATCTATGCTCAAGTAAGACTACTGGAAAAAAAACAGAATGAATGGATCCATTAAAGAATTAGTATTTGAATCAAATTGCTCTGGCATCATTGAAACACCATCATCCAAAAAAGCTAACTAGTGATCGTTCTTGTTATATGTTGAAAATTCATCTGCTTTGAAAGCAGCTGGCAGAAGCTGGCTCCATTCCTGAAGCTCTTTATTGAAAACCTCTTTAAGCTAGAGACAAATCTCTCTTTTCTTTCTGAGAGTGTTTTTCAGAGGTGATAACTTCTGGAAAACCACAAAAATTTGTCCAAAATTTATTTTTAAATTGCAGTCAGGGCTATATCCACATTCCTGTATAAACTAGTTTTGAATGTAGTTTTTATCAGTAGTTCTGTTTCATACAGTGTTCTTCTTCAGAATCGAGTGTCTATAGGAGTATTTATTGTAGCCAGGTCAAAATACTAAGTTGTTACTCAAGATGACAAAAAGCCTAGATCAACTGAAAACTGACATCTGAGACTTCCTATGTCAATTATCATGAACCAAGTACACTGAGTGAGATCTCTTGGGAGGGGAAAATAATCTAATAAATGCATACTTTAAGGTGTTTGAAAGCAGCTTATTGCCGAGTTCAATAAATAAGCAATAACAACAGAAAGAACATGGAGCTGCTACTTTTGAAATATTCTGTGTTTGTGATGCCTTGTGCTTTCATTCCTTCCCTGGTGGGACTTTTCATTTCATTCTGCTTGTCCCTTTTTTTGTTTCTGGGAGAACAGTTCTACCCAGAGATCTACTAACAGAGATTCAGGGACAGACTTCTACAAAAACACTGTATCAGAGTTGATTAATATTCCCATAATTTTTTTAGTAAACAGGGGTTTCCCTGTTACGTGACTGATCTCTGTTGTTTAGTTTTATTTCTCTAGATTAAGATTTACCGTTGAAAGCTTCACCACTAGTGCTACCTTTTGTGTCCAAAGTTGATGTGAGAAGAGCCTGAGGTGAAATAATTCCACTCGCAGATGTGAATAGGTTAATCCAAGAACTGCTTGAAGGGATTATACTGTGAAAATATGTACCTGTAAAATTCAATTTGTCTAATCCAAAATTGTTTCTTCTCTGTCAATGTTTCACCACTGTTCAGTTTCTGTCACTGTTCTTCATTTTTGCAGCACAGTTTCCTTTACGGTGTGTTATTAACACTTTCGTTAGAGATACTATTAAACTTTGCAGCTGTTAATGTCAATTTTGCCCTGTCAGTACTGCAAACAGTGGAAGTTATTCTTGCAAGCCATCAGCATCAGGCTTGTTTTAAGCAGATCTTCTCAAAGCCATGTGGCATGTGCTGGATTACCACTACTCGTTCCAACAGCATCTGGGTTCACTGGGGCTGGGATGATGTTAATGTCTGCACACTTAGACAAACCTATTTTACACTGAATGGAACCCACCAAGAGTTCTCAAATGCTTATATCTCAGTTGAAGGGCAGTGACAAATAGCTTAGACTATTAAATCTTAAATTATTTTTTTGTGGAGGGAGTATGTGATGACCTCTACATAGCATGACTATGACATGAAATTGGCAAGGGATGTTTATGAATAAAGATACCTTTCATATGAACGCGTTTAGATGCTTTAAGATACTGTTCGTCATTCTCAGATGCTCGATTTGCAGCCAGAAAACCAAGAAAGGTAGGTGAGCTCAGGATTTTGCTCAGTGATTCCTACTTGATGTACAGTCCTTCCCTTGCAAAGATACCAGTCGCTTTACAGCTTTTGTCTAGTAAAAATTCATCGCGTTGTTACATAATCATTAAAAAAAATAAATACATGCTGCTTTGTTTTCCAAATTGTACCTGATTTGTACTACTTTTGTCTGCTAGATTAAACATCCCTTTATATAGGGAGTCAATGCACCACTCGATGTCAATGAAACCTGCGTTATTGTAGACGAATGATCCTACATTTTACTGTAAAGGTCTCTGGGGATGGAACCCCTTGTTGAAACAACAGGGATTGCTACCTATAAGCCCTTTTGTTCTGGAATCTATGAGTTGATTAAAGTTCAAATGGAAGATTATTTATTTATTTCCTCCACACATAAAAGGCACATAAAACAAGTAGTAAAAATAGGAAAGGACCCTATGATCTTATTTACACTTTGATCTTTTCTTGATGGCTTCTTGAAGTTCATGTCAGTTTCTTTACTATTCTGTATGTAACATGCTCTATCCTTCCCTGTAAATTTCCTTGCTGGTATATTTGCTTTTATTGATGTACCTGTGATTTCCCCTCACTGTTTGTGCAAACTAATCTTCCTTTTTGTTAACATTTTAACACTTAGCATTTACAATCCTACATTCACAGTGGGGAAAAAGTAGCCTTTGTCTAGCAGGGAGACCAGGATGAATTTGGCAATCCCATACCTCCTCCCATTGGAGAGTTATTTCTCCTCCCTGTCCAGGAATAAAATAATGCATTGGATATACCTCTGGAGGTTTAGGTGACCTGCTTGTCATTCAAAGCCCTCTGTAGCCCAGGTCTTGGTGCCAGTCTTGGTAAGCTACCTGCTAGAGTAGAGGGAACGTGGTTTTGTTCACAGCTCAGTCAATGTATGTAAGGGTTGCAGACCTCTGCCCATAAATGGTGGCTGATAAGGCTCCAGTGTCCTCACACTCAATGGTTCCAAAATTCTGAAGAGGTTTGTTAAGACCTTGGTCTTTGTAACTCCTTAAATATGATGTTCAGGGTTTTCACCGTCCCAGCCCTTGGGCCTGGGGCCACCATTGTGGTCGTTTGCCATTTCAAATGCTAGTGGAAGGATTTTGAATTGAAACCATGTTGATTAAGGTGGTGGAAGAAGTCTAGCTCTTATGGTAGATCTTTCTTCTACAGGTGGGTTGGTTTGTTTTTTAGCACAGGGTATTCCTAGAGGTGACATGTAGATATGTCTCATGCTTTTTTCCTGACTTCATTTTAAAACAAATAAAACTATTTGGTTTTCCCTTAAGATTTGCATCTCTAAGAACGAATCTGTCGAAATCTTGACAGGACAAGAGGTGGGTTTATATTTTTCCTGTTGTCTCAAATGGTTTGTTTGTGGTGAGTTTCCTGAGGGGAGGACTTAAATGGTGTCAGATAAGCTCAACTGGTGGAAAGATGAGGAAGGATAAGGGACAGATGTGCCTTGCATGAATACTTCATAGAAAAAAGCTCCTCATTATTCCATCAGGAGATGTATTGGCAGTCATGGTTGCATCGTCAGTAGTCAATGTGTTGTCTATATATCTCATTATTCCAATGTTTTAATGATAATAATATTTTTGCATGGAAATTACATTTTTGCATTGGAATTCATGCTACAATACTCCTATGTAAAAGACAGTGATGGCTGGTTGGGTTGTAGTCTCTGCTAATAGCAATGAAATACCTAATAATTCGGTTGTCTAAGCTGTTGATGTTATCAACAGAGAGAAAGAGAGAGTGATGCAAAATATCTTGTTTATCCTAAAACCAGTGTGAATTGTCCCAGGTAGGTGCCGATGTCCTCTCATGGATTATAGGAAAATCTTTAACAACTTGCTTAGAGTAGATGACCCAACTTTTAAAATCTCATTTCTTCTAAATGAGCCAAGAACTCCTTTTAACCCAGCAGCCGAAACAGCTGTAGTGGCTACCGAAATTTAAATTGTCATGCCTCCATTTGGTAACTGGATGGAGCAAAATGCACTATCCATAGCTTTCTACTTTATCTTCTCTTATATAGATATCTGATATATAAACCAGTGATTCAACTAAACTTAAACATGTTTATAGAAAAACTTGGATTTCAAACAAATGCATTTTTTGTATTACTACAGACTGAAGAAGCATATAAGATTAAGTGAACAAAAAATGTAACTTTATTAGGGTATTATATTTCTCTTTCCATGAGTAATTGTTGGATACTTCAAAGATAGAACTGATTAATATTAATTAATTCACAGGTATCAGAATACCAAGGCAACTGGTGTACCAGTCTGGAAAACATTGTTTGGTGTCTGGTGTTCACTTCCAGTAGCTTCCCACAATCGTGAAACTGAATTATTTAAGAATTTGGAAGCCTATATATGTGTATATCCCCTTCCCCTTTCTTGAGCTCAGATGGGAAATTTAATATGGGTAACTTATGGATTTGATCTATTGCTCTGCCTAACCAGCCTTCCCCTTAGCATTCATTCCCAATGTGCCTGTGCTGGGTGAGGCTGGGGGGCAACGTGACGCAGCGGGCAGGTGGGATGGGCATGGTGCATGGGAACGCTTTGTCCAGTGATGGAGCTGGTTTAGTCCTGGTCCTCCGCACTTGGTCCACATGTTACTGCCCCCTTCTCTCTTATCCTAAGAAAAAAACGAGACCCAAAGGATCCATTTTCTAGCCTAATCCATCACATGGCTAAGAAATAAGTTGCAAAAGTGAGGATGTGGAGGGTTTTGGGCAAGGAGGAGAGCATGGAGAGCAGAGGGGGCGATGAGAGCTTGCACCAGGGCTGTGGCTGGAGCCCCCCCAGGTACATGTAACCGCACGTCGGGGGTCGGCAGCGTTTGCAGACACGGCTTTGTAGCCAGAGGGTGGCGAAAGGCGGAGGGCTTGGGACTCGGGACTCGGACCCACCTGCCGGCGCCGTGCGCGGGGGCAGCCGGCGTGCGGCAGCGGGGCTGGAGCCGGGCGGCCGTCGGGGGTGAAGCGGCCCGGCCGGGGGCTCGCCGGCGGCCCCGCGGGGACGGGGAAGGGGGTGGCCGTGTGCGGGGTGGCCGTGTGCGGGGTGGCCGTGTGCGGGGTGGCCGTGTGCGGGGTGGCCTGGGGCCCGGCTGGCGGGGGCGGTGCTGGCTCGCGGTCCTGGCGCCCCCCCTGCCGGCCGCCCCGCGCCCGTCCCGCCGGCCGTGCCGGTGCCGGTGCCCCTCGCCCCCCGCCCGTCGGTGGGGGAGGGCAGGCAGCGAACCCCGCTTTTCCCGGAGGGTGAGGCCGGATAAATCAATACCGATATTGCGTTGATCCAAACTGCAGGCAGGGCTGGGGGCTCGGGGCCGCCAGCAGCGGCCCCCCTGCCCAGCCCAGGCGCCGGGAAGTTTGATAACCTCCAGGTAAAACGCCCTTCGGTTTTTGTTTTAAATTCCAATAAAATTTGCGAGGCCTGCGTTTGAGGCGGGCTTGTTTGCGGGATATGACATCTCTATGTCTACTCTCCGTCTTAATGCCTTGTCAGGGCCCGTGATGCCTGCCTGTCAGCGCAGCGAGAGGGATTTTTTCATGTCTGAATAGTCACCTTAATGATAGCAGATGGAAACGCCGCAGGGGGCCCGAGCCCATCACACTGTCATTGTCACAGGCTGCCCTGACCTGCTTCCACTCCTCTATTTTTTTGTCCCTTTTTAAAGGAGAAATGGATGGTAATTGAAAAGGATCTTAAGCGAGACTTGGGGAGCTGCGGCCAACGCCATTCCCCTCGCTCTCCCTCTGTTTGCACAAATAAAGCCTTAACCTCTTAAGCACCGATCAGAGCCGAAGGGAAGCCAAACTGGTAAAGCTTTCCATGGACTGGCCCACCGAAGCATTCCCGTCCCCCCTTGGGACACACCCCAGCCGTGCCACAGCCTCCCCGTGCTTGGCGTCCTTGTAATTCCGTGGGCGTATCCTTCTTTGCATAGAATTATCCATTTCCTATGGAAAAACGTATATGCGCCATCAGGTTGTTGCTGTGCGATGTGTTTTGGTCGTATGGAAGTACTGTGAAGTTCTGCGTTGTTGGCAGGAAACTTCTAGATTCGCATCTAAAGCTAGTTGTGAACTCGTGAATTGACTGTTTGCATTAACATTTTGGGGCTATTTCTTATTAAGTTTCTCTAACCCGATGAACAAAAATTGTGTTAAATTACAGTCAGTTAGACTATAGGTTTTGGTTCTGTAGTAATTATTTTATTTTAACCCCCCACCCTTCAAGTCATTAAAACTTCAGAAAAGTGATGTGTCAGTGGAGTACTGAAAGAGAATTTTAGTTCTATACAGGCTTTTGTTAAATATCACATAATACTAAAATATTCTTCATGTTCCTAGAGGAAAAGTCAAAAGCTATCCGTATTACTGGATCACAAGTAAACTTGGGAAAGTGAGAACCGTGATGTCCTACAGTGGAAGTACGAGTTCTGAAGTGTCGAAAAAGCTTTGTAAATGGATTTGAATGTCCTTTCTGCCATGCAGATAGAACATCCTTTTTCCAATTTTAAACCTTAAAATAGGTTTAAACTATTATTTTTTTATAGCCCAAATACTTTTCGTAATTCTGGTTTCTTAAATGTCTGTTTTAGCAGCTTCAGAACTATTTAGCCACATCTTTTGCTGAAATACATAAAACATTCTTAAGTTAAAATAACATCATATGCTAATTATCTCCATTGCTACTCAGAAGCTAAATAAAAATGAAGAATAGCATCAAAGCTAGGTTAATTTCTTAATCTTGAATAAAAACAAGCTAAGGATGTAGGAGGAATAGTGAAGTAAATTAAATAATTCTGTAGAGTATTCCATTTAAATGAAAATGGCATGCTATGAGAATTAAAGGCTTTTTAGGTACTGAAAGGTGAGATCAGACTTTCTGGTTTTGTTTGTTGTGGTTTTGGTGGTTTGGTGGTTTTTTTGGTTTGGGTTTGTTTTTTTTTTTTCCCCTTCCAGAATCACCTTGAAATGTTTAAATCTGATTAAATGAAATGTATTAAGTGACTGTGCACTTTTGAAAAAACTACCAAGTACCTGTCTAAATCCTTAAGCAATGAGTTACCTTTAAAAAGTCTTAATTGATTTTTAAAAATGCCTGTGCCAAATCTGTGTTCAGTAATACTCTAGGTAAATTCAGACTCAATTAAAACTGGGAAGTAATCTTCAAAATACTCAGTGGCCCATCTTCCAGTCATTGTTCATAAAAGATTCTAATTGAAATATATTATTCCTTTTATTTTACTTTCTTATTTATATAGGCCAACTTGACTGAATTTCATGTATCAGAAAAGGATGGCTTTGGCTATCCTTATATCCATACTCAAATGACAAGCTTTAAACAAACAAACAAAATGCTAGTTAGTAATTTAATGGAAAAATTGAAGGTGGACTATAACATGATTATTAAAGGAATGGTTACAGTAGTTGGATTTCAAAACTAGTTTTACTCCCCCCACCCCCACCCCCCCCCCACCAATCTATGATGGATTTACTTAAAGGACCCTAATGTATTGTGCAAGTAACACATTTTATACAACTTAATTTTATTTTACATATGTTGGTGTGTGTTTCTTACTGTATTATGAAGTTATTTTCAGACCATTAAATAATTCTTACTATAAATTCAAATTGGCAACTAATACTGGCTAATGTCTCCAGAGTAAATTAAAAGTAGTTTTATTTGGTTTTTAAGTTGAGCTGCCCTCCCAATACCCCTGAAGTCAAAACCAAACATACCAAATAAACCCAGGGAAAAAAAGAGGATTTAAAAACCAATAGCCTCCTCCCCAAAAATGCAAGAAGCCCTTCAACCGTTAACCTTGATTTCTGATTATCTGCCTGAAATACCCAAATTGACAACAGGAAAATAAATGCCAGCGTAGTGGAAACCATTTATGCACAAAATACTAGAAAATGTACACAGTGGAAAATGTTGAAGGAAAAGACATACAAGGTCTTTTTCCACCCGTATCTGAATAATATCTATCTTAGCTGTCACTTGTGTCTGAAAATAATCAATGAATTTAAGACGAGTCCTTACGATACCCTTAATAAAAAGAAAACACTTTGTTCCTACTTTTAGTTTCTAACAGACTGAATGTTTTCAGATATATAACTATCTAAGGTCGTCTAACACTAACAGCCTTCAGTGGATACTTCGGCACTGTAGTTCAGGTAAATAATATTAAAATATGCTTAATTTCCTAATATTTTATCTAAAGATGTATATAACACTTATAAATCATGAATAGTAACCAGCCATCGCCTTTATCGTTGACTTTACACTGAAGATATAGTTCAAATACCTGTCTTTCCAAACGCTTCTTATTTGTGCTGGTATAAAACCTAGGACTAAGATAGGAATCACATAGGCTATAGGGAGTAACTCCATAGGTTAAAAAAAGACAACAAGCTGGCTGCTGAGAGAGTTAGCATCTGAACCAATACCAGCAAGTAGCTGTTAGGTTGTTAGTTTTCTGTCCAACGTATACAGAAACCTATACTGCATTTTTATTTCCTGTCTTAATTCACTCTGCAGAAGAGTCATTGCTGTGTTTACTGGGTCTCTACAAATAATCTCATTACTGCCTTTGCAGCTGTTTGAGTTTACTCAAAGGTCAGCTTTGATGTTATTTCTATTTCCAGGTCTCCCTTACATCGTGTTCTGAGATTGACCTTTGACAGAGTGACTGCAGCTGAAAACAGTGGTGTTATAGTGTATTTATAAAACTTTTCTGAATCCCAATGTTTATCTGCTGATTGGATGTGACAAGGGCATTAATTCCCACTTTGTCGAAGTTCTCTGACACAATAAAATGATTGGGCCTAGTTAAAGAGTGGGGGAAAGAGACTTAAAAAAATAAATTAAAACATTGAAAAGCTAGCCTTGCAAATCTCCTTAGAAATGTGCTGATTCATAATAATGTAGTACAACATTACTTTATCACCTTTTTTTCGTGGTTTCAATAGGTACAAAAATTAGTTAATTACATCCTTATTATGAGAGGATGTGTCTTGCAATAAATGGGACACTATTCCTGTCTGCAAAAGATTAATAGGTTATTTCAATCCAGTGCTTACTGGAAATTGGAAAAAGGAAAAAAAAAACCACTTGTTTTGACATTTGCTAAAATGTATCTTAAGTTAAAATTGCAAATATGTTAAAGCAGGAGCTGCTTAGGTTTCTTAATGCCTTAGGTGCACTTTTATGCCTTAATAATCTTGATCCTGTAAGTACTTGCATATCCAAGTTCCAAGTAGTCAACCTTAAGCATGTGAGCAGCTTCATTCAGTTTCAGGATTCTCCTTATGGTCAAAACAGGCAGACAGAAATGTATGTGCTTTGCAGAATTAGGATCTATATTTCCATTATTAGATGTACATATTGATTTTTAAGTGCTAGCCAAGAAAGTCCATTATCTACAGGAATAATAGCCTAAACTTATAATTCTCAAGTCTTTCATTGCTGTTGCTCACTGCCTGGCTTTGTGAAGGGTAGTTGGGGTTTGAAGAGTTCTGGTTTTATACAATTATTTAATATAATGCTTGTGTGCATCTATAACAAGTAGCCACAGTGTTTCCTTAGCCCATATCCTTTTCCATCATCTGTCCCATGCCCAGGTTTGCTGAAGTGCCAGGAGTAACTTTCGCAGTCCTTCGCTGGGAATGCACAGCTTTTCCTGTGGGATTGGCTCATGTGTGGGTACAGAATCCAACTTTATTCTGTAATGATGAAAACCCCAGGGATGTATCTGTCAGGATGAACTCTATTTCTGTTTCTATATTGGTATGGGATAGCACTAACTTTTCACAGGGAATGGTAGAAACTTCAAGAAGGGGCATATATACCGCTGGGTGTGGGCTACAATATGGGGGGCAAATCTGCCTGCCAGTGAAATTCATGGCAAATTCCAAGCCTGCAGGAACCTTGTGTTCCTCCGGAGACACAATACCAGAAAACTGCTTTGCCATCATTATCTTGCTCTCTAGAGCCTGTGATTTGGACGACGTGTTAGAAGCTGAGAGAGGGAAATGTATCTGGAACATCACTGTACTCGTAATCCCTGGAGTCATTTTCATTTTGATTGTTTGGAATGGTTTGAGTACTGCTTTACGCTACATCTGGGGTCAGAGGAAACACAGAATTAGTTGATAATGTCTTCCTTATTTGGTCCAGTTTAACTGCAAGGATGGCATGGAATTTGCATCCGTTTTTTACGGTTTTGTTTACTTCAGCTTTATGATGATTATTGTTATGCTATCATAAAACACTTTAATTATGTCTTTTTTGGTACATTTTGTTCTGTTTTCTAAACAGTAATATGAGGTCAAAAAGGAATTCTTAAATAATAACACGCTAGTTTAAGAAATTACATCCTTGCCAAAGCCCTAAAAATTAATCTTTGTGTTTGCTTACCCTTAGTTGGGAAGCTTGTCCAGGAGTCCCAGAAAATTTCTAGTGTACAGATGAACAGGCATTTTACACCTTGGCTAGGATTGACATGAAAAGCTGTTATATACAGTAGATGGTCAGTATACCCATTTTTGTTCCAACATAATAAAACTAATGTTATTTAAGAGTTATTTTATGTACCTGATTCTCACTTCCGAGTTTTTTGTAACTTTAGATCTTAAGTTTCCCTTGCATTGCCTGTGTATCAGCAGGATCCTGTTCTGATAATTTTTACAGAGGTACCATAAATTTGAATCCTCCAAGAATTAAAGGCTTTTACAAGATTTGTTTTCATGTAAGATTTGGAAGTGAAATCATGTCAAACACATCTCAAGGAAAAGATACTAGAAGCATGCCTTTGTATTTATATAGGATAATATTTCTGAATAGTATTCAGATACCATGATTTTTTTACATAAAGGGTCTCAATGCAGAAGTAATTGGCGTATGATAGCAAGTGTATTAAGAACTGAATGCTTGGGAATTTAGGTACAAATTAAATCTTTTACTAGCATAAAATAGAGGGAATTTATCCCTAAGAAGCAGGTACTGAACTAGGATTGATAACCCGTGTGGTATGCAGTAGTTATGTACTCTGAGTTATCTAGACAACCTTTATAGTTAATTAGAGGTGAAGACACATCTATGAAGTGTTGCTAATTTCATTGTAAAGTAAATTTCTAAATAAGTTTCCTGAACTGCACTCCATTGGTGCTTATCTTTCATCACTGGAAATAGAAGTAATCTCTGCATTGGGCTGGATTGGCTCAGATATAGATACCTAAAGTGAACTGGGATGACCTTCACTTCTTTATGGTTATTCCTGGCTCAGCAATGGACAAGCTAGTTGACTTAGAAGAATTCAAATAATTTTGTTAGAAGGTATTTACACAGCAGTTTGCCACTATGATCACTGCAACAATGCAATCAGTTTTGGATAAATTCTTGATCTAATTACTCCGTTACTGTATATACAACTCAGTAGACAGTAAGGGAATTGTTTGTTCCCTTTCTTGGTGGCATGCAAGAAGGGTGCTTGCAGAAGAAGTGCATGCTAGAAGTGATTAGTGCTTCTATGACTTGAACACTTTAGTTTTATCTGACTTCATTTTGGCAACAGAATAGGAATTTGCTTATTGTTTTTCCCAAATACTCAACTTAAACAGTGTTGATTCATTTTGCAGTGGTTTTATATTTTATCAGCTCACAGTGATCTAATGTCTCTCAAAGCCATTTTATAATCAGGAATGTTTGAATATTCTTATTGCAAATACATTATAAAAGTGAAAGGAATAGCTAATGCAAACTTAAAACCAGAAATCATGCTTGTATCTTGTGGCTTTGATATCAGAAAACAGGAAGAAGGAATCCAACAGTAATGCATCTGGAATTAACGCTGTATTATAAAATGTAAGTGATGTCTTCAAGAGGGACTTTTTAAAGTGAAGTTCAGGGTAAAGGTGCCAGATACAGTATTTTTATTTTCAGAATCTTCAAGTTCAGTGAGGTACAGAAAGCACTAAGAGGATTACACTAAGAGGGAAAAGGCTCAGATGCATGTTCAGATTATATGTACTTTAAAAACGTCTTCAGGTTTAGGTATTAGAGATGAGCCCCTGGCTGTTACTTTTAATCTTTTATTGCCAAGTAAAACCTTTCCAGCAGAGAAGAATTCAGGATGTATAATCCTCGTGCATAAACCTGGGATTGTAGCTAACCTTGACAATTACAACCTGTTGTTCTTTTATCATTGTGAAAGATCATCTATAAACCTGCAAGTTGGGATAGAGAGCCATCAGCTGATATAATCTCTCAGATTTTATCAGCTGTTTTGGTGGTTTTTTTGAGGGAGCTGAGGGGAGAGGTGGTGGTGTTGGGTTTTTTTGACAAACAAGTATTGCCCTTGGAGAGTGCAGCAGTGCATTCCTGCTAAGAGTTTTAGAAGAGTTATTGTGTACTCTTCTGTGTTCTTGATCTTTTGCAGAATGTGGAACAACTTAACTTTCTTTGTAAAGGTTACTTATTTCTTTCCTTCATAGTGGGAAATTTTCAGTGTTTTATGGATAATTCCCATCTGACTTTCTGTCACGCTGTTATATGTTGTGTATAACCATTCAGTCAAGGTATTTTGAATAGAAGAAAGTGTAACAGATGAAAATAATTGAGACCCATTTATGAATTAAACACCTTGGGTAGAGCTTTAGCCCTTTACTATGAATACTTTGTCAAACTATAGTTATAAGAATGATTTTTTGTCAATATAAAAAAGAGGGGGGGGGGAAATTTATATTACCTACACTATTGATATGACTGCACTGACATTCTTTATTGAAGTTTTGCCCCCCTAATATTTTTTAATATTATGAAATTTCACTTAGATAACTAGTGAAAAAACCCTTTTTTATTTTCTACTTTACATTTTTTTGTTTTACTCTGTAGGCTTTTTAGATGCATTATACTCTTGTCTGCATTTCTCAGTTCTCTAAGTTTATTAAAGGAGAATTTGGTGTTTGTCTTAAGAATGCTTAAAGAAAGCTCGTAAGTGCAATAAAGTAAAGGCACCCAATCTGTAATGTGTGATGTAATAGTTTTGTGTGGCACAATAAAACAATCTCTATAATTTCTCTTGCTCTTTGCAAACTTCACAATGTTTTTCAAATTTGTTTGCAACTTTGCTGTAGCTCAGTTATTTTTGTAACTCTCATGGGCTGGTAGTCTTGAACAAACTGTAAAATAAATTGAAAAAGGTTGTCCCCAAAAAGAGTTAATGGTCAGTCATTTCTATAGGTGCTATTTCTTCTGGTTCTGCGTTTTTAAAGATTTCAAATGTGATAAGAGGAGCACGATGTTGACTCTCTATATGCTGTCACAACCACGATGCCTCTTTGTATTCCTGGGAGTTGGTCTGTGATCAACCACTAAATGAAATATTGAAATGTTTAGCCTAAAGTTAATTCATTAATGTTGCTGTGCCTCAGAGATATTTTTTTCTTCATTGCTTGTGCAAATAGGCCAATTCAGTAACTCTTATGTTAAAAAATACCATGTACACAGAAAGACAGCTTTGCGTTGTAAGCCAAAAAAAAGGCATTTTGTATTAATAGATGTAGTTTGTTTGTTAACAAAATAAAATTGTAAGTATAGCAACATTAATTCATTTTGATAGGTTTAGGCAAGGTGTTTTGTGCCTTTGCCACTGAGAAAATGATGGTGGGATGTCCCAGAGAAAATGCCCTTGGAAGCTATTGCTACCACGGATGTTCTGGCCTCTGGCTAATGTATGGCTGATCACTAGATATGTACCCATAGGCTATGGTACTTCTGTGACAACATGAAAAATCAGCCATGAACATAAACTATACGGGTGTCTGAGCTGGGCTTTGCAGTCTGACTTGTTCGTGTGGCTGTACAATATTTATATTTTGTACGATGTTATAAAAGCTTTAAGGTATC
This sequence comes from Falco peregrinus, assembly GCF_023634155.1. NCBI lineage: Eukaryota > Metazoa > Chordata > Aves > Falconiformes > Falconidae > Falco > Falco peregrinus. The sequence continues at coordinate 13,704,639 of NC_073729.1, forward strand.
AAAGTTTCGTAATAATTGTATTGGTTATTTTTGGTTTTGTTTCCTCAAAGAACAAAGTGTATCCCTGTCTACGTATTCCTGTATGTTTGGGAGTTTTTTGAGATCGTGAATTCATTTCAGTAGGAAATATAACAAATAACGTAGTTTGTTTTTTTTAAAGTCATTCAAGTCCCATGAAAATATATTGGTTGGTAGAAAGAGTATAGCATGATAAGCACAAGTCTAACTAGGTACCCGGGAATCCATGAAGGAATGAACCCTGTCTCACAGCTGAGCTGTTGAATGACAGATTTTCACCTTGCCTACTTGTACAGTGGAAATCCAACTCCAAGTCATAAATGTGTAAAGAAACTAAGCTTTGCTAGTTCTGTTTTCCCATAACCAGTTGCTCTTTCCATTTGAAGCCTGAATTTCCTCTGTGCAATGCACATTGCTCTGACTTGTGCTGACCAGTGGAGGCTCTGCTACGTTTTGGGACAGCAAACAGGACATTATCGATCTGAACAGAAATACTGTCCCTCCCATTGGTCTTACAAGCACTGATTAATTCCCCGAGGAGATACCATGAAACATCTGTGGCAGTTACCTCTGCAGAGGGCTATATCTAATGAGGGGTTGCCATTTATGACAAGGACCCTGATCTTCCTTGCATCACAATATTGGGGAGCTATACCATCTCTCCTCCCAAAAAGTGTGCAGGAGATGAGAGGAAGGGCAGTTCTTTGGATGTTTGCATTGGGTGTGGGCTGGAAAAAGACTTGAAAAAGCCCATGGAAAGGCAATAATAAGAGTTGACTCTCCTTTCACTGTTTGCACTCTCACTGATTTTGGATATTTCCCTCGTGACAACAACAGCGGTTTTGGTACTTCTTCAAAGTTGAAAGGGCTGGATTGATTTGAATTTCAGAAAGAATTGGGTTTTCTAACCTGGGAATCCATGCAGGAACAATAATCTCTCAGGCTAAAATATAAATAATATATTATAAAAAAATATTCTGTAGTTTGTGTTAGGAATTAACAATTCCTAATTGTTAATTAGGAGTTATTCAGTGCTTAGTCCTTTCACTAACAGAAATAACATGATTGTAATGATTGTACAAGTCACCATGAGGAAAAAATATTCTTGAAATGCTTCTACTGTAAATAAGCTTTTTTAAATTTATTTTAATTTTTTTTTTTTTTTGTTAAATACTGCAGGGAAATCTGAGCTGATATTCACAGGGGGCAGGGGAAGTTGGCTTTCATGTTTGGTTTTGGGTTTTTTCCCCTGTACTCTGACCAAGTGACAGAGAAAGCTTTACTGTGCTTGAAGGAATTCTAGTCTCAGACTTGTAGTCATGGAAGCATAAGCTGATGACAGAAAGTCCTAAGTAAAGACACAACTGAAAACTGGTAGTGAATATTTCCTTGAAAAAGGCATGGTTGAAAGTAATACTAGGATTTAACACAACTCATTGTCCTTATGAATACCCTGTAAATACCATAAGGAATAGAAAAATGATGGAATATCAGAATTTCTGAACGACACAAGTAAGCTGTCTGTCTGAAATTGTTACCACTCCTATATAACTTTAAACTTCATTCACTTAAAATACACCTTTCCAACTCCTCAGATATTCTGGCAAATGACCTTGGTGAGTAAGTTTGCCTGGAGCAGAAATAAGTCTGCATAACGCTCACTTGGTTCTAGGCTTTTATTCAAACTATCTCCTGTTCAAATCAGGATTTGATTATTAGATTTCATTTCTAAGTGATTTTCTCCATGATTAAGCCCTCTTTTTTTCTCATATTTCTTTGGAAAACAAAATACAGGTTAGATATTTTAAAAAATATTTTCCCATCATTTAGTAACAGTTTCTTTTATTTCCAGTCAGGAATTTTCCTGGCTAGCAAAGTGATACTTTGAAACTTCAGTAACAACAATTTGTTCTCAGCAGGAAACAGGTTATCTGTATAGTTTTAATCATCCATTTTTATATCCTGGAGATTGGCTAGTAAGTAGTAAATAATACCGACTTCCATGAGGTTCATAAAAGCTTTAGAGAAATACAGTAGAGGCTACGTGTTCATATCAACATGGATTTTTCTTAATTTTTTACTGTTTGTAGTAATTGCTATATATGCACTTAGACTGTACCACAAAGAATGATGTAAGGGAGAAGTTGATAAACTTGAGTGAGCTCAGTGGAAGGTGACCAAGATGGTCAAGGGTCTGGGGTGAGTGCAAAGAGGCTGTGGGAAGTGAGCTTTAGTCTGGAGCAGAGGAGCTTTGAGGACACCTCATCGCTGCCTTCTAATACCTGTAAAGAGGTTACTACTAGGATGAATCGGGCTCCTTGGGGGTCCATGGTGGGAGAATGAAAGACAATAGTCATAAACTAGAAGAGGAGGTTTAATGATATAAGAGGAAAAACAGTCACTTGAAGGATGATTGAACACTGAAACAAGGTGCCAAAAGGGTTATGGAATCTTCGTCCTTGGAGATTTTGAAGACCTGAAAGGACTGAGCAACTAGGTTCAAATTCAGCAATGACCCAACTCTGAACAGGATTTTGCAGTAGATGAGCTCCTAAGGTCCCTTGCAATGCGAATGATTCTGTGACTTAATGTTTTATTTTTTCCTGTGTCACAAAAGCCTTAAAAAAGCATTTTTATGATCAAGCATTTTCTAGAAGCAATGGAGCTGATGTGATCCTGCATTTCACCGTGCTCTTCCTCCTCTGCTACAATGCAGATGGGGTAAACCAGCTCCCTGTGATGTGTCTTTAACTGGACTGCCTTGATAGGCAACGACAATCCCGGGGTTTGTTCGCTTAACTGACAGCAGAGGGAGCATATTCAAATAAGAGTTCATATTCAAATAAGAGCTCGTATTCAAATAAGAGTTCATATTCAAATAAGAGCTCGTATTCAAATAACAGTTCATATTCAAATAAGAGCTCGTATTCAAATTATGGCAACTAGGGTTGAGACAGGGTCCTTGATACCAAGTTACTGGCTAGTGCAGTCATAATTTTATTTCTTGGCAGGGATCCCGTTGGAGATGATGGAAACTCTGGGGGGAGGCTACTACTGCTGTCCTATTCTTGACTCATCCTCTATATACATTATAGCATGATCTGATGCCAAAAATTGCAAATGCTAAGAATGCCAAACTAATTCCTGAAGAAAAGTGGAAGACTGTCTTTTGCCACTTCATTGTGCACTTTGATTGAGAGCAAATATATTTAACCTTTTAGAAAGCTTTGAAAGTTCGGAATGTGTATTTATGAAGATCAGTACAGCTTGGATTAATTAAACTAGAGTGTATTTTAAAGATATTTCTACATGAAAAGTGGGTGGATATTTCAGTATAAAACTGAAATAGTTTTGATATGCTTTTAAAAAGTGTATTACATACCAGATATTATTAAATTCCTGCTTAGCTCACAGTCACACGCCAAAGACCTATTATTGATGTTCTGAATACTAATTGCTTCCACCACATTATCTTTGTTGTGAAGCTTCACCTCTTGATGAATGTAACCAGTCGCTGAATGCCAAATCAGCCCTATCAAGTTCAAGTCAAAGGTCTGGCAACAACAGAGCCTTTCCACACTCATCAAGTACATTAGCATATTGCCAACTTTATTGCTAAATGTGAACTACTTGTATTGCATGGATTTATCTGAAAGGAGATGGTGATACTGTAAGTAGCACATCATTCAGTCAGCAGAAGGAGTATTTACCCAATTAGCTGGTTTTGCCTCGTATAGTGGTTACACTAACTATTATTTGGAGTTTTGATTTCTGTCAAGAACTACAGGACAAATGACACAAATGGCTCATGAGGGAGGGGGTGTGGGGAGGTTACACTTGAAATTATGTGTCTAAGTGATTTAAAGAGTTTAGTTAAACTGCAATTTAGTTATTTCTGCTAGTCATATATTTTATTTCTTTTACTGATGCACCTAAAGGGAAACGACCTCCTAACTGTGACCAGCCAAAGTCCATTCCTGAAATTTCAGTGTCTGCCTTTTCTAAATTTACTATTTTTACCTATTTTTTTCTATGGTTTATGGGGGAGATTCACAGTACACCTGAAACATGAAAAAGTAAACTGGATCAGTTTTTAACAATCCTATCAAATCTGGGTGTTGATAGACTTTCAAAGTGACCTATGCTCTTTGTATTACTGCAAAGAAATAAAGATATAATAAAGCATCTAATTCTACTGTGAGGCAAAATTGCTTGAAAGCATTTTAATAGACTCTTTATCTTATCATATAAATTCACCTGAGTAAGAGTCTGTCTTGTCATACAGGTCTTGTTATAGTTCCAAGATACATGATAAACAACATAATGCCTCAATTCATTCTCCAAATATGTTATTCTTACCGTATTTGAGTAAAAACTTTAATGCAGATACTAATATTTGATTTTAAAAGGCTTTTTGTTTGGGTTTTTTTATTCTTACAAGACACACAGGGCTCCCTTTGCATCTTAATATTCTGCTTAACTGAGATTCACTTTTTTTTTTCCATTAAAATATTCATTTATTGAGTTGTGAAAAGCAACCCATATACAAAGAATATAACTGGAAGCTGTGATTGAACATAGGACCCTCAGAAGTTCAGCTAAGTAAGGACAGGACAGTCTGAAAACTCCTTTGAATCCACCTAAAAGTGCTTTTGTGTGGAAAACTCATGAAACTGTCATTTTTACAATGTCCAGTATTTTCTGTTGTGGTTGAGCCAGCAATTTGGGAAAAATCTTATCTCATGGTGTTTCCATTTTTAGCCTCAGGTCACAGAGGAAAACACAATGCCTGTGAAAGTTCAGATCCAAACTTTTTCAGAACTTATAAAGTCATTCAGTCCAGTTTTTGGATGTGCTGCTGAAACACTTCTTTTCATGCTTAATTGAATCAAATAATGTTTTGCTGACATTCTACAGTACACAGGTAAACTTAAGTTATGATTTGTTTACCTTTTGCTGTTCTGTAGCATAACAGTCTGAACCATTTCCTGGTATTAAACGTACAGCAGGTTTTTCTTACAGGTGATAAACAGTCTTTGCAGACTGATATTTTTGTCACTTTACCTCTTCATAAGTCGTCCAGAATGATGATTTACGGTTGTGCAGAAAGATGCAATAGCAGAAAACATTCACAGAAATACATATAGAAAATCTATCCGTATTCCCAGTCTAGAATAGCTGTTAGTGAAAAATTTTACTGTAACTTTTTAAGGTCTGAAATTTGCAGTGATGACAGCCGTTGTAACTGACAATGTCCTTTACAGAACACTCCTCTCCATTCCTAATTCTTTCTTATCCTATAGCCAGTGTTTTAAAATGTTGAAACCAAAATACTTTAATGATATTATTGGTATAGCCATTGCTATTTTAAAATGGAGTTTCATGGAAAAAAAATTTTTGAGCCATTGATTTCTAGCCAAGCTTTAAGCCATCAGCTTCTATAGTAAATGTGCACATTGGAAGCCAAAGCAGTTCAAACTGGACTTTTAGTACATTTAGCTGGCATTGTTTCAGGCTTGGAGTAAAACTTGATATTGCCTCAAAGACTATAGATTTGTTGCAATCTTTGTAGTTCACTGAACTTTTTTTTTTTTTCTGTGCATACATATTTCAAGTAAACTCTGTAGTTATAACAAGTGACACGTTACAGACCCTAAACCGTTGCACTGTGAAATATGCACAGAAAAAAGGACAAATGAAGATATCAAGGGTCTGTTCCATTTTGCACTGAACTGTAAAATGCCACCCTTGTTGTGCAGAAGATCACTGGTTCTGAGCAGGGCTCATTGACTGCTAAGTTGTGGATAGTGTTTCACTTTCTGCAACTGTTAATATCCTGGGTTATCCAGGCATAATGACCTCTCTATTTGTGACACATTGTTGAATTTTCTGGTTCTTTTAACTTATTCAACACCCCCCCCCCCTTTTTTTTTTTTTTTTTTTTTTCTTTTTCTCCATTCATCGGAAGGCTGGAAGGAATCTGAATTGAGCCGTGGTACGGGGCTGCTCGCTGCTGGTCAGCCAATTACAGCTGGAATCGGCGGTGGTGGCACATCTGTAGGTGAATATAAGCTAAAGTACACAGGCAAGGTAGATGAATATAAACTAAAGTATACAGGCAAGGTACTCCACATCTGTGCTAGCTTTTCCATTTGTAAGATAATGCATATATCTTGGATGATAGTTTGGGTTTGGTAGTTGTTAAATCTGATGTAGGAAGTAATCCATGCTATAATAATCCATGGTAGGTTATAGCTGATGTGTGATATTTAAGTTCTGACTGCAATTAAATTCCAATTCTGTCACTAATCACTAAATCACAACTGAATCATAATACCTTACCTATTACATATTTTAAATGCTGATAAAGATTTATATACTTGAAGACCTTTGCCGCTTGAAAATATGAAAAGAGAAAAGGGTTACACGTAGCGTGCAGGGTTTGGTTTCCAGATCTGAATCCTTCCTCTGACCCTGTAAGCATCCGAAATCGGTGGAAGTGTACCATCTTGCGTCAGGTTAGGACCTGTGCCTATATTTCTTTTCTTCTCTTTGTTTCCCAACAAAAAAAACAATGTTTGTTTTTATTTCCATAGTATATTCTGGATAACTCTGAGTTTACTCTGGCCCTACAGTGAGTAAGCTGCATTTTGGAGGGCTGTTTTAGCTGCCTCCAACCATAAGTAGAGTATGTTTGTGTATACCTGGAGCATGCCAGGTGTGTAAATACTTATCTTTGACATTGCTGTCTCCCTTCTAATGCCATGTTTTCTGTGAGTCGCTCCCTCACAAGATTTGTAAATCTTGCTAAATTTCACTGACATAACAGAAAAAAAAATAAATTGCTAATTTCGGAGGGCTTTGAAACCCAGCCCCTGTATAATGAATAATGTGGTGGATCTAATATTCAATACCACAGCCTGTTCTCCTAGTATCTATGCATATTTTTGCCTCTGTCATTGAAACGTTCTGAAATTCTTCGCTGGTAAACTTAAGCCTCTGTGATGTGATGAGTTATGTATTATATTTTGGTATTAATCTCTGTCTTTTTATCCTTCAAGAGCCTTAAAAGGATCCATGTACTGTGTTTCTGCCTGGCTCCTGTAAAAGCCCCTGCAAATATATGTGATGCTTACTGTAACTAGGACCAGACCACTGCAGAAGATTCAAAGGGAAATCTCTCCTAATAGATGACACCTGTCACCTTGTTCAGCAGGAGAGAGCACTTGCTCAGATGGCTGTGTTCCCAGTGGCGTAGCTCTGAGGGTCACCGTGCCTTTTACGCCTGGGCTTTATGGAAAAGAAACAGCTGGATGGGATAGGGTGAATTTTTTACTAGACCATTGGGCACATTGATTTTTATTTCCATGGGTATGTAGATCAAATTGAAAAAAACTAAAGGGGCCAGTGTGATACCCTGGGACTGTAAGAGATGTCAAGAGTCATAGTAAGTCTGTATATTTCTACTTCTTGCTACTCCCTGTAGAAAAATAGCATGGGGTGTCATTGAGATCTGTCACTCACTGACATTAGGGGAAAAATAACCCCTACCTCTGCTAGATGTTCCCAAGACATGTCCCAGATGAACAAGATTGTGTACTGAACCTAGTTTTGATTTATTTTCATTTAAAGCAAGCATTATGCAACTCAGACACACACGATCCTGGCTGGCTGACATATCCTTGAGCAACTGTCTGTATATTGGCACGTGGAGAATTCTGTCTTGCCTGCTGTAGGAGGCTACTTCAGAAATGTGTTTTTATAAACGCCCTGAAACTACAGAACACAAACAGCTTCTGTTTAAAGACTTGATAAAATTGTATCTATTTAAGCAACCTCTGTTCAACTGTCTCAAAAATAAACTATTTAGACCACTACGGAATGTCAAAAATAATAGACAATGAAGAAATTTGGAAAATTGAAATTAAGATAAACAGACCAACATAAACTAAAACCTATATGAAATTTGGACTTTTGAATTTGCCAGGAATATGCTTTCAATGAATTTAAAGATTTTTACATGAATTTTTTTCCTTAAGGCTCAAGGAAAAACTGTGTTATGTAGGTTATTTAAATCTCAGAGAAAATAGGAATATAAACTGCATTTTAAGCATCAGGATCTTATTTTTTTCTATATGTGTGCAGCACCTTTTGGTTTTTGAAGCTTTTTTCAGTTTCAAAAAACTGTATCGAACTTGTGTAAAGATAACTTTATATCACACAGCTTTAGTAGTTCTACCTGTGGAATATAAATTGAAGTTCTGTGACTGATTTTGGTTCAGGTAACATAGATGAACTTTAAATTATCTTATCTAATGTTTTGAGCTTGCCAGATTGACAGAGAGATTGTGGTTCTGGTCATAGTTACAAGTATACAGATTTTTCCTTTCCTTAGCATGCGTTGTGGTCAGCTTCCATATCTGGCATAAAAATCTTGTTCAGTTTCTCCCTTTTGATGTGTAAGGAAGGCTGGTTGTACTGAAAGAGTGACCACAAGGAGTCAGGGACAGTTGATCCATTTTACGCAGTTTAATTCATAAACTTATTTTCACCTTTTTATTTATTTGATTTTTTTTAACCTATAACTAACTACAAATTCAGAGTGGCTTCAAAAACCTTACTATAAAGTCTTTACATTCCAATGTGTCAGGTTTTTGAAGCTCCACAGTATTTTTTTGCAAACCCTCAGAAAGGTAGGCAATTCTGAGTTTGAAAATCAGCTTTAGATTATAATTCTAGGGGAATGCAATACTTTCAGATTTATTGATGCAACTAGTGAAATAAAATGTTGCATAGGTACATACAGCTCTATATCTTGGGATTCACAGGTCAAATAATATATATGTCTTGAAAATGAATGGGGCTACATTTGGGTGGTGACTGGTCGCTAGTGGTGTTCGTCAGGGTTCAATTCTAGGGCTGGTTCTGTTCATCATCTTCATCAGGCTGCAGGAGTGGAATGCACTGTTAGCAAGGGCGTTGATGATACCAAACCGGGAGGTGCTGTTGAATCTCTCGAGGGATGAAAGGCCTTTGCAGAGCGATCTAGATAGACTGGAGCACTGGGGAATGATACATGGGATTAAATGTGACAAGCCCAAATGCTGGATCCTGCACCTGGGATGGAGTAATGCTGGGCACAGGTATAAATGGGGAGAGGAGCGGGTAGGGAGCAGCCCCGCAGAACGGGGTCTGGGGGCGCTGGGTACAGCAGGGGCAGTGGGTCAGCAGCGTGCCCTGGCAGCCAGGAGGGCGAACACCATCCTGGGGGGCACCAAACACAGCGTAACCAGCTGGTCAAGGGAGAGGATTATCCTGCTGCACGCAGATTGGTGCAGCCTCACCTGGAGCGCTGTGTGCGGTTCTGGGCCCCACAATTTCAGATGCACGTTAAGGTCCTTGAATGCACCCGAACAAGGGCAACAAAGGTGGTGAATGGGCTGGAAGACATGTCCTATGAGGAGTAGTTAAGGACTTTGGGTTTGTCTACTTTGGAGAAAAGGATGCTGAGGGGTGACCCCACTGTGCTCCACAGCTCCCTGAGGTGGGAACTGGAGAGGGAGGTGCTGAGCTCTTCTCCCTGGTATCTGGCGATAGGATGCACGGGAGTAGTTCAAAGCTGTGGCAGGGCAGGTTTAGATTGGGACGTTAGGAAGCATTTCTTTACGAGAGGATGGTTAAACACTGAAACGGGCTTCCTAGAGGTGGCTGATGCCCCAAGCCTGTCAGTGTTTAAGAGCCATTTGGACAATACCCTTAATATGCTTTAACTTTTGCTCAACTCTGAGTTGGTTTGACTCGGGCGGCTTGACTACGTGATGATCGCTGTAGGTCCCTTCCAACTGAAATATTCTGTTCCAGATAGAAAGGAAAAGTATTTTCAGAAATCGGATTCCTCTTTCTCAATGAATGTGGTCTGGGTTCAAATGCTGTTTAACATTCATTTGAAATGTAATAATTTGGAAGCTGATTCAAAAAATCTAATGTCCCTGCTATCGTATAGAGATAGAAAACTGCTCTGGTTGAGGTAGATCTTCTGTTTCAGTTTGCATTATTATAAAAATAAATTCAATCCTTTTCACTTCAAGAAGCCTTAACACATGGTTTGGTTCCCTTTCCTTTTTATCCAATAGAATAAGCCACAGAAGAGTTGTTATTTCTTTTCACATCTTTATTTACTGCTTTAGATGCTTATTCATGGCATTGGTTTCAGAAATCTAGTGTTTTTCCCTTGCAAAGTCATGCTATTTGAAGTGCAAGTGCCATTTTCTCTACGAATTTGTTGTGTTTTGGTAATGCAAGATATAACTCTTTGAATTCGTCACTTTGTAACAGGGACAAAATCAGCATCTGTTAACAGTGGCTCCATCTGCTGTGAAGTATGGCATTATGTCTGCATTTGCTCAATGCTGGATTTTGTAGAGGTTTTTGGTTTTTTTCTTCAGTGTGTTCCCTTTTTCTATATGAAACCTTCAGTGAATGATGTTTGCTATTTTGCTGTGACGTCGCTATGTTATTTCCTGTGCATGTTATTTTTATAAGTATTTTCTATTTAATGAATAAATAGAAACACATTGTATTTTATGAAAACCTTCTTAAAATTAATGGAACCAGTTCGTGATTTTACTTCTGAACTTTGATTTTTTTTTATTTTGGTTTTAATGCTTTTTCTTGAATTGTAGTGCACATTTTTTTTCAATTATGTAGTAAACCCAGATTTTAATCTTTGATCAGTATAGTAACCTGTGATAGCTAGAAGTCAGTGTTTAGAAGTGAGTCAACTCTAAAAGAAATCTAAAGAACAATTGGCATCTAAAATGAGCTGTATGCTTCACTGCTCATAAATTTGTTAACAGAAGCTTAAAACGCATTCTGGGACTCAAGCTTGATGTGTTACTAACACATTCTATTAAAATTTAACAAGCACAAAATAAAATGAATTTGTTTATAGAACAAACATGGCAAAAACTTCAGTAAATAGTGAAACATTCTTTGATTAAAGAAGTTAGAGGCATTCTATTTTTAGCGCAGATCATACAACACCTTTGTGCAAAATTAATGTGCTGTCATGTAGGGAGAATTTTAAAATACAACACTTAATGTTGTATGGATGAATCTCATTGAGTTTTAATAAAATCCTCTTTCAAAGCAGGTGTCCTAAAAAGTAACAATGAATAACAGCATTTTTTTCCCTCTTCAAGTCTAAGCAGAAATGCCAAATTTAGGAACCCCCCCTCCCTGTGGTTAAGTATAGAAAGTAATTTCAACAGAAGGTTTTTCAAAATAATATTGAATTATTATTTGGTTGTGCTTACTCAAAAAAAAAAAAAAAAGAAAAAAAGAAAATAGCCCTTTTAAAATTGTTGATTAAAACAAAATATATTTTCCTGGACAAAAATGGTGCTGAGAGGTTCCTTTCTAGGAAGCTTGGTCAGATCAAGTGCTTGAGTGACAACAAATGTCTGGATGGTGTGAGGGCAATAGTCTGCGGTGCTTCGTGTTGACGGAGGAGCTGTTCTTCATTTGTGTTTGCTACAGGTAGGGATCTCAGTCAGCAGCTTGTTTGAAGGCTGATTTGTAGATTAGCTGGTTCATACAAGCTGCCATCAGGAATTCAGGGACAGCAATGGAAGGGTGGTAGAATACTCGGAAGTGTGGATTTACCTCCAGCAGTTGTCTTCTCTTCAAATAAATAAGAGGTGGGTTTGCATTACTGTACCAGTGGGTTATACCCAGTGATTTGTGCCCCTGAAGATTCTTTAAATAGTACCTTTTTCTGACCATTTGAGCATTCTGAAGACATTCACAGAAGTGTTGGGAATGTCTGCAGCATTGTATACCGTTAACCTCAGGAAAATTGCAGAGAACCACTGTCCAGCAGGATGTCAATAGCAGCTGCCCCTCTCTAGCACTAACCCCCCATTTCATCCTTCCATCTGGACATTAGATTAGGTTCTGTTACTTGCACAACACCAACAGTCTGATGAGATGGAGACCGTGTTTCCATTGCTTTGTCTGTTATCTGGAATTATGCTAGAATGACTCGGATCATCATTAAATAAAAACAGAGTTGTGAGCTGTACTATTCTTTATTTCATTATGCACACTTATTTTGATTTACTTAAAAATTACGGTAGTTTGTATATCATGAGGGGAGCGGTTCTAAAGCTTCTGAGAGTTAACCATAACACTGTTTGGTTCTAGCTTGTATTGGTTTTTATCAGGAACAAATACTACTAGTAGTAGGCATCTCGGGAAAATGGTATATTTCCCTACATATTGCCTATCACATTCACTTTATCTGTAGTGTCATGTTATTTTAAGTTGCAGCATATGTAGGCCAACAAAAGCTGACATGAAGGAAAGCAGCATAATACAGTGTAATGATATGTGACACGTTCAGATTGAGAAGGAAACTCACTTTCTTGGAACTAATACCTACTACTTACTGTGTTTGCCATTAATATAATCTTCCCTATGCATACAGTTTCGCCTGTAAAAAAGGTATGGTTTACTTATGCCAGAGAATACTAACTTGTACTGAAAAAAAATTAAAATCATTGAGTAACTTTTTAATACATGTTGATTAATAATTCAATTCTGATATTGCTTTCCAGATTCCCAAACTATCCTTATGCAGCAACAACAAATTAATCTTGATATTTTCCCCTGTAGACTTTTAATTAAGACTAATATTTAATGATATCCATATTTTTGATGTCATGTATTCTTTTCATGTAAAACTTATGGATCACTTACATTAAAAGTATAAGTCAATAAAAAAGATAAGTACATTAAAAAAGTATAAGTAAATAGAAGTATAAAGTCATTTATCAATTCTAGAAAGTAAACCAGATAAGCTGATTGTGCTCTCTAACATACTTGTTTGAATGTGTATTTCACGGTAGATTTCAGTGGTGTGCATTGAAAACAAAGTGTGTCCTAGGCATGGTGGAATACATTTTGGATTAGAAATAAAACTTTCCAAGACATTGTAATTGTGTAAGGATTGAACTAACCAGGAAATTATTTTTTTTGCCCTAGGAAGTTTTGAGGGTTTTGTTGCATTCTGCAGTGGGAGTTTGTTTTGACTCCTCACTTTCCTGAAGAACAGAGGTTCCCTGGAATACCTATAGAATTTTTTCCACATAAAGGAAATGCAGACGTATAGTCCTTGAGCTGAATGAAGCAGGGATGGGGACTCCCACACTACTCCTATGCTGCCTAGCAATCTGCCACAAGTGTGCCACAGTGAGCTGGGTTTGAGTACAAATACGGGGAATAACAGTAATTTTACTGTGTTAATTTTAACATAGGTCAGTCTCCCCTTGTATCTGTTGCATGGCTGCCAAAGGCTTTCTTCTGGCACAGCAACAGCGATGCTATAGGGTCAGGCAGAAAAGGTGAAAACGTGAGAGAGAAGGAAACTAGAATCACTTTTCTTAGCAGGACTGGTAAGTGAAGTGAGCATGAAGTGCTTGGAGAGGAAGAATTTATCTAAAGAAATAGAATCTTAGCTCATCATTCATGCAGGCAAGTCTGGAAAATATACCAGAAATCTAAGTTAGTGTATATCATCTGAATTAAAATGCAGGTGGAACTATGAAGCAGGAGAGAAAAGTTTCATAATATATTGTCCGTACAAGGCGATAAACAGGAAGATGGTTAGTATTACTGATTGGTGAAGAATATTTTTCTTAAGAAATAAAACCACTCCACTCTTTGCTGTACTCTTGCCGTCGAAGGGATTTATTTTAAAGTAAAATATAAGTGGTTCTAAATTTAAAACGTCAGCACTTATGGGAAAAGTCTGACAGAAGACCAGAGAGAAAGTGGCACAACTGAAGTGAAAACCAGAGCTTTACTGTTAGGAATATCGAGTAAAATTCAAGATCAGGCCAACAAAATATTTTAATATTACGAAGTATTCTTAAGATATGAGCAAAAAAGTCTTGAGTGTAGGTTTCAGGTTTGGTATTCTGCTTTCCACTCGAGCTCAGAAGTTCCACTGACCTAGCGGGACGTTCGTGCAGAATTGGCTTTGGAAAATATGCCCCAGTGCTGAAATACTGTTTACCTGCCTTATATATGAAATTGCTTATGTTAATTTACTAATGAGTGATGGAACAGGAAAAGATGGCTTTTCTTGTACTGGAGACACTTCATTCTGTAATCATGAGGGTTTAATCAATTATTGATTTCTTTTTGCTACTGTTAACTGTCACAGTATTTGAACAGCTCTCATTTTTGGTCTAATTTAGTGTGGTTAATATCTATACATTTTCTACTAAAAGTAGTACAGGTGCTCACAGAACTTCAAACTACACTTTTCATTATAAATAAAAAAAAAGTTTAATATAAAGGAAGATTCTGCCCAGTTCATCATAAGGACAGCAGGCTGACTTCTGCTGGAGTTGAAGCAGCACCTGAGATGCCACGCAGTCATTTCCCAGGCTGAGCTAAAGGGATAAAATCCATGTTACTGTGGTACAAGATCCCTGGGTATTACAAAATGAAGTGGCAGAGATGTTAATGTCTCAAATAATCATAAGTTGTGATTGTTTTGGTTTTTTTTTTATTTGGGGAATTTTGTCATGTAAGCAAGGATCTAAAGGGTATTAAGGAGGCAAATTGACTTCGGTAATGAATTCAAGCAGTAAAATTTTCTTGGTTTCAAGACTATCAGGAAGGCTTTTTCTGTATGTGATGTGTCTTGATTTCAGAATATGCTATTTTAAATTCTCTTAATATATGGTGTGGAAATGCCTACCTAAAAGTTAGCTATGCTTAATTAAATATTACCTAAAGACAGGAATATAAAATTTTGGTTTTTTCTATTTATGAGTTGTCATTTTGAAAGCTGTCGGGTTTTATTCTTAAACTGGTAGATAATATTCAAAAGTTTTTTGGTTTTTCCTTCAGTGCATATGAAAAGGTTGCTATCTAACACTGACTTTGAAACCATTGTGAAATGCAAAGTTGTTTACATGCAGCAACTTCTGTGACATTGAGCACATCAACAACCACTTTTCCCATCGTTCCTGGTGTTCAGGCTGTTGTGATTCTGCTGATGTAGCTGATGTTTTTCTTTCTTATTCCTCTGCCTTTGTCCTTTCCTACAGGCTTACCCTGAGTTTGTCCTGACCTACCTAGAGGAACTAAATGAAAGAGAGGAGGTGACCCAGACAGAAAACCGCATTCACCATGGGGCCTGGTCTGCAGCTCATCAGGAGATAGACAGCAGCGCAGCAGAAGAGGTCACAGTATTAAGCCAGAGGCAGGTCAGAGACAGTCCTTTCAAAAACACGTTTTGAAAAGAGAAATAACAGTGGGGAAGTCAACTTATTTCCTTAAATAAATGACCTCATTTGATTCCTTAATAAGATATTTATATATTAGATATTTATATATTTATAATTACGTTATTTTTATATATTAGGTAGTTGTATGCAGGTTTTTAACGAATAAAAATGTATATGTACATGTGTCTTAGAACAGTTTATGCTTACAGCCCACGTAGGACAAATTTTCGAAATTTCTCATTCCCTATGTATAAAACCTCAAGGAAGGGAGGGAAACAAACACAAAGATCCCTAGAACTCTAAATCCATGCTTCTTGATGTGTCTTGACACAGCTATTTGTATTTCTGACATTTTCTGCTAATCAACAGCCTTACTTGGAAAAGTAGACACACATTATTTTAATTAGCAATATATAAATTACGCGGTTGTACTTCCATCTCTTAGGTTCTGCAAAAAAATGTCAGCAACCCCAATCAGAAACAACTTTCAGGACCTTTGGACGCCTGTTTAATGCCTGCAGATCCCCTAGGGGAGACTACACAGCTGACAGTGGCACTGGTGAGGAAACTGGAAGAGAAACATCCTAAGGCCCCAGCTCAAAGGTAAGCCACTGACAGAACTGATATTTATTGTTCAATGACATTAGATGTTTTCCTTCAGTTTCATGTAAGATTGATTTCCTGGATATTATTGAAATATCTCAGAAACCCTCTGGCTGGTAAGCAAACAGGGATTTTGACCAAAATTAGTGAAAAGGGGTGACATTTATGCACTGGTTGTTTTTTTTTTTTAATTTATTTTTTATTTTGAAGATTGATGTGGATGATGTTTGGTAGTAATTGCAAATTTACTTTTTGATTTTTATCTACGAACCTCACATTGTGCAAATTATGTAAAGAAATAAGACTTGTGTCAACATTGTGACGCATTTTGTGCCACAAGACTTCAGTTTTAATGGTAAAGCTTTTGCTACGAACCTGAAAGTCATGCTGAGCCAAAATACAAAGTGATGCAGGACTCTTCTAATTTCAATAAAAGATAAATAGTAGCGTTCTTAATTGCTTCTACTTACAGTAGGCAGAAAACTTTGCCTTTCTTTAGATAACTGAAACTTGCTTTCACAAATTGCATTTGGCTAGTTCTTTTTGATCTTTTGGGTACTTTTAGATCAAAAATATTTTAAAAATGGACCTTCTATTCAGATGAAAGATCACAAGACATCACTTGCTATTAGAATGAAAGATAAACTAGTTAATGGTGGTGTTGCTGCTAGCATTAAGTCAATAACAGTAATTTACAGGTGGCTATAAGCAACAACTGGATTTGGTTTAACTAGATCATTGTAGCTCTTCCCTTGGTAGTATTACCCTTAGAGAACTCACAGATTTGCTCCTCTGGTCCTCCTTCAAGGACTAGTATTTTGGTGTTTCGTTTATAATATCTTGCAAATATTTAGTCTTTGAGTGTCCCAATATTTCCTAAATGTGCTTGACGACTGGTAAGACCGAGGTATCTAAAGGTATTGGCTATCAGTAGTTCTTGGGGAGCTGTGTTGGTAAGAGGTAGGTTACCTATATTTTGGGTAGTTTTGTTTTTTGTTGAATCAAGTAACTGTAATCCTTTGTTAAGCATAATGGTTTAATTACTAGTAACAACTGTTGTATGTTTACAACATAAACTAAAGTACCAAGTTTAATATTGGTTATACTGGCTCTTTCAAAATATGCCTTTTGCAATGTAAGGCCACTGTTTATACAAGATCTTCTTCACAGTGCTTTGCATATGAATTGTTATACTGTAATTATGCAATGTGATCCTAGGGTCACTACAAAGTATTTAACTTCTTTTAAGTACAATGAAGAAACTTCGCTTATCCCAACTGAATATCCATGCTTTTAGCCGCAGATAAAAGTATATAAATATTAAGCGAAAGATCTCTTCTTGCAGAGCACAGACATTTGTTTTAGAAAGCTATCTGCAGTCAAGATAGCCTTTAAGCACTGAATGCTTGGCTTTCTATGTCTTTATGTATCTCTTCCTACCAAAAGTGGAGTTAAGCAGTCTAAAACATTTCCCCAAATTAAATTAAATATAAGAAAAATAGATTTCATACTAAAATAACGTTGTTTTAATGTTGGATATTTGGCATTAAAGAGCAATGATAACTAAACCTTCTGCAGTTACCTCTGTTATGGGAGGTACTAAGTGATTTAAATTCTTTTTTGCTGCAGTTTTTCACTAGATTTTGATAAATACCAATGCACTCTGTTAAATGGCTGTCACGTTCCACTCTGTAATTTGTAGAACACTTTCAGTGTCTGAAAGGTGATGTAAGAAATAAGAAAAGTGATTTTATTGATCCTTTGTGATTTGAAAAGCTGTTCAACTTCCAAATAGCAATAAAATTTGCCTGCCTTTATGAAATAACATGGAAAACTGTTGTAAGCACAAATGAGGTATGAATGGTGTGTTAACAGAGGAAACTATCTCTCTCTGTCCTTAGAATCTTTTTCAGGAGTTGGACTAGGTCAATAAAGTGAAGATTATGATCACTGCTCCTCCTGAGAAGTTTAACTGGTTTTTATAAAACTTTGGTTAGCTGCAGTGCTCAGCACATTTTTGTAGATTCTTGTAAAACTTTGACTTACTGAGAAGGGAAGGGAGCTGTGTCTCTAGAAGGAGGTTCAGCTGTCCAGACATAGGTGTTTAAGGTAATCTTTAGGTGTTGAGGGATATACCACCAGGCTTCCAGCTGCTTCACGTTACTGCAAATCTCCTGTGTTGTATCTATGAGAACTATGCGGACCCTTTGAGTACATTAGCAATCTTAAATACCAGCAAGTGTCTATTTTTACGCTGTTGATTCCTACCCTAAATGCTTCCTTTTCCAGCTTAGTGTTTTGGAGGAATGTGCATTTCACAGCTGTCATTCTTAGTTTTCCTGTTTTGTTTTCTGAGAAACAGTCACACTTACATGGTGAGCCACAGCATGGAGTCAGCCCCATATTGAAAGAAAACAGGTTCTAAAGGATGCTGTAGGAAGAGACTTATGAAAAGGGCTAAGTTTCACAGAATGTGGTTGGATCGCAAGTTTGTCTGTTTGCAATAATTTTTACACAATTAGACTTTCTTTCACTATTTTTGCTGATTGAAGGCTGCGGTCAGCCCCTTTCTTACCTGCACATGTTTAGCCAGCGACATGTTATCCTGTGATACGGATAGTAAAGGCAAGAAGTACACGAGCTATTTTCAGGGTTTTTTGGTGACCTATCTCAGTGCTCTCAGCAAGTCCTTGGTATCTTTGGGGAAGTCTTATTCAGTGCTCTTTCTAATGTTGGTTTTTTTCAATGCATCTCATACTTTTACCAGTTTACATGATGCCTATAAGATGTGAAAACCTGAACATCATGGCTGAATCCCTGAGTTTCTATGCGAAAGATGAAAAACTCACCCAGTCTGGCAAATACTGTTGAGGAAAAAATCCTTCCTACATTACAAGTACTGCCCCAAATAGACCAAAATACAATCATAAGTTAGTTGCTAGACATGGAGGGTTCAAGTTTCTGGGAAGACATGGCTTTTAGAATGAGGATGAGTAGAGATGTGAGTTGTAGGACTGATTTATATGCTTCCCTCAGTGCACAAGAACTAATGACTTAAAATAACTAATGGCCACTAATTTCTTTCCCATCCTTATTGTCATCCTCACTTTTCACGTATGGGAAACAGCAAATCCATTGTCTCCTTTCACTCAAAAGCTTCTTTGAAGGATGCTTGTAGAAAGGCATTCCATAGTATTATATTTGCCTGGCTCAAAATAATAACTTAATGTTTTGGGTGTTACCTGGTAGAAATATAATTTAGATGTTGTCTGTTATTCTTATGATCTTACATGTTGGGCCCAACTAGGGATGTAAGAGAATGCTCTTGTTATATCAGCTGTAACAGATATGTGCTGTCCTAGCAGTACATTCCATTTGTGAATAGTCCCTTTGGAAGGCACTAGTGGCACTTCTAATATTAATTACCTGCTTTAATACAGTTTTGGTTTTGGGCCTTATTGGATCACTTTGCTTCCATAAGTAAGCTTGATTTCACAAGTTTCTAAATATTTTGTCTTCAATCCAGATATGCATTTAAGTGTGCTCCAAGTTAAGTACATGCTAGGTACAAGCATTCTTGGATCTGAGTCAGAATGCTTATGACCTTGTCATATTTAATACCAAGGCAGACACGTCTGGGGCAGTTGGTTTCATTTTAATTTTTCTGAATCACTTGGACAAATTCAGTTATTACATTTTTGTAAGACTTATTAGTGTTGGAAAATGACTAAGGAATATACCCCTGAGGAGATGGAAATGTTTTCCTACTGCCATCAATGACAGAGCTATGAATTGGTATGGTTTGTAACGGCTAAGCAAATGATTGACCTTGATTCTTTATACACTGTATATTAAATTCCAAGTGGGCAAAACATAGGTAAAAGTAATTGTCTACATATGTATTGTAAACTGATTCCTCCATGAAGACAGATGAGAATGTATTTTACAAAAAATAATGCATTATAATTATTTTTAAAATCTATTTTTACATAGGCTCTTTAGACTGTACGATCTGCATTTAAAAACTCTATATTCATTTCGAGTACCCCTCAGATTTCCATTTGTGAAAACTCCTCTATAAAAATCCAATCTTTTTCACTGTTGCAATAATTTTCCATGATCTATCTGCCATGTAAGTGTTCTAAAGGTTAAAGCTTTGAATTGGTGACAAATTAGCTTTCATTATCTGCTTTAGTCACATCTTGACAAAATTATTCTAATAGCTGTATCTGCTGCAGATACAGCTCTAGCTCTCCGGTCCTCACAGAGAGATGTTATGTATCCATCTGAAAATGAAAGGGAGGTATAATAAACATCACATTCCCATTTTCAGAAAGCATTTGAAGATGTTTGTTTACATTAGTGTACCAATTTGAGCAGCTTACCTTTATTTAAATGGAATAAGGAGTGGGGGGTGGGTGGGGGGTGGGGAAGACTGTAGCAGCCGACAAAGCATGGTGACCCAGCTTGTCACCCAGTGACCTGTGAGAAGGAAATAATGAACTGTGAGTAGCTGTCATCTTAACTGTTTCTGACAGTTTGGCTATGGGCACATCTGTGTTAGTTGCATGGAAAGGCCTTTGTTGTTTTCCCACTAGTGACTTTGCAGACCGCTGTGGGGTTTGCTGGCTGCCCTGCTCTTACACTTCCCCTCCTTTTTTAGTAGTAAAAGCAGCTGCCACTGATAGAGCTGACATTTTCTTTTAATGATTTACTTGGCATTTATACCATTAAAAACAAGAAGTTAATGTGAAATAGAACTTCTGGTTATTATAAATGAAAATATGCTCTATATTCGTGTAAGGCCTGTTGTAAGTGTGCCTATGATAACACTGTATTTTCTACATAACTTGCAGCAGTGTTCAAGGGCTGTTGGTACCCTTCCTTCCTAATATCTTTTTGTACTTCACTATTTTGAGTGAATTATCAAGTTTACTGGTAATAACATCTTAAATAAGCCACTGTACAATGCAACTAGGCAGCTTTGCATGGTTAAATGATATATTGCAAAACAGCCAACCAACCCCGAACCACCTCTCCCTGCCCCCCCCCCCCCCCCCCCCCCCCCCCCCCCGCCTTGCTTATTTAGTACTATAGGAAGCAATTGCTTCCCTTTCCAGATTGACCCAAGCATATGGGTCTTTCCTGGTACTGTAGTGCTAAATCTTCGATCACTTTGCTCACACTACTATTAGCATTTTCAGCTCGCAGACTGTTAAATATAGGCACACTTTCTCTCATAATAGAGTTCCTAGCTGATTTGTGGAAGGTGATTGTTAAGAAAAACTTGAAATCATGACTAAAATGAATGACTAACTCAATAACTTATAAAGTGTAAAGCTATCTGTTTTAACAAACTAAATATTTTATGCAGTTGACATACCTTATTGCTTTTATGTTATAATATGCTTGAAGTAGGCTATTAGAAATTGCTTTGCAGGAATTGAATATTAAGAACTTCACTCACCAGAATGAAAGTACAGCACACAGAAGCTGAAATCTTTTTGGTTTCCTGCTGTAGGTTTTGGGGAGCTTATATTGGTCTTCTCATACATATGCACATTTGCTCCTTCTCCTTAGGTGCTTCACGTCTCAAGTTCAAGCTGTACTTGACAGTCCTCACATACAAGGGAAAAGAAATCTGTATTTTAAATCTGAGGACACAGATTTATGATTTGGTCCCTTTGGGGGCTGTAGTACAGCATGCAGCATGATGTAGAATACAGGTCACCATCTCTTGCCTAATTGTATGGCAACAGAGCCATGAGATATACATAACAGTGAGTCCCATTGCCCCTTTTTTGCTACATCACCGGTGCAATCCTCTATCCTCACTTATTTAAAAGTGGTGCAAGGACATGTGGTGAACAGGAGATGTGCAAATACAGCACGATTCTCTAGTGTCATATATAGTTCAGAGAAGCATTGTAGGTGCCTTCTGAATCTGTTTACACCATGTGTAATGTGAAATAAGTCAAAAACCAAGCAAAAGCCTGAAACCCAATACTTCCTTGAATGTGGGTGTCATTGTTCTAACCGCGATGAGATCCCAGTTTCCTGAGGATGTAGAAAAACTTGTGTATTCTTCCAGTAGATACGCAATCCCTTTATGTACATAAAGCAAACGAGGGTTACAGAGGATGCCAGCACAGAGAGAGGAGGTGACCTGTGGGTTTGTTAGCAGTGACTGGTGGAGTTAGGAGGCTCCAAGGGGATGCTTTAGTTCCCTGTCTGATACCTGCTGGACCAGTGCATCTGTCATTAAAGAGTCTCTCATACCTCCATGTAGTGTGTCTCCTGGGTATGACGAAAGGGTCAGCATGCCTTGTACTCCATCCCAGCTGTGTAACTCCTTCACCAGGGCAGCACACTTGCAACTAAACTAACGATTTAATAATTTTCTTTTTATTGGTTATGGCTAGGTAAATATGCAGGCCGATCCACAGAAGACTTGCAGTTTATGGCATTTCTCTGTATTGTATGAAGCAGTTAATCAGTTCCACACCTCTACTTTAAGCTATTCAGCTCTAAAATAATTTGTGAAAAGAAGGTGAACGTATTGACAAAGACCTGAAATTATACATTATTTTTCCTGATGGAATCAAATGAAATCTGTACCACTTAGGGCTTTTTTCAAACTCCCTGAAGTCTCTTATTTCTCTTAATAAATGTTAATGCCATAGAGAAACTTAAATATTGATTGAAGCCATGAAGTTTCACAGGCACATCTATCAGATTCTAGAACTTGCTTATTCTTTGCAGAGACATTGCCACGCTATCATATTTATATGTATCCGTATGCTTTTATGACAGCTTTGCTAGGTTAAAGGTGTTTTCTCACTAAAGTATTGTTTAAAAGTAATAATTTTATATTAATACATATTACAAAGTTGCAGAGATGGTATACTCCAATATTTTTTTTCAAGAAAATATTATTGTTTTTGTTTGTGCCACTTGCAAAAGCAAAATACACAAGTGAAGCCTTCATCACTGAGTGTAAAGGCAAAAAATAGGCCTGTTGATCCTAGGACCCTAGCCTGAAACTTTCCAGGATTCAAATCCCTCATTGCAGAAGTGACTAATTTGGGATTTTTTTAATTGGCGAAAAAGGTTTCCAATTCACCAGCCCTCTGACTATGTTCATCCTCTACAAAAAGATTTAATGAGAACCACTTAAAAAAAAAAAAAAATCCATCCCCTGTGAGTTATTTTTTTCTTTTCTAAGGTAAAATTCAGAACTATTACTGCAAGCTACCTGGCAAATTATCTTCGCAAGGGTCTCTCTTTGATTAGTACAATCTTGGTTGCTTGGGTTTAGATTTTCAGGTTTTCTCTGGTTCTAAGGGCTAAACTTGATTTTAGGGAGAGATTTGCCGTGTGAAGTACGCTGACCTGGAAGAAGGACGTGGGCTGCGTGTGGAACCCAGTACAGTCAGGAAGCGCAGGGACCCTGTTGGGAACTGATGATCTTTGCAACTCCTATTGAGTTTGGGCTGCGCACAATTTTTGTTGCGACTTAAGAATGAGGAGGTCTGTTAGATTTGTCATATGTCTGTCAAAAACTCTATTTCAGCAAAGACTTGAATATTAAATGCACGTTTTGACAGGTTCATTTGGAAGCCATATCCCTTCTTTTTCAGAACTTTTAAATAATATTTTGGTTTGAGAGTTCAATAGACTTACGGAAACAAAAAATGTATTTTAATACGATGGCTTAATATGATCAATAAATAATTATGTAGATACATTTGAAGGGAAAATGAATATAACTTTTATTTGCTGGCTAGATGGACACTCACAACTTTTGTTACTTATAATAGTTGTCTTCTTAATAAGACACTCATAATTAACCACCTATAAAATATCAGCTGTTAGAAAAGTGATAAATTGATCTTAAATTCCTGAGACAGTGCAACAACTACTTTAAGTCAGTTTTGGAGGATTTAAAGAAAATGAAAGTCTTCAATGAAAAATTTATAAGGACACATTTTTTTCAGAGAAACTGGCAAATTTCTACATTATATGTGAATGTATGTTTTCATATAAAATGCTAGCTTTACATTTTCCTCATATTTTAAAGAAAATTAAAATATGAAGAAGGTAGAATATGAGATGCTATAAAAATCTGGAGAGTGAAATCACACAAATATGTAATATTTAAGAAAATGCCTTGCATAGGCAATTCACTGGTTTTTACAGGATACAGTTTACCCACAGATAAGTGTATGAGCCTACATAAAATAAAATATGACTTGATTAAGTAACAACCCAATTTTTAAACGTTCAAACTATTTTTCATGACAATTCTGTACAGAGTTCAATCATGTTCACTGTCACTAGATTAAGAGATAATTTACTTGAATTGTATGAAGCACTCTAGTTTTCAAATTAGCTTAAAATAGGCAAGGAAATTCCCCAAAGTTGGCTTTTATAGGTAGGTTATGCTTGAAAGCATACGCTTATCTTCATCCAGGTTCCTGTATTTATCGAGTGCTTATTATCAACTGATAATAAAAACAAACTGAATGAGTTAATGAACTTGAACGAGCAAGACCACAGCAGGAACTGAGTCACTGACAACTTAACTATGGTAAGCAAAGGTTGCTGCTTTTTTTACCGCTTAACATGTTGGAATAGGAGACAGAAGGAAAAAAACAGTTTCCTAGACAGACAATGTGTGTCAGGTATAAATCGAACCACTGCTGTAATCCTTTCCCATTTGTCAAAATTGTAAGGGACATGCTGTTTTTCCTTTGGTGATTATGGAACAGAAATAAGCTCAGAAACAGCCTAACAGTGGTCTGGTCCTGTCCTGTGTGAGTTACAGCCTCTTAGCCCATGCCAGTCAAGTTTAATGACTTTGGTTTTCTTTCCTCACCCTGTTCTTGGATTCGAGACACTTAATTGACTGATAACAGCAATATCAAGTTCTTTAGCTGCATGTAAAGCAACCCCACTTTTAAAAAAATAACACAACCCACTCTTCTGAAGATATAGAGAGGGCATAGAAAATACTGGAGAAATCTAACTAGGAAGAGCGGTGGGATGTACAGAATACATAAGAACAAAATAAATAGTAAAGAAACAAGAGCAGTGCACAAGCACTCTCCTGAGGTTTTTCTCATAAGTAGTAGTTCTTGAGAGTTCTTGAGAGTTGTTTTTTGGGGGTGGGGGTGGGTTGGTTTTGCTGGTTTTGTGTGGTTTGTGGGCATTTGGGGTGTTTTGTGGTTGGTTTGGTTTTTTTTTTTCAGGATATGTTTATTTCTGGGTAAAGTGATATACAGGAGTGAAGAGAGAAAGGGAAGCGTGTTTCATCTTAGCTGATATTTTGAAGTAATTATATATCATAATCAAAATTTAATTAATGGAGGTTACAGGTGAGCATTTATTCTAAATTACAGGACAAAGTAATTGATATTAGGTTGAATAATAGTTACATAATCATTGCTTCTTGCTAAAAATAGGTATATCTGGAAGTCACGGTGAATCTTGTATCTGAGCAATTGAGCTGAATTTCTTTTGAGATCGGCTTTTAAATGCAGTAGATGAGGTGGTGTGGGTTTTGGTTCTTTTGTTTACTTTTTTTTCGTTTTTTCCCTTTTTTCGTAGTACATGAAAATCCTGAGACTTAAGGTTAAGAAATGTTAGAAAAAAATTCTCAGTGACTCTGAAATGGTGAGAGATCTGGTATATTTGTAATACAGTATGTGACAAAAGAATTTTCTAAGAAAGATTTATGCCAGTAATCCTCATGTTGGTGAAAAGTCTTAGGATATTAAAACGGAGAAATGTAGTTTTACTTACTTATCTCATTATAGTGAGCATACAACCGTCTGACAAAGATAAAACTCACAAACACATAACCAATCTCTCCCACTCCCAAAGACAAGAAAACCAGCTTTGTGTGCTGCGGGAGCACAACTCCAGGCTTCTGCAACAATAATAGAGATGAGTTTGTACTTGTGTGCTGCTCCCTGCTCCTCTAGCCATCTGCAGATGATGGAAATGGCTGTGAATGGCAAGAAACAGGGAGGTGAGCAAGGAGGACAAGCGATGACAGATGGAGATGTCCCTCCATGCCACGAGTGGTCTACTCTCTTCCATTCGTAGTCATACAATGACAGAAGTTAAAGATGAGAAAGATGTAACGGGTCATATT
This sequence comes from Falco peregrinus, assembly GCF_023634155.1. Taxonomy (NCBI): domain Eukaryota; kingdom Metazoa; phylum Chordata; class Aves; order Falconiformes; family Falconidae; genus Falco; species Falco peregrinus. The sequence goes on from NC_073729.1 coordinate 13,730,721, forward strand.
AAAAATCTTTCAACAAGGATAAGGTTGTTTCCTACAGTATCTTGTGCATTACCTAATATAATTTTAAGGGACTGAAGGAATGAGACTTCTATCGTTTCCCTAGGGGAGGGTGTGTGCTCGCGTCTTTTCTACAGTATAATAGTAATCTTCTCTGTTAGGAATATTTTTTCTGACATTTAGCCAAAAAATATTGTCTGCTCAATTTACTCCCATCACTCCCTTTGTATTACATAGGTTTGCACCTTACCCGTATTTTTGATGGGAATTTATCCTGCTTGGTTCAATGGTGAAGCTTAGTTATCATACGTGGTTACTTTGCTGGCCTATTTAAGTGAGAAATGCATCTTTCTAAATTCCCTGCGTTACTTTGACTCACCTCAGTTCCAGGGGAATCTTAAGGAAAAGTTTGTTTTCTGAAATATTGTAACCACCTCTTTTTATGCACTCCAACTTCCATGCCTTTATTTAGGCTTTTTTATTCTATAAACTCATTTTGAGAGGTGATTCTGGCACTTAAGAGCCTTAACATCACGTGCTTTTTTGGTTAAGCTTATGCTCAGGTTTCCAAACGTGCTTGGGAAATGTAGGATCCAAAATTCAGTGCTTAGAAGTGGCTTCAAGACTCCTATGCACCATTAATGAGCTTTCAATAGGGCCAATATAAGGTCTTAAATATTTATATTCTACTCAAAGTGAAAGGTAAATGATAAGTACCAACGGATACTTTTATCATCTCCTCTTAATGACTGGGCCAATATATTATTGTTCTAATGCAGTTAATAACCTCTTTATGTTAACAGAAAAAAGTCCAGTTAATCTAAAGCTTGTTCTAAACACATCTTGTTTTTCTATCAATATTACTTCACGTGAGAGTAGTCTATCTACTAGGACAGTACTCCTAGTACAAATGGATTTATATCAACTAACTTAAGCTTTGTGTCAACATAGTCTTGCTTTTTTTCTATTTCCTCCACCCTCAAGTAAATATTTATACTCACAAAACTGTATTTTCTGTTTAAATTTCATCTGTGTTTACCAAAGATCCTGCCTTTTCTCATTTTTGAGTGACTATGCTGGCAGGACTTTGTAGTGTAGATGTGGTCTTACAGATCACAGGGATCACTCTTGGTACAATGGATAGAGAGATCTTAGTAGCGCTTGTCTGATGGTGACCACGTATTGAGTCATGTTATTACTCATAATGTTTTTTTCACTCAAAAATACTCATAAAGTCAGTGGGCAGTTTTTTTTTTTATAGTTTCATTTTTCAGAACTCTAAAAATTTGTCTGTACTACATAGAATAAAATTGTAAGTTTCTCTTCCTTCTATAAAATATTTTCATCAACTTTCTTTAGGGATTTCAACATTTCTTTGTTGTTGTTGGTTGGCATCATTACAGCTGTTTATAAATGTGCTAAAGATTAAATTGTGCTTGCAGATGCACTTTTATTTGGCTGTTAGAATACGGAATTGTATTAAAAAGTTAGTGTGGTATTTTTAGAAATAAAAAAGTCCAAAAGCCCAATACTAAAGGGCTTGCCCATTTACAAAGTTAGCTATTAAAATAAGTAAGTGTGTGTGTATGTTGGCATTTCTGGGTGTATGGGTGAGGCTGCATATTTACAAGTGGCAGGCCTGTAGACGTTTGTTGCCGTAGGTGGCTTGATCAGGGGTGCAGATGGGTTGGGGTGGAAACAAGCCACAACCCCCCCCCAGCCCCAACCCAAAACTGCCCTGGGGATGCTCAGAATCCTGCAAGTTCTGGTTCTTCAGCTGCTGATTCCCTGTATGTTGTCACTCTGGAGGTGATGGCATAGGGATCAGGCTTTGCAGCTCTGCAAAAGGAATGTGCATTTGCAGACTCCTACATCTTTATAAGCAAGCAAAGGATTTGTGAATTTAAATTAGAATCTTCTAATGCAGATTTTTTTTTTTTTTTTAATCTGGTTGCTCACTTCCAAGGTATTCTAGCAGGTATGGGGAAGTGCACATCTTACAGGGTGTAACTTCTATTTATGTCTTCGAAACTCTTTCCACTTGAGGAAAAACCTGCAATGTATCATTAAAGACAACCAGTAGGGCATTTTCAAAATATAATTATGGCACCTGAAAAGGACTGTAAATTTTTCAGGAAACATAGAAAATCCAGATTCAAATCATAAAAGACATCCCTTGTAAGGGGCATATGTCTGTTTCTGTTGATCAAATTAATTTAGTCTTTCCTAAAACATATCAGTAAGAATAATTGGTGTATTTCCTACTTAATGTATTTCGTCCATCTATTTTTCTTCTTTCAGCTTAATAATATGGACTCCAAAATAATGTTTGCTTTCAGATAAGCTTTGGTCTTAATCTCACTGAAATAATTCATTTTTAGATACCTTTCACCACACAAATAATTTTCTTAAACTGAACCACTTGTTCACTAATAACCCACTGCCAACATGAAGACAATAACTTATAAGTTTTAAAACGTTGCTTCTAATCTGATTCAAGCTCCCCAAATAAATTTTACTTAATTTTTACTCACTTATAAACCTTGATTTGTGTTAAAGTCACACATTTAAATAGGGTACAGATTATATATTTTCTAATTATTCTAATATGAATTGATAGAGACATGCAACTAATAACAGAAATACTTTTTTCCTTTGCCAGACCTCCATAAATCTTGAAGATGGATGTAAACCATATTTTTATTAGCTAAACAAGAAAACTATCAGAACTTCAGCTTTTTTTTCTGAAATCTATGGCAGTCATTTTAAAAATACATTTTTCACAGTGGAGCTTTTATTCTTTTTTTCATTTGACTTTGCCAGTAGGGACCTCTGTTCAGCATTTCATCCAAAGAAGACCCCTTTGACAGTGTGGCTGCTCTTCCCCTACAAGCGCTGTGCCTCCGTGTCAGTGCTGAATTAGAGAGTAAGTTTTTATGTTGTCCTTCAACCCCTGACCTTCTGGCCTGGAGGCAAGAACATGACTAGCACAGCTATGCTGAAACAGAAAGCAGAGAGCAAACAAAGATGAAGCACCATGGAATCAGTAAAAACTAACTATTTCTGTACATTTTCCTCTTCTAAAAAGAAGGGGGGAAAAAAGGCAAACCCTGCTTTCTTTTGTCTTGAAGCTTGAGTCTGTCTTTAGGCAGCTTTGGCTTGTTCACTGACCCAGGAACAAGTACCATCACCCTATTAGCACCCTGAGCGTGAGATAACCATACCACGACACTCTCTCGCACTACAGTGTATACATATGTTTTGAGGCAGATGAAGATAATGAATTTGGATTATTGAGGGGTTGGTGGTGTTTCTTCATGGTGACAGTTATGATTATTCCAGTCCATTAAAAAGATTTTTTTAAAAAAAATACTAATCTTGTGTGTTATACATAATGAATCCACAGCAGAAATAATTCAAAAGAATATTACAGTGCTTTGTGTTAAAATATAGACGTTTCAATTTGCTTTCTGTTGTTGAAATGAACCATTACAGGGATTTATCAGTATAATGAAGGTAGTGTGGACTTTTCAAAAGCCAAGAAAAGTTTTACTCTGACTTTCTTCAAAAAGTATAATCTTTCAGTAACTACAACACTGTATGTCAAGTTATTCCACAGGTTAATCAGGGGTTTGTTAACAAGTGTTCCTTTCTTTGTCCTGAGACCTGTAAGAGCACGCTGAATCTGATGACCTCCTACTTCTTATTCTATTTCTACTGAAATAGATGGCCAACAGTCAGGCTGTCAGCTCTTAGTCCCTTTTCCATGCTCATCCACTAAATTTCCATCGTTCTCCCTGCTTTCTCTTTCTAAACTGAAGAATCACATTCTACTGTTCCTTGCCTAGAAAGCACCACACATCTTGGATCACATTTGTTGCACCTCTTCACTGGTTTTTTTTTTCTAGTTTTTCCCTACATTCTTTTTCATATGGCAAGAACCAGAACTTCTTGTGGTTTTTTTCAGGATGCTGATTCTTCATGGGTTCAACAGTGGTATAGAGATATGTAGTTTTGGTTCAATGGTCCTTTTCTAATAATGCTTAAAATATGATGTGCTGTCCTGACACTGATCTGCTGCGTAGATGAGATTTCCATAAGTCTGACTTTTATTGCAATATCTTGTTCTTCAGCAGGCAACTGAAGTTAAATAATTACAAAAGCTGTAGACAACCCAGTAAGGTAATATTCTACAGCAAAAAACAAAATACTTTTAGGGTTTTTAAGTCTTTAACATACAAAGATTTGGTCTAAGGATAATAGAGTTTGGTAAAAACTGCAAAAGAAGTATCTTTGTGCTATCTACTTATAACTGCGATGGCTGTGATAGGCAGAGGTGTGCTAGTAGAAGCTAGGAGAGGGGTAGGATGAGACATTGTCCTTATGAATAATTATAGAATCATGGAATGGTTTGGGTTGGAAGGGACCTTAACGATCATCTAGTCCCACCCCCCTGCCATGGGCAGGGACACCTTCCACCAGCCCAGGCTGCTCCCAGCCCCGTCCAGCCTGGCCTTGAGCACTGCCAGGAATGGGGCACCCACAGCTGCTCTGGGCAGCCTGGGCCAGCGCCTCACCGCCCTCACAGGGAAGAATTTCTTCTTTCTATATCAAATCTAAATCTGTCCTCTTTCAGTTTAAAGCCATTTCCCCTTGTCCTGTCACTACAGGCCCTTGTAAAAAGCCCCTCTCCAGCTTTCCTGTAGTCCCCCTTTAGGTACTGGAAGATGCCGTAAGGTCTCTCTTCTCTTCTCCAGGCTGAACAACCCCAACTCTCTCAGCCTGTCTTCACAGCAGAGGTGCTCCAGCCCTCTGGTCATCTTCATAGCCCTCCTCTGGACTCGCCCACACAGGTCCGTGCCCTGATTATGTTGGAGGTGCCAGAGCTGAACACCATTCTCCAGGTGGGGTTTTATGAGAGCAGAGCAGAGGTGCAGAATCACCCCCCTTGACCTGCTGGCCACGCTTCTTTTGATGCAGCCCAGGACACAGTTGGCTTTCTGGGCTGCCAGGGCACACTGCTGGAAGTATTCCTTTCTAGCTGCAGCCCCTCAAAGAGACTGCTCCAGCCCTTATTGTTTTGGAAATACTTCAGATAAGCACCAGCAGATTTACAGGACGAGCAGAGCAATATTCTGGAATCCGAATCCTCCAGCACATCTAAAGTGCCAGAAAAATTATAAGATACGTAAGATAAGGAAGCAATATTTAAGTAATCAAAATATCTAGACTAAACTTAACGTTGCTGTCTTTCAACTGATTGGGAAGGATTTTTCTTGCTATAAAGGAGTAAGGTTAAAATTGGTTATATAAAATAAAGGAGCTGAAGATTGCAATTCAGATTCAGCCTTAGTTTCCTAACTTTAATTTTTTTAATTGTGTGGTCTTATTTTCCAAAATATTTGTTTTTCATAGATTGTGGATGACATTTTAGAGCGACATATGAACCTTGCAAGAATTTAGTGTTATCCTAATAAAATTACACCCAAAGACCTCAGACTTTTTCTTTTCACTCTAGCCTACTTTGGTACCACAAAGCTGTTGTAAAGTTGGTGAATTTGGTTCTTGAGGTGTCCCCAGCACTACTGGGATGCTGGATGCTTGCTTCAAGACTGCTCTGGCATTTTATTTCTGTTCTGTGGTATGGCTTGACTGAACATAAGGGACTGGGCATAGATCTTGATTGAAACGGAAAAGTGGCAGCAAGATGGAGAAGGATGAGGCCCTTTTTAATTTCTAAGTCTATGTCTCCCTTTCAGCAATAAGCAATAGTAAGCAAGCTAATAATACTGGGTGCTTAAATGCTTCCAATAGCTTTCAGTCAGGGTTAATGCAGCAGGACGTATTTTCTCCCAAACCTGGAAAGATTCAATTCCTGGGGCATTCCCTTCCTTCTTCCCTGATTTTTGTATCAAGTGTGCTTATTTTGGTTATTGCAATATATTTGTAGTAGAATGAGTTTTTTCTTAGAATGTTTATTTCAAAATCTGAAAGAATTTTTACTCATCCTCCCTCTAATCCCATGATTTTGGAGAACAGGAGGTTGGGATGAGTGAGAAGCAGGAAAAGGAAGGCTTCTATTTCACAAGGCCCTAGTTTTTAATATATAGAGAAATCGTGACGAGGAAAAAATTATTTCCTGCTAGATTATGTAATTTCAAAACTGAGATCTATCAGTCATTTTATAAAGACATTTATTAAATACTTTAAGCATTGCTAATTAGATGCAAAAGAACACAGTAACAGGAATACAAGAAATGTTCCTCTTCACATATATTTATAAAGATCAGAACAATGTAATTGTCTGAGGAAGAAAAGCAACATATTTAGTGCTTTCTGCAGTTTTGTACCTAGATGCATATTGGATTAATATGGATTTTAATATGATTTCAAATTCTTTTTAATTTCTTAAATTAATTTCCAGAGAAGACATTCCTTTCACCTTTGGTGAAATATGCTTTTTAAAGACCCCTATATATATATGTTTTAAAGAAGTTCAAATATGTTCAAAAAAACCCCTTAGTTTAATGTTTGAATAGATGCAGCACTCGTACATGTACTTAACAAGAAACAGTTTTTTAAAATTACTTCTGAGACACTAAAAAAATAATCTGATGCTTGTTAGTTGTTTTTTTTTTTTTTGCTTCTTCATTTGCTTTGTTTAAAGAACCACTCTATTTTCCATTGCAGTGTTTTCTTCATTCAGACAGGTAATTTCCTGGAATGCCACAATACCTTGCACAGATTCTGTCTGGTTACTTTCACTGAAAATTCTATGTATCCTATAATCTTCTTATTTAAAATGTTGATGGAAATGGTTTGCTCAACTGTTATGACCTTTATCCTTATGAAATGTATAGTGTCTAAATGATTAATCTGAAGCCACATCCATTCTGCTTGTTTTCTACTGTACATTGTAGCAATATAAATGCCTGAAGAAGTATGAGCATTCCCCTACTAATCATCATTTAAAATGTAAAATACATAAAATATGCACACTCTGAGATTACTTTTTAAGGCACTTAGTCTTTTTTTTTTTTTTTTTCCCTAGGAAAAATATAGAAAAATCTAATTCCTTACTGCATTTTCCTTAAGAACTCAGTACACTTTATTACTTTCAAGCTTAATTGGAAATAATGTGTAGCCAAGATAGATTTTTGTGCATGACAGAAAAATAAAATAGATTAGAAGGAAAATCACCTAGGAAATATTCCATGTTCATTTAGTTCCAGTGTGGTTGAATACTCAGATTACAATAATAGTTCAGGATTTAATGGCAACTCCATAAAAATAATTGTATAAACAGATTGGGTTCTAGGAATTTATTTTTTTTTTACTATAAGCAAGGTAATCTTGAACCTGCAAAATCTTACTAACCTTACTACTGATCTGTGGGCTTTATATTGCAAGATTCTCCGCATCATTTCTTTTTCAAATATAGTAAAACCTTTATGCGTCTATTTAACTGAATGGCCCAAATGTTTGATTTTTAGGGAGACTTCTTTGACACACACGTTTGCTTTGCTTAATGGTGCCTGTTTGCTCAGTATCGAGCACTCTGTGGGACTGCTATCTGCGATTTGTCAGAGTACAGCACTGCAGTGTAGAGGGAGACCCAAAATATGGGGAACTTTTAACTACAGGAAACATGCCTGGTTCATACTCTTTTCTCTTTTATTTGCCTTTGCTTGTGCACCCTTATCTGCCCAATTTATAAGTCAGGGGAGCCCCAGGTTACTACTTCTGTTATGATGCTGATGTGGCTTTTCGTTATGGAATGTCAGGAGTTTTGGATCACCCTACTGCATAGTAAATGTTTCTGTCTTTGCTAATTAAGCAGGTTTTTATACATTTATATTGGGTATTTGATGGATTTAACTTTCTATTCATAGCACTGTCGGCAGAATGTCTGCCGTAGGGCTGAGAATAGCCTAACTTTTGATTTGTAAGAGCAAGCTTAAAAGCTGCCCTTTTCCTAAGTACTGGTAGAACTAAATAGTTTTTGATATGTCCACAGCAGAAGCTAACTAGAGCTTTTCTGTTAACACCTGACAAATGTGGTCGGTAATCCTTCTGTAAGAGATGCAGCCTCCCAATATTTTCCTTCTTCATAATGGGCTCATTGGTGTGTCAAATGGCTATGGAAGCTGGAAGGAGGGAATTGCATTTTACACTTTTAATACATAATACATCATCATACTATGTTATAACTTTGTTTTGCTTAAGTTCATCAGAACCCAGGTAAAAATAACTGCGTTTGGAAGTAGTTTCCTCTGCTTAACAGACTCCAAGGGTGGAATCTCTAAATGAGTTTCTTCCCCCCTCAAGCAAACACCCAGCCCTTCACGTTAGTCCCATTAACGTTTGGTAATAAGTTAGTCTTCCAATATCAGTAAGACGATGCGGGCCTGATGGAAGTTAAATGTCCCTAAATCCTATGAATTGATCTGCAGGAGCTGTTTTCCACATGAACGCTGCCTTCAGCCAGGCGTACATCCGCGGAGCAGCGGAGGTCAGGGTGAGGAAGGAGGAGCGGGCTTGGCGGCACACATGCACTCTATTCCTGACAGTGTCTTGCTTCAGCAAAGGCAAGTGAAGCGCGCACTCCATGCTCAGTGGCATTTCCAAATGCAGCTCAGCTGGGGGCCTCTGCTTATTGCATCAGTGGCACATACTGAGAAAAAAAGGAAATACATAATTTTGTCAAAGTAGTAGATCACAATCTCCCCCTCCTCCTTCAAAATCATCACCGGCACACGCTAATAGCTCTAATAGATACAGATTTTATGCATATTTCAGTCACAGCAGTATTTCTAATGCATATGTGAAAGGGTCCTTAATTTATGTCTACCAACTGTGTGGTGCCCTTCTTTTGGGTAATGTCATCATCCTAATGGTGTTTCTATTATACTCAAAGGTAGCAAATGAGGCTTATTGCAGGAAGGTAATTGATTTTCACTGAGTGAAAATGTAAATAGCCATAAGAAATCCTATGAAAGACAAGCAGTTCAGAATTGCCAGAAAAAAAAGACACATTCATATACATTCCTTATTGGTGTTAGTACCTGTAAAATGTTTCTTATTATAAGAAACTCACAATGACTGTGTTTCACGTTATTTTATTTCAAATTGAAGTAAAAATTGGAGAATTTAGATGATTTTGTCTTTACCAGTTTGACTGTGCATTTGATGAAAATTACCATCCTGTTCAGTAAGGGTGCTTCATTTTGTCAGGTTTCTCTCAAGTGGAAGTGAATAAAATTCCTGATATAGACATGTAAAGAAAAATTGTTCTTTGGGATTTCAGTAGTAAGAGGTAGTCATTTCAGGCACCCTCTTTGTGGATTGGCAGTGTGAGCTCTCCTTTGCATCTTGAAGGGTTATTGGGGATGGCGTGGTTTACTCAGACCTCAGGATTCCAGAAAAATGCATGAGTTAAAAAGAAAACGTGCCCTTCGTGTTCTGGCTGCATCACAGCCACCGTTTTAGGGAATTGTTTTGGGTCAGCAAAAAATAGCCACCTGTGGTTACAGCCTTTCTGTATATTTTGCAAAGTGGATAGGCTGTGGGGTTTTTTCCTCTCAGAATATTGTCTTCCCATTATTTTTGCTATCCACAGTGTGCTCCTGACTGCCAAAGTGATACCTGCTATGAAGGGCAAAGCTGATTAGATGCACATTTATCTCCTTTCAATATTGCACTGAGAGTTTAAAGTTCTGTGTGTTTTATGATCAAGGACTGATGGCAATGGGTTATTTTTCTCCCATGAATAAACTGATTTTCAAATCTTCCACTGAGTAAATGACCAGGAAATCCTGCATATTTTAATCCCTGCTGGTTCTATCCATTATCTCCTAAGTCATATTTCTGTCCCAGCATAATTGTTTGGAGCTTTTCTGCCATGTAATTATTATTTTCATAACGAAAACTCACTCATAATAAAAAACCCTCACAAAATAAAGACTTGTGATAAAGCTCACAAGTAACTTATTTTGTTTAGAACTGGAACACTTTGGGCTTCCAACCTAATGAGTATTTATCCTTCCATAGTTTTCTGGGAGGAAAACAAAAAGCCCAATAGAGATTTCACTTAAACTGTGGAGTTGAGAATGCTCTGAGTTTTAATATGGAATAACAATACCGGTGTTAGTTGAGTGTAAAAGATCTTATGTTAAAAGGTCTTAGTTAAAGATGAAATTGCTGTTAATACTTCTAGCTTCTGTTAATACTTGTAGCTTTAATTGGCCTCTGCATTTAGTATTTTTGTGGTCTGGTGTATATATACAAGCTTTGGAATGTGTGCAAGCACAAAGCAGGTCAGAAAGCTCTCTAATTTTGCAGTATCAGAAAGCAAAATTGTGTGGTTTTTAATGTCAAGTACCTGCCTCCAGTTTTATGCAACCCATTGCTTGACTCTTACTAGTACCTACAGGGCTTTAAAAAATAAATCTGTTATTCTTACCAACAACTTTTCACCTTCTAATAAAAAAAAAAAGTATGTCTTGACTTTCAGGAACCCTGTATAATTAAAGTATTGCAGTCTTAACTCTATATAGATTCAAACTGTAGTTTAACATCTTAGATGTACAGAGTAAATGTCTATTATTGCCTGTTTCAATCTGATATTAATCTATGAAGTTTGAAAACAAAAATAACATCCATGAATGTTGCTTAAATTTTCATATGTGGTCTTACTGAAGCAGCAGATTTGGTGCTTTTTAGAAGTTTTTCACAGTAAGTCTATTCTTTCTCTGAAATAGATCTGCATGCTGTCTGATACACTTGGTTATGCTGCACTTGATAATCTTTTAATTTGTAGGTCTTGATTAAAAAGTAAAAAAGCTTTTTACAAAAATATATAAAAGGACACAGGGAAATTAATCGGAATTGCACGTTCCGTGTCCATAGTTGGGGTAGTGTGGCCTGTTCAGGCAGCTCTCTGCTAATAAAACTATGGACGTATTGAATACAGAACAAAAGGAAAACTTCTATGCAGAAACATTCCACTGTTCAGCAGAGGAAAATGACTTGGCTAAGTGAATATTTAGCAAAATGTTAGATCTGTCCAGTCATTACATAAATATATGGCTGTATTATATAGCCGTAGGTTTCATTGCTCTAATTATTGCAGTCTACTAATAAAGTCCAGCATCTTGTATATGTTTTCTTCTTAAAACTGAAAGAATAGCTGCTGGTGTATAATTCTATAGGGGAGATTTGGTTCTGGAAACTTGAATACTGGTTCATTGAGAGATTTGAAACTTGAATCCAAATGCTTTTTAAAAATCATGCCATTTTGTTGTTTGACACTAATTTTCTACCCAGCATGTATTAGCAATGACTGAAATTAGCTCCCAGTGAATTGTAGTTAAGCTATTTTACGCCATCTGTGAAGAATTTCTGATGGCAGTACTATCTGTTGTGAGGGTTTTTGATGCTGTTATTGGGGGTATTTTTTTGCTTTTTCCTTTTTTTTTTTTTTTAATTTAATTTTCTGAGTATTTAGAGCTCATGGAAGGTGAAGTTGGCAGCCTGGTAGACTTTCAGCTTCACAATAGCAACACATTCCTGGAGTTTTCACCGTACGGGTCTTAGCCCTGACCTGGAGATACAGGCTTAGACTCTAACCTGGTACTAACTCTTAGTTTTGCTGAACTCAACTAATTCACTGAACTGGCATTTTACACCACGTGAAGGTTTGGCCACCACTTCGAAGTGGGAAGTGGGCTTTACAAGTTCATGGGTGAACTAACCCGCCATCAGTGCGGGTTAGTTGCCTTTGACTTTTGTGGGACCAGGTTTTTACCCCTCACAACCTCCCTACGGACCTGTTTGCAGTAGCAAGAGTGTCAATACTGCCAGATTTGGTGGCAGGTTTCATGATATAAGTCTTCACTAGAAATTGCACTGAATCTATTTATCTCACTAAATGTATTCTTTATACTTAACTGCCATTTCCCAGGTAGTATCAAAGTACTTCTTGAGTATTAAAGAGCATGTGAAATAAATAACCAGAACCAGATTGCTGCTAGGTTGGTAGTTGCATGCTTGCCTTTTGTAAATTTTTTTCCCCCAGACTTAGGCTTCAGAAGTTTACCATTTCTATAAAATCTACATGTGCTAAAATAGCATCTACTAGATGATACTTAGTGTGCACACATTTTGAACCATGTTGCATACTATGATCTAATAATTCTCTAATGGATATGGAAAATATCCCTATCGTGTGGAAAAGAAGGATGATTCTTTGAGCTTTGGACACGCTGGGTTTTCTCTCAGGAATTTGAATCTGAAACATTGCAGTATAAAAATACAAAAGTTCTGTGTTTTCAGATCACGACCTGTATCAGGCAAATGAATGTACAGTGGTAAGATAAAGGCACCATTTGACCTTCTCCACCATTCTCCACCCCTTATAAAGAAAATAAATTATGGTGGCTAGTTAGTATTCATAAGAAGCCACCAAAGAGATGATTTCCCTTAGAATAAATATGATTGAATTAGAAATGCACAGTACTGATACCCTGACCTCAAGTTAAATGGATTCCTTATTTATAAAAATGTACTTAGATATACTTTTCTGTTAGTCTGTTAGTTGTGTCCGTATATTAAGTAAATGTAATTCAATTCCAAACTTAATTGAAAGGTTTTATATAAGAAGATGAAAGGGAAATGGCAGTTCATTCAGACTTTTGAAGAAACTAATCAGAATACTCTGAAAATTGATGCACATTTGCATTTTAAAATATGAAACGTGTCTGCTTTTTATAGAGTAGAACTATTATTTTTGGGACTTTAATTAAAAAATGATTGCAGATTATTTTAAACTTCTGTAAGGAATTAGGGTTAAGCTTTGGCAGTGCTGTTTCTTTAATATTGTTCTGCAGTTAACATTTCTAAGCTCTGAAACAACTGATAAAGTAGTTGAAATAAGTAAATAAGTAATAAAAAGCACATCAAAGTAGTTATGATGAGACAGCCAGATGGCAGAGAATTGCAGTTCTTGCTGTAATTTTATCAAAATTACTATTGTCATGGCATGTTAGTTTTCATAAGAATTTGTACAGTCACTGATCTTATACAGACAAATTAATTTCAGGTTCTCTCATGTGTAGTCACATAACAGCTATACTTGAGCACGCACAAAGGAAAATTAAATAATCATAGTCACATAAACTTGAAAAGCGGCACAATTTAAGTTTACTATTCCATAACGCCTTGGGATCAGTAATCATTTTTCTTATGGTAGACTCAATTTGATCTACAGCAGTTCTGCCATTATATAGTTTCTGCTGCATTTAATCTTCATTAGGAGAAGATATAGTATCATCTAATAGGGTGGAATTAGTAGTAATGCACAAGCATTGTAATAATTCCTACGAGTTATATCATTTCATGGAGTTTCATACTTTTTCCTCTCTCATAAAGCTACTAGGATTAAGTAATTGAACCATTTAAGTTTCATAAATATGTTATCATTACATGTTCTCTTCTTCGGTCAAGGATACCCTGTGTCCTATATAGGCTTGCAGAGGAGAAAAAATTGGTAATTGCATACAGTGAGCATGTAATCTGATTTTGAGCTGAGTCCCGGGTAGGATAACGGCAGGCTGGAGCCTGTTTTTCCCACCACCATGCAGCTCAATGGAGGAAGCCCCATGGCAGACCATGAGAGGATTCCTCTCCTGAACCTGGGCTTTTTAGGCAACTGGGTTTTCCTACTCTTGCTACGTTTTCCATGTGAAACCCCCTCCATTAAGAAATTATGGGTAAAACCGGTATGTAGGCATACAGCATGTAATGTAGTTTTAAAGACAGTGTGACTGCATAGATGTCTTTGTACCTTTAGTTAATTTAAGGCACAACTTAAGACTACCAGATTTTTTTGAGTTGCTGGTCCTGAGGCTTTGGAACTAATAATTTATAATCACAGATAATTTATATCTGTGTTGCAACATGATTACTTCAATAAAAAAAAAGCTGAAAATCTTTACAGAGAAATAATCAGGCTGATGGTAATAGACCTTTATGGTGCTGGAAGCTCGTCAGCTTTCGTAGTAATGCCATTAAAACCAGGAGAAGTAGGGGAAACTAAAATTTCAGTTACAGTTTTACTTTGGTGAAATTTTATTTACTACAATTATCCTGAAGTTTTAAGTAAATTATCTGAAATATATTTTTATTGTAGTGGAATTACTAAATTAAGACTTTTGACTGTCTGACATTTGCCAAACAAAAGTTATGTTTTTATGCATATACTCCTTATTTTTATCACTGTCTAACAAGTATAAATGCATCTTGGGGCAAGGATCACTTGTTTGATGTGACGGTCATAGTATTGGCCCAGAAGGTAGCACTGATGAATAAAAATTGGAAGTGTCTCGGTATCGATTATGGTGTGCTGACAGTATGAAGATACAAATGAATCTGCCTTGGAAATCCATGTGGTGTTGGTTCTGGCTTTTCCAGTTGTATTTTTGGCTAACTCCTATTCCCATTGCTTCAGAGACATTATCTACAGAGATTATTGGTGTTTTTTTGAGGCTTTACTGTACAAAAGGAAATTATTAAGAGCATTAGCAGGTCCCATAGAGAATTATAATTAAAAAAACAAGAAAACAAACCCACTCCAAGTAAGCATGAAATATTAACAAAAATCAAAAATGTGGTTATCAACAGATTATTCCTCACAACATTAACATTTGAAATGTATAAGAAATCTCTCTCTATATATATAAGGGTAGACATATTTGAAGGCGTAAGAATATATACATGTATACGAATACATGCCTTTACATTTTTTATTCACTTATATAAAATGAGAAAATGTTAGTCTGTTAGAATAACTGTGTAAAAGGATAATAAAATAATGAGTATAAAATCAGTGTAAGGGTGCAAATTTAATGCTGTTCTTTGAGCAGGTTTCTTTTTCCATACCTCTGAAGCTCCCTAATTAGAAAACCTTCTACCTATGCAAACAGCAAAATTGGGTTCTGAGATTTGTGCCTATGGTTGTCACTGATGTAAAAATGTAAGCTGTAAGATGATATTTTAATCACTTTATTTTATTTTTTTTTTACTTTCTATTGGCCATTTAATGAATGTGTCATCACAAGAATGTGGCAAAATACAATGGAAGCATATTGGAAAATCAGATTATTTCTACATAAACATTTTGTTAGCAACACATCTGAGAAAACACATTTGGCATGGGAAATAATTATTCATATAATTCTAAGAGCAATTGCAATTTTTTCAGGGCAGGTTTTTTCATTTAGTCTGTGGCTGACTTGTGAAACTGTCCAAGCAACAGAAGTTCTGCTGGACCACTATAATACTGCAGATCTGGGTTGTGCTGCTGCCCAAGGTACCAAACTGCCGGAAATTTATATATCTCAACTTAAACTGAAGCTAAAGAATTGGCTACTGAATGGATTTTCCCACAGCTACAGGCTGAAATAGCCGTTATGGAAAGCAGCTTTATTTGTCACATGCTTGCGCAGATTTTATTCCACTTGTGGCACGTTAACGATGTGGATATGGTTTCCAGTCTGTAGATCACCTGCAACTTACAGGTGCAGAGAGAGGAAAAATTATTTGCTTCCATTTTTAAAGCTCACAAGCAAACTTAGCATGAGTGAATACTATTGTAATTCTTCTTGAATATCAGTTCCAACAATATATTGATTTTGATGAGCTGATGGTATGTTTTCTTGAGATTCGCACCAATAAATAGAAGGCTGAAATTATACTGTAAAATGAAGCTATGTTCAGTCACACATTAATCTCACGTATGTTTATGAAAAAAACCCCACCCAGAAATCATCTAACAGGAATGACAATGATCCAATAAGATTATTTTAATTTAAAATAGTAACAATAAATAAGCAAAACCTACAACCGCAATGGAAGTAAATCCCTGCTTGAGAAATCTACCACAAAAGTTGAGAGCTAGCATTGAAACACCTGGAGGGAGGGCAGGTCGGAAGAGAAAAAGGAAAAATTAAGCAAGTAATAACACGAGCAGCTGGAGACAAAAAAAGGGAAACAAAATAGCAGTTGATGAGAGAAAGAAAAGAAAAAAACCCAGACATTTTGTGGAAAACCCATTATTACCAAGAAGCAGTTTTCAATGTAGCTAAAAATTATGTTTAACAACAAAACCAAAACTTAATTCATTAAATACCCAAAAGCCGTGAACCATGTCTCTGGGAGGCTGGTGAAAATACTTTTAATCCTATACTTTTTCCTGTTAAGTTGTGTGAAATTGAAATAGTATTTATTTCAAACAAATGCTTATCAAACAAATTTATTTCAAACAAATGCTTATCTGTTGTTTCATGGCTGGGTTATTGGTAATAATGGAAATTAAACATTAGCGAACAGATAGTTTTAGTATATGGGACAGTGTCCTCAGTGTGTTCATGGTTCCTGATTCAATAAACCTTTGCTTGTATAATCAAGACAAATATACAGGATGTTTTAATCTATATTAATTTATCTATATTTTTAAGAGTTAATAATTGAGCTCATATGATCTAAAAATTTAGACGTAGGAACTGTAATGTGACTGACTTTTACCTCATCCCAAATATTCCTTAAGAAGTCACAGAAGATCCATATTTGAACATTACAGCATTATGGTTTACAGATATCTGCTTTGTGTTGATATAGATGTTTAGTAGTTTAACTACTACTGTTAAAGCCTAATATACCACTTCTGTCTTCTGTTCTCTGCATTGCTGTGTGGTTGCTCTGAGACTGAGGATCTGTATAGTTTTGCCTTCTTTAAGGGTAAGATTGCAGGGCATTGCCACTGCGTTTGAAATAAGCTGAAGCAAACTTAGTAATAGGGTAGAACATATCTGATGTACTTTAAGAGATCTGAAGCAGATATCTCCTGCTATTTCCAATTGAGTGACTCTTCATGGAGAATCTGTCCACTTTTTAAGACTTCTCAGGGAAGTCTCTTGGTGATTCTTTTCATTTGATCTATTGAAAACAAAAAATCTTATTTTCTGTGCTTTTCTCCCTTTAGAAGTAATTGTGAGTCTTAAGTATGGCTCAGGGTGAGTGGAATGTATCTTGTATAACTGAAACGCATTTATGCATTCATTATTCATTATGCACATTATTATTCATTAGCTCACTTACACTGGATTTTCGTTTCGGAGTATCTCCTGAATGATTAAGGGGATCTGGGCTATTGCACGTATCTGACTAGGTGCTGCCTGAATAGAAGGAAAATTTCTTCTAGAAAACATGTCATTTAAATAGGGAGAACCCTTCAAAATGTGTGTTTAAAACAAAAAAAACCCTCAAACCCTAAAAATTGCAAAGCCAGCAAACAAAACAGACCCCCCCCTCCCAGACAAACAAAAAACCCCAACCACCAAGCCAACAAAAAAACCTGACAAACCCCAACCAAACCAAAACCAATCAGAAGGCAAATCTAATGAATTTCTAACAAAAAGCATTTGAGATGCAAAATTGGTGATAAACAAGCACATGTTGTCTTCCTCATGCAAAAGCTAGGTTAGATCTGTAAATGTTGCACTGCTCATGCATTTCCAAGAGAAGCAGGATTTGTGGCCATCATTTAATGGAAATGGCTTTGTATTTCTAAGTTATCTGCCCCTCAGCTCTTCCTCCTGGCATTTTGGAGAGCAGCAGGGCAACTGTCAATGATGATCAAACCTTCTTCAGGAGGGGCCATATAGAGAATCTCATGTTCATGAAAGGAACAGCCAGCCTCTGCTGATGGACCGTGCCCTGGAGGAGAATGTGGGAAGGAGCAGCACCCCATGTCAGTGGGAAGGAAGCAAAGGAAACCGGAAAGGTATTTCAACGGTTATCTTTATGGACAACACACACTTGTATGATTTTTTTTTTTGCCTTTTATATAAAAATCTGTATTTTTCTTAAATTTGCCGAGTTGAGGGCTAAAAAATTACTTAATCACTGGGTTGGGGTTTTTTTTTGGACATTATTTAGTTAAAAAAGCCAAGTTAAATAGCTATTTTTTGTTGAAGTAACTACTGTTTTGTCTAGATATAAATAGTCACAGTACCTAATGCTAATTATTAATTACTGGAATAATTACTGGAATAACCAGCACCCAACGTGGCAGAGCCTTAAGCAGGAGCCAGAGATCATAGCAGCGGATGGTGAGATGTAGAGAGACAAACCTCAGTGTCTCTGTGCATTACACTGTACTGGCCTTGTGGCTGTTCCTGGGGGAAAAATATTTTTAGATATGTTAAATGAAGCATAGTAGTGGTGTTTATTTTTTAAAGGACCAGAAGTACACATAGCACTTTACAAATGTGCACCAAAGCAAAGTTCCTGCCCTCATAAGCACCTGATGCACAAAAATTCCTTTGCCTGTATGGACTAACTAGTGACAGCTACCTGGAAACAGTGGGGAGAGGGGGAAAAAAAACCCCTGCCTTACTTTATTTCACTAGCTACATTAAAATAACATGTCATTCCCCTATGTATGTATTTATCATGCTAGTTATCTGTAGCAGGACCAGAAGACTCTCTTCTGGCCCTTGTGCTGGTGTGGTTTTTTCCAGTAATAATAATAATAATAATAATAATAATTTTTAGAGTACTCTATACTGCACATATTGGCTGTTGTGTTCCCTACAACAAGGCTTTATCACCAAATTAAGAGACAATTAATGTATATTTTCATCTGCAGAGGCAACACCTTGAGGGAATAGTTTGGGGAGGGGGCACATGCAATCCTTAAATAAGATCTTAATGTACAGATATGCATTTTAGAGTGTATATAGAGTACAGTTTCAAATTTTATTTTAGACTCTCATGAGTACCTGTGCTGACCCACTTGTGTTGCTTTATAGCTTGTGTGGCAGCACAACTTCTGGGCCCTTAGGCAATCCAGAGAGAATTCCGACAACTGCTTGTCCTTAGTTCACTGTCAACAGAGTCTGTTTCCTAAAAAGTCCCCAATCAGGTGTTCAGGCACTTGGATTCTAGTTTAGTATTTCTGATGTTAAAAGTATGATGTGGTTTTTTGGTTTTCTTGGGGGTAAAACCCCCCCAAAAACCCCAAACCAAACCAAACCCCCAACAAAACCCAAAGAGCCAGAAGCATGTTAACTACTGAGTAGAACATTCTGTGATGTCCAATGTCCTCTTTGTTTGGAGTCGTGAGGTAGCTACAACAAAGTGCTCCTACTGCCAGGATGACATGCAGTAATGACAATTTCTAAGGAATCCTTCGGAAATATTTAGGTCGTATTCCAAAATCTATACTGTATATTTTTCTGCATGCTTACAAATTAAGTCATTTACTTTATTGTTTTCATAAGGTAATCATACTTTATTAAGAAAAGGTATCACCATTCCTTCCAATGCTTTCTTACTGATTTTGCAGTGAACGTTAATTGTTTCAATTAAGAAAAAGAAAATAGTTTGGAAAATCTACAGTATTTAGGATTAACTGATTCCAAAAGTTTTCTCTTGGGCTTTATAGCGCTTTTGGGTCAACAAAATAGACAAAAGGTCAAGAAAATAGAAGAAAATGGCTGTCAAAATATCCTTGAAGTAGCTAGAATTTTATGCAGGTGCAAAACAGGTGTAGTGGTGATGGGGCTACAATTTCCAAAGTGTTTTAAATATAGTTAAGTATCAGGGCTACATGCATATTCATCCTGTAAATGGAAAATTTCTTCCAAACCTAACCTACTACTTGTTTTGTTAGAAAAAACAAGTTATGGAGCCATTAAGTTATTTTTCAGAAGCCTTCTGTTTTGCAAAGAGAGAGCCAGATGTTTGTTAAAGTATGTATCTCCCTCTTTGTTTCTCTTAAAATTTCCAATAGGATAAACATATCCTTTGTAGTATATTTGTATATTGAAAGTAAATTTTAAAAACATACTTTAAGATGAAAATTCTTTTCAAGCTTAGGAACTTTCATCAACATTCAACGGAGAATGCTCTTCCTGGATACCAGTCTGGGACATCTTGATTCTGATTTTGTACTTTAGAATTGAATCTGACAGAGGAAAAAGCCTGTGGATCTGATAAAACACATTCTTAATACGGAGCCTCTAGTAACCTGTTGTTCTCCTTTCATTAAAAACTGCTGATGCCTATAGAGACTGTAATCGGTGAACATTAGGAAGCTTGGCAGAAGGAGATATTCATATAACACTATATTTCCTTCTGGATGCTGGTAAGCTCCAGTACTGACAGACTCCTACCAGACCAAGGTCCCCTCCTTGTGGAAGCCCTGATCTGTACCTGCCTTTTTCCAGCCAAAGCAAGGAATGATCAGTTGGAAACAGTTTTCTTCCTGCTTTTATTACAAGAGTATAGCTATCATTAACAAACTGGTTAAGCTTTTGCTATGGTCAATAAAGGATGTTTGTCGACATCTTTGCTCATCTTCTACAAAATGTTCCCAGACTTGCAGAGATCCTGTCTCAAGTACATAAAGGCTTGCCCTGTGTACAGCTGCCCAATGCTTCTTAAAAGAACTGGTCCTGTGTCTAAGGAGGGATGAACCAATAGCTTTTGTTCCAAGGATCAGGATGAAAAAGTGGAAAGGAGCTAATATTTGAATCAGATTTTTCATCCTACTGTATGTCTGGAGTAACCTCAGAGTAACTGAGCCGCTGGGCCATATTAGTAATTTTCTTTTGTAATCTCTTGGTAATTTTCACTTCTTGTAATTTTCACCCTTCTGTGAACATTGCCTTCCTGGCTAGTCACATTAATCAAGAAGAACTCATGATGTTCAGGCGCTCGTGATATAATGATTTCACAGAGACCAGGCAGCTTATTTGATTATGGAAAGAACTTATTATTATTATTTGAGAAATTCATCCAACCATTCATTTAATCTGAAAGGTCCAAAGCTTAAGCTCAAGCGCTCTCAAGTTCAGGGTCTGCCTGGATGAATTAAAACATATATCAAGGTTGAGGTACCAGAGTTCTGGAATCGTGAAGGCTTTGGCTAATTTTCTTAGGTTGGATTTTTCTTGGTCACTTTCTCTTAACACAAAAGCTTTGAAGTCTTTGTTCTTCCCAGTCCCTTTTGTTAAGGACATCTTATCCCTCACCTTTCAGACTGCTTGTTGATCTCCCTAGCAGAGATCCAAAGTGTTTGTCAGAAGAAACACAGAAATAACTGAAATAACTTTGCAGAGTATGTTGCTGTTGCAAATGATGCTTTTTCTCTTCTTGATTCTTCAGACTTCTTTGAAAGAGAAGTGGGCTGTAGGTCTTTCATAACCTCAGGCAGGACACTCAAATCTACACACGATGTGCATGACTGGCCCCAAAGTCTAACTGCTTTTAAATTGTTCATAAACTGTATGACACTGCTGTTGCTGTATCAGTGAGCAGAGATGTTAACTTCGAAGGAGTTGACTAAAGTGGCTACAGTATGATAAACCTCCGTACAGTAAGCACAGGCTTGCTAACCAGGCTTTTAAGGACAAATTATAACTGCTGACAAGGAATTTGATTTGCTATAAAATAGTTTAGCTTAGAACAGAAAAATATTCCAAAAAATAAAAATTAATTTCTGATGGTGTGAAGGCTAATAAACCAAATTTATTCTAGAACGATATGATTGAGGGTTACTGCTGGTAATATAGTTTTAATAGCTCTAATCCCTAGAAATATGTATCAAAGACTATTGTAATAATTAAGTAATTTAGAAAATTATGTAAGTTATAGCATTGTTCCAGTGTAGAAGGTACTACATCCCAAGCCATGTAAATTTAATTATGACTAAAGCCAGTATCTTAAACAGAAATCGGTGTGCTACATGGTAGGGAATGCCATAAAATAGACTGACTCCAGCAAAAGGACACCCAAACATCTTTTCCATATTCCATGCCACTAGTTTTCTTGCTGAATCACAAGTGAAATGTGTCGCAGTAGTTGTTTTAGTAATGATAAAGGTAGGGATCAATGCTGCACATCCCCAGTATTAAATAATCATTAATGTCTTTCCTAAAAAAGTTAGAGGAATGGGAACAGAAAGGAAATCTGGAGTCCAAAATAACTTTGACACAGGGTGAATGTGCTCTGTCTGTAACGTTTGATACTTCTTCACGTGCTTCTCCTGTTTACAGTCCTCTTTGCTCTGTGGTAATTATCGGTGTGCATATTCCATTCTGCTAAAAGGAATGTTTAGAGCTGAACGCCTCATTCACCTTCAGTGTCTTAATGATACCACTGGGGAAGCAAGCACGCTTCACATTCTACGTTTAATTTTAAGGTTGGAAAATACTAGTCTTCAGCAAAAGAAAGTGGTATTTGTAATGCTAGTCAGTAAAGCCCCAAAACTTCCCCAGGGGTTTTCACGGGCCATTGGGAGCAAATGCCCAGCTTGCAGATCAAAATCCCCAGCCCTGCTAGAACCTGTGTACATAAAATCTGGTGTGCTCCATTGAACACTATATTTCTCCTGTCTTGTTTTGACATTACTCACAGGGAAACAGCCAAATCAATCTAGATCAATTCAATCCTTTTGGGGTGGAAAGCTAAAAAACCTGTTAAAATCTGTTACTTTGCAGAGATTTGAAACACTCAAAAATGCATATGACTGCCTTTAACTTGGAGGTCACGGTGATGGTATTGGAAGGGCAAAAATTCTGTTTCAAAGCTAATAACCAAATTCTCTGCTAAGATTCAGCTGGGGCATTTCCTAGGAAATGCTGTTTGTCTTGCAGTGGAAATAATATGGGCAGTTCTAGCCAGGTTTTGTATTTGTGCTAACTTTCCTTTTTAGGGTGATGCAACTAAAGCTTCCACACGAAGCTTCTTCATGGCACAGTTATCTGTTGCAAAACTGACAGCTCGCATCTATGAGCCAGTTGGAAGTGTTCAGGAAGCAATGATCGGAAAAAAAGTGGGAAAATCTTCTGCTACCCCATAGATTAGGAGTAGCGGTTTCCTAATACCTCTGCAAAGAAAACAAGCACAGAAGAACTTGCTAACCATTGTGCACTGAGCTGTCACCTTCGATGTACCTTTGAAACGCCGGCTGTTTCTTAAAGGGAAAGATGGGAAACAGAAAGTGTATAGTTTCATTCGCACAGACTTTGTCAGAAAGTGCGGCTGTGATATGATTTCTGTCAGAAACAATCTGCTTGAAATTTTTCTGTCTTTACTTTTGAACATGGAGTTGCTTGTCTGTATTCTAACCCTAGGTGATGGGATCTGCTGCCTTGTCAGATAACATTTGAGTTCACTCACTACCTGCTTGTTGACTAGCGCACAGACTCACTGTGGTGGCAGGGAAAGCCTTAAGGCTACTCAGCATCTGTCTCTTCTTGTAATTAGTTGCAGCCTTGTGTTCAGAGCAAAACAGAGATTTCCAACCCCCCCCCCCCACTCCCCCCCGAAAGAGTAATGTGCACAGACAGGAGTTTTTAAACCGCAAAAGAGTTTGCTAGTGTTTGTCATGCTTCTTTTTCAAGATGAAATAGCTTTTTACCTACTGAGAATAAAGTGTTGACATCCTTTTTTTTTTTTTTTTTTTTCTTTTCCCCACATTCCACCAAGGACACAGATTTTTGGGAAAGTTAGCCCCAGCTGTAAATCTGAATAATCAATATTTCTGCTGGCAGAGTCCGTGTTCATGGGAGAGCCGTGGTGATCGTGCTTCTTTAGGCTCCTGCTCAAGAGACTTCATTGCCCCACGTAAGAGTATACTTAGTCGTATGAGGATTTACATGCTTTAAGTAACTACCACACGTTGTGATCACTGAATGCTACTCAGAGAGGGCTTCGTGAAACAAACCTCAAGAAAAAAAAGGAACAGAAGTAAAAGAGAGCTTTAAGTATTTGAATGCCTGTTTCACATATTAAGACTAGGATTTTATAAAGTTAGCAAGTAAATATGTATGGACATTCCTAGGGTTGATTTTGATCTTCATAGAGTGTCACAATTAATTCCTCACAGAGGTGTTACTTGTGGTATGTTGGCGTGAGATTAGGAGACATACTCTGGATTTTTAGAAGGATTTGATCTATTGCTGTAGATTTGAGTCTCTTGCAGCAGCACCTTTTCTTTTTTTAATGTAAAATATCAATAAAAGCTGTGCGTTGTGATAATGCTTAAAATTTATAAAAAAGGTGAACAGTATCTTGGTGTGACACAAATCATCATTCAAGACATAAACCATCCCTAACTAACAAAGATGGGAGAAAACTTTCTGGAGAGGCAAATCGTTCTCTAATCACATGTAGCTGAATTTCTTTTGCAACAACCACCATCAGCAGTGGGACTTGATGGATCAAAGTGTTGCTATGGTAGTCCCTAAATATCAGAATTTTGAAGACCTTATCCTCATCATTAAGAGTAATGAGGCTTACATGAAAAAGAAAATAATATTTCTGCCATATTGTACTGTTTCACTTTTTCCTGTTAACACTACATCACCCATGATTTAGGTACTTTCTCTTACTTTCTGTTCTCATTTGACTGGGCCATTGGGTTTGTATAAGTAACGCCAAAGCAACTGTGCTGTTTTGAAAATCTGTTGTCCAGATTAAGATATGTCATGATGTTATTTCTAACTTTATTATCTAGTATTCATTTTTTATCTGAGGGCTGATCTGAGCTAGACTTTTTGCTTAGAGTTTTGGGGTGAGTTAAGCTAGATTTTTGAGGTGTCGTAGCTAAAACAAACAGATTGCTAGATGGCACTATGTAAATATCAGATTAAGTAATTATAGAAGAATAATACAATTAAGAAGTTTGTCCTTTTAAGATAGTAGGTGACATTTGCCAAGGTCCTCAGAACTTAACAAGTGTTTTCAAAAGGCGGCTTAGGCATGTGGGAGCCAAGATTTATCTCAAGTTGGTGGGAAACTTGGCAGAGTTTTAATCTGTCCTGACTTCTTGCTGTGTTCTGAATTGTGGCACTGGTAGCAGACTGGTTAGACAAATGTGGCTTTGTGATTAGACAAAATAAGATTCCAAATAACAGCTTGTGATCTCCTGCCTCTCCTATACTGCTAAATGGACAGAAGATTCACACTAGATGTTCTGGAAGAATGGATCCCGATGCGTGGAACCCTGAGGATTACTGAAGTAGCGGCAGATTTTTCTGTCTTTTGATTGTGTTATGAGGTAAAGCCAGATGTAAAAGAAAAGCAATTTAATCTTGATTACTTTGGCAATGACTGAAGGTTTATTCTTCTAAATTTGGCTCTGCTAAATATATGGAATGGATTTGGTGGTCTTAATATAGCTTGCACTGGACAAGTAGGAGATACAGAGCTCTCGGTAACACCAGGAACAGTGCTGACGTGTCTGATCACTTGCTTCAGGGATGGAGAGGTATTGCTTCTTCAATCTGTTCATCTCCCTAATGCCTGTATTCTAGTTTAGTTTCTGTGGCCTTATCCTTATCCTGTAAAGCCTTACACACTTTCCTTGAGAGTTTCCTAAACAGTCATTAGATTTCATTGCCAGGACATTATTTTTTTTTTAAAGATTTATGCTGCATTTTGACATTCTTTATTTCAAATTGCTGTTCATCTTATCTTGTATAGCACTCAGATAATTCTTTGTGGTTCTTATAGTCTTCAAGGACTGATAAATTTATGGCCTCTTTTGTCATCTTGGCTAAAAGTCACGAAGGAGGATGAAAAGGATTGAATACGTAGAGAAAATGAATTCAGTTCTGCTGGCTGTTGATCTGAAGACACACATGGGCAAATGTTCTGTTAAACAGAACTGCCCATCCTGTACATTATGCAACTGCACTGCTGTGTTTTGTTTCTTGTTTTTGTTTTTGAGGGGTTTGTTTTTTTAGATTATACAGTACCAGGCAGACGGCAATTCAGTGATGTTCATCAGCAGAGCATTGATTATTAGCACATATGGGTGAGGACCTCAGCTGCTTGGGAAACAGAACATCAGGGCAATATTATCAACACTGAGGGAAATTTTGAAGAAGTGCAAGGAAGCACCCAGACTTCTTTTCTCCCCATTCAGTGGGTACACTTTTAAAAATATATCTAAGATTCTTATTTTAAATATGCACATGCATTCCTACATTTGATCACAGATGACATTTAAATGAATGGTATAGGTTATTTCCATATTTTTACATTTTTAGGCTTTTTGGTTTTAAATTGAAAACACAGCCTCCTTAGGTAACAAGATTTTTTTTCATAGCTTGTAATGAAGATCTCGTTCTTCATTCAAGAAATCAGTATCTGTAATGTAAATGTTATTCATACTATAGGTAGCCCACTGGGCTATCGCTTTATGGAAAGCAAAGCTTTAAATATGGTATGTACTATGTAGTGGTTTATCAAAACAATTAAATCTGAATGTTCTTGGTGTATGTGAAGTTATTAGAACTTTGTAAATTAAATTAGTCATGATTCCAAACATCTTTTGTATCAGTGCAAATAGAAGATGAGCTACTTGATACAGGCTTTGGATAGGACAAATTGCAATAACGTTCTGTATTCTGTTGCCCAATAACTAATTGGAGAGATCAGGTTATTTCCTGTTCTTGGTAATACAGATTTCCAGGGGAGATGAAACGCTGATGCCAAAATTGATCCATATGTGCTCTGAAGGGTTATAAAACAGCATATGGCCACTGAAATGCAGAGTCTGAATGTATCTGTTTGTGTATGAATGATTTGATAATAACCAGGAGCCTCCTGCTTCCATAATAACCAGGGTCCACTGCAAAAACACCAATGCAATGCCGGTGGCTGACAGGCACCAGCACATCTGCATCACTGGGGGGAGGTTTAAAGACTTATTTAGCTGGGAGGCTGCAATAAGTGCCTCTATGGATCTTGCTCTTAGAATAACTTTTTCCAGTACTTGTTGCTGCAAAACTCAGCCCTGATGGGTTCAGAAGTTAACCTTGAACTAGGGTGTGCTTTAAATTCAGTTATCAAGATCTGAGTGAAAGAAGAGAGAGCAGAACTAAAAAAAATTAAACAGAGGGAAAAAGTGCATCTAAGGCAAAGCAAAGCAGATGAGCACAGGGAGACAATATTTAAAACAAACAAACAAAAAAAAAACTGCACAAAAAACCAAAACCAAACCCCCAAAACCACTGAATAGAAACAATCCATATATAAATCCTGCAATACTCTGCCATTTGTCATGGCAGCCTAGCTCTTCAAGGATGCTGTCAGTAGTAGGAACATCCCTTTGGCTCACTAAATGGAAAAAGAAGAAATATTAAAACTCAGTTGTGTGTGGTTTCCTCTGGACTAATTAAATGATTCTCCCTCTTTTTTTTTTTTTTCTTTTTTTTTCTTTTTTTAATATGACTTTCTTTAGAGATTATCATACCAGTATTTTATAGTATGTACTTTCTGGGCAAAATGATTATATGTGATTATATAGTTAGAAGTAAACATGTAGAAAATGATAAATGTCTACTTTCCCTGACATTCCTTCTCAATATCACTCCATTTTTAAATACAGTCACAGCGCTCTTTGCTTTTTATTAGCATGTCTCCTTCATTTCAAAGAAAATATTTCTGTCATATTATGAATATTAATTTTATCTTCCTGATATTTTGACAGTAATACTTAGCTTTCAATGGAACTTTTCACTCTATTTTTGCAAAGAACTTAGAAATCAAAGTAGTACTTTATTTTTACAAAGAGGAAAACGGAGGCATAGAGGTATTAAATGATGTGTTAAAGGCTAGCAAGAAACAGAATCTGTATTTCTTAACTTGGAGCCTAGCAGTGAGTACAGATGTCTGCATAAATTAGGCTGAATTTATCTTTCTAGTATACTAAATTGTCCGTATTTTATTTTTATTATTTCCAAGACTATTTGGACTGTAATGTGGAATCTAAGAGTATACACTTCATCACTTGCTAAGATGATTAAGGGACCGGAGCATCCCTTCTATAAGAAGAAGCCAAGAGCTGGGGCTGTGCAGCCTGGAGAAGAGAAGGCTAAGGAGGAGACCTCATTGATGTGTACAAATATTTGAAGGGAGGGTGTAAAGAAGATAGAGCCAGGCTCTCTTCACCGGTGCCCAGGGACAGGGCAAGAGGCAATGGGCACAAACTGGAACACAGGAGGTCCTCTCTAAACAGAAGGAAATACTCTCTTGCTGTGAGGCTGACTGAGCACTGGCACAGGCTGCCTGGGGAGGTTGTGGAGTCTCCGTCCTTGGAGACATTCAAAAGCCACCTGGGCACAATTCTGGGCAGCTGGCTGCAGGTGGCCCTGCTTGAGCAGGGGAGTTGGACAAGGTGACCTCCAGAGGTCCTTCCCAACCTCAGGCATTCTGTCATTCTGTGATTCATGGTCAATAATAAAGAAATAAAGAATGAATTGTAGAATGGATCAGGTTGCAAGGAACCTTGAATTTCATTTAGTACCAACTCACCTGCCATAGGCAGGGATATATTTCTTCTCAGTTACCAAAAAATGTTTTCATAAGTAAACACTTTTTTTTCTCAGTTATCTTCCCCCTCTCTTTTTTGTTCTTGGATCTATTCCTTTTTGGTGGGGTAAGAATACTTTCTTATCCATTAAAATATGGCTGTCAATAGTATGTAAGGAAACTGAAGCATGCTGGTGTAAATTAAATAATATCACTTCGAGCTCGAGCTGACAGTGTGCATTTGGAGAATCCAGAGGACTAGACAGAAGACCATCATGAAGAGGCTTGTGGAAGTGCTTGTTATCAGGAATACAAAGGTCAGTTCAGATCAGGTGCAGTTGACTAAAGAACTTGAACTATAGTTGGGTTCTAGATGTATCTAAAACCCAGTTATTTAGCTTACGGTAGCTAGGAAGAATTCAAATTTATATTTTGATTACAATCCATCTGATTCTGTTTTTCAAAGGTCAAAAATGGGGAGGGGGAGGATGGAGGAGGAAGGGATGGGAATTAGGCAATCTGAAAACATAACTAAGCATTTAATTTATGGTTGTATAGAATGTTTCAAAATAACATTTCCTCAATTTAATCTGAAAATTATGAACAAAAGTATGATGATCCTTTTCATAATTGTGCAGTGTGAGTATTAAACAAAGAAGTCACTTGCACAGTACAAAAGTACTCTGACAAATCTCATCTTCTAGCAGCGACAGCCATCCCTCATTATTTTCACCTCGTTATCTTAGCTGAGCCCATGGTAATATCTGTATATACGATATCTGTCAAATATTAGTAACTTCACCGAAGAAAACATTTAAGATTCCAGATAATAGCAACAGGGATTCACGAAAGTATGTCAAAGGAGAAAAAAAGAAAGTTTAACCAAATATCTATGTCAGTAAGAATTACATGGAAATATATATTTTTGTCTAGATTCATAAAGTTCCATTTCCAAGTTGTTCCTGTTTATTTTCTCCATCAAATACTGTACGTTTAGTTCCAAAATCTTTCCTTTCCATAACACCCATATTTTTTTCTGAGCATAAAACCTCAGTAAAAGAAATCTTTCTGAGCATCCACCACAGTAAGAGATATTTTAAGGACATTGAAGTTCAGTCCTCTGCTTCTGGGTCACTACGCTCCTACCCAGAAACAAAAGTCTGTTGCCTTCCATGCAGCGTTTCCCTCTGAGCATTGTGGTTTCGGTACATGGGACTAATGCCAAAGGCTGCTACCTCCGCAGCAAAAATGCAGCAACTTGCCACCTGACTTCTGGAAGAAGGGATGTGTCACAGCAACAGTATTGCTTTGATCATTTTCTTATTTTTTTTTTCTCTTTTTAATTATTTTTCATAATTCCTCTGCCTTCTTGTACTATTAGAAAAGTGTTTGTATTTTTCTAAGCTTGGTCCCTGCGCTTGGAATCTGGTTGTCCCCTCATGCTCATGCTGCTGAGACGATCGCTCTGAGCTGAGGGGTACCAGTGTGCTGCTGTGAGGGACACGCCAGGTCATCTATGTTAGAGTGGCAATTGTCTTTGACATTAAACTGCACCTCAACCTGTTGGAATCCCCTCAGCTGACAGCCCTGAGGAGGCCAGCAGTTTGCCTTGGTGTACCTGTTAGCCGTTCCTCATTCACTTCCTAGACTGCCAAAAAGGGACCTTGTAATTCTTATGTATGTGTACAGGAAATCTCTGTATGTGTATATATATATCATCCCTTTTATATACATCACTAGCTTGTTTTAAATTAAAGGATACATATAGTTTTCTTCAGCTGAAATTAGTAGGCTGACAACATTTTGCTTTTTTTCTGTTCTGCACGTTTTGTGGTAACTAGGAATACAGATGTTTATGTTATATAAATGGTTATTTTCGTTTGGTTTTAGTGCTGTTTTACATTCCCATGGCAAGTGAAGTACCTGCACATGGTCTTTATGAGGAAAGAAATGCATACGTTGTGCTTTCTAATCCTTCCACTCCTTGCCCTAAAATATGTGCAGTATGATCATAAGCTATTAAACAACTGATATTTTCCATCCTAGAATGTGTGCCGGTGGCTGGTAAAATAATCTTTTTATGCCTCTCTTATATCCTATGAGATTATTGTGGTAAGTATTTGGATTTAAGCACCAGGATATCGCTTTTAATGTTTTTGCTTGATTCAGAAGCCTCATTGTAAGCTGCTACATAGTACTTTTTCATATATTACTTAATATAATAGCAGAACTATTCCAGTAGGACATCATGACTACAGCGTGTGAGAAATTATATGGATATCTGTGACACGGGGTAATATATATAAAGCTGTGATATAGAGAAGGCAGACTTGATAGATCTCTTATTGTATTTCTGTATTAATGCAATCATAGAGGTTACTTTCTATAGAAGATGCTAAAGCTTGTTGAAAGACAGTGAATGGCAACTATTTAACCTTGGTTCCATTTAGCTGGATTCCAAGTAGGTCACTTGAGCTTGTAATATTTTAAACAGGTTTTGCTGTCTTTAGCTTGGTTTTCTTCAGCACTCTTTTTTAAAAAGACTTTTTCCTGATAAAAAGAAAAATTCACTGCCTTCACTCCTAATATTTTAGTTTTCACGATATTTTTCTTTTTAATAGCTGAATTGTGTCATTTATGTAGTCAAGGTGTTAGGTATGATCCAAACACCGCAGTACAGTTTTTCTCAAGAGTCATAACTGGGGGAGAGAAAGGGATGAATATATAAACATCAGAAACGATGGGTCACATATTGTCTGGGGTATTTAAGAGCATCAGTTGTGGCGTTCCTGGCTGGAGGCTGGAAGGAGGGCTGGATTTATTTAGAACAGTATCAGGACTCCTGTTTGCTTTGATACAGTCCTGATGTCACCCATATGTCAGTGGTTTAGCATGCGATATGGGACTTCAGGATCGAAGGGGAAGGTCTGAGCATAAAATTGATCATGTCCACGTGTGTGCAAACATATTCTATTTGGATATGAAATAATGTACATTCAACTGTACAGTTTAAACTCATTAAATTGTGGGATAATCAAACCTATAAAATTACAGTTTTCTTATGTAGAACACATAAGGGGACATCTTTAATGCCATAAGATCGTCTGGTACCTGGGCCTTTTTTTTTTTTCAAACTCTAACTGATAAAGACTGTCTTTTCTCCATTACACATCACATTTACTCCTCTGAGATTAGCTTTAAGGATATCGATTTATGGAAAGACTTGTAAAATGAGTCTCTGAACTGACATTACATATTACAATGTTCAGAACATAATTCTGAAGAGAAACTGCCTTTTCAAAATTCAGCTTCTTTATGAGAGAATGCTTTTCGTGAGAACGCGTTCTTAGACCTGGATACAAATTTCAAGTGCAAATTAGAGGGACAATTGTTCATATTTCTGACTGCTGTTTGTCTTACAGCTATAAAAATTGCAGTTGTGGCTGATAACATTGCCTTGTTTCTTACTGCCATAAAGAAACAGTTTTGTTGCTTTCCTAAAGGAAGAGAAATATAAATTGTAAATAACGAGATTAGTTTTTCATGTTTATTCTTTTCAGTATTAGCATCAACCATTTTAAATTTTCCATTAGTGTAACCTGCTAATCCTCAATGACTTTTAAAAGCCTGTTGTTTAACAAACTCTAAATTTCCAATTTTATGATAGGCAGGCACATACATATAGATATATACAGATATGTACAATAAGGAAGAACGTATTAATTTGTAAACAGAACTTACATATTTGTGTGTCTTAACAGCTTTCACTCTAACATTATGATTGTTTATGTAAGGCCCTTTCCACTATAGTATACCACCAGATGATTTCTTGAATTCTATCTAAAAATGTAAATAAACTATGTACTTTAGGTATGCTAACCAATACTTTTTTTTTTCATCACCAAGCAATATATTTTTGCAAGTACATTTGTTTGTATTCTGAAATTGGAAAAATCCCCTTATGTAGCATTCCCATAGTCAAATGTTTACAAGGGCATAAGGAATATAAAACAAAGGCAATTTTTAGGATTTTGTTAAGATTCATGTTTATCACAGTGTGGACAAAAATGCAAAAAGAAGCATTTTCTTATCTATTCCTGTTACATTAGAAAAGTTCATGCCCTGCTCTTAGCATTTTCCAACACAGCTGTAGAGTAGTTTAAAGCCTATTTTTTAAATAAGTGATGCTCAATTTGTCTTTGATGATCCGCATGATTCAGGTGAGATGGGAGCACGGTCGGGCCCTTATTTGCATAAAAATTAATCACAGAAAAATGTAAATTGATAAAATTTTGCCTGGCTTTTCCCCCCTATTCGAGAACCCATGGATGGCTCCCAGAAGCAATCATCTCAGTATGGTGCCGCATTGGATGCTATACAAATGATCACATTTGTGTTGAATACTCACTCATTTAAATGTCAGCACTGATGGGGCGGTACATCACTAGAAAAAATGAAAAATAAATACACAGCAGCTGAAGACCATCAAATCTGTGGGCACTCTTTAGAGATATATGATCTAATGTGAAAAAATTGTACATTAATTATCCTTTTTTCAAAATGGTAATTGTTTTAGTATCACATCAGAAAAAAATCTGCAATTTATTTGGAATCAAACAAAAAACAGTAATGTTAAATACGTCATTACATCATTGTGTTTATTAGAAGGCTACAATTAATTCCTGAGGCTCCTTTGGTCTCCAGAACTGCATAAAATGAAACAAAAGAACATTGCTATTAATTTTCAAACACACTCTAATCCTGCAAGTAATTTGCCCAACCAAAATAAAGTAGTAACAATTCAGAACTGCAAACTTTGTAGTTTTATCTGCAATGTATTTTTTTTTTTTTTTTAGTTTTCTACACTACATATTTGCATGGCATTGCTCTTATAATAGGATCTCACAATCCTTGATTAATTTTTCATCTTTTCAAAGGCAGGAAATAATTTTCCCCATTTCATATATGTGTAACTGAAGCATAGGTATTGTAGAAAAATTGCAAAAGCTCCCAAGAGTAGGCAGCATGGAATGCAGCCCCTCTTGTAATTTTATTTTATAGACCTAAACATGCTTTTGCTTCCTTGTGGTGTTAATTTCACATGGGAGAGTAAATAAATTGTGTACCCTGGTTATGGCTCCAACTTTGTATTTCTAACTGAGCTAAATCCGGCACAGACAGAAGAAATAGTAGTTTACACTTTTTTTTTTTTCTTCTTCTTTTTTTTCCCCCCACCTTCTGGCTTTAAGAAGCAATCTCTAGAAAATTATAGCAACACAAGGACTTCGCCAATTTATAATCATCTGTAATAGGTCAGCCACAGTGCATTAGATCTTCAGGGGCTGGAATGCAGTATTTCAGCAATGCAGTCTGAGTCTGAACTGGAAGGAGAGATTTTAAAAGCCATTTATTATGCCTGCACTGGAGAGGTTTGAACATTAGTGCAATAAACATTGTAGGTTAATTTATTTTTTCTTTTTTATTTTTTTTTCTGTTTAGTGGGATCTGGCAGTAGTTGTGTATGTAAGTCTTCAGGGACAAGCCCCCACTATATTTCACATGCCTTACCTTCCATACCATTTACTGTGCCAGTATATTAAAAAATGTATGTAATGTACATTAAAGTACACCGTACTGTCATTTCACAGAACTCTTCTGACTTTTTGCAACTATGTTAAATGCAGAACAACAGTTCTACTTACAGGTAGAATAATATATTTTATAGGTTTTGTCTTGTATTGTTGAAGCCCATGATTCAAATCCTAGTTGCACTGAAATCAGTGGGAGTTTTGCCAATGATTTCAGTTCAGCAAGAATTTCAGTAAGGTTATGCATTATTTACTTTCTGAAAATGTAAAATGTAAGGTAGTTGTAGTTATGTGAGTTAGTTGTATTTATATGCTGTAAATGATACTGTGTGGGATCGTGATACGTGGCTGTTGAAGGCCTGAGCAGTATCTGATAGCATAGGTGTGAATGCTGATTGGGTGCCTTTTGCTGTGGTTTGGGGGGGTTGTAGGGGGCATATGGATGGCCATTTAGCACCATACTGGAGGACTGAGATTACCATCCTTTACACTGTTCATGTAGATGCTTGTCAGTGTTGGCACTGTTATTGTATCCCTATTTTTCATATATTTCAGTTGAGCATTTAGGCTGCTTTTGTCCCCACTGGTCTATTTGGCATACTGGTGCTTCTCTTTTACTCCACTGTGTAACAACCGCCCTCATGCGGTTCCTTTGCCCTCATGCCTATGCGCTGTCCGATCATGTTTCTGTCCTTTACTATATTCCTGCTGCTACATTTAACTCTTAATTGATTGATATCAACAAGTGGCTACATATGCAACCTGGAGATAATTTATGAGAAAGAAACAGTTTAGACTATACGCAGCATGAAGGAATAAGTGCGTGTGGAGGAAACTGAGACTGGGAGCAGGAACATGACTGTTAGGAGGAGTATGTGAGTAGCACATAAGTGGTGCATGGATAGCAGATGTGCCACACAGTTTACTTGAGACTGTCTGCACGCCCAGACAGTTCCCTGAGATTCTGTGTGCTGAGTTTGTTTTCCACACTGTCAGCTCTCGCTGTTTGATACCTCCTTTCAACCTTACAGGAGTGGGTATGGCATCACCACTTCAGGTTGCCTCTCCACCCCGACCTTAGAAATGGAAAACGGGACAAAGCCACACACCAGGCTTGTCTGCCTTCCCCAGCAAAGCAGGGATGCCATCCCACCATCCCCAGCAAAGCAGGGATGCCATCCCACCATCCCCAGCAAAGCAGGGATGCCATCCCACCATCCCCAGCAAAGCAGGGATGCCATCCCCAGCGGGTACCCGCAGAGCTGTACCGTTCGGGGCAGCTTT
Source organism: Falco peregrinus (assembly GCF_023634155.1). Taxonomy (NCBI): domain Eukaryota; kingdom Metazoa; phylum Chordata; class Aves; order Falconiformes; family Falconidae; genus Falco; species Falco peregrinus. The sequence goes on from NC_073729.1 coordinate 13,765,976, forward strand.
GAGGATACCACGTATCACTTACAGACCTGCAGCCTAATGCAGTGTCTCTCCCTCAGCTATACGGGATTTCTCAGTGGAGTTTAACTCACAGCTATGGCAAGAAATAACAGGAAGATCTCAAAAGCTATGGCCTGTCCTAAAGATTTTCTTTATAGGTAAAAGGGAAAGGAATATTTTTTTCCTTTTGTTCTCCCTCAACCCCTGCATGCAGAGTCCAGAATGCCTTATTATTCAAGTCCATTTAGAGAGATATTTATAAGTAGCATAATTCTGGGTATGTGAAAAATACCATGGCTTCCAAGCTGAAGGGAAGTATTCATTTCCATCCGATTTCATGCAACTGCTATATTTCACAAATATTAAGCATAGCATATAATTTTGATGAATGGGTTTATTTCAGCTTGGATTTCTCAGACTATCTTTTCAAGCCTAATACAAAAAGTGACTGGATTTTTCCAGAGCACCTACAGTTCCTGATGTCTTCTAGGCTCCGCACTAAAGAGTCTTTGAAGATCTGATTACTCTTCACGATGGAACTGAGTGCAACTTTAAATACCAAGGTTTGAAACCTTTAGTCTGTATTAAACACAAAGAAACTAAGGGTGGAAAAAGAAAAAAATGTGCACTGCTGAGTGCAAGCTGAATAACTGAAAAAAACCCCTCACTTGTCCTTGGCAGTAAGTCCTAATCTGTTAATTTTTTTCATGTGTTTATCAAAGACGTGGAGATTGGGCTACTTTGAGTTCACAAAAGGATTATAGACAGTATCATATTCAAATTATATACTGCAGTGCAGCTTGCTTCATTGTGGCATTTGAAGGAATGTAATTCTTGATAGAAGACTTTTTTATACCTTAAAAGCTTGTATTTTTAATGCTTTATTTCATGCCTGCCTTTCCACAGAAAAAGAAATTCATGCTACTATCCCCATGTGAGGTAAACCTTCTCAGAAAATATAGAAGTGGGTTTTGTTTAGGTTTTTTTGAAGTAGTTATTTCACAGCTGGCTTTAAAAGAGGCCATTCTACCAAACAGGCATATCCACGTTTTATTCAGAGTGCTTAAGCTCAAATTACTAAGGGGAAAAAATACTGTTCTGAAATTCATTCTACTGTCACCCAAATCAAGTCCCAAAGCATGTGGTTACCCTGATACTCTTCATATCCTATCACAGATTCTCTGATGGTCTTTTATCCCCCTTTCCCCTGGCTACTGGGAGTATATGTACCCAGCACGGCTTGTAGAAGTTTATTACTATCAGGAAGACAGATTGCACGTAATTACCTCCTCCTATTTGAAAAGGAAGTAAAGGAGAAGGTACTGTGAGTGCATCAGGAATGGCCGTAACTCAGAAACAGGTTAAAAAAAGACAAACACAAACTACCCAGCCTAACAAGGACTCTGGCGATGCAAAATCACTGCAAATTATAAACAGACGCCGTAGCTGCTCAACTGTAACAAACCATTTGGTACAGGTGGGTGGGTGAATAGGTACTTGCTTGTTTCCCCCAAGCTACTCAGTCTGTAACGCTTCCCCCCTAGAAGAGCAGAACTAGATTCAAGATTTTTAGTAGTAATAGTCTAATTACGTGAAATATGACAGATATGAATGAGTCCTTGAAAAAAATGGAACCAAGAGGAAAAGCTAGATTTTGTTGTTGTTTTTTATTTGCCAGGCACTGAAGACTGAAATAAAACCATGGAAAAATATTCTGGAAGGATAGCCTGGATTTTCTTTTGGTATGCATCACAAACTATAAATACAAATCCTCCGTGTACTGACTAGGATCTTCAGAAGTCCTCTTTGGTCCATTTCATATGATCAGGTACACTTAGGCATTTATTTTCAGGTTAGCTGTCAGTACTGATAATAATTTTTAAAGAAAGAAAAAAATCATCAATACTGTTACGAGACTTCTCACTTCAAAAATAGCCAGAAAAACTCGTAATCCCGATTAAGCTATGAGTACTTAGATGGAATCAGATGGAAGACCATATTAATGATAGAAGCTCCTTACTTCCAGTAGTAAATTATATTATAGATAATTCTACTGAATGATTACCAGGGAGGTCAATGTATATGAACTAACCTCAGCCACCAACTTTCTGACCCTCGAGTAGCCTGCCCAACTCTCTCTCCCCTTTGACTAGGCAAAAGCTGTAGGACAGCTGTAGACCACTGCATCGTGTTCTCTGAGAAATGCTATCTTGCTTGCTTGAAAAATTATCCTGCGTTTTCTTAGTTTAGGTGTGCTGTCTGTCACATCATTCAGCAACTTTTAGTACATTCACTTCTTAGAGAGAACTGCATGCCTTGGAGTCTCAATTAGGTGAAGCCAATTCGTCCTTCTCGCTGGTGAGCAAAAGTCATGAACAGCCTCTACCAGCACAGTGATAATCAATATTTCTCTTCTTTTTCTTTTCGAGCGATGCAGTAGTGCAAACAAACCCAAAGAAATCAGCCCAGGCTCTATTAATTCCAGCCAGTTTGCCATCAAACATCAGCAGTCTCATAGTGAAATCTGCCAAACGCCTACTATGGCTCTGCTAACTGGAGCAGATGTTTTTGAGAGGAGCCTTTTGGGTGTATTGTCCCAACGTGGCTGCACAGGCTGCAGTCAGCTACAGCTAGGCTCAGCCAAATTCAAAATTTGAAGTTGGATTGCCATTGGGAAATTAGCCCACACTCCAGTTCAGTGTGTTTAAATGGTTTTGAAATCAAAACAACATCACTGCCAGGAGGTCCCATCTCTCAGACAATAGGGAGACAGTACACCAGCACAAGAACTCCAGCTGCTTTTGTCTTAAACAGCAGCCTAAATCAAAGGGCTTACTGTATGCCTGGGGTTTAACCTTTTAGGATTCAAACATGTCAGATTTGCAGCCTCTATTGTGTCGTTACTTTCTGCTAATGACATGCTGTCTCCCACTGGTGCCATATACCTTCTAAAATCACTAGTCACTTCTGAAATTTTAACCCCAAATATCTGCAAAGCGCTCTCCTGGCAGTAGTTTAGTTGTATGCAGTTATCTTTCCCTGTTGGCTTTTCTCTTTTAATGTCCCTTCACTGTTCAAAACTAGTTCGTATGAGGTTAAAGAAAGAGATGGGATGTGTGATATCGATACTAGTTCCTGGCTGGTGTGTGAGAACTCTCTCTAGCTCTTAACTAGGAGACTGTCCTAAGCACAATTGAATATTCCATGGTAGGCTCAGCTTATTTTCCCCACGTGGAGTCAATATATAACGTGTATGGATTTATTTCTTTTTTTCCCCCCCAGCAATTTCAAAAGAATCCTCGCTTCCCTAAAGGCTTGATTTAATCGAGCTCAAACCCCTAAATTTCAAAAATGTAAATTTCCTGTTTGAAAATTAAGGGGTTTTTTTATGGCTCAAAAAATATGATCAGAGTTACTGTTACTAAATGCTTTTCACCCATATGAAGGCTGGAAAGAAAACTCTGGAAATACTGCGTTTAGAGTTTGCCTTGAGTTTTGTGATTTCCATAGGCATACAGGTGTGTGGAAGAGATCCAGGGAGACCTGCTAGCCACTCAAAGCGTGAGTAATTTTATTTCACTTTCTTTAAGACAAATGCTAAACCTCCCCCCAACAATGGTAATCCTGCGATCTGTAATAAGCTGAATAAAAAATGAAATAATGTTAGCTGGCAGTAGCTGCGGTCCAAGAGCTAGAAAGCGCCTGTTAGAAGCGTTGTGTGAGTCACTGTCCCCACCTAGTGCTGGCTGCCAGGAACGAGACTGCGAAACCCTCGGTGGCAGGTGACACTACAGACGTGGGGGGGTCTGGAAGGATATCAATTCTTTTTCCGTATATATAGTTACTATAACTGCAGTCATGAATTCATTATAGATTAAAATGTCAGCTTTTCATTTGTAATACACAAGGGTTATATATAGGCTAAAAAATGTCACCAGCTGTTGAAATTTCCCAGCCTCGTAGGGTTTTCTGCAAAGACCTTTCGGCATATAGTAGCGTGTTCGTTATTAGTAATGAACATGTTCATTAATAATAACATAGAAGACTTTGGCAGCGACTTCACAGAACCACGGATTGCTCTCATTGCTACTGTCTGGTTTGAGAGCCTCTTTCTAGTGCCGTTAGGAACAGAGGAAACAAAGATAAGGAGCAATTTTCAGCTGACAAAGTATAGAAATGGGTGAGTGTCTGATGCATTCTGGGCAGCGCTCTGAGTCGGGAGGAATGGGGGGCAATGCACAACTTAGTTCAAGGAATTAAAGCTGACAGAATTACACTACAACAGCTTTCTAACAGTGAAACAAATATATTACCTTTTTTACAACGTCTTTTGCTCCAATACCAAGCTAAAAAAAGAATTGCAAAATCAGTGTTGTCTCCATTACTTCCTCTACCAACCCAAGGAACCTTCCAACCTAAAAGCAAATTGTTGTGAAATAGCATTTATTCCTATGAATACAGCATCCACAAAGCATAACTTCAGCTGTCTTCCTAGCTCGAGAGAGATTATTTTGCAATAATTCCAGAAATGTGAAGACAAATGGGGTCTTCCATCTGCAACGCGTTTTAGGCTTTTAAACAAGTTGCTGTGAATTCTTATGACAAATTGCAACCTTGGCTTTGTATACGGAACCTAGCACAAGTAATTAGTTTGTCCCTTTTAAAGGAATTTGAGATGCATATAGGTGTGACTGGTGGACTCGTGAATTTTTGTGCTTTGGTACATACCCCAACAGCCTTTATTGTTTAGCGTAAGAGCGGACTGGGAGCTGTTATAAAATTTTATAGTGCTCTAAAAGGCTCAAAACAAGACTAAGCATCATGGTGTTTTGGTGGGTATGTTGTAAATGTTTAATTTCTTATTTTTAATTGTAAAAGTTATAACAATGAGGAAAATTCATCATAACTGTAGTTTTTATCTAACCTGCTTTTATCTCTTTGGATAATTTTAAACCCATGGGGTATTTTTTATTATGAAGTTTAATTAATTTGTCAAATCTTGCTCAAATTAGATATTGTCACGTCACCAGTTTTGTAGGACAGTTTATACACTCATGATTAACAACTTAAATCAAGATTAAGATTATAAATCTTTGCTGTGAGTTGGTTAAATAAGTCAAGATAAGAATAGTGATGAATTTCTTTTCATCATTAATTCAGACCTTGAGCATTATTTGGATCTAGTTTTATTGGTTATTATATAAAATATATGTTATTTTGTATATTTTATCCAGACTTCAGAGACAAAAAATTCTGGGACAAATGTTTTACTGAGTCTGAGCTATGACTCATCAGGGATGTCTAATGTAAGCATCCCAGTGTTATATTAGGTATTTTCCTGTATCTTCCACCCTGTGACAAATATGCAAAAACAATTAGCTATCAAAATGAACATAAACTAAAAATTGATGTAATAGCTCAAATAATTAAAATAACTTGTAAGGTTCATTTAAATCTCTGAGTTTGGCTGTACTGTCACGTGGACCTTTGGATTTCTCTAACACTGTCACGTAATGAATGATACATGGGTTAGTCTTCATTTTGCCTGGTCTGAGGATGCAGCTGTTTGATCCCATTGCAATTCTTGCTAGACTTCTGGAATGAAACAACTAGGTCAGAGACCCTTATATTCCCCTTTCTGGGATTTGAAGAAAATGCCACTAATTTGCCACAGTATGTGTGAGTTGATAACCACAGGACTGCCTTCTAACCGTGTTTGTGACTGCGGCTTCCTATTGTAAACGTGTATGACACCGGAGTTTGGGCAGTCTCCAGCGACTGAACTGAGCTAAAGCCTAGCTCTCTGCCTTTCTGTATATTGGAAATGAAGGTATATAAATTAAAATCACCTAACAGAAGTTAAGCAAGGCCTTTAATTTCTGTCATCTGACAGAATTGCCTATCTACCCATCCAACAGTATCCCTGTCCTGGTTTTGGCTGGGTTAAAGTTAATGTACTTTTCAGTAGCTGGTGCAGTGCTGTGGTTTGGATTTGGTGTGAGAACAATGTTGATAACACACTGATGTTTTCAGTTGTTGCTATGTAGTGTTTATACTAAGTCAAGGACTTTTCAGTTTCTCAGGCCCTGCCAGCGAGAAGGCTGGAGGGACACAAGAGACTGGGAGGGGACACAGCCAGGGCAGCTGACCTGAACTGACCAGAGGGATGGATATTCTATACGACAGAGCATCACGCTCAGTACAGAAACTGGGGGGAGCTGGCCAGGGTGGGCTGATCACTGCTGGGCATCAGTCAGTGGATGTGAAGCAATTGTATTGTGCATCGCTTTTTTTTTTCTTTTGAGTTTTATTCCTCTCTCCTTTTCATTACAATTGTTATCGTTATTATTGTTACATTTTATTTCAATTATTTAATTGTTCTTGTCTCAACCCATGAGTGTTACCTTTTCCCCCGGTTCTCCTCCCTACCTGACGGGGGTGGGGGGGGTGTGAGTGAGTGGCTGCATGGTACTTAGTTGCTGGCTGGGTGTAAACCATGACAATCCCATATGTACACCTTCCTTTGTGACCAAAGTTCTCAAATGTTCATAAACTAAAAGTAGTAGTCTGTAGCTGCTGTAGTGAGGGTGAGTAAGAGAGAAAGGAATGAGTAATTACAATTTGTCCTATCAGGGACTTACAAACTTATGACAACAACATAGACAATAAAAATTTCTGAGAAAACTTTGATGAATGAATGTTTCAAATGGCTTTCCAAAGCACACCTTTAAGAATATACTTATCTCTAGAGAAAGAAAATTATTTAAAACTGCAGTTGATGACCTGGGTCCTTATCTTGGCCATCTACACCAAAACTGATATGCTAGGCTCAGCAGGATGCTGTAGAGACTGACATTTTAAAAAAGTTTTTATATGTTTAATTCTCATTGATTGCAATGGATTAATCTTCAAAAGTCAAGCTATAAATCAATTGAAGCAATAAATCCACACAATAAGGTCAGTATGCAGTATTCATAACCTCAATTAGATCACTTTCTTGTCCACCCCACTAAAGCCAGCAGTGTGATAGTGTGTGCTGTATAGGTTGCTATCAAGGACCGTCAGATCTCTAAAATAAGGTTGAATATAGCCATTGTACAATAATAATAATAATGAAAAAAAAATTCTAAAGGTCTGAATTTCAGTTGCCCTTCAGACAATTTTTTTTTTTTGTTGCTGCAAAACTTTATTTTTGAACAGTCAGTTTACACTTATTTGGCTCTAATGTTAACAACAATGCTAAGGGGAGCTGAACTATGGTCACTTTCAAATGCATTTATGTCAGGTTAATTTTTTATAAGGGTTAGATTTTATGTTCGTTTCAACTGTTGACTTTCATTTCCTGCCAAAGTAGCAAATCTCTTTTGAATTTTGTAAAGAGATTTGATCAAATTCAATAAATACAATAGAAAAATGTTTCGGATAATTGGGAAAACGTGAGTTTAGTTATTTCTTTCTGCTTCCAGAACAGATTTCTTTTACTTCTCTAGAAGTAAAGTTGTCTTAGTTCCAGTTACTCTAACCTATAGTGAAGTGTGAAGATAAAAACAAAAGCACAATGAAATCTCATCTCTGTTAGCTTTGGCTCAGCACAAAAACCATAAAATAGATCCACAGGAATTTACTTCTTTTTTGTACCTAAATTGCAAAAAAACTCTAGGTGCTGCTTAGTAGAGTGCAGCATCTTCCAGCTATTGTTTGATCTGTGCTGTTGCAATGTTCTTTTATGAGCCTTTGTGACTATCCCCTGACCCCTTCATCCCATGTAAAGGCCATAGCAAGTGTACAGAATCTTCATGAGTTTTTCTTTGATATTCGCTAGCAGAAAGTTTTTTGGTTGATATTTCCTTAAGATCATTTACTTCAGATTGTCTTTGATTTTAAACGTGAGATGATGTTAAATTAATGTGATTTGCCTATCACTCTGTTTATTCCTCTACATCTAATTCTTTCTTTAAAAAGTTTGCATGTCTGATGTCACAGATAAATTATATTCTAATTTGGAGATGATGTAATTTCTGAGGATTTAACTGAAACTTATCTATCTAAATCATATTTCAATAGAGAAAAGTGAGACTCTTAAACCCTGTAGAATTTCACAGAAACTCATAGAAGGGAAGAAAACATCTCTATTAATAAAAGACCCATATATGTCAAAGAAAAATGTGCCTCAACTTCAGCTTTGATTCCAGAGATTTCAAGGTGATTCAGGAGGAGTAGCTGAGGTACATCTCACTTTCAATGAACTTTCATGAACTTGAGATCTATAAGGTAAAAAAATCTGAAGGGAAATTTTAATATGCTGAATCTGTCTGTAAGTGGTCAGTATAGCTGACATTCTAAGACAACTCTGGCAGGACGTTCTATTAAGTCATTTGAGTGATAAATCAAATATAAGTTTAAGCACATGCATGAAATTGAGTATACTTCCATGGAATTTCTAAATCAGTTGTATAGCTGTGTGTCTAAGAAAGGGGGGCCCTCTTTTAAACAGGTACTGTAATTAAGGTACATTATAAAACTTAAATTGTTATTAGTGCTACTTCAAGCTGATAATACATACCAGCTGATCATTTCCTTTACCACACAATTTAATATTTACTATTTAACACTTTAACGTTTGCTATTTAACACTTTAACATTTATTTTGTCATGCATTTTCGCATCTCAGTGGTCTGTAACGTTAAGAAGCTATTTGAAGTGAAGCTCAAAAATGAAAGCTCAAATGGTGCTGGATGGAAATATGACATGATTCTTGCAAGTAAATTCAAGTGCACGTGATCAGCTGCGGAATCAGGGGGTTGTTACAGTTCAGGTTGTGTTTTCAAACGATCTGTGGAAGCTGTACCTGAACATCTCCTTCAGCGTGGAATGCAGGCTTCAGGCCTCACAATCCAGACTTTCAGCTTGTCCACCTATATTTGCACAATACACATGGTGAAAGAATGGAAGAAATTTTACTTTCACTCCTTAATAATTATTTTCTTTTGTAATTTGCTAAAACTTAACTATATTTTCAGATGGTTGTGAGAGGAGAAGCATGAAGGGAGAATGAAATCTGACCCATGGACACTTTCCAAAGTAGAGAGTCCCTTGTGGAACAAGGTAATGTCCATATTGCCCATCCTTCCAAATGGAAAATTTAGTGCAGTAATTGCAGCACAAGAAGAAATCGCTTTTATGGTAGTTATACTTTATGCTAAATCTATCAGCAGAGTAGGTCTAATTTGCTGTGCAGACATATCCTGTGAAGGTTGCCATTTGAAAAAGAATAAATGAAAATAGTTTGGGGTTTTGATAAATCACAAGAAATATAACAAAGCTTTGGGATTTCCTCTGTTGACCTTTAATGTTGAAACACCAAGTTTTCAGAGACTGCTGTTTCCATATCAGCATGATACTGAGTGTTTAGGTTTTTAGAGAAACCTTTTTTCCCATTGTTTATTTCATCAATGTTCTCCTGTAAATCGGGTAAAGTCATCAATAAAATAAGTACTTTATTAGTACAGAATGAATTTAGCCCACTGATATCCTTTCATGCCTGTAGCGATTATTTGCTTTTAACAACTTTATATTTTTTTAATATACCTAATAATCTTAAATTACAGCAACAGCAGTTTTATTGCTTGAAGAATGCAGACCGTTTTTAGTCACATTGACATACTTGTTGCAATTACTAATCAAGTACAACTTTGAGTGTCTTAGGGTGACATAACTGGACTCAAAACTATGAAATTTTACAACTGTATTAAATCTAGACTTGATAGATTAACTTTACTCAATAAAATAATTAATCAGGAATGGAATCAAAAGTTGTCTGCTTGAGTAAGTAACTGTTATCTGTCAGGCTATGTAGTTTTAGTAGCCTTCACATGCTAAAACATCTATTCAAATAGAGGTAAAAATATTACATGAGGGAAAGGAAAGGAGACAGTAATGATTTATCTATGCTCAACACTCATTGAAGAAGGGGGAAAATGCCAGTCACATCAAAATGTTTAAAATAGTCAGATGCATTTCTAATAGTACGTTCCACCAGGGATGTTGCACAGTTACTTCTGATCATAAAATTAGAAAGCAAAATATTCTGCAAGATAGTATAACCCTAATCCTGCAAGCCAAGGGAACTCTTCAGGGTAGTGATGTTCGGAAAGGCATTTGCTGTTTGCAGAATGAAGGTCATACATAAGGCGTGATAGATCCTGTGAAATACTTATTTTGAAACTTCAGATGGTTTTGCATGTTCATTGCTTCCAAGGTTGAGAAGCTAGAAACGTTTATCTTTGTCAGCCTGTGTGTTCTTGTATATCAGGTGTCATTGCTCCAGATAAACATTTACAATATACTTGTGTGAGGTTAACTTTGAATATACACAGCATTCTCTGCAAGACACTAAGTCGAAGCAGAAATTGAGGTTTGTTGAAGCAAATGTATCAAATTCAAGTAATGTTTTGCTCTTTCACTAAAAGCATTTTTACCAGCCACTTGAAGTACTGCTCACCCTTAGCAGCCCATTCACTACAGAAGTCCCCAGTCAACAAGTCTTATGGCTTTATGCCTGTGAAACTGCAGGTTTGATGTAATGGGGACAAAAGCAATGCCATCAGCTATTATTGGCTGAGCTATCACATATGTGTTAAAAAGACAATAAGGAGACAGTAATTCCTTTTAATAGTGGTATAAAATTAATGTCTTTGGACACAGTTAACTTTAACTTGAGTACATCTTCAACCAGGAAAAAAAACAAAAGAGTTATCCGTAATTTAATCAGAAACTTCCTGCAAAAACCACAGTGCAAAAGTCACTTTTTATTTTTTTATTATGTAATGAATTAATTTCTTAGTGCTAGCTCAGAAATGAATGTTTTCTTCATTCATAGCTTTTGGAAAAAGTTTCTCATGTTTAACTGTCTTGGTCAAAACTAAGACGACGTGTTTGTTGTTGTGTTAGTGGCCCTGGAAAGATAAAAAGGATAAAATAGAGGTTTATGTGATGGTTTTATTAAGTTCAGCTTTGGATCTTTATAAAGAAGGATAAGCAATACTTGAAGAAACATGTGAATTATTTAAATAATTGTCCTTGCTGGCAATTACCTTATCCTGTAATAACTAACACACTGACAAACGATTTAATGGTGATCACTAGGACTGTCCTGTCAATGGTTTTTGCAGCCAGCCATTTAAATTACACATCAACTCTAAAGAAGTTATTTCAGTATCTCTTAGCAAAACATTAAAAACTTATTTGATCTACTATATAGAAGATATTTTTAAACAAGAGGATAACAAACCACATTTTATGTTGTAATTTTATGTGAAAAGGGATAATGTGTATGCCATGAAAAACTTAGATGTAAAGAATAAGTTAAATACAGTTTCTCATATTGTTAGCAGAGATGTTACCTTTTGACCTTCCTTTTGAGATTTTTTTAGAATATTTGATCCTTCTGATAATAGTTTAATATTACTTCCTTCACATTGATTAAATACACTTCATACATCACTGAACAATGAGTAACATTCAAATAAGGCTGTCCACTGAACTGCCTGCAAAAATGATAAAGTAAAAAATTAATCTCCAAAGTAAAGTCAAGCCTGAAATTGAAATCTTTGATGCATACATTTCATAATTAGTTCATTCTGCTATATCTAAAATGCAAATACAGTGCTCTTAAAATAATTCAGATCATCTTGCATGGTGCATTAATGAATTGTTCTAGCTTCTGCACCTCTGACTTCAACAGATTCTGGAGTCATTTGACTTTGTTGACATTTTCTTTGTTAAGTTGCTGATTTTTCTTTTTTATAAGGTTACTTAGAATGGTGCTTCTTTATCTCTTGTGCTGCTCTAACATTTGTTTCAGTCAGTGGATCCACCTACATGTCAAGGAAAAAGAATTTCACAGAATATGTGCAGAATCAAGGCATATAAGGGTATAGCTGAAAAAGCCACCCCATTGCTCTCTCATCAGTGACCATTGTAACCTTTTTTTAATGGTCCATCTGTTTGTGGGACAATTGTCTAAACCAGAACAGTGGAATTACCCTGTCATGAGGGGTTTTTCTGTGCATGGTTTTTATTTTTATTTGTATTTACATATTTTAGCTTGGGTCATTTTTCTCGATTTAGTAGGCAACCCCAGGAGCATTAAGCAGGTAGAAGCAAGTGGTTGAGAATGGGCAGAAATGTTGTAGCCGCACCATGCATTACCAGAAATCTTCTGGCATGTACGGTGCTCTTTTTGCATTCCTGCAGTGATCTTGAGTGATAATGTAAGAAATAGGACATATTTCTTATCGTTTGGCTTTTCTTGGCTTAATTTGTGTGGAGGTTTTCAAGATCAAGTTTTGAACATACGCCCCTGAATCTCGCTTAGATGTCTCTATTGTCCTCTGGATCTGGCTGAGTATCTCTTTTATGTGAAAGTGCCTGACTAGTTATCAGGCTCAAACCTTGCAAGATGTTGGGAACTGAAGGGTTAAGTCATAAGCAGCACCTGTGTTAAAATAATAAGCAGATAGTAATATTCCTTGTGTGTTACTTCTAAGACAATAAATCGTTATATTAAAGGGTAACATAATGCAAATAAATGATGCAACATTACTGATGAGCTGAAGGAAAATAAATCTTAGCGTTTACCCCAAAGGACATGGCCACCTTTACCATACAAAAATAAGTCTTCTGAAGAAAATGTGACAATTCATCTTATGAAAAACATCTAAGCAAAAAAATAATTACTAAAAGGAATTTTTAATGCTTATGAAACATCAACACTCTCATATATTCCGAGAAAACCCATACATAAGCTACAGTACAAATGTGCTATCTTACTTTACATGTCTGTTTCTTATTTAGCCTGGCTGTAAAAAAAGCATTTATTTCACAGATGTTCTCCTGCAACTTAACAAAACACTGTTCAAGATCATGGTGGAAAGCTGCACAGAGCAGGTGGTATAAAAGTTGTCATCTTTTAAATGTATGTGTAACTTGTATAACATCAGTAAAAGAAAAGGTAAGCGTATTGATAGAGTACAGGCACAGCAGAAAATCAGGATGAAAATACTTAGAGATGGCTAGAATAGTCAGATCTCACTCATGATGTACATCTAGAATAATCATGTAATTTTGCTAGTATCTGTCTCAGAATTTATCTTCAAGTCTGGGGTTTAGGATACAGACAGAGGGAAAAACCATGACCAAGTCATGACCAGATCTTAAAAGTTCAGAAAGCATCCTGGAGGACATGAAGTTGGGATCAATGTTCAAAATTATCACATTTCCTTCAAAAAGTGAGATTCATACTGATTTTTATATGATAATACAAGTTCATTTTTGTCAGTACTCTAGCCATGTTTTGTAGCTAACCCTTCACAATGGTACAAAATAGTTTCTAGTGAGAAGTGTGTGTATCTCTGTATTCATAGTGAGTTGCAGAAGTACAAGGCAAGTGCAGCTGGGGCCAGATGTTCTGTTCTGCTTCTGGGGAAGAAAAAAATTAAATAAGGAGATGGAGGAAGAAAAAGGAGAAAAAAGTGACAATATGGAAAATCATTTAGATTATTATTTGTAAGTTATCTGGAGCTATCATATTAGCAGCTGTGATCCATAGACTTTGGCATAACAGAGATGTATATAAAATACTTTAAAGGCAGAGACATATAGATTACGTACTATCATGGTATTTCTACAGTGCCTATCCACAAAAACTAACTTTTACCTAATGAGGCTAATCTTCCTAGGCTGCCTCAATGCTTGATACAGTAATTCAGTGCCCAATGGACAAATCATAATAGGAAGCCTGTTTTTGCTGGTAGTGGATTTGCACACATAAATTTAGCCTTTGTGGATCAAAGCGCTGTGGACAGTGATGAGACTGTGCTGCCCATGTTTGCAGACAAGGCATTTTGCTTGTGCCTTTTGGAGATAACACACCATGAACAAAAAATAACAAGACCAAGCTGGCATCAGCGTTGAGCTATTTGTAGTTTCACATGCTAAGTAATACTATTTGTCAGCTTTCCAAGAAGTTACAGATTAAAACTAAAGGGAATGAAATAAGGTATGATTTGGAATAAAGAACTAGCAGAAGACTGAGAAAGAATGGAAAGGGTGAGGATGGGTAAGTTAAAGCAGGAGATTTTTAATCAAAAAGTCAGAATTGGAATGAGTGAAAAGTGCTTTTGAGAGAATGGGCTGAACTTGCAGTGGTCACAGATTTTTTACTTTCCTTTTGAGAAATCTAGTTTGCTCCATCTCCTGTCCCATCACATGTGTGTCTGTAAGGACTCAAAAGCAAAGTTTCAAATGCAGATGATTGAGTTTGAGAGGCCCACAGTCCTCCTAAAGGCAATCAAATTTCTCTAGTCTTCTGTATCTTCATATACCACTGGTGTGCGACTTATTGGTAAAACAAGAATACAGTACAGCTTGACCTGAGAAATTAAATTGTGCAAGCTAATTGGAATAAACTGTGAGTAAAGCAGAAGACTGTAGATGCCATACATCTTACTTGGAGTTGGAGGATTTTTGTTTTGCATGGTTTTTTTTTTTTGTTTTGCTTATTTTTTTGGCTATGAAAAGACTACGTAGTGAGGCTAAGTATCTGGGTGGAAAAAAAACCAGGAAAATTTTAATATATATCAATAAAAAGCCTTTCTTAGATATTACGTATGAGAAATTTAGAAAGAGCACATGTTAGAATAAACATTAGAATTAACATTCTTTCCAGGTTCTGTATTGCAAATTCTAAATTGGTTCCACAATAGTCACCTCAGGCCATTTGTTTCATTATAGAATCAAGGTAAGAGTCAAGGATTTTTAAGTAGCAGTGACAGCACTAAAAGTGCTGTTTTTTCTCAGCAGCCCAGTGGTTATCCACCCCAACAGTTAATCCCTAACAACTAAAGAAATCACCTTTTCCTCATTTCCTGTAATTCCTCAACCAACCCCATTACTAAAAAATAGAAGTATTATGCTTGCTTCACATTTTATCATGTAAGTTCATTGAAATTCATTAAGCTTCTCTAGTGTGAGACAGGAGTAGCCCAGCTTTTTCTGAAAACAATTTAATTATTGTAAGAGTAGAGGTGCGCAGAGGGCAATGAAATTGGTGTAACAGCAGGTGGAAAGTAGCTGCGCTTACTGCATGGAGCAACAGATGGCGCTATTCTCTTATCTGTTAGGGGAGTTCAGTCTGGTATCCCGCTTTAAAACAAATCGAAATCGTATATTGGCAATTATTGAAATCCAGCAGAAAATAGTTTTTCAGAAACTCAGTGCATATGTTACTTATGGAGAAATGTTAATTTTAGAAGTAGGTTACACTGTACCCCCCCCCCCCCCCCCCGTCTTTTACATATCCAGAATTGAAATATAAAAACATCCCAAAGCCTTTCCCTGCTAAAATCACTGAGTTTAATTACTCTGTGGCCTTTGAGCCCAGAAGGTGATATGATGTGAAAGTACCAGGACAAAGATGCTCCCCAAGGAACGTTGTTAATGCAAAGGATTTTACCTGTTTAGAAAAGATGCAGCAGGCAGGTCTGTGAGAGGTGAAGAGGCTAATTTTGCTACTTGCTGAAAAAGACTCCATAAATTTCCTGTGCAGCAACTGCACAGGTACTTGGCCTTTGCATGTGAAGGCGAGGAGGCAGCTCTTAGCAAAATGAAAGAACTCATGCTGCCTGTGAGCCCTTGGGGTACCCATAGAAACACTACGAGACCGTGACTTCCTTAAATATTCAACTGGTAGGTGCCCATGTGAATTGCCGTAATTTCTACTGGCTTGTCCATAAAGCAAACCAACTGGGAGATCAATCTTTTAGCCAGTTTTTCTCTAGTATTTGAAATTAATAAAAAGTGAGCTTCTCCTGTCTTTAATGTAGAGAGGATAGTAAATCATACGTGGGACTAACACTGCTCCACAGCCAAATTCCTGCCACATCAGAAACTATGCTGGGCTCTAGTTCCTAGAAAGGATTCTTCGTGCATTAAGATACTACTACTGGAGAAAAAAAATAAATGTATATACACACACACACGCGTATAAAAATTAATCCTTAGATGAAATCCTGAGTGTACTAGAGAAAAAAACCTGCCATTCACTGTAGAATACTTATTTCTCCACTTTGCATAACATACAGGTATACCTTTTATTTTTATTTTTTTTTAAATTTTTTTAAGCAACTCACATACAGAGTCAAACTGTAAAGCAGATTCTTGCTTTTTAAAATACAAATACTCCTGGCAAGAAAGTGTTGATGAATTTAATGCTAGGCTGGATCCCTAAAAGGGGAGAATGAAGTATCATTTGAAGATGAATTGCTAAAAAACAGAAAACAATGATAGCTTTATACTTTCTTTGGAATGTTTTCCCATCTGTTTCCCCTTCCTCTGTTTTTTCTGTTTTTCTTTTAAAGCCCAACCTTCCTATTCTATCTCCTTGCCCACAAGTAGACATTATGCTTACTTTTCTGATTTGGTCCTCTTAGGGAAGTTGGAAGCCTGGACCATAAAATTAGAGCCTCTGAAGACTAATGTTTGTGTATAATTCTCCATATTTTAAGCTCACAGAGCATCTTATCAACCTGAAGTTCAGCTGCTTATTCAGACCACAGCCAAAGCTCTCTGTAGGATTTAAGACAGTGCAGCCCAACAGTTTGAGTTCAGAGAGCAGCATGTTACAGCCACCCCTACCCAGGGATGCTCCTACTCATGGGAGCATGGATTTCTCACCTGGATGCTAGGACTGAGGTGGAAATGTCCCCGAACCGCAGCAGTCACACTGGCTGTGGAAAGAGAATGACAATTTGAAAGTGTTACGTTGGCTTGTGTTTTAAAGGCTTGGTGTATGAATGCAAACGTTTTTTATTATTTCTTGGAAGATAAATGCAACTTTATAGACAGTTGTCCAGCTGTCCTTTCTTATGTTTGAGAAATAATTGGGTTTAATGTTTTAATAGGGCCTCAATAGCCTTTTGTTATTTACTGACTTGATTAGCCATTATTTCCTCCAAAGAATCTCACAAATGAATTTGAAGAAAGTGTGTGCTGCTCTAACAATGGATTGCTTTCAAGACTATCTCAAGGAACTTTCTTCCCATCCAGAGAATGAATCATAGTCATTCTGTAGTGGACTGTTGGACAGATACGTGAAGTGCTGTTTGCTTGAAAGCTTTCCCAAAGTGAGGAATGGTCTTAGGACCACAATATCATCAGATAGAAATACTATAATGTTACAGAGGCTCAGATTAGTATTAATATAATAAACCCAGACACTGTCCCCTTCAAAAACAGAGAGAAAAACAACAGCATGTATGCACCATTTGCCTTTAATCACAGAGACACACTGAACATGTTCAAAATGCCAATAGTTTTATAGATTGCTACGCAGTTTACTACTCTCTTCTCTACTTTCCCTTAAGAGATGAAATCCACCGCAGCAGTATGACAGAAGATACATTAAATCAGTCAGTGGACCCATGAAGAGAGAAACTCCATCTTTCTGCAGTAACAACAGAAATTCAAAGTAGGTTCCTGAAATAAAGAAATGTCTCTGACTCTTACAGCAGCATTCCCTTTGCATCTCCTGTAAATCAAAACAAGTCCAGAGTACTGAAGACTTTTATGTCCAGGACTATATTTTCAAGTTCTTCTGTATGTTTCTGATAAATTAACTTTTCATTATACCTCAACTTGTGCAACCACTTCACATGAAAACTGAAATCCAAAGAAACCTCAGCAGGGTTCACCTTTTTTAATGCTCGTTTATTAATTTTAATAACAAAATGTTTTTACTTTCCTAAACCTCTTTTGATTCTTATCCTCTCATAAATAGAACCACATACTCTTTCATTTTTCTTCTGTAGGATCCAACATCCTTTTGTTTTCATAGCAAATCTCCTGGTTTTCAGAGATGATGCCCTATGGCTGTTATTACCAAAATACTTAGTTTTGAGCTGGCTGCAACTGTATGTGTTGTATGAACTGTATCGCTGCAGAATTGCTGCTGCAATTACACCGTAGATGCAGCTTGTATTTAGCAAGGCAAGCTTCCATCGTAGTATAGAATCATAGAATCATTTAAGCTGGAAATAAACCTTTAAGATCATCAAGTCCAATTATTATATTTACAGCCATTACAGTGGTCTCTTTTTGAGAAACTGAGTATGGTCGGGTTGCTCTTACAGGTTATGTTAGTAAAAATGAATGTTAATAGAAATATTGGAATGTACAAATAACATTTTTATTAATGTAAAAATGCTTTCTTGTTCGCATCAGGCAGAAGCAGCTCTGATCTGAACGTTGTCAGGATGTAAAGAATAAGAACTAACTTGGTTAAAGTAGTTTTTGTTAATATTGAAGACAATGTCACCTTCTCAAGCTGTTGATGATATTCCAAAGTATTCATTGCTTGGAGGCTGTGTGGGCACTGGTCTGCTGGTGGGAGGTGGTGACTGCTTTTGCATCACTTGATTTTGTGTTTGTTGGGTTTAGTATAGTGTCTTTATCTCAGCCCACAAGGTTTTTGTCATTTTTTCACTTGCAGTTCTCTCCCCCATCCCACTGGGTGGATGTGAATACAAGCAGCTGGGTGGTGGCTGAATTGCTGGCTGGGGTCAGCTTACCACAGCGCGTTTCAGATGTGGTACAGCAGAAGAATATAAGCCATTCCAACTTAAATTCCCTTAGACTTGCTTAACTTTACCTCTGAATTTGACCTAGTGTTTTCACGTTATTTTATTTTATTTAGTCCTAAAGCAGGAGGTTGCATTTTGCTGTCCTAAATTCCATATGGTTACCTATTCATATTTCACACAACAGGCTGCCAGGCAACATGAAGGTGGTGTTCAAATGGCTTTTTTATCCCTTGAGGGTCTAATGGTATTTTGAAATGTGAACTCTGTAATGTTATATACTAGTATTTTATTTAATTTCTGTTATTGTATAGCACTTCAAGAATGCCTTCCATGGTAGAAATAGACTCTTCTACTATGCAGTATAAAATATTGTGCCTTTAAAAATAAAAGCTGAGAATAAATAAAAAAAAAAAAGGCAAGGTGGTGTGGTTTTTTAGCATAGTGATATGATATGGTGCAGGGCATGGATCACATGTATCTAACAATGATATTGGGAACAGAGTCCATGATAAATATTTCCTTCTTTACTAGTCTGTAAAGACTGCCACTAATTGTTAACTGTGAAAATCCCACACTGAAAATCTGTGACCTTCAGGGTAGACTCAAACAAGAAAATTTTTAGGCTAGACTGTCTTTTCAAATTTGTTTATTCTGTCAAAAAATTGTAACTCCTTCTAAATTCCTTAAGTTTACAAAGTATTGGTATTTTTACATTTTCCTTTCATAAACAGATTTTTTTTACTGTAGGAAATAGCAGGAATGCTCATTAATTTGGGGATGAACTGGGAAAGCAGTACACTTAGAGATATTCCAGAACCGCATTTTAGAAACTTCCTTGTCCGTTAAAAAAGAACATAATTTCTATCATTATATAATTCAGAGTCTTCAGAGTGAAGACAGCAAATACTCTTCTTGCACCCAGAGAACAGACTTTTATCTACAGTAAGTGACCCTTCAAAGGACAAGAGGAGAGAGAGAAAAGACCATGTAGGGGACAATCCTCTGTTGCTGTAGCAGAGAGAACTGGACATGTTACCATATATTTCTCACCTAGGATTGAAGTGCAATGATGACCAAAACCTAATTACAGAGAATGCAGAACCCAGAACAAGTTTTTGCCTTTAAAAAAATTTCGCTGAACCAATGGGAGCTGCATTGGCTGAGTGTTACTTCGTGCTATACCATTAGTTGCTGTTTTCCTGTTAATTGCTCTTTTCCTCTTAATATTAAAAAGGATTGATGTCAGAAGGTATATTATCCTCTTTACTACAATTACATTCTTCTACCACTGTCTGTTCAATAAACGAAATAATGGTAACTTGAAATAAAGAATAGTATGTCATGAAAGTTAATTCAGCTGTACCCATACACATGTACAGGAACATTCATTGAATGGTAAAATGGCATCTCAATAGCAAGAAACACCAAATTTTGCAGGACTGAAACCTCGTATCAGGTTCAAAAAAACAGCTAAAATCTTGGTTCCTGGGTCATCAATGGTGTCTATATGCACAAAAGCATGAATACAACCAACATTGCAATAAATTTAGTTTTGACTGAATCACTTTTAAAGTAAATGTTGGAGTTGATTTGAGAAATTCACTGTTCATATAGTATTGAAATTACAAAATATGGAGCCTGATGATATTTTTAATTTTTTAATTTTCATTCAGGACTGATTTCTCTGGTTTGGAAGGTGAAAATACCTTGCACAAGAAATTCTGTCCTCCTTGTGGACTGAAAGATTCTCACAGACTCTCTTGGAGTAGACCTCTGCAGCTATGAACCAGAAAGCAGTAAAAATAGTTCCATATGGAAATGGAGTTGGCTACCAAAATGGGCGGTTTGTATTGAGCAAGGTGTTCCCCTTGGAAGGTAACCATCCCCACGGTCAACTGTAACCACCAGTCTCTGCTGCTACCCACTCCCTCCTTGTGTATTTTTCCACATTCTTATACATGCTCTGTAAAACTTTAGCAACTTAAATACTTGCAGTATTACTAATAAGCCCACCAAGGGGAAATACATGATCAGTATTAAAGAGCTTACCACCTCATTCCTCTTGGGATGTAAAGAAGCCCAGGCTATGAAACATCTCAGGGAACCATGCCTGTGGGGGGCTAACCTATCACCCAGGGTGTCATGACTTGGCTTGCTTGGGGAAGGAGCCGCAGATTTAATCTGTAAACACTAGTAATTCTATGGGATTGTCCAGGAACAGACCTATAGGTATTGCAAAGGTGGCTCTCGGTAACTTTAAGCTGTTTCTTGGTGGCCAAGTGTCTCTAATCAGTGAAGTCTATTTCCTGATTGCTCATCATAATCACTGGTTTCATGGATTTAAAAGTAATCTAAGAAACTCATCGTAAAGCAGTTCAGGGGTGTCCATCTGAATATTGAGCAACTTCTGAGAAGTATGACTTGTCCCATGCTTTTCAACAGAATATTTGAACGCTAGAGAGTATGTCAGCTAAAGCTGTAGCAACCATGTCAAGCATGCGTGCTTCTCCCTGTTTGTTAAATATAGAGACAGATATTGAGACGAGTGGGAAAAGCATTGCAACAGCTAGTTCTTGAACATCTGCAAGGTGATGGAAACACAGAATTTAACTTCTTGTCAACGATAGTCCAGGACGCCATCATGGGCCGTGAATGAGCAGTAGAAACAGGCAGGAGAGGCATGTGAAGAACAAGCTAAAATCCACAATGCTGCTGAAGGGATGACTGTAATGGACTCTGCAGGTAAAAAGACAATCTCAAAAACTCTGTTAACTTTTTTTTGGTGAAACTACATATAGATTGTTTTTCATACAGCTACAGTATTTTATTATAGAGCTGAAAGAATATGCTTTCCAAATAAATACTTAAAACTATCTTCAGAAATCCTTTACCCTGATTTCCACTTCCTTACAAAAAATATAATGCTATTCAAAAATATATTAACATTGAACAAACATGCTGTTTATTTGTATATTTTAATAGGCTCTTTGTAGTTTAATCTTTTCTTGAAAAGTACCTCTTTTGCACTAAGAACGAATTGCACTATGTATAGATATTACTTTGAAATGTTTGTAGAAAGTTAATGGGAATGCACCTGTAAGGCCAGAATTCTACACCGTCCAGAGCAATGATGTGCCTAATTTGAGAGCATAATTAATGTCACTGTATGTACAAATTATACTAGTTGCTGCCTAACTGACCATTACTTTTACAAATTTTTAATCTATGTACACAACTGCAGTCATTGCGCAGGTTAATTAAAAATCAGACTTGGTGTAAAGGTTATATTAAATAAATATCAGACTACTTAAAGATTATTAATTGATCAGCATTGCATGTAAGGTGATATAAATTTCCGAGTGAGCTTCTGAAGTATTTTTATGGTATTACTGTTAATCATTTTTATTGCTTACTTGATATATCTGTTAGTATGTAAAGATTGATTATTCTTAATACCTTTAAAATAATTGGAAGAAAAAAAGATTTGGATTGTGAATCAATTTTATATATTAGTCAATCAAGAGAATAAGAAAAAAGAAATAAAGATTTGAGATTCGCTCAAAGATGTAACGAATATAAAAAACATAAAGGAATTTCATGTTAAATTCACAATTATATTTTTATATCATTAATTTTTAGAGGGATGTCAGTCATGGAAATTCAGATGAGAACTACAAGCGTCCCAAAATATTATGCGGTTTATTGAAAGTTTTGAAACTGAACTCATGCAATCAATGCCAGGTATCAGATGCCACAAACAAATGGCTCGAAAGTCAGCAGCTTGCTCCCTACTTCATACAATACCAACTAATTACTTAATTACACTTAAGGCAACATGGATAGACAGTATTGGAGTGGAGAGACCAGTAATGAAGTTTTTCCTTCTATGGTAACTACAAAACTGCTATGCGCAAGAAGAATAGTCCTTTTGGGGGTTTGTCTCTTTGTCCTCATTAGTTTTAAATGTGTAATGACCTGTTTTATAGAGGGAGATGAGATTTCTGACCAGCTGTGCTCTGGGTTGGCTTGTAAGATACTCCTGAGAGTGGGACAACCAGAATCAGCCCCCCCTGCCCCCGACTTCTTCAATGACTATTTTAACAGCTAAGCTACAACGTAGAAATAAAGGATGCAAAGCACCTCCCTTGTTTTTGGATAAAAGTGGTGTGGGTGATTTCTCTTGTGCTCCATTCTGCTGTCCATTCGTGAAAAGCCCGCTCAAAGAGATGCACAGACCTGGGACCTGCTGGGTTTGACCTGGAGATTGGATATTATCTCAGGACTGAAGAAAGCTAAATGGGAAGTTACTTCCATGCACACATTGAAGCTGAATTGTAGGGACTTAAGGAAAAAAAAAATCACTCCAAAAGATACAACTGGAATTGAATCAAGGACCTACAGAGTGAAGCATCCGGTGTCATGACCCATATGTCACTTCCTTGGTTTATGGGTGACTTCCTTGGCTTTCAGTGCCTTCCATAGGCAATGCTTTTGTTATACACCAAAACATATATCTTGATATTCCCCATGATTTCTGTTGAAGTGCAGTGACAGATGCACACCTGAATTCCTCCTGTAACTCTGAACATCTCCAACAAGTTACTTTTTAACCCGCCACACAATTTCTGCTTCATAGTGATTAGATCCATGCCTATCTCATTGGGTTTTGTTTCTTCTCCCCATTTCTTCTTCCATTTCATAGACAATGTTCATTCCTCTTCTGCCCATCTTTAAGCAGCCTTTACCTTGTTGCAGCTGTATTCTCATCCTCAGATAATCAACCTCTCATAAAAATGATAAAATTCAATAAAAGGTGATAATAAAGGTATGATTGTGTGCTAGTTATCACTGTAGCTATAACTAGCAACAGTAGGGTTTCCTGGCATATCATGCTTTCTTCAAAAGCTGCCAAAATCACTTGTTTTTTATGCTTTTACTAGCATATCGATGGGCTAAGAATGTGTACACTTCAGCTAACTTTAATGAGCAGCATAAATGCTAGCATGCTGCTTGGAGAATTAATAGATGGGATAAGATGATAAAACAGATATATCTCTTCTGCAAAGCTATGATGTTGGGAAGAATTGTGATTCACTGTATCAAAAATAAATTCAAAAAAAGAAGTAAATCTAGAAAAGGAAAGCCAAAAATAAAAGAGGGAAAAGAAGTCTGTCTTTTGAGTTTTAGAATGTTGAAAAGTTTGTCTGGCATTGATGTGCTATATAAAATGAATGTAAACACCATTTAGTACTACTTCAAACAAAAACAGCGGTGTGAATTTCAAATTGTGAATATAACATCTTGTGTGCTTTGAGCTATTTTAAGTGTTACTCTGTATATTAATAGGAGACAGATCCTACAAATGATAAAAAGCACATGTGCAATGTATTATTCCACCCTTTTGGAGCAGGAAAAATTTTTTACTTGCATTTCAAGTGCAAATTTTCTCGCATTTTAAAAGAACTTTTGAGACTTCTTAATATCGTGTATTATTAAATTTTGAATGCTAGTAATTTTCAAATTAATTCCTTAATTAGATACAAATTCCTGTATTGATGTTCTTTAAAACTTTAGATTAAATGTATTGTATTAGCATTAATAGTGTATGATTTGGTTACTTGAAAGATTCTCTGTTCTTTGTATACCTTGTTATAGGACAAAGAATATAGGTTTAAGATGAGGACATGCAGACTTATCTAGGAGTTTTGCTTAAAACATTCTACAAGAGCTATATAAGCTATAGTTTAAAAATACAAATTCCAGAATTGACCAAACCCTGGAATTTGTGTGATAAAGAGAAGATTCAATGTTTTTCTTTTGACTGTATGTAATGCAAATTTGGATAATCTTGATGGTTACTTGTTCGGATTTACTAATTTATGTAGTTAAATATTTTTCATTTTTCTTTATGATAAGCATGATGAGAGAAATAGCAGAATTTGGACAATTAGTTCTTCTAATTTGTTTTAAATCTTCTATTTCATTGTTTGTATAACGGTATCACTATATAAATTGTTAAAGTAAAAACATTGTGATTCAGAATAGAGCATCAAAAATCTAGCTCTGGTCAAGCTACAGAGAAATTAAACCTTTTAATCTGCTTCTGTTAATTTTTTAAAGTTTCATTAACGCAGGGAGGTATGACATATGATTTTTGATGCTTTTGCATTGTACATACTATTCTGTGTCCCACAGTTTTAGACATAACATAAATTATAATTGAATTATAATGCTAAAAAAAATTATAGATTTAAAAGCTGCCATCTTCATACTGTAAGTAACCACTGCTGTCACTGAAAGTAGTAGATGAATAAATCTGAGTCTTTTAACTTCCCTGTTGTGAAAGCCAAGGTTTTAAAACAATGCTTACCTGGCATTATCATCTCCAATGTTCTATTAAAACAAACAAACAAACAATGGGGAATTACTGCACGTTATGTTTCAGTCTTTTATCTATTTAACAGAACAATAAGGTAGTAGACTTAGTAGTGTGTTGTTACTGTTAACGCACAAAATCCCTATACTGTGCTTGAATTAAGGTTGTTACGTACATCAGAAATGAAATTCAATCCTATTGAAATGCACGGGATCTTCAAAACCTAAAGAACACGGAAGTTAAAGAATTTGGCTACCAATAATAGTTTTCTTATGATCTATGACACAAATAGCCTCTATGGAACACAAACACGTTGCAGGAAATATGCTATATAATTCATAGGCATGGTGTTATTCTGCACCATCTTCTCCTAATAAAATCCGTGATTTTGTGCCAGAACAAACCTATTTCTAAATTACATCATTGCTCCCTTACTGAGACATATATATGCTGGAGTTTGGAAAGCATTGCTAAAACATTATCCTTTCTGTGAGGTAAACAAAGAAGTATGGTATGTGTGACTGCGGACATGGGGTCATTAGCGAGCTGTGACTTGGTGGTAGGGAAGTATACGTAATGCTGCTAGTGTTCAGTTTTCGTTTTCTTGCCTTTGTACTAAGTATAGTATAACCAGAATAACCAAAATGGATGGACAATGAAGTGATTTCAAGGAGGTAAGTACATATATTCTTTTTATCAGACACTTAACAATGGTTTAGGTTCATGTGTATCAGAGAAACCCAGCATCCTCAAGCCCTCCAGACAGATGAAGAACAAAATGGCTGATAAGTTTTATGGAGAGTATGGAGAAAAAAAAAGGTAAGTGTTTTTTTCCTTTGTTAAAGATCCTCACTGTTGTCCATTCTTCAGAGGTTTCCTAGGCAGGTTTAATAATTTCCAGAATTTCCTAGACTTTCACGAAGTAATTTCTGATTCGTCAAAGGCCATCTTCATCTAAAAAACTAAGATTCATGACCTTAACAAAATCCATTCTCAAGGCCCCTCAGTTGTTTCAGAAAACATTACTGGAGGCATATATCAAAAGGCAGTCATATTCTGGACCTGATCTTTAAAAAAGAAAATATCTTTTTTTTTCTGCAAAGTTGGGTGTTGGGTTTTTGTCTCTATAGTGATTTTTTTCCTTCCTGTAATTAACCAAATAATTATAAAACCTTAGAAGTAAAATGAGCCTTTTACTATACTGGATACAAAAATTTCATTTTCTATAATTTTAGTTTAATGTAAATGGGTTTCAGTAAAAATCTCACAAAGACTGTTTACCCAAATTTTCTTGTCTAATTCTTTAAGATTTCAGTGGTGCACCTCCTTTATCTTTCAGCAATAATGGTTCAGACTTGAGGATATTTGCATTCTCATATGCAGCTCAGTTTTAGCACAAAGACCTCTTTCAAACATCCAGAGAGAGAAAGGGACACTTTACACATCTTCTTTTTTTTTTTTTTTATCATGGACCATTCCACAATGTTGCCACCTACAGCTGTGGTATTACTGTTGTTTATTATTGTTATTATCTTCTTCTGTGATGTAACTATTATAACTGAACCTTTTCTTTAAATTGTGATTTATTGACATCCAACATATGAAAGAATGGATGAAATACAGTGCAATATTTTTAAGTAAAGTAGTAAGATCAGAATAAATTCTTTATTTTAACATGTTATAAACTTTGTCTTTGCTTCTCTGAAAATAAAAGAAAAGCAAGTGTAAAAAGAGTGGAAATAAAATCACCCTATCCTGAATGACTTCAGGCAGTTTAAAGATCATAGCTGATTCTTTGTGTACACCCTCTGAAAGCTAACAGGAGTCTGGGTTTCCCGTGGAGAACTTCTTTTTGGCTAAATGGTATGTATTGACTGTGCACCCTTCCTCCTCTGTACAGTGTACAAAGAAGGGATGGGCTCGGAACTGCCCTTGTGTTCAATGTCTGCCCTGTGCCTATGCGGCTGCCTCTGGGAATGGAAAAGCAATGAGTAATGATTGCCTTTCCTCAGGGGAAACTCTGAGTCTGTCTCATCTACTCTATGTCAATTTTTATGTAATTTTTAGGAAGGTAATATACCTGAGTCCTTTATTTGCCTGTCAGGTTGGATTGAAATTAGCCGTCAGTTCTGAGCGATGTCACGGGATGGACCAACAGCCAGAAAACCAGACCTATTGCTCTTGCATAAGCCTTATTTCCATAGGTAATGAGCCTGATTTTCTGATAGTTTTCATTTGTAAGAGCTTTAAGCAGAGGGTACATGTTAATAAGATGGCATAATAATATCTTCATTGCCTTACAGAAGTGTGCAATACTAAAAAAGTAAATGTAATAAAAGTATTTAAAAAATGCAGATTATATTTTTTTTCCTTCACTTTCAAGTATTTTTAGAAGTCTGCATTATTTCTGGAACTGCTTTAGGGCACTTTCTTTCAATTATTTTTCACTCCTCATCTTTTTAAAAGGTATTTTCCATAACAGCTCTGATCATATTAACTGATTAGTATAAATCTATATCAATCTATTAATGCAATCATTATAAGAAATATAGAGTTATAGAAATACTGTCTGGTTTTTATGAGACATTCGGGAAAAAAGGCAAAGTTATCTCTATCTAGAAAAGAATATATTTTTGACTGATCTAGATGCCACAGAATTCAGAAGGAGAAAGCTACAAAGTTGACAGTCCTCAATTATCCTGTAATGCACTCTTTGTGTATTTAGGGATTTTTGTTGTAAGGTCTTTTGAGGTGTAAGTGTTTTTGCAATTCCAAATTTGTTCATTCAGTTCAGCATTTGGGCATGGACATTTTTTGACCTAGAGAAGCCTTTGTGCCATGTGAATTTCTGCCAGTACAGATTTTTGGCAAAAAGGATCCCTTAAGAGGCATTGGAAGAATAGAGTTATGTGTGTTGAGGAAATGAACTATTAGAAGTCAAGTTAAATTATGCATTTTCACATAATGTTTTAACATTTAACACATAATGAGGTTTAACATTTGGGCTTTGTAAAAACAGAAGAACAGAATTCACTGTAGTCTTTATAAATACATTAGGTAACTCAAGGCAACTGGCAGGCACTCATTAAAGTATAGTAGATAAACCTCAGTGTGGAAAACCCCAGCAGTTTAAAAAATATAGTTAAATACAGCTGTGTTTAATACTCTGTACCAAAACGGTTGCATGTAATAGGTACTCTCCTAGGATAATATTAAATAGAAAGCACAGGCAGCATAAAGAAAGTAAATTTGGGTTATTTTCAAGCAATCCCTTATCCAAAAATATTTCTTTGAATAGTGGGAAAAGGCTTGTTGTTGGAGAATAAGACAGAAGTTAAACATAATATGGAAAGAAAATTACATAGGCTGGTTTTGCTTTAACATCAAAACATTTTTTTTGTACATATGAACCCTTGGACTAATTCAGATAGAAATCAGATGGGCAGATTATTTCTTCCTTTTACTTGATCTGAAGAGAATGATAGCTCTTTGTTTACTAGAGCTTTATATTCCTGAATACTACTTCTTAGTTTTGCCTTACAAATCACTTTTTTAGTATTTCAGTCTCAAAACCTGAAAGATATTATTTCCATCTGAAGGAAATGAATGAAAACCTCTAAACCAGCTACATGAGCTCACACAAGGAGCCCTATCCAGCCTGTGGTAGTGAAAACCTGTGGAGGATGGACTAAAAAACTCAGGAACAAATGAAACTCATTGCAAATATGCTGTATACAAAGGTATTTTAATCCATTTTGTGCAACTCTTCTACATTATAAAATATTTTTCCTGTTATTCAAGTACTTTATCAAGACTTTGATTTTTAAAGACCTCAGCAAGACACTGATCAGATAAATCCAACAGAGGCTATATTATGTTATCTGTGGAGGCCGTAACAAGATACTCAAATATACATGCAATTTAGGCATAAACATATTTTGACTGATGAGAAGTCAGGAACTATGACCTTTGCAGAGATTAAAAAATAGTCTCATGGACATGTGTAATGTAAAACAGGCCTGATGGGTTCAGTGCTGTAACTCCTTAGGGTAACTGTCAGAACATGAAAAGAGCATAGAGTGAGGTGCTGTTTACTTTAGAGGCATTTAGAATTTAAAAAGTAATTTTCATTCGTATGGATAAGCAGTCAATATTTTAGCACCTGGTAATGCAGAGGATATGTGGTCAGATCTTGAGATACGGTATATATAGTAGAACTGGAGAGGATTTGGGAGGTTTTTGCCTTCGGAAACATTTTCATCAAAACTGTATTGAAATTACATGGATTATGAAAAACAAAACAACAACTGGTGCTAATAACCTTAATACCATGTAG
This sequence comes from Falco peregrinus, assembly GCF_023634155.1. Classification (NCBI taxonomy): domain Eukaryota; kingdom Metazoa; phylum Chordata; class Aves; order Falconiformes; family Falconidae; genus Falco; species Falco peregrinus. Next base: position 13,795,323 of record NC_073729.1, read on the forward strand.
CTTGTTGATGTGTTATGTAGTTTGTTGATGGTGTTGACATCATGAAATAGGGCCCAACTGAAGAAAACAAGTAATACTGCAAGATCAGACTGCAGAGATTATCTAAACATATGTTGTACAACATAAACTGTGCACGATACATATTTCTATTCTGATTATGGAAGACACAGGAAAACCAGAAATTTTTCAATTGAGCGTTACAGCAGAAATTGCTGTTTTCTCCAGTATGAGATGTGTAAAGATCTAGCCATGAAATATAAATGGAAAATAAAATATCTTAATTTATAAGTAAGCAATCTTTGGACCATCTGTTGGCCTTAATCAACTCCTGTATCAACTGAATTAAATATCACTCAGGAAGATGCCATGGGCTAAGCATATGTACCTTGGCTTTTTTTAAAATACTACCAAAGTATTTTAAATGGATTGTTTTATTTATCTACCAAATCTAAAATCCTGGGAGAGATTTGTGATAATTTAATTCCCTGATTTTTTTGCTGCGTAGAAGATATTAGTTACAATTCAAAAGAAATTTTTCATTATTTTTTAAATTGCCATCACCTGAACAGAGATGTCTGTATGATCAACCAATTGCAAAAAGAATGGTGCTTATCTGAATGTTTATAAACCTAAGCAAGGAACTTACACCTTGGGAAAAATAATTGCAGAGCTAAAGGTATTAAAAAAAAAGAGATCTGACTGTCAAAAGATGTGCTGTGTATAACAGAGCAGGCTGACAAGGGTTTGAATACAGAACCAGTTTTGAACTTTGTTGTTTATAATAAACTATTCTGTCTATTGCCTATATATTGTATTTATGATATCTATTCTATTGTATATGTGTTTATCATGTAATTAATGCAGAAATGGCCAAAAGTGATTTTCTCGTTTACTTTTCTTGGGTTCACCTGCTAAGTCTTTCATGTATACAACATATCAGTGTCCCAAAATGAAAAATTACGTAATCGCCAAAACAACAATGAAAAAAATTAATATCTTCAGCAGTATGATGGTGTGCTGGTTTTGGCTGGGACAGAGTTAATTCCCTTCGCGGTAGCTGGTGCAGGACCATGTTTTGGTTCTGTGCTGCAAACAGCGCTGGTGGCCAGGGATGCTTTAGCTCACGCCGGGCAGCGCTTGCCCAGCGCCGAGGGCTTTCCTGCTCCTCAGCCGCCAGCCAGCAGGCTGGGGGGCACCAGGGGCTGGCAGGGGACACAGCCGGGACAGCCGAGCCCCACGGACCAAAGGGACATCCCATCCCATGCGGCGTCACGCTCGGCATGGAAAGCTGGGGGAGAAGAAGGACGGGGGGGACGTTGGGAGTGACGGCGTTTGTCCTCCCAAGTCACCGCTATGCGTGACGGAGCCCTGCTGTCCTGGGGGTGGCTGGGCACCTGCCTGCCCCTGGGGAGGGGGGAAGGGATTCCTCGCTTTGCTTCGCTTCCATGTGCGGCTTTTGCTTTGCCCATTAAACTGTCTTTATCTCAACCCACGGGTTTTCTCACTTTTACTTTTCCAGTTCTCTCCCCCATCCCACCGGGGGGAAGTGGGCGGCTGCGTGGGGCTGCGCTGCCGGCCTGTGTCAAACCACCACACATGGGAAGAATTTGCACTAAAAGATTTGTGGTGCTTTTCAAACAAACACACTAACAGTGCCTACAGCTCTCCAGTTTGCATGGACTAACGAGTTCTCGGCACTCTGTTCTTGCTTGTAGCTGACCCCAGGCATGCCTTGGAAACTGCAAGAAGTTGAAGTAATCCGCTCCAAGTACTGCAAAGAAATTTTAAAAAAACTTTGCTGCAGATATTAACTATGCAATATGGCAAAGGAATGAAAAATAATGCACTATAACTATTTATTAAATGACATATATGTAAGTTTATTTTGTAATAAATTTAGAAGAAATATTTTTGTTAGGAAAAATCATGCAGTTTTGTTCCCTTGAATCCAGAGTAAAGTGAACTATACAAACTGTAAGTTATAGGCTATAAGGTATAGTCTGTTTGGATATTATTCCAAAAATGTCTTGCCAGTTGATTGTTTTTTTTTTCCCAGGGTCATTCTATCTGTATTACTGTGGCTAACATCATCTTGTTGCTTTGTCAGTTTTGCAGTGGTCTTACAGCTTTGTGTCCTCCCTCACCCTTCGGTTAAGATATGCCCAGTAAAATGTCTCCTTATAGCTGAACTTGTTCCTGTTTGCAAAGATATGCTTATTGAGTGAGAGTCTTCTATTGCTTATGACATCTGCCTCTACAAAGGAGCTTAATGGCTTTTTATATTTATCTTAAATATATACCAGGGCTTGTAGCTTTCTAACCTGCTTCAGGGAGTTTTCATTCAAACTATGCTAATGTATTCATACTAATTTTCATTGTTATAAAACACCCTATTTTATACATTTTGTTAAATGTATTCTATGAAAAGGCAAAGGAGACCTTTAAGCAGCAACATCTTAATTCAAATAGTTATAAAATTTTAAAATGTTGTGATTATTTTGTATTGTGGGCAGGATTCTTCCACATGATCCAGAATATAAGGCTGTGTTCAATTGAAGTTGCTTGCTAGAAGAAAATAAAGTGAAGCAAACCAGTCGTAGTTCTTTTACAACCTGGTAGATCCCATCTGGTTACAGTTCTCAAGTGTTGGTGAGTTCCCCTAAGCTGTGTTAGAAGGTAAGTATGACTGTTGGCTGGGTATACAAGATCAAACCGTCCCAGACCAGAAGATTGTGCTGCATTTGATGAAGTGGAAGAGCAAATATTTGTAGCTCTGGGCCTCCCGTGTAAATCAAGGGAATTCACAAGGTTGTCATCTTTCCTGATATTTTGACCACCTCTGTCTTTATTTCTTGTATTTATATCTTTGGAAGATTTTTGAGGGAAAACTCTAGTCTTTCTGTTTGTGGTGTGAGGTTTCAAAATTTAACAAAACTGCAGCAGTAAAGGTCAATTGTTTGTGTATGCACCAGAATGAAATACCATCTCCAATGTTCGCTGTTATTGCTGTTTTTAATGCATAAACCTGAGACCCATGTCATCAGGGTCACCCACATTGTCACGAGTCACATATACCCACCCATGAAAGCACTGCTGTCTTTTCCTCCCACATAATTTACAGTCGCACCCTGACGTGCAGCTGCCTCCATCTCTAGCCCTGGACTCCTGGACGCCTTGCTTGCCAGCCAGGCTTGACTCAGTGCCGGCTGGTCCACGAAAGGTAACTCCCAAGCTGGCATTAAAGCCTTTGTCTTTCTGTTCTGATGCCCAAGGACTCTGGAGGACCTCTCGTGCCCCAGCGAGCTGCCTGGGGACTGGGTTGGTGCTGGCAGGGGCTGGGCAGCAGGACCCCGTGGACGAGCAAACTTTTGTCAGGTCCAAAATAATATTTCTGCATGTTTTGAACAATCCATTAGTTTGATTTTATTTAATAGTTCACATCTAATGCCTATTAGGAATTATTGAAAATAATATTAGACAGCTATTTTTTTATTCTTTATGTAAATACATACATGCATGTGTGCCCACACGCTTACACAGTTCAAGCGTTCTCTGCTTATCCCTTTCTTGAATATTATTTTCATTAACTTTGGGGGATAGTATGTGCTGTTGCAAGTTTGTGATGAACTGTTCCTAAAATTTGTCAGATAATGAGCTAGATTACCTCTCAAGCCTGAATGAACTAAGCCCAAAAGTCTAAACCAATATAAAAGAATTCATGTGAATGTTTTTTGAAAAATATTTACTCTTAAAGATTTGCTAGATGTCTCTGTGCACAATGGTAACTAATTTTGTTAATTTTTTTTTTTTTTTACCCAGTCTCTCATTAACAACTGTAAAAGGCTTGTGCAGGAGTAAGTGTGGGCCTCGACTGAGAGTCTGCAGCAAGAGGTATTGTAGCATTTCTTCTACTGGAGTGTGTTCTGTTCTATCATTATGCACCAGTAATTTAACAAAAATTATGGTACTTAAAACCTTTAAGTAAAGACTCTATTTTAAGTTGCTGCACCAGAACTTGTAATGATTAACGTGATTTTTTTCTTGATTTTATTTGCCAGATTACTGCACCTTTTGGCTAAATGTGCAACAGCCTGCTAAAGCTGTTTGTACACCAGACGGTGAACTGCAGAAGCCATAGGCTGAAAGGGAGAGCACCACGGTTCTGTTTGTTTCTTCAGGAAAACCTTTTATGAGCAGAGAAGGTAATTAATCAGATGTTTCCTTCTACAAAAATTGAACAACTTGCCAAGTCTTGCCAGATGGCCAATGCCTGTTATTGAGAAAGAATGGACTTAACCGTACACTGCGGGTAAAATCCAAACCCTTTTGAAGCCAGGGCTTCGTTCTAAATTTAAAATATCAGTAAGACCAATCCACTTTTGCATGAAACTTTTTCTTTTTTTAACAAACTCAGGTTTAAATTATGATTTGGTTTAAGCCAATGAACTCACCAGTTTTAGTTTGATCTTTCTGTTTTCCTTTAATACTTGCATCTGAGATTATTGACACTTTCATATAAAATATCCTTATTGCAAGCAATTTATCAGTTTGGCTGCTGGTTCCTAAACTCCTAAATTTATGTTGTCTGCAGCTTGATTGAACATCTGACAAGACAAAGATTATAGATGAAGGAAGCCGTTCACTATATGATTCTTTAGCTTTTGAGAGGCCATACTATCATTCATCAATTTGGATATTCTGGCATTATATTGTAATTTGACTTAATGGAGAAATAATGAGTAACTGAGTGGGAGCAAAGGATGCGTGTTCATCCGCTGAACTAAAAAATAAACAGTAAGGGAATGAAACAGTAAGGGATACAGAAATTACAACAGATTTCATTGATGTCTTAGTCTGTAATAAAATGAAATATATTCCATTCAACTGATATGCCTGTGGTAATTTGCATCACCAATCATATTTCAAAGGAGCACTGTGAATGAGATTTACCACCAAAGAATAGTGAATTAAATGACTGCATGTGAGGAGCATAGACAGGCTTTCCCCCTCACTTATTCAAGATTGAACATAATAACCAAGGAAAACTGATGTAGCTAACCACTTCTGACTTCTGTAAATTGATATGGGATGGAGCTGTCATCTCCTAATCAGATTAAGTCCTTTCTTTAGGCCATTTTTAATCCAAGTTCTACCATGAGGTTTTACTTTAAGGGGAAATAAACTGCTTGGTGTTCAGGTACTAAACATTAGTTGTAGCGTGTACTTTGCAAATGCCTTTTCACTTGTGTTTTACAATAGTTTGGATACTACGAGTAAAATGAGAACCAATCAACTATATTGCTTTAAACCTGAATTTAACATTATAGCGTGTTTGTTCCTTTGAATTGCTGTGACACAGGAAAACTTGGAACATAGTCATTAATTTATAAAGACACACGCATAGTCTTTTTTTTTTTTTACCCAGTCTCTCATTAACAACTGTAAAAGGCTTGTGCAGGAGTAAGTGTGGGCCTCGACTGAGAGTCTGCAGCAAGAGGTATTGTAGCATTTCTTCTTTGCTTCTCTTTTTTAAATTTAAAAATTCCAGTTAGAATTTTTACTTGTCTTTCTTCCTTTGATGTGAAAAAATCTTTTGAGAAGTGAATGTAGACTTAAAAACAGTTTAAAAACAGTTAAAAGACAGTTTAACTGTTAAAAACAGTTAAAAACAGTTTAAAAAAAAAAAGACAGTTTTTATTAGGTGCCTTACAAGGTAGCCTCTTGATTGCACATGCAATTGAAAGAACTCATATTAGGAAATGCAGGAAATGCAGCAGCAATACTTACAAATAATTAAGAAAGTAGACTGATCTTTACTGTGTTCAGAAATGTCAGAGAGCTCCACATTGTACTGAGAACCCATCTTAAAATTTGCAATCATCCTAAATTATCAGCAATAGTTCTCAATTATAATTTACGTTATAATGCATTCATTTACATCCCTGATGCATTGCAGATGTCAGCATTTTTCTGGGTTTATGCTTCATACTTCAACTGGAGGCTTACAGTTTTATATCTCCTTGGTTTTTCAACCTCTATAGCTTATAGTATTACAATCCCCTTTATGCTAACTTAAATCTACCTAATATCCCAATAATTCTTGAATTCTAAAACCTGATTATCCCCTTTCACTTCTGCAAGGGATGAAATGATGATCCTCTTTTGAGAGGTGATGAAGGAGCAATAGCAATAATCCTAGCTTTTTTAGGAATCCACCGGAGCTCTGTGCAGTCAGAGGTCCCCAAGATTTTAGAAATAAATAGGCAAAACTAGAACAAAACATATGAAAGTGCTTTCATGTAGTCTAAAGTGTTTGAACAGCAAGTCTTGTTATTTGCTACACAGATCTCCTATGGTCCTTCTGTTGTAGCTGTTCTGCAGAGATGATTAGTCTTTGGGAATGGCATGAGTGATCACTTCAGAAAGAGATGCTCCACTGAGTTGTTAAGAGTAGGGCCACAACACAGAATGTCTTCCTTCATGTACTAGGACTACTTTTTGGTATTTGGCACCAACAGCCATATCTCCTTTCCTTTCCAAGTATCTTGCATGTGAGAATACAACAATCTAGAAATTCCAAAAGCCAATGTGATGTTTGTGTAATCTTCTTTTCTACTTTGATTTATTTCTCCTTATGTATCAGCTTCTTTCTGCTTGCATGCAGCTATCAAAAAATACAAAATTGTTTAATATTGAAATGACCAATAGACACACTAACAGTCTGAAATTCTGATTCATTTCCTTTGAATTGTATTGCAGTTTTCAGTCTGCAATATGTAGGCTGATGCCAGATATTTTATGTTAATATGCATTAATATATAGCAATAAAACTGTCAAAATAAATACAACAAAAGAACCAAAGTTCTTCTTCTCCAAATAAGTGAGTAAAGGAGTGTGGTATGTAGTTTTTCAGAAGTGTATGTTAAACTTAAAATACATGAGAAACCTGCTTTTAATGCACTAGTTAGTCTTAAAAAAAGGTAAATAAGGAGTCATAGTGAGTTAGGATTAATAATCCAAAATTGACTGTTACTAGTTTGTCAGTCTTCCCTCATTTTTCCTTCTCATCTGCAAGCAGATTGCAGGCCTGCTGAATGGGTCTTGTTTAGCCAGAATGCTCACTTACAAATCTCATCTACTTTCTTTCTGTAGATATTTTTTTCCATAATGCTATTTTCCAGTGTGGTTGAACTAGACTAACTTTTTTTCAGTGTAAATTAAATCTCCAAATTCTCTTTCCCCCCCCAAAACATGAGTAGTGGTGATTCCTGCAGAATGGCAAGTAAGTATCTCTCATTTCCAAAGTCATAAAAATCATCCCAGCTATGTGAAATAACTCCTTTTCTCCCAGCTCGGTAAGGAAGGAATCTCAGCTTGCAAGGTAACATCTGCTGGTTCTTCTCACTTAGTTTCTCCAGTTTCATTAAATTTGCCATTAATACTCTGAGACCAAAAGAAAAAAAAAAAAACAAAAACAAAAAAAACCCTACAAATGTTTGTGGTGTCCAGTTCTATGGCAACCCCACGGTTTACTGACCACATAGAATAATCAGTGTTATCCTAGTTCAATATTTAACCAAAAAGATGTTTTAAATTGTCTGAATAATGACACTCCTATAATGGAATAAACAAATTTGAAGGCAGATTTGTATTCATTCTGAAGTGAGTACTTGTCAAGGGATTTACATATCTTTCCCTCATAAATGCTTCAATTTCTGGGTGTAGACATATTCCCTATGGTTAAACCTTACATGGACTACTTGGTTAAATCTTGACTTGTGGGCACGATTGTCAAGTACCATAACTTTTTCACAAACCCAGTAATTTCTGGAAGGCTTTTAAAAATTTGCATCGGCTGTTTGAAAGCCACAAATCAGATTCCAGTATTTTTAGATGAATGAGAAACCACGTTGTTATTAAACTTGAAAGGTACCAACATCTTTGAGCTTGACAGCATCCCATGGAAGATATATTTCCTGCTGCTACAGAAACATTAAGGTGATCCAAAGGTAAATCAGCAGTGACAGATCAGTGACCATATTGCACACTCAGCATCCTCCAGAGAACTGTGTTTGTCTGCATATCTCATGCTTTTCATGTCTAAAGAGTTTTCTTACCCATAATTAACATGAGGATTTGATAACCATAAAGTGTTTATTTGCAAGGTGTTTTCAAGCAAAATAAAAAATAGCTCATGCTGTGACTGCCTCCTTTTCTGTGACTGGACTACAGGTTTGGGCAGAGTGGTATATAAATTGAAGTCTCTGACACTTTAATGTTGCTGTAGCAGCTTCAAAACAAAATACATCCAGATCAATTATAGAAGAAGCTGAGATATGCATTGCAATATTGCAAAATATGCAAATACAGCTCAGGAGTTTGTTGTTTCTCTTATCTCTACAGATTTTATATGTTTATACGTCTACTGATAGAATAACTTCATATTTATGTGTATAAATAAGATTGAAAATTATTTGTAATTTTAAAGGGATATTATGGGTAGCTTTATGCCATGGCCTTCTTTCTTTGGATTGTTTTATAAAGAATATGTGATTACTTACACATGGACAGAAGCTGATCAGTTTCCTTAATAAATCATGAGTGTTTTCAGATGATTTTCTAATAATAAAATGTATGCTGAAAGAAGTTAAAAAAACATTTTTCCAAACTGATTTTAAATTTTATTTTAAACAGTGTCTAATTGAAGGTCATGAAAAATATTTATTAATGTTATGACACAATTATGATTATTGTAATTTCCTATTAATGCCAAAACTCCCAGTTTACTTCTAGCATTTACTAGCAGTGCCTGTCTCTGCTTGGAGAGCTAAGCAAGCAGCAGATGTGGCCGCTGCTCTGTGACAGATTGCTCAGTATGTGATTAGCCAAGGAACCAAGCTTTCTGAGCCTGTGTGTAGCCTTCAGTAATTTAACCAAGCTTAGTACTGAGTTGGAAACAATATTTGTAAGAAAAGTTTGGACAGAAGCAGAAATAGAGTTGGTGGCATGATTATCACATATTTAACAGCTGTGTCGCAATCCACAGCATGTAAATGATAGCCATGTGAAAATTCTATGTCCTCAAGGACATGGTTTCCATAAAATTGTTAAAGAGGAGTACTTACTCTGTAACTATCAAGCAGGTTCAAACTTGAGAAGGAGCAAGGATTTGCTCAGTGCTGAGCAAAGTTATCTAGCAAAGTTCTGTATCCACTGTGCACAACAATGAAATTAAGCTCACATACTTTGCTAAATTGAAGCCTAAACACAAACAAGTGGTTTAGGTTAAATTGCTTAAAGAATCACCTTCAAAGGTATGAGAGAAAAAGTTTTAACAGGAATTTTGGGAGTGCAGTTTTGCAAAGTTCAATGGCCAGGATCACTGTATTACTTACTACATACATAAATCACACAAAGAAGAATCAAATTAAAATTAAGCTGGAATGATTTACACAGAGACTAAAAATGTGAGGGAGACCTTCCCACTGAGGCATGAGGTTCAGTACAGACCTTCTTGTTTTCTGAACTCATAGAACTTACGTGTGGCCGGATCCAATCCTAGTCTCAGACTTGGACAAAAGTTTGTCTAACAGATATAAGGAATATTCACAGCTTAAGGTTGATCATAGAATTTTAGCAACACAAATCATTGACTAATTTATCATTTACGAGGTGAATCAAATAGGATTTTCTTAAACTATAAATGTGGCTTAATTATGGATTCAAACAATGGTAACACTGATACTAACGAAGTTCCTAAATCAATTCACACATACATACACATAGACATAAAAGAATAGATGTATAGAGTTATATATTCCCAAAGGGGTACTTGTTAAAAGTTCCCCCTGTGTTTGATAAGCTACATCAAATGCCTTTGCATTTCTCAATGGACAAAGGGTTGAGCCTTGAGAAGCAGGAAAATCAGTCATGGCCCCATCGTCAACTGCTGGCAGCAGTCCCCCTAATATTGCAGATTTAGGAGTTTGTGAGCTCTGAGAGGCATCCCAGTCAGAGGGAGATGCTGTTCACAGCCACTGTGGTCCAGGAGAGCTCAAAGAGGTCATTTAGGACTGTCGTTTGTACGTTCAGAGATGATTGACTTAGTCATCAGTAATTCTCCATCCTGGCCACAATCTAAGTCATTAATTAATGGAGTTTTTCTCAAAATTCCAGTGATGGTGGTACTATACCACTCAGAGTCATAGTGAAGAGAATATTTTGAACTGAGGAACATGTGAGTCTTTAATTGGTTTTTACAGTGTTGATGAGAAAGTCCCTGTACACTGCCACAGGAATAAAAAATTGTTATAGTGCCAGAAAAACTGATATGCAGTGTGGATACAACACAAATGCAGAACCTCTTATAATTTCTGAGGAAATGTTCTGTCTTTTCCAGATAAAACTGATTGCTATGCTCAGGGTCAAAGCATTATGTAACAGAACCATTAAGAACAGCTGTATCTTTAGCCAACTTAAAATGCCAATTGTTTTCACTAGGACTCTTCTGCTTAAAGTGAAGGAAAATTGTCAGTCTTGGAGAATAAAAACCTAATCTTAGCTGCTTATGTGATTTTTTTTTTTCCAGTACCATAATGGTTAAGCACTTCATAGCTGTTAATGTTGTTAGCAGTCTTGCCCCCAAGACAGATTACTGACTACATGAGGCCTGATAACTCAGTTAGAAACCCACCTTATCACAATAAAATTCTGCCTGCCATTGGTAGGCTGTTATATCAATAATTCAGTCCCCACTGGGACATGAGCCTGATATTTCAGGGCTCTTAGAAAACTGCATTTGGAGGGATCAGCATCCTGCTCATTATTGCATTGTTTTATGGAAGTGGCTTCCTGGTAGCTACTATTCTACAATACAACTCAATGTGAATGACTCATCATGTACTGTGCTTTTGGGGGAGAAACTGCATTGTAGGAATCTTTCCAAAGCAATGTCTGAGTTTCACCTGATGTCAGGAACAAGTCTGTAGTCATTCCATGCAGTTCTTGACTGTGTGGTCTAAGGCAATGGCTATCTGTGCACAGAACATTGGAGAGGATAGCAGGTGTGCTAGAAGATTGCTAAAGCACAGCCTTTCAGGCACTGTGGCCCATGTACCCAGAGCACAAGTTAAGCCAGATGGAGCTCAATCTACATTTTCACCAGGTTCCACACTATTGCAGAAGTCTCTAGGTCAGATGTTGCGCTTGGTAGAGCAGTTCTGCAATGGCAAGAGTTCTTCAGGTTGTGTTCTCTCCCTCCTCCTCCTCCTCCTTGGAGTCTCCAAATCCTTGTGCAACAGACCTGAGGTGACATAGGGTATATTCTAAGAAGGGTGTGCTTTGAATATGTCCAGGTGACATACTGTGAATGGGAGAAAAAGCTAAAACATATATGCATGAACTGTGGGAATGAATATAAACAATGTATTTTTAAGACTTCTTGTTATTTGTAAGTAACCTCCCTTTCTGAGGGACATTGTTATAGAAAATCAACAAAAATGCTGTGTGTTTTCATCCAAACCTTAGTAGTAGTATTTGAGTGCAATTAGTTTGAGCATCACATTTAATTAAAATTCCAAACCCTTCCAATGTATTCCCTTGTAAAGGAAACATTGATTCCAAGGTACATTTTCTTTTCTAAAGACAGAAAGAAAACTTGACATTATCCCCTTTAAGGATTAGTCTTGCTCTTATTATTATTAGATCCTGAAAAAAAGCAAAGATACTACATTAAGTGACTTTAAAGGACCTAAAATACATCAGTAGTTTCCTCTTCAAAGATAAGATTGAAAAAGTTACCATGATCATACCTACAAGAAGAAACGGTATAACACTAAAAAGTTACCAGTTAGAATTTTTACTTGTCTTTCTTCCTTTGATGTGAAAAAATCTTTTGAGAAGTGAATGTAGACTTAAAAACAGTGAAATTGCCTAAAAAAATATAGTGGAAGACTTAACCTATTGACTTCTATGCAATGTCTCAAACCCACAGAAAATGTTCAAGGTGATTCAGTGAAACGAGTTCAAAGCTCTAACATCTCATCTGCAAATAAGAGTTGAAATAGCTTTTATTTGAAAAGCTTTCTTCTTCCATTGCCATATTCCTTCTCTTTTTGTGACGTTCTATTCTTCTCTTAAACTTAGTTATTTCTCCCATCTTTCCCACCTTTCAATGAAATTCCTGATGGCACTGCTAGATCACTTGTTTCATTCCAAGCTGAGTCAATCCTTTCTCAGCTGCAATTCCCATCAATGAACAGGAAAATTTTGTTTGCGTTAAGTGCCATGTAGGAGAGTGTAAGCCTACTACTAGAATCTTGGAAATTATAAAAGAAAGATGAAAAAGATGAAAGCAGAACACTGTCAAATTCACCCACAGAAATGGTCTGGTTTTATACCAGTTGTGGCTACAGATATGTGTATTTAATATTGAAACTGGGCAAAAATGCCATATTAAGAAATTATTTGAAGATTTCTGGAAGTTATTTTTGATTAAGAATTTGACATTTGGGGGAAAAAAGTAAGCAGCTCTACTTAATATTAGACCTTACATTTGCATAACAGTAGTAAACATATTTAGGCTATCACAGTTACAAATGGTATCATAAAAATCTGCTTAAACCCTCAAATAATAATATACAGGGAAATAAAACTGTCATCTGTTTCCATTCTAATTATTAAAGTATCACAGTTAATGAATGGAGAGTAGTGTCTTGCAATAATGTTTCAGCAAAAATTGAATATCTCTGGTGTTACTTATTATTTATTTTCAGGGGGTTTTTTGGTTGTTTTTTTTTAAGTCCTGCCATTTGAATTTTACAGTACAAGGGCATAAGGGCTTTTTACACTGAATTCAATGGCTGGAATATGCTAAGGAAATAGAGCATAGATAGGCAATAAAGTGCTCTGGCCTACATTACTATTGAACAATTATTGAGGAAAACAAAGATTAACGAAGAGGTAGTTTAACAATAATCAAAAACTAATGATGGTGTTGATATTTCTTATACTCTGCCTGCTGCAACTGCATTGAATCGGTTGTCATAAGCTCTAAGATATACAAATGGATTGAAATATAAATGCTTGAGTTACCATTACTACAGCTTTCATTTTAATGTGCGTCGAGTTAGTCACCTCCTCGTAAAAGGCTTCTAGCATATAATCAGCCCCCTCTGGCCTTTGATTGGATGTATAGAATAGATTTTAACTCTTCAGCAAAATAGTTATGTAAAAACATCTGAAGGAAAGGTATTTTGGAGGATACAGAAAAATGAAAAACAGGACTTCTCATGAAAGAAGAATGAACCAGCTTTACAGTTCAGGTGGATCCAGACTTCTCCCTCATTTCCCCCCCCCTCTCCTGCCATCATCTACAGAGCAGTTCATGTAACCCCCTTCTGGACATGCTTCATGGGTAACATCTGCAAAGAACATGGGCATCACTGAAAAGATAGCTTCGGTTCTTTGTTGTGCACTGACTGCAAAGAGTTTCCAATTAGAATTAGAGCTCATCAAGACAGCGCCAGGAGGCTTCTGGGTGGTTAAGCCTCCAATTTTAATTGAACTGCCTTTATCTGGTGATAAAATTTGTCTTTTTAAACAGGCAAACTACATAGTTCCTGTAGCAAGTTAAATTCAAGTTGGGTTTGCATTCAGGATAATTACATGGAGTTGGATCTAATTATTTAGTTGAAATGTGTGTTTTATTCATCAAAGTGCTACAAAATGTAATTCTTTTCTTTGGAGTATCCTGCTTCTTTCCATTTCCTATTTGTCTCTTCCTCTATTTGTCATGTTGTCATCCTGTTATAATTAATATGTAAGGAATAAGACATAAGAGTTCTCTGCTTGAAAATGGAGGTTCTTCAGAGTTTCCATACATATGTAAAATTTAAAGACTAAACTTAATTGACGTTATCCTTTTTGTAGTGCCAAAACCATTCATCACTATGTGAAATTTAGAGAAATATATTGCACTAATTTATAAGATGGTAATACCAGCAATCACTGGAGTTTTTCCAGCTTCCTGTGCAACAAAAGAAGGAACAAGATATGGTGTATTTTTTCAAGACATTCACTACCTAAAGCATATCTTTAAATGAGTCCTCTCCAAAGCATGAGAGTCTTTAAAGGTATGAAATCATTCCACTATAATAAACACAGCCATATATAAATAGAAGCATAAAACAATCTTGGTGGGGGGGAGAGCGAAAACAGAAGCAATGTGTTCTTTAAATCTCACCATACAAATGAAGTTATAAGTAGTAATGAAATAAAATTCTTAATTAAAGAGGTAGAATTAGGATACTTTTTAACTATCACATGTTATTTTTAAAATTCAGGTCAGGTGATTGGGACAATATGAAACTGGCCACAACTGTATGTGTTGTAGTAAGGCTATCAGCGTTAAGGAATCGTCCATCCCTACTCAGCAAAACAGGTAAGCACAACTATTACTTGGAGTGCTCCCATAATCTCAGTTATATTTATTATATACGTAGAGAAAAGAGAAGACCAGAAAAGTATGTTTTGCTTTCTGTCTGCATTGCTGTGCAGGCACGTCTGACAACAAAATAATCTGCTTGTTATATCCTGGCTCACTTGTCCAAGGGGTGCCATTTAGCTAAAAGCCTAATTTGCAGCTGATCAAATACGTGGACATGTCATTATTTTTCAGTGATGGTGAGAAAGTAATTATTGATCTTCAGTTGCAAAAGCAATATTCAGAGTGAAAAAAGGATTTTTGAGAGATGCTAAGAAATGCAGCAAAAAGTATTCTCTAAAGTGGGCATGTTCTTTATTTAAAACATTTTAAAAATCAAATTTTTCACCCCAAAATAATCAGCAATTGGAAGTATGAGAAATGATCCATCTTCCAGCAATGTGTTGTAATCTTTTCAGGACAGAGGTGTTTAGGGGAGGTACCCAAGAAGTCATTCTGAGTGTACGTGCCTAGAATACTGCATGAGAGTTTATTTTCTTAGAATCACAGTACCCTTTCCAAGTTTGTATCTCAGGTGATATCAGATCCGCCAGCCAGGATTATCCCACCATAAGGATGGTCAAACTGCTTTTATGATCCCTATTGTGATGCTGGAGGCAGCCCAGAGTTATGTTGTCCATTGTAACAAGTAAGAAATGAAAGCAACAAAACACATTGCAAAGCTGGAACGCAGTATCATCAAAGATTGCTAAGCTTTTTCTTGACTATTTCTCTCTCTTCTTTTTTATGTTTGCCTTCTTTTTGCTAGCAGATAAGTTAGATGTTAGTGGAAAAAAAGTTAAAACCCCTATTATTCTATGAAGAAAAACTGAATGCACTCAAGTGGAAAAGTAAGACTTACCAATCAATGTTCAGGTAAACCTTCTTGTCTGACACTTCGCAACAAAGGAATGCGTTTTTATTACTTGGCCACATAGTTCAGATTTCTGTTCACTCTTAGTAAAAACATTTTTTATAACATTTATAAAACTTTATTACAGCATTATGAAAATAAAATTGGATTTCATAACTCATGAAATCTTGATGGCCCTGCATCTATAAGCTTTAAAATCATTATTAAACTTAATGCTTCTATTCTGGTAAAATCTGTGTTTCTTCTGATTTCTCTGAAAACTTTTACTGTATTTTTTCCTTTCCTTGGACAGGTGCTGTTGACTTTGGCAGTCATTAAAAAAGTTATTTGATGTTTAAAAAACTAATAAATATAATTGTTGACGTTACAAGACAGTTGGAATTTACAGGCATTTTCTTTTGACAGACTAAAAAATTAATCTAAATCACTTTATAGTTGATCGAACTTCTCTAAGTAATAAGCATGTTTTAGGAAGCTAGTTGCTGTTCTTGTAAATGTTTACAGAGTAACGGCAAACAATTATTAGTACAATCTGTCTTAATAAATAGCAGTGAACTGCCTATGTTCTAAATGACATGTACTAAATTAATTCTAGAGATGTCAAAATGTAATAATAGTAAGCAACCGGAAGATCAGGAAGAATGTATTCCCAGTACTGAAGAATATGTATCTGCCTGAGGTCCAGTTAACAGAGCGTTCTCCAAAGGGACCCTCCAGAGTTTGAAGCCTGGTCTACATTCTCCAAACTAGCCCCTGGGGGATCCTGTCTCTATTTCCCATACATACAGCTGAAAGAGACCAGCCACACAAGTCAGATTTTTCAAGCAGGTGCCTAAACCTAGGTGGTACAAATATCTCCTTACAATTAATTTTTGAAGTCTTCTTGCAAATCAAGTCTTCCATGTTTTGAAGTTTAGTATAAACATTTAAATTGTATATGCTAAAATACATGTCTTCTGAAAAAGAGAAGACTCATTCTAGTTCTAGATTTGAAAGCTGCAAGTGAATTAGGGTGAATGATGTGATTTAACCTGAAATTAAAAAACTTTACTCATTAAACATAAATTTCTTTGGAAAGTTAGGAAATGTTATAAAATTATCTGCATAATACCCAAAATTATTTTTAAATTACAGATACCAGGCCAGATCCTCACCAGAGTTAAATTAGAAATGTTCCAATTCAGTCAACTATGACATTAAACCTTGCAACTTAAAAAAAAAAAATCTGTTTATATTTTTGGCGTTTTTTCTGGAATGAGATTTCTCTGTTACACAGATTCTAGGATCCTTTTACCACATTATTCTGAAAATTCCCTCCTCTTCAGGTCATCTCTAAGTTTAAAGACTCTCTTTGAAACTCAGCTGAAACTATGACTCATCAGGTGATTTGTTCTTCTTTCAACTTTCTGCTGTTCACCCTTTGGGTGCGTTTTATTTCTGCCAGCATTCCCACTTATCTAATTTCCATGACAAAGTCTTATATCCAAAAGCAGTAAACCCCTACAATTATGTGTTGGGGTATTTTTTTAGTTATTCCAGATAATTTTTAGTTATTATGAGAGATAGCATCATTTCTTCATTGAAGCTATTTATGTATTTCTGTTACTATATAGTCCAAGCAACAGATCCAATCTGGGAAATAACTGTGAATATACAAAATTATTGTGCTCATTTTCTCTTAAGTAATTAAAAGTTTTCTGCAATCCCTAGAATTCTGTTAAGTGAGGCTGCACAAAACTGGTTATACAGGGGGGAATACACAGATATTTATTTCCAGTATCCATAGCTGAAATAATTTGTTCCCCTATTTTAAACAGAAATTTAAAATTCAGAGTCATAGCTATGCCAGCCTTGTGCATTACAAGTTTGTTGAAGCAATAAAGAGAAACAGCAAAAGATTCTGGACAGGGATTATTCCGATATTTTTTTTTTTTTTTAAAAAGGAAGAATTTAAAAAAGGAGTAATAAAGCATCATAGAGAAAATTCTCTAACCCTTTTCCCTAGTGTGTGAAAATATATACTGAAGGAGAACATGCCCAAAGGTAAGACTAAACACTAGAATTTGAAAAACCAAGATATACATTCCCTATAGTTCTGGATGTTTCGATACACCTACTTAAAATTTGTTTCAGATTACAGCCCATTTTCCAGTTGCAGTTCAGTAGCCTTTATTCATCTATTTATTTTAAAAGAATTGGCTACTCTTGTATTACCTTCTTTGTAAGTTTTCTGGAAACCATCTATTTTGAGAAAACAGTTTTCAAAATGTTACATGATATATCCTTACACTAAAGACTAAAGGAATAGGACTTACTAATACAGCAAATCTCACTACTGGGGATAAATACATAGATTTTCAAAACAACTGAAATGCAGTAAGGGAATGGAATAATTGGTTTTATGCATTAGGAATAAAATTTTCATGTAGTTTAATGCAATTTTCAACGTAAACTTGATACAGCTTTTCCAAATACACAAAAGACTTGCCTAGAAGCTATGGTTCTTCAGCTTGTATTATTTAGTATGATTTAAGCAGACATAACTCAATAGTCTAGACATTTTGTGCTTTAATAATAGTTTTGATATTATTATTTTAGATTCTGGTTAAAGTTTTGAGGGTATATTAGGAAAAAAATTTTAATCAAAATGGAACAAATAAGAAGTTCTTAAAAGTCACTTTGATTCTTACTATGTTAGATCTCATTATTAACAGTATTAAAGAGAAATCATTTTCTACAGAAAGAAGCTAAACTTGATTCCCACTGTGTTCTGTTACATAGATAGCAGCAAGTGGACAACGATAAGTCTCTGATCTTCATACTTTCACAAGATAATTGAAGTTGATGGGGTTATTCTAATGTAACTGAGAGTGAGGCCCAGTCTTTTGAATTGTCTATTTAAGAATCATGAATGAGAGTAGTTTTAATAAGAGGAGTTTCTGTAATGAAACATAATTCTGATTATTCCAGAAGGCTGGCCCCCCTGACAGACACGAGATTTCTTGAAGTTTCCCAGGCATAAAACTGGAAACATTATATCGACATGGCAGGAGGAAATGCGGCTTCTAATTTTGGAAAAATTCTAGTCTTGCAATCTTTTTTAAACACTTGATTTCAAGGCAGTTGTGATGTAGAGATTTATACTCATTGCAGCATAGCTTTATTGAATGTAAACTTTTATACCAGGCTGATAACAATGCATGCTATGGATTTCTCTACAGAAAATAGGAACACCGATACATAACAAACAATCTCCAAGTAAAAGTATGCATAGATTTTGAGTGTCAGTTACTGTTTACCCTGAGGTGTGGGAAGTGAAGACCTTGGCACACTCACATGCACATTCAAGGGTATTCTCCAGGTATTTTATTTACACCAGTTAACTAAAAGTGGTTATGAAAATTACTCCCACCAGAAAGAGGATGCGAGTATATGACTTGTTGTTAGTGGAGCTGAATTAGGAAGCTGCTTGAAAGCTTTATTGAATCATATCTTATAACTTCAATTTTTCTGTGGTGTATGAATTGAATGATACCATTGTTTAGTGACTTTTTCAAATAACCATATATAATATATGCTGTTTAATGAATGAAGGACAATGAAAACTATCCTTTGAAAATTTTTTCACATAATTAACTTTAAGTGTCGAAGTAATTGTATTTAAATCAAGAGAAGCAGTAGTGCACTTTCTCCTATTAGCAAGGCTTTCAAGGACAAATCAAAAATTATCAATAAATGCATACTTTTTATAGTAGGTAATAGCTTTAACGTCTTAATATGTGTTATTTATGTATGTTTGCCATATGCCACCTAGAATTACTGCAGGATCTATAGATAGTAATTTCTAGCTTTTTTAAAAAGTTATACAAGACAGACTAAATGAGGTTGGTTTCTTTGCCACAGAATTGAATTCTTTGTTTGTTATGTCTTGATTACATAATTATTAATTCCAACAATAACTACATTTGGTACGGACGTAACATGTATTTCTGTGCTATTGTTGCCAAGTAATACTCAAGCCCCACTGATAATATCAGCCTGAGTCATGCCCAAGTAGTCTTTTGTACCAGCTGTTAACTTACTGCCCTTGAATAGTAAAGTATTTTTACATCAGAAAATACGGACTTTTTTATATACGATGAACCAGTGAGAACAGTAAGTTCATACATTCGATGTTCATTGTGTACCTACCTAGGCCTCAACTTCTAAGTGTCTTAAAATCAAATGTAGGTTGAAACACAGGATTGGGGCTTCTGTCAGAAAAGACTTACAGGTCTAGTTAACATTGTACACAACAGGTATAATTTAAAGCCCAGTGAAATAATTGGACGGGGGTGTTAATGGTTCACTGGGTTTAGATCTCATTTCAGAAACAGTTCCACTGAAATCAGTTCATAAAGTGTAAAGCACATACACATGTCCTTGCTCAGCCTGGTCTGAGTTTGAAGCCCAAATTATGAGTTTTAAAAATTTGAGATAGTTACTGAATTTTCAAAAAAATATCAGTGTACATCTCAAAATCACTCACATGCCGTGATTAATGCAGGAAAAGTGTTAAAAGAGAGGAGGCAGTGTAGCCAAGCTTGGCAGAACCTCTGGTGAATTGTTATTTACAGTAATTGTTTTGGATACGCGAAATTCATGCAAAATCATAAATGCAAAGAGAAGTCCCATGCTGTAAGATGCCATGGCTACTTGTGCTTCTTTTTTCTCCTACTTAAATCATAAAATTTATTCATTTATCTGGTTCAAGCAGAAATTGAATCTTTCTTCAGAGTTTCAGCTACTCTGATTTAGTGTCTGATTCTGTACCTCTTTAAAGGAATAGGAAACCTTAACATATTGGCACATTTAATACATCTATATGTAACATAGATTCTTAATGCTATTTAATTCATACTGTAGCTTTTGTTAAATTAAAGCTATTTTACTAGTTTTATTAAATTAAAGCTATTGCTTTAGAGGTGGCATTAAAACTTGTTTCTGATAATAAATGTCGCTTTTTCTATAGGAAGAAGAGCATGCTCTTGGTACTAGGCACCTACAAGAAGCTGGTAAATTGTACCAATTTGTTCTGATATTTTTGTTACTTCTTTTATGGTAATGATGGCTGAATAGACAGAGATTAATTCCTTTAACTCCTTTCTATTTTAGTCTTCAGGAGTTCTGCCATTCAGCAACGTGCAGGAGTGGGCTCAGGAGCAAGACCACAAGATATGAAAGGTTAATTTTTTTTTTCCCCCTCTTTAAAAAAAGGACTGGTGGGCTTCAAGCTGTTTTTATATTGATCATGCTACTTGTAAGATTATAGTGTATTAAAAGCTACAACTGTTATTAAGAAGACAGGAAATGCGGTACTGCATTTCTGAAATACATCTATCATATCAAGGGAAAGTACAACAGAACACAAGTGTATTATATGTACATATTTTAAAATATAAGTGTCAGGAAATAGTACTTGCCACTCTAATATTTCATTTCTCTAACAGCACACACAAAATGCCAAGAATGCTTAGAGCCTCTAAGCTCGATAATGTGACAGCAGTCTTTTTGTTCACAGTCCTTAAGATACAGAATAATGATCATTATAGATTTTTGCCTTATGCTGACATCTAAAACTCACATGGAAAAGTACACCGGAGTGGTCTATGATGATAGTACAGAGAAAGGAGACTTTTAAAACCAGAAAGAAAGTACTGTTAGGAGCTAGATCTTCCTTTTTTTTTAATTGCCATGTGGTGAGCAGGGAGGCTGTGCTATGTTCTGCCTCCATCCTGCACAAGACTGATGCAGCATTTAAATGACATTTCAGACTTAATCAGTCTTTTGTTTGGTTACTGTAATAGGAACACGTCCCAGCTGATACCAGGGCCCAAGTTTGCCGGGTGCTAGAGTATATAAAATATACAACTCTGGACAGCATCTCTTTGGAGTCCCAAAATTAGGTAGGCGGTATAACTCTTCTGAAGTAGTTGATCATGATCATGGCTCTCCACCACATTGCTGTTCCCTCTTGTTACGCCTCATACCTCTCCCATGTCTCACAGCCAGACCCTCTCTGCTCCCCACACCTCCCATGCTGGCACTGTCAGGCAGCTCGGGACTTTCTTCTCCTTCAGTAACGTTTTTATGGTAGTGCCTCTTGCTTTTGTTGTTGATCTATACACAGCCAACGCAATGGGGGAGATATGGGCCCGGGAGTGGGGTAACTTGGCGAAATGAGCCTCTCTCATTCCCCCCAAATCTTCTGTTCTCGCCCAACATTTTGTTGGCCCGTTCGCCTGATGGGAAGACCCAATGATTTCAGAAAAGCGTCAACCCCCCGAGTTCCTGCGCTGCAGCCGCGCCACGCCTGACAGCGGGCAGGAGCCCGCCATTTCCCGCCCTGCCCGGCGCGGCTGAGGCGCTGGCCGGCGCCGCTGGCCGCCTCCCTTCCCTGGCGAGAGGCAAAGAGGCGCGTTCCGTTCGCCTCGCTCTTAACCCGCCCTGAAGATTTAGTTCATCACAGCGAAGGGCTCCCCCGCACTAGGTGGCGTCGCCAGGTGGCGCCTGAGCGCCGGAAACGGCCGCCCGCGGCCCGGCTGCCCCGGGGCGGCAGAGCTGAGGCGGGGCGGGGGCCCTCGGCCGGTGCGCGAGGGGCGGAGGCCGGAGCAGGCGGTTTCTGCAGCTTCCTAAGGCGCTGTCAAGCTGCCCCCCGCGCAGACGTGCGATGGCTGCCTCAGGAGGCGGGGGCGGGATTAAACCCCCCCGGGTGTTCAGCCGGAGCCCATGAGCACCCAGGTTATGACCAGGGCTGCTCACTTTTCTCTGTAAACTCCTGCCCGTCCTGGGTTGCTCACGGTGAATCGTGGTAGAGGAAAGTGGAATGATGGAATAAAGATTTAATTGGGCTTCTCTGAGGAAAAACTTTGCTTTGGGGTGCATGTGAACACCCCTGTACTTGCTCAGAAGCTCAGTCTCCCCTTATTTCTTCCAGTGGGCTTTTGCTGGCTGGCTGTGGTCGTGAACTCTCCACCAAATTTCTCCTAATTGTTCCCAAATGCATAAATACAGCCCCTCTCCTAGGTGGCCACGCACTTAAAATACATATTCTTCGGCACAGCCGTGCCTGGTGAGCTGCGTAGTTCCCTTGGGAGCGTCAGGAGCACATCAGGGGGCTGCGGAGGCGCGGAGGGCAGCCTGTGCCCGGGCAGGCATGCAGCTGTTCCGCTGGCCTGTTAACAAAGCTTTTACGGCTTAAAGTCTCTTGTGTTGAAGTCCTCTTGGCCAGAGCATGGTATATTTAACATATCGTTGCACTAAAGCTTCAATAACTTTGATTTATTTCAAATGTGAGTTCATTAGCCCCTTTGCATACAGCCGTTTTATTTATTTATCGGGTGTTGCTTTTGCAGTAGTAAGCCACAGGCAGGCTGGGGTGTTAGTTGTGGGTTGGCATACTCGTACATCAAATGTTACCAAAATATTACTTTCTGGCATAAGTGGCCTACTTCCAAGTGGCTGCGCCTTTTGTTGTGATGCGCTTTTTTTCCTTGAGAAAAAGAAACATCTGCTTGTGGTGTAAGCACACCTCAAACTGATGTGTTTGGGGTAGGATACGGCTCCACCACGGTCTGCAAACACAGAACAAGTCTATGTGTTTTGGAGCTGAAGGGCTAATTATGTGGCAGGGAGCTCAGATGGACATTCTTCATTTACATGACACTCAGGCACTCCATTTTCTTAATGTTTTTTTCTTTTCTCTGCCTGTTATAGGAAACAGCCCTCAATTTGTGCCCTAGGAGTGCTCTCCATTGAGTCAAGCATGATGTGGTCTTCTATGTACAATTTCTAGTGAAGTGAACATACCTGAATATATGTGGGTAAGTTGTTTTGCACTTCTAAAGTGGACAGTAGATACCATTCTCAAATCATTCTTTAGTCGGTGTGATGAGACCTTCCTTTTCTCTCTTTGCCTCTCAGGCACACCAAAGTTATTAACCATTAGTAAATAGGATCACCACCATGTGATTTCTTTAAAAATCATCCACCAAGGAGATCACTCTCCTTATGGCAATGAGACAAATATATCCTCTGATGTTCTTCTCATAAGCCTCATAACTGCTTGAGGGGAGGCAGGGACAGATTTAAAAACTCTTTTAACTAGCTTGTAGCATTCATTTGTTTGGATTTAAGCTTTTTTCTTTTTTGGGGAAACTTCATTGGTAATGAAGTAAGTTTGAGATTGACCACATAAACATAACTTGCATTTGTTTAAGCTTTCTATTTCTCATATGTTTAGTCATTTTTTCATGGAAATAAATTTTGGATCAGATCAACTACTGAAATGGAGCATAACTGTGCTGACCTCAGCATAGCTGTGCTCATTTGTGCAAGGTGAACATGTGTCCCTGTATGGTCAAAACCTACATGCGATGTGAGGACAGGATATTTCTTGGTCAGATACAGGATTCATTGTCAGGAAGGACAAGCCTTTATTTCTGCCCTGGTCCTGACTTCTTGTGCAACCTGGAGCAAGCACACTTCCACTTTGTCTATAAATTGAGAACAATTCTTTCCCCTCTCACGTGGGTATTATTAAGTTTAATTCAGTGATGCATAAAATGGGATAAATACTTTGATTAAAGTTGGTATGCAAAGCGTCAGTCAGAGTATGAAAATAAATATGTTTTAAAGCTGCGGGCCATTTCCTCAGACAGGTTAAGTTGAAATGGTTTCCTTAAACCCCTGAAGATATGTACGTTCATACAAGCTGAAGGTCTGATCCATATGTATGAGAGGTCTTCTGTAGTTCAGCCTATATAAGAATATCAGGTTTTGCATATTGGAGATGCTGTGAAGGCTGGAAGGAATCTGTAAATGTTACTTATTAATGGTCTGTATTTATAGAAGGCAAAAAGCTTGTGTTAAATTTTTCAAATTGGCAGTGCATTTAAAGCTGAAGTAAATTTGATTCTGCTGGCTGCATGTGAGTGAAATAGGTCACCATCACTACTACTCTGGTGGTCTTTTTTCCTCCTTTGCTTTGATGACACTTTGCAAAGCTTGACGAGAAAAATTATACACAGCTCCAGTACACTTTATTAAAAAAAAAAAAAAAAAATCTATATGTGTTTACCCTAAAGGAAGGGAATAATAAAGCTGACAAAACACCAAAGTATCTGCAGGCTACTTGGCTTTGGTAAAATGACTTTGCATTGAATTCATATATACTGTACTTGCACAATAGAATGTGAAATAGCATTTATTTACTCTGTGATGCTGGGTCACCCATTTATTTCTGTCCCATATTAAATGGAGAGGGGGGTGAACACTATCTCCAGGTGAATATTTCACTATTCTCCAAGGACTTTTGTCCTTGTCAAATATTCCACATCTTCTGTATATGGCTGAGCTACTTTCACTAGATGTTGGATGAGTAAATTAGTTTTGTCCTATGCCATGTAGACCTTTAAAAGAAAAGACCTGAGGGGCAGATTTTATTTAATAACCCTTTACACCCTTGCATAGCAGTCAAGTGCTTCAGTACAGCCAGAAATGGATTTGTGCATCTGTGAAAGGTATTGGTTGGTGTGCAAAGAACAGTCCAACTCAGAGGTAGGCTAACAGCAGCATAACCCTGTAGTCCTGGACTGGCAGAACTGGTGGAGTGTCTGTACAACACCTCTGCTCCGGGGCTGCACTGTAATCACGTTACAGATGTATAGTCCTTTGGTTTTTTGCCTGTCGCATTTTTGCCCATCTCAGGGCAACTAGCTGATATTTCATGATCCTTATAAAAATAGATGGTTGTAGAGTAGGGATGCCACTCAGCAGAGTGTTTTGTGTTCAACCTTATTCTCTGTGTGTACACGGGGCACCTATCTTCTACTTAACTTACTCAGGTCCTCTGCTATGGTTTTATATTTGATCGGTCCATTTCTCTTCGGTCACTGTGACCAACAAAGGGTGTCTGCATGACAGTAATGGAGATAATTTGCTTCACAGAAATGTGTTGCATGTTACTCATACAGGCTACTGATACTATGAACATCAGGGTATTAAGAATGAATAACAAAAAAGGATGAATGCGCTCTGTTTTCATATAGCCTGGTGGATTGTGCTGGCATTAGGCCCTTAGCAGTCTTCAGCTTTAGGATGTAAGTGCTGGAATACACATAGCAAGAATATGTTGACTCCAGACATCTTGTCTATAGGCAGATATCCACATCAAATGAGGAAAGAGTAGGAGGGAGAATAAGGTGGAAGCTGCAAGTCTATCCCAGGCAATAATAGAAGAGCGTGTATTATCAATGCCAATTGATACTCTGAGAGAATCCAGTTTATTCCCCCCCCCCTCCCCCCCACGTACTGTAGGTGATGACAAATGGTGAGCTTGGTTCTATTCCCCCACCCTAAGGGTTTATATAAATATATCCACACAGCTTGTCTCCGAGGGCAAGTTTACTTTCCCTCCTCTGTTCTTTATGCTTAGCCTATTTGCAGCTGACATTTTGCTAGGATTTCTATTGCTTCTCTTTCATGAGGATATGTTTTTTTATTTACAGTATTCTCCTTTTCCTCACCTATATCCTCAGGAAAGGTAGGAATTTGCATTTTGCTAAACCTTTTGCTATATGTTGATTTCCTTCTCTCATATAAGGATAAGTTGGGTGAAAGGAAAGCTGTTCCTATGTCTTTGTGCTTTCTCCTGTTTTGTGTCATTTTGTTCTGCTAGACAAACTATCTTTGATTTAGTGGGGTTGAAGTATGAGTGCATAATAGATTATCTGTCACTGGACCAAATCAATCATGGTTAACAGTGTATTGACAGAGCATATAGCAAGTATCCTTGACCTGAGGTTGAAAATACCTGTTATCAACATCATGTGGTTCTTGCTGCTGCTTGGCATGAACTTGGGGGCAGAATATTGTTTATCAGCTTTTTAATTCTAATATATGTACTAGTTTCTTCTCTGAGCCTTTTTGAACTAATATAGACCTCCTTTGTGGAGCACAGAAGAACCCAGCCAGGCATGTCTTAGAGTTTTAAAAGTAAAAGAGAAGGAAACTCTTGTGCATTAAATAAGAGCCAGCATTTAAATGTTGAGGTTACAGTGAGATTTTCACTATGGTTAGGCTGCCATTTAATTGCTCAGACCAGGGTGTTTTACATATTCATTTGTGGTGTCTAACACTGTATGTTGTCACAGGGAAAGTATGAAATTGGCCTTGTCCATTATAACAGTTACTTTGCTCGTTTATCTATTTTAAGCATTTATGCTTAAGCATTTCTTTCACACAGCCCTAGGCACTTCTACCAGCATTTTTTAATGTTATAGCAAAATGTTCCTGCTGTTTGTTGTATAGCATCCGTGCTGTAGTAGTTTCTGTTGGAGAAGGAGTGTCTTTTCCCTGCTCATTGAGGATGTTTTACTATTTGCCCTGTGCTTCTGCACAGATGAGGGTGCTTGGCTACTTGCAAAAGCAGTCAGGAGGTGACAGGGTAAGACCAAACCATAGCTCTCAGTTGCACTGGACAGGTGAGGTACATGCTCAGTGATACCTTGTTCCTGGTGATACTGCTGCTTATGTCTGAATTCAGAGATCAGAAGGGTGATTTGGGCATGTGAACAGCCCAGCTGAACTTACTTATACTTAAGTTCAACATGTACTTAAATGGTATGCTAGAGTAGGAGCTTATTTTGGGTTGGCATGTGTCTTTACAAAGATGAAATGATGATGTGCATTAATTAAAGTAATTACCATCAAGTGAGAAATAAAGGACTTGGAGGAATATTATTGACGTACTATGCTACTTCAGGAAAAATAGATTTGTTAAACTTCCAGGCAAGCAACATCTTTGCTCTGATTTGGCTTGTAGTTTATGGACAAAAGAAAATATATTCTGCCTATGAACAATGTAACCAGATCTTTATCTTTCCTGCCAAAACATACATATATTCATGTAAGAATGACCAAGCTTCTAGCAGAATAGATTTTTCTTCATTGTTACCTGTTTTGTTTTATGAAAATGCTTTCTTTGTTGTCTCCTAATCCTGGCATCTGGATGCCTTCTGTTTGCATAATCAGTGGATATATTAATATCTTGTCTGCTCCTTATCTCCCAGACAAGGAGTATACCTTTTTATGAAGGGAAAGGTAAAATGTTTTCTTCTCTGGAGCAGCTTGTAAACACATGTTGTTGGTTGCTTTCTCTCTGGGTCAGAAGTGAGGAGGTTTATGGTGATTCTTAGCTCCTGCTCTTCTGTATTTGTTTCAGTTTCTTGTTTGATCAGTGCAACACACAGAACCTCGTGGGACAAAGTTGGGAGCGTGGTGCTATTGGTCCAAGTGCGCTCTCTCCCAGCATCAGGAAACCACATGACAAATGTTGAATCCCAAAAGATCTGCAGAACATCTGCAGCCTGTCTACACAACCATTTCTAGTGCTTTGTAACAGGCTCAAGATACAGGTTTACAAGATTTTCAAGATACAACATTTAGCATTTTACTACGTAACAAAGCATCTTTGGTTTCTTGACTAGTGTTGGGGTCCTGGCCTCTGAAGTACCTGGGCTTGTGACAAATGAAATTCACAGATGATTACAGAAAGCAGAAATTCCCCCATGTAATTATTTTCTTACATTCTTCTGTCATTACAAGCTGACCTGGAAGAAATTCTGTCCACAAATTGCTAATCAGTTTAAACCTCACCACAAAGGCACAGCCAGGCACTGGAGGGTTGATCTCCACCCACGTATCCCACTCCCATTGGCAGTCACGTTCCTACTCCACTCATTAACAGAAATACTGACATCATGCCCAGTTATCAGTGTGCCATGGTGGGAAATTTAAACTGGGGATGGTGGAATGCCTGTCTGTTGAGTAAGCAGATGGTGGTTTGCATCTGGAGCTCTATGTGATGTTTCAGATGACCGGAGCACAGGCTCTTGCTGCTATGAAAAAAGGTGAAACCCCTGAGCTTTTCTCACTGTTTGAAAATGCTGAGATGTGAAATATGTTTTATTCCTACAGGTATTGCTAATTGACGGATTTTTGTGAGAAACCCTGCATGCATGTGAAAGGATAATTATGAGAACCATATTCCTAGAAAAGTTTCAGGCATAATTCTTAGGTGAAACAGCATCAGGCAATATCAATTGATTTGTATGTGGACATCTAAGCAATCGATCATGCTTTAAGAGGACCATGTATTGGAAAACTGCAGGGTTCCAGCAGATTTATTCCTTGGGACACAGCTGTGGAATTAGGTAATGCTGTGTGTCCTTCTGTGTTTCTCATAAATGCTGAGCTTCTGTGGGTAAACGAAGCTTTAAGGAACTTCAACCAACATCACACAAAGACTTCAGACTATTCCTTTTGCCAAAAACTCCTAATGAATGAATGAATTCAAAACAAAATATCATTTATCATGATAACCTGTAGTCAAGCACAGAGTAGCAGAGAAACTGCACTTTACATACTATATATTCTTATAGCAAGAATTTGAAGATATCCATCTGTTTGATTATTTTCTTTCCTTATGTAGATTTGTAGTATCCATATGTTCCTCACGTCCAGACCAGTAGAACTGAAATATGGATCTGGCTTTGTGTGAGAGCTGCAATGGATTTTGTAACTCTGTTGCAAAGTTTCACATCTCTAGATGCCAGACCAGAGACCTACATCTCCATTTCAGAAAAATGAGCTCACAGCATGCCTCCTGTGTGATTTGTGTACCAATCACACCTATCGTCACTGTGTTCAGCACACATGCAGTGCACTTCTGTATTTTGCTTGGTTCAAGTCTGAGGGAAGCCTAGATATAAGGAAGGGTTTAAAGTTTTTGTTAATGCATTTATTATAGCGTAGTATTGGAATATCACCTAACTGTTCCTACTAGCCCTGCAGGAGCCCAGACATGAAAACGGTTTTGTGACATGCATTGTACAGCACTGGTTTCAAAACAAGAGGTGAAGTAGCTCAAGTGGAGAACCCTGATCCTTGTTTATAGTAAATATGAAATAAATAAGCAGCTATTGGAGGGCAAAGAGACAACACGGTAAGAAATGCCACTGACCTTTGTTTAGTTCTGGACAAAATAATGAAACCCTTATTTCTTTATATCTGTATACAGAAAAAACAATTGGTGTAAAATATGCAGATCTGACTTCATTACTTATTTACAGTGACATAACCTTAGAGTTTTTATCCTCTCTTTCTTCGGGTGAAATGGCTATGGTATTGGTACAAGTAAGGTAGATGCTGGATATTTTAAATTTTCCACTTTTCCTAGACAGAAAAATAGTTCTTAGTGTAGCATTCCAACAGCTACTTCCTCTCATTGCTATAAAGGTAAATCAGGGCTTGGTGGAGGTTTCAGGAGGGAGGGAAAGAAGTGGATGTTTTGTATAGGTAATGTCATTATCTGGAGTTATGACAGAGGTGGTGTATATGCATACAAAGTTACAGGAGGGCATAAGCTGAAAACAAAAAGAAAGTGTCTCCAGAAATCACAGCTTTCTATTATAGGATTTTTTTAGATGCTGTCTGGAGCTTTTGCACGAGCTGTTGTAGAGAAGATGGTATATTGGGTCACAGACCTGACCCGGAATTTATCTATTTCTTTTCTGTCAATATTGAGGAATATAGCCAGAATATAGACAGGAACTGAAATGTGGGCTGTTATTTTCAGCTGTGATTTGCTTTTCCACATTTCCTCTTCAAGTGTCACTGATGACCTGTTCCACTGTTGATTTCCTTGTTGTCCATCTAATCTCACAAGAGGCTTTATGAAGAACTCAACCATTTTTCTGAGTGAATTCCATGATTGCTGAACTTTGTATATGAAGTATTAGTGCATCTCCCTCCCTTCACTCCACCTCGTCTGGTATCTGCTTGTTCCTCTAATGGCATTCATTGTCATACCACCTCTTCCAACCACTGCTAATTCTCCTTCAAGAATTCAAAATACTCTCACTAGTCTGTTCCTCAGGACGTGATTGTGAACACATTCTTCTTTCCCAATAGCTTCCCTACAGGACTGTATTTACACACAACAACTTTCTGTTATTACAAATATTTGGTAAGGGTACATTTACCATTTTTGAACAAAAACATTTAGTA
This sequence comes from Falco peregrinus, assembly GCF_023634155.1. Classification (NCBI taxonomy): domain Eukaryota; kingdom Metazoa; phylum Chordata; class Aves; order Falconiformes; family Falconidae; genus Falco; species Falco peregrinus. The sequence continues at coordinate 13,825,787 of NC_073729.1, forward strand.
GGACCAAATTTGGTCTAACCTTGGCTCAACTGAAATGCCACCGGCAAGCAGATTGCTTGCTCCAGCCTGGAATCAGCAAAGTCTTTGTACAAAAAATCCAAAATCAGATAATGGGAAAAGCAAAACTGAAGTGGGATAACTGTCATCCACCCTAAAATGCAAATCTTTAGAAAAAAATATTGTGCAGTACACAGTACAGAAAGCTTTGTCAGTCATCCAGTTTCTCAGCAAGTTCACATGAGCCTGACAAAGAGTTTTCATCTGAGCCAAATATAGTTAAAGTTTCTTCTAGGTTAGAAGGGAGAAAATAACAACTCACTGTTTAACTTGTAGAGCACCAAACATTCATAAGAACAACATTCTGAAGAAGGGACATTGCCAAAGATGTTAACAAATGTTGGTCCTTCTCAGACCACTCAAAGGGTGGTACTGAAATACTGCTTCTTTGTCATCCTTGGGGGTGGGGGCGTGCTGGACTGCTGGGAGGTTTTTTTGTTTGGTGGTTTGGGGGTACAGTGACACTCTACTGGAACTGAAGGAGCAACCATCTGATAAAGTTTCTAAATTTCATTTCTGGTTTCTGACCAGATGACAACTTTTTTGAGATATTAATTTTCTTCAGACTTACGGATGAGGTTTAATTCTTTTACGTCTACTGATCTGTTTAAGCTACGTTCTGGTTCAGCCCTGGCTAAATTAGGGCAAGTTTTAAGTTTAAAAATCAAGCAAAACAAAGCTCTGGATGCAATGGTTTTTCCTTTTTCTAACTGCTCGCCTTTAAATATCTTTGCGTGAATGTCTGATTGATACAGAGTATTACAAGGGCGATGTAAACTCTCTGCTAGTAGGGTTTGTACAATGCAGATTTTCCCTTAAATTAGAACTATAAACAAGGTTAAGCAGAAAGTCTTTCTAGGTATGCATGGGACAGGGAGAACCAAAACACATGTGGTGAGCAAAAGGAACCAAAGCACAGTAAATGAAGAGAGAAGAGGAGCTGGGTTGGGAGGAACTCACTGTACTGCTGTGAATGAATGGCCACACTGCCTGCTAAAACATTGCCTCCAAGTCCAGGGAAGCCTGTGTGAGATTGTCATTGCCATCTTCACACACCCAGCTGTCCCATTGTTTCAAGCATCTGAGGTGGGCTTGGTAGTTGTGTTTCGTGTTGTTTGATGTTACTGTTCTGTTATGGTTGAATATCCTTCGTGATTAACATCTGCTGAAGTTTTCCAAACATGGTGATGGTGGAAAGCAACTTTTTAGAGGGAAGCAATCTGAGCTGCTGCAGTTCCTGGCATAAGGTCTCGCGGAGAGATGTGAGAAGATGAGAGAAGGCTTTTGGATCTTTTCCTGTGGTGGTTAAATACCAAGGCATTCAACAACTTCAGTTCCAGTTGGGTCATTGGGATTCTGAACTGTGTACTTCAGCATAGCTTATGGATTTTAAACCTGTCACATTGTACTTTTATTATAGATATGGTCCTGCACTTACAAGCTATTTTCTTGATCTTTTGCCAGCAAGGCTTTTGTAGCAGTCCTTGGAAGATATACTGTAGCAGTTCCCTTTTATAATATCTATCATTAACACCTCTTTGGCATCTGTAAGGGTTTCTTCTTTGCTGGAGATTGGAACAGTTGATTAAGCAGCCTTTTGCTGTCCACAGGCAATTTCTCAGATTTCCACCTTGTTTCAAATCTACCTTTCTAGCAAAGGTCCTGGAAAAAGGTTGTAGCAGGGCAACTGCAGCCCTTACCTTCATGGTAATAATAAACTGTTTGAAAAATTTCAATCAAGCCAAAGCAGTGAGACAGCTTTAATGAGGATTTGTAGTGACCTTCTGTTTTATAGTAGGTGTATTCTGGCACATTGTCAATTTTAATTCTTACTGATCTTCCTGTGGCTTTTGATACCAGAGATCATAGGTTTCTCTTAAAATACCTGTAGAAGATCCTGAGCCCTGTGGGCACTGTTCTGACATTGCTTCATTAGTATTTGCCTCAGTGGTGCCAGTTTGTCACTATAAATATCTTCTGATATTGCCCCTGTGAACTGCCAAGTTCCCCAGGGCTATGAATTGGGCGGGTCCCCGTGTTTCCTCTATGTATATGTGAGCCGCAGCTTGCATTTTCAAAACTTATACACATTATAATGGCATGCAGAAAGTGCTTGGAAATATTTATTTCTCACAAGTATTTCTGTGTACATGACAGCATTGCTTGCCTGCCAAAGTTTAGACTGTAAAATATTGCAAACATAAATGCAAACAAAGCGAGGTTATCTCCTTTTGATTGAATCCCATTGTTTTAGTCTTGATCCAGTATCTTAAACCACAGAAGTAATGTAGGCATGGGGTTGAATTTTAGTCAGTTTCTGGTTAGTCATGTAATGCTGGAGGAGTATTTCTGGATGCCAAGAGGCAGCAGAGACTGACTGCTTTTACTGTTTGAGGTAGTAATGACAATAAGACTTGTTGATGGAAAGATCTGCTAAATCATCAGCTTTTCCTGTCTAGCAGAACTTTACTTATGGTCCATCTGTCAGAGGCTTCTGTTTAATCCTTTAAAAAAAAAATAATCAAAGATGTGGCACCTTTATTTCATGTATAGAAGGAACTTTTTTTTAGAGTTAATCTGATGTTCTTATTCTTTTTTCCTTTACTCCTAATTATTCTTCTAGTGACTTGAGGTAATAATGTATTGAAGGTATCAGTAGTTAGATAAATAGCTACCATGGGCCTAGATATCTTGACTGTGGACTTCTGTCTGTGGAAAGACAGAAATCTGTGGCATGATTCATTTAATCTGTAAGAAGGCTTGTATAGAGTAGACAATTAAATCCTTGGCCTCAGCCAAGGTACTGAACCATCACAGTTTGGAGAGTGAGTGTATATTAAAGATTATGGTCTGAAGAGATGCAGGCTTTGGAAGCAAAAGCAGAAAAAGGCAAAATGTCAAGGGACTCACAACTAGTTTGTGCAATGTTTGCACGTCAGACTTTTTAGCAATACTACTTTTGGTAGTCTTGCCCACCCAGGGTGTGCAGCACATTTGGCAGGGGCCTTACTGTTGTATTGGGTCCATCTGAGCACCATAGCAGCCCTCATAGTGCCATGCTTGTATTGGTAGCTAGAAAGATGGTGATAACACACCAGTGATTTGGCTACTGTTGAGCAGGGCTCGCACAGCACCAGGGCTGTATCCCCAACGTCCCCCCTCTGCCCTCTCCTCTGCCCAGTAGATGGGGTGTGGTCAAGATCTTGGGGTAGGGGGACATAGCCAGGACAGCTGACCCAAAGTGACCAAAGGAATATTCCGTACCATATGACATCTGCTTAGATATGTAAGCTAAGAGAAAGGAGGAGGAAGGTTATTTATGACATTTAGTTTTCAGAGCAACCACTACGTGTACGGAAGCTCTGGTTCCCGGGAAGTGGCTGGACATCACCTACTGATGGGAAGTAGAGAATAATGTCTTTTGTTTTCCTTTGCTGCTGTGCATGTGACTTTTGCTATTGCTTCATTAAACTGCCTTTATCTTGACCCACAAGTTTTTGTTCCATCTTATTTTCTGCACACACACACACACAAAACCCCTCCCCGTTCTGCTGAGGAGGGGAGTGATAGAGCGGCTTGGTGGGCACCTGGCATCCAGCGAAGTTCAACCCACCACAACTCTGGGCTGGCTTAGTGAAGTGGTTGGGTTCACTTCTGGGGGAGATATTTTTTGGGGTGAGGCAAGAAACATGGGGAGAATTAGTTCCTTGAAGGGCTGCTGTGTTGCAATGCAAAGGTCAGGACAAATGTCCAAAACATGGAAGGTACTGGCACTGCTGCCTACTGCCATGGCTTCATTTCGCCCCTTCCCCTAAGGCAGTAGTTTCATAACACAGTGTGTCTGAGCTGATGGTTCATCATGATATCAGTTCAATTAAACTGTCTCTGTCCATCTGAGAAGAGCTAGTTGATAATTTACCTTGTGATTTGGTGCATATATCCTTAAATTGTACTTGCCTATTTGGGTCATATTTCACTTTGAAATGATTTCTAAGGTCTCTCATTCACAACCGCTGTGGATTTAGTTGTGGCAGCTAAATCTGACAGGGATTATGAATTGGAGCCCTCCACCACCACAGTTCACAGTCCAGGGTATTAAAGTGAACTGAAATCAATAGTGGTTTGCATTATAATGTGCCTGGCTTTGAACTGGAAACTGAAGAATGGACAATTGCCTGGTTTCCCTCTTCAGTTTTCAGCAGAAGGTAAGGTGGCCAACACCAAGAAACTATCTGACCTTTGCTTGATAGGACTTGGAAAAGCTCACAAGGAAATGTTCTTGTTTGATGGTTAGTTTGCTTTCTGTACTGCTTATTCACTTCTTCAGTCTATGCTTTGGTTTATATTTGCCACATATTGAGTTTGCATGTGTTTCTAATTTACCTAGTTTCTTCAGATTTTGTAATCTTATGCATTTTTGCCATTTATCTCAAATTGCTACCACCTGTAAATACAGAGTACATTTTTTCACACTTTCTTAATTACAAATGAAAATGTTAATGAAAACCAAAATAACAACCCTCCTATCTGACATGTTGCAATTTGTATATTTATTACCGTGCTTTAAGTCAGTTGTTTTACAGTGCTAGAGCTGTTATCTGAGTAGTTCACTGTTCTGTCTCTGCCAGTGGTTGTCAGTAGAAAGGACAAGGCAGTAGCTTGCTTACATACACATCTAGAAATTGTGTAATGTTTTCAAGTTGCTTTGACTGTTTTATCTAGCTGGTTTTTAATTCCTTATTGTCTAATTAAAATGTAAAATATGGTAGTATTAGATGCTTCATTTAAAAAAAAAAAGAAAAAAAAGGACAAAAGTTACATTCACCTAATAGAACATTATTAGATGAAAAGATTAGTAATTTAATTAGGTTTTAAATAATCTCTGTAAACCAATGGTATTTAGTAGACACTATCCTGCTGCTTCTCTGAGTTCTTTTAAAGCTTGGAAGTCCATAAATGTTGTTCCTACGTAATGACATTTTCATGATAGAAATTATTAGGAACACACCTGCCTTTCTAGTTCTGCCAAATAATGCTGTGTTTTCTTTTTTCTAGTTTCTCAGTCTCTCCTAGCTGGCTATGAGTTTTCAAAAATCCTTGTCAGTGCTGTGGTTCAAGTGTGGCAGTAAATTCCCTCTGATCCCTACGATGTGAACACCTGAACCAACAGTATGCTTATGCTCTGTTTTCAAGGGCTGCCTTACCTGCCCTTTTCTGCAGTTGTTTTTGGTGAATCCAAGACGCTGTGAGCATCAGATAGCATTTTGAGCAGTAATCTTAAGGTCCTGCTTATTACCTTACCACTCTTTACAACTACCTGAAAGGAGGTTGTAGCAAGGTGTGTGTCAGTCTCTTTGCCCAAGTAGCAAGTGATAGGACAACAGGAAATGGCCTCAAGTTACACCGGGGGAGGTTTAGATTGAATATTAGGAAAAATTTCTTCACCAAAAGGATTGCCAAGCACTGGCGCAGGCTGCCCAAGTGGTTGAGTCACCATCCCCGGAGGTATTTAAAAGACTTAGGGATGGTTTAGTGGTGGTCTTGGCAGTGCCAGGTTAGCAGTTGGACTCCATGTTTTTAAAGGTCTTTTCCAACCTAAATGATTCTATGATTCTATTTCCATGAAGCAGAAAGACAGCAACAAACCTTATCACCTGAACTAAGTATTCGTGGCACAGCTCTCCTCCCCCAGGGGCTGCACTGGCTTTGTGTTAAATAGCATATTGATTACAAGATTACAGCATTTTGTATATAAAAAGTGTATGGTCATGGGCCTTTAGATTTCAATTGCCTATTTATGTCTGCGGAAAATTGTATCTATTCACAGAGGAACTGCTTGGCATGGTTCAGCACAATGTTGGGGGGAATGCGTTGGGACAAAGAAGCAGATACATGTTCTTCTGGGGACTTGGTTCTTCAGTAGCCCCCTGTACCTTCATGCGTGAACACCAGTAGCAGCAGGAAAGGTGTTCAAGGCTTTGCCTGTGTTATCACTGATGTGCTATGTGGTGTCTCCTCATTCTTTCCTCTCCACTCCCAGTCACTAATGGTGATGTGTAAAACACAAAGGATTTCTTAATCCAAAATGCTGTAGATGCAGTTATGAAGCATTTCTACTGTTCTAGGTAGTGAAAGCACCATATCTTTCCAGTGGCTACACCCAATTTATATAAGGAATCAACTGTTGGGTTGAAGTTACCTCTAACATAGTGTGTTTTATGAGTGACTGGGTAAAGCAATTTCCTGTGCAACTTGGGGATGCCTGGGATGTAGAGCATCTTGTGTGCGGATCCACACTGTACAAGTAATGTATGTATGCATAATTTGCAGTAGACCATGGTCAACTTCATCTTATAGTTGTAATCTAGTCCGTTTGGCTGCTCAGTTTATGGATGAGTTAAGTATGGCTGCTTCATGGATAGTATATTTCACACTGTGGTGAATTGTCTTAAAATGCTGTTGCTGTTCTTATGTAAAGTGCCTGCCTCACTTTCTTTAAAGTGTTCTAAGGTCTGTCTGACTGCAGCAGTATAACTACTTTAATTAAAGAAATAATAATTCCATATTATATGAGTATATTTGATCATTCAAGACGAGTAATAATAATGTAAATTCTCACTCTACTTCTCGGCTTTTAATTGGTTGCTTAATTTTCACTCTATTCCTCCAAATTGCCACTAAAAATTTGAAAGGCTAATCTAATACAAAGAGCTGGGTGCTAGTGTGTTAGAAATAGTGATGAGAAACTGGAATCTGTGCAGCTGTCTGCAAAACTATTGTTAGTGAAAAGTGGGGTATGGCAGATACTGAGAATTTCATGATGATCTGGATGCATTTAAAGTATTCTCTTGACACCTGTACACCATCCATGTAAAGAATACTTATTTGGTCACACAAAGCTCAAGTACATATCAGTGGTCATGAGGAATGCAGAATAGGCCTGTATTTGCTAGAAGAAATATGTATTTTGAGACAGTTTTGCACCAGGAGATGCTGATCCATTATGATCCCAGTAGGAAAGTCATTTGGACTCTGTAAAGTGTCATTTTAAATGGTACTTATTAGAGCTAACACTAAAATGATAAAGAGAATAGTAAGTAATATCTTACATTAATTTAGATGTTGAGAACCTGAGCTGTGCAGCATCAAAATGGGCCTCTGATTGACGCACAGCACACCATGTGGACCTGTCCATTGAAAGCGTTAGCCTATTTTGGTCATTCAAGCTGTTATAGCACTTTGTAACAAGAAAACTCTATTCATCATTCCTACTGTCAAACAGAAAGATGTTCACATGAGAACTTGTTGCTGCACTTGTTAGATCAAGGCCAGGCCAGGCAGGTGGCATAATCACAGGTACCAAGTGAGAGTTGCCCACAGGCTTCTCCTTCACAATTAGCGCTGTTTACCCTAAGTTTATCTGAAGGCCAAGGGATACACCCAGCACACCGCAGAGCCAGAGGCCAGCTGTACAGGCAGCATGGCACAAGCCTGAGGCTGTTCAGGTTAACTCTTAGGTGGATCACTAAGCCCTCGATGCACAGTGGTCTTCTGCTCACGATCACTGCAGTGACTGTGTCCCTTCTGTTCGCAACTCAAAACTGTAGTATCAAAATAGGCAAGGTAAATTAGTGGTTAGATGGTATCCAGCGTTGCTCACCTTTTGAAAGCCCATGTCAGTCCCTTTGAATAAAATATGGGATCCCAACAATGTGTATAACTAGTCTGCAAAACTGATTTCCAGTGTTTTGAAATCAACACCAGGGATTATTAAAAAAACAATTACTGGTCTTGGATGCAGCTCTAGAGTTTTATATGTATTATGGCAGCGACAGCTCTTCAAAGAAAGGAAAGAAAATCACCAGCTATTGATATACTAGAAAGAAAAGCTTCATTAATGTATTTTGTGAGTGGGAGGTACTCAAAGAATGTCCCAATAAGATCAATCTCAATGTTACTGCATTGCCACAGCTTGAAATGTCGAGAATATAGAATCATTTGAGTCTGAACTAAGTCTTTGGACAAAGCCACAAAGTCAGTTGTACACATTAAATCCTGCTGCTGATCTTACTCATGAAGTCCACCTGCTCAGTCCACACTGCCTCTTCACTGTATAACCTAAACTTCATTACGCAAAATTTCCTTTAATGCATAGAGTGAGTTTATAAAACAAAACAGTAAGAAATGTATCTCCTAGTTATGCTCAAAATACAAAAATCTAGTTGAAGTATTTTGAAATATTTGAAATTTAGAACACTACATCTTTCTAGACATCATCTGCTGACTTAAAGATCAGCTACTGAGCAGTATTAGTAGCAGATTTTTTTTTTAATATTTCAGCTTATCAATTCCAGTCAGACTAAATGTGAAATACGTAGTTTACAGGAACATAACAAGTCAGCTGTGAAGTTATGAAAGTAAGGAGTCTTGAATTTACTTGGATACTGTACTAAAATCTTTGTTGTGTTTGATACACCTATTATTAAAAAAAGGCTGATAAAATACATTTTTGTTGAAGATGTATAATTACTATTGTGGGTTTGCATAATCTGTATAATCAGGTAACTGGTGCAAAAATCAAGGCAAATGTAAAGGAGACATTAGGAAATTTGAACCTGGGAACCCTTGGAGAAGTATGACTCTTGGTTAAACTTTTGTATAACCTGTGCTGATGCTTATTATGAGCTGTTGTGAGGAAGCATTTCATTTGCCACTTAAAATAATTGCAGGTTATATGTATGAAAATACAAAAAATGTGACTGCTGCGCTGAGTATCATTTAGCCATAAACCTTAAGTGAATGTGCATATATATGTATATATACACACACATATTTGTTATATGCAGCTGTTTGGTTTGCATTCTCAAATGGGTTTTGCAGCCATGCTTGTTGCCAGATGTGACTTTGCCTGTGTTGCTGTTCATCATGCTCTGTTGCCCAGTGTAACATCAAACGTAGTGTGACGTAGTGTGCTATCTAGCCTGCAAATGCAAATGTGTAATTAGTGTTTCTAGTATCAAGTTTTTGGTTTGTTTGGGGTTTTTTGGGGGTTTTTTTTGGTGATAACAACTACGGCTCTCTGAGCTGTGTCAGGTCTCAGAGTGGTGGGAAGAGCAAATAGGCTGAACCATAAAGGAAAGAGCTGTATCCTTCTGATTACACTGAATTACCTGGATTTCAAAACTTCAAAATTTGGGTGTTTTTTTTTTTAAATACACTATGTTAAAACAGATTAAATACTTTTTCTACTTCAAGGAGGTTAAGGATATTTTACTTTGGAAGGATTCCACAAAAAATTATTACCCAGTTCTATAACTGTTACAGAATGCAGAAAACTCAGAGAAACTAATAATTAAAGTTTTAAATTAGTTCATTCTTTGGGTTAGGTTATTTTTCTTCCCTCCTAGAAAATTCAATTGTTTGAATGCCTGCTAATTAGTGTAGGGATGGTCTATATTAGATTACCTTCTCTCCTCCTCCTTTCTGGTGTATTTGAAGAGTTACGTTTCAAATTATTTACAGTCCTGAATTGGTGAGATATTCCCAAATGTTTCACTGATTTTTTTTCCTGCTGTTGCGTTAGATTTAATGTAATTAGCTCTTTCTTTTTCATTAGGTCACTTAGGCTGATGTATACTCTGAATGAAATCTTCTTATTTAACTAGTAGTTATAACATACTTAACCCAGTAAGATCTGATATTTATCTTGCTGTTGTAAATCCCTATCTTCTAGATTCAAATAATGTGGGATTAAATTTATAATGATACCTTAATTATTTGTTTTGATTTTTATCAAATATGTTGCTTTGTGGCGTTGTACAGTATTTTAATATCCTCTTGCACTAGGGTGTTTTTTTTTCCATCTGGACCGTATTGTTTTAAACTTTGAACAGAAACTCAAGGGGTGTACAGTGCTGTTGAGCCTGTTCTGTTTCCATGAGATGCATGAAGCATGGATTCCTGATTTTTTGTTTGGTTTTTTGTGAAGATTCCCTCTCTTCCTCCCTGCTTTGTCTGTCCGGTCCCTTTCACTCCTGTGGGCAGTAGAAAATAATCCTACTATTAAGACGAGGATATACGATCTATATATTTTCCTGCCATGTTCACAGCAGTCTCCCATCAGTAGTTAAATGTTTTGTCCTGTCAACTCTTTTGTAGACCAGGTTATTAGGAAGTAGAATATTGATTATTTAGGATGAGATTGTTAAAGCTTGCCTAGAGGTTTGGGGTGTCCAATTAGAAATTAATGACCTAGAGGCAGCTTTGAAAATCCCACCTGTAGAGTTGAAGCTTTTAAATGAGTCTGAAGTTAAGAGTGCAGCCATAATGAGTGCACAAATGGTGTGATATTTTCCTGTGGTTGGAAGGAGTTTTAAATAGCAGCCCTCTACCTTCATGTCAAATAATTAAGGAAGTTACCAGAAGTAGACTAAAGATCAGTAAACTGATCCTCTTTTCTTTGGAACAGGCTAAAAGGCAGATATTTAAAAATACTAAGACACTGTACAGCCCTGGTAATGACAAGTTTTGTCTAGGAAGTCATGTTGTATCTGTTTTGTGAAGATAGGTAATCAGAAACTTTGAAATAAGCCTAGAGCAAGAATAAAAGCAGGATACATAGATGTAGATTTTTTTTTTCCAATGGAGTAAGTGAAAAATAATTTTTAGTTACTTTTAAGACATAAAAGTAACAGTATATCAGCTCTAAGAATAAAACTAAAGCAAGGCTCTTGAGTGCCAAAGATATTTTTTTTCTTTTTTTTTTAATGATTCCAAGGGTATGGCAGGTGAATCCATTTAGCAAGTCTAATGACTGGAAAGTGGAATGTTTTTCAGATAGCATGGATGAAACGATCTGTAGCCCATCAGCGTACAGCTGGAATGATGTCATACATGGTTATGCTTTAATTCTTCCTGCATTGCTAAAGGGGAATGGGGTCTGTAATATCCTCAGACTGCCTTGTTGAATGCAAATCCTCAAGCTGGAAATGGAGAGCATTCTCTTTCTCCACATGACTAATGTTAATTTCTTTAACAGAAAAAAAAATTAATAAGTCTCTCTAATGGTAAATTACCATTTATTGTAAATGTGCCACATAAAGGAAGTAATAAGTCATTATTATTGACCTATTACTGTTCTTTCTGTTTTACCTCTAATTAAATAAAAATGTGCACTTTGAGTTAATATGCTTTTTGTTTGAATACTCTTTTATCAGTCCAGAACTGGTACTGATACTCCCGCACACTGTAGTAATCAAAAAATGCCTCTTAGATTTTGCTTAAGCTGGGGGTGAAGTTTTCATTTTAATTGTTCTCTTTTGATTGGATTCCCCCATTTCTCTCTTTCTGAGACTTCTAGTCTGAATATTGTGTAGTTAGGTGTGTTTCTAGTCACTTGTTCACTCCCCAAGCACAAAGGTGGGAGATTTTCTGTGGGGAGATAGAGCCCTACTGAGCTAACGATAACTTAAAATATGTTACTGCTTAAAAGAACGGATTGTAAAATAGAAAAATAAATGAGAGTGATTATAAAGGAAAGCCATAAATTTGCAGGGTGTGAGTGATGTTACAGTGCAGCTGGTGCAACAGCTGAATGATTGAGGTGGTGGAGTAGTGTATCTGCCAGACAGTGCTAGAAAAGAGCCTCAATTCTCTCTTCTCAGGACAATTTATGCATTTACAGAAAACTGCCACTAGGGTAGAAACTATCCCAAAATAGGCTTAGGAACTGAGATCATAATCTGGGAACCTAGAGGCAAAGCACCCTATCTTTAAAACCAGCTATGCTCATACTTTCTCATAGTTGTTTGGTGTTTTTTTTTTACCCCTCGGGTCACTATTTCTTTCTGCATAAAAGCACAGGGTTAGCAGGAGGAATCACAGGAATTGCTTTGTAGCTTGATATATACCCTGGGGGAAAGGCACTTTCCTTGGAGCTGGAAAACATGGACTTGAACCTTGTTAGGTAAGGAAGGCATTGAACCTGACCTCTTGCACCCTAAGCAAAGGTATGAGTGTTGTGATAGTATATGAAGGTGAATAGCGTAATCATGACCGTACCAGACATATTTAGGAAGCCCTGATCAAAGCTCATAAAGAATAGATGCAAAAACCTACCCTCGGAAGGTCCAGTACTCTGTGTGCTAGCAATTGTCTATGTCCCTGAATAAATGTGCTTGCTCTGGCATTTAAGATGCTCTGTGTGCTCAGATTTTTCTCTGGACTTCAGTGCACTGGTTGTTTTGAATCCCACTTTGAAATGTCAAGTTCCTCCATGCACTGCAGACATCAGACTGAAATCTGAATTCCCTCCTTGGGATCAGAAGCCTAGAAGTTAAATATCATTGCTCGTTCTTTATAGAGCTCTGTGTCTTTTATTGGACATATCTAATCCCAAGTGTGTAGGCAGAGTGCAAAGACAATATGTTACCTCATGTCTCTTTAGTGATCCTGTTGCAGTAATTGTCACCAGGGTTACTCTTCAGCTAAATCTTGGCAACAATACTGTAACTATAGTGGGACCAAATCTTTGCTTTGTAGCTCTGTTAACTCTAATTAAAATATTCTGATGTAAAAGTAATAGTGCACCAAAATTAGCAGAGTATGATGGGAATGCAGTCACTGAAGATTGATCTTCAGCTAATGATGAGCATGTTAATAAATGGTGGTTCTTTCTAAGTCAAAATTTAGAACTGAGCCTTGTCTTTCTTCTGCAATTTACATGACTAAACCTACTAAATTTGACTCAGTACTAGCTCTCTAGGTCCCTGGCATTTTTAAAGAAAAGATATTACAGTTTGGAAGTCAAAAAATGCTGCTATTACTTAAGATAGAGATGCTAAAGAGCATTGCGAACTGAGGCCCAAAAGTCCTCATAGACTATTACGAATGTTGGTAAGTATGGCAGGCTGTGGATGTTGCTGAAGGAGTAAGAAAAACTGTTGAACCATCTGTCATTATGGATTTCTCTTTGCATGTAGATATTTTTCTGAACTGAGAAGTCTTCTGAAGTGCTGAATCTATTTAAATTTTGTTTCCTGGTAGCCACGGTTCCCTTTGTCACCTCTCCCAAACATTTCTGCGGCCTTTCTGTTGCTTCCCCAATCTTCCTATATATACTCTTCTTCTTTTGCCTCTGAAACACACCTCTGACCTTGATCTCTTTTCCCAGAGTTCAGCTTCTTCTTTCTACCAGTCCCCTGGTACCTTTCATGCTATGCTTTTGTTCTTTTCTTCCTTCATGATGCCTTTGTTTACCTGAACTTCATGTGAGAAATACTTTGAACACTGGTAACTGAGGCCAGATAGTAATGGAATAATGCAATAATGCATTTTAACTAATTGCCTCTATCCAAAGAAAAAAAACTCTGTCCTTTCTGGCAGAAGTGGCATTGCTCCATAGTAAGAACTCCTACAAAAGAGGGAAAATTTTATAGAATTCCTAAATGGTCAATCTATTTAAATTTCCATCAGACTTTTACATTTCTGGTGACTGTATTGTTAGTTTTCAGCAATGGTCCTTGATAAGATGGAAAAAAAATAGGAAGTATAATTTCTCTTTTAGTGCTCTTTGTATAAGAGTTCTGATGTAGAAAATCAATATTGCTATTCAAAGGAAAGCTATTGAAACAAATAATATTACTGGTTGGCAGGCTCAGCAGGCTGTTTGCTTTGATTACATTCTTGCTGACATAGTACTGCACTGGTGTTTAGAAAACCCAAAAAACATTTTTAAGTGCTTATGCTATGAAACAATTTAAGCAATTTAGTGTTTGGGATATAGTTGAAATAAACCTCAAGAACAGATAAGAATATGTTCTTATTTGTGCTAAAAAAATATTTTGTATTAATGAGCAAATGGATTCTGTATGTCAATTCAATGACAACTACTGTCCCACAAACCCTTTATTTTGGTGGTTCGTGTTTGTTTTTTTTTTTTTTTTTTAAGTTTGTTCTTTGTTGAATTCTTAAGTGAAAAATATGATAATTGGATTTTTTTAAGATATCTTTTAGCCCATACTTATCTGGAACACATATTACTCAACGGTCTTTCTTTGTCTGTGCCAGCTCATATAATTCACATTTTTATTACCCTGATCAATTGAAACATTTTATTAAAGGTCAAAAGAAAAGAAAAATTGTAAAATTAGAAATGGAAATGGATTTGATTAACGATTGAAAGCATAAATATGGAAGCAAATGATCCAATTTATTACCTTTTTCTGTTTAATAAGTATCTTTGCCTTTGATTCTAGTTCTACGTTTTACTCCAGCTGCTTTGACTATACAACTATCTGCTCTTTTTCTATCTAGCCATTTATAAGCATGGGAGAAATCTGCGTTAACCTATGCGTGTATAAAATGACTGGTAATGGTGGCAGTATACGACGTAGTATTAAACTCAGTCAAATGTGTTAAGCGTTCCCTTTTTGGTTTGCAAATTCAAGACAGTACCAAAACTGTGTGTGTGTGAGATATTTTGCTCCGAGACTTAAATTCTAATGCCAAGCATCTCTTACTATTGAAAGCCTATTTTGGAAACAGACTATGTGTGCATAGTGCTTAGAATAGCAGTCACTGTGATTGTGTCTACACTGCGGGGTGAGTATATTCAGTAGCACTCTGTGACCCTGGTGTTTGCTGTGCATGCGGACTGTGGGTACTGAGACTTCTACTGTCAGTCAGGCAGACTTGACCTGAGCACCCATCACCTCCCGTTGCTGTCCCTTCCCTCGGGAAGGAAATGGAGTGTTCGAGCAAGAAGAGAACCAAAGTACAGTCGGTCAACAAATCTGGTGATGGTGCGACCAAGACTTGGGAGTCTTCTGCATGTCAGAGCATACTCTAGTCCACAGTGTATGCTCAGTGTAGGTTACTCTGGTTTTGCAGTGGTGGTGTAACTGCTGGGTTCATTGGTGGTAGAATGGCTTAATTTTCTGCTGTGTAGTAGAGGGTGTTCTCCCTATTAGTGCCCAGGTTCAGCAAGATACTAAGTACTTTCTCAACTTTTTAAAGGATACAATTGGTCCCCTCAGCTCAGCATATGTAACTTGCTGAGCGGTAGACTATTTTGTTTTTCTGGTTAAAGCTGTAAGGGGGGCCTTGAGACCCTTTGGGAAAAGGAAGCCCTCTAAGCAGTCAATGAAAGGCATCAAACAGGAGAAGGTGCACCCTGTGTGTGACGTGCTGTCTGAAGTGCAACCAGGCTGTATCAGGAACCTGGCAGTGGGACTTAGGGAGGGCAGCTGGGCTGAAAGTACAGCGGGATGCTCCCCAGAAAGCTGACCTGGCAAGGCTTTGTTCCCGATCATTACCCAGCTGAGATTATTCGAAGCGATGAGTCCAGCCATCCCTGTGACAGAGGCTGAGATGCCTCTTCACAGATCTTCCAATGTCCAGCAGACAAATGTGTGACTTTTATTATGCTTATTGTATAAATAAGGCAGTATTACACAAAATGTCATGTAAAGAAAATGCAGATAAGCACTTCCTGAGCTTTTAATTATACAAAACAAATTATCATGTATAAGGACATTAGTGTTAGCTGAAAACCAAAACAGATTCAAGTCTTTTATTAGTGATCCAAGTGATGACGGTATTCAAAAGTGTCACAGTTTAACCCCAGCTGGCAACTAAGCACTACACAACCACTCACTCCCCCCACCCTCAGTGGGATGGGGAGGAGAATTGGGAAAAAGGTAAAACTCATATGTTGAGATAAGAACAATTTAATAATTGAAATAAAATGTAGTAATAATAAGTATAACAATGATAACAGTAACAATAACAACAATTTTAATGAAAAGGAGAGAAATAAAATTCAAAAGAAAAAGAACAAGTGATGCACAATAGAATTGCTCACCGCCCACTAACTGATGCCCAGCCAGTCCCCAAGCAACGATCGGCAGCCCCCAGCCAACTCCCCCGCCTCCAGTTTATATACTGAGCATGATGTCCTGTGATATGGAATATCCCTTTGGCCAGTTCGGGTCAGCTGTCCTGGCTGTGCTCTTTCACAGCTTCTTGTGCACCTGCTTACTGGCAGAGCATGGGAAACCTGAAAAGTCCTTGATTTAGAATAAGCATTACTTAGCAACAACTAAAAAGATCAGTGTGTTGTCAACATTACTCTCATATTAAACTTAAAATACAGCACTGAACCAACTACTAAGGAGAAAATTAACTCTACCCCAGCTCAAACCAGGACAAAAAGAGAAGGAAACTGAGGGTAGGTGTTTTTTTCCTGGAGCAGTAGTAGTGGATTTTTGTTGTTTAAGAATCACACTACACCACTTTTAACACTATAAACTCCTGTTACAAAAGTTTGTATAAATATATTTGTACATAGTACTTTGTCTTCTAGTGTGAAGCATTTATCTTGGTTCTTACTGCTTCTGCCTGACCTGAATTAACAGCATTCTCATAAGCTTTTCACTGATGATTACAGCTGCGTTATCCAACACAGGCATGCCTCCAGCAGTGCCTATGGCTCCAGTGGCCCTCTTTGGCTGTGGTAATGGTGCTCTTTATGCCCCCAAGCCTTGGTGAGCCGTGGACTTTATAGCTGGTCAAGCGCTGATGTAAAAGGCAAGGTGGGGAGCACAGAGAATGTTCAGTGGGAAAGTAAAACTGATGGAAGCTGGGGAAGTGGATGTGAGGACAGTGCTTACCAGGGTTGTTCCAGAAGTGATGGGAACCACTGCACTGATTTTTGGATACTGAATATAAGATGCCTAGGTCATTCACTTCAGAATGCTTAGTGGCAACAAACACTTCTTATGTTGAAAGCTCAGCTTGCATTGAGGTCACTTCTGAACGTGCTCTATTTGCAGAACTGTATTCACACTTCCGTAAATCAAATCCCACACCTGAAGTCAAGACTGACAAAAAGCAAATTGAGAAATTAGTGACCATCTGAGGGCAAAAAAGCTATTTGAGTGAATTATGTAGCATCATACAGCATCCATGGCAGGTGAAGAGGTTGTAGATACTTTGCAGGTCAGCTTATCAGCTGAAATGTCTTTTGTTTTGTATCATCCTGACCTCTTTGAGAACATTATTATTATTTTTTTCCCTCCAACAGCCAAAGTGGGTTTTCCTTTAATTACAGCTCAGCTCCCACCCCTAAAAAACTCTATCACATGCAATGAATGGAGCAAGATACTTGTTAAAATATCATTACAACCTTTTTTGTACATGTTGCATCATCGCACACAAGGGAGCAAATGGAATTGTATGGTCATACCTAGTCTGATATTTCTCAGGTTTGGAATTCTGGGTGTTTGAAGACTCAGTTGTAACAGGTCATACTGTTGTAACACAAGGGGTTTTTCCCCTGTGTAATTATACAATATTCCAGAAATATTAATATGCAGTTGTTGAGAAGATTGATGGATTCTAAATATATCAACAGGGAGTTCGTGAGGGTATCTCAAGGGGTTATTTTAGAGACAAACAAGACAAGACAGTTATTCTGAGCAACAGTCATATAATTCTTTCACATGGAACAATTCTTTGTGAGATGTCTGATTCACTGATAATTAAAATTATAAATGAGTCTTGTTTGGCCTGAGTGATTATGTTCATGCTCCAGTGACCATGGCCTCTAAGTACTAAGGCATATAATTAGACCCTTCTTTGACCTTTCAATATCGTGTTGACCATATCTAGGCTATAACAGATCCATAGCCTAGATAGTTGTTTAGGGCCAGATGGTGTTTTCATGCAAAATTAACGCAAGAGGTTGCTTCAAAGCTTCTTGTTCCATGCATAGCACAAGAATAGATTATTGAAACGGGGACTCTGGTATGATATGATGAACTGTACCTAAACCTACTGAGGATGGGTACTTTGTGTGTATCATCTTCCTTTCTGTCCAGCATTCTCCATGTCATTCTAGGTGATATAACTTGTAACTTTTAAAACAATTTTTTCCCATTCAGCAGCAAGATGTGGGTTTTAATCTGACTGTAGGAATAATTAATATATTTTAACAATGACAATCTTTTGTGTGTTTGGCTAAATAAAATGATTCTACTTTTAGAATAACATGACAAGATACATAATTCACATGAAACATCCATGTACTTTGTACATCTAAAGTAAGTATTACCTTCCCAAACTGCAGGAATAGGAGTTTTTCATTCAAATACAATTATATAGTGTTGAAGACTTTTGCATATAAAATCCAATTACTAATTCCTTTCCTGAAATTTTAGTTTGGCTGTTTCCATTTCAAACATTTTAAATTTTGACAATTTTTGTTGGATGAAGGGTCACATAAAGGAAAATAACAAAACATAGAACAATGACAAGTCTGTCAGGCACTACTGAGCATTTCCTCAAGTTAGAAGACAACAGCCAAGATAAATATTCCCTTGAAATGTCCTGATGAGTCTCAACTTTCAGAAAGTAGTTAATGTTCAATGTATGAACACAGCACTTTTTTAGGTACCTGAGAATACAAATAATCATTATGGAAATTTTAATCATGATGGAAATTATATCATCATTATGGAAATAAAATGAAGTTATGAAATAGAAACTCGGGAGAAGTACATATCGGCTCTACATCTTGACTGCAGCTGTTACTTCAGATTACCTCCTTAGGAATTCATCAAGAAATAATGAAACATTCCTTATTATTCCATGCAATCTTTAAATCTGTGCATAGGAAGGCATAAGACACGCAATTTTATATATATTCATTGATTTGATGCTAACAAGTTGACAAGGTATTGATCTAAACTGTACCCTAGCGTAGCTTTAGTACTGCTTTACGGTGAATTAATATTGCCTGGTTTTTTCCAAAGTCAGCTGTGAGAATTTCTGTAGTGCAGTTTCCCTTTAATGCACTCAGGCAGACTTTGGAAATGTGGTCCAGCAGTGATTTTTTCTGGCAATGCCTCCATTTTTCACATGTTCGTTTAAATGATTTACATCATCTTCTTCCCTGTCACCAGCCAAAGTCTGCATTCTGTATCTGCTGCTGTAGGTAATGGGCCCAAGATGTATTTAGAAGCCCTGATGAGGGGTTATTGAATTTACATACTTCATGTCTGGAGGCATATGAAAGTCATATGAAATAGTCTGACTGATGTCGACAACATAAAGGTGTATGATACTTCTCAATTATTGATTTTTAAACCAGCCTTTTGGTAAACACATCTTTGGTGCTGATGTTTCCAGCTCTTAAACAGTGAAAGAAATAGGTGTGGGGTTTTAATTTTTTTTTGGTCTTCCTAGCTTGTTTAAACTAGGCTGCTGCGTATGGTGTGTTTGCAATGATGGATCAAGGGTTTTCTGTTTCCTTTTCTTGGTTTCATGTGCAAGTCCAAGAGTAAGCCACTTAGTATAGTAACTTTGTGTGGGTATAAAATAGATGAAGATTTGGCCTCTGTGTTAAGTATCATTCAGTTTTGTTGGGTGTAATTTCCTTCCTAATTTTTTGTTATGAAGTCTGACTTGCTCAAGTGGTGTGCCTGCTCATGGCATGGAATTGTTTCATGAGCCCTATTCCTCCTTCCCCTGAAACGTACATAAAACATGTACTGTGCAAATGATTGCTCTACCAGAGAAGTACTTGTAGACTAAGGTTGTGCTAAAAAAGGGCTAAACAAACTAATTATTAATTTACGGGGCTGAAGGTACTGGAAAGCATAATCTGAATTTGAGCCTATTTTAATTAGTAGGGAAGATTGCTCCCTTTTGTTGTTTAATGCCATCTTTCATTCTAAGCCACTGACAGCAGGTTGTCATCCACTGCTGAAATGGATCTAATGCTTGTGTTTAAACCACGTTAACAGCAAGAAGAGGGTGCTGGTAGGAGAGCAGCAGAGAGATGAGCCTCTCTATTAGTTGATCTATTCTGCAGTTTACCTTTTTTAGAAAAGAGATGCCAGGGGAAGAATGGATGTATAGATGGATGAGGAAGGGTTTCATATTATCCTTTTGGAAATCAGCGTAATGTTACTTGTGTGTGCCTGGGGAGCCGTGGCACACTGGGAGCTTTTGGAGTTGCAGCTCCAGGGAGAAGGGTCTGAAAGGGATTGGGCCAGAGTGGCTCTGGAGAACACTGAACCTCAGGCAGTGAGTGCCTGGGAAGTCACTCAGGGTTTGGGGTCTCGCCCTGAAATGTAAGGGACAGGTTTGGTCCTCATACATTTCTCATTCCCTTTCTGCACCTCTCATGACTCCCGTCAGCTCCTCTGACTTTTACTTTGAAAGGGACAATTTCCGTTCATTCTTCTGTTGTGCAAGGAAGAGATGCGGTTTGACCTGGTAGCCCAGGAAATTTTGAAGCCCTTCTGAGAAACAGCTCTAATTTAGAACTCCCTAAGAGACATGAGTAAGGCAGCTTAGGATACCATTTTCTAAGAGACTTTTTTACCAGTGCAGAACCTGTTTTAATTACCTTGTGGTTTCTTTTATTCTGTTATATTTTATCCAGTTGTACTGGAACTGTCAAGCAATTTCACTTTTTATTATAAAAAGAGGATTATAAAAAGATGCTGCTCAAGCAGAGTGCACACCTGCTGTCTTAAGGCCTTGCCCCCTTTGTGTTTACTTGGGAGAATGCTGTCCTAAAATATCCCCTCTTCCAAGGCAAGCATATCAAGAGCATCTCCTTTCAATTAATTGTATTTTAACTATTGGCTATGAAACCCTGATTTAAATATGAATAGATGTAATTATTTTTTTCCTGGAGTTAAATTCTTCTATATGATTTTGGGTCTTTGCTTGTGTATTCTCATTTTGTAAGGCAGCTGTTTAGGCTTATGCAATATGGGATAATGCTGACTAAACCTCCTGTGTTTGTTTGCATTATGCTTTTGTTTCACTCTGCAGTTCCAAATGATAGGTTGCAGTAAGTATTCAATTTTCTGATGAGGCTTAAAAGAACTTTGGCTCTCCAATGCATCACACATGACTCCTGTTTCACCATGATAAGAAAGTATTTGCCTTTAGGGAAAAGGAAAATGATTGAATGCGTGTGTTTTACATTACTTGAACCACGATCATTTTACTGAAACAGGCCAAGACATTAACAAGGGTTTGGCCGTGAGGGAATTGAGAGTCAGTTGTGTATCTTATGTCCTAGTCAGATGTTGCTTTTCTTTTCTTTAAAAAAAAAAAAAAGGAAAGTACCACTGGAGTTTAATACAGTTGGTTCTATATATATGTATATAGATAAGAGCATATGTGGTCCATCCACATGCATTGGTGGCCCATATACAACATCTGTATGTAAAGTACAGCGTTATCACTGAATACTAATAGTGATCCTCAATTAGCAAAATGTATTTGGAGGAGAAAATACCATTGCAGCATTTACAAAGTGGTCAGAAGTAATGAAGAATGAGATGTGGTTATACCAAGTTCAGTGTCTTTATTGATATAGATTTGAATATAAATCAAAAGCATGTAGAATTCATATGTAAAACCATGTTCTTTGTTATATATTTATTGTATTATAATTCCTTGGTAATTATTTTAGCCCCTATCTTTAGCTGGTGCCATTTTCAGACCTCAGATCCACTCTCCTTCAGGGGTTGTCTGGCCACAGCCTTCCTTCCTCAAAAAAATTTGAATTTTATCTTTGAGGTCTCCCCTGACCTCAAATGAAGTATCATTGCTTATGCATCTTTGAGATTCCACATGTCTGTCTGCTCCCTGAAAGGTTGGGAAGCCACTTGGATGGCAGATCAGATGATAATCTAGATGATGTAGCATGATTCCCTGTGCTGTATCAGTACTGATGTTCATCAATCCACTTTCTTTCAAACTGTAGCTGCATTGGTGTCCTCTTGTACAGCATAATGTAAAGGGGCAAGCACTGGACAATTTGCTGATATTTTATAAGAAGTGATACTCTAAAAGATGAGACATAATCAAGTCGGTTCCATAGACTAAACCACACCAATGAATAGGGCATGGAAAACAAAATCTTGATATCTTCCTACCAAAAATAGAAAGACATAATTCAAAATGCCTTATAATTTCAAATTAACAGTATGACAAAAATGAATTTTCATTAGATGCAATTTAGCCTTTCTTCTGAAGCTGGTAGGGCACTAGTGGTTTATCGTAGAATCATAGAATAATTTAGACTGGAAAAGAGACTTACATTAGATCACCAAGTCCAACCATTTAACCTAACACTTCCAAGACCGCTTTAAAACTCTGGAAATCATTGCCTCATTTTTTAGAGAATGTTACTGCAAACTTTTGGAGGGTACTAGGTTGCTAGCGTTCTGGGAATCACCATGTAGACCACTTGTCTTGTGCCAACTCTGTATTCCTGGGCAGCCCCAGGATTAAGCCCTTAGCCCGAGCCCTATTATTCTATGCATCCTGGTCAGACACATGGGAACAATGCATTTCAGAAACTGAAACAGTTGCAGTCTGCATGTTTATAGTCGTTAATTGCATGGACCAGATCCTTTGGCTGGTTTTGTCAGTCTGTGCTGATACAGTGTATGTGTCTGTTTATTTCTTTCCTGTAAATCTGGTGAAGTTCTGATGATAGACCTTATGAGACCACAGCTCTTAGACCATTTCCTTACATGTGTCCAGAGTTTCACACTGATCTACAAGAGAAAATGTTCAGGCTCCAGCCCAGATTTCTGGTGGTAGGTTTTGGTAGCTTCTAAGGCCTGTTGTTTTCACTGCGCTGCCAGGGTTTCCTGGGGAGGACACGGGAACTTTAGGCCTCATGGAATATGCAGCATTAACCTGTGAAATCAAGATTTTCACTGCAACATAAGCTGTCACCCAGGAAAGCAGTGGGCAATGCATTTGTGAAATGTATGAAAAGAAGTCCAGGAATTCAGTTAATTAACCACATCAGTTTCTTAACGTGATCAATTTTAATTAAACTGAATTTTAATAGAGATCTGTGTAGTCTGTAGAGAGCAATTGCTAATTCTACAAAGCATGTGCTGCTTTTCACTTCAGATTTGCTCCCATCTAATTAATATGGATAGGGCATTAAGCCTTTTTGGACTCTGGTGGTTTTCATTTCATGACTATTAATGATTTTAATGAACTGGACTAATTCAGTAGTTTTCATCCTAGTGTTTCAGAGCTTTGTTCATCACAAATTTCAGGTTTATAATTGGTTTCCAGGTCTTAACAGTGGTCATTGATCAGCTTCAGCAGTTTCTTTTACAACCCAGTAGGAACATAAGAAAAGTTTTTAACCCTTCGCTAGCACAAGGGCACATCAAAACTGCCTCAGTATCCAGAGAAAGAAGATGAGATCTGTGAGTTTACTGAACATGCCAAATTGTGTCTGAACGCAAGTTGTGTAGAAACATTGCTGTTTAAGACATAAGACAAATGAAAAAGCAAGCACACAAGGTGAAACTCTGTCAATCTAAATGTATAATTGTCACACAGTTTACAATACAGAGGACCTGATTCTGCACTGTTCCTCATGGTAGTCTGTCTTTATAATGATACAGAACTATCTTAAAGCATTTCTAAGTGTGCATTACCTCTATGATTTTTTTGTATACATATATATACAAATAGATAAGTGGTGGTGAAACGTGTGGAAAGTGCTTGTTCATACTGTGCCATGTATATTCAAAATTTTGCATTAATAAATCAGCAGACCTTTTTAACTGCTCCGTACCTTATGTGTTTAGATTAGAAACCCTTCATAGGTTCATCGCTCTGGCTGCACAGGGTGGCACAAAGCATCCTTATCTCAGTAGAGGCCTTTAGTGTACTACATATTATTGCTAATAGCAAATACTTTCTTTCAGTAGGACTTAACTGCTGTTGAGATAAGTAAAAATTCACATATATTATTTTTGCATTTAAAAATATTAAATATTTTCACTGAGGTTTGAGCAAGAAACTTTGTACCTGTGGGACAAGTTGTATCGATTCCTACATAAAACATAGTGCTGGAAGTTCTCTTTCAACAAAAAAGCAAAGCACCTGGTTTTTTTTTTTCTTTCTTGTGGCTACCTGCACTACCTTCATGGTCCTTCAGAACTTTAGGACAACCAAATCAGAGAAAGCAAATAGTATCAAGGTTGATTTTTAATAATCAATCATAATAAATAAAAATTAAAAAAAATAATTGCAAATTTGTTTTAGGTGTAAACACATTCATTTACAAGCTACACCAAATGCTTTGTGTTTGCTACAGACTGTGCTAAGCCGTGGAAAAAAAGAAACAGCCATATGTGTTCTGGTGTCATGGTGATGGTACTGATGTTTTGTTTGTTGAAAATCTGGACGATTGACCAAGACTGAGTGTAAAAGGTATGAGAACAGGGTTAGATTGCTACAGAGTGTACTCAGCAGTTACCTGGCTGTTTGCAGATGGCCATCTGCAGAAGGACACAGCCCACTGTGTGGCCACTGCTCCTTGGCATGAGAAGGCAGCGTGGTCTGGTGAACTGAGCTACCTGTGGGTATTGATTTCCTCTCAAATGAGTCAGGAAGAAGATGTGCTCTACAAGGCTTTTGTTCAGTTGTGTGCCAACATTTTTATTTCTCTTTCTTGTTTGGAGTCAATGAAGAAGAAGCATTTCATACCAGCAGTTTCCTAACGTTTATATACATTCCTAGTCTTCAATTACTTGGTTTCTAAGTGTTAATGACAGTTTGGAAAGATATTTGCAGTCTAAAAAAAAAACCTTAAAAAATGCACATCTTGACTGGAGACAGATCAGAGACCCCAGATGTGAACCTTCAGTAAAGTATCAGGAGGCTATGAATTAAGGCTGAAAAATAATGTGGTATGTTTGAGGGTTTTTTTTGGTTGGGGGTTTTTCGGGGTTTGTTTTTTTTTTTTAATTTTGATTTTGATTTTACCAGAAGAAATAACAGCAGCTTTGCTATAATATTAGAGATAGATCTTGTAGGTTTGGTGATAACTGGAACTGTATTTGTGCCACCTCACCAGTATCAGTTGGTACCCTTTGCCCATCATCTACCATTGAACGTTGGATAATAATGTTCAAGTTCCGAGTGGATAAGAGCAAGTTACAAGACAGAAAGTCTTATGTATATTCAGATGATTAAACAACAGCCATAACTGTTCTTTCTGGTCCTGTAATCTCTGCAGGCATTAGCATAGGGTTCCCATTCCTTCAGAAAGACATCTCGCTCTCTGACAGAAGGATCTCTTTCCTACTGCTGCCAGCTGTAATCTCTTTGGTTGTACCTGAGATGAGAAGATTCTTATCCAGCTGCACTGTGGTTTGGAAATATCTATTTCAGCTCTGATGTGTGTGACTCTATCAGCTGCAGTAAGATCCATCATGCTTTCCAACTGCCTGTTAATCCCCGGTTCCAGTCTTTGTCAGGGTTTGTTTTTTAGCTACTTTGAATCTGTGTCACTTTAAGACTATGACAAGGATATGATGTATGGTTATGTAAGACCAAAATTGTTGGATTGTTAAACAATAATGGTGAAAGAGATGCTAATGACTTTCATTATTCTCTGAAACAATGTTCTTTTTTCTGAGCTCACTTTTTTTCATTCACCTAGCATTTTTAGCACTTTTAACATTTCTAAAACAGTGTTGTCTGAGTCAGAGATGAGGAACATGCTGAAGTAGTAGTGAATAGGATAGTGAAAGACAGAGAATAGGTTAGTGAAAGACAGTGAACAGCATTTGACACCTAATGGCTCAATATTTTCACTGAAAAGTGAATAGAAGCTCTCAATTTATTTACTTGCTGTTTGTGAGGTTTGAGCTTATCTGTAGTCCAGCAAACTTCTGTTATAAAGCAGTGTGATGATTTCTTGGAGTGAAGGTAAAGGGGGAGATTTGACCATATGCTTATTAAATTTTAAGAAAGAGGAGTTATCCTTGGATTTTTACTCTGTCTTGAATAGATTTTGAGACCATTGGAAAATTGCAAAAGAAAATCCTTCTGAACAAAATTAACAAAGTAGAGTACCTCTGACTCCCGGTCCCTTTCCCTGTTTTGCTCTGTCTGCCCTCCAGAACAGACTCCTGGAAGATTGCTGAGAGCAGTATTCTGACTTTATGATGACTTGCAGCAGGATTTGCACAACACTATCTGTGTGTGCCTGTCTGTGCGCCCCAGGCAGGATTTATTCATTTCATGTAATTTACAGTATACTGCAATGATGCTGTAAAGTCAGGAAATGTTCTAAATGGAAGGAGGAAGAGTTAGGTTTACAGCTGTAAGAAATACAGATATGTAACCCTGTTTTATAATCTATTAATTGCCTTTCAGTGATGAGTGTAAATGTTAATGTGCTGACATAAAATCCATTGACACTGAGGCACCACTGTTAAAGATATCATATAGGTGAATTCTTGATATTATAGCGCTGTCCACAAGAATTGACTGGAAGGTGTTTCAAGGAGAATGTATGTAAGGAAGAGTATGGTCTTATTAGAAACAGTTTGCCAACCTGATTTTAAACATTATAATTGATTGGCTGTTGTCATGTCTGTAGACTGAACATATGTTAAAAAAGCAGATACCAATTTATTCGTTTGAGTTGAAAATGGCTTTTTCCATTTATAGTGTCTCCGTTATAATGCAAGTGCTACTGAAGACAGTAGAACAAAAGGAGAATAAATCATGGGGAAATAAAGACAAAACACTAAAATACAACAAACTGCAATCTTTTGTATTTAAGGATGTGGCTTTGTAATCAAGAGTCAGAGGGGAGGAAAAATGTCAAAAACAACAAACCAGAAAGGGGCAGAACTATGTTATGTTGTATATCTAATACAGTCCTGAACATGGTGTTGCTGCAACACAAAAAGCAGCTGTGATTTAGAAAATGGTCACGTTTGAAATGTCTAGATCCCAGTTTTCCTTTTTCTTTCATCATTGCAGTCAGCATAGTAACAAAAAATAGCTCTCATGATGTCATAAACTTTACTGAAGAAAGCAGTGTCTTTCTTGAATTATTTATTTTACATAAAACATTTATAAAGTGCTACCAGACAACATGTAAAAGCAGTATAATGAAATCAATAAGCATTAAAATCAGAATGAATTTAGGCACCTCACACGTTCTGTGGGATTACTATTCAACTATGCCCTATATGTGGCTACAAACCACCTCTTTTCTGCTACCCTTGATCCTGTGGCCTCTCTGGGGAGGTTCTTGATATTTGAACGATGTTGCTGGCCTGTCCTCAGCCAGCGCCCAGCTATTGCCAAGGGACTGTTGCCCAGTGGGGAACTGTGGGTCATGGCTTGTCCTGGCCTTAAAGTTCTCCCTGTCTCCACCTCTGCTGCCGTTCTTGTGCTGTTGAGCACTGGTATTCTTGCAGGAGTTCAAAGTGTAGCACAGAAATGGCTGACTTGGCCTGTGAAGCGCTGTCCCTGTGGTTGGGCATCTCCCAGCTGCTGCTATAGCAGAGCTTTAGGTCCCCTAAACTCCCTTGGAACAAGCAGAATAAGGACCAAGGAAATTACCTATTGCAATGAACAGTGATCATTAATCTCATTTTTTGAAAGATAGTAAAATTCTCGGTGGAAGAAATAAAAAGCAGCTAAGGAGTTCAAGTAATGTGGGAAGGAGGTAAGAATTTTTGTTCTTACTGTGTAAATGCATTTGTAGGTATCTGAATTAATAATGTCACAGAAATACTGGATTTCTATGAAATGACAGCATTACATGCAGCATATAAGCTTAAAATAAACTACATCACTTTATTTAAAAGCTGAGTCTGTGCATGTGTACAAGACAGAAGCGCCGGACTTTGCAAATACAGTTTGAAAAGTGAAACTAGATCATTTTGCCACACACACAGAAGCTTTGCAGCGTACACTCTGGTGTCATAATTCTGTCACAAAATTTATTTGCTGAGCAATAGTTTTGCTGTGAGGTCATGCTGGTGCAGCCAAATACCTCTTTGAGAGTGCTGCTTTGTCCCTTCATATAGTTCTCAGGTGCAACTCTTCAAGTTCATGCCCTGGTGAGATTCGTACCCTGATGAGGTAAGTTGTCATGCTACCAACTCTTGCTGTGCTCAGTATTTCTCATCTGCTGTGTCATCTGTTTGTTTCAGAGCAATCTCTCTGAGTTTCCTAAATTAGTACAGCCTAGTTCCCCTGAGGCAGTATTGGTATTGCCTCCTGATAAACTGTCAATAGGTTGCCCAATAATACCCTGTCAGATGCTATGTGCTCTGGAGTGATTTCTTGGCATGTAATTTGTTGGTTGGGTTATAATAGTTCCCATCTAGTTGCTAGACAATATCAGCCAACAGATGGTGTTCATACTTGTACTTCTTCTTCTTGGTAATCCTGTTGGTTCCAGATCACAATCACAATTAAGTATGTGGAAATAATTGATTTATTTTTTTATAGAATCTTCAGGTCAGCTGCTAATGGGAAAAAAATCTGGCAGAAAACTGACTTGAATTTGAAGCAAATCTTAACTATTTATTTTCTCATCTAATGAAAGAGGGGAAAATTGAACAAAGCATATAATTCAAACTTAAATGACCATGAAAAGACGACTGCTGCTTCACTACTTTTCCCACAAGAATTTGAACTTACATTTCTCAGAAAACTGATTGTAAGACCAGGCAATAGAGATGCTTTCTTTCAGGTGTTAGGGGTTTGGTTTTGTCTCTGTACGTATTTACATGTTTTATATTAACTGAAGGAGTATTACCAGCAGAAGCTGTGAGCACATAGACAGAGGCTGTGTACGGTTTTGGCTTGTGGAGTGAAAAATCAAGGTTCAGATCAGATTTTCATAAGCAAAGCAATCACTGAATCCGGCCTTGCACTTCTGTTACTGGACAATGCTGCTGACAGCTCCACTGACAAATTAGAGTATCAGTCTTCAAAAATGTTTTTTTCACTCTCCAAGCCAGTTTTGATGGGTTTCTCAGAAATTACCTATTAGTTTTGGCCCGTGTAGTCTTGGGTAGTCCAAATGAAACCTTCTAGTAAATAACTTGCATAATATTTTCAATTTTGCATGTGTGTACTTGGTTGGGTTTTGTTATGTTGGTTTTTATTGAAGGGCATTTTCTGCCTGACAGTCCTTTTCAGCAGCAGGCAAAAATATGTGGTTAAAGTGATGTTTTGCCAAATTTTGCAGTTTGTGAGTGTATTGAAGACTCAACAGATAAAAATTTTTAATTATACAGGAAGTATTTGCTTTCAGATTTGTGACAGTCACTGGTATTGATGAATGTGCTTTCTGCATTATAATAAGAAGCCTAATCTGCTAATTTTTCCATAGTGTGTTTTGCTGGGCTGATCAAAGCGTACTGGAGTCATGACTGAACTGCTGAAGCATCTAAAAAGCCGCTCTAGTGTATGACTGTTGCATGTTTTTGCATGCAGGCTCACCAAACTGTGTAAGCTTTTATTTTTGCAACCTAACTGTATTTATAGCAAATCGAACAAGATCTGGCTGCTTGACCTCGAATTTGAAACACAGCAAAGCCCTTTGCATGCCTATTGATCTCAGGTAAGAGTAAAGACATTGGAGTGGTAGAATTCTATTTAGAAACAGGTTTTGTCTAAGTGTTTGCCAATAGTCAGATACGACTATAATTGAGCTTGTTCTTCCTTTCTTTGCACAGAAAAGACTCCTTCTGGGAGGCAGGAAGACTTTTTCATAAATTAACAGTTTGCCATTTTCTAGATGGGCAATATTTTGACCAGACCTGCTCCACATACTTGCTTTCTGCCTTCAGCCTGTCCCCAATACACATATACATCTATATAACATAGGCACCCCCAACCAACCCCTCCAGGTACCTGTGACCCATGGGTGTCTCACCAGTAAGCAGTACCCTCACAGAAGACTCAGTGGCTAAGTTTGGCTAAAGTTCTGAGACTTCATTAGTGATCTTGTGCTTCCTGATGACTTGGGATGTTCAAGATCTTCTCTGATGGAGGAAGTTCAGTGCCTTCAGGTCTGTGTTGCCATCACAAAAATAGTAGAAGTCCTTTGATTGAAGTGGTTTGTGGCAAAGTGCCTCTTCTTCTTAAAATCTAATGCCGTCCAAGTGGCAGATGTGATCTGACAGTGAATGGGTCAGTGAATATCATGTGTCCTGGTGGAATACACAGTCTGGGAGCAGCAATATGGAAAGGTTATCAGCTTTCCCTGTCTGTACTTGCTAGTACGCCAAGTGGAATCTGCCCACTTGGGACAATGGACACATGGATGTTTCTCCCTTCTTGAAAGGTGTTGGGTACTACTGGTTTGTGTCAAAGGCTTGGTGGCACCCAAAACTGGTACCTGCATTTGTGAAGGAAAAAAAAAAAAAAAAAAGAAAATTACCTAAACACAAACAACACCCCCCACACCCTCCCAACAACCAAAAAAATCTAACTCAAACCCCAGATTTACTCATTTATTTAAAACTAGCTGTTTTGTTTTGAGAATTTATGTCTTGTGTTGTCATTGCTTAGACATTTCTAGATTTAGCACATTAGCCTGTCCTGTAAGGGTGAAAATAGGGGTTAATTTTCAGAGCTAAATGAACATTTTTTGTTATTTTAGAATATTTATTGTAAATAATGCCTTATTATTTTAGAAATTTGTTCTTTGCCAAGTCTGGTTTGGTTATAGCCTGGCTGGATGATTGCAAGGCAAATACTTCAAAATCTACTGAAATAATAAC
This sequence comes from Falco peregrinus, assembly GCF_023634155.1. Taxonomy (NCBI): domain Eukaryota; kingdom Metazoa; phylum Chordata; class Aves; order Falconiformes; family Falconidae; genus Falco; species Falco peregrinus. The sequence continues at coordinate 13,856,461 of NC_073729.1, forward strand.
TAGGAGAAAGGCAAGTAATTTCTAGAATGTGCAGAATTTATTGTCTGGATTTGGTTTGAGTTTTGTTGATTTTTTGTTATTGTTATTTTTAAAATAAGCCTGTCCTCTGAAATAAATAGTATAGAATTGTTTCGCAATTAACAGAATCCTCTGGCTAAATGTTAAATATAGATAAAGTGCTAGTTAGTCAGTGGAGGTGCCATTCTCCTGAAAGCCCAAATCTGTTTCACGTAGTACTACTCTGTGCCGTGCATTGATCAGTTTTGTACCAGAGCCCAGATAAACATGCAGGGATGGCTTTTCTCTAGGCAGGAGCATAGCACCACTGTAATCTCTGAACCCAGCCTGTGCATGCCTCACATTGCTATTTGTCCTTACTCCTGCAGAGCAAAGCATGGGAGTGCAAAATGGGATGACAATACAGCGCTGCTGAGCAAGGTCGCCTGGAGCACCGATTTCACAGCTAAGAGGCTACTGCTCTTGACTAAATTCCTGGTGATTTCACTGCCTTCCTGAAGAGTAGGTGGCTGTGGCAAAGGCAAGATTTGCTTGCTTCCTTCTGGTAGGAGGATGTTTTGTGCCTGACAAGAGACAGAACCAGTGAATTCAGTCTTGGAAAGCTTTTTATGCTTATTCTTAAGGTGGCCAAAATCCAGTATTGCATGTACTGTACGGAGCCAACCATATGACAATGAAACTAGATTTAATTTCAGTAAGTGATGAGGAATGTGGAGAAAATAACTTTGAAAGAAGTGATCGCAAGTTATTTGATTTAAATTACATGGAAGGATGTACATAAACACCAAAGTCATTTCAGATGGGAAGAATTTGAAAAATGTATCAATTAAGGATCAATTAAATGAACTGGACTGAAGAATTTAGGGAATTAAAAAGTGCTCTGGAACTTCAATTTAAAGAAATTCCGAGGTGCAGCATGAAATTTGCAATCAAGGGCCTAATTACAGAGCATCGGGTACAGTTACTACAGGAATAATTTAGGGCCAAAATTGAGGGATGCAACCCATAAACAATCATGTTCATTGTGCACCCCGAAACTATAATTAAACTAATGCAGATCTGGTGGGAGAACAAATGTGCATAATTTTGCTTTGAATAAATTCAGGTTGAAAACTAGCTATTGAGATTCTGGCACAGCTCTCCAAAAGAAGCATCAGGAGACAGAAGACCCAAATGGAGTTATGGTGAAGCCTGATGCACTGTTTAAATGTGTTACCTAAGAAGAGGGTGTAAACTGAGGGTGTAAACCAGGTATGAACTGTAAGCTGCCTCTGGTATTGTTCTGCACAATAATGTATTGTGCAGTGTAGATTTACCCTCAAAATGTGTTTGTTACAAATCCGCTGTACTTTTTCAAGACTCCCATTGACTATAAACAGGATCTAAATTATGTCCCAAAGCAGCAAGTGGGGTTTAATTTGCATAGCTCCTAGCACCTCAGCTGAAGCTATTCCTTATTTTCCATTTCTTGCATAGTGAAGCCTAAGAGAAAGAAATGTCTGATTACTGATATTTCACACGTATCACCTGCAGCTGGCATTTTTTTAAAAGAAGGAAAGAGGCATAGAAACAATGTGCAAACCAATTTCAACCTTGACTCTTGACAGTTCAGTTCTGGTAAATTCTGTATATGTGTGTGGGAGTGAACAGGCAAAGGTGGACCTGAGGTCCTGTCTTCCCTGGTGCCTTATTTGCTTCCTCTTCAGCATTCTAGAAACGCTATACTTTTTTATTTTGTAGCACTTGTCTGAAATCTTACTTTAAATCAACAGTATTTCAAAGGTGCAGGTTATTGTATGTGAAAAATAAGGTAACTCTAGAAGTGCATAGTCATACCTTTATTATTTTTTTAAAATGTCAAAGCCAGTCTAATGGTAAGCAAGAAGTAGACCCATTACCATAAACAGGATTAGTCATTGGCTTAAATTAAGTAATTTACTTAGTTGATGCATAGAAATATACAGAGTCCCATTGCTTAAGAAATCAGCATAATATATCCAGTGCCCTCTTCTTGTTTTATATTTTGGAACCCCGGGGTTTATATATTTTTCAAACATATTTGATATCAAATATAAGAAACAATATTAGCAAAGCTACTATACAGGCTATAACACTGAGAAGAAAGAGAACATTTGAAGCTATTAAATTATTATCTACAGTAGTACCCAAAATATTTTAGCTAGGTCTATAAGAACTTTGAAATTTGCTTTAAGGACTGTAGAGTTAAACACTTTTTAAATGCACTGCTTAATTTTTCCTCACATTGTAATTCATTGTTGGCCTTTTCTGCAATGAATTGTTAGGATTAACCAATAAATCAGCAGAAAAGACATGCCAATTTCCTCAACAGTTGACAAATTACAGTGTGGGCAAAGTACTGTATGTTTTATTTATTTTTTTAAAAATTTATTTCTTGAGGAATGCTAGCATTCAGATGCCCCCAAAACAAATTGTTTTTATTTGATAATATTGCATTTAATGATGTTCCACTGTTTCTCAAGTGGCATTTGTAAATGTATGGCTAATAGTTGTTACTGATATTATGGTAACATTTTCCTTGATTTGCAAATATTTACTCAGAAAAAAACAGTATTATTTGGGAATAGAAGATTTGTAATTAGAAGGTTTTTCTTTCTAAAGCTTCATTTTAATAGAAGACCTTTGTCTTGCGTATATTTTTTTCAGAATAAAAAAAGCAGAACTTTGGGTTTGAATACTGTAGCTCTGAATTATTTAAATACTTGCATTCTGGCTTCCAGACATTCATTATTTCCTAATGTTTTGGGATTGGAGCTGTGCAGTCAAACTAGTATCTGCTATGTGCAAATCCTGTATCTGTATTTACAAATGGGTATTTAGCAGGCCATTTCTAAGCAGCACTTGATATGTGTGAGACATAGTGATAAGTAACCATGCAAATCAGTCCCTTAATTGTGCATTACCTTGGATTTCACAATTCTTAAATATTGTTGCCTGCAGTGGCTAAAACAACAAATACAATATCATTGCTCGTCAGGGATGTAGTCTGTTTTGCCTTTATCATAGCAAACCTATTGTTTAAGACAAGCTTTTGTTAACTGCTTAGAAAGTGCCAGTAGAGAGAAAATGTCCCTGACCTTGGCCATGTACTACACCTCCTGAAATTGTATTAGCTTTTATACTGCATGATGTATGAGCAGCCTTTTGAGATCTAGGAGTCTGGAATACGATGCTGAAAAATAACCATTCATGCAACCCATTCAATATTTAAGGTTAGGCACATCAACAAGATGGCAACGCTGGAGTGTATCGCAACATTATGGGGCTTTTTACAGCTCCAAAGCAGCAGTTTGTGCCTGGGGAGCTTCCCTGGGGCACAGCATCTGCCTTGTAGATGCCATCTAGACTTCTCCCCCGCCTAAGAGATGCCCAGACTGTGGCAGGGGTGCTGTGGTGACTAAAAAACAAACGGTAACAGTAAGTCACCACTGGCTTAGCATGATCAGTAATTGAAATGGAGCTTATGCTGCCTAATGACTCTTGTGGGGAAGGGGCGCAGATGCCTGTGGAGGGACTGGCACAGGTGGGCGAGAAACACCACTGGGGGAGAACTGCAGCTGCCACCTCCCTCTGGCATCACGTAGTGAGGCTGGCTCTTCCCCGTCTCTGCTTTTCAGGCAGTGTACATGTTTGCATTTTAGTACATAAAGTACATGTAACTTTAGCCTAAAGCTCGGCAGCCGCCAAGGAAGCTCACCCTTTTCACGGCCATCAGGGCGCCAGGCAGCTCCCACGTCCCCGCCACCCCTCACTGGCCTAGCCCACCTGGGGAGGGACAGGCAGTGCTTTGGAAACACTGCGCTTTCCCTCACTGACCGTTAAAAATGTTTTGATCATCGAGTATGAGCTCGGTCAGCAATGGAGTCATTGCTCTGTTGCTGTGCAGTAAAGTTGTTAGCCTGCTTCTGGACAGAGAATGGTCTGGAAAGGGTGAAGGCCCTGTGGGGGCCTGAGTGGAGGTGGGAGCTGTGGGGGAGGACTTACAGCATCTTCGTGTTAGAACTGAAGTTGTTTACTCATTTAAAACCCTCTAGAGAATATGGCCAGGTATATATTATTTGAGAAACGATACATTACTTAGCTGTGACGAACATGCTCCTGACTTAAACCCAAACCGTGCTGCTGCTTTAGGTACCGAGTAAAAATACTGCCCAGTGCAGGGGGGCATTAGCTAATGCAAAGCGTCAGTGGGGTGGGGGCGTTTTTGTGAGACGGGGACCAGCTTGCTTCTGAATCTGCAAGACTTGGTGGTAAGATGCTGGTAGACACACTCAGGCAGATACGAAGCAGGTTCTTGGGATATAAAGATGTCTGCCATACAGGCATTAATTATAGCTAGGCGTAGAATAGTGCAAATTAACAGCACTTTGGCTTTATAATCGACTTTTAAATCATCAGCTAAACTCTGTTGCAAGAAGCTCTTGCTGTGTTTCTGTATTATCATGAAGGTGTATGAAACTTGTTTCTTTGGATATCTCACAATTTTTAAATGTGCTTACATAGTCTGAAAAGCGTGATAGCACCATTCAGGCATTTTATTACAACTTCTGTAATTAAAATCTGCAATCTTAGGGACACTGTTTTACAATTCATCTCTATTGGTATTCGGGCTGGCTTAAGTGCCTTCCAGGCTGGGCTGATCCTGTGCATCCCTTGATGCTGAGGCAGGTTTCTGTGGTACCCTTCTTCCAGGGAGCACCTGAACTGGTTAAACACAGCCTGGCGGGCAGCTGAGGAGACTCTTTGGGGTGCAGAGAGGGAACACTGCTAGTGCCGGCCAGCCAGCGCAGCCTGAGGCTCGGGAAACCATCCTCCTCCTCAGCTTCTGCTCTAGCTTGTATGTTTGCTGTTAAATTCAAGGCTTTTAAAAATGTTTTATTTGTTACAATACAGCATTAATTCACCTGACAGTTCTGGTTTGGTTGGTTTTTTTTTTATTATTTTTTTTCCCCAATGTTTCAAAATCATGTTTCAGGAAACTGTTAGGGAGGGAAAAGGAAGGTTTCCTTTCTGTATGTATTTGTAAGCACTCTACCTCTTTCATAGTATAAAAATATTATGTATCTGCCTTAAGAAGGTTGTAAGGGAAAGCCCGAGAAATTGTTTTTTAAATATATATTGGAACAAAATAGTTTGGGGAGGTTACTCTAATTTAGATGGTAATTTACAACCACTCCTGGAATCACTATTTTGGCAATACTTCCTTCTTCTGTAAACAAAATACAGCTCATAAAATCATCATACCGAGGACATATAGAAATATGCAATACATACAGTACATCTTTTTTGCACCACTAGTAATACATGATGAGGTACATAATTTGTATAAACAGTCACAGATGGAGCTTCAGTTTTACTATTAGGATCTCTCATAAAGCACTAATTACTTGGCTTAAAGGAAAGCACTAGGGAAAAAATGGTCTTTGTGGATCAGAAAGATGGAATTTGAAGTTTCTGTTTCATAATTACCTACACCTTTATCCTGGTTCAGGCCATACCATGACCCAAAAACCTCTGAAAATAAAGTTTTCAGTTTACACACTTTAAAAGCTGTATCTGCCTTTCTGTTTCCCCATTGATAAACTTGTATGAGGCAATAATTTAAATAACCTGCCAATTTTATGGTAGTATTTGAGTGGTTTTCTTGCTGAGAATATTACTGGCAGAAAATACATTCTTTCCCTGCCCCTTATCTCCCAACATGCACATATCAGAAACGAGCTCCTGGCACAAATAATAATAATAAAAAAGACTATCTCCCCAAAAAGTTTGCGTGTCAGGACAGGACCCACATTTGTGATCTTGAAGAGTGAACTCAGAGAAAAAGTTCTATTTATTGTGCTTTTTGAAATTAAACGTCATTGTAAATGTGGGTAATTTAAAACTAAGATAGTTAAACTTTTGTCTCAAATTGCACAAGTTTCTTGCTCTAATAAATTTGTCCGCCGATGGTACTAGCAGTCTTTTCACTGTCTGAAAAATTATTCAGATCACACACAACATCTAAAACTCATTGCTATGAATCTTCTTATCCAGTGGGGCCACCCTAAACCACCTCAAACATTCTGTAAATAAGTTCTGCAGTAAAGCATCCTTACTTGCGAATGGCAGAATCAAGTTGCATTTTTAATTCAAGGCATCGCTGGGTTTTCTCTGACTGATGAAATTTGGATACAAAGCCTTAATGTTCCAAGAATACAACCTGCTTCTGATATTTGTCCTTTCACGCTTTCAAATTCTCGATTGCATGAGTCTTTTGATTAGAAAGAATACGCATGTGTGTGCTAATAATTTTATCTAGGGATTAATAATTGCTGTGGAGATTCATTTAGGAATAATGATGATTTGAAAAATATTAATTAACCAGTTGGGTTGAGAGCACTGGCTAGCAGCATAAGATTTCCAAGCTTTTGATTTCTTACATGTACTGTTGTTCTGTGAACCTATATTTTTCTGCACCTAACTCTAATTAATCTTAATTTTCTCTCTAAATAATCTTATATATTTTTTCCTCTTATTTCTATCCCCTTGCTTTTAAGATTCCACGGTCTTGTTCTGTTTATTAAGTAAAGGGTGCTTTCCAAATACAAATGTATATTGAAGAAAATTAAGGTAGTGCTTAGAATGAAGTGAATGTTGTGATTTTACGGTGTTTAATTAATACTAGAACACTTGAAATAATGTCCTAAAATGAATGAGGTTTGCTGATGAGTTAGTTTATATTTTATTTTTTGATACTAACCTACTTCTCCTAAGGGAAAAAATATTTTTGTTCTTAGTCCAACAGTTGTCTCAAGAATAAGAGTAATGAGCATCTGAGAGTTGACTGTGGGTGAAATGATGTGACATGCCAATGACATTTTCATTAAAAAAATATTTTAATGAGAACAGGAAACAGAAGGGGGAGGAAAACCCTGTAGATTCACTGTTAGCTACCAAAAAGTACAAATATTTACTTTCGAGTATGGTGGTATGTGTATGTATATATGTATATATATATATATATATATATATATATATATATTCTTTCCACAAAATAATCTTTAAAGAAATGCCTAAGGTTTTTGTAATGAGATATAAGTAACACAGAACATAAGGGTAAAGTAAGACTGAGTTAAATGACCGGAGCTACTCCTGTTCTTTGCATTACTGGAAGCAGGAGACTCTAAACAGTAGCTGTTTTTAACTATGCTGACAGTTTGTTGAAATACTCTACTATTGAAAGGAACTGGGAAATGTAATGTTTTGCATTTTAATATGCATTTGTATCACCTTTTTGTTTATAGCAGCAAAAGTTATGTCGTTATAATGAAAATAAAAAGATAAAAAAGTCAGAAAGAAACAAACATCAGCTGACCTCTCCCAGGTGGATCCACTTATAAAACTACACCAGTATCTATCAATCTCAGTTATCCATACTTTGGTTTATTTGACTGGTACCAAATCAATTCAGATTTAAGTGTTGGGGAGGATAAGATAGATAAGCAATAAGACTAAATAATAAATAAAAACCCCACAAAACAAAACAAAAAAAAACCAACTTGTGTTTGAGTAAGAAGTCCATGCTTTCCCTCTAGTGCATCAACCATTTTTACGAAGCATGTTTTAATCTGAGACACAAGTACTGTAGAAGCATGCAGGGTATATACATGGCAGCATTATCGTCTTCCCCAAAATACTGAAAACAGACTCATTCCTACCTTTTGTGGTAAATATATACTAATGAATGAATCACCAAGTACTTAGTGTCAGATTCAAGCTTGGGTCTGCAGGAGTTACTCTTAAAAGGCCAGTGCCACAGCAGGCAGGCACCCTTGGCTCTGGCTGGGGCAATGCCTCCTGCACCACCCGGCAGTTCTGCTGCTTTGGGGCTGGGGGGGGAGCAGGCAGAAAGCATACATGCTGCAAAACTTGTTACATTACATTATGTTACAGTTGATGAAGCCTTACAACTGCCTGCAAAAACATGTTGATTACAGAAGAATAACTGTTCAAAGTCATATAAGGAAAGGCAAAGAGAAAAATGCCTGCTCAAACTGCTTCTGACTGTTGGCTAGTGTGTATGCACCTGAAATTTTCGTTTGAAATCAATCAAGATGTTCTATAAACACTTGCAATGTCATCTCAGCCAGTAAGAGCCTGAGAGGGTAATTCAAATGAGTGAATACTTTTTGTGTATCTCAGAACACTTATACAATTAATCATTCCCTTGAAAAATGTTTTGAATTTTTGCCAGTGCTTATATTGGTACAGAGCCAGTGCAGAAATAATTGAAGGTCCTTATGTTTAAAAATTGTAGTATGTAATAGAATTTGGGAATGAGGGAAAGGTCTGGGTTCACATTACAGTGATATCATCCCAGAGCTCAGATGCCGTGTCAGAAGGGGGGGTGCAAGCTAAAACAAAACAGGAAAAAATCCCTCCCCCTCCTTCTCTTTTCAACTGTTACCGTGATGGCTCAAGCCCTTCTTTTCTCCCACACTGTAATTGAAATCTAAAGCCATTCTTGTTCCAGTCTTTAAATGCAACAAAGAATGAGATGTGGAAGTGTCTTGTGTAGGGAGTATTTAGACCAAAAGAGTAATTGATCTTTGGTTTGGATTCTAATAATCTGAATGGGTAAGGACATCTTCCTTCATTACTGTCTCTTCCACACTTGGTATGCAGGGATCCTGAAGTTCTAATAAGTATCAAAAACCCACTGGAATCTGTACCTGACAGTAACATACCATTTAAAATAAATGAGACCTGCCTAACCCACTTCAAGCACACACAAAGGCAAGTTTCCTACAAATGTCTGTATGCTGTCTCAGCTTCATCTGCCAGCTCAGTGTCTTGGTTGCCCTTTCAACACCTCTCCTACTTCTGCTGTAAGGTCCCTTAAAACGGAGACTGACAGCATCATGCCAAACTATGTTAGGCAAAAATTAGGACATGAATAATTTTACCCCAGAATATTTTTTACTTATGCCTTTGGGTGAATATAGAATAATAAAATGGTTATCACAGAAGAATAACCTCATAAAATTCTGACTGAGTAATATATTGGTTTCTTCTTTTAAAAGAAAGCCTTAACTCCATTTTATCTGCAGAGAGGGACAGAGGAAATAGAAAGGTGTGCCTAGTTTTTAATGTCTTTAGTCTAGTTTTTAGAGTTTTGTTGGTTCCTAATATTTTTTTAACTCAGAAATATATTTAAATGAAAATCCATTAGGTAGACCGATTTTCAGAGCAGAAATAATGACGTTTTCTTCAGTCTCTGACTTTACAAGTTGTGCCACAGGGAGATTTTACCTTTTTAAACAAGTATTTCTGTGCAGTGAACTAGCTCTGAAGGGCTGAAATTCATAACACAGAATTGTAGTGGAAGAGTTAAAGGCAACTTATTTTTGCATCTTCTTGGCAAACAAATAACAGATTTTTTTTAAATATACACGGTGGAAGGCAATGGTCCACATATGGAGGAAATGACACCCTGCAGATGCAGGAGATGCATCCTGCACCTTCTCCAGGCACTGAAATTCACAGCTTAGCAATTAAACCTGTAAAACAAGAAACTGTAGGACAAGATGCCATGGCAATGATCAAAAGGGGAAAAAAAGAAGGGGGGAGGCAAGGAGGGAGAGTAAGAATAAATGTTTGCTCTCTATCCTTACAGCGGAAAAAAACCCCCAGCAGCTAAGTATGCATAAAGGTTCGTATATTATGTAGTGTTTGGAGAGGGTTGACAATACTGAAGAATTTGAGTTTCTTGATCCTTTTTCTCTCCTTAAGTCTTGGACTTGTGTAAGAATAATCAGTTAATTCCAACCTGGACATCTAAATTGGCTTTAATCTCCAGCATCCGAAGGCTACATTTCAGGTGTATTTGCTGTTCAGGAGGCCAGTTAAAAGCTCATCTGTTTGAAGTTGAGTATTTGGTGACTTTTTTGTGTTACTGTTGCTTTGTTTGTGAATGTGGAGTCAATATTGTCTCTACAGATCATTCCACAAAGATCTTGCAGTTTAGGCAGGTGGTTTGGTTTTTTTAGTTTAGTTTTTTGGGTTTATGAGTGATAGCTCTTTCTGCATCATGTCTGATTAAATTAGGGTATTTTAAAATGTGTGCCTCTGGAATGAGAATATTTTAGTGACAGCATTTCCCAATAACATGAATCAGCTGAGTTTTCATTTGCAACATACGAAGTTTAATATTGATAGTATTGCAGTGATGATCTTCTAGCAGACAAATAAAGCACTCCACTGAAAATCAAATAACCTCTGAGCTGGCAGTCCTAGGCATCAAAGCTGTCACTGGTGTGTTTGGGTAGGAGAGAAGGTGTGTACACAAGCCAGACTGATGCTTTCCAGCAGAATTTAATGATTCTATCAAAATTTTCAAAGAGGAAAGATGAAAAAAAATCTTTGGTGCTACAATTTTGCTCTCATGTGAGAACCGCAAAAGTGTACTGGTTCAGACTTAGATCAGTGCAATTGACTTGGAGGTTCTCTGATTACAACTTGGATACCAATTTTAACTAAATTGGTTTAGAAACCAATTCAGATCTATAAACCACATCAGGCTAAATTGATTTAAGTTTCTCTTAAACTGATTTAAGAGAAACTGCACCAGTGAGTTGCACGGATTTAACTAAATCTGTTTCTAAACCACTTGAGTTTAACTCAGTGTTCATACTGTATATAGATCAACCTTTAGATGTGGAAGTTAAGTTCCATATTTTGCAGTTGTTCACTTTGTTTATTTGATTCATCTAGGTCTATGTACAAATGTTCACTGTATACAACTATTTCATTAGCAGCAAGCAGCATGGAATGGGAGTCATAATTTTATTTTCTTTAGATTGAACTAATATTTGGAAGAGGAGAAATTTGGGATGTATATTACAGTGCTTTCTTCTGAAACCTTTAGGAGGATGAAAAGGCACTGGATGATAATGAAATTGTATTTTGAGCTTTTTTCCATAAAATGAAGTAGTCATTCTAGTGTGCGAAGTGCTATAATTATAAAGCAATTTGCCACCCTTAATGGGAGGACTTTTATTTCATAAAATATTAACAAAATATAATATCGGTGCAATAGGTTAGGAACAGTCTTATTTTCTCCATAAAAAGTCAATTTATAACCACTGCAGACTGTCCTTCTCAAGATGACTATATTAGGCTAACTGATCCTTTTACAGAAGTATCAAAATATAAATATTAAAAAAATCACGACAGATGTCTCATTTACCTTTCTACTTAGTAATCAAATAGTTTTCACTGTCTGCTTCTAATTTAGAGGCTGGTGTTGTTTCTGCAGATGATTGGCTAAGGGAAGTAGCATTTAATCAGTGCCTAAAAGAAGTACAAACATTTGAGACAAAACTACATTTAGAAGGGTAATCAGCTAGACAGCACGTACCTATCTCTCAGCTTGCCTAGAAAGCATTTGTATAGGCTAGCAAGTAAGGAAAAATCAAACTTCTTCTACAGTGAAGCAAGAGGAAGGAAAGTGAAGGAGCATCTGTAATTACAGGATTTCAGCTCTGATCTGGGCAGCTGCAAAGCATATGTATCATATGAAGAACAAAGGATTAGAAATGGCAGAATTAACCAAGCCTTAATGGATTCTCTCTTTCATTTGCTCTCTTTGTTACTATTTTTAATTAACCAGTAAATTTCCTTTTTTTTTCTTTCTTTTTCTTTTTTTTTTTATTTGCTGCTGTTATTGTTCCAGTGTGCACTCAACTAGAGCATGATCAGCTCCTAGGGAAGTCATTAATCATATTAATTTTGATAGTGCTTCAAGATCAACTAAGAAATAGAACTTTCTAAATAGTTGAGACAAAGATCATGAAGGAAACTACTTGAGCAGAATGATAAACATCATTTTCTTATTCATAAATGAGAATCCCCCTCTATGTTCATGTTAGTTAGTGTGTTAGCTAGGTAGAAAGGTAGGGATGTGCCAGGACAGACAGAACATAACATTCCATTAGCAAAGGAAAAGCAGAAATTAAATGTAAACCACCACTTCCTCCAGCTTTCCAGTCTGTGTGATCGGTCACTAAAAATGAATAGAGCAAACCTTATTGGAATATATAATTGTTTCAGTGGAGTTGATAAAAGATACTTGGTCTGCTTCTGTTCTGCTCAGGGCTAAAGCTGTGTGTTTGATGCAGCTAAAGGGCCCAGAAACTGTCCTTTCATTTTAGCAAACAGTTTATGTTCATTGCACAAGTTTACACCATAGATAAACTGGATCCTGGTAAAACAGTGTGCCAAGTTCTGTCCAGTTTTTCCACTGACCCAGAACACTCATGTAGGATAAAATTAGATAGATTTGATGTTATCTCTGGAAGCTAGAAATCATTGGCTTTCTTTTTTCTTTTCTCTTTTATTTTTTAAATCATTAATGACTATAGATCAGTAGCACAGCCCTCTGTATTTAAAACCAAATCAAACAAAACCATAGACAATCCATGGGCTATCATTTGCATGAACTGTAGAGTTGTGTCCATTAGAGAATATTCACTAAATGCTTTTTTCAAATGCAGCCCCAGATCTGTTTGGCAAAATACATCTGTAAGCTTTTCTAAGTGGACTAAACCTCTGTTTTAATGACAATTGTTGGGTTTTTTGCATTTTAAAAAATCAAGTAAAAACAAACCAAGAAAAGTAAGAGCACCATTAACAAGCAGCTAAAATCTTCTATTTCTAACTGAATTTTGAGAGTTCGTTTTCTGAATAGCACAAAAATAGCTTAAAGAAATGACATCTTTCTGATTGAGGATACAATAAAGATCATTAGTATCTTAGCCATTCCAATGCCTTGGGGTCCCATCTTAGTGTCCTTTATGCAAGCAAAGCTTCCACTGATGTTACGTGGACTCTACCAGGATGTGAGCTGGTGATTAAATGGAAGGATCGGATCCCAGCAGTATAGTTAGCAAATGTGTTTCGTGCCTAAGAATTCAGTGTACAGGGTAAACTTAATTATTAGCTAACAAATCACTGCGAGCTGGATGTATAGTCAGTCTATCAAAGCTGCTGGTTGGAAAATCTGTATCTAGAGAAGTCATTCACACTGGAAACCCATCCTGCATCTATTATTAACAGGGTGGAAGCAATCTTGCTTGTGTCTCTATGTATGTTCACAGCTGTCTGGCAATCAGGAGTGGTGGAAAACACAGAAGAAACATTGCCTAAACTCGTTGCTTGTGGGTTGAAGAAGCAGTGTGTTGCTATTTATCCCTGTCAACAGCAGGCCCTATTAACTATTTTTAATGAATCACCACTGCTTTTACTTTTGCCATCAGCCATGACCTTCACCATTTAGAAACACATGGTCTCTCATAAATGATAGTCTATGACATATAAACTTGAGAAGGATTCTATCATGGCTCAAACTACAGTATCTATCACTAAAACAAACTGCTCATTCCAGCTGAAGAGACACTCATATATATCATGGAACCAGGCTTCCATAGTTTGAAATTTACTGCCCTGCATTGGTGCTTCCTTTTTTTTTTTTTCTTTTCTTTTTTTTTTTTTTAAGGGGGCCATGCAACCTTGCTCACTTAATACTTTTGATAAACTTCTACTGACAAGGAACTTGATTAATGATGGTTAAAAGAATTGAATCAAGAGTCGGAAAGACAGGGCCAAAAAAGCAGACTGCTGGGCTGATGGAAACTAACGTCTCTACAGAAATATATGATGGACCCTCCTTTTTGCCATGCCAAGTAATTACTCGCACAGGCCTGTTGTAATAATTCCTATTACAGCCAAAACGGAAAAGTCAGTAACTCACAGCCCTGGGACAAGGTGAAGGCAAGGCCAGAGGAGTGTGGATCAATATTTCATTTACTCACTGAGGTTAGCTTCTATCCCTGTATCAAATTCTTTTACAGAAAGCCATGAAAGAAATGAGGTTTGCTGAAAAACACCAATACAGGGCCCTCATTTCCTTGGGGGTGCTCATAGACTACACGGAGCAACAAAACCTTTCAGCAAAACAATATGCACTCAAGGTCACTCATTACTTGCTACTGTTGGAAAATAAAGTGCCATTAGCCTGATATGAGTAATGTACATCAATCAACTGCAGAGCAGCAAAAGTATGTTTTCAACGTGGTATTGCAGCTGAAAATGAATGAACTGTGTTAACGCTTTCCGAACAGTTTGACAACAGTGGAGAATTTTTCCTTTGGCATTATCATTTACTTCAGAGTTTCACTGTGACTTGTCCCTGTAAAATTAAGCCAGAGCATCTCTGGTTTTTGCTGTGCTTTATTACCATTGAATTAATTCTCATTAAGCAAAAGTCATTATTTTGATGGGGACAGCTGGATGCTTTTACCAAGCTCCTGTCTGCGCTTTGCAGGACCCTCAGTCTAAGGGCAGGTAAACAGAAGAAGAAGAAATGTTCTATCATGTTAGTAAAATGATTTAAAGCAATACTTGCTTAGAATATAAGATGACATTGATGTACACATACTTCTACTTTGTTGCATACAGTATTTTTTTTCTTCCATGAGGAAGTTTTGAAGAAAAGGAGGACTTCAATGTATCACTTGAGAATTGCATGTTTTATGTAAGGCTACCACTATGCTGATCAGAAGGGCAAATGCAATATATGCTTCTGAAATAGCTAACATACACTGTGGTGTATTTTTTTGCTGCTTCCTTTATCTTTTAAATGTTGTCTTCCCTGTAGATTTGGGGTTTCCAGAGAAGCTATTGGTCGTAACTGTGTTCTGGAACTACGTACAGAGTCCCTATGAAACACAGTCACAGTAACGTAGCTACTGTGCAAAAAATTCTTGGCATCTGGAGCATCTATCAAAATGCAAGTTTTCTTGTTTGAGCTTTCTCATTTGTATTTATTTCCATGAAAAGAGAAGAAAAAGTTCTTTTGCTTCTGTGCACTAGAAGGGATAAAATCATGCTTTTACTGAATGCTTTTTTGGAAAAAGTGTTTGGTGGGTTCTTTATGATTTCTCATATGGTTGATGGTATTTTAGATCTTTTCAAATCTTTCTGATCAGAAAGTTATGTTTTGTGTTATTAAAGTTCAGAATTCTCTAATCTTATCTTCATCATTGAAAAAATTATATTATATTTATGAAGCAGTACTTTCCCAGGAATTGATGTGTCATCCTCTTTAAAAATAAAGGCATTATGTAGGCATAAAATAAACCGTTACAGAGTAGGGAGAATTACTGTGTGAAGAGCACACCTTTTTTTTCCTGTAAGATAGTAATCCTTTCTCCCCCCTCCCCCTTTCTCTTTTATAGCATTCTCTGCCTTTCTTCAGCATTTTGAAATTACTTACTAAATACGATATTAAGTCTTTGTTCCAGAATCTTATCCTGAAGACTTACGAAGGCATGCAAAAATAGTTGAAGTGTTTATAATTTTGCACTATTACTGTCTTTTGTAGTGGTGAAAATAAAGTCGTTTCCTTTTCTAGCACCATCTCCTGAGATCAGACACCCAAACCAAATCATTCTCATGCATAATGATCACTGAGCTACTTCCAGAACTAAACTCACTTAACCCATGTTAAGTCCATGTAACATAACCCAGAAATTATGGGCCAAAGGGAAAATGAATGATCAAAGGTCGTATGTTAAGTCAGAAATGATTGTTGTCTTTCATGTTTGGCATTTTGAAAGTTTCTTGTAAGTTTGCTGCTGTTCAGTAGAGTCTAGGTACATCCAGTGAATTAATTTCATGTCTCCTGCATAAACACATCCTGTACAGTTGTTAACAACTTCAATAATGCTCTTAAGTTTTCTGCAATCATAATGTTTTGTGGTTTATGGTTTGGAAGTATTGGCAGTTCAGCAAATATAGTCTTAATCCCAGTTCCTTGCAGACCACGCTGCTTCCATTCCAGTAAATCAGTTAGTTGAACTTTAGTTGAACTAACTAGCATAAACTAACTAACATAAACTGTTAGTTGAACAGTAAATGTGTTTGATTTTTTTTCCTATGGATTTCCTTCTTTAAAAATTAAGATTATAGTAATTATAGTACTGCAGAACACTTGCCTCTGCTTCCTATTGTTCTTCACATGTGCTATTTCTTTCTCACGATTTAATGTGAAATGATGTACAGTGTATGACTCCTGCGACAGTACTGCTCCCTTCCTTCTTCATGTCTGCAAGAAGAAAAGAGATGAACATTTATAACTGCCTATGAAATGAAATAGATCAGTTTAAAGATAGTCTGTCTTTCTAGTCACATAGAGAGGCTCTTCTGGATAAAGGGTCCACTACATTTGATTTTCTCTGTGGTTTAGATGTGGAGTCCACTTTGTAAAGAGGGGGTAGTTCAGTCATAAAAAGTCTAATTATTCCTTGGTGAGATTCTTTGAAAAGCACAGAGGAGAATTAGAGAACCTGTCTCCTGTACTAGCAGGAGAATTAGAATTACAATTTCCTTTTTTTTTTTTAAATCCTGTTGTTTTGATTAAGTTATTTTTCAAAGTCTCATTCACTGCAGGTAGCAAGTCCATAACACTGTTTGGGGCTACTCTATGCCTATGTTTCTAGAGTTGCTGAGGCCCAAGTCCTCAAAGTTATTTAGGTGACTAAATATAATTTGAAATGACTCAGTGGTGTCAGTAGTTCATTCTCATGAACTTTCTTTAAACAGGGAGGAAGATGAGTGGTGAAGCATAAATAGATTTAAAGGCATTTAGGTGCCCAGTTACACCCAATGGGAAATAGGCACCTAAATACCTGTGGAAGATCTGGGCTTCACTTACTATAGGGAGGATCAGCACATGGGTGTTAGAAATCTCTGGAAGGTTCCTATGCTTCCACTTGCAATGAATACCTCTTTCAAGAATGTCTCAATCGGGGCAGGAGGGCCTTGTGATGGAAGGCTGAATGCTTCAGAATGTTTTAAAAGAAAATTAAACCCCTCTTTCCCCCCTTAACTTTCACTAGTATAAAGGAATCAAAGATTTCTTTTTCTGTTCGCAAACTACCACCCTAACTTTTGCGTTTGCTTTTTTCCTATTTCACGAGAAAATACTCTGGTGGTTCCTGGTGTCACCGAGAACTAGGAGTCATTACTTTGTGTCGGTGAGCACGCTTGTATAGCTCTCATAACAATAAAGTTGAGTACGGCAGTATTACTCTTTGAACCAGAGTGTTAACTGAGAGATTGGGGTCACATCCGTCACCCAAATGTGAGGCAGTCTGCTTGCACTTATAATAAAGAACAAATGTTTGGTCTGGAGGTCAGGATTTTTGGATTCACAGTGCACTTAGTTAGATCAAAGTCTGATCTGGGGTCAAAATCAATATTGCAAATTGCAGCTAAAATGACAAAGAATATGTTTCCATCTATGTTATATTTTAGGTACAGTAGTCTTAACATATAAGTAGGTCAATTCAATTAAGATGTAATTTCATTAAGGGACCATAACTGCAACTGGAATTTGGCTGCTAGATTAATTTTTTTGTCTAAAGCAACTGCACAGACATGCATTGCTCTTGGATGCTGCTCACTTGGGTAGTTCTGCTTTAGAGCAATAAACCCAGTAATCATTCAGTGCAATCTGCAAGAAAGTTTGAAGGAAATCAGAAAAAGTGTTTGTCAGTAGGGAATGTCTTCTTTTCTTGAACTGTCACAAGAATGCCTGTCAGAGTCGAACATTTTAGAAATGTGCACTTTATAGAAACAGACCTTCAGTTTAATGCACTTGTAGAGGTACATACGCAAGTAGAGTATTTAGCAGTAGAGCCTTCAGACTTGCTTTCAAAAGAGACTTGAGACAAAGCATCTGATTCTAGGAAACTCCAGTTTAGTTTCTGTAATGTGGCAAGTCTAAGCATAGCTGACCATAGAAGACTTTACAGCCCTGGAATAAGGAGATGTTTTCTGCGTTCATGCTGGCTAAGGTGCAATGTCTGTCACCAATTAGGGTACATGAAGGGGTGGCAGATGAGGAGGAAAGGGGAAATAATCTCAAAATCTTGGAAAAGGAGGAACATTGTGGAATGGCTTTTACGTAATCCTCTGTGGGGATTAATTTCATGTGCATAAAAGTCATATTGAGCTTTGTAGCCGAGTGTGATGCTGCGTTTACAAAGGATGTCTGTCCGCTGGGGGCTGAACTGTATGTTTAGAGTGATCTGACTGTCTTAACTGTTGAGCTAGAAGAGGCGGTGCATTTCTTGCACAAACTGGAAAAGTCTATTTTGGGTTTCATTCCCACTGCCCATTCCCTTCAGGGCATCACCCGGTACTGCCATACAGCACAGAGCATAATATGCTTTTCTCCACTTACAGTGTAGAGCTGGGGAAGAAATACAGCCAAAGCTGTAGCCAAGCAAAGAGCTCTGGCTCTTTCCCTCTGCTGTGGGGGGCTTAAAAAGCCCCAGCTTGCTGACAAGGATCTGCTGCGTGTGTGTGGACGAAGTCTAGGGAGAAAGAAGATCATAACTGGGCAACAGCTGCTCTGTATGACTTGCTTCCCTGGTAACCTGGCAGCTCTCCAAGTCAAAATCTGAATAGGAGTTAAACTGCTGGAAGCATTAATTCCCCTTGCAGTTGCGAGCTTTTTCCTCCTCCTCCCTCCTCCCGCTGAAGCAATGCTCAGCAGAAGTGGAAGTATCCTGTGCCCGTGCAGGTTTTGGAGGGTTTGTGCTGTCAGTAGAAGCAGGGGAAACGTTGCTACACAGTGTGGTTCGTCTCGAGTATCAGCTGCCTGCTGTAACGAACAGGACTGGGATGTTGGCAAAAGACTCGTGTCTTCCCTGGGCTCCGTCACTTGACCTGCCCTGATCTTATAAGGAATTAAACACTGCATGTAAAAGCTTTTGTGATTGTATTGATATTTGGTGATTCCTGTTTACATGGAAGGCTTTTTTGTGAATTTCCAGTCATGTGTAAGGATTTTTGGATTACTTTCTGCTGCTTCTGGGTGACTTGGACATCCTCCCCCCACTCTCCCCCTAGTATTCTACATGAGCAGAATTTTCTTGGCAGCTTTTCAGGAGCCCCCAGCTTATTAGCAGGTCCTTTTGAAGTACAAAACACTGTTCTGAATCTAAACTCTGTTGCAAAAATCAGTTTTATTTCCTTTGGATATTTATAGACATAATGTTTTAAATCTTCCCATTTTATTCATATTATAATTTGTGATTATTTCTTTTTAAGTACCTTTTAAATTGTCCTGTTTCCTTCCTGCTGCTTTTCGTAGTGGTTTTGTCTTGTGTTTTCAGTTAGTGTACAACATTAGTCACTCATATATTCCAAAATATTGCAAAGAGGAAAAAAGAAAATTTCTACCTGTTGGAGAGCAAAGAGATGTAGATTAAGCCGGATGCAAATTAGTATCTATTGAAGAAACGCTGACATTTATTTTGTCAAGATACATAAAAAAGCAGTATACAATTAAAGAAGAGAAATACATACAGCTACTTTGTGCTTACTAGTAAGTTTTCTCTCCATGGAGGCAGTAACAACAGCAGCCCAGACAGTTTCTTAAGGTTTTTCCTGCTCTTCTGTGCCCTCTATTTTTGATCATCTGCCAAGGTTTGTGAATGGTGCCAAATCAAATAGTACAGCATCTCCATAAGTCTGCTCTTGGAAGCTAAGGAATTCAGCAGTTGAAGTGCAATGCCAGATATAAAAGAAGCAATTATAGTGGACTTCCAGGAGTTTAGATTGAACAACTTTAATATTTGTATATCAGATATTTTGAGGCTTCTTTTACTAACTGGACTTCTGCTTTCTGTATGCTCTATCCACAGAATCTTAATCTATGCAAGTATAATCTTGCAAAAACAAACAAGGGTTTTCTCTCTTTCTTTCTTTTTTCTTTTCTTTGGGTTTTTTTTTTTTTTAGGTTCCAAAGTTCCTAATTTGAAAAAAATGCAGATTTTGAAGCCTATTTCTGCGTGTACTGCCATTGGAAACTGAAGTGCAATGTTCGTCAGTGAAAGTGAACCTTTGCAGGAAGAACCATAGCAGGTATTTTGAGTACAAAAGACCACCTTCTTCTTTGCAAGTATTTGTCTTTCTTCACTTATGCAGAAGCCTTCTCAAGTTTTTTGTACTTCTTACTAGGTAACAGTTAAGAAAATATTTGATGTGATATCCTACAGTTTTTCAGGTTTTATACAATGAAGTGAACTAACAGGCTAATGATGTTATTTAGAGTGAAAGAAAGAAAACTTGGATTTCTTTCATTGGATAGCAGTGTGCACACTTGCCAATTCTGACTGAAGTAAAATTCATCTCACTGTGACTGACTATCCCAAATCTATTCACTATTTAATCCTTAGGAACACAAAGAAGAGCTTTGCTCAAAATTAAACTATTTTTACATGTATGTTAGCGAACAGCCATACTTGCCTGGGGTCTGGAAAGCTAGAATTCATTTGCACTGGTTTAACATGTTGCTTGCTTAAATTCTAGATGAGGAGGCAGGAAAAATATAACTAAACTTGAATCTTGATTACAGCACAACAAGATTAGGGGAATAAATAGCAAAATTGATCTCACATATTTACTGATTTTCCTTGTAAAGATTCCCTTTTTAGCTTTCTATGTATTTTCTTATTGTCTCATAAAAAGCAATGGCTTATTACTACCCACATGACCCAGACCTTCCACACATTGCCTGTTTGCTACATGAATACTACTGTGTTCAAGGGGGGAAACAATTTCTTTGAATAGCTTTAATGAGATAAAACTTCAGTCTGTTTGCTTTGTTGTTTCAGTCATTTGTACCTTGGAATACTTGGACTATCATGATAAAGGGAAAAATGGTTGAAGATTTCCACTTTTATGTGATATTTATTGAAGTAGCTTTTGATTGTAGGGAGCTCTAACAAACCCTAAAACAAACAAAAAAACCCTTTTGCTTAATTGTACGTGGATTTTTCCCTTGTTATTTTACTGTGCAGGCTCAATTCTTCACTCATGTAGATCAATAAAGAACTTGTTTGCATTATCAGGGCTAACTTTACACTTGATGTAGGTGCCTGGTTGTGTACAGAGGTTACTTGCATTGGAAATGCATGAGAGAAATCAAATCTTTTACCTGCTTTGGTTGAATCTAGGGACAAGTTCAATATGTAAAAAACTACTCCTTTTCCCTCCAGGGACTTAGTTCTTAACTGTAGCTGCTACAGCTCTGTTATTTATAGTCTCTGTGAGCTTGGTAGAAGTAATAATAATAATAATAAAAGATCCTAGATTTAATTTTATTTTTAAGCTCACTGCAAAAAGATCAGTCTATTTGTCTTGTAAGTTCTGCTTCACAACATCACATTCAAATTCATTCCCCAATTATTCATTTAGAAACATTTTGTAAATTTTATCTCTTGGACTAATGGGTAGCTTCATCGCTGCATAGACACAAATTTCCTACAGTAATGTAGTGCAGGCTCATTGTAAAAGATCTCACGCTTACGCTCGAGGGAGTTCGCTGTCCTTGTTAGCTGACTTTACCTGCTGGTGAGCTTCCAAGTTGTACTGGCATCTGTTAAAGACAGGGTTACTTTCTGTCTCATCTCTTCCCTTATTGTCCCCATCTCCATGAAAGATAAAGCAGGCGTGATGATTACCTATCAAGCAGATGTAGGTTCATGCACACACTGCAAGTCAGGTATGCTGGGGAAACAGTCTTCATGATATACATGTTTTTAATGACACAGTGACTAACTTCTCACTGTGGAATGGTTTGTTTCATCCCTGCAAATAGTGAACTGGTTATGCACCCTCAATGTATGGATTTTTTGAACGCCTTCAAAGGGCAGTCTCTTTTGGAGCGAACTGCATAAAGGCAAAAGGACAGGCACATTACGTTGTACAGTGCCAAAAGTCTGGGGTTCAGCCATGGAAGTGGGTGGCACTGCATGGCCTGGAAATCTCGGGTTATTGTTGAACTTGTGGCAGAAAGTTAGATGTCTCGCTTGGGACTGAGAGCAGACACTGAGCTTTAGGATGTTAAAAAGGCACGTGCTAGAGAAGAGAAGGCTGGCAAAGAGAAGGCTGTGTCTAAAACTCCTCTCCCTGCTATAGGTGTATGTGTCTATGCTCAGTTTTCAGCCATGCCTCTGGTGACTGCTGGTTTCAGAATTTGGAGCTGTGCTCAAGCAGAGGTCAAGGAGAGGAACTCTGTTTAGCTTCTGAGATCTCATGAGGTTAAAGCTTAAGTTCACAGGACATATTTGATCCTCAGGATGCAGCTACTTGGTTTAAGGTAGAATTGGTAGAATTAATTTTTAACATTTCATCTCTCAAGGCTCCTTGAAATGTGGAAAAAATAGTATTCTAGGGATTCTTTATACTTCTTGTATGCAAACCTGTTATTTTTTTTACTCAGTACTGAACATGAAGGAGAGTTTTTTTCATTTAATATTTTTGTTTTAAAGTAACAGGTTTCTAGCTTTGAATTTTGCTAAAACATAAAATCTACACATGTGCATACATATGTGCTGTCAACCAGGTGACATTTTCTAGTATCTTTTCCCTAGAGAAGCAGGATATGTTGAAAAGAGAAGTAAAATAATTCCACTTTGCATTGGAAAGCAACCTTTTATAATGTGCAATCCTATGTTGCCACTTCCTTGAAAAAGCTTTCTTTTACCTAAAATAAACTTTCTGAAATAGCTCTCACCATTTGGGAAGCTTTCAACACATTGTAGGACAGAGCTCTTTTTTCTTCTTTTCCAATAATGCTTTGCACCATGCTGTGACTTGAACTTTATTTTCACATGTTGTGGGAGCATCAGAAATCCCTTGCCAATCCACCTTTCTCTCCAAATCCTTGAAAAAAAACCCCAGAAAAATGGCATCTACATATAGGTATGCTACAAATACATGTATATGGTAATTATAACAGTGGTAGCTAGCAAAACAAGATAGGCAAGCTTTCTGACATCATTTCCATGACAGATACTAATAGCAAATTCCGATTTTGCATCAGTTTGCAAGAAACTGGTGAAAGTTCAGGTGGTGCAGGGGCAGACCAATGATATTTTATGGTATGAAATAATGTTTTACAAGATGATAAAAAATCATGGTTTTTAAATTGCATGCTGGGTAGGAACTCTTCTAAGGGGAAAAATACTAAATAACAGGTAGGGTTTTGTATAGCAGAGAGAAATGTTGGGCTAGCCAACTGTTAAGTGTGGTGTTGTTAAGGATGCTTAATCCACAGTCTGCATGTTAAAAAACTCTGTTAGTTTAACCTGATTTGTTTTAAATACTAATGGACTTTTCACTTTCTGCAGCTATGTTGTTGGTTTTACTGAAGCAGTTTATGTATAAATTTGCAAAATCCTGAAAACCAGTCAAGCAATGTTTGTGAGTTCAGCGGTTCATGTAAGTAATCCGAAATAAGCTTACTAAATGGAAATGGTGATGTCTTTCACTGCTGTTTTTTTTTTCATTAAATTTAAGTTCATATTAATCCACATCATGTTCAAAGAGAGAAACTAATTAAAAGCCTGATCCTACAGTCCCAATTTCTTTGAATCAAGAAACGTATGATTGGGTCTTGCTATAGTAACAGTTAATGTTACAGATTCTTGAATTCACCTTGAGCAATTATATGGTTTAAAGTTTATGCAGCAAATTATTAGGTTTGACAATGACTCAGTCGTCAAGATTAGTTTTACACCAAATTGCTTGCAGATACCAAATGACAGGTTTTATAATGAAAGGTTGCAATTATTTCTAATTTCTTCAATAGTAGTCACAAATCACTGATGCTGATTCTGCCATTTGTATGTGGCTTTATAAAATCATATCCCGGTGCATCTGCCTTACTGGTCTTTTATTCTGTTCACAAAGTTGAATAAATCAGGTAAAGTTACAACTGTGCAGGAGGAATTTTCAGATAAATTATTACTGAATGATCAGGGTGGGTGTTCTGTGGAGGTTTTTTTCAGCACATTTGACTCTTATTATTTATTTTCCCTTGCTTGTTGATTGTGTTTGTTATTTCTAACCCACCTCCCCACTCCTTCTGAATGATTAGAGTGAACTGCAAAATGGATAATTAACTGTGATACAGTGTTACACTGATGTGACTATTCTGCTCCTAGTTCTGCAGGTAGAATGCTTAGCCCCTGGCTCAGGAATCTTTGCATTGTGTGCTACTCAGTACAGCATAAATGCTTTCAGTCTTCCCAAGCTTCTGAAATTATTCAATCCACAGAGGCTTATCACATTGCCAAGCTCACATAATCTCCTTATCACGGTCAGTCTCACAGAAGTAACACCATGACTTATCCTTGTGCTGTCCTGGCCAATATTAATGTGTTCTTTCCAAATAAAACAGCTTCTAATTGCCTAAGCTGTGTGTGAGCTATCGTCCACATGGGTACTACTGCTATTACAAGTATTTAATGGCTTTGTAATATGGTATTAAGTATGAAAAAAAACAGGTAAAAGAAACTTTCGTTTATTTTATACCACATTTCAACCTCTTGCTGCAACAGTGCTGTCTGCAGCAGTGCTAATTGGGATTCCAATACAACTTTCCAATTGATGCTTTTATTTATAGTGCATGTTTTAACTACATTTTACCAAGAACAAAAAACGGTACTGCCAGAGGAAGCACCTAAAATCACACAAACCATGTGGATTTCTTTTCATTAAGTACTTGTTTCATCTTATCTAAAGTTTTTGACCAAAGCTGTCTTAGTTTATACCTATTCAGATCAGTACCTGCAGGTGGATGGCAGTGCTATTCTGGCTTATATGAATATGTGACAACTTAAGTCTTCAATATTATCTGTTGGAGGGAGTCCAGAGGCAGCCACAAAGATGATCAGAGGGATGGAGCACCTCTGCTGTGGAGACTGGGTGAGAGAGTCAGGGTTGTTCAGCCTGGAGAAGAGAAGGCTCCAGGGAGACCTTATAGCAGCTCCCAGTACCTAAAGGGGGGCTACAGGAAAGCTGGAGAGGGGCTTTCTACAAGGGCCTGTAGTGACAGGACAAGGGATAATGGCTTTAAACTGAAAGAGGGTAGATTTAGATTAGATATAGAAAAAAAAGAAATTCTTCCCTGTGAGGGCGGTGAGGCGCTGGCCCAGGCTGCCCAGAGCAGCTGTGGGTGCCCCATCCCTGGCAGTGCTCAGGGCCAGGCTGGATGGGGCTGGGAGCAGCCTGGGCTGGTGGAAGGCGTCCCTGCCCATGGCAGGGGGGTGGGACTAGGTGATCTTTAAGGTCCCTTCCAATTCAAACAATTCTATGATTCTATGATGTAGATATTCATCTCAAATTATTTCATATTTTGGTTACATGCAGGAAGTAGCGTATCTAATGACACTTGATATATTGAGTTAAAGCAATATTTCATTTGGAGAATGCACTTGGAGCTTTCATGCATGTTTTGAAGATAATTTCCTCTTTTCTCTGTCCACGGGTTTTATGACAGTGCTCCCCTAGCCCCAGGGGTGAAATGTTTGCATTGTTTGCCCAGTACATGTATTCTTCTAAAATAGAAGTGCAGATTGTTGCAAAAGCCTTCTCAGTGCTTCTCTCTCATTCTGACAAGATGTAAACTTTCAGAAAATGACTTTCAACAGACAAAAATGTCTTTCTACTTTCCTTAAAAACTTACTTTACTGAAAAACTATGCCAATATTATTCTTGTATAAATTGCAGTAACTCTCTTGAAGTCAAGCTTCTTTAACTTTCAAAAAAATCTTAGATGAAGAGTAATAGAAAATAACCCAACATCAGTGGATGGTAAATAATAAAGTTGACTGTCCTCAGACAATTCGGGTTTCTTTGTGCTTAATGTTTATATATGTAAATATGGCCATTAAAGAGGGTGCATATTATACTTGAAATAAATATTTTAATATTATTTGTTTGTAATAAGTTGAAAAAGCTTTAACTCAAGCGTTAGGTTTTAGTTTTATATGTACACTAAATATTTTCTCAGAAATTCATAGTTTTTCTGTTGAGAGGGAAAAAATTTTATATCCTTAAGTAAAAGGGTCATAGAGTATAGAAACCAAAGGTACGTATGACATGTTATTTCTTTGGAATGCAGTTTGTTCTCAAAGGTTTGGGATTTTCCAAGGTTCACATAGAGGAAAGTCTGGCACACCCAATTCCTTCACATTTGTGACCTTCTCTTATAAGCAAATACATCTCTGCCTTACCAGTCAAACTTTGGTATCTGCAGTATGATGCTGCTACATTGGAATAACATTGTCAGAAAATCTGTCAGTACCCCAAAAATGACAGGGGTAGTTACTGATGATCAGACTGCAACAAAACATTTCTGAGATATACCAAAACCAGCAACATGTGCTAAACATGGTAGTGTAAGCAGTCTTCTGGCCATTTAGCACAATACAATGAATTTTAGGAATACCTTCTGGAACATGACTCTTCCAGATGGAAAAATAATCTCTTACACTGTCTGGGAAGGGACAGGGCAGCAAAGCATTTTAACAGACTATTTTGGGGAAACAGCAACCTTATTTCTTCAGCGTATTTTATTTGTTACAGGCTTGCAGTGGTGGTTTCATTCTATGGCATCTTGGTGCTATACAGCTAATATAAGCCATGATATTAAAGGCAAAATAGGTAGGAAGACTTGCAACTGCTTGCAGATGGGACAGGTCTCCATGCATATTCACACTAAGTCTGTACTACCAGTGCTTTGGCTAGCATTTCAGACCTATTGGTGTTTTGATTTTTTTTTCTTATTGCCAGGTAGTTTCTGCTCCCTAATTGCATTTACAGATACTGTGTTCTTGTATGATCTCCCAGCCAGCCTCTATTGATGGTCAAGACTGAGCGTATTTTTCCTTGTAGTGCAACGGCAATGATTTTATACTCAAGGTGTTGCCTTATGAATAAGACTTAAAGCTGGCTGGAGCTTTAAGTCCAGAGCTATATTTTTTATGTATTACTTAATTTCATTTTTGGACAACTATATTACTTTTCACTTCTTGCTTCGGTTTCAAAGAGGTTTTATAAGACAATTCCTCTTTTAAACTGCAGTAAATACAAGCAATGGGTAAAATGATATCTGTGTGCTTTTGAACATATATATAGTAATCAATAGAGAAAGAAGGCTCTTTATAAAATTAGAAGTTAGTATTTAAAACCTATCTTTGAAATACTGCAGATTTTTAAATTGCTCTTAATTTAATTCTCTTATTTTAATTACTTGTCAAATGTTACCTTAATTTTTGTCAGATAGCCTTTTTGGTGTAGGTTTGGGTCAGCAGAAATACAGTGATGTCAGAACAGCGCAAAGCAAGCAGGAAGCTGGCCATATCTCTTCCCATCCTGCTCTTGTGTGTAGGTTTTGTACTTGAGGAACACCTGTCACATGGCAGAACTGGAAATATTGCAGAATTTTCTCTCTTAAACCTGGATGGTTTCAAATATTTTATTTGAGAAGTTCAGTGATGAGAGAACCATGTCTTTCTAATGAGAATTTCTTTTAACACTTTTTCTCATCTCCAGAAATACTTGTCCCAAAGTAGCAGTTTTTTTTTTCTAATCCAGAGATATAACAGCTTCCTGAAAGGCATGCAGCCTGCAATTAACTTTTTTCTTTGCTTTTTTTTTTTTTTTTTTTGTGGAAGAATGAAACTTTCTAACATACTCTTGACAGCCTGAGTCATTTGATGAGATCTTTCAAGGTAAAAGGGTCATGAAACATCACAGAAAAAGGAGACTTCTTCAAAAACCCCAGGCCTTAACCTTTGCTATAAGTATAATTCTTTTACTTCCCAAGACAAAATTCTGAGCTTCAAAATGAACTATTTCTATCATATGGTAATAAACTAGTGTTGAATAGGGAGCAGATATAAAATTGCTCATCAATTCTGTTATTTTTTAAATTCTGGATTGGGAAAGATGATTAGTGTCAGGTCCATAACAAAAATGATTCCATTTATTTTTCTGTACCCTATTCTTTGGTCCAATCTCTTCTTCCCAAATCAATTTTATAAGATACTACTTGGGACTTCTGTTTAAGTAATACCCATAATACCAAGAGAATTTGCAAAGGTGGACTTAATAGCACAATTTTAGGATCCAGCAGATGCCAACTAAAGTAACAGTGTGATTGATCTCAAACATCAAACCTTGCAGTAGGTCTAATGGTCAACTGGCCACCAGTCAGAATGAAATCTTGATCCCATTGCCATGGGTGGGAACTGGCTGCATTGCTGTCGGTGCTCAGACTCTGAGCTATTCATTATCAGCCATATCGTCTGCTTGCTTTTCAAGCATGAGAGTGGCAATTATCTATGTGTAAAATAATTTTACTCTTTAAATGGAAACTAAGGAGATGAAAAGTGTACTAATCTATCAATAAAAGAAAATGAAACATCAGAAGAATTTATGACAATTCCCTTAGCTCACTGTAGCCTTGTGGCACTTGTTATGAGCATTAATCAGGAAAGGCATAATTGATGGTGATAACAATAGTCAGGTGTGTGGCAGGGTAATTGAGAGAACTGTCTAATCTGATCAGAAAACTGGCAGATGTCATGCAGAACATCTGAAATGCTTATGGGCTGAGAATGCCAAGGACCTCAACAGCGAGGTGAATAGATGTACTTAAGCATGGACTGGACACCAGACACTATAGAGAATCTAAAAGCAAGGCAGGTAAGTGGTAGAGTCTGAAACATGACTGTTGAAGGGTATGCTTCATTTAGGAAAGATAGAAATTAAGGTGATAGGTGATTTTCTATGCTAATGAATCTCTAAATACAAAATAACAGAATGGCTAAAACAAGGGGTTTGGAACTAAAATGCTTCAGTGTTGGTTGAACAATGACCTAATGGAAAATTATCAGCAGTGAGCTATATGCTACCAGGCTAAATTTTAGTTGTAAGTGAAGAATCCTGTTACCTGGTTTGACAGAGCACTGTGAGAATTGTGTTTCGGTGAAAAGATTTATTGTTCCACAGAAAAATGAGTGAAAAACAGAAATTGCTGGTAGAACCCAATTTTAATTCAGTGCAAGAATGTTGAGTTTCTTTATCCAGTTGCTACAGAAGAAATCAAAGGTGATACAGTAAGCAGTGGGTACATAACAAGAAGGTGTTCACAGAGAAAAGCTTTGGCTTGGTTCATCCTTTGAATAATTTCAAATTAAGTAGAAATATATCTCAGACTATTTTTGAAGAAATGACTTAAAGAAATCAAAGTAAAGAGCTGTTCAGTGGAGTCACTTGGACTGTAGAACTTGATCTGGAATTGGTCTCTGCTTTTGGTTTAAGAAATGGTTGAAATTTTCATCTTAAGCAAGAGGGAATAAACTTGTAAGGAAGGTTTTGAGGTCCAGTTTTGTGGTGTTAAGCTGGGCAATCATCAAAAAGTTTAAGCGTAAAAATCCCACTAGAAATTAAGAAAGAAGCCGATGAACAGAGAAAGGAGACCTGTCACAGGTAGGAAAACTGGTAAGTATGACAAGAGAAGTGCCAAGCTCAAGATGTCTTAAACTTGGGAAAGAAGTTGAATGTAAATCAATGGTAAATAGTTCCTTATCTATATTTTTAAAGAAAAGAAGGTGGTGAGAGAAATTTGGACTTGCATTTAATGTAAATGAGGTGTAGACTGAGGATAATCTAGTTTTGGCCAAACCAGTTGGAGTTGGGTGGTGGTAGCGGGGTTGTCAAGGAAGCAACACTGTTCTTAATGAGAATAGAAAATATGAACATATAATCTTAGTAAAGCCAAAATAAAATAAAAACTTGGAAAACATAATATACCAGTTTGGCAGGGAGAAAGTAGGAGAGAAAAAAAAACCCAACTGAATAAGTCTTAAAAAAAGGCATATGAAACTGTGGTTCCTGTAGTTCCTTTTTTTTTTAAAAAGATAGGTAAAATTGTGTATGGTTTAAAAAAATGGATTAAAAGTTTTGTTTAAAAAGTGCATGCATAGAGGTGAGGATTATTGCAGGTAACTGTTGTTCTGGCTTTAATAGTATTCAGAACTTTAAAGAAGTAGTTAAAAGAAGATATTAAGAATCAGCAAACAAAAATTCTGGAGATTGATTTAAAATGGGATAACACACACTGAATTTACCAAAGAGAAATTATACCACATCTCTCTCTGATAAATTAAATTCTTCATGTAAAGGATTTTTTTGTTTAGTCCTGACTTCAATAGATCATTCTATATGGGTCATGTGGGAAAAACCATGAAGAGTGCGACAGAGGGAAATAAAAGAAAAACTGTAAGGTAGCTGGAGAATGCTACAAAAATCTGTTCTAAAAGTAGAAAAATTTTCTTGGAAGTAGATTGAATGGGGATTTTTTTTAAAGGCCATCTTTGAATCATTGTTATATAACAACACTGGAATAAAAATCAGGTACAGCATAATTAAATTATTGCAAAGCTCCAAATTATGAAGTCATTATTATTAAGAAATGAGCTTCATAAGGGAAGAATTTGGTGACTGAGAATAATGGAAATAGGAAGGCATTTAATACTACAAAGGATGATGCTATGCTTTTAAAAACTAGTCATAAGGATTTCTTTTGCAAGATCTGAGCTAATCAGTTGGAAATGACAACAAAAAGAACTTGCATATATTAGCAGATTCCAGGATGAGGGTGAGCTACCACTGTGATATGGGTTGTTGAATAAAAGCAATAGTTTGGCACACCTGCAGAAGTATTCCCAAAAGGGACAGCAAACTGCTAAGTTCATATATGTGACAGTGGTACATGTCATTTAAATTATTGCATGCTGTTCTTGCCCATTTCACTAATATAGTTCCAATGGAAAGAGGTTTAGGAAAAGGCTGTAAGGATTATTGATGGGATGGAGAACTTCTCTGCTGAGACTCGAACAGCTTGGTTTGTTTAGCCTAGCAAAGTGAAGCTGTAAAAGAGCTCGCTTGCTCTTTACAAGTTAAAGAAGCGAACACCAGACAGAACAGCTGTTTAAAAGAAAGGAAAATATTGGCACAAGACCGAATCATGTATCACCTGGTCTTAGATGCATACATTTGGGCTGGCAATGAGGTGGTCTCTGAGGACTGGAGAAGGGGAGATGCCAGAAATTCTGTCTGATGGTAGAAATGGGAGAGATGCACCAAGGCACTGTTAAGATGAAGTGTGATTAATTTATAAACCAGATTGTATGATGATGTGGCTTGTGATAGCAGGCAATTAATTTTGATTGGGGAGGTTCCTTCCTGCCCTCTGTTTGGGATTCATTAAATGTTCTTCCCGCCTGCCTCAGAGTGCGTGTTGAATGTGACGGCACGGCACTGAGGGAACACCAACAGTGTCATTTTCAACTGTGTCATAAAATCAGGAGATATACCAGTTGGGATTGTTAAAAATCCTATGACTTTTTTCTTGAGTTCTTTCTTACTGCTTATGATTTTGCTAATTTGCTGGTTTTATACCTGCCTTCTGTCTCTCACAGTTTTGCTGTGCCAATATAGGTCAGAATATGTGGCCAATTCCAGCCTTCCTCACGGAGCACTGAAGGGCAAGCAAGAAACCAGACTTCCTCAGCTGAGGAGCAGGTCTGAATTCCCTGAGTGTGTCCAGGTTATGATGTTGCACCCCACAACCCTCCTAACACCTCTGGCACTGCAGGAGTGGATACGGGAGTCAGAGGGCAATGTCTAAAGTGCTCTTGAGCTTCACTGGTCAACACGAGGTGGGGCATCCCTTTTGGGAACCATGGCTGGGCAGTTCTGTGGCTTCTTCTGAGACATGCTTAGGCTCAAGTCTGGCATGAAAACTGTTCCAAGAGTCAAAAAGCTGTTACTGATTCCTTTTCACAGTTTTCTTCTGGTAAGCCTTAAGTTTTTCTGCAATCACTGGGTGATAAGGAATCTGGCTAAGCATTAATTCACTTTGTTGCTGTGCATTAGTAAGCAGTGGCTGCATCCCTGTTCTGAAATATATGTGCTTTAATGAATGAAATGACATTTATACATAAACTGAAAAAAGTATGAATGGATACATCTTACACAAATGACAACTGATTTTTTTAATTGCATTTAGTAAATTAAAAATGTATATGCTGTTGGTAGGGTATTAAAACAGAGCTTCAGCCTCAAGAAAAAAAAAACCACACAGAAATGAGGTAGGAAGAATAATTGGGGATAGTGGAGGTGGATTTTTTTTTAAGAGGTCGAATCTTAGTCATGAAAATTGGATCTACAGTGGGATTTGTGAGGTAGGGTAAAAGGTAGATATTGCCTGCAAAAACGCATGCAGCTGGATTGTTTACCGACATATCTTTGTAAGAAATCTTTAAAATAAGGAACCTATCTACCAGAAAGTCTTTTCATGTCTCTTTCTATGAATTGTCATGAAGCTTTGACTCTAGATAAGGGAATTATAATGAAATAAAGGAAACATTGTTTAGTTGTCAAAACGAATTTGAAGTGTGACATGTGTGGAGAGAAAGAAACCACAGAAAATTGGATATTGGCTCCTTGAAATTTACGTATGTAATGTGATGACTGTGGATTGTCTAAAAGAATCTAACCCTTCATGGTTGGTGGAATCAACTATTTTATTGACCTTTCTGGGTTTATGTTTTAAAGAGTATTAATATTAATGACACGTAAACAAATACTGAAAAAAGCTCAAGAAATATTTATTTGTAAACAACTTGATATTCACTTTTCTGCTTTTTTCAAGTTTTATTATCATAATTGCTCAAATTTCTGAGTAAGTGAAATAGTAGATTTGAACTGAATGTTGTAGAGTCTATGAAACAAAACACTTTTCACATCGTAAACAAAATATGTGGTTTACTTAGATGATTAGGATTTGCTTTTATACAAATAAGAACTAGTCACACGCCCTGCCTGTGAATCAAAAAATCAAATGCTTTGGTGTAAGAATGACTAATGCTCTTTCTCCTAATTACTGTTCAATTACTTTCACAAAGCTAAAGTGTGTAATGTTCAAGTGTAAAGGAACATAGATATATACTCTTTCTCACACACGCACAGATATATATATGAGGAGAGTCAAAAAATGAACGAGCATGTTTTAAAATACAGATACAAATTTAAGGCATTGTGCTTATCTTCTAATAGCCAAGCATTTGCATAATCAGGATTGTATCAACTTCACAAGAAATGTATGCAATCCTGAAGTCAGCTTTGATGGCTGCAGCACAGGGAGCTACCTCAGCCTTTTGTTTTTGATGTGCCTTTATAAAGAATAGTAGTCTATGTGGTAATGATAGTGCAAATGAGCTTCTGTGAGACAACTTGTTCTCTCAATGATATCACTCAGTTTTGTATAAACCATCAGTAAATATTTAAGTTTCTTTGGAATTTTCTAAAGCCTTTATAAAATGCTGCAGGAATAGGCATATAATGTGTTTAGGTTGACAAAGCTAAGACTCTAAAGTGAGGTGGGTGAGGGTCTGTTATCCCAGCGCCGTGACAGAGATGGCACTGTAAAGCCAGAGACAATATTATCTGATGTTTTGGGGTTTTGCCATTTTATGCTTAGAAATTATTCTTGAAAAGTAGGAGTAACAGTACCTTCCTTCACAGACACTAGTCAGAAGTAGAATTTTCCTTTTCCAAAAGGGTTCACAGGAAAAATTTACTGGTACCAACTGATCAATGCTAGGGAGGGGCTGGGGGGAGGCCTGGCTAGCTGCTGATAGGTGATGTGTCACTGGTTAGAAACTGCTGGAAGCTGGTAGTGAGTAAAGTAGTCATTCTCTGATGGCTGTTGGGTAGTTGTATAAATCAAATTCATGCTTCTTTCAACTCTTAGTTAACAAACAACTTGAATTTCAGAAACTACTGTGGTGGTTGTCACCAACTGCAATGATTTTTTTCAGTAATTTTGCACTGAAATTCAAGAATGGATGAATTACAGAGACTTAGATGTCCCTTTGCTACCAAAGTTGTAGTGGCCCTCCTCTCTACAACTGAAAGCATCTGTACAGATTTATAAAGACTCACGGAATTTGAACCTTAGCTCTACTATGCTTATGGCAGTCTCTCCCTTTATGCTTCTCTATGCAGTTTCCTTTCTTGTGTTTTCTTCATGTGGGTTTACTGGCCAAAAGGAGACTCTTCATGAGACTCCACATGGTTGTAGCAGCAGGACTCCAAGTGAGCTGTGGGTCAGGCTGACAGAAGGCCCTGCCTCCAGGCATGGTCCGAGGGAGAAAGGTCTTTCCCTCTGCTGTGCTTGCTCATGGGGGGCAATAATCTGCTGCCTCCTCAGTAATTACAGGACCCACCACACACACCAACCTTCTTCCTATACTCTGAGGTGACTGAAATGTTAAAGAAAAGCTTAAATTCATTTATTTCAACCAGCCCTATGCCTTATCTGCATGAGGAAATGTGAAACTGCGGCTATAATCCCCTCTCTAGGTGTGCATTCATATGAAATGGCCCTGGCGGGGCTGGGGGAGAATGCAGGGAATCAAGCAGACAAAAAGCTAGAGCCCTCACAGAAACGACCGAGAACTTACGCTAACACTGTTTCAGCAGCAGCAAAGTTTATATTTAAACAGCAGTCTGTAGAGCCAGTTCAGCAAATCAAGACCCAGTGAAAGGAAGGCTTCAGCAAAAGAATTTTTTTTTTAGTGAATGCATGATATTTTGAGACAATTAAAACTAATTTGGGACAGAATGTGTTACCAGTGAATGAAGCCTGTTCGAGAAGACCTGCAGTTGCAGGTAGCCTGTGGGTGTGTTTCCCCACATGGCCTTTCACACACCCCAGCTCTTTTTTTCCCTTCCACTCCCTACGCCTGAATGCAAGGAGCGATTGCAGCCCAGGCTGAGCAGGCAGAGGCCCCGTTTCTGCTCTCTGTAAAAGCTACAGTAGTTCCGCGTACTTTAATGGTGTCAGTCCTGATTTACTGTGGCACAACTGAGCTTGTAATCTGGCTCTGAAATAATAAATTGATGCACACTTCAGGGGAAAAAAAGGTTGTGCATAAAATCAGGAAAATGCTTTTGTTAAGGAAGGACTGTGAGATTTTTATTTTTTATTTCATTTTGATTTTTTAATCTCTGGTAAAAGTGTCAGGTTTTTCTCAGACTGGTTTTTCACATCAGAGTAAAAGAAAAAGAATATACAGTAAAGAGTACTTAGGGCTTTGTGGAACTAAAGGTAAACAGCGTGTTGTTTGCATCAGTGAAACGCATGCCTTTTTCAACGTGTCAGGGCACTTCTGATACACTTGTGTTGGCATCATTATACTGTGGTAGGAGGAAGTCATTTATTTATTTATTCTCTTTTGGCATCCATGAGATTTAGAGATGAGACATTGCCCTTCTGGATACATAATCCAATTCTGATGCTTTCGTTTTTTCCAGTAAAACATCAATAATTTGATATGTTTCTATTGTCTAAAGCGGTTTTGTCTTGATGAAAGACATTTTAAGTGGGCAGAGTTTCAGAACAGAATTTCTCTTATGTGGCTTGTCATTATGCGTATGATACGTAAGTAAATCTTATCTATTAAATTAATGAGAATGTGGGGAGAAGGAAATATTTTTGATCAGCAGTAACCAAACTCTGAGAACAGGGAGGAAAAAAGATGTGCGAAAAGCTTCAAAATACAGCACCGCATTGTTTGCAAAAAGCCTGCTGTTTCCTTTATGTCTAACTGATCCGTGCCAGAAGCCCTCTTGAATTTCTACAAGAATAGAGCTTCAGATCATCTGCATTCAGTGCCAGAGTCATGGCCCTGGAACCGATAATTGCCTCTGACAGGATTTAATTACCTTCTCCAGGACCTTTTCTCTGTTTGATTGGAGACCACCCCCCGCCTCCGATCAAATCAGACAGCGCTAACATGCCGTGGCGCCGGAGCCAATCCCGGGCACGGCCGGCATGGTGACCTTGCCGAGCCGGAGCCCATTGGCGGCAGTGGCAGGCACCCGTCACCGTCACCAGCCGGCCACCGCAGATAAGCGAGCAGCCTTCATGCTAATGGAGGCTGTCAGCACGCCGGGGCATGGCGGCATGGGCAGGCACCAGGCCACCAGCCCCGCAGCCACCTCTGTGGGCCGGCTGTGACCATCTTGAGGGTCTTCTGCGTGCCCCTCTGACACGAGCGGGGTGTGCTTCGCCTCCCACCGGCATTTTGTCACCCAGATGCAGAGCATCGCTGCTTGGCATGCATCACGCGGCCCCTGTTTTTAATATTAACTTGACGCGTGCAGTCGCTATATTATTTATGGTAGTTTTAACGTAGAGTCTAAATGTGCCCTCGGCTTTCAGAAGGAAAACTGCATTCCTTAAGCAGTCGGCTTTTGGAGGCCTAATGCTTCTAAGGTGAAATGGCAGCAGCATTCAAAGCACAGTAGTTTCTAGCAAATACTTTCCCGTCCTCAGAAATTAAGCAAAATCTTTTGCCCGCACCTCATTTAGCAGCTGGCTGCCTTGACAGCGTCACTGCTCAGGGGCTTTAATCGGCCAGGCTTCAGCTGTAAGGTGTGTGTAGCAGCCAAGACTCAAGATACTCTTATTTTTGTTCAAAGCTATGTCAGTCTCAGTGCGGGTAGAGGGCTTGGCCCTGCCCCAGCGAAGCAAATGGCCGAGATCCCGGTGGAGCCAGGGTAGGTCCAGCCTTACTTCGTGCTGTATTTGTTGCTTTATCTGTTTTCACCTCGAAGGGAGATGTAGATGCCGTGTACTGAAATGGAGGGAG
Organism: Falco peregrinus; assembly: GCF_023634155.1. Classification (NCBI taxonomy): domain Eukaryota; kingdom Metazoa; phylum Chordata; class Aves; order Falconiformes; family Falconidae; genus Falco; species Falco peregrinus. Next base: position 13,893,153 of record NC_073729.1, read on the forward strand.
GGGGTGATTTGATGTCATGGTAACTTCTCCAACTATCCATACAGCTGTATATAAATTCAGCGCTGCTAAAGGCGATGCATCTCATAGCACCTCAGACAGCAGTGGAGGGATGCTGATGAGATTCTTTTCCTTGTGGAGTCACTGAGAAGAGCAGCAGTTACCCTGCTGAATGCCTTGCATTGCAGTATTGCCCCTTCCAATTTGAAAGGCCTGCCAGTACAACAGGGAAAAGGACCACAGACGGTGCTGCAGTAGCAGCGTTACTCCAAGAAGCAAAAGCACAGAAGCGGGGGTGGTGGGGAGCTTGTTCAGTTCTGCATTAGATAATCTAGCCCTTTGTGCAAATGCCCTGTCTTCTTTTTGCCAGTTACCCTGTTTTTCCCTTTTCCTAGGGTTCTATATAACTGAGGATCCAAGATGTTTTCATATGCTCTAAACAGGAATTACAGGGATGTAGGGCTCTCCTACCCTGAGGCAAAGAAAAATCCATAGGAAAGCATCGTTTGGTGAAAATAAGTTGCGTTTCTACAAGGCAGCAGATAACCGTTGTATGTGTGACTCTGGTCTGACCGAAGGCCAGTTTACTTGGGAGCTATTTCAGCCTTCTGCGGATTGGTATGGCAACACAGCGGTCTTCTGAGATGAAGGGATGTTAGAAAGAAAAAGGTAGAGGTGTGACTTTTTTCTTTGTCTTTCAAACTTAGCATATAGCAAAGTATGCAGACCGCTTGTATAGGCTGAGACACTGCACAAATGATCTTGACTGCAGTGCAAAATCTCTTCCCTTTTCTCAAAGCAAAATACTGAAAGATCAAATAGGCAATGCATCCTTCTTAGTCCAGGTCCCTCCAGAAACATGGAGGGAAAATCCACTGAGCCTGACTCTAAAAGTTTTAATTTCCACAATGGACAAAAACCACTCAAAGAGAGAGAGAGAGGCAGTTGGGGGAGGGTGGGTGGAATATGAAGCAAGTAGCATTTTATTTTTTTTTCATTTGCCCAGACAGATTCCACTGTGAACATGTAATGGTTTTCACTGAGGCACTGTGTTATTTTAAGGTAAATCTGCTGACTTCAGAATGCATAATCAGTTTCATGATCGTAATAAATTATATCACAGCCGCATCTGGTGGGAAAATGGAAGGAAATGCACAAAGCAAGAGTGGTAGGACAGCTTGTTGGTTCGGATGCTAGCCTAGAACCCATTTCTTTGTTGCTTTTTTAAGCCAATAATTTTGAAAGCATCTAGGTCTATTAAAAGCTCATTTTGAAAGCATTGTAGGCACTCAGAATGCAAGTCTCTTTGAAAAATATTTTTGAAAATGTTACTGCAGTTCAGTTCCATAGCTGTAAATTGGGAATTGCAGCACTTCTTGCAAATGTGATGTGTGAATAAACATATTTGAAAGCAATTGGGACAAAACAGGAGCTCTCTAAGGACCTGAGATAGACAGACAGGCTACAGGGGCTGTGGTATCGAGAGCATTTATTCACTAGCGGTCATAGCTTAAGCAGCTCGGGCATCTATCCCCCTTCCTGACGGGTTGCTCCCAGCTCTTGCATTTGCTGCCACAACTGTTTGCACAGCATGCTGTACAGTGAACTTGATTGAGGAATAGATCCAGCTTGGTAAAAGATAAAATATGTGCTGACTACATGGCAACACAAGCATCTGTGCCAGCCAAAACACTGGTTGGCACGTGGGGCAGAACCAAGGCTGGGGGGAAGGAGGGTGGGAGCTACTCAGGCAACCTGCTACTGAATGTAAAAGCAGTCCATTCTTATTTTTAAGTACCTTAAACATTAATCTAGAAGAGTAAAGGTTTTGTTCTAATATGCAAAAAGGATTGACCATGGTCTGATGAGAAAACTTGGAGCATTTTATCACTGATTCCTATACAAGCAAAACTGGCTCTCTGATTTATATATTAAAAAAAAAGAAGGGAAATAACCCAAAATTTGTTAACCATGGCAGTAGCCCATGAAAGAGATGATTTAGGAGTCATACTGTCAAGTGTTATATTTTGATTTGTCTGAAGAATTTAATAGAAAACATACAAATAGAATGCTGCCTTTAAAAAAGAAAGCTGTATTTTTTTATAACTTTTCTTAGAAACTTGTATTGTATGCCTGCTACGGTATTACTTTTTTTAATTGCCACTACCTAATTGTGAGATAAATCATTGTTCCGTTACCCTTCCATATTTGAGATATAGATACTCATACTTCAGGTTTGTCTTCCCAGGCTTCAGTGGCAGTATACTAAAGATGAATTTCATCTATTCCATGTGACACAGGTTGTTTAACAGGAAAATGTTTTTATTAGAAGAGCTGGGTTAAGGGTCCATCTGGAACCAATTGAATTCTCTAATGGCCTAACCTTCTATTTCTAGAGGGAGAGAGGAGAAAAAGCAGGGAGGAAATTTAGGCTAACAGTGTAGCTCTCTGCTCCCTCCAGCCTCTTGATCCTGCTCTCTTGCTGTAATTTGCCACGTCCTCATCTTTGTACATACAGCTACTTCTATGACTTGCTGTAAATTGTTCTGTTCAAATAATCGCTGTTAAAAGTCATCATCAAAAAAGGAGGGGAGAGCACTTACATAGGACAAATGAGGGAAGAGTAAATTGTGCTATGGGGAAAGAAGTGAGCATGGGTCTCTGAGAGTAGACCAGAATCTTCTCAAGCCATTATCACTTGAGCCAGTCATCACCGACGCCCACATGCCATGTAATTACAGACTCAGTCACAGACTTCAATGATTAGCAGCTCTCTTTAGATTACCCAGGTACCACTGTGTACCTCCCAGGACTGCATGCGAAGGCTTTATGAAGTACTATAAAAATAGAAGGCTATATAATGCAGCCTGATTCCAAGTCCGGTGGCAATCCCAGATGTCTTTCCATTATTCCAAGGGGGTTTGGCCAGAACCTGTGTGTAGCACTTCCACATCAGATGGGAGGAATTCTGCCCATCATGTGCTACAAATCAGGCTGAGCAAAAAAGAGAGGAAAAAAAAAAGATGGAGATTTTTTAAAGGAATTTTTCATATCAAAAAGACATTGAGGCAGCACTTGTCCTGGTATTGCATTGTTTGTAAACCCAGAATTTACCGAGCTCCCCATTTTGTAAACCTATTCTCATACTCAGGCACAATGTTAAGCAATTTCTTTCTTAAATGCAGACAGCCTGTAAGACAGCAAATGATTGCTACTTGTCCAGGACGAAAAAGGCTACAGTACATACATTAACATACATCTTGGGATTCTAAACTTTTTTGATTGCACTGCTAGTTCAGTTCAAAAGCAGAGTGTAAGAGTCATCGATACATCACTGTATTTGTCTCTGCTGTTTTAGCAGCATAAAATAAGGTCTCTGCCCCAACCACCTTACGATTTTGTTGTTAAGTGATACAGAAAAAAAAATCTCCAGAAGGAAAATACTTTCCCTTTTTGAAGTTGACCATTGAAAACATTTTGTTTCCAAGTCATGTTGTATTATTAATTCATATCAGGGTGGACTGATAGCCAAATGTAGAAAAAGAATATTATGATAATAGAAACAAACAGCTGTGAAGTCTGAAGCTGTGAGTTTTGTGAAGCTTGTGTTCCTTAGCACCGCGTTTCTGGCAGCAACATTACAGGGTAGAGCATCGCTAGAGGAAATTAACGTAAAAAGTGTTGATTGCAAAATATTGGTATACGTATTTGTGTATGTGTTTGGGGAGGAGATAACTGTGCAGTTCACTCCTAACCCCATCTGCTTAAGTGCACTGCACAGTTGTTCGAAAAAACCTTGTAAAAAAGATAAAATCGTGAGTACAAAGAGCCTAAAAATGCATCTATATTGAGAAACTGTAGCCAATTGATTATTCAGCTGGCAAAATGGAAATTTCAAGTTGCATAGACAGCTAATTGTGGCCTGCCTATGGAATGACAGGTCTATAATTTTTAGTTTTGTGCACATTCAAAGCCAGTCACCTTGACACTTAACAGTCCATTATCTGCCGGCCACCGACCATATGATGATATTCAAAGAGTGACAGGCCTTTTCCATTACAGAATGATAAAATGCACTATGCTTTATTTGGATAAAGCTGTCTTCACAGACAGAGCAAACCAAGTGCTTATCTGATCCTTGCATGCAACAATGACATTGGGTCACCTTTTACTCCACAGGGCCGACCTTTTTTTTTTGTCATTGTTCTTTGGGGATAAAGGTGAGTGAAACTGGTATCCCCAGTATTGTTTTCTAGAAGAAAAGGTAAGCTGGCATTCATATCTATGATTTCTTTCAGTATCAAATAAGTTATATTGCAGGAAGCATTGGGACCCAGGTCATGCAACTACATGATTCATAATCTAGGGAAAAATGTTTGGTTTTTTATCAAAAAGATTGTTTTGTTTTCAGTATGAATACAGAGCAAGGTCAGGAAACATGTCCCAAGATACTTCCTATCAAATAATAAAACCCAACAAACTGCCACAAATCAGGCTGAGACCTAGCATTAAGTTGAAACTGGAACAAGGGTCTGGATCCAGCCAGGGACTCTGCTGCACCTTCCCTGGATGTGGTAAATGTGTCTGTGGCATTGTCCCTCGTCTGCAGCAAGAACATGAGACTAGGGACCATCTCTGTTTACAGGAAAAAACGTAGCTTGAAGACCAGACGGTGCTTGGAGGTAGTTTTTAGGTTAGAGCATTCCCTGCCTGGGCATCTCTTCAAGAAGGTTGTGTGATCCAGGGAGGACCGGGAAGCAGTGACTCAATAAAAAAACCTCAAGCCACGGTGGACATAGGGGTTCTCTTACTTGTACCTTGCTGTGGAGGGAAAGCCATTCACTTTGAGTGCTATGAACGATGTGAGTACAGGAGCTTGCAGTTTTCAGGAACCTAATGGGAGATGGGCTCACACGAAAGGCATAAGCTCTGCTTTGGCCTTAGCACTAGCTTCTGTGCCCAAGCGCTCTCAGTGAATTTTATTTATTTATTTCTAAATATCAGTTTCTAGTTGGGAATTCTGAGTGTGCCTTTAGGATAACTATACTTAAAATTTTTCTGAAGTTTTAACAAGAGACGGTATTGTTTTTCTTTGCTGGCAGAGCCTATTTCAACTCCCAGTGACATTAGCGCAAACACACTTACCGATTCACTGTGTGCTAGAGCAAGTGCTATATGAGTAACCCTGCAGAACTTTGCAAGAGAGAACTTTTATCAACAGTCCATTTTGAAATTCTCTTAAAATGCTAAAAATCCTGTGAATTACAAATTTACAAAGCCATTTTCTTGAGTGTTTAGAGTGAGCGAGAGTAACCTTTGCCACTGGAAAAGATTATTTCTGGATTTTCCAAATGATACACAGCCGCCCATTTCAGTGTTAAGTATTATTCTTTTAGCTGCTTGATTATTCTGGGATGAGTGATGAAATCCACAATACTTTGGTGATTCCTGTAAGAAATGTACTTCATATGCAAACGTTCGGTTTCCTATGTTCTCATGTGTACAGTATATTACATGTATTTATAGCTCTGGAGAAAAGGCTAATGAAGAGAGCATACTCTGAAGCGAACAGACATGAGGCTTCATTTGTTCCCTACATGCCGCAATAATACTAATACACCTTTTACTTTACAGAATGGCTTGTACTTGGGGAATTGTGTTTCATCCAATTTTCTTGCAAGTAATGAACAAGTTCCCCCAGGTTTATTGGCACTATCTTGTGCACACTTTTTTGGTGTAAATTATTTATTCTACTAATTTAACAGCAAACAGTCCTGGATAGTGAGCTTAGTGAAGCAATTTCATATATATTGGTTGTAGGTTAATTATTTAGGGATTGAGATATCTCTGGTAATGCCAAATAAGTACAGGCCTAATCAGAGAAAGCAATTGAATGTGTCTAGGTTTTCCAAATCTGAGATCATGCAACCATTATTTGATGGTCATTAAGTTTGGTATTTTATTGCAAAAGAACATGAATGTGTTTTGAGGTAGCCCACAAGTTAACCCTTATAATTCCTGCCATTTGCCAGGTGATCGACTCTTTGGACACTGAGCCAGCTAACCAGACAAATCCACATATTCTGTTATTCTGGAAACGGAGAGAGTTAAGGATGTTTTTTGATATGTGTCTCATGAATAGCTTAATGGTTTGGAGGCTGTTGAAATATGAATGCTAAAGAATCAACTGGTAAATCGTGTTTAGGACTAAAATAAACATCCTCTGCTGATTGTTTTAAAGGTAGCGTGCAGCCGCACAGAGGAGATAGCTTAAGTGTTATAATCACCACAATTTTTATGTAGAGATGCTGATGCTAATTATTTGAAAAACATGAAACATCTCAAGTCCTATGTAGCATCACTACCTAGTGTCAGTTTAATGGGAATGGGTATTGTGTGGGGGTTTTTAATTTGATGAGGAAAACATTATTCTTAATCGGTATGAGGTTTTTCCAGCTGACACAAAATAAGATAGGCAATTCATTGGAGAGGAGTGTAAGCTCTGAGCAGAGCCTGAGAAGACAATGAATGAAAAGCAGCGTGAGGAGAAATCTGTGAGCAATGCTTGGTGTGGATAAAATGTTGATGTTATGGCATAGTTGTTTCCATTCTGTCATCTTTATTTCTACAGCAAAATTACTGCTCTGTGCTGTGCTGTGCTGTGCTTGACTCCTTAAACGGCACTCAAAGCAGCCCTCTGGAAGGGCTGGAAACTCTTTACCTTATGTCCATGTCCTAGGACCTCTTCAGTAGCAGTTGGAGCAGGTTGTTTTATTTTTGAAGATCCCCAATGGAGTAATCTGCTCTGTAGGCAGTTTGTTTTGGCAGGGTTTGTTTTTATTTTCTCTTTATGTTTGTTTTGGTTTTGTTTCTTTGTTGGATCTTGTTTGTTTGTTTGTTTTTAAATACACCTGTGGATTTCTTTTTAATGTTACATTTCACGCAAGTTCCTAAAATGTGCCTTGAAGTTGGAGCAGATGGTGGGGAACATTTAAGATGATCTCTTTTTTTCTAAGGCAGTTCATTCCACAGTTTTAGGTCAGCCTTCATGGAAGCACTTGCTTCCTTCCAGATGAGCCCTACCTTCTTGCTTGAGAATCTGTTTTGTTGGAGGAGCGAGTAGTTCATTGCAAAGCTTTAGGATGCACAGGCTTTCCAGCGTAGAAAATAGAGGATACGATGGTGAAAGCATGATGGTTTACATTGTCGAAGGGACGTCCTGAAGCATTCTGCACTAATTGGATTTTGTTTAGCACAAAAGCCTTTGTGCCAGATGTGTTGCGCTGGTAAGAGAGATGAATAACTGAAGCCAGATCATTAAGAAGCAGGATAGGATGGAGTCACTTAACGGCAGATTGAAGGAAGAGTCATTCATTGCCACATAAGGGCATTCTGCTAGCAAGGATTTCAAGAGTACAACTAAAGATGCTTCCCATTTTACATTCCATTGATCTGAGATGCATCCTAACAATATATTATTTTTCTCTATTTCATTATGTCAAAATAAATACAGTCCTTCAGGGAGGATCAAAAGCTCAGCTACATCAGCTCTTCCGTGGTAGGACGACACACTAATCTGCTAATTCTCCAGTTGCTGTGGGATTTTTGCATTTCTAAAGAGAGGGCTAATAAAACTCGTGATTAGTGGAAGAAGAGAAGGGAACCTTGGGTAGTGCTTTAATGATGGAGTGCTTCAGGGAAGCAAGAAGGAGACCTGGGGCTAAAGTCTAACGGACAGCTTCTGAAAAGAAGCCCAAAAAGATGGATGATGAAGTCTCTCCAAGGCTCAATGTAGCTGTGGGGTGGAATAAAGAGATACTTCCCGCCGTGAGTTTAGAGATCATTCAGCAACTTATATTTTATGGAACGATGGAAACTGAAAATTAAAAACATGAAAGGAAGACTGTAATAGTTGGAAAAGTATATGAGGAATTTTGCCAAAAGTATGAAATAAAACATACAGCTGTGTTAAGAAAAATATTTAACTCCATTTTAAATGCCATGAGTCATTAGGATGTGTTAAAAGGCAAAAAGCAGCATAGTATGGTTTTCCAGCAAAAATGAGGAAGGAAAGCTGCATCTCACTTTATTGTAAAATGTTTTAGTTACAGGAGTATGTTGAACTTCTGCTTAGGTGCAGTCCCTGTGCTCTTAAGTCCATCAGCTTAGAATTGTGCAATTACAGTGGAAATGGAAACACAGACAATCAAAGGCTTCAGAGTTACATAGGATGGATATAGGAAGGGCTGGATGGGTTATGCAGAGGATTTGGAGTGATTGGACATGTACTAGTTCTTGTTATTTTAGAAGCTTATTCTGTTAAGACACGGTGCCAATGACAAGTAAGAAAAGTTACTTTTTCATAATTCAGGAGTTATATGACCTGGTAGGCTGGAAGAAGAGAAAGAATCTCTTAATATTTGGCTTCTGTGGAGTATTCATACAGTACAGCTATTTTTCCTATGAAGCTGAGGATGTGTAGACAATTGAGCTATGCAGTATAATTACGAGGAACAGTGCATCCAATTTTGTGATACTAGTCTAGCCAGTGAGTGAGAGCAACAAATGAAAGACACAACTTCATAAGATGAATGATTTTCTGATTTTGATAAACCACTTGTTCATTCAGTATGAGGAAGAAAGATGGATATGGACTTAGAGAGCAGTGATGGATCGGTCTTTAAAAGCCTCCTTGTTTGGGAAAAAATTAAATATTTATTTTACTAACCTAGATGGGGATACTAGCTAGTCCAGTGTTTAAAGTTATGCCTGTATTATGTTTCTTAGAGTTCTGTAAAGAACTAAATGGAGTAGAGGGAAATGAGCAAGCTAGGTTCTGGAAACAGTCTGGTTTCTAATAGTAAGGACCTCAACAAGCCCTAATTTATCCTGCTTAAGAAAACACTGGTTTTGAATTCCTTGCTTTTTCTTTCCTGCTTATACATTTTAAATTGTCAGTGTAGGATTCAATTAAGCTAATGGGTTAAGAAGGTGCAATTTTGTTGGTTGTGGTGCTGCTTCTGGGCGAGTATTCAGCAAGAACCCCCTGGATCCCACTCTGCCAGGTTCCCTGCTTCTGCTTTGCTGAACTGAGCTGAGACATGTTTGCTGCAATATGACAGGAGATCCAGCACTGTATTTCTAGTGACAGACTTCAAGTCCCCCCTTCTCTTCTTGGCATTGACTTGAATTCTTGCAGAGGGGACACTGTTGACAGGCACAGCGGTAAGGATTTTTAATCCTTTTCGTAACAAAACTCATTGAAAATCTTCAGAAACTCAACATACCTTGTCTGCTTGACTTTGTGCAGCAGTTCATTTTTTATTTCTGCTGAGAAGCATTTCTTAAACAGAGTGCAAGCCAGTAGGAATGTCTATACAGAAGATGTGATGCTTTCCATTGTATTACCGAGCTGTTTCCCAGTTTACTTCCCGGCATCTCTAATGGCACGGAGACAAAGCTGACAGCCTATCTACATGGAAAGGAGGGCACTAGCTGATCTGGATACAGTCAAACTGATCAGGGAGCCTTGAAATAAGAACACCTAACAGATTCCGGGGGTTCTGGGTGGAATATAGCCTTTAAAAGTCTCAAGAGAATACACATTGTCTTTCAATGACATGTCTTTCAATGAGTCCTCTCATTTTCACATTTCTTTAGCACGAAATGTTAAACGGAGATTCCACCTGCCTGTTCCACAAGTAGGTCAGCATTTGATAACTGCATTAAAATTGGCCTTTCCTAAATCCTCTCTCTCGCTGTAATCCTTTCTGTCCCTCTCAATTTTCCTATGTTCTAATGCTCAATTATGGAGAAAATGTTGAGTCTTTTTTCAGATTATTTCCAAACTGCCATCCACAGTGGAGCTGTTTTGTTTTTGTTTTGGATCACATTTCTTCCCCAAAAGCTTCCAAAGATAGACATCACAGATATGACACCACATGGGAAAGAAGAAGGTTTTTATGCTCATACAAAAATTCCATCTCTCTTTTTTTCTATTGTTCTGAAAGAAAATAAAAAACTCAGACTGTTTTGGGCTTATGAAAATGTCTTAAAGAACACATTCAGCATATTTAAATATATTTGGTAATTTAATTCTCAAGCCTAACATCCAGTTCATTTTCAATGTGGCCTATCACTTCTGGTGTGACATTACTGAAAACCCTCTGATTAAAGCCAGCTCTCTTATGCATACTTTACCTCTGTGACCTATGAGTAGCTTGAAACCATTTGAACTCTGTCTAAATTGGATCCCCCTGGTTGTAAGTGTTACTGCGTGTCAGTTCTATGTCAGTTGGATGGAAATCTTGCTGCAGAGGATGAAAGTTCACAGCTCAGTATTAATCTACTGGGCAAACTACATCTAATGCCTTCAGTTTTCTTGAAATAAAGCTTCTGATGACCTCTGACAGGTAAAATACAGTATAGGATTTTCTAATATTCATTTTTAGTGTAGATATTTAAAATATAGCATGTATCATCCTTCTGTACCAGATAAATGCTATGGGAGATGAAATTAACAACAGTGGCAAGTGGTTTATTGGACATGGAGACTTTTGTTAATAAAATATATCTAGGTCCACTACTTCACAATTGTCTTGTTCTCAAAACAAAAAATGCAAATCCTGGCTTCAGTAAAGGAGGCTGTGTATTGATAAACTGCTGGCTGAGATTCCCTTGATATCCGTTGAATGATACTTTGAAACTGGTGTGTGAAGAGGAGTTTAAAAAAAAATAATCGTGAAGCTGCATGGCTTCTGGAGCAGGCAGCATAAATCACTGCGTGCTGGTGGAGGCTGTCTTTAACTCACAAATAAGAACTTCAGCTTTAGCACCAGCTACTGTTTAAAAGAGAATCTGTATAGATTTGTGTGGCTTAAATGACACCATTGTCAACATCCTCGGTTACAGAATGACACCTTTACTCTGCTCTGTCAGTGTCAGGGAGTCTTAAATTGTAAGTACATTACATTTGGGGTTTTTTTTGAAGTGACTTTTTTGTATATAACATTCCAAGCTAAAAAAAAAAATAAATCTAATGGGTGCAGGTTTGGAAGTCTGCAACTTCATCACACTTCTGTTTAAACTAACAATAAAACCCATACCTCCTTCAGTAGGAGTAAGATTGACTTTTATATATTTAGTTAGTATCTGAAAGGGACTGATCCTGTGTTCCTTGCAACTCCCAAATTGTTTCTGAAAACACTGGGATTTGGTAGGAGGAAAGAAATCTAAGATTAAGCTCTTGTTTGTGATGGGAGGATGCTGATGCTTGGAAGGATGCTTTTTAGGCACTAGACATGAATCAAATTAATCTTTCTCAAAACCCTGCTCCAGTCCTACCAAGAACAACTGAAAAAGCTTGCTTGTGCCAGGCCTGAGTGGAACCTTTGGCTTTTTGAAGAGCCTGTGCTTCAGCCTCGTGTTTGAAAGAGAAATTTTAGTCTACAGTGTACACTTGGTTGGGATCTTTTGAGCCCTTCCAGCTCCTCTGATTCTGTAACTGCAGTTTGTCGTTGCAAAACATTGCCGACTGATAAATCAGATGAAATATCTCATCTGATGACTCTCATCCTGTCTTTCCTCTCACGGAAGTACAAAACAATAGTGATAAATCGGTATCGGTATGGCCAGAGGTATTTTAAGACAGTGGCTATAGGATCAGTTCTTGGACAGTTTAGGAGCATATTTTCCTGTTTTTACATTTTTAAACACAGCCTTCTAAATTCCTGAGAGCCTGATTCTTTTTCCTATGAGTCACACAAAGAAATAAATTTTTGATTACAACATGTGCAAAGCCCAGAGTCCAAAACCTGAGAGCTCTCTTCCGTCACAGGCTCTAACACCTGATATCAAAAGATATATATCAAAAGTCAGTGGAGCTCCCTGTGAGTGCAGTGCCTGGGTCACCCGGATCTCTGGGAGACCAGGGCTCATTCAGCAGCAATGCCACGGAAGTTTTCTGTAAGTACCCGTGCTGTATGTACACATGTTCCAATAGAAATGTAGAAAAACAGCATAAGGACTCTTACAACAACTTAACAAGAAAAAAGGCATGGTAGTTTTGGCTGGGAGAGTTTAATTCTCTTCGCGGTAGCTGGTGCGGGGCTGTGTTTGGGATCTGTGCTGCAAACAGCGCTGGTGGCCAGGGATGCTTTAGCTCACGCCGGGCAGCGCTTGCCCAGCGCCGAGGGCTTTCCTGCTCCTCAGCCGCCAGCCAGCAGGCTGGGGGGCACCAGGGGCTGGCAGGGGACACAGCCAGGACAGCCGAGCCCCACGGACCAAAGGGACATCCCATCCCATGCGGCGTCACGCTCGGCATGGAAAGCTGGGGGAGAAGAAGGACGGGGGGGACGTTGGGAGTGACGGCGTTTGTCCTCCCAAGTCACCGCTACGCGTGGCGGAGCCCTGCTGTCCTGGGGGTGGCTGGGCACCTGCCTGCCCCTGGGGAGGGGGGAGGGGATTCCTCGCTTTGCTTCGCTTCCATGTGCGGCTTTTGCTTTGCCCATTAAACTGTCTTTATCTCAACGCACGGGTTTTCTCACTTTTACTTTTCCAGTTCTCTCCCCCATGCCACCAGGGGAGAATGAGCAAGTAGCTGCATGGGGCTTGGTTGCTGGCTTGGGTTAAACCATGATGAAAGTATTAAAAAAAAAAAAAAAAAAAAAAGAAGAAGAAAAAAAATTAAGCAGCTTGCCAACTATGGCAATCTTGTGGCTTGTGGGCTTTAATCATTGATTTTTGCTTTGTTAATTTGGCAGTATTGAACGCAGGTAACTGTAGCGTTCTGATCCGACAAATATGTGGAAAAGAGCACATGGATGAAAATCCATCAGAAGACAAGTGAATGTCTCAAAGTAACATGAGTGTGCATCATTAGTCAGATTCTGAACTAAAAGAATTGAAGTGTGGACTGACACTGGTGATCTCTTCCTTTACTGTTCATTGGCCCACACTATTCATTTTGATAGAGACACCCAGATACGAAGAAGGAATCTACTTATTGTAGAACTCATATGTGTGGGGAAATTATAAGCTTACAGAGTGCTTTATGATAGGCTAAAGTTGAAAGAACAGAAAGAAACAAACAACAGTGGATGAAATGGTATGGTTTGATAGTTTTTACGTATGAAATAGCTGGCTAAAAGTCATGTATACTTTAAAAAAAGCTTTTATAGCAACAGCTAACATCTCATCTCAGATATAAGGGTCGGATCTCAAGGCAGGGCAGAACATCTGCTCCTTTCAATTTTACCAGTTTAGCTAGAAGTGATGCCAAGGATTTCAGTGGGATGAAGGTGATTCTGTAGCTTCTGCTCTCTGACCCAACAACATAAAGTATAGCCTTTAGTCTGAAGCTTGGGCAAAAGCTTAAATACACATTTGCCCAGGTTTATTCTAGATTTTGACCTTCTTAAGGTTAACAGCTTGATCTAAAGGAGAAAGAGTCATTGTCAGACTATTGGTTTATCTTGCGCCTGGGTAGAGGCATCAGCTAATCTGGCAAGTTTTGTGTCTGGATGTGTTTTGTAAGCTATAGAGCTTGTACGTAGGCTAAGCCTACAAAACACACTGGATATGCCACTGGGCTTGTGGGGGGTTGGGATACGAACCCCTACTTTTTCCCTTTGTCTTTTGCATTTTAATTTTTCCCCTTCTCACTTCTCCTTTCCAGAGGTGGCACATCTCAAGGGACGGGTCACTATGACAATGAGGGTGCTACAAACGCAACACCGTGACTCTGCATCGCTCAGCCACTGTCAAAGGCTATGCTGTGTGCAAATCCGAATGCAGAGCAGGAATCCGCGGGAACCCTAGGTGGACAGAAAGGTAACCTGGTTAAATTCTAACTGAGATTCATAAACCGATTTTATAAACTAGTTTTCTTTTAGAAGGCATTTTTTGCAGTAAGATCACGGTTTTGAATTTGCAGTAATAACATCACAAAAGACAGAATTGTGGTCAATAGGCCTGGGCGGCGGGGAGGGCACTGATAGAAGGCTCCTCAAGTGCATGGTTTGACTTAACGGTAACTGACAGAGGAAATGACTTTTTAACATACAGGTTTCGAGATCATCTCATGGGAAAAGATGATATCAAAACCCATGGAAATCATGGCTAGATTAGTTTAGAAACCTGAATGTATTACCAGAAAATCCTCTCAAGATTCCACTTAGCCCTTTTCTACTAAGCCTCCCATCTGTATATTCCCTAACAGAAAGAAGTCTTCCAGATATTTGTTAGCACAACTTTCTAATTAGCCTTATTGATAATTAGTCTGGATAAATCCATGTGCAGAACCTTCTCATTATGTTCTTTTAAAGCATGATATAAGACCTTCAAGAGATGTTTGTTTATGGATATTTTCCATTTCATGGTTTCTGCTATGTGCATGTCATGGTGAGATTGTGGGTATAGTTTAGTTAAATTTCCAAATCAGACTACACTTTAGAGAAATTAGTGCTTGATATCCACTGCTTGATCTTGATGATTACCTTTTGTACATGAAAACATTGATGTGACTGTAATAAATGTCCTGACATAAACATTTTAATTTAGAATAGCACACTTTTTAGAATTCCTGGGTCTCTTTTTTGTTTGTTTTGTTGTTTGCTTGGTTTAGGGTTTTTTTGTTTCTTCCTCGTTCTTGTTCAGCTCTACGAGCACACTGCTAAATGGCAGGAGGAACAACATATAGCTTGCAGTCCATCATCTGCATTCCCTTTGCATTAGGTGGAACACTGGCATGAAAATCGTAGCCCCTGCTCCAATTTTTCCAGCTGTCTCTGTCTCCCTGTGATCTTTTCATACAAATTTTCTGGCAAGTCTTTGAATATGCAAGCTTATATCCCTTTCTTGAGTGTACATACACATGTTGCTATCTCAGAACATGGGTACAGCTGAACGGAATTGTTAATGCTTTTTGCAGTAATTTGAGTGTGTTTACTGATGTAGGCAAACCCTCAAAACATGCAGCAACTTCTTCCTTTGTCCTCTTGCTCTCAGATTCTATGTAAGTTTTTTTTGTTTTCATTCAAAATGTATGAATAAAGCAATATCAGGATCTTTCCACTGCCATCTTCAGGTCTTATTTATAGAGTACTTTTACAGCTTCAGGAATTGTTAACTTTTAGGCAGTAAATGTCATCTTACTTCTGAGCTTACATTTGTTTTATTTTTCTTAGCAATATTATTGCTTTAAAACCGTAACGTGTTTTCTATTTTGGTCTTTTTCTATTGCCCCAAGGGACCTGAGCTATAACTAGGATTTGCATTGGCCACGGTGCTGTTCTTATTCTGCACATGGTTATGGGTAGACAGATGAGAGTGCCAGGGCCAAACATGGTATTTTATTGGAAGAGAGCTTCTGCCAAGATTTGGGCTTGAACAATTTGGAGGAGACATGATGTCATTGTCTCTATAAAGTGAATTCGGACAGGAATGTTGTATTGTATTTTGGGCATGTGTTTCAAAAATAACAATTAAAATACTATATTGTACGTTACCTTAATTTTTGTATTTACTCTCTGATTTCACAGTCCTCACCCTGCATTTCTCATCTCCTAGTGGTATTTCTGTTTCATTATTTTTCAAGCAGAGTTTGATGACACTGATTTAGCAGTTTCTCACAGTTCACTGCTTCAGTTTTCATCAAATTATACTTCTAGTTATACTAGACACTCTCATCATCAATTTCCATATGCCTCAAAGACATGCAGAGACCAGTTTGCCAACACTGAACTCAAATCCTAGACATAACTGGAATATGGGATTTTTTTTCCCCTATGGTGTCTGAGACAAAGAGTGTAGAATCCCTGTCCTTAGCAAATATTTTCAGCCTGGACGCATGAAAAATCTAGACAATAAATGCTATGGAATATTGATTTTAAAGCATCACATCAAGGGATAAAAATTAATGTTGACCAGTGATTACACCATAAGACCTTATCCCTTTCTTTCCAGAAGCCTGTCTTACATTAGAGAGCACTGCATGCGGATTCCAACTTCGCTCTTTCACCACGCAGTGGGAGGATTCATAAGCATCCTGAACTGTTTTTTCTGTACAGCAGAGTTTGATAATTATGATAGTTACCACATAATCAAGATTTTGGCTTCAGGCTCTAGGTTTACATGTACCTTTGGATCAGCAGTGTTACTGGGGACATTCAAAGTGACAAGACGCCTGAGAGTGACTGTGAAAGTCTTTTCCTTCCTTTAGGGAATCTTGTTCTTAACTTCATGTTCAGATTAGAAAGATCTCCACGCCGGAATGCCTGACCTCTTTAAAAGCTTTCCATTATGTTCGTCACACAATTCCCTACCATTTCCTATAAAGGGACCACACTCCTGACCCAAAGGTAATCAGGACTCCATAAACTGGAACTTTGATGGAGATGTGCTGGAGACCATGGTTCTTAATGTCCGTCAAAAGCATAAAGTTAATTATGCAAGGCATGAAGTGAAGCTCTATTTATTTAAATGTAAAGAGGTTAACTCCGAGTAACTCTTGACAACAGTCATCATCATCAGCTGAATTTGCCATTAGATCTATAGTCTTCAAAACAAATCTTCAGGATAGCATAGGAGTAATATTCTGGCTTCTGCACCACTGTGTAAATTGCTCTCTTTGCACTGTGAGCTAAGGTCTGTTTCAGTTTTGCAATTTGCTTTCCATGTGGAATTTTGACTGATGTTGAGACTTTAATCCATAACTTTCAGCACAATATGGACCTACTCTCAGGATTAGAGAGGTTTTCTCTATCTGCAGGAAATTCAGTTTGTGGAATCTGTTGTTTGCAGAATGCACTCAATGTGATGTAAACCCACTTCTGAATCTTCTCTCTAAAGTCAGAAAAATGTGGGTAGAGGGAGAATGTAGAGGAAGCTGTCCGATGTCTCGCTGTGTCTTCTCAAAACTCATGGGCACACAGTTCATCTCACATCCAGGAACAGAAATGTAGCGTGGCCAGTACCTGCCTCAGGATGAGATAATCTATGTCATGAAGAGGGAAGGGAGCTGTCGAATGGGTTAAAGGTCAAGGAGAAGAGAGGTTTGTAATACTCTTTACTGTAGTACTAAATGCCTGTTTCCCGACAGACCTTCAGGTTTTGGAATTATTTGGTACAATGAGCTGTGAGTGCCTGAACAGCAGCTGAATTCAGCTGAAGGTTTTCTCACATGTTGGTTTTGACTCAACGCACTGTAGACCACTTCAGTAATAAAATGATCACCTGAGGAAAAAGGCATCCACCTTCTCCTAAGCAGGTAAATTGATATGCAATACATACGATGTGTGAACACCTCACATTCCTCCCACAGCTGCATATTCCCTGCCACAGCTCATTGACCAGAAGGTGACCACCAAAAACCTTTCCTTGTATTGTGCCCTGAGCCTTCAGTATCCGTGAGCTCCTGCAGTAATGTCTTTACAATAACTGTGCATTAAACGATACCTGCACCTTTATGTACATGCAAAACTGAAGTCACTGCCTGCTCTGTTTTAAAGGAATAAATTACCCATACATCCTTCTCAGTTTTGAAAAAAGAATGTTTTGTGGAATGTTCAAAACAACAACAAAAAATAATAGGAATTATTTCTTCTCTAGGTACATTGACTAGCAGTTACACTGGGAGTTTTTAGATGGGCAAATGATTCACCTGCAGTTCGTTTGCATCACTTTTTATTTCTGCAGAGGCCAGGTAGGAAAGTTCCGATCAAGTATTTAATTTAATCTAATAGGGGCAAGGCAGCAGACAACCATTATCCTGTGACAATGTTCTAGTCCGTCGAATATAAGAAGAATGCCCAGAGGACAACTAGTGATATTTCCTTCAGTAGCCTTACCTGACGCTCTATCAGCATTATAATGACTTGCTCCTCTCTGTCTGCAGATTCTGACAGAAGGCCCAGGTTTCCCTTCTTTTTGAGAAGCGTCCTTTTTCTCCAAAAGCTGGTGCAATTCTATGGAGAAGCCATGGATTCTTTGTGAAGATGTAGTGTATGCTGGAGTGCTGAACAGCTTAGTGTATGGACCCGTGTTTGTGAGATAAAAACTCAGATAAAAATTCATAATGTTAGATTACAAAAATCAAAAGCCAAGAGGCTCTTTTTCTTTAATTCATTTTTAGGGTTTAATTAGTTGCAAGTTCTAGTGTCTGATTTTCTTAAGGGAAAGAAGCTCTAAGAGCTAAAAAAGCAGTTTGTATCTTCAGAATTGGAATCTTGTTGAGGTTTTTCTGCTTGTTCTTTCTCTCTAATACTATGTTTTTCTGTTGTTTTCACGTTGTCAGCCAGCATGCACACCAAATCCTCCATTATTTGCGGGCTACAAATGGAGGGAGAGAGCAACGCAGAACTTTTAATCTATCCGACTATGTTCTGCAAATTTGGAATGTAGTATCTGCTCAGTGGGGCATGAAGCCTAAACTAATGCAGTTTTCTCCTGTTGTCTTCTGTTCCACAGTTACTGAAGAATTTTTGCATTAATGAGAAGAACAAGCCTGTTAACATACAGTTTTTGGCAGAATCGCAGTGGTCTGTATTGAAATCTGGTGAGTTCAGTGACTTTCAGTGCAAATTGCTACCAGTGGTTGTCCACTGGTTCAAACTCTACTTTCTAAAAACGTTAATAAATCAAAATATGCATTGTCTAGTACTGTACCAGCATGCCCTAGTTGCTGCAGGCTGAAACTGAATCCTGCCTGCAGGACAAATGGGAACCCTTGATGCTCTGGTCTTAAAATTGCTAAAAATCTGGGAAATACATGTCTTAAAACAAACCAAACCCCTCTGATACTGTGTCCAAACTGAAAGATAGTGTGAAACATTGCCCTGTAATGTTTTCTGAAACTCTAGCATACCCTGTGTGGGGCTGGGTCCTGCACTGCAGGCAGTGGCACTCCGTACCATGCCAGCCATCACTGCTCAAGAGACCATGCTGTGGACTAGATTGGGGAAGCGATCTGCCTTAAAACCCTTTTTGCCTTTTTGAAAGAGGCTTTTTAAAAAACTGAATTTGTCCTTGTGCGGTTTATAACCCTGATGTATGGGACCAGAAGTGAATGGCAGAGGAGTGGAGCAGTTGTGGAAACACCCATGAAGCGGTACTGTTGATCATTTAATACAGTGGGATGTGGCTTTGTAATCAGGTCTTCCCTCCTTTGGTCAGATGATGGAATATTCTTGAGCTTACTGTGAGAGTACTCTCAACAAGCAACATGCAGCAAATTACGGAGCACAGTAATGCACCACATGACATACTACATCCTGACCAAGCAGGATCTGTATCAGGACAGTACTGTAACCACAGACCAATGTCATGATATACAGTTTGAAAGGGTTTTAGGGTTTCGTTTGGTGTCTGGTTTTGGTTTGTTTGGTTTTTTTTGTTTTTTTTTTTTTTACTTTCTTTCTGTGTAAAAGCTCACTCAAAAAAAAATCTTGTTATTTAAGGAACGAGTTCTCAGAGGTAGACTTTAAATGATACTTTCTTGTATTGCTTCACAGATGTTTAAGGAAGATTTTTCCCCAGGTAAAGAGCAAAGTGAGATGGGTATCCATGGTTCACTCTGGCCTATCCTATGTGTGTCTCAAAAGTTGTTAGCTCTGTCTTGTGCTTGGCAGAAGCTGGAGACGGTGGTACCTATGAAGCATGTTAGAGGTTACATAATAGATTTTGAAGAATCTGTGTGCTTTTCATGATACTGTAGTGTTTTATAATTTTTTTTACATCTGCTGCCTCTGTGCATTTGATGATACTCAGTTTGGATTTACAGAAGTGAAAAAACAAAGTCCAGCAAAAACTCTGAACATAACTAAGGTTTCATGTATAACACACACTTTTAACATTACGAATAGCCAGTATTAAAGTAAACAAAAGCTGCTTGTTCACTGTTTTGAATTTTACCCAACTAGAAAAATCAGTCCTGTGACACTCACAATAAACAGCTTGTTTACTTTTTAAGTTTTAAAATTTATCTCTGAGTTCCTCTTGGCAAGTGTGTACTAATAAATGCACATTCCAGCCAAATTAAAGACATTTTCCTTTTCTGTTTTTACAGACTTGCATTTTGATGCTGCTCTTGTGAATTAGAGAAGAAAGGCAACAAGATGCAACACTTTTCTTCACCAAATCCTTTAATCAATTTAAGAATTTTTTTTCCCCCTCCTTTTAGCAACTCCAGGGCCAGCACATTTCTAAAGTGGGTGCATCTTAGGAAAGCATACTGTTCTCGGGGAAACGGAAAACAAGTAGTTTGTAAAAAGGAAGAGTTTTATTATGTCCTTTTGACAGAAAATATTTTAGTTTGTCAAGTCCTATATTAAAAACAGTGCTCCCAGTGACTGTATCACAGCTTGGTGTTGTTGCTTCATACTAAGCAACAGCATTTAGTATTATGAGAAAGATGTGACCTTAGAATCAGGTCCCACTCTGGATTCGTATGAGCAAAACCCAAGCACCACGAATTCTCAGGCCATATGCCTCACGTAAGGACTAGTGAATTAGTTCAGTACTGGGACACCGGGGTAACGTCTGATTGTCTCTCACCATACCAGGTATCAGAGAGAAGGTCTTTGAGCTTTGTCGTTCCCAGTCCAGCCACCTACCCAGGCTTCTACCCTGTTTCTGTGCTCATTTTTGTAGTGCTGAGTGCTTGAGATGTATCACAAATACAGGAAAATTCCTTCTGCTGCAGCTGTGGAGAAGGGATGCAACAGGTTTGGGATCAAACTTGCTCCTCCTCACCTCCTCACCCCCCGCAAACCCCGCCACCACTTCCCCCCATATTTTTATATGGCAGTGGTACCAGTGAAGCTATCCTGTTCTCTTTGTGTACCCAGTGGCTCCTCTTGCTCCCTGCCTTGTTCCAGCAGGAACATTTGTGCAGTTACGAGGTAGGTTGGATGAGGAGACTGACCCACACCAAACCAGATGGTTTTTCCCTGGCGCTAACTGGATGGGTTTCCCGGGTGGGATTCCCTATTCCCACTCCAGGGCAAGTGCAGGGGCAGGAGCGGGGTAAGCGGGCTGAATGCTGGAGTGCGGGTTTTGCAGCTGTGTCACAGTAAGTTAGCTACAAATATTTGTGAAACTATGGCCTCAGACTCCATTCCAGGCAAAGATTCCCTGGGAAATGTTGCTTAGATTTGGTGAGGAGGACAACTCATCTGTGGGCCATTTTGTCTGAAACAGGAATTTTCCTTTGGTGGTTCCCAGTGCTTGCTTCTGTTAAGAGGGGAAATGACAATAGTAAAAAAAACCATCAGGCTGAAAGGTCTAATATCAAATCTGGAAAAAAAACTTATGCTGTTTAGCCTTTTTTTTCCCAGGTTATTTTCTAATTTGCCATGTTTTTAAACAGGGCAATCCATCCTAGCGGATTTTCGTCTGGCAATACTGGGGACCTTTCTCATTGTTTTCAACAACAAAGAAAAACCTGCCTGGTTGCCACCCATATCCAAAGGTTGCCCAGAGTCAAAATGACTTATTTAAACCATGTAGGGGACGGCTTACTCTAAGAGGCCTGTTAGGAGCTGAGCTTTGCTGTCAGCTCGATTGCTCTGAATTGTCGGGAATTTTTTCCTTTCCTTTTCTTTATTTCTCCCCATTGTAAGCACACGACCGTGGAAGTCCCCCCTTCCCTTTGCTGTCTCGAAAGTAAAAGCACAGCCACCTCGGAGCTTTACTTCGTTACTGCTCACTGCTGTGACACGACCGCTGCGGATTTTGGGGTGGGGGAGACAACGGCAACCTCCCTGATTTATTCCTCCCTATGGAAAAGCCCCCATTATCCTAAGGCGATGTTCACCCTCCAAGGCTGACCCTACAGCGCATTTTTCCGATGGCTGAGGTTAGCCTGCCTGCAGAAGGAGCAGAGCACCGCATGAAGAACTAAGGATGAAAGGTGTGGAAGATGGGAAAACCCGTTTGGGGGATTTTTTTTCCCCCAAAATTGTTGTTGTTTGTTTATTTTATTCTTTATTTCTGCAGGGGCAGAGCCGAGCAGCTCCGCGCGGTGCCGGGCCGGCGGTGTGCGAGGGGTGCGATGCCCGGCGGGGGGGAGTCCCGGCGGGCTCCCACACAGCCCCCCCCGCGCCCCGGGACTGTGGCAGCCGGCCCCCCCCCCCGCGGCCCCCGGCCCCCGGCAGAGCCGCTGCTCCCGCCGGCCTCTCCCGCCGGCTCGGTGGGGGGAGGCTGTGCCGCGCTTGGGAAATGCAGCAGCGATTCCTCCCTCCCTCCCTCCCTGCCCGGGGGGGTGAAGTGCGAGGCAGCGGGAGGAGCTGTGCCTCTCTGTGTGTGTGTGCATGTGTGTGTGTGTGCGTGTGTGTGTGTGAGTGTGTGTGTGTGCGCGCGTGTGTGCGTGTGCGAGCAGCGCTCCGTGGCCGCCGTGTTTCCTGGTGCCTGCTCCCTGACCCCAGTGGCAGCCCCGCTCACTGCACCGCGCCCGCCCCCGCCGCCGCCCCGCACCCGGAGCCGGAGCCGGAGCCAGGCCGCCGCCGGGCACCGCCGCGGGGTCGGGCGCAGGTTCTGCCCCGGCCGCGCCCCCGCAGCCCCATGGAGCGGCCCCGCTGCCCGCGCTGAAGGCATCCCCGAGCCGCCCGCCGCGGCAGCCGGCGGAGGGAAGGTGAGCGGCCCCGGGCCGGTGCCTGCGTGCGGGGGCGGGGGGCGGCGGGGGCAGCGGCGCACAAAGCGGCGGGTTAGAGGTGCCGTGTCATGGGCGAGCGGGGGGGCGGGCAACGCTCCGGCGCGGCGGGGCCAGCCTGCTGCGAACAATAATACGGATGGAACCGGCCGCCGGCGCTGCCCGCCTGCCCGGCGTGACCGCCCCGAGCCCGCTGGGTCGGGTCGGGTCGGTGCGGCGGCGCTTCCCCGCAGCCCGGGCGGCTGTTCCGGCGGCGCGGAGCCCGGCCGCCCTGCCCTGTCCCCCCAGGCCGTGCCCCGCTGCCCTCCGCCGCCGCCGCGCCTCTCGGCCGGGGCGGGGGGGGGACGGGCTGCGGCGCTGGCAGCGGCCTGGGGCCGGGAGGCGGCGCGCCGGCCCCGGGCTGGGGGTCGGGGCTTGGGGCGGCGCGGCGGGGCCGGGAGCGTAGGCCGGCGAGCATTGTGCTGGCTGGGGCCAGCGGACGGGCGGCAGCGCCGAGCGGCTGGCGGGGGGGGACGGGGCTGCCGGGGGCTCGGGGGGCACGCACACGCCGCAAAAGTACGGCGGGTAGGGCGGGTTTGCTTTGCCGCTCCCCGGCGGAGTTTCCCCCTCTGCCTTCAGCCGGCGGGAGAACCCGCGGTGGAGCCGCGATCCCGGAGGCCTCACGCACTTGGAAACCTCCCGAGGGCGGGGGCGAGGTGCGGGGGGCGGCGCGGTTGGCACCGCCGCGATCGAAAGCAGCGGGCACCCCCCAGCCCCCGCCGCGCTCCCCCGCGGAGTTTATTGCATCCCTCCCCCGAACACCCCCCCCCCCCGCCCCCAGACCCCGCTTCGGCTCGGCGGCGGCCGGGGCTCTGCGTGCGAGGGGAACTTTGTGCGCCATGGCACGTACCGCACCGCGGCGCAGAGCTGCCCCCGCCGCGGCGAGCGGCCCGGGGGGGCCAGGCAGGGGGCGCGGGGCGGGGGCTGCGGCACACGCCGGGACGGGGCCGCGCCGGAGCCATTGGCCACCCAGAGCCATCAATCACGGGGTGGTGGTGGGGGGGGGGGGGGGGGGGGAGCGACGAGCCCGGGGCCCCGCGGGGCCGCGGCCGGGGCGGCCCGGGAGCCGGCGACGGCGGGGAGCGGCCGGGAGCCCAGGTACCGCGGGGCGGCGGCGTGGGGGGCCGTGGTCCGCACCCCCCTTGCCCCCCCCCCCCCCGCCGGTGCCTTCTCGGGCGGGGGGCGGTGGGTGCCCGCGCTCCGGGGGGTTGCGGGGGCTGGTGCCGCACGGTGCCGGGATAGCGGCTGTATCCGCGGGAGGTGCTGACACGGGGTTAACCCTTTCGGCCGGCCGCCTTTCAAAAGCGGCTTTTCTAGCGCCAGAGCCGCCGGCAGGCACATTTTTGAAATTCAGATGAGGGAGGCGTAAATATTTTATGGGGGAAAGGCTCTCGGCGTGCCTGCGGGGCGGGCGGCGCGCCGGGAGACGGCACCGGTGACTTCTCTGCGCATCCTGGGCGATAGTTTTTTTGACCCGGCGGTACCATGCGGCTTTAAAATGTAGCTGCGCCTAAGTCCGTGCCAGCCCTTTTCTGAAAAAGTGCCGGTTTGTACCTGGAGACCTGGGCCGACGCGTACAATAACGCATCCGCGCATACCCGCGCATCCCTGCATCCCCCCGCATCCCGGCGCGCCTCCGCGCTGGGGCAGGGCTCTTCGCCCAGGGTAGCAGCTATGGCTGGGGGGGGTCGCAGCCTGCTAAAGAAAGAAACAGTCCTCATTTCGCTGTTTATGACTTAAAACCGGTGGGGAAGGTGCTGCACGTTGTTTTACTTGACAGATCTGAAAAATAATGCAACTTTTAGTCTTTTGTACTCGCCTCCTGTCTGTAATCTTCAAAGAGTGGTTGCAGGTGGAGGAAGGACGGCGGTGATTCAAAGTAGCCTTTTTATTTTTGGTTTTTTTTTCATCTTGGGCCTAAAATAAATTTGTTCTTAAAGTTTCGAAGCGTTCAGCTCCTTTTTGATATTTTCTTCAGAGAAGTTCACAGTAAAGAAGGTAATAATTAGTTCTTAGGTAATAATTACTTCTGGTAGGTGAGCTGTAGTACTCTGTGGAGCATTAAATGGAAATTAGAGAATTGACACAGAAGCCAGCTTCAGATTTTACTTTTTTTTTTTTTTTTTCCTTTCCTCTCTCTCCAATCCGGCATTTGTTGTTGAATTTCATTTTAAAAGGATACTTTGTTCGGCTTTGTCTTAATTTAAATATAGAGATTTATTTTTAAGATTAAAGATTGGAACGATGGGAAGCAATTGCATCTTATATACTTGCAGTCTTACTGAAAGTCAACTTTAAAGTATTTAATACAGCTATTCAAGTATCCTCTTATAATTTGTTTTATGCCAGTTAGTTGTAATTTCTTTCTGTAACATGGATTGTTATAAACCTTGTAAAAAATGCTTATTATCTTTATGTATAATTCACTCTCATGAACAAATTGGATTTTTCTTCCATGAGTGAAATTTAATGTTCTGACCTTTCTGATTCTAGATTACTGAAAATAGTGTGATTTAGCTTTTCTGAAAGCCCAAGCATATTTTTGTTGTTGGTTTACTGTGTTGTTTTATATTGTAGCTTTTAATTGGGGAAAAAATAACATTAGACATGTAATTTTTACGCTACTACTTAATTTATGCAGACGCTGAAGTTCTTGCTGTGTAAAAGAAAAACTTCGTTGTGTTTGTTTTTTTTTTTCCTGGGAGCTTTGATGGCTAGCATTTTTGTTAATGACAGTCATTTCTCTAACAGGAAGATGTTTTCATTTGTATTTACTTTTCAGTGCAGGGCAATTATGTTGCTCTGTGTTGCACACTCTTGGTAGTTTCTATCTCAAAAGAATTACAGTACTTGGAACAGGACTGCAATTTGAAGCAGGTGTTGTGTTTTACTGTTATGCAAAATAACACTAAAATATAATTGTAAGGGAAATTAAGGAAACAGCTGCAGACTTGGTATGGTAACCGCTACATTATGATTCCTGAGCAGTTGTTGCACGCATCTTACACATCACTTCTAACACAGCAAAGGTTTGGTTTAGTAAAGCTCACCTTGCTGATTTTCACTCCTGAAACTTGTGCTTATTATGAGAGGGGGTTAGTGCAAAGACCGGACCATAACCTTAGTTAAGGATGTGTACTATCTCACTAGTGACTCAGTTTTTAAATGGGAACTTTATGGTTTAGTTTCTTTTTTTCCCCTTTTCGTTTTTATCTTTTTTTTCCCTCCAGTACTAAAGATGATGAAGGATAGAACCCAATTACTGGAATGAAGGTTGCAGAATGTCTTAACCCAACTAACATATGGAAGCGTACATAGGCCTGAGGTTGTAAAATAGTAAAATAAATGGCCTATAGCAGGCCATCTGCCATTTGCGGGGCATTTTTATCATGCTTCATGCCAAACTGGAAATTAGTCTTTGTATTAAAAATATATTTTGAATACAAATCAAAGATTCCAAATGTTTAACGTTACACATGGCAAACACATTTTGATCTGGGAGCTAAGAGAAGTCCAGGATGATCACACTAGAAAAATACTGCTTAGCTTGATGCTCAGGGCTCTCAAGTCATGCTCTTGTCTTTCCTATCTCTTTGTCTGCCCAGCAAGCACTGATTTATTTTTGTAAATTACACACCAGATATGAAAAATCCACTATTGCATGTGGCAAGTAAGTGGGGGCGGGGCGGGAAATCAACTGATGGGAAGTGTCATGATTTCATGGAAGTCCTTTCAGCTAGGGTGGTGTGTGCCAGTTGAGGGTCTGCCTCATGGACAGGGCTTTTAGGGAGTTGCTCATCTTTAAGGTATTCTTCAAACATCAGCTGATGAATTTTCACAGTCCCTCTGAAAGGAAGGCAGCTGAGGTATCCCCAGTTTATTGATTGAAGAAATTGAAGCACAGATTCTGTGCAGGGAACTCAACAGGGATGGGGTTTGGGAAGTTTCTGGCTATTTGGGCTTACACTCGTATTATAGGACGCTTCCAGTCTTAATGCAAAATATGTCTAAGAGCACTTTGAAGAAGCGAAAGATAGGGATGCATAGAGAGGGAAGAGCATATTTCTTTCATCTTATGCAGAAATATTTATGCATAACATCGCACTTAAATGTCAGATAAATCATTACTGTCAGGTGATGAATCCAAACCAATTTCATTGCTAGTGCACTAGAACATGAGTGTTCTATTACTGTTGTCTAGACACTAGCCTTTCTCAGGACAGATAAAGACTTTGATTCAGAGGTATGTGGGTCTACCTTTTGCTATGCAATTGGTGAAATTCTCTGGTTTGCATCAGTTTCTCTTAAGTCTCTCAGATGTAACTTATTTTGTAAAGCTAAAACAGGGCCTTAGAAACAAGTGTGGGTATTTGTAGAAAGCCATTTGTCCATCAGGAAATGGGGTTCCCTTGTTAATTTTCATGGTGGCAATTAGCACAAGATGTTATTTAAAATAAAGAATAGTGAATGTGGAATATTTAATGGGAGCTTTCAACACAGTTTTCCTCCCACCCTTAAAGATAAAGCCTTCCTTACTTTCAGCATTTATCCTTTGGATGTATTTAATGGTGATGGAGTTAAATGATGAGGAAATTTTAAAAAAGAGTGAATAGTAAAGCTTAGAGAGTTGGGTGATGGGTACATCAAAAATAGATCTTTGAATGGAAAGCAGGGGAGGATGAAGCAATATGTCCGTGTATATTTACATCTCTTTTGAATTTATAGCAGCGTGTGCTGTCTTTCTTTCCTGGCAGAGGTCGGCGGAGTTGATGAGGAGCTGCTGGGAGCTGGGAGCCACCTGGGACACGATGCCCTACCCTGCTCCTGGCCTTGGGAAGCTGTGAGCTGCTCATGTCCATAAGGAGGAAGGATGGCTCATGGAATTCCTTCACAAGGCAAAGTTACCATAACGGTGGATGAGTACAGCTCCAACCCAACGCAGGCGTTTACGCACTACAACATCAATCAGAGCAGGTTCCAGCCTCCGCATGTGCATATGTGAGTATCCCTGACACTGCCTGCCTGTGTGCCTGCTGTGTGCCTGCCTTCGCCCTTGCATCGGGAGCTGCTGCTGCCCGACTGGGTTGAAAACTGGAAAAATTGGTTAGTCACCTTAGCTAAATAGGTAAAAAGGTTATTCACTTTTCTAACGTGGTGTGTTTGAGAAGCCACTGCTCCATCATCTCCTGGAGATAACTCTGCTGCCAGGGACTCCAAGCACCTTGCCCCAGAGGGGACTAACTGGGTGCATTTTTCTGCCACTCCTCACTCTGCAGATCTCACTTTGACTCGCCTGAGGGACCCATGGCTTTAAAATTTAAGCTCCCTTCCCCCAGCCTTTACACTCAGCTGCGAAATAGGGCTAATTGGGACTAATTGTCCCCCCTGATCACTGAATCCTTTGTCCTCCTGGTTTCGAGTGGAACGTGTGCCGCATGCTGCATTCCACTCGCAACCTGCTGCACAAAGGGCTCGGGGGGGGGTGGGTGGGTGGGTGGGGGGGGCTGCCCGGTGGTGCCTCCCCAGAAATACAAAACCCACGACCCTGGCCCGGGCTTAAACCAACAAAAAGCATGGGAAGTGGGGAGCTGAAGGCTTCCTACCTCACCTTGTTATTCCTGGGTATTGTATGACCCGCAGGACCATTCCTCTGCAGGGTCCCCAGGCACAATGGTCTGCATCAGAGCTAAGTACCAGTTTTAACTGAATTTCCTTCCCATTGTTTAGTTAGGTTTGATCTTTATCGGTTATTTCTCTGAAGGTTCTTTTTTTTCCTTCTCACATTAATAGACTGAAAAGCACGTGAAACTAAAACAAAGACGACATCTCTCGACCTCCTGCTGCCATTGTTAGGCAGGGTTTTGAACGATGCCACACTATTGAATTTGATAAGGATTTTGCATAATAAGGAGGGGAAAGTTGTATGGGGCTTCATTGCATTTTTGTTATGTAGAAGCCTGCCGGAAGAGTCACAATGTAGGAGTTCAGCACCTTCTAATAGGATTTCCTGTGGTTACAACCTTCCTAAAGGCAACTTTAGGAGGGATGCTGAAGAGTTGTCTGTCCTGCCTGTAACTTTTCAAGGTGGAAAAAGTTTTCCTTAATTACATTTATTACTACAACGGTGATGTAATTCTTCTTTTAGAAACAGTTCCATTTCTTGATGCACTTTTCAGATCTTTTGTCAGCAAATTTGTGCTGCGTGTTTGGTGCTCCAGACTGCACTTCTGACTGACCTTATGTACAAATTCTATGTAGAGAATGAATTCAGAACAAACAAAAGAAATGTAGAAAGCAGTTTTGAAGAATGCATTATAATCGACATTGATGTCAGTGGGAGCTGGTTTGAGGACCAGCTGAGTGTGGTGTTCAGCATTGTAAAAATTGCTCGTGCTTTGTTTCAAAAGCTTGCAAACAATTTATACAGCTACTACTCTAATAATTTGCATCTCTCTTAAACGATACTGACTTGACAGATGTCTTAAAAGAGATTTTACTTGTTTGGAGAAGTTGTGTAATTGGAATAAATACTGAAGCTGTAAAGTAGAACATAGTGATGGTATTTTAAAAGATTTTTAACTGAACTGCTGCAGCTTTCTTAAAATCAGTAAATTGGTTTCAAGGAAGGGTGCGGCATACTAGAAGGGAGATCAAAATTTAGAGAAATTGGACAGGGATTAGTCTTGGGTTCACAATGGGAGCAAAGACAACAGCGTTGTGGTTCAGGAGGTGAGTTCAGGTTTAGGTCTGCGTTGCAAATGATGGGATTTAGAAAACCTGTTGAGTTAAAAATGCCAGGATCCTAGCAGCAGGTCTCTAGAGTTGTGGGAAGAGGAAAGCAAGGAAAGGGCAGCTGTGAGTGTGGGTTTGTGTGATGGTAAGAACGGTATTTATGGGGAGGAGAGGCTAGACTGTGTGGTAGCTTCAGAAGGCATCCTTATTTGTCTTCCCAATGTTTTGTAATGGAGGCGTTGTGCATATTTCTGAAAGAGGATGTCATCAAGCGAGAAACCCGAACAGAGAATCGGTGAAAGCAGTATTAACAAAGAAACCATGATCTTTTTACCCTGTTGTATCTTTGCTAGTGCCACATTGCGGCAGCTGCCAGTATTGTTTGATTTGACTTCATTTTACAGTCTGCTTTTCTTTTTTTGCGGTCTTGAAGTAATGCATGCAGCTTGGTTTTTCCAAGGGGGAGTTTGAGGAGGTTTTATTCTTCTGTAGTGAAAAAAAAAAAAATTGAAAAAATCATTGGATGATGGGAAATGAATAAAGCAACACGGTAACTGAGTGTTATGACATGTATGCGAATAGCAGGGCAATGTATTGTTACAGGGCCCTGCTGCTAACCATAAATCTGTAGCTTGAGTGTAGCTTAAGGACAATGTTCCTTCCTGAAGGAAGTAATATTTTTTAATAAGTAATTTCTTTATGGATATGCATCTCCATGTGCAAAGGTGAGAAATGGATTCTTGGTGTACACGGAGCTGTTTTCTGGTTCTCGTATCTTTTGGCCCCAACCCTCACCTTGGAGTGAATGGAGAGGCTGTGGAACACCATCAGCGTAAATCGGGCGGTGAAGGTACTCCTGCTGTTACTCTGCCTGTTCTGTGGGACATGTGTCCTGTGCTTTTTCTCTGGCTTTTATTTACTGCCTTTCACACGAGTGTCATGTAGTTTGATCAGCAGGGATACAGTTCTCTTTTATCATCTATGTATTTTTACACCAGCGCTTCTTAGTGGATCCGTTTAAGCATAGTATCAGGTAAATAACAGTGTATTAACGCTGGCTTTGCTTGGGCTGGCTGTGACAGCAGTTTTGTCAGTTACTTAAGCTCTGGTATAGTATGGCTTTTGAATCAGTCTGTCCAGTCTTTGTATTTTATTTCTCAACTAATTAATGTTTGAACAAGTGTTCTGAAGACAATTTTTACTGTACGATTATTTTGGATAAAGGGATATCAGGTTAAATATTTTGTCATCCTGAAGCAGCGCTCCCACCCACAGGTTTCACTTAATTTTCTGAAGATGTTGTACAGTGTTTGCATCTGAATGCTTTGTTCAAGTCGTGTTTACTTTCATTTAGTTTTAATTAACTGCATCACCATAGTTCCTTGCTTTAAAGGGCAGTTGCAAAACAATAACAATTATAATATGCCTCCCTTTGATTATTATTGTTCTGAAAGTATTGATACTTTCCCATTTTTTTTGTTAAGAATTGTGGCTGCAAGAGGCAAATGTTGCTTGCCTCTTTGGTGTAGTGAGTGCTGCCAGATATTACAAGGTGGTTTGTTTTTTTTTTTTTTAAAAAAAAAGGGGCGGAGGGCAGGGGAAGAAAAAGCTTTCAGGCTGGTTTAGACCTTTGAGATGTTTGGTATGAGGCTACAGTCAGTGGTGGCAGCGATGCCCACGAGCAGTGGCAGAATGCAGCCCTGGGGATGGGGTGGCAGGCGCTGGAGGAGCTGGCACACCGGGCAGGTGTGTTGTGCTGGCAGCTGCAGGAGGCTTCACCCTGTCAAATTCAGTAGGCTTTAATTCAGTAGTAGGAGAGTAAGAAAGATAGAGGCTTCTGTAGCAGAGCAAAAGTCTTCTAAATGAGGTTATTCATACCTGGAGATACATTGAACAATCTGTAACTATATAATTTTACTGCCTTTTCTGTACTGGATTAATTCCCCATGTGAATATTCTTATTCTAAAACAACGAGTATAAACAGAATGTTATATTAGTAGAAATATATATATGTAGTTGAATAAAGTATTTAAATGTATGAGTGTGTGTAAATGTGTATATATAATAATAATAGTAATATAAAAATATAGCTGTATAATCACAGAAGAAAAAACTTTCAACTGTGATAAAGCCTTAAATTGTTACAACCTGGAGAACTTAAAAGACTACTAACCTTGAAAAACAGAATCTTGCCTATTTTTTTCTTTTCTTGGGGAAACCGTTCTGCATTTAATGAGCTTTATAAACTGCCACTGAGATTGGTGGGAAGTCATGCATTTGATTTGTAATATTACCAACTTTTGTTTCCTATAAGGTGTGGGATATTTAGGGGGAAAGAGTTGGCATTAATAGAATATCGACTTATTTGACGTTTACAGAACAGTGGAGTTCGTACCTGTGGTGATACTGGTTGAGAGAATACAGAGGTTCAGCCTTCAGTTAGCTGTCCCATGTGTGACTAGGCAGACTGCTTCAGTTGGTGCTGGTACAATAGAGGATCACAGTTTTGGTGGAAATTGTTGCTCTGTCCATTAATAACACTTCCTACAAAAGCATACATAGCTCATGACCACCTAAGCACCTTTTCACTACTGCTTTTTCTAAATAACTAAAAAAAACCCAGTACTCTTTGATACAGTCAAGGTACAATTAAGCTGTAATTGTGAAAACAGAAGTACGTGGAATGAACATGTCTAAAACTTGAGCCTAACTTTTGGACACAGGGATTTTTATTGGCGTCATGGCTCACAGCTTATGTTGGTGCAATTTTCGTCTCTCTTCCTTGCTGGTCCCTCAGTGGCATGGGTGGCTGCTGAAAGGCAGGAGTTTACAACCTGATGCATTAAGTAAAAGAAACCTGTCTTAGGGCAAGAGCAGGAGCCCTTCAGCAGCTGCCCCAAAGCAGCTGAGAGAATCCTTACAGCTCTCCCAAAATAAATAGTCTCCACTCAAGAAGAGGGCTGTTAACTCATTGCATTTTCTGATGCTCTTGCCATAGAACAACAGAAACCAAGTTGCAAAGATGCTAATTTTAATGGTCATTAAGAAAACTGACTTACTGGAGCATGTGCATGGGTGTATGTCTGTGTGAGTCAAGATCTGTACTGATCTTAAGGATACTACGTTATTTCAGGTTACTTACTTTGCAAAAATCAAAGCATAATGCAAGTTCTAAACTTAAATTTACATGTAAATTTACATGTAAAATGAGAATAAAAACATTTTCATGAGGATACACTTAAAGGCTTTTGAGGTGTTGGAGTGGAGCATGCTGAAAGTGAGGTGTTCATACAGACTTCATATAAAGCTGAGGGATTGCAGTTTTGTAATTAAAACTCAAATTTGGGCTCTTTGTATTGTGTTTATGCAGTGTAGTCATAATATGCTAAGCTCTCTTGAAAAACTGATTGTTTCTGACCTCTCTTTTTGTCATTGTGAAAAGGAATAGTATCAACTTACCTTTTAAAAAATGTTCTGACATACCTGAAGGCTGATGCTTAAAAGTGCCGGTATTATTACAAATGTAGGATAGGTTTAAATTCATTTTTTGTCACCATTGCTCTGTTGGTTCCTATATTTGCATGTTGTCCTGTCCTAAGATGGAAGCCAGGTCTGGTTTAAGTTGGTGATAACCCCCTTTACCTCTGGTGCTAGTGGGAGCAGGCTGCCAGAAATCCACCAGCGCCTCAGTGCGAGGCATCAGCCTTGTGCGAGTACTACTCCTCCTAGACGTAAAAAGCTGGGATTGTAGGTTACTCGCAGGTCTGGAAGGGGGGATGTTCTTTGATACTCAGTGCTGAGCCTGCTGCTCCCCAGCAGCTAGCTCAGCCCCGGTGCCGCATGCTCTGCCACCTCCCCAGTGATGCTGGCAGAGCCCTTTGTGGGGCTGCTGTAGGTACCACTGAAATGGTTAAACACATCTGTTGGGTGGTGTGGGTGGGTGGTTTCCCCAGTGAGCTACTTTCAGTGATCTCTTTCTTGGTGTAGCCTCACCAGTAGTGGGTTACGGGGTGGCCAGCACAGGTGGGAGGGTGGGGATCTGACAACAGGCAAGGACTGGAGGGGATGGACATGTCTTCACCTTACTTCTTCATCGATGAAATTCTGCTGTTACAACACCTTGTAGAGTCAGCCTGGCCCCTGTTGGTAAAGCCTGAGGGGGAGAAGGAAGGAAAATTGTTTGTGTTTTATGCGCATGTATGTTCATGTTCTTTTATGTGGCGTTAAACCTGAAAAGAAGCCTTCAGGTAATGAGCATTTTAATTATAAGACCCTATTTCAGTAGCTGAGCACTATAAATAGAAATTTTCATTACATGATCGGATTCTACATTTATAGCATTACCTATGCAATTCATTTAGCGGTCAGTCATACTGAGTGACAGTTTACTTATGTTTTCACGTCTATGTACAATATACAGTGTGTTCTTACCTTACGGGAAGTGCGTGATGTGATCTGACCAGGAATCCTTTATGCAGCAGCGGTCCCTACCACTGCCCCTTGTGCTATAGGGAGACTGCTCACCAAGGCAGTTTTTGCTATGAAGTAGTTAGGAAAAAAAAATAAAAACCATATACGTTACAATCAGGATGTTGCACTGTCACTGGAAGCTTTTCATTTATTTTCGTAAAATATCAGGGAAGTAGGACTGTTGTGGAAGCAGCAGCTTCTTGCTTTTGTTTAATGCTTGAAGGGTGAGAGCGCAATCTATCTTGGGCACAACTTCTAGAGCGCAGATTTCCAAACAGGGAGGTAATACTTTACAAAACTTGCAGGCTCCACACCGCAGATCCCATCGTAAGTGTTTGGCTTGTGATTTTCTCCTAGTGGCAGAATGAGGCTGGTCTTCCCTGGCAGTGGTGATGAGCTCCTCCCTGTGACACATAGCTATTCCAAGCCCAAGGAAAGTGCTGCACCTGCCTACCACACATCTGCTTTTGTTTTGCAAATCTTTCTTTGTGTATCTTGTTGGACAAATAAACAAAAGGAAGGCCCTGTAAACAATGTGGGTTTAGGTGTTTATGTTGTAGTTAAATTACTATATGTAGCTTGCTTATGTTTGATGCAGGGGTGTTTCAGAAGTGAGCAGGTGGTGTTGTGATGAACATTGATTTTTGTACTGAATGTTGCAGGGTAGCTTCTGGAGTTTACATTTCTGATCTTGAGCTACCAGAAGTGGCTTCATTTTCAAGTCAGTTGCCTAGCATAAGTATCTACAGAAAAATTCAGAAACGGAGAGCCAGAATGCCTGTCTCCTTCCCAGAAGAACACTTGGAAGGCTTTTGGTTTTGAATTCTGTAAAAGGCCATGGTGTAACTTGAGAAAATAAATGTGCTGAGGCATAGAAAAAGTACAGTGAGGTAGGGAGATTTCTTTAAAACATGCCCCTATGGACAGTGAGCTTGTAAAGTTACTTCTGTGAGGATACAGTGAAGTTTGGCATGAGGGTTACCTGCCTTACTTGAGCGATACATGCCCCCATGGAGCGGAGAGCCTGTGTTGGGTGGGAAGTCTGCTCAGAAGTCCGCTCAGTCTTGCGAGGTAAAATCATTCCCTTCTTAATTCATGCCAGGTCTTTCCGAGTGCCTAGAAGATTTTCCAGCAAGTTGTGAGTTTTGGTCTTTGAAGCAATGGCTTCTTGTTTCCAGTGGTTTGAATCATACTTGGCATGTGCAGTTGTAGCTTTGTGGACTTCATCATGATCATTTCTGCTCGCAGAAGGTCTGAGAGTGGCTTTTTAGTCTTGTGTGATGGGTACATGCAAAGCAGGGCAAAATAGAGGAAGGAGATAAGTGTGTCTCTGTGTACACCTGCACATATTTCATA
This sequence comes from Falco peregrinus, assembly GCF_023634155.1. Classification (NCBI taxonomy): domain Eukaryota; kingdom Metazoa; phylum Chordata; class Aves; order Falconiformes; family Falconidae; genus Falco; species Falco peregrinus. The sequence goes on from NC_073729.1 coordinate 13,928,393, forward strand.
GAAGGTGTTTCAGAAGATATAAAGAGCTCGTTGTTTGATGGGGTTTGGAAATTCAGGTCTTGCTCGCTTACTTTCGGCTTTGATGTGGGCCAATAAACTTCAGGTACCGGGAGCTGCAGTCATTTTATTTATCTCCTGAAGAGCTGATCATAAAGCTTGCTCTTAACCTCCGTAAACCTGGAGCTTTCTCCTGGCACATCAGCTGTATGTGTCCTGCAGGATGTGCTGCGTGAAGGTTGGCTGAAACGGGATGCCTGGTGGGTGAGCACTGGTGTGGTGAGCTGCCACTGAAGCTTTCGGCATGGGGGCAGAGGATGTCTAGAGAGCAAGTCAACCTGTAATCCCCAGATAGAGTCATCCTCTTCCTAACTGATGGGTCGAGCCCATCTTATTTCTTATTGTTGTCTTGTAGATCAAAATGCTGTCGACAGATTCACCTGGTTACTATCCACTGACAGCGAAATGCTTGCCCCATTTTTATATGCTCTGTTTTACAGTGGGTGTATTTTCTAAATTTAAATTATTACGGGGAGGGGAGGAGAGACAAATAGGAAAATCCCAGCTCTCTCCTGTTTTTACCAATAGATTTGAATGATTGTGCTGTGTGGCGCCTTGCAAGATTTGTTCTCGTCACAGGCTGCAGATTTCGTATTCCCAGACCCTCTCCTCCTTGCCTGCTGCTTGACACTAGGGCTACAGAGATTCCGCTGGATGTTGACAAGGAAAAAACAGTACTGGAGGCTGCCACGCACTAGAGTCCCTGCTTACAGTACTGGGCATTAACTTATATCCAGCACATTAGACTTAAAAGCACACAGCCGTTAAGTGTAGCACTCCCTTCCCAGGAGGGCAGCAGATGGAGAGAGGATGGGGGAGGGAAGGAGAAAGGAGTATGATAGAGGGACTTTATCTGATGCATTTGTAAGCCAGGAAACTTGCTATTTACCACGTTTACAATTTCGCTGGTATAAGGAATTGAGTGTAGTGACTGGGAGCATCAGGGTCAGCACATTACTCCTAAATGTTTTGCTATTGTATCAGTTTATGGGAAGGAAAAGGTGCTAGTCCAGTATATCTTCTTCATGCTCCTTTTATATAGGGAGCACAAAGGAAAAAGTCATTACTTTTTAATTACTCCAGGCTGCTTTGTTTCTTAAAGCACATTCACTTTTAGCCAACAGTGAGAATTACCGAAGGGTTATTTTCTTCCCTGTGAATGGTGAAATAGTAGTTTTGGGGAAGATAATTGTTCCGAATTAAAATTTCATGTGGTCCAGCATATTTAGTAAATAGGAGCCTTGTCCCTGTAGTTGTTAAATGCAGTGATTAGTGACAGTGTTACTGCTTCCAGTGGGACGGGACCAGTCACTTAGAGATGCCAGATTGAGTGGCTTACTCAATTTTAAGCTATGATTCTTTCAGGGACTTTTTTTCTCTGGTTGTGAACAATGTTCATGTAAGATTATGATAATTAACAGATATTAAAGAGGAGGGAAATTTCATCTTTATGGTTTGTTTATTTTGTAAATTTCAAGTCAGCCAGGCATTCACTTTTCCTCCTGGTGAAAAGCAGTGAATAGATTAAAACTGAATAAATACATAATAATACATTCAAGTATATATATAGAACTCAGGTGTAATCTTTGAAATTACTTGGAAGTTGTTTTTTTTTTTAAATGTTTTGATTTTGATTATATCCCTCTTGACTTTAGTTTGATTTTTCATCATCTTTTGTTTGTTAAACGGTGATGCTTGCAGCTTTGAAGGGAAGGCATGTTTACAAGAACACATTTTTTTCTGCTATCTTTATTATTCTGTGCCTTGAAAGTTTCCCCTTAGGACATTCGCTTTGGGTTACTGAGGGGGAGTTATGACTCGTATTGCAACTTCTTAATCCTTTGGAGGGTATTTTTAATTTTTTGCACAAAGTTGATAAGGCAGTTTTTCTGCTAGATATGTCAGTATAATGCGGCTGCACAGATCAGATACTGTTTCATATACTCGTATACTGGATACGTGTTTCAGACACCCTCTGAGAATTAAAATGATGATGGTAATCTTCTGGGGGTGGTATGTGATATTTTCTTCTTTTTTTATTTTTTGCACTGTGACCTTTGGCGGTGTTCTGCTCGGCTACTTTGCATGGCTGCTTTGTGAGAATGCCGCTGTGTTAATGGAAGGATCACACATACTGTTCCTCTCAGAACCTGATGCATCATCTTGGCAACAAAATTAAGACCTTTAACTCTCCAAGTTTTCATCATTTGTTGTTAGTTATGTGTTACCATACATTCTGTGCCTTCAGGAAAACAGGTTGTTTTAAAAACATATACAGGTAGCGTAGAGCCTTCATTTTCTCTGAGCCAGAGGAGAAAAGAAATCCCTGGTTTTGGTTTCAAGGAGTTTAAATGGTCTGTGTTTAGGGGGATTTTGTTTTGTTTTCAGGTTCATTCATTTTAGATATCATTAATACAGAGCACAGTTTCCTGAAAAGAATCCTTACATTCAGTCTAGGTTGTCAAGAGAAATACCAATTGTAAGTTGAAAAATTAACTTTGGATCACCTGGATTCCTTGATAGTCTGTTCATAATATCATTTAATATTGTGATATGCAAGAGTGACTATTTTCAGTCAGTATTTCTCTTAGAAGGTTTTTAAGACATCATTCTACAGAATGAGAAAGACCTTTTATGATTCATTTTATTCAGTGCAGAGTTAAAAGGTGTAAGCTGAAAGACATCAAGTCAGGAACTTGGTAATTCTTTTTATTAATTAGTTGAAGTTAAATGAGGGTCTGTAGAAGATTTGGTACAAGAAGTGGCAATTTTCTGGATATCTGTTTAGGAAGAGGCAATACAATTTTTTTAGGGTCTAGACGCTTGTCCAATAAAATGCAAGAGGAATGCACTGGAGGTGACTAATACAGAATAAATGGAAGATGAGAAATAGATAAATGATCTCAGATACCCAGAAGTAACCCAAGATAAGGTGTTGGCCTAAAGTATATTTCTTAGTACACCTCACACTTGCAGCTCAATTTCATTTCTTATGATTTTACTGTCTGCATATGTGTTTAAAGGCAATCTTGCTCTAGCATGAAGTGTAGCAGTAATACGTGGCACATCATTGCTGCAGCATTAGTATCGGAGTCTGTCTTTCAGGTCTGTATGTGTTTTATTATTTTCCTAACAAAAGCTTTTTCAGATTTTGAGCTTCCAGACCTGGGCCTTGTAGTTGTTCATGAGGGAATCTGGCAATGCTGACCAAGAGGTTGTACGTTAACACACCAAGGCAAGGTCATTTGAACCTTTCAGTGCTGTGCCCAGAACCTAGCAGCTTTAAAGGCACACCTTTTTTTTTTTTTAATGTATCCTTTACAGTTTTGCTTCTGTTGGGCTTAAGTCTGCTTGTGAGCAGTGTCAGACGGTGCAGTGGGAACGAATTCCCTTTCTCCACATACGCACACAGAGCTATTGCAGTGACTGTTGGAGCTTCCCTCCTAAGTTCCCCACAAATGACTGTCATCTTTTACCTGTGGGGTGATGTGGAGCCAGGAGGGTAGATTAGTCCCTGCCTCCACTCAAACTAGAGTTTCTTTAGAGAAAGAAACACCAGTTGCTGTGGTGGTCTTTGTTCCATGAATGTCTTTCTAGGAAATAAAGCACAGTCCTCTGTGTGTTTGGTGGTTGATTTTTTTTTTTTTTTTTTTTTTGTGTGTGTGTGTTTTTCTTTCTTTCTTTTTTTTTTTTTTTTTTTTTTTTTTTTTTTTTAAGGCACCAAACAGCTGTCAGGGGTAGGATTTCTGTTTGTTTAGGGTCAGATTAGACAATGAGCTCTAAATGATAAATCAGGGATCCTGCTATCTATCCCACGTCATCTGATTTTAAACAATATACCGAGCATTTGTAGGGCATGAATAGTGCTGACAAGTATGCGCAAAGAATTTATGGATTTTTTTTTTCCTCTCTATTTTCCGAGCAGAAGAAGGCAGAGAACCAAGAGTTAAAATGTTGATTCGCTGATGGTATAAATTAAGTATATTATGTATCAGCTACATGGGTGGCTGCTGGAGTGGCCATCCCCAGCGTTCTCATTTTAGCACCCCCCAAAGGGTGTTGGCCTGCCGAAGGAATAGTTGAACCGAGCATGAAAAAGTTTCCCAATATGCCTTAGTTTGCACTTCAGCATATTAGTCTAAACGATAATCAGCTTTAGTTTTACTTGCATACTTTGACTTGAAACAGTGATAGTAAAGAGCCATGGTAGTATATGGATGACTGTATCTGGGAGAAGCATGGAAGAGAGAGTAAAACCTGGGTTGTCCTTATTTAATTTGTTGCCAGACATGGGTCAACAGCCTGGCTCAGAGTGGGCAGTGGCACTTGTTAGCAGCAGTGCTCTGAGTATTCACACCCCAAAGTTACATTAGGCAGCATTTCCACAAACGTTGTTAAACGTTTACCTAACTTTGGCAGTCATTTTTGGTCCAGTGCTGTAGAAGGGTTGTGCTACTGTACGTGTGACTACAGATGTGACTGCCCCTGTTCTTTGAGCGTGTCGGAGTTGAGGTCTTCTCCGTGGACATGATGCGTTCACCCGTTGCCACTTCGCGGTAGCCGTACCCCAGCAACTCGTAGTGGTGGGAGGCGTCGTGGCTGCTGCATTAGTTGCAGTTTGAGATTTTAGTGATGTTGGTCAATGGTTCTTGCAGATCTTGCAAGTGAAAGGACTTTTAAAAACAGGTGGGTATGGTATTAAAGCAATGACTACATAGGGCACAGCAAAAAATGTTTTCTCTTTGTCTTACTGATGCTGCTGCCTGTGTTTTTGAAATAAAGTCTTGTGATCCATTGCACAGCTACACTGCTGTGTCCTCTGAGGAGCCTTTTGACTGTATTTTGAACATGTCTTCTGTAATGTGTGTTACAGCTGCCGGTGACCTGGCAGCCTAATCAAGTTAGGGGTTCAACTGTGCAAAGAAAAAAGAAACCTTATTTATTAACCCCCATGTATCTTTTGGTAATTAGGGAAGGTGGTGTGGGTAATTATAAAAAAGACTTGAAGGTAAATAGAGACGTTTTAGTAGGTATTTCCCCCACTGTGAGAATCTGACTTTGTGATGGCGTGGGGGGACACCGGTCCACATGTGCAATTTAAATAGGTCTGGATTCTGCATTATAAATATGCACCGGATGCAGGGGAGAAAACCAGCACATTCTCTCAGGATGCTGTTAGGGCCAAGCAGAATCTCATTAGGGACAACTTCAAAGATCAGTTCCTCATGTCCATAAAAACAAGTGTAAATTATCTTCTGTGAGCCTGCTGTTAGCAGTTGCACTGTTACATTATGCATGATTCTAGACTGCACATGCTATGAACAAACTGCACTATGTTTCATTAGCGTGTTTTATTTTTATGCTAAGCCTGGTGACTTCGCCATTTATTGTTGGTATTTTGGCTAATATACTATTTGACTTAAAATTTCCTGTTACATTAGCTGTTAGCAGTGACACAGTCTGAAAAGGGCTTTCAAGGTTCTACAGTGTTTATGTTTTTACAGAGGAACAGCTTATAGAGAGCTCCCTTTTCTTTCCCTATTGCTTTCTCATTCTTCTGCTTCCTGCACTGGGTAAGAAGGTGTCTGCTCCTGGCTCTCTTGGGGTGAATCCCGAAGGAGCTTTCTGTGATGCTGCTGTGCAGCACTTGACTTAAATGTTTGTGAAAATGAGAAGAGGGTAGAACTTCAGTAACTTCATTATCCTTGCAGAAACAGTAAGATTCTGTGGAACATTTTCGTAAATGAAGCTATATTGCTAAAAAGGGTAAAATACATATTTTTAATTTTTTTCCCTTGTGGTATTTCTGCCTTTTTTATATAGCTTAATCACTGGTGAAGCCAAACTAGGAAAGCATTCACTTGCAGACCCAGTCAAGGCTCACCGCTGCCTTCAGATGTGATGTTAAATTCCCGAATGGGTCAGCAGGCTGGTTTGCACTGTGGTTTCACAAAGACCTGCAAACTGGGGCTGCTTTGAGCTACTTGAACTATCATCCCTTGTGACATGCACTGTGCTTTGAGAGCTGTGTCAAACCACTGCTTGTTAAATTCATAATGACAGTGAATGTGTCAAGCTATGGTTTTATGAGGGCTTTTTTGCCCCGAGGTTTTGGGTTTTTTTTGGGGGTGGTAGTACTGCCAACTTGAATAGCAGTTTTGCTGTTCACTCTTTTGCACCGCTGTTCTGTTCTGCCACATGTGTCTGTGTTGTATGTGTAACGTAATTGGAAATTCAGAGTAATCCCCTGGAGTGAGAGGAAGAGAAACTCTATGTAGCCAGTTCAGTTCTCCAGTCCTGTTCACCATCTGTCCCTGCAGACGGTTGCACTGGCACAACAGGGGAGACCGCTGAAGCAGGAGCCAGCCACAGCAGGACGGGGCTGGGAGTGGCAGAGGCTGGCACTGCTGCTGAAAGGCAAGAATTATCAAACTGTACACCCACACGGACTAGTCATGGCCTTGTGTTTAATGTATGGCTGGCTCTACAGTTCATTTGCAGAAGTACTTCACAAGGCACAGCTGTGAAATTATGTGTCTTGTGGTGTGGGATGGTGTAGAGTTCGCTGTGTAGGTGATTTGCAAAGCTCAATGAACCCGTGTGAGACTTTGGTGCCATTTCCAAAGAAGACGTAAAGAATTTCCCATCGTTCAAAGCTAAGATAATAATCTGAGATCATTTCTACATCCTGAAGGGCCTGAGTACACCTGTGGAGATCAGTGGGAACCTGACTTTCTACAGGGCCAGAGTAGTGCTTCAAAGAGGTGGGGAGTGCTGAGCTGCCAACCGTCCTGCTGTGGCCACGAGTGATGCTGCCAGGTGCTGGTCAGTGCAGGGATCCATAAGTATCCCCTTCTGAACTGCAGGGTGCTGGGACCTTCCCTGGTACCGGGGCCTCCAGGGAGCTGTGGGCAGTCAGCATGGTCCTGCTTAAGGCTGTGTGGATGGGATGGATGAGGAGTGGTCTGTGTCACATGGAGCCTTGGGCAGGATGTCCTCCTCTGGCTCAGAACCCTTAGTCCTTGTTCAGAGCTCCGACCTGTGGCTCCCTGGGAAGGAAGGGCAGCCAGCTGCCACCGGGGCCAAATCTGCCAGTTTGCCGGTCTAGGTCTAATGTTAATCATGTTAACAGATCCACCTAATGAGGGCACAGATTATGCTGCTAAAAAAGCTTATATTGTTGACAGCAAGCAGCCAGCTGGAGGAAAACGATGGAAGTAAAAATCTTGCCTCTACCTGGGTTTAGGTTTTTTGGGTTTTTTTTCTTATATATCAGGTCTTTTACTGTTATAAAAACATTTCAAACCCAATTTTCTCTAAGTGATGTCACTTGCTAGTGCAGAGTTGTCTGAATTTTAATGAAATTAAAAACCGTTCAGTTCTTTACTCTGGAAAACTCCCAGCCGCTTCAGCTGCCTTTTAATATCTGGTGAGCCAAAAAGCCTCCTTTAAATTTTTTTTCAGCTCACCAGGTGTAACAGAGGAGGATTTGACTGAACTTTTTTTCCCTATCATTAAAAAATGAAGGAATCGAGAGACTCACATGCTGTATATTTGTTCCTACACGTGTGTACGTATGTACATATAATTGGTGCTTACCTGTTGCCCAGAGAGAACGTTGACATGCATTAATAGCTTTGCCATTCTCTGGAAGTTGGCTTCCTTTTGACGTTCTCTTGACTTTGATGTTAAAGCCTGTAAAAGCCGGACAGGGTTTGTTATCTCGCTCAGGAGCGATGGGTTGCGTTGGAAGTTCAGGACAGCGTTGGGAGGAAGTCTTCATTTAACACCGTTGTTCAGGTCTGGCTCTTTGTCTCACCATAGCAGACGATGTTTGAAACGGCGATAAGAAGTGACAGTGATAGCTGTGCTGCAGGGTTACTGGAAGGGCATGAAACAGCATCTGGCCGTTGGACTTTAGAGGTCTGCTTCTTCGTTGTAATGGGTGATTGAAATGTTCTCCTCGTAGAGCTGGCAGTTAATGTGGCATTCATGTCAGTGAGTCCCTCAGGAAAAAATGAAGTGGTTGTAGGAAAACAGAAGAGAAAAAAACAAAGTCTGTAAAACTGAGCAGAGCATAACTGGTTTTTTGTGTAGAGTATGTATGGTCACTTGCTGCTTTTAAAGTTCAAATAAATGCACGAGACCATGTAAGGATACGGTTTTGTTCAAGGAAGATATGAAAAAATAGAATTAACAAAAAAGGATGGGTGGTTAGGACCTAGGTGCTGGGCAAGAAAGGTGTGAAGGAAGTAGAGAAATACAGCCCCTTAGCAATATAAAGAAACTCCCATCAGGGCTCTAGTTATCTCAATATGTTAAAGCTAATTGCTTCGCGCTTTTTTTCTTTCTTCATTAATTTTGTTTGTTTGCTTTTAATTTGTCTGTTTAGGAGGTCTGCTTCCCATCCAAGCCTAGTACTGTCTCCTACATGACTCGACTCCTTTTGTAAAGTCGAACACACAATGCAAGATCAAGCTGTGTCTGGAAATAGAGAAACTCTTATTAGACCAAGGAGGTTCTTATTTTTGTCTTACTAGGAGGAAAAAAAAACCCCAAACCCTTAACTTTTAGGAAAATTGATATGTTGGTCCAACACCTAGCTTCTGCTGAATGGGGCAGCCCGCTGCCTTCACTCACTCCTGCCCTGTCCTGGTGCTTCTGCTGCTTGACTTGTGCCTGTGCTCACCTGCCCTCCCAGTGAGCTGAGTGGGCTCGTGGAAGGGCCGTGCAGCTTCCAGGGCTAGTCCGAGGCAGCACTCTGGCCACCAGAAGTGGCAAGGTGGGCACAGGAGAGCAGCTAGGTCTTGGTCTGCATGGCTGTCCTGTGAGTGCTCCCTGCTAGGCTGTGAGCCCGAGGTCTTGCCTTGTAGTACTGGCTCAAGGCAGTTGTTGGTGCAGCTGCACTGTGCATGGGACTGGGAAGAGGTCTGCCTGAACACGTGCCTGGAAACGGCAGTGGCTGGGAGGATGCGACCAGCCAGCTGTCTGTAGGCTTGCAGCAGACTTTTTTTCCCTTTTTCCTGACAAGTACCCATGAAAGTGTTCATGACTTGCTTCTCATGCTTTGGTAAGGAGGGCCACGTCTGTGCTTGTGTGTTTTTCACCCTTAGCCTTCAAGTAGTTGGTGGCCTTTACCAGATCTGTGAATGGGATGGATGGTAAAGGCAATTGTCTTGGTAGGCTTCTTGATACAAGTTGCTACCTCCCATGAGTCAGAGCTTGATGGGAGACTCATGAAAGAGAATCACAGGCTTGGAGCCATCAGCGGAAGATCCAGGATACAACAGGTCTTCATGGTTGACACTTTCCTCTGTTTTGCTTAGTGGTGTGAAAAATCACAGCACAGTTTATGGAGTCAACAGCACTTCCCTGCACTCACTTCAAAATATCGAAGTGGCTGTTTATTGTATTATCCTCAGCATGCAGCTCTGACATCTTGTTAAACCGGTGGCAAGCCATCCTTGATGTCCCAGGGCTGAATTCCCTTTGCTCCATACTGCAGTTGTCCCTTCACATATAACCATGTTCCCATCACGCTCGGACTGGAATTGCATTTTTGCCATCAGGCTGGGAGCTGGAAAGCGAGTGGCGCGTGCCAGGAGCCAGAGACCTTGTTAAATTCCTGCGAGGTTAGATTCCCTTCAGAGAGTTGGCTTGGACGTTGGAGTTGAGCGTCGCTGGGCATACCCCTGCTTACTGACGCCTTGGGGCTGGCGGTGTATACACCTGGCAGGTCGCCTCGTACTGGGAAATGGTTCAATGGCAAGTCTGTGACTCACGCTGTTCTCTGGGCACGGTTATTTAGCAAAGGTCAAGGGCAGAGTGACTTACAGGATCGTATTTTTGGGGGGAGGGGTGCCCAGAGGGAGAGTGACTTGTCAGGCAGGGTGTTGTGACACAGTGAATGTCGTTGACCTACTTGGAAGGGATTGCCAGCCACTCTAATTAGCTGCTTTACAAAAAAATAAACACCTGTGTTTGTTACATCAAGTTGTATTTGCTGCTGTCTTGGTGACACACTGTAAAAGGGTTCAGAGGTACCAAGTCGTGGTAAGCAAGGTGTTACTTCGGTGAGAAACAGTCTTTGGGGAGATCGTGATGTTTCAGACAAGAAAATGTCATTTGTGTGGGCGAGATGAGTGTAGCTCCTTCGAACTGCATGCTACTCTCTTTATTAGTTAAAGATGATCATTATTTAAAAATATCTACTGCCTTTTGACAAGGAGAGAAATAGATGTGATGCTTGTTACTATAGGTAATACCGATGGAAAAAAACAAGTGCTAGGGATGGTTTCTTAGGCAAAACTAGCTGTTTCAGAGCATGTTCCCATCTACAGCAGCCTGCAAAGCCATTCCTGAGGGAAAGTTCAGAGCAGCTGATTCTCCAGATGGCAGGTTGACCAGAGCTGCTTAACTCTTAGACAGTGTTGCCCTTTAGGGTTATGGTTAGTCTCAAGTCTTCACAGTCTGCAGAAGATGAAGGAGCTCAAGATTTTATAGGCCAAAGTAAACCAGTACAGTAGAACTAGATGGAATAATGAATTGCAGAAGGGATTTCTGGAACAGACTGAAGGATCTCGCCAGTTCTGCCCTTAAGGGCAGTATTCGTTATGAAACAGTCTGTAAGTCTGTTGTTGATTGCCAGAAAGTTGGGAGGGAGGAAGGAGGAGAAAGGTTGCAGGAAATTAGTCACTTTAGTCAAGGAACTAAGAATCTTAACTGCTAATTTTGCTTAATGTAGATGACTGTTAAAGTATTGATGTGAACAAAATAGTTTCACTTAGCTCACATTCCTGTGCCCTTATGGTCACTGTGAACTTTGACTTGACTGACTTCAGTAAGCAGGAGCACAAGCCCTTTGTGCTGTCCGACTGGAAATTTCAGTGGCAATGCCAGAATGCAGAAATGTAAAGAAAACTAAAAAACAAATGGATCCAGATGTAAAGGAAGAAATGGTTAAGACAGCTGTTCCCGGGTTTTAACAGTTGTGGGTTTGTTGGGTTTTTTTTCTCCTTAAGCAACTTACTGAGTTAGCCCATTTCCTTACTCAGAAAATACTCTAATAGTTACAAAGCTGTCAAAGATGCTGGGAAGTTTTAGTGAATATCTTTAACAGAATTTTTAGTAAATGATTTTGTGCTGAAAACTCATAGAAACTGTGGGGTCTTTTGGGTTTTGGTTTGGTTTTTGTGTGTGTGTGTTTTTTTGGTGTTTGGTGGGTGTTTTTTTTTTTTTTGTTGTTTGTTTGTTTGGTTTTTAATTTGCAATTCTCCATAGCCTTGTAGAGCTGTTGTGGAATTTTGTCATAGTCTGTCCCTGGAAGGTATCTTTTCCTGTTCCATAATGACAGGGAAAAGAACTGGCATTTCATTTGTGTACTGGGAAAAAACTGCTGCGGATGACTAGGTGGGTGCAATGTTACACCTATTCTTAGTCGAAGCAAAAATGGTTTTGATTGTTTAAAGAAAGAGGCAGCTACCCACCAAGTTAGTATAGCTGACAATAAGTGCATCCTGATATTCCATATATTTATGTATTTTGATTTTGTCAGTTTTACTGTGAATTTTCAAGTAGCTGAAGCTTTCCTTATGTTTTTATTATCTGAATACATATGAAAAACGTTTGAGTTTCTTCTTTTAACCACTAAGAGGAGAATAAAGATGAAATCCAAGAGTAAGTAAGCATGTATTCATGTAAGGAAACTGATTCAAGATAGTTCCTACAGAAAAAGCTGTTCTGCAGCTGGTACTCTGAAATTCCTCTTGGTGTGGACACTCATATTCTCTAGGAAAAGTGCTTAAGCTAAATCAGAAAATAGGACTGTGCCTAATAAATAGACTCTCTGGGAAGTCATATAGGAAAAGATATAGGAAAAGCTATGGTACTTTTAATTCACACAGCCTGTCTTACTTCAGAGTAACCTCCTGGTATTCTCAAGCTTCAAGAAACCAGAGGTTAAATAAAAACAATGATTCTTTTGCATAAAAATGTGTGCATTTGTTGGTCATTTTTTTTGGTTAGTTTTGTTGGTGTTTGGGCTTTTTTTTTTTTTTTTTTTTTTTCCTAAACTCCTGGTTTGGAGGATTGGAGGTATGATTTCTCTTTTCTTTAGCTTATTAATGACAAGTTTGGTGGAATTCAGCTCTGTGCGTGAGACCTTATGTACCGCTGGCTGTGTAAGCTTAGATGTTGCATTATTTAGTTAATGCCTTACCAACACCCACCATGATAGGATGAGTTTCACCCACCTTGCTTATTCCCATCTAAATGCAAAATTACGGTTTCTATTTGTTCTGCAGCTGATAGGATGTTTTGTAATTTTTACATGTCTAATGCATTGGTTGAAGTAATGAAATTCCCTCTTTTGTTTTCAAGTGTAATCACTGAGATTGCATTTGCATGGCTTGTAACTGCATCACGTAAGTGAAATTACATTGCCCATATCTCATTTTGCGTCGTAAAATGTTATGTGGTGCAGCTTTTTTTCCTCCTTCCTGAAGCTTTTCATGGTGATATTCTTTCTCTAATTTTCAAACCACAAAGTATTTGCTTTTTTGTATTTGGCATAGAAATGACTTTCTGCAGTGCGCTTCTGCATCCCACGTGAACCAAACTTTTGATAGTGGGCGACATATGGATTTGGGAAGCGGCTAGTTTTCTAAGCTTTCAGGGTCTTGTGTTCTGTTGCATATTAACAGATTTCTAAGTAGATCTGTACAATTGGTAACAACCTCTGGGGCATACAGGACAATACCTTCCTACTGTTCACATATAGAAGCTGCATATTGAGAGGTTTCAGCTTATCTGGCCTTGGAATTGACCTGTAGATAATACTGAAATAAAAATGATTCTGTTGTGCTTCCTTCTTTTCCCCTGCCTTTGTTACTGGTGTAGAAGCGAAAGTAAGTGCATTTTTAAATTGAGTTTTCTAAAAGTATTCCTGAGGTAGATTTCCATCTTGACTATAATTTGGTTTTGGATTTATTTGATTTTTGGGGTTACATCTTTGGAAATAAATGGTTTAATACTGTAAGAATAATTGCTAACTGCAGAACTCAGTAATAATTCTGATAAATATGAATGTCCCAGGTACTCCCACTGAGGACTTGGTAAAACAAAAATGTTCTTTAGATAACCTGTAACACTGTGGTTGCCCACAAACCCTCTGCCTATTAACTACATTATTGATAAAACCTCCTGATTGTATATGCAGCAGTGCTTCTCATAATACTGTCTAAACATGATATGTGTCAAATAAATGCCATAGACAAATTGTAGTGATGGTGCAACAAAAATACTCAGTGCTGGTTTTTATCCATAAGATTTTTTTATTTTCTGTAAGAAGGCATTGGTGCTGGGTTCAGCAGCCTCCATCAAACAAGTGCTCATTGCTTAGGAGAAAGGGTGTAAGAATACCAAATAACGGGTGAGACTTGGAAAAGAAAATAAAGGGGGGGAGAAAGTAAGTCCGAATGAATTGTGCATTTCTAAGGAGTATCTCCTGCTGAAGCTACATTTGTATCGTGTTCTGCTAGTGCAGACACGAGATTTTATTTCTCCCCCTGCTATAGCTTTATCTACCAAACTTTTTCTCTCTGGAACTAATGTTTGTATCTTGAAATATTGTGGAATGTATACTATTTGACCTGCAGTTTCCTTGTCATAAGTTCTTCAATACTGGATAGAGAGAAAAGAGGGAGAATGCTATCTGGTATAATCTTTTTAGCTGGGAATGTATTTGGTGCAATCTTTTACAAATGAGAGAACCTGCTTTCACAGCCCTCTCCAATCCAGTCACCAGGAATTGCAACATTTTGTTGACTGGATCCAGTTCTGTCTGCAACTGGGTTTCGTGTTAGCCGTGTATGTCAGGGAGATGATGTTGGCTGAAATGAAGACAATTGCATTAGAAGGAGAAATAATGGAAAGATAAAAGTGCGAAATTCTCTCCAGTAGATTTGGGTGCCCAAAGTTGTCTTTTATGTTTCTGTGTCTCCAGCAAAGTTACTGTGAAGGGCTGAGAGCACATCTGAGAGCAGAACTTGGTTCTGGTACTCCTTCCCACTTTATTAAAGGAAATTATACAAAGTAAGTTCATGTTTTTCTATACATCCTGAGACTGATTCGGATCTCTCAGCAGTCTTAAGTCTGGAATTCAAGCTGAGCTTAAGATGACTAGTGTCAAAATGTGTGACAATGGAATTAGGAGTACAGAAATACTGGGCCAGCTGGGTGGTTACACAAGGTGCATGCTTACATAGTACTGAGCTTTTGGTAATCTGGAGGCTGAGTACAAACCAGTCTTTTGGTGTTGGTAGAAACTAGTTAATAATCTCCTCTCTCTATTCCTATTAAAAACAAGGACTTAACTTTAGAAGAGCTAAATTGCTGTCCGTTTTTTTTTATCATCTTCCCTGCAGAAAACTTCAGAAATCTTAAGAGGAGGTAGAGACTGAAACCTTTCACAAAGGCTGAAATAATTCATATACGTGAGATTGAGTGGCAGAAGGCCTTTTAAGACAGCGTGGCTATTATGAAGAATTTTGTTGAGTAGGAAAATAGTGTCGGTTGCCTGGGTTTCAGTTGGAAGCATTTTATTACTATTATCTTCAAAAAGTTTGTTAGAGCCTAGATGCCGGAGAGAATATACATCCTAAGAGAGACAGATTTTTGCCAGATCCACAAAGCTATTTTGTAGATAATATACAGTGTCTGCCAATTTACTTCCCTTAAAATAGTATCTCGTGCTGCATGAATGCTAGGAAGTTTCTTTTTATTTGAGTTATATGTTCTGCTCTGTTCCCTGATCTCCCACTAACATCAGTGACAATTTCATAGGCATGTTGATGGCACTCTGTGCCCTTAGTACCTTAAAAATGGGAACTCACAGTGTTTGCCCAGTGTGAGTTGTCCTTCCTTTGAACAGGTTTTTTGGACTCGGTTCTGTCACCCCTGTGGAAGTCAAATCATAAGGCAGAGCAGCAGAGAGACTCGTGATTAGCACTCTGTTTAGGAGAGGGCTAGCATTTTGCCTGCATGGAGATTGAATTGCATCTCATCCCTGGAGAGGGTGATAACTTCAGATCAGAAAGTAAAATGATTGAGAAGGCTAAGTGCAGAGCTTCTTACTTGCACTGTATACTTAACTTGTGGATTAAACCCAACACTTCTATTTCCTGAGCTGAAAGTCGGTGAAATTTCAAGTAGTTACTGTATTTCAGACCAAATATATATTGAGGGGAGGCGAGTCAGGACCAACCTCAAGTGAATTTCTGCAAATGCTGTAGGCTTAATCCAGTGTCTAAACACTGAACATGTGTTTCTGAAACATGTAGTTTTTAGATTTGGTAGGAAATGCTAAAAGATAATCAGTTCTTCTCAAAATTTTGTGTGCCTTCAAGGCCAGTTGCCTTATTAAATAGGTTATTGTCTATTTGCTGAATTTTATAATCTCCAAGAAAAACTGAGTCATGCTTATGAATTCTGTACATTTTGGGACATTCCAGAGTTCATTTTAATACAAATGGGCATAAAAAATGGAGTATATGCTGCTATACATGCTTATACAATTCTTTTTTGACGGAACCCTGTGACTAGAAGTCATATCATTAGTTTTCTACATTTGTGCCTCTGAACAAATTGTCCTAATTTCTGAGAAAGATGACATTTTTGATGTGTCAAGTTAGAGCAAAATCGATTAAATTCAACCTATCCTGGAGATCTGCCCCTATTTGTTTTGGGGTGGGTTTTTTTTCTGCATTACAGTTTGAAAATCTGTTTTAATGGTGAAGCGAGAGCTAAAGCCACCTCTGTGGTTTCCACCCTGGAAACAAGTCTGCTCCGTTTTATGACTCGT
This sequence comes from Falco peregrinus, assembly GCF_023634155.1. Lineage (NCBI taxonomy): Eukaryota > Metazoa > Chordata > Aves > Falconiformes > Falconidae > Falco > Falco peregrinus. The sequence goes on from NC_073729.1 coordinate 13,944,309, forward strand.
GCAATTGAAACGATTGGAGGGATACCACACATTCATTTAGCCTCACTCTTGCTGAGAGATAAAAATGTGTGTTTTTCAAATTTTGTCATCCTTAAATTAAAATTGGATCTAAATTCACTTCTTTTTGGGGTTTGGGATGCTAGATTGTACTTTCTGAGTATATTTAATGAGTCTGTGTTTGGAAAGCTTATAGTAGGGAAATAAAAGTCTGCTTTTGGTGTCGAGAGCATATTGACATACCCTCCTATAGCTGCAGTTTTATCAGCAAATAAGTTCTTTTGGGGTGAGAGCAAGGCATAAACTATAGCATCCCCCCACCACCAAAACAAAAGAATGTGGGAAAAGTGCTTCTAAATGACTTTTAATTGAAAACATACCAGCATAAAAATGGCAATTTACTGCTTTATTTGAAGGAAACTTTTGCTTGGGCCTCAGAGTGATGCTCGTACTGGTGTTGATACTGTTTTTAGTTCTGTTTTGCTTCTTTAACCTTTGGAAGGCCACTTATACCCAAATTTTAGAAGGTATTTCATTGACTAAACAAATGTAATTTGCAAAGGGATGATTAAGATTTTCAAAAGCACTCAAGCAATTCAGTTTCTGAATTCCCGTTAATGTCAAAGGAGGTTAGGTACTTCGGAAGAAAACCAGCTGACTATTTGCTCCCAAAGAACACCACAGAAAATCTCTATTTTAGCTCTTTCTGGTTTTACTACTGACCAGAACCTGGGATTAGCAGAGGTTGGACTCTTAATTAGTTGAGGTTTATATTGGGCTGAGATCTCTTATGAATTCCTTATGAAGGAGGGTTTTCTTAAGTTTGCCCAAATGATGACAGTGGATAATATAGGTCTTTTCTGTTTAATCTCATAAATCTCACTGGAAATAAAACAGCTCCAAAACCTGTAATAAAAAGATCCATCATTTCCCTGCAGCTATAATTGTTGGAAACGTTAGCAGTAAGCTGCTGAGTGGTGCATTGAATCCTCCTGTGGGTTTGTAAATGTAATTTATTTTTTTTCCCCACATTGCACCAAGACACAATTAATGCCATTTCTGAAATAAATATCAGACCTCTGTTTTACAGTTTCCAGAACTGTTTCTAAGGTTTTGATGGGTGACACATGTACATGGAGGTTTCCAGAAGAGGTGTGGCTTTCTAGCTAATCTGGGATAGTCTGTTATTAGATATGTGTGCTTGTACAAATAAGATTTACCAGTGAGAGTGTCGAAAGGTATTTGCATCCCTTTCTTTTTAGTCAGAGAAGAAACCAGATGTTTTCTTGGTGTTTGACTATACTGGAGGATGGAGTCAAGTTAACAAAAGCACTAATACGTATGATTTAAACAATTAATGGCTGACAGCAGCCAAGCAAAGCAGTGCTATATTTTGACATTTATTGTGTTTATTGAGAGGAAATGAGCATTTGCTTTGCTCATTCAGCATGTGTTGTATCACAAAATCAGCTCTATGTATGTGCACACATACGTTTTTCTGGCTGGAGATGTCTGCATGTCTATATGATATGCTGAATTTACGCTGTAAGAATTTGCAGGGTGTCTGCCTTTCATTGGAAGGGACAGCGTAATTGAATAACCTGCCTGTCTTCTTCATCAAAGGTAGTTTCCCTTTTAAAACCAGAGGATCAGTTATAAATACTAAGAAGTTAATCTATTTCTGAACGATTTCCTAAAATAGTCACTGCAGCTTCAAAAAAAAGTAATTCTAAAAGGCCTGTTTTGTTAGGAATTTTTAAATGCAAGTTACAAAGTGATAATAATTCTCGACTGACCAGAGTGGATTTTTCAGACCACAGGTCTTTCGACAGGAGCATTCGCTCAGTGGGGCTGGAGGTGTGTGGGCTGTGTGGCAGCCAGGGGCAAGAGGAGCGTGCTGAGCTTTCCTCTTGCGTGCGTTAGCCCTGGTGGGGCCACCAGGGAGCTCTGGGATGCGAGGTGGGGTGGGAAGGGAGCCCCCGGCAGTGGGGCAGAGGTGCCAAGGTGGTCCTGCAGGTTGCTGACTTGGAGTCCTTTTCTTCCCTGGCACGCTGGCTGTTGCCTCCCCTCCCTGATGCTGCTGGAGCACTTGCCCTGCTGGGTCTCCTGCCCGTCCCACCACCCACTTGGCTTTTTCTCCAATTTATTTGCTCCCCTGTTGGCTGAAGAAAGCCATGGTAACCTGTGGTGTCTGGCTTTACCCATGGGTACTAGGATTTCTTAAGGAAGAAAGTCACAGTGGTTATTGCCAGCTGGGTATCCTGTTCTCCTGCACCTCTCCCCCTTCTCCAGGCCGTACATTTCCCCCCCTCCCTCCCTCCCCCCCCCCCCCCCCCCCCCCCCCCTTTAATCAGTTCCTATGACTGGGTCCTCATCATGTAGAGCCTCATTTAGGATTGAGATCTGCAGCTGTGCTTGGGAAACCAGCATCTACCCTGGCAATCATGGTGAGATGACTCAAGGAGATAAAGACACCGGGGTGTGTTGGACTCAGCGGGCCCAGCCAGCTCAGGGAGCAAAGCCGGCTGGAATGGCTGCGGCGCACAGCCACGCGTCTGGGGCCACGGGTGGCTGTGCCTGCCGCCAAGGAGAGTCATGGCTAAAACCCCTGGGCCTGGCTAGTCCCCAGGGTCTCAGCCGCCGTCCCAACGGGCTTCTCAGCTGCCATCCCAACAGGCTTACAGCCTCTCTTACTGTAATTTGCCTTTTTCTGGATTTTTGTCATCCAAGAGTCTTGGAGCTGACCGTGGGCTGTTGGCGCTGGTGTGTGCTCAGTGGCAGCCCCTTCCCTGGTGTCCCAGCGTGGTGGGCCAGGGCCAGGGCCAGCACCTGCTGCCCGGCCGGCCATGGGATGCTGCCCCATGGGCCGTGGCTGCTGCGGCTCCGGCTGCCAGCACCCTGCAGCTGCAGCACCGGGGAGAGCTGAAATGCTGGGTGTTGAGGTGGGTGCTGGCAGGGTGATTGTTGTAAGCAATGTGTGCTTCAGCAGTGGAGAAAAGAAAATGCCTGGGTGTTCTAAGACGCCTTATAAATTTGGGAACAGCATCTGGAGCAGCTACGGGAGATGCAGCTGCAGAGCAGCGCAGGCACAGTCGGCTTGTTCCTTGCAGCTTTGGGAGAGAGAAGCTGCTCAAAATATGCTGAGTTAAGTTATAGTGAAGAACGGGGGCACTGTATCTGCTCCACACTTGATGCTGGAGTTTTGGCTTTGAGTCTGAGCGTGTACGCAGTGTCCATGTTCATGTCAGCCTGATCAACTAAACTCAATGGCGCTACATTTTAAGACAATGTTTTGAGCTGAAGATTTTAAATTCAGATGTTACATTCTTATTTCAAAATGTAGACACATTTACAGTTTGATTTTGATATAGACCTCCTGGTCTGTGGCATTACAAACTTTCTGAAATTATGAAGTTGGTCTAATCGTCCTGAGATTTTTTTAAAAAATGAGAAAAATTGCACATCTTTTATTTTCATTCCGTTTCTTGAATGTCTGCAGGGCATACAGATGCTTTTCAGCATTTTTCTTGAACAGAGAGACTTATTGATGTATGTTGACAAAAATAATTAACCCACAGGTCTCACATGATTGCCCAATGCCAGGACTTGGGACTGGCTCTAAGAGAAATAACAACTATCACAAGACAACAAAGCTCTGAGATTTAGCTACTGTTACAAATACTTTAAGTACTGTAGCAAGTAGTTTCCACAGAAATTCCCCTTCTTCTCTTCTCCTGAACTTCCCATGTCAGGGGGAGCATGTGTAGAGACAGAGCTATGAGTTCAAAGAAAGAAAAAGCTGAAGATATATTGAAAAAATATGATACTATATTGCTTTTGTTTTCCAGTTGCAACAAAATTACCTTTTGTTGCTTTAGCTGGGGAGGGGGAACTAACAGCACTTAGAAACAAGCTTTTTTATGAGTTTTTGCAGAAAATGTTTGTATTTTAATCCTAAAATAAATATACCAAGCTAACTGGCTCTTTGAAAAGGTTTGGTTTACAAATTTTGAGAATAGGAGTAGCAGGAAGAGTATGAAGATTCTGCAAGAGGAAGCTAAACTGTGTAAATAAATAAAACACAGTATTCATAGCAAGTATGAGTAGGTGTTTTTTTAAAAGCTAGTAAAATAGATAGGGTTTTAATCTAGTAACTATTCTATATAGCATGTCTCCAAATGACTCCCAAAACAGTAGAGTAAGTGCAACAACACACGGATTTTATGTGCTACACAGACTTGAAGTCTGTGCTTAAATGGATTTATAATGAATAGTAATTTAAATGTCATAAAAAACAAACCCACAAATTCAGTCACAGATCTAACCCAATGGAGAAATTATTAAGAGATGAAAAGGCATCATATGATGTGGCACAGTCTGGGAAGGACGGGGGCCGTAGGTCATGGGACTGTTTGTGCATCTGGTGGGCCTGGGAAGGAGTAAAATCCCGTCCGTGGTGGTCTCTGCTGACTGCCGACTTGCTCACCTGTAGCAAAGCCAACAGAACCAGCTTAAAAAGTAGTGGCCTGTAAGCAGTTATAGTGCTGGTTTGAGCTGAAGGGTTTGGGGCAGCGGGAGGGATTTTTAGCATCTGTAAATGTTTTCTGCAGCCTAGGTGCCACATTAATCTGTGTGATTTATTCAATGTTAGGAACTGGAAATTCTTCCTGGCTTAATGTTTAAGATTTTTATTCCATCTTCTTGGATGAATTGGTTTCTTGGGAATTGTTCTGTAAGAGGGGATTTGGGGTCTGCATATCTCAAAGCTCAGGAGAGCGGGGAGGTTGGAAGGCTGTGGGTTCAGCTCTCTAAGCACAGGCATTCCCGAGGACCGGCTAACCCAGCCAGAGCCCTGTGTTTTCAGCATTTGAACTCAACCATGCAGAATTATCGTTTGCAATCAAAACTTTTAGCTCTTTCAGAAAAATGGTGCTTGTGTCTTTTCTGAATTTTCTTTGAAAACAGGGTCCTGGTGTAATTCTGCCTGCAGCTCTGTTTCTTGGAGGGCTGCACTGCCCTTGCTGTCTCAGAGGTGCTTTCTAATGCTGCTGATTTATAAGACATAATTGTGAGAAACTAGCATAAGCTTGGGCTGAAATACACAGCTCATGTGTCTGTTCCATAGCGTGACATCCTAAATCAAGTCCTTTGCGTCCATGCATGTGAAAGGCCCAATGTTTTCCTTCTCTGTGAATTTCTGAATTCAGCCCCCCCACCTCACTGTCAAAACCCCCCTTGATGACTTCTGCATTGCTCATTGTCACTTATTTACTAAATCTCTGATTTTAAAGCATAAAGCCATGATGAAATTTACTGTCCAGTAGATGAGGACAGCATGGAACTCCCAAGTCCACATGTTCCCCGGGAGCAGCACCGCTGGGATGTCAGCAGCCCGGCTGTGCACGCAGCATCCGCAAGGCAAGGAAGGGGCAGCACTGGGTTTGCTTGCTTACATGGCCCCGCTGTCTTGGAAGTGCCATGGTAACCGTGGTTTTGGAGGAAGATACTGATTAGTGATAGCTGAGCAAGCCACATTGGAGCCTGGGTTTTGTTGTCATTTGGTTCGGCTGCAGCAGCGTGTGAGGGACTGTAAATACGAGGTTTGTACCTGAGTGAGTCTTCCTCTAAATGAGAACAACCGATGGTAAGGGCAGTTTAGTAAAGCCAAGTAATTATTGGATAAACAAGGTCCTTATAGAAGTCTATGATGATTACATTATCCCCTCTGATTCCTAAACCCTTGTCATAAGTGCATTAAATGTGACAGATCTTACATTACCATCATGAATTTAGAAAGCAGTCATTGCTCAACGGCTTTAGGGGATTACATTCTGTCTTTTATAAACTTTGGGAAAAACGCCTAGTTTTCTAAGGTGTAAGATCTCTTAGGATAGATAAGTACCTATTAACAGCTGTCTGTAAAGGAAGTCAGATGCTCAACATCATTTACTAACTTACGGCAAAAAAAATTCTCATTCGTTTTGATACTTGGCTGTTTTGTTAGGTTGTTTTCCATTTCCTGATTTCTGTATTAATCCTAACGTATGGACACTTGGCTGTTTTGTTAGGTTGTTTTCCATTTCCTGATTTCTGTATTAATCCTATCGTAAGAACAGCTAAATTATTCTGGCATCTTTTTGTGACCATGCTTTCCCAAGTGCAGTGATCAAGTAATCTGTCAAGTGTTTCAGCCTGCCAGCTCAAGACTGAAAAAATAAAGTATTGGTGGTGATGGAGACTGTCCAGGTTAGCTGGATGCACTGTTTGGAGCAAATGGTAAAGGATATGTTGAATCTCTTAGGCATGTGCTCTGATTGAGCAGAGACTGGTGGTGGCTGAAATTACTATTTTAATCTCCTGTTGAACTGCAGTGAGGGTCAGGCGCATAACTATGACAGAGCTTTCGGAAATGTTGGTTTGTAAGCTGCAGGTGTTGGGCTGTGAGGTGAGCAGACCACCAGCAGAAGGGGTGGCGTTGGCAGCCCAGGTGGAAGCCTGCTAGCGAGCAGTGTGTCACCGAAAGCTGTGAAAGGGTGGTAGTGCCTGGCCTCCTGCGGCAGCTCATCTCATGGGTTCAGAGGCCAATCCTCTCATGATGTAGTAAAAAAGAAAAATCTCGCATTACTGTTTGCTGTACTGTAGCTCTGGATGAAAAGAAAACTTGAGCCTTTAGGACTGGCAATAACACCACTTTTATTAAGTTTCTATTGAAGGACTGTTTTGAGTAGGATAAATTGATGGGCTGAACACAATAACCTTCAGTATCTCACTTTCAAGTACTTAGTGGGCAAGCACTACTGAATAAGAGAAGAAATTAAGCGAAGATTTAGAAAAAAGGTTACTTGGCAACATTGTAGTGTTTGTAAAGAGGAGAAAGAAGGGTCAGGAACTTAATGTATTTCGATTATAGAATTTTCTGTAAATCAGTCATGGCATGAATAGAAAAATCCTGAACCAAATTTTGGTGTTATGCTCCTATAGGGGTTGCCTAAAGCAAAACAGGGGTTGTCGGGAAGCTGCAGAGAATAGCAAAAGCGTAACTGCTGTGTATGAACAGTATTGGACTACCAGGATGCAGGCAGTGGTGGTCCATATCTTGAGCAGAGGCCACCTGAATAAGGTATGTGGTAGTGATGGAAGTTGGTGTTGGGTTTTGTGTTGTCTGGAGCAAACGTACTTGGAAGTGTTGACATGGAGACCCGCGTGTTTACTGTGTGACATACTATTGAAGAAGTTTCTGCTTACCTTCGAGTAATTGGGAGGAAAACACCAAACACAAAAGCGGTCTATAATTACAGTTCTGCCCAGCTTGCCAGTGTGATTTCAATGGGTAAATTAATTTTCCTCTGTAATAATAACCTTCTTAATATCTGACCCTTGCAAAGACTAAGAATCCATTGATTGTGGGACGTCAGATTTTTGCAGTGGGTTCCTGTAGTGGTAACCAGTTGTATGGCTCAACTAATTGTACCTGGTGCTTTGGGTGGAATAGGAGACGCAATACCAAAACCAGTTACCTACCAAACTTCCTCTCCAAACCAATCCAGCCTGCAGTAAAACCTGCTTTTAAAGTAAAGGCCATATTAAAGTCCACATTTTTTAAAGCCTGAATTTCTCAAATTAATTCAGTGGACTGTGGCAGCCAGGTATACCAATGTGGTATATTTATGGTAAATACAGTTGGACTGGACATGCTTAAATTATGGTACCTGGGAAAGTGCAGTCTAACAAATAGTGTCTTTCCCCCTTCCCCCATGTGAAAATTTTAGCTGTTATTAAACATTGTACCAAATACAAAAGACTTAGTAAAATCTTGTTAGTAAGTGCGTTCATGTGGACATTTTCCCATTGGAAACCAGTACGTACCCGTACAGTGTTTGATTTCTTGAACCACTGTAAACTCCCCAAAGTTGGGAGCTGAATTGCTCCTTGGAGGATGCTTTTGGTCTTTCTCACCTGTGCAGGGAGCTACAGTTCAAGACACTTGTGGAAGTTTTTACACATTTCAAAATACAATAAATACTAATGTAGTTTACTAAAAATAGTAAATACAGTCCAGTAAATAAAGGAATACTTCAAAAGTCTCCATGTTCCTAGGATTTGTGTTTTATTTTCTATTGCTAATCATACGTCGCATTACAGCTGTGGGGATTTAAGAAAAACAGATTTACAGTGATGTGTGCTAGTTATTTTTCTTTTCATTCAGGATGGGGAGCAAAACTAATAAAACCTGTTTAATATCTCTTTTTACTGTCAGACACTGATTTTTGGATGTTGTGTCAGTTTGTCCCAATAAGTCTTAGAACAGCATTATTTTGGGTGCTTTAGAATACTCAGAGCTTGGTTTCACTGCTCGCATGATTTGAGATATAAGTGAAGTATTACTCTGACATAACTCCTAAACACCCCAAAAGTTCTAGCTGAAGCTAAGCTCTAACAATGATCAAAGTGGCACATCGGTGGAATGGGTTGAAGTTTTGTGGAGTTGGGATGGGGTTTAATCTGTATGCTGTGCTATTCAAATCTTGAGTTAAATTGAGCAAATCGAATTATGGTAACTCTCTGCAGAGAAATAATTGCTATTCCAAAACAGGCGATGGATTGCTTTTTGGAGTTTAAGTTACTCTGTTGCACATTAGAACTTCTGACCCGCTAAGCATGTGTAAAGCACTTCTCTTCCCTGTTATTTTTCTCTATTCTGCTTATTTTTTTTTTTAAAAAGACATCTCAAAACCAAACTTCTGTGATGGGTTGCATATAGTTAACAAGATCACATTAACAAACGTAGGTTGCAAATAACCAACTGAACTACATTTTAAACATCATTGATAATAGAAAAAAAATGTTTTATCTATGGTTCCTTAGTGCTCTGCTGTATCAGTTCCTGACTTTATAGATTTTGGGAAGATGAGCTCAGGACGTTGTATGAGGGTAAGAAGTTGTCATTAGTCTCAGTTCTGCAATTTCCAGGCTTCATCAAAGCACTCCTGAATGTACCTGTTTGTGTGTAAACAAATATTCCTGCTGGAATCTGTAGGATTTCCTATGCCCTCGAACAAAATCAGCTGCTGAGCTGCTCAGCTCAAGTGAGAGCCTGTTGCTGGCCCACCTGCGAGACCTGTTGTACCTGTTCATGTGTAAAGTAAAGGGTGGAAAAATATATCTGAATTCAAAGTCTCACATGTCAGTTTTTCCCAATGTTTAAATTAACTTTAATATCAGAAACCGGCCATATCTTCTGTATTTTTTAATCTTCCCTTCTTGCCAGGTAAGTTTTTAAGAAGCACTGTGATTCCTTCTGGATTTTTGGCTGTGTTGCTTTACAGAATCGTTTCTTCCAGCATGGTGTGTGTAAATGGATGTGTGTGTGCATGCACGCTTTGTAGAGATAGCTCTGTGTTGATATCTGAAATAATAGATGTGAGGGTTTTAACCTTGTAACTGTTACGAGATCTTTATGTGTCTGCTTTAGGGTCGACCCTATCCCATATGACACTCCAAAACCAGCGGGCCACACGCGATTTGTCTGCGTCTCAGACACACACTCCAGAACAGATGGCATCCAGATGCCTTATGGGGACATCCTTCTCCACACAGGCGATTTCACCGAACTGGGACTGCCCTCAGAGGTTAAGAAGTTTAATGACTGGTTAGGTAAGGAATTACTGCGTTTTGGTGACCCCAGTTAACCTCTCCTGTCCAAGTGTCAGTCACTGCCTCCTAATTGAATTAGAGCACTTGAAAATCCCTTCCCCCCCTCCCCCCCCCCTGCTTACTTCACTTGTCCTCATGTGATGTGCTGTTTCTAGCCTCAGTGTGATTCTGTTAATTAAGACAAATTTGGAGACTTTGCTGTATTTCTGCATTACCTTGGGGGAAAAAGATTCTGTCATTCCACAGCAAGGACTGTGTAGCCTTACGTGTGTGCTGAGGGGGTGGTGGCACCTGGTAGGAATGTATGCGGTGTCCCATTAGTTGACACTGTGGGGTTTTATATCCACAGCCAAAACTATTGCTCGCTGTATTTTGGGTTTACCATAATTTAAAGCAGTGCTGAAAGCTACAACATATTTGGGAATGGTGGAAGTCCTTCTTCCCACAATACAGGATGGCAAAATCAATAATGATGTTTGGAAGGAGAGAATTTTTTGGGGGTGGTCTTCACACGATTGCCCCTTTGCGTTAGGGTACTGGCATTTTAACTTCGGACACACTCAATGCCTTTTGGGTAGAAGACGTTTCACATTCTGCTGTATTTGATAGCAGTGCCTTGATAGCATATCGCTACATTTGAGGGCAATTAAATTGCAACAGCAGAAGGCTAAAATGAAGGAGGGGGACTTAGATACAAGGAATGTATCTAAATGTGCAGGATGCTCCTGTTATAAATGCCACTGGTAGGCTGGCTGTGTACTGCCATGTCACCATGTGCACTAGAAATGCTCAGAGGTGAAGGTGACTCATGCAACTGATCTTCAAGAAACGTTACAATGAATTTACAGCATTATATGAAAACCTTTGAAAGCGTAGCTTTGTCCTCGGGCTTTACCTCCCTCAGTGTACTGTCTCTTGCCTGCTGTATGATGGCCACATCTCTACATGCCTTTAATAGCATCGTTTTATTCCATTGGAGTTCCGTGGCTGACCCTTCAAGAGATAAGTAAAGAACATTTGGATTTACAAAAGGAATTTTTAAATAGAAGAGCTTCTACGTTTTCAGTCTTTTCACCCTCCTTTGCATTTTCTCCATACTGTTCTTTTTATCTTCCTTCTGACCTCCTCTGATTTCTACAGCCCAATTTTAAAGAACATTTTCATCCTTTTTATTGCTGTGCATGTGGGATTGGGGCTTTCAGATACTGCCATATTACTGTAATTTAGTTTTATCATTCTTATTTCTAGAAAGCAGCACTAGATTTTATGGGCTCAAAGCTGTCCTTTTTCTCGGAATGTAATCGCAGGACCGGGAAGTAAGAAGCGGTAGCAGAAGTAGGTGGGTTGGTACATAGGTTGGGGGAAGAGACACAGACAACTTCCTCAACTTTGGAGCATTCTTTGTGATAACCTGTAAATGTCAGTGTTGCGAAGGAGGAGGAACAAGCAAGGTAAGGGCAGTGGGAGGCTGTGCAGCGGTGGGCGGTGTGGTCCTCCAGTGCTGCAGTCCTTGGAGGGAAGCCTGGGCAGCACGGCTGTTCAGTGAGGTTCTGTTAGTACCGATGCCAGGCAGCTCCAGAAAAAGAATTGCCTTCTGGAGAGCGCAGACCTCCAAAGTCTACCCTGAACGCGCTGCTGAGAGCAGTGCCTGGCTAGCCAAGTTCCTCTTTGGACTTTGAGTCATTTCACAAGTATTGCTTTGATTCAGCCAGAGTCCATGCCCAGTGCTTGGCACTTGAAAATGCTAACTCAGTGCTGCAGAAAGCCAAAACAAGCAAGCTGCTCGTGTGTTTTCACCCTTTCATGTGGTGATCTTATAGTATTGGCAGCCACTTGGCATTCCTTGTATCTAAGAGGTGTTTCATGATGATGTTACTTTATCACATAGATCCTGGGTTTAACATTTGCAACAGAAGAATTCTAACCCTTTGAAATAGGGTTTTTTCCAGCCTCAGTAATTTACCTTGGGGCTTTCTTATAGCATATATATAGTTCTTGTAGAAGTCAGTATGGTATTTATCTGAGAAAGCAGATTTTGCATTCTTTGGCAGTGTCATTGAAACTGGAAGCTTTGATTGTGTGAGGACCTACTGGCTTTGGCCTCAGGCTTTCATATTTCAGACACAGAGAAAACTTCTTCTGTTATTTCCTTTCCCCCCCTTTTTTTTTTCTTTGTTTTCTTTCTGTTCTTTCTGTCTCTCTTTTTTTCTTTCTTTCTTTTTTTTTTTTTTTTTACATGCACAGAATCCACTTGCATTTTCATCTATATGACAATACCAGTTATTAGGTTTCTGGTATAAGGTGAGGCAGAAAATTGATTCCCCTGTGGAATCTGGCGGCATTGGTGTCCTCATCTGGAATTGTAATACTATGAGTCAGGCCTGCCCTTTTGCCACTTTGTTTTATGCTCCTCTCTGCAAAATGGGAGTAACTGCATTTTACTGTTGACTGTGTATATTGTGAAGATTAATACGTTCAAGATTGTGAGGTGATGACATGTAATAGTTTAAAAGATACATACCAGTGGGAGGCAGCTTCTTTCCATCATAGTTGGTAAGAACCTTATTCCAAAGCAATGGGCTGAGATCTCCCATCAGATGCAGTGTTGCTTTTATAGAAAGGGGTTTTCATATCTTTGTGTGCATAGTTTTCTCCACTGGTAGTTGTGTTGTGAAGCAGTAATGGAGACAAGGCATCTGTATCGTTTATACCATGAGGGAGAGAAGCAAGATCAAAGCTCGGCTTCATTCTACAGCTTATTTTACATACCCTGTGGTAAAAACCCCAGAGCCTTATCTCCACTAGGATTATATAATGGGATAACTAAAACACAATAACTGTCCGTAATTTTCTTGGCAGTAAAGCCAAGGGAAAAGTTCAAAGATGATCATTCTGAACGCCTGCCTGGCTGTACTGCCCTGGGTGTTACATATGCCAGTCAGACAGGACAGAGAGCACTTCTGTCAATCCTGCAATTTTTTATTTCTTGGGTCTTGCATCCCTTTGCAGCTCTTCAGGTATCTCACTTGAGCAAAATGTCTTGTCCATCCATTTCATTAACACTCATCCTTCCTTGTCTTGGCAGCCCAGTTGTAAAATATGCTTTCCACATGCTCCTTCCCGCTCCTCTCTCTCAGCCTTTCCTGCAACTTTTACTAGTTCTTATGCTTTTTTCCCTTTAGCTGATAAATTTTCATTATTGGTTTTGCATGAAAGTCTTCTGGTCTTATACATTGAATAACCTCTGTGGTCACTTAGTGATTACATATGCTGGCTGAGGTAATTTATTCACTTTGTTTTGGTGTGAACATGTCCCTTGGGTCTTGTAACTGCTGTAATCACTTGACCTTGGTGACTGTTAAATGCTTTAAACACAGTTATTTTAAATTTATAATTGTTTTCATTAAAAATCTCTTATAGTAACTTAACTGACCTTGCAGTAAACACAGCATTATGTGCTGAGGAAGAATTAAGATGTTATTCTATGCCTAATACATTTCTTACTGAATGTTTCAACATACTGTTATTGTCACCGTTCATATTTTTCCCATCCGTTCTCATTCAGTCATATATGTGAAATGAAATATAGGAATATCTAATTATAGCTCTGTCTTCATAGTGCAATGTTTCCATCCCTGTGTCATGGGAAGTGATTGACTAACTTGTAAGAACTGAAGAGAATGCAAAGATAAATTCAAGCAGACAAATCTTTAATGAGTGACGGTCTGTTTATTGTGCTCAGTTAGTATGGGCCTGATTATGCACATCCTTACTTGTGTGAATAATTTGCATCTGGTTTAGTCATTTTTCTCAAATAGCCAGTTTTGTTCATTTTTTATCCAGTGGTTATCTCTTACTTTATTCATTTTTTTGTTGTTGTTTTTTTTATTTTCTCCCCAGTGGAAAATTTTTAATATAAGGCATATTGCTAGACGAGCTAGGCAAAATGCTGCAGTGGTAGATACGAATAAATCCAGTAAGTGAAATTACTGCTGGTTAATGTCTGTGGAGCTGAAGTGGAATTTGGCTAGGTGTTTTCTGAGTTGTTCTGGGATTTAGCAACTTGACTGTTCCATATTTTTTTTTCCTCTTTCATGTCTTTTTTTTTTTTAATGCATTTTTCTTAATTTCTGTGGGATAACAACTTGAGGAACTTTGTGAATGGTTTAGTGGACAAATACGTATGGTTTTGTACTGAAATAAATATTTTTTTACCTGTAATATGTGCTTGCCTTTAGTATAAACCTTGTTGATTGAGCTAAAATAAAAATTCAGCTTCTTTTCTGTGGTGTAGTTCATCATGTTACTTGAAGTGAAAAGAAAGGTTTTCTTGTTATGCTCTGCATATATGGATGTGGTTGGTCCTCAGAAACGTATTGTCAGCCCTTTCCAAGTTCACTTTTGTGTGAATGTCAAGTTATTGAAAATAGCAGCTTCAGCTTGGAACTGCTGGCTGGTACATGGAATGGATGTCGGAATGGGAAGAGCCTTGGAATTGTGCTGTTGCTCTCAGAGATATGGACAGACAGTTGGTTCCAGCCTACACTTAGATTTCTGCATTAGTACTGTAGAAACTTGAAATTATATTCAAAACTGTAAGCCAGACACCTGCCAAAATAGTGTTTGACCTTGAAGATAGTGTAATTTAATCTGAAAAAAAAAAGTACTGTAAAAAAATAGTTTAATAGTAAGATCAAGCTCTTATCACTGTTTAAAAATTCTGGTTCACATTCCTTGTGTATCCTTTCTCAGTCTCTCTGGGCTGGCTCAGTTATTCCCTCATTTTATCTACCCTTCTTTTCTCTTCTCCGGACATACTTCATTTAGGGTTTTGTATGAGTGTGCTCCTTCTGCTAACGTACACTAAAAACTCTTTCATTGTGGTGAAGAATTTTTTTTGGGAACTTCTGCTCTGTAAAAGTATATTTCTGATATGAATCATTTTAGCATCTGACAGGATGCTTTTTTATAAAAACAAAGCAGTAAGCTCTAAATTTCTCCAAATTCAGAGAGCTCAGAGTACTCTGAACTAATTTAGAACCAGAAGGAAGCTTATGAATATTTTAAAGTAAAATTATGGCAATAAAAACAAATCTCTTCCTATTTTTATAAATTGATTTATTTCTGATTTGTGTTTTTACCATCTGGAGCATATTTTGAACCCTATATTGCTCTACTTGTTATAGCTAGAATGAATAATTGACTAAACATGAAATACCATTTTGATGAACAAAACTCTTAGCACTTGAGAAAAAAATTGCATTCATTGTGAGCGCAGGAAAATGCTGAGGTAGCTTTAATCCTGTAAGTGTGTATGGGTTTTGCACAGCTGTTCTGGGAGAGAGGGAAGCAACTCCCAGGAAAATCTATTAGTCTAATTTCGAAAACAGCTATGTCTTCTGTGGGTGGCTCTGGTGAGACGCTTCTTCAGGTTTCAGACACTGGAATGGGATACACGTACTTCAGTAAGAGGTTGAGCTGGCTGCTGAAGGCAGTTGCCTCTTCTGTTGGTGTTGGTGTTCTGTTATCCTTCTGATACCATTAGGAATTCTGTGTGATTTGCAGGATCCACACCATGTTGGCTGCCTGTTTCAGAGATGCTTGGAACTGGAGAATTAACGGAGACCTAAAGGTGCCACTGGCAAGCCTGTACACACAGTTTTATTCTGACAGCTTTCTTACTAATTCTAGATACTGAATATTATGAATTTGGAACATGTTGAAGCAATTTCATCTAACGCCCCCCCCCCAAGATTTATAAGATGAAATCTAGAGTCTTCAAATTTTCTTGGTTTGGTGCTTTTTTTTATATGTTTAGTTATCTGGGTTATGTATCTCACTCTGTCTTTATTGAAAAGTTTAAAAAAGTTTCTACCAAGTTAGGTTTAATTGCAGTATCACTACTTAAGAATAGTTCCTTTTGCTTTTGTTCTGAGTAGAACTGTGTTTAATGTCGCAGTTAACTTCTCATTTGTACTTGGTTTTAAATTCCCGTATGGCTTGACTAAATCAATCATCAGTGTTCAGCTTTTATTTGTATACAGCTTTTTTAGATACATTAAAACTAATTTTAGGGTTGGTTTTTTTTCCTCAGAGGAATAGAAAAATAGTTTGAATGCTACATTTTTATTGTATTTATAAAATAGTGGGAAAATACAGCCATGTGGATTTTTGGTAATAAGCTGAACAGTGTTTACTTGATGTAGCAATCTACAGTGAAATGTGAAAACAAAAGTGAAAAAAAAAAATGCAAAATGCTACTTTTGATCTATCGTTGTAATAGCTGCTGCTTCATACTTATCGCCTGCTCTGAGTCAGATACTAGGTGCTTTGTAGAAAACAGAACCCTAGAAGTAGAACTTGAAAGGTAAACCAGCAGAAATTGTATGGAAATGAGTGTCAAGATAGTAGAATTTCCACGGACTAAAGTGAAATACGTGCATGAGGAGCAGTATAAGTTTATTCATATCTGATCAAGCTGTTTCTTGTTTTGCTCTTGTTATTCCTGGCAACTTTTCATAAAGAAATTTCACAAGGAACTGTTTTTACTATCTGTTAATGGCGTACAGATAAACTTTGAATTGTTTGGTTGTTTTTTTAAACTGTAATCACTAACTTTTTACTAGAGATGCAGTGTAAAATCCATTATGCAAGTTGTATACTACCTGCCGTGGTCAGTCAGACCAAACATTAAGGTGTGATTTGACAGCCGTTAAAAAACTTGGCTCAGGTGAAATGTGCTTTCAAAGAGAATAATGTTCTGGATTGAGTGTCTCTTTATAACATACTTATTTAGTAATTTTCAGTGAAAGAAAGGAGCTAGTGAGCATGGAAAGTATTGCACAATTACTGGATGGGACTTTGAATCACAAGAATTGCTCAGTCATTTCTTGGATCTGCTTCCCTGGACCGCTGTTGTCTTAAAAGAGGAAGATGATCAGGTTTCAAATAATAAGCCATAACCAATACAAATTTATAAAATAACCAAAATTATTCTTCCTTTCAATTCCCCCTTTCCTGCAAATACACTTTAAAACAGAACAGAGATTTACGGTTGCTGTATTGACCAGTCATGAAATAAGTAATGCCACCCAAATAGAAAGTTTTATAGACATTGTCATCAGATTCTTCCTCCAGCATCGCTGCTGCAGCCATGTGTCATAATACGAGAATGATTTTAATGGAAAGCAGTCAAAGTATGTGTTCTTTGTACACCATTGATTTATTTTGCCACATACAAATTTAATGTTGCATCAAAACTACAAAGTGCAAAAATCTCTTTACTAAATTTTCACATCACGCACACCATATTAGCAATATCTAATTAAAATAAGAAGTCTTTCTGTTAGTAGAGCATCACATTCCTGCTTAGAAAGAACAATGGTTTCGGGGTAGAGGAGTCGCTTTGAGCAGAGAGGTTGGGGCTGGAGGAAGAAAGCACTGCAGATTTTAGTATAATGTGTAGTGTTCAAAGAAATTTTATTTCATCATAAAGATTAGCAGGCTGTGTAATTCAATTTAAAGCTGGTTGGCAGTGTCCTGTCTATTACAAAGCCTTTTTTTTTTTTAATCAGTGCTGGGTTTTTTTGTGTTGTATGTGACTACAGAACCTTGTGGAGAGCAGGAATGATCTTTGAGTTTTGTGCTTCCCACCCCCCTTCCTCTTTTCAGTTCTGCATGTTCAGAAATGTGTGAGATTACCTTGAACCGAGCTACAAAACAGTATCTGTGTGAAATGCCATCCTGCATTCTTTTGGCTTGTGTAAAATGGTAATTTTTTTGTGGCCAAACAGCCACTGAGAGTGAAAATCTGCTAAAACTCTGAGATTGGGGGGGTTGAATCAAGCTTAAAACTCAAATGTTAGCATTTATTCACACTGTTGTGGACATTACTATGCTGTAGAATAGCAACATGCAGCAATTTATGTTAATGCAAGACTGGCAGACCTTTATCTTACAGTAATTGCCTGCAGTAGGGGGTTAATAAATGTTCCAAGAATTACTGACCTTTTTTTTTTTTTTTTTTTTTTACAAAAAAGATTGTTGCTTCTTGCTGGCTATAAGCAGCTTGCGTAGCTTAATTAACCCTGTTGTTGCAGTGAGCTGAAGCCAAGTACTTGAGCTCGGGCAAATTCTGCATACATTTTATGTATCGGGACACAATGTCTTGGCACAAAAGGGCTGTGAAAGAAAGACCCTGTGTAACTCCACCTCTCACATCCACCCCCGTCATGCCTGTTAGAAGAGCTTGAAATCTTCATTGACTATCTTTAGGGAGTATATTGATTTCAGAGAACGGGTGTTACATTTGTAGGCACTTTGGTACCACTGGTGAGGAGGAAGAGAAACCTCTTCTCCCAGAGCTAAAGGAATCTGTGTTTTTCTTTGTCCTGCTTTGTCACCCTGCGCAGGACAGTGTGAATAACGGTGCTTGCTCCATCAAGTGGGTTACCAGATCCACGGGCAGCAGCACCTCTGGGTAAAGCCCAGCACAGGGCTGGAGGACCCACTGTGCTGCCACGACCCATGGCACTGGGCTGGTCTCAGCACTGGGTGCTGGCACATGGTGGCCCTTCCCGGCTTTGGGAGCGGCGGTCCTCATTACTTGCGGTGGCTGCGAGGTTCAGGTCACTGCAGCACCGCACTTCACTGACCTGGGCTGCTCTCCTCTCATCCCGGACGCCAGCTGTGAGGGGACGGCTACCAAACCCGTGCTTGCTATTGATGGTACATTTAGCAGAGGAGGAACAAAGCGGCACAACAGGGGATAGCAATGTAGGGAGGAAAGCATGAAGATGCAAAGCCAACACAGAAGAGAACAAAATAACATCAAACTGGGGGAGGGACGGAGGCTACAAAGAAAAGGGAGACAAATGAGAGCGCAGGGACATAAAATAGTGGAGGTTCACCTGCTTTTCCCAGAGCTTCATTCCTTCCCAAAGTAATAAAATTAAGAAATGAGAGCTCGGGAACACTCTGCGCTTTGAATTTCCTGTAACTGTTGATAAGTGAACCTTAAAGACCTCAGAATTATGTACATCTTTTCTAATGAACCAGAAGCTTTAGTATTACAGGCCAGGCTGGGTATGGGAGTGCAATTGCTCCTTTTCCCCTGAATGTTGCCATTAAATTTTTTAGTGTAATCGGCTGACATGGAGGGTTTTAGTTTAAAACAGAGCTGCAAATGATAAAAAATGAGCTGTACTTTAGTTTTACCTGAGCTGCCCTCCCCCGGGCCTTACTCTCTAGCCCCCCGCTCCCTGAGCAGCATTTGGCATTTGCCTTTGCTGCTGAGGGGTGAGCAGGGAAGCTGCAAGGCAACCATGAAATTTCCCACTTTTTTTTATGCAGGAGATGTCTCCTGAGTGTTGTGAGGAAGTAGTTTGTTGCTTCTGCTGTCCTCTGTCCCTGCTTCAAGCTTCAGTGGTTGCTGGGAATAAAACAAAGTCGCTGTAGCCATACTTCTGGTGCAGAGGGTAAAGGCCCCGGAGTAACGTCCCCTCATAAAACCCCAGGCGAGGCAATTCCCAGAGTAGTTCTGGAGCGAAAGCCATTCGCCATTTGCACTCTCCTGGTTGTAAATTCTCGATTTGCACTCTCCTGGTTGTAAATTCTCGTTGTGTGCCATTAGCTGGCGTGTGGCAGGCAGGGAGGGAATTGTGGAGCCAGGATGGCCGAGGGGCTGCCCTGTCGTGGCACTGCCCCTGGGGACAGGGAAGGAAGAGCCATGGATCTGGTGACCTGGTGACCGACAGCTCTGGCTAGCTGTGTTAAAGTGGGTCCTGGCGTTTGGGTGAGTTACTAGAGAGTGTACAGTTATAGTGGAAGCAATATAGCCGTTCATAAACAAATGCTTCCATGAAGCCAGCTGTAAAAACAATGATGCTTGCCTCTGAGGTGAAAGGGCAAAACCTTAGCAGAAAGGAGGATAAATAAGAAATAAATTGTTACCTTGGTGTAAGTGACTGAAATAACTGTTCTCTTAGTGCTTGGTCTTAATGACCAGCTCTGATTAACTAGAGTTGTTGCTTTATTCAGCAAAGCTCGAGGCCTGCATATCATGCCCTTTTACAGCAGTTTTTTCATTCCTTTTTTTTTTTTTTAAAGTCTAGAAATGATGGCTAAAATGGGTATGTCAAGAGAGACCCTACTCTGCAGAAAGCACACTAGGTAAAAAAATAGGGAATGCTGCATGCCCTAACACTTGATGATAATGTCTCACATTACAGAGAAATACTTATTTATGTACCAAAATCCTTGGTGTACTTCTGTATGCAAAAAAAGTACAGACTCTGCATCGTACAGATTTTGCAGTGCCTTGTGAAAACGCTACTGTAAATCAGGTGCACAGATACAAGTGCCATAAATCTTTCATATCCATTTAACTTGATTCAAAAACATTTCACTACCTTAGTACATTATGTGCTTACTATTATCCTTATTAAGAAGCAGAGACAGCTGCAGCAGAGGGCCAATGTACTTGTAACAGGGATAGGAAAGGTAAGAGTTTCACCTGAATTCCATCACAAATAAAGCACGCAAACTCTATATTGCAGAACGGAGTCTACCTTACACATGGTATTTTTCATTGATCTGTTCTTTGGAAGGACAATTAGGAGGCATTTCAGCACATAGGTTTGTCCACTGGAATCCAAAGAGCGGTGCCTTGGGTTTTTAAAGAAACTTCAGTCTGAACTGTCTGTTGTGAGGTCCCGATGCTGTAACATAATTTGGCAATTGAAATTCTGCAAAGCCAGGAGAAGAGGGGAGGTGGCAACAAATAGTAGCAGGAGTGAGACTTGGAACTCAGAAATCACTGGCACCACTTTCCATCATTATCCCTCTAGACCTTTATCAGGCTGAAAGTTTCCTTCTGCTGTTTTTTTTTTAGTGGTTGGGGTTGCTATATGTGCTTAAATTTATAAGGAAGGTATTTGAGGCTATGTGTCATTCTGCTCAGGCAATTCTAAATGGCTAGGAAAAAAAAACCCCAACGCTGCATAAGAGGAATTCAGTTCCTTGTAATAACATGATACAGCTGGGGCGATTTGGTTGTCTCCTTTAGTAGCTAAGAAACCTCTGTGGGCTGGGTTATTAAAAGGAATTTCCTTACAGGGCTCAGGAGATTCCTGGTATCCAAGTTCATCTTGAAAGACTATAATGGAATGTTTAGGTTTATTTAGAATAATAAATTCAAATGTGGCATTAGAAAAATAATACTGGAGGTTCATAAAAGCCTGCCTGAATATTTTTAGTTCACTGTAATTTCTGTTTGCATTCTCTGTGTACTTTATTTTTTTATTCTCTGTAAAAATTTCATGCAAAGACTGTGGGGGTAGCTCTGAGATAGAGTACACAGTGCTTTCAGATGGATGTTGGGCTGCTTCTAGAAGGGGAGTTTAGTTCAGGTTTTGGATTTCTCTTCTTCCAGCTTGGAAAAGGAAGAAGCAATTCCCAAGAAACACCAGCATTGCCATCCAAAGATATGTTTAAAACCACCTTTGAACATCAGACTTGCCTCTCATACTTAAATGTTTACAAGTGGAAGCACCAAACATGATCACAGGGTGAAATTTCAAGAGCAGCTAATTACTTTAGCACATTGGAGAATGTTACATTGTCAGAGTTATTAAAAAGCTGTTGTCCTGCTTTTAGGCAGCAGTACACGGTTTTAAAACCTTTGGGATACTATAAAAATATTTTATCTGACTTCTTCATTTTCCTTTCAGTTTATTTTCCTTGCGATTATTCTTGCTGCCCCTGCTTATTATTTTTTCCCTTACTGTTATGGGAATTTATCCATGTTACATTAGTATTGGTAGTCAGGTAAGTCTGAGCCCCAGTATGTTTAGTGGTTTACCAGCAGTGTGCTCAAAAATCATAGTTTTGAAACGAAGGATTTCATCTCCATGCATAAAAATTGAGAAGTTACGTAAAATCTACTGTATTATAGAAAGAAAATTAAAATAGTTACCAGCAGTTTCTTGGTTTATGTATTTGAGATTTTTTGGTCTCATAAGATGCTCTGACCACCTTCCTAGGATGCAGAAAAAAAGGATGCATTTGGAGGGTTTTTTTTAGAAATACTCACTAGGCTTTACCAGGCTGTGAGGCAGAGGGAGGTATGTGCCTGCTGCTGTGTGCATTTGTAAGTCTCAAAGACTTTAATTTAAAAATCAGAAAACATATTATGGGGACAAGTTCAAAGTAGGATGGATTCAGGATGTTTCTGGTGATTATATGTGTTTCCCTTGATTTTTTAATATTAAAATTGGTAGTAGATGTTGGAAGTGTCCTGATAGGGGTGTGCATTTCAACCCTGTGCACAGAAAAGGAGGTTCAACTGCATACATAAAGGTGGTCCCTGTCAATAAGGCAGAAAAATTTGGGGCAGAATCTAAATCTGGGTCCTGCATTCATAATTCTTATTTCCTTCCTTAAGTTTTCTTTCAGTAAGTAGTGAGAAATTTATATCCAGACTTGTTTCTCTTTTAACTAAATATTTTACTTTGTCTGGAAGATCTTGTCCCTGGTCTTTTGCAACGTGAAAATATACATGTACGTGAAAATACCAAGACATTGTCTGTGATAATTATGATTAGCTTAATTACTTTCTGTATAATTGTTTCTCAAGATGACCTCCTTTTTGATGGCTTTTAATCATTTATTTTAGGAAAAAAAGACTCAGTTGGAAATGTAAATTACAGAGACAAAGGGTATGTTACGGGAAGTAGGTCCAGATCCGTTTGTGTCAGACAGTGACTGTTGGGTTTTATATTCTTAAGATTCATGGAGAAAAATCATTTAAATTGATACAATATGTGCGTGCACAAGGTAATATCAACAACCAATATATTATTTCAAAATCTGGTGAGTTTCTTTATAGAGGATTAGGTTATATAGTGTGGGGGGACTCCGAAAAGAAAATAGAATTGTGTATTGATGCCTTTAGAAATATTATTTGAGGGCAATAAAATGTTCCCTGAAATTCCCTCCTGAGTGGAGAAAATGGAGTTTGTTTGCAGTAATTGCATTTTCTAGCATTTGCTTTTGCACTTTCCAATATGAGTTAAGCCAATTGGAACCTGTGATCTCGTTTTGCTTATTGGCAAAAGTACCATGTAAATTGATCTGTGATGCATTTATAGAGAAAGCTTTGAAAATTTTGAAATAGAGATGGCTTTTTCTTATTAGATTTGGATAGTATTAGGGTTCATTTCTGTATTTTAGCCTAATGCAATAGTAACCAAAACTGTTCTTTTCAATTTAGTCTTAATCAAGTTCAAGGAGAACATTTTTGCTTAGCCCCACTGGCACTGTGAAGGCAGAGTTTTATGTACCTGTTCTCAGCCTTGGTATTCAGAGTTCAAGATCTGAGCCATTCAAAACCACACCGAGCTGAAACTGGTTTAAAACTTGTCAGCCCTGCTACATTAAGATCTTGATTGCAAGAGAAAATGTAAAATCCTGTTGGACAAGGTATAACGTATTTCTCCAGGGGAGTATACGTGCACTATAGTCCTTAAACTACAGGGGGTTAGGTGCAAATCTCATTATAATAAGTGTAAACATGGGGTAATTCTGTTTAGGGGAACACCCTTCATTCAGCTCTGCCAGGCAAAAGATGTTCTTGCCTGAAAACCTTGCAGATTTGCCCGGGTGAGTGCCGTTTCACTTACAGGATCTCTTTGGATGTGCGCCCATAGCACCAGTGCAGCCGTGGTAGTGCTTTATGTGTTGCTTTGCTGTGGGAAAGCGAGGAGTAGCAGGAACTACCATTTGTGCAAGAAGCATTTTTAAAAGTGAAAGGGAAGAGGAAGGCTATTGCCATTTCCAGGGAGGGTGTTGTTTTCAGAATTTGCTAAATTTAAAGGGAAACTTCATAGTGGTCAGCTTTTTTGATGTTAAGTTAGGTGGGGTTTTTTTTCTTTTTTTTTTTTCCTCTTGAAAGCTCCATTTTTTAGGTTACATAATTACAAGCCTGCTTTTCCAGGAACTAGGAAGCAATCTGTGCTGCTTCTGTGTCAGATTTCGTAATTTTAAAGTCAATTTGGGGGACTTTTTACACCTCACTTTGGCAAGTGCTGTGAGCGGCAAAATGTGGAGGATTTTTGTTTTTGAGGTTAGGCTAAACAAAAACTTCAGATTCGGTCTGTTTCAAAACAAATGCCATGTATTGATTGATAAAACTTTCCATGTTTCAAAGAATGTTTTAATAACAGTAGCCCAGTGAAATTCAAAACTCTTGAGATCAAAACCCAACACAAGTTATGTTCAGGGTAACACTAAGGAAGGTGTGGAACACTGAAGTGAAACAAAAGATTGTTGTTGTGCCACGTTTTTCCTTCTAACAGGGAGGAGAAGGATATTAATCACAAACAGTTACATTAGAATAATGTTATGGTTGAGACATAAATACATAAAAGCAAGGAATTGTTACAGATGTCAGAGCATCACGTGATCAGACCCCTCGCTGACGCGGTCCTGCAGTGCGGGGTTCCTGCTGCTCTTGGTGACGTTGTGCAAAATTTGCTGTTTACCTATGGGAGAGAGAAGGAGTGGAAGCGCTTGGTATTAGGTACCACTGACTCTGCAGTGTCAGACTTCTCCTGAATGCCCGTACAGGTCCCGCGGCACCGTATCTGCGGTCACTGGGACTGTGTTTGCTGCAGTACCTTGGTGCTGCATTGCTGAGTTATAGGTACTGAGGCAAGAGTCACTCGGTACTTCCTTGCTTTCATGGGTTTATGGCTCGACCTTGGCATTATTGTAACGTAGTTTTTTGTGTTTAATGTTTCTTAGACTTGGTTTTCCATTGCCAGCATGGAAGAAATCGTAATGCATGAGTTTCAGAGGAGAAGGTAGCAGTCTGAACCTGCTGTGTGGCTCGATCCTCAAGTGTGAGTATTAACGCTAGAGCTGTCAGGCCTTGTGAAAATTAATGAAGCCTGACGGTTACAGAGTGAAAGGTCAGAGGCAGAGCTTGCACTTACCTAACATTTCTGTTTTGTTGTGTCTAACAGCGTTTTCAACAAAGGGGAGCTTTAATGTACAAGCATTAGATTTATCACAGGAATTCAAGGATCTCAGCCTTTGCTTCTCCCTGTGCTGTGGTCTGATGTTTTCTTTGCATAAAGGCAAAACAGTTAAACTTCCATTCATCTGCTCGTCTTGCTGTTGCCCATGTGTGTTTTGCCTTTATTTTTTCCTTTCCAAAATCTTCTTTATTCTTTTGCAGAGGGAGGGGGGGAAAAAAAAAAGGCATCTGAACTGATAATAGTTTAAAAAGCTGGTTGTGTAGTTTTCATCAAGAAGATTTTGAGAGATCTTGTATTTCAGTTCTTTGTACTTCTTGAGAAGCATGTTTTGGTTTTGTGCATGTTCTGTCTTTTATTTGCCTGCTTTTTTGTTTTTGATTATTTCATTCTGTAGATTTCTACAGATGCAGAGGGGTAAAATACATAGAAATTAATGAGTCACATTTTCAGCCAGTGTGTTGGCTGACATCAGTTTCAGCTATTCGGTTGGGCACTTCTTGTAAAGGCTGTTTGTTTAAAACAGTAGGAATAGTTTCACAGTCAGTTGGTCAGTCTCATTCTAGAAAACTGTTTTTCCTACCCAGTTTTGAATCTTGGTGCCTGAAGTTGATTGTTGATGAGAGAAGTCCAGCTTATCATTGGAAAGCTGGAGCCTGTGCAACTGTACTTATGTTGTACTGACTCATTTGTTTCTGCCAAAGAAGAAATGAGCGCCTTTGAGATGTTCTTTGTTTTAAAAAGCTGAAGGGGGTCTGTGTGTGTTAAGCTGTAAATGCTGGAAAAAGAGAGAAACCGTGGCCCTGAGATGCAGCGGGCTTTCCGTGAGAAACCTGTGTGAAGAGTTAGAGCGCTGCGGACCAGTTGCAGGTTGTGCTGGTTGCCCTTGCCTGCTGCCCGTGGGCAGGTGGGCAGCTGTGGTCAGACATCTGATAGCAACCTGTGCTGCTGGGGGCATGGAAAGCCCATGGGAAAGACACAAAATCTGCTCCTTCAGAGTTTATCTCTGGGTGCGTATGTGGTTGGTTATGGGTGAATGCTCCGTGACCAGTTTTGCACTTCTGAAGCGTGTGTGATATACCGTAAATTCAAGACGATTCATTTGTACATATTTCTCTCTTTTTTAAGGGACTAAGATTTGTACTTCAAGGTTTCTCAGCCCGTTTCTCAACATATGGCCAAAGGGTCTGTGGGGCTATGAAATGGGCATGAAAAAACTTCGCATTTCATGGAAGTGTTGTGTGGTTTGAATAGTTAATGCATGCATATGCATATTCAGAGCTTCACATCAAAAGCACTTGCATAGCATTGGTGTGTAAATACAGGTTTCTACCACTTTATAGTCAACTAGTATCACATTATTGCTTATTTCCCTACTTCCCTGTGGGTTTTGTAGGTAAGAGCAGTCAAAAAAAACCCTGTGTAATTTTCTATTTTTGTAGGGACTCGGCAGTTAACATTCATTGCCAGTCAGACTCCTTTTCAAGTCTGGCAGCTCTACAGAACTTGGGTTGTGTGACTGAATTGTACTCACACGAAGCATGGCATTAAAATGGAACAGTTGTTCAATAGATTATGGACTCCTAGGATCACCTACTTGAGGTGAACTTAAAAAAAACCCAGTGGAACACCTGATTACATAGCTTAAAAAACCCCAATGCCCTCCATCCCCTGCTGTCTCCCCAGCTTCCCCCTTGTCCCGTGTAATAGGTGTATTTAAAGTCAGTCTGTTGGTCTGCTAACACTGTAAAGTGATGTATGGGGTTGCAGCCAGCAAAAGTCCTGCCTTACCAGTGTTCACGGGGCTGCATTCTTTTTTTGCTACATCAGTTTTCAGCTGGATCAGTTTCCTGATCCACTGTGCTCTGCAGCCACTGAATCCTTGTGGTAGCAGAGGTGTGGTGGCACAGGAGTGAGGATGAACGCTTGGGAGACGAAGGTGGGTGGGACTGTAGCTTGAGGGTTGACTTGTTAAAATGAGAAGTCACAGAAACCTTCTGAGACTCCCAGATTAATGTATTTGCTGTAAAAAATTAGATTTTTACGAGGTACTCACAGTTAGCTATCTTTGCTTTTATTTGAGTAAGAGTTACACTGACCTTTTGTCTTCCAGAGGAGAACAAATTGTCTAATTGCAATATTTTCATGATCAATTATTACATTGTGCCCTTGCTTCTACTGTTGAGGGCGTGTGTTGAAAAACATCTTAGCCAAAATAAATATATTTTGAAGGTATGTGTGCACACACACATGCACCCTGTGTGTGTATATACACATAAATTCACAGTATTTAAAATACTTCAGTATAAGTGACTCTACCTAACAGGCTTGGTGCCCTCATATTTTTTAGTAGCTTTAATCTTAGCATATTGATCTCGCCTGTTAAACAGTTAAGTATTTTTAATATAAACTCAGTTATTGCCTTGGGAGTTGACAATTGGGATTTCTGAAGTGTTCGTCCCAACAAACAGATCAAACTCTTTTCCTGCTTGGGAAGAGATTCTTCTGTTTTCCAGACTCACAGTATAAATTAGAATGAATAATATTACTGATGCACGATGGAAAATTTAGTAGTTAGGAAATTAGACTAATAAAGACCAAATGTAGCTAATAAAAATTTAGTGAAGGAAAATGAGGAAATGCCTTTCAACCTGTGTATTGTGCTGCAGCGTCTCTCTGTACAGACAGCGCGGACATAGATAGGCAGAGATAATCTGGTCAAGATGAAACTAAAATACTGTGGAGTAGGATAGTTTTGTGTGTGGCTGTTTATCCTTCCATATTAAACACAGAAGGTCAGCAGATTATAGACAAAGGGCAGGACTGCCGAAAGAAAACACGCCAAAGTATTTCAGAAAGAATTCAGAAAGAAGAAAAAATTCAGAGAGAATGAAGGTTTTGTGCTGCCACAGGGCCTTTCAGGAAGGGAAAAACTGAATGTGATGAATAAATAGCTAATCTGATTGCAGGTAATTTATTACTGTGATTAGTGCTATATAGTCTTTCCTGGGGGAAGAGGAAAGAAATGGATGAGACTTCCTCCTGCTGCTCCCCTTTGCGTGTGCCTGGCTTTTGATGCGTTTGCATTTTGATGAGTGGTGTTGCTCATCGCCAACTCCAAGGAGATGAGAGCAAAATGTGAGGTTGTGAGGTCGGGGAGCTAGGTGGGGAGCCAGGTCAGACCTTGGCACTCATTCTGTGGTAAATGTTAAAAGTATGTGCAGAAATAGAGTGAAGCACATCTCGTGTGGTCGCTGGGCGGGGGGGGCGCGGGTCTGCAGCTGTGCATCCACAGCATCCCTGCCCGCGCACCAGCTGGCAGGTTCTGGGTGCGTGGTGCTGCTCAGCTGGGGCTCCTGGGTAGGTGCTGGTGGACTTGGGTCCACATGGGGCTTCTTCTCTGATACCTCTTTTGCCTTATTTCTCCGTCCTGGTCTTTCTTGGTCCTTAAGTTTCACTGGTGGGGCCACATCCTGAGCCTCCCCAGTGGCACAGGGAGGAGGCTCTTCTCTCCCAGAGCCCCCCTGGCTCCCTGGTGCCTTCCTGGCTCTTAACTGACCAAACAGCCTCTCCTTAGTCCTAAGAACATCAACAGCTGTCTTGTCACCAACTGCAGTAAATACTGTTTGGTTTTCCTTACTGATGTCAGGTGCTTCTGTAACATATATAAGTTTTACATTTCTATGTTTTAATAATCACTGCTGCCACCGTGGGTTTGTCTTTTCACATCCTGTGTGTCTTCAAAGTGAGCCCTCTTTTTCAAGGTGTCAAGATAAAAAACCATTGACTTCAAGCAAAAATATTCTAGACTTAATTGGACATAATGTCAGCAAAAAGCACTGATTTTCAAGTCTATCAAAATAAATGGGAGGACACTTATCCAATAAGATGAAAAGTTTTCTCTGCTAAAACTGGCAAATGTTGATAACTTGGCAGAAACCTGAATTTAACTTCTCCATCCTACTTCTCCAAGAATCTTATCACATCTAGCTTGTTTTGGGGGGATTGATAGTTATGACAAGCGTGTCAAATTTCATGCCGGTGGTATCTTTTACATTTCCTGAGAGAGGAGAAAATAGCAATTTTACCTTGTGCCCAGGGGTCACAGAGAGCAGGAATTGTAGGTACCTGCCACATTGAGTTTTTAAATAAAAATGAATTGCAGAGCAGCATGTAGCAGAGATGAGGGAAGAGGGAAAGGAGTGAGGCATAAACTGTAGAGAAGCATTTATTGCATCTTCTGCAGCTTTTAATCTAATGCAGCACCACAGAGTTATGAATATGTATGATCTGCATTTTGTTCAGATGTGAGGTGCCTATGAAGATACTTGCTTGGTTTTTCTTCCAAGAGATTTGTGGCTTTTTGGTTTTCTATCCAGAATTAACTGATTTTGCAAAGATGATGTTTGTATAGGTGTCTTGTGTAATTCCTGTTCTGTGCTGTAAATTTTGAGAAGCAGAGGGTTTTGACTGGTTCCTCATAAGGCTGATTTAGGGGAAGGTTATTTTTGTAAATATTTTTAGCTTCACTTTGAAACTGACTTTAAAAAAATAAACCACAAACCCAAACAGTTTTGAAAGCTGAAAGAGGTTTTAAACTAGCCAAGCCACATCTGTTCAGGAGAGCTTTATTCATGAGAAGTATATAGCACCTGATTCTGTGTTCCTCAGGAAAGATATCAGGAGGACCAGAACTGGGAGATGGACCCATAGATTTCCACATTCATTCTGTTGCCTTTATGGAAAAAAAAACCACAACTAAACCCACAAAAAAAACCCCAAACCCCCCCACAAACCCAACCTATTCTAAATGACTATTAGGAATAAATACCAAAGTGAATGATGTGGTATAAGAGTAGGAAATCAGGCTTATGGTGAAGGCAATAGAAGTCAGCTTTGATGCAAACTTACGTGTGATTTTTGGCAAGTCACGGTGGGACAGATTTTGTAAAAGAACCTCACTTCTGTGAAGACACTGTGTTATGGGACACATATTTTTAAGAGAGCTCAACACCCAGTGTGTTTATTTGGAAGATCTGGCACTGATTGTTGGTACTAAGTTCTTGAAAATCTGTCTCTGAACTCCAGAAATCTGGCTCCACGGGCCTGATCCATGCCTCCTTCCAAACAGTGGGAATAGTTGCCCCAAATGGGGTAATCAAGTCTGTATTATTTGTCTCTGACCCTCACAGTAAATGAATTAACCACAATTCCTTTTTCCTACCTTACATCTTACTTGCCTGAATCTCGTGCTTTCTTTTACACCTGTACTTCTTACAGAAATGAGCTACTACCACATATATATATATATATATGTGTGTGTGTGTGTATGTATATATAAATAGTAAGAATAAAGTGAAAGTCCATTGCAAATGAACTGAAGCTTTGGAGAGCAGGTTAGATCTGAAATAAATGCCACTTGTCTAATTCAGTACCCGGTGCCTAGTACCCTCACAACAGACTTGAAGCATCCTAGGGTCGCTGCTCTGCCCACCCACTCAGCCACCTGTGGCATCTCCCTGCAGCCCCCTCCTGTGGGCTGGGACTCAGGACTGCTGACTCTGACCCAGTCCCATCAATTAAGCAGAGTTGCACCAGGGAAGATACAGATTGGATATTAGGAAAAAATTTCCTCGCTGAAAGGATGCTCAAGCATTGGAATGGACTGCCCAGGGACGTGGTGGAATCACCATCCCTAGACGTGTTCAAAAAACATGTAGATGCGGTGCTTGGGGACATGGTTTAGTCGTGGACTTGGCAGTGCTGGGTTAACGGTTGGACTTGATGATCTTAGAGGTCTTTTCCAGCCTGAATGGTGCTGTGATTCCAAGTGGTAGGACTCAGTGTCACATCTTAGGCTAATTTAAACCAGTGTGTCATCAGCTGAAAGCAAGGGAGCAGTGGTGGTTTATGCCACCTTTGGAGCTCGTTTGGTGCCTACCAGTGCGCTTTAACTCTGCAGTACACAGTTTTGGTTGTGACATTGCTTTGTGTCCTGTTACTTTACATTTCAACATCATTTCACTCAGTGGAAGAGAAGCAGCAGTAATAACTTCTGCTCAACATGGAGATGCACACAGATCTTGGGTATTTCATTCTGTTGCTGCTAGCTGTCTACTTATTGTGCCGGCAACGCTGGTGTGGGAGGAAAATGTGCTAATTAAGTCTCTTTTTTGTTATTTCAGGAAACCTACCATATGAATATAAAATAGTGATTGCTGGGAATCATGAACTGACATTTGATAAGGAATTCATGGCAGACCTTGTTAAACAAGATTACTACCGCTTTCCCTCTGTGTCCAAATTGAAACCAGAGGACTTTGACAATGTTCAGTCACTCCTGACAAATAGTATTTACTTACAAGATTCAGAGGTAACAGTTAAAGGATTCCGAATATACGGTGCCCCATGGTAAGTCTCAATTTAAACTTTCTTTGCTGTTTATTACTTGAACTGCAGCAGGAATCATTCCTGTTGAAAATGCATGAAGCTGCTTTGTTGTATTGCCCCGCAGAACAGTATCAAACTTAACTGTAAACCACCTTGAAACAATTGCCACTTTGTTTTTGTGTGTGTGTGTATAAATAGGCTATTTTTAGCCACGTGTGGGAAATAAGACAAAAGGAATTGTAATTATTTCTATTCTGCCTGCTGAATGCACTTAAAAAATTGCAAGTTCAATATCCACTCTGTGCTTGTGGATTAACTGCAGTGTCATCTTGGTATGTATTAGAGAAGCTTCGGTACACTGTGTGCTGCTTGGGTACATGTGTCTGCTGTGCTAATAGATTAGTGTGGTAGCATTTAATACGCACACAGCACAAGGTACAAGGCAGCAGGTGCTTTAAGCATTATTTCTGATCAGTTCTAGGCTTTTTTTGCTTTTAAAGTTGTGATAATGAAATTGCAAGCCAGTTTTGATCGCATTCCACCCCTGTGCCAAGCATATGCAGGAAACATTTCTGTCCAGTTTTGCAGTAAGGAGAGACTTCCTTGTTTTTTCTACACGTTGTTTGTGACACCTGATACCTCTCTGTGTGGAGACTTGAGCAGCACTTGTTTTAAATTCTCATGCTAACAACAGCCATGGTCCTTTCAGGCTGTACCAGAAACCTCAACTTCAGTGATGGTGATAATCGTTATGCTACTTGGTGTTCTTAGTCGTCAGCTGACGTACTTAAATGCTAATTTATGTCCACCTGTAAGAAGGGTTTGTTATAATCTTATAACTTAGATTTTTGGTGCCAGGCTTGCTTTAAAGGTGAAAGTAGGAGAGGAAGGGGGAGTGGCAAGGGTTGAACCAAAGAATTGGGCAAACCTATACAGATATTAGAAATTTTCCCCTTCATCTCATCTCTATTGACTTTTCACTTGGCCTGCAGGCCTTGGTGATTCATGCAGCACCACACACGTTGACACTTCTGACAGTGCTTCTTTTGGTCATGTTGTGTCCATTAGTGCTGGCTACAAAATTGTAATCTAGCTCTGTATCTCACATTCTTCACTTAAGCTACTAATTTTTTTTTAATTTAAGTCAGCCTTTAGCTTGTTGTTTAAATCAGCCTGACATTGCTCAGCTAAAAAAAAATAATTAAATACTCTAAATCCTGCAGCATCAGCTAATTGAGAAAGGTGATCTTAATTCAGCTTAGGAGTCACCTCTTACAGACATTTCAAAGTAACTTTTTTAGTAATAGCTTATAACACACAAAAAGAAGACAGGGCACCTAAGGCCTTGGGTAGCATGAGGTGGATTTGAGACTTGCTGTAAGGCGAGCAGTCATGTGGGCTGGAAGATTGGCTGCTAAGACTGAGGTTGTGTTCGCCTTCTTTCGTATGTATGCCTTGGACTGAGAGGGCTTGTATTCTGCAGGCATCCCGTGATAATGAAGTGTAGGCATCTTTTCAAATTTATTTGGGGCAGATTTACGTGAACTCTGCTTACTATGGAGCTGCTGGAGAGATCTGGAGAACGTAGAATCCAAGTCTGGGCAAGAGCAAGCTTAGTGTTCTGAAATGGAGAACTGTGTGATATGCCTTTGCATTTGCATTTATATGTACTGGCAAAATGTACTGATCTTTACCCCTTTTTCGCTTCCCGAATCCATAATGGCAATCTGTTACCCTCTTGTCTCCAGCTGCATTTAGAAGTTCTTTAATTTTGCAGGTATACATACGGATTTAGGACGTTTGTTTTGAAATATTAAGGGATGCTGCATCAAGGAACTGAGTTGTTTTAACCATAACAAGTGAACGGCATATGTATGAAGCTATCATTTTGAGTAGAGCCTTTTAGATCAGCTAGTTTGTGTTCGGAGCATAGAGATGCAGTGTCGCCTTTTCTTCCCGCCCCCCCCCCCCCCTCGCTCTTTTTTTTTTTTTTTTTTTTTTTTTTTTTTTAAATAATGACTGTTCCTGGAAAATGTGAAAATTCAGCTAGCTTCCTGCATTTTAGTTGGCCTTTGAGAGGAAGGAAAAGTCACATCAGATACTAGAAAAATCTGTTCCAAATCTGTTCTGTGCCTGGAAACTGAGACAGAATGATCAGACAAGACCGTTAGCACTTCTTAAATTTTTTCTCCTTCTCCTCCAATCACATCTCACTCTGTTACTATAAATCTTCAGATTACCCCAAAGGAAGGGAATTTGTGGGGGTTTTGTATGTATTTATGGCCTCCTTACTCCAATTAGTTCTGTCACAGTAGTGGAACACTGGTCATTAACCCAGAAGATGCTCCAACCCGAAAATGAGATAAGTTGGCATGTTCAATTTATGTGCATTTTTGTAAGTATTTCCAGAGGGAAAAAAATCTCATTTGCCGATAAAGCTACTGGTTTTAATTTAAAAAGAGGGATCAAACCAAGAATAACAGCTGTGATTCTGGAGGTTTCAGCCTGTCAGGGGTTTCTAAGAAGTAATTGCCAGGATACTGGGAAAACTGGCTATAAGTCATCTATTTAGAAAATGTAAATTGCAACTCAGTGTAACTACAGAAAAGAAATATCAGTCCATATTCATTACATGTTATTACTCATGGTACATCTGAAAGCTTTCTAAAGACCTAAGAGAATTCAAGTAGTGCCTCCTAACTTACAATTTAGTAGAATTTGTATGTAGAAAATAACTTACAATACACAGGAGCATTCATGTGTATTTGCAATTGGAATGTGCGGTGGTGCATATCAACAGCCTCTAAGGAGCAGAAAATTTGAATTTAGCCTGATGGTTCTGAGAGTATTAAATGGCATTAGCTGGAGGGGAGTAGAAAACAAAAGTATCAGCCCCTAAAAGAGAAAAGAGCAAGGGTGGGACATGAATCACATTTGGAGCTCTGCTCATTTTCAGAGGAGGAAAATGTAACTTGACATTTTCACACCTTAAATAGGAGATTTGTTGATGTACCTTGAAGGAGCAAAATGGCTGAAGACTTTCCATTTGGTTTATAGATAACAATCCACAAAAACATTTCCCTCCTTTCTCTTCCTTCTGATTTTATCCTATGAACCTGGCTTGTTTGGTGGGATAATGATCGATAGTTTATACTTTGTGCAGTCAAAACTCTTAAAGATTCTAAGGGAAACATTTTCTCCTTTGGAAATTTGAGATTGAGGATACTTATTGAACAGGACAAAAAGCACAGGCAGTAATCGATATAGGAATTTTTTAATCTTGAAGTTCCCTTTGTGACGTATATGTAAGCATAACTCATACTGATGTATCTGTAGAAGGGTAAGGAGAGACAGTCTGTTTTTACTGCAGCTTCAGGTGCTGAATATGTATAAGTTTTATTTAAATTCAAATGTTATTGTAAAATATGAGGGTTTTAAAAATTATATTTGAGATTGTTCATCCATGCTAAGGACTGAGTTTACTGTAGTATGCTATAGATGTTTGAATACAAATATTCTAGCAGTGTCTGTTTTTTAATGAAGCTTTAAAAGCATTCAAACCACCAGAGAATTGCAGTTAACCGGAGCCAGAATTTGTTTAAACCACATTTTGACAGAAATAATTGTTCAGGGAGAATATTTTTATCTGTGTTTTTTTGTTCTGCTCTTCAGCTCTACAGGTAGCTTTTTTGGTTTGTTTGAAAGATGGGTGTAGTTGAAATGGAAAAAATATTCTGCTAAACTTGTGTGCATAGAAATGTATGGTAGTTAATTTCATGAATAATGAGGCAACAGACTTATTCATGGATTTTAAATTCTGTTCTCTGGAAAAAAATCCACAAAAAATGTCACAACCCATAAATATAAAATCAAATAAACAATAATTTACATTATTTTTTGCTGTTAAAATATATGGACATGATCCAGCCATATCTAACAGAATTAAAAGATCCAAGACTTTCAGCATATATATGTGTTTAGATAACTATAGGTAGACGAATTTTTTTGAGGGACGAAGATGTTTAATAGAAAAGCTAATTCAATATAAAGCAATGCGTTTGAATGGTTAATGGAATCAATTTTATGGAAATAACGGAAAAGCACAAACGTAAAAGATTAAAATTGATTATTTAAATAGTGATTGAAATCTGCTATTTACATCATTGTGATGATAATCAATTCATCCTGAATGAAGCTGGGAAAAAAGCTCTTCCCTTCTGACAGGAACAGCAGCATTGTTCAGCAATATCCTGCACGTTTGTCAAGTTGTAGCTTGTTCAGGTCTCAAGAACAGAAGCACAAAGCTGGCCTCCCAGATGCTTTTAATGAATACTAGTGGGTTTTTCCTATGTCCAAGAATTTGATCTGTACGGTGATCCAGAGGTCAAGAACAAACGGCTCGCTATCGCTCACCTCTGCGAAGCCAAAGCTTTCATTTGCTTTTTTTAGTAACTCTAGAGGAAGTGCCTTAACTCTTTTTCAGAAGCAAAATTTTAATTGGCATGGATAATGCAGCCTTAAGAAAGTACAGACAGGTTCAACCATCTCCTTTAAAAATAACGTTTTGTGCAATTTTTTTTTCTTTTCTTTTCTTTTTAGCCCCGTGTAAATTTTGGCGGTTTCATCAAATGGTTCTGACTCAGTTTGGAATTATTTCTGTAAATGTTTTTTCCCCCTGTTTCATTTGCAATCTATTTTAATATGAGTAGCTCTAAGTTAGTACCTCTCCCTTGTTTTGATCAATGTTTTCAGACTTTGTGTTTATCCTGTCAGAAAAGCGTCAGATGCTGGTTTTTTTCTTTTCAATTATAAGTTTTGTAATGCATCATGGATTTTGCTGACAGTCTTCAAGTTCTTGAAATAGCAAGCAAATTAACAGCAGATATTGAGCGTGAGGACTGGAAAACCAATTGGCAACTCACATGATGGGATTCAGATATACTGATGGGTTCGAATGGATCTCATTTCTTTTATTTTCATAGTCTTAGTGGGCAATTAGCTTGTGCCTAAAAAAGGGAGGAATAGAAACTGAACGACTCAGCAATAAAGTTCTTCATTGCTATTTAGTAGAGAGGAAACCCCAGGGGAGACTGGACAAGACTGTTGGTGTTGTACCAGTTTTTGAGAAATTCTGGTGTTTATGCAGTGGAAGTCAGCAACTGAGAAAAATATTGGCAAAGACTGAAGTCTTCTGTCTGTGTGTTAAACAAACACACCGCCACCGTAGCATGGTTGTGTTTAAAGGTGCAGGCTCCTGTTTCATTTTTCTTGGCATTTGTCCTTCAGGTCTCTCATTTTAGGATCCAGGAATGTATTCCCCCGGTCTAGAATTGCAGCGGTTTGCTTACATTTTTTGCCTTGTTAGGAATGTCTTGTTGGGATTTTTCTTCAGTCTCCTTGATATCAGAGTCACTTCTAAGTAAAAAAAAATGTCCTGTTTACTTCTAAAAGCTTGCTTTCTTTGTTTTCTTTCCTTTTTCCATTCCTTTTTTTCTTATAGTGGAATGTTTATAATTTTAAATATATTATCTCATAAGTCATTTTTAATACTGTGATGCTGACCTGTCCTAGCTGATTCTTTGGAAAGCTCTGCATCCTGGCACTAGGGCAGATCATGAAGTCTTAACCTTTTCTTCAGGCTTGACTTCAGCAGGAATAAGAATTTTAGAGTATTCATTACTAGCGTAACGCACAAACTGTGCCTGTTTGTGGGTGGAAGTCTAGCCAGTTAAAACAGACACAAAATGATAGCTCTCCTAACTCTTTTGAATCTTTCCTAGTGTGGAAACGGGGGTTTGAGTTCCTGCAGAGCAGTACCAAGCAGATGATTGTGGGAATCTGCTCCATATCTCAAATTCCTGCTCCGTTTTCCTGGAGTTCAGCAGGTGCTGTGCAAAAAAGCAAAGAGCCGGAATGAGCGTGAGCTGTGCTGTTGAGGGGCTAATTATTTATGGTGGTCTCCTGTTTGTGGGTTGAAGTGTAGTTTGCCCAACAACGAGGTAATTTTGATACACAAGTTGTGCATACAAAACCCACAGGTTGTGCTTCTGTTTTGCTTTGGTTTTGTGTTTTTTTTTCCCTTGCCAGCTGCCTGGGAATAAGAAGTTTTCTTTCCTTCTGCTGAACACTGGGATAACACAGTGGTCAACACGGCATTTGTGTATGCTGAGCAGGCTGAAAGCATTTGCACCCAGTGAGGAGCTAGGAAGAACAGGGATTAACTAGGATACTATAAAACTCCTGACATTTCCAACTTGGTTGCTACAGACTTCACCTTGGGAGGAGGTCTGAACCCCCTGAAAGAATAGGATCTGGGGAAAGAGGAGGGAAGGTGAGAGTTAAGCCAAATGTGGAGATAAGCAGTTCCTTATGGGGATTGCACTCAGTGCTGTGTGTTGATGCCTGCTTGAATAAATTCTTCCATGTGGCTTCTGCGCTTCAGGACTCCTGCTTTTCCATTTTCTCCTACCTGTATGTGCACCATGCCTCTTTGTGGTAGTCTGGTGCAGAAGGGAAGAAAGACAAAACTGAAAATACCATGCTCTTAAGGTTGACCGAAAAATTACTTTGCTTGAAGACAACCACCTTCACAGTAGGAGAATGGAGAGATAAGAGAGGGGCCTGAGCTTTGATAAGCTGGCATCAGAGCAGATTTTGCACTGGGTGGTGCTCCTCAAGCCCCATTACTTGCTTTCCTCCTTAATTGCCCCTATACCCTAAGCAAGAAGAATTAGGGAGCCGCTGGATGCTTTGAGTGACAGACAAAGAGGCTGTTGGAGGGTGTGTGGGCAAGTGCAAGCCAGGGTCTGGCTGCTGGACCACAGAGCAGGAGGACCTTCAGGGTCCCAGAGGGGCTGGTGAGCCAGAGAAACTAGAATTCCAGCGAGGAGCTAAGCGGGACACCAAGGCTTTGCAGTTGGGGTTGGCAGACTACATGAGGGCTGTAT
The DNA here is from genome assembly GCF_023634155.1 of Falco peregrinus. NCBI lineage: Eukaryota > Metazoa > Chordata > Aves > Falconiformes > Falconidae > Falco > Falco peregrinus. The sequence continues at coordinate 13,982,332 of NC_073729.1, forward strand.
CACTGGAAGGGCGAAGCCCATCCAGCCCAACATGCATGAACACATGTGTGTTTCCAGCACGGTATTTTGATCCAAACAACACATCAGTGCATTTTGTGGGCTGTTATCGGCAGTGCTGCTGCACTGGATGCATGAATCATTTCTAAGTCAGGAGTTGTGACCCTGGATGAGAAGGCGCTACTACATGGGCTACATGAAGTAGTCATGAAGACTACAGGAGACTTCACAGTGCAGGTGTCAGCCCACACTGGAGAAATGTAGCAACCCCCTCCATGCTTCAACAGGGTACCTAAATGTGCCAAGTTTGGGACATGGGTAGGTTCACTGACTCAGGGAGGTTTGTAATAAGCTTTAATTAAATATATAATTATCAGTTATGTGCAGATACACATATTAGTAGCTTTGCTGAGTTAAGTTGTAATTGGAAAAATAGGGATTACTTTCAAGTGTATTTATAAGATGTGGTGAAATGAATGAGATTGGGGTTGGGGAGAGGGACGATGGGGGAGAAGGTAGGTCTTGTCCTGTGTATTGTCAGGTGTGTGGAATAGGTGTAGTCTACGGGTGGTTTGCTTCATAGTTCATCTATTCAGGGCAAACAGGAAACAATTTTGGAAGGATTTACATTGTTTCAGGTAGAACTGGTGGTAAACCTCACATGATGTGATGGTGATAAAATGCACTAGAAATGGAAGAGAATTTGTGTTTGAAAAACTGTGTTTGGTTTTAATACAGAAGTCAAGTAGCAAGTGACTAGATTTTGTAAGCTCCCAGTCAAGGATAAGATTCCTGATGACTTTTCTTCAAGATGATTTCGGTCATATTTATCTAATACTTATTGATCAGAATGCTGACTTTACCCTGACATGTATAAAAAGCTTAAAGTCACAGAGGCTATGAAATAAAGCAAAAATTGCACAAGCACTTCAAATAAGAGAACACTGATCGTGAATCTGAGCATAGACATAAAGGTCAAGAGTGACAGCTACATTCATCAGGTTTTCATGAGAATCCGTTCAGCAGAATAGATCTGGCACCTTATTTCAGAAGTGGTCAACACTCAGGATTCAGTTCAAAATCAATGAGACCGCTGAGTATTTATAACCACCTCTAAAATGTTGAGGTGCTAGTCTGTATTATGGTTTGTATGCATCTAAAGTATGAGAGTTGCTGACATTTCTGACTCTGCTAGTTAAATTTCAGAATCTTAATATGGCTGAGAGCTATGTTTGTGTATGTGTACACAGGGAGAAAGCTTAAGCAGTGGTTTACAAGCAGGAAGAGGTCAACAGCTTATCATTGTGCCTCCATAGACGTGGCTGAGTTGCATACACCCTTGAGTAAGTACAGCTGGCCTCACAAGCTGCGATGCCTTGCTATCTCCTCAGTTACTTTTGCACAGACAAGCACATCGTTTTATGGCGTGCATGCAGTGTACCTGGGAGAAAGTAATGGGGTTTGCCACCTAGTAACTCCATTCTGTGTTCCTCTTCTTTAGTGTTTTAGATAAACGCTAAACACAGTATCCTTCAATATATGTGCTTAGCGGTTTGCCTTACATACTGACATGCATGTCATGCTTGGAAACCCTGTGCCTGTGGCTACTTTGACAGAGGAAATGATGCTTCCTAGAAAATGAGCTCATGATGATTTGCAGCCATCTGAGAAGTGTGTTTTATTTATTTTGCATTAAATAATGTTGTAAGTACTTGAGTATTGTACCTGCAGATCTGCCAACATGTCTGTCCTCTGCTTCTGGAGAGCTCTCACTTTTTATGCTTCAGCAGTGTTTGCTGGTTGGGTAGGACAAACACGAGAGTTGTGTGGTCTGGTTCTTCAAAGAGCCGGTTGATTTCTGTACCTATGTGAATTGGTGTATCTTACAGACAAAAGCTGATATTTGCAGCTGCTAACTGTATTGCTCTCGTGAGTAAGTTTTCTGGGTTCGTACCCTGGCAATATACTTACAGATTGTGTATCGCCTCAAACTTCATATAAGAAAGCTTTATGTAAGAAGGATGAATCTTTCAGTCTCCTTTTCCTGGCACAGATTTTAATGCATCTTGTTTCCAAAACTGGGAATGTAATAAAAAGAAACCGCAAGAAAGGTGTTCTCTTTAACACCTCTCTTGGTGTTCCATCTGGGCTGCTTGGGCCACTTCCATGTCCTGCACCACAGTGAAATGGAGGAGAAAGGCAAACTGAGTGCTCTGAAAGCTGTAATCCTAAAGTGTTCCCATTTTTAATATGGGATGCCCCAATACACTGTAGTCTCCAGGGTTATGGGTACCTACCTGGATTTGTTTTTTCAGTTCTTAGTAAGTTTGTCTCCCTCTTTGTTTGTGAATAGAACACAGGTTTTGCATTTGTTAAGAAACCTGGAAAGTACCATTTTAAGGAAGAATGTCTTCCACTGCCTAACTTGAAGATCCTTTTTTATAAATTCCTAGATTTATAAGATTCAGGAATGCGTTGCTTATGTTCTTGCATGTAGAGCATTGGAAGAGGTAGAGCTTTTGGAAGAGCTTAGCAAATATGTAAAGTCAAGTATAAATCACTCTGAAAATACTGTTTAATCTGTCTGTAGATAGAGATACTCTGTTGTCACATCATGGATGAAATCCATCCTTCTTGAAGTTAGAAGGATTTTTTTAGTTTGTTCAGGATTTTGGACAGCAGATTGCACATGCTTAATGAAGCACTGGCAAAGGGTGGTACCTGCAGTTGTTCTTCAACTCTGAAGCAGGCACAGACACAGCTTTTTGTGTTGCGATTATCTTCACCATGTTTTGTTATAGCCAGTCATACTGAACACTTTCAAAAGCAGAGAAGTAGAGGTGAAAAAGTTTCATCATTTTCTATATGGTATTTGTGTAGACACCGCACATAGTTCATGCATAGCTTCTAATTGTTGTTGAACGTTAGCAAATTCCAAGTGATGAAAAAAGGTCTGTTACCTTGCATTTTGGTTCAAAGGTATTTATTTGTAGGACTCTTCTCTGGCTGAACACCTTTCCCACATGCGGTGGAATCTTGCTCAGGGCCAGCAAAATCCGCTGGCCAGGCTGGCGCAGCAGGAGCAGCACACCTCCTTGCAGGGTCAGGTGGGCTGTGTAGGATCTCTGCTGGGTCTTAGCATCTGCTAACATATTGTAGTGGCAGCAGTGTTTTTAGTAACAGTTGTTTGTTATATTCCAGTACTGTATTCGCTGGTCTATGCGTAACTGAAAGGTAAGTATAATTCCTGAAAATTTTATAATCATCTGTTATCAACAGAAATTTAAGTGATGCCTAAAGTGTGAGATGAAAGTATGTTTTGTTTCAGCAAAGGATTTTGTTGTTTCATAAATTCTGGAGTTAAGATAGATAAAATATTCAGAGATGCAGAGGCTGATCGTCCATCTGGAAGTGAGCTGCTTTAGCACAGAGCAGCGAGACCCCGCTGTAAGGATGTGCCTTCAGCTGATAATTACTAGCAGTCCAACTACCTAGAGTGTACACCTTTTTCTTATTTATATTCTAGTCCTGTAACCTTCCCTATTCTCTTGTGCCTTTGTTCTATTAATCTACAAAACAGGGCTCGACTTGTGATTAGTCCTTAGAGGTTGTTTCTATTAATCAGGCTGCAAAACAGACCTGCTTGGATGTTCTGTTGCAAGTGCTTAATGCGCTTTCCTCATCAGTCCATGGCACAGAGCTGCTAAGGGTTGGCTTAAATGGCAATGAAATCAGTGATGTGTCTGCTGCACTTTCTTTGTGTTTACGTCTTGATTGTGTAGCTGTAGGATGGGGGAAATAGAAAGAGGAAAATAATTGCAGCCCTATAGAAAATTGCTGAAGTTAGTGACATTTGCGGCTACGTGTTGATAGAGAGCTAATGGGTGGCAGCGGGACAAGCCTGTCACACCACTACTTCTCGCTAGGTGTGTGGGGATGAGAACCGGCCCCATTTTTAAATGCGAGGATTAAAATTCAACGCTATCATAGAGTTCTAAAGATAAATCTATCCCAATAAAATTCAGAGGATCCTTTAAGATAGTGTGTATTTTTCTGCAGTAGGTAGAAAGCCAGACAGGTTTCTGCTGATGTGTCTGTAACAAAGAATAATGTAAGAGTTGGTGGAATGTAAACCAAAAAAACCCACCAAACTGATCTGTAACACTTCCATTATTAGAACTTACCGTAAAATTTGAACAATAAACAGCATATGTAGTGAGAAGCTAATCGACTTTCATTATAGAAGATATTACTAACTATAAAAGCATAATGATTTATGCTTCTAATTAAATACAGTATTTCCTCCCTGTAGGAGGAAAGTATCTATTTATAAAATGTATCAGAAGAAACAAACCAGACCCCTAGTTATTTTTTTCTGTACTGTTCCTTTGGGTTTGTTTTTTTAAATTTTTTCTGATGTTGATTACATATTTCTTTGCCAGCTCAATAAAGTCTGTCACTGAACTAAAGTACTTGGGCTGCTGTCTGGAAAAAACCCTGGCCCTGAGGCAGCAGGGGCTGGCTCAGCTGCTCTGCTTGCCTCTTGCTGTGTTCATGCCTGTTTTTCCATATTCCCACGACACATACCTCTATTTCTGTAGTTCACAAGCTTAAATTACCAGCTTTTGCAAAACCAGTGCAATCTTCACTCCCAGCGAAACCCACACCTGGATTCTTGTTGGCTACACTGGTGACTCCAGTCCCTTACCGCTTCGTGCCATCATTTAGCCACCGATTTGAAAGGCTTTGTGCTGCCTCACCCCCGGCTACACACTGCTTGGTTAGGCTGTGGCTTGTCCAGTTTGACCTTTCGCGGCTTAAAAAGCAGAGCCAAACGCCAGCGTGACACCGCGCTTGCCGTGGCGGCGATGCCCTCTGTTGTGCCTCATCATCGCCGTGATGCTGACACAACTGGCCGAGGGAGCGGCTGGCACGCACCCGAGTAGCCTGTTCCGCAGCAGTTTAAGGAGAAGGGGTTCCCAAATTCATCATGCCCTGCAAATTCATCGTGCCCACTCTGCGTTGTGTCAGTTGAGGAGGGGCTGGGGTTCTGGGTTCCCACCACCTTCTCCCTGCAGCAGACCTGGGCCATTACAGAGGGCTAACCGTTTGAAGGTGCCGTATAGTCAAGCCTTTTTTTCAGGGGTTTGCAGGCTATTAATAACAGTCACTTAAATTAGTATGGTTTGTACTGTCCAAGGTGAGTTTCTTTCCAATTCTAGCCGTCTTTGGATAATGCTGTTTCAAAGTCGCCACTGTAAAATTTTACATATATTGTTCTTACATGGAATTCAGAAGAAATGGGTCCCCTAACATGGTGTTCTCTAGTCCTTTTCTGGTAATTTCATTTTCACCACCTATTTGTACTGGGTTTTTTTTTTCTTCTTCTTTCTTCTTTTTTCTTCCCTCCTTATCATTTCCCCAATTATCAGAGAAATCACTCTTCCTGCATTGATTCATTTCGACCAGAGTCTGGAAGGCACAGAGAATTAAATTAACTAATATTTTACTTTTGCATGTGATTAATGCTAATGCTTACAAAGAAGAAAATACTTTGCTGTGATTTAATTTTCATTCTCCAGTTGATTCCCAGTGATTTAATTTTGCAGAGGGTTGTCTCTCTGCTTATTGTCTCATATGGAATCATTGAAGTTAGGGATGGAAAAGGCCTATTAAGCCATTCTGCCCTTACAGAATTGTCTCCTAGGCTGTATTTTTGAATGTTTTGTGCAGTTTTATTGAATGGAGAAAAGGAGTTTTATTAGTTCCTTTCAAGATTGTTCCACAGTGTGGTAGGTGTTACTAATGGGAACTAATACTTGGTTTATATTCTTCCAAAGTTATTCTCATTTTTAAAAAAATAGAAAGTGTACCATGGTTGATAAGGTGATCCTAAAGGTTTCTTGTACCTTTTGTGATGTTTATATTTGTGTACCTTTCGGACCCTGTGTCTTATTACATAATATACTTAAGTCTTTGTAATCCTTTCAGATTTTTTTCTTTTGCTCACTCTTATTTCTAGTGGGTGGGGTTTTTTTTTATTCCTGGGTATTGGTTTTTTGTGGTTGGCTGTTGGGTTTTTTGTTGGTTGGTTGGTTGGATGTTTGGGGTTTTTTTCCTTTCAAAAAGTGTCACAAGAAGCTCAGAACCAAATGCCAGTATTCTGCCTGGGTGTCACTGACGTACTGTATGTCGAGGGGAGATCCTTGGCTAGTTCAAATACTGATGTTGTACAGGGATCGTATGTTTCATTGCTTCCGCAGAAAGTCCAGACTTGCGTCACACTGTCTTTTTGATGTCTCGTGATACATCTATGTGCGTAGCCCAGATCATTTTATTCTTTTTCCCATTCATGTTGCAAGCTCATACATAATCTGCTGTCAGCTGCTGCCCTTAGGTCTTTTGTTTTAGCTTAACGGGTTTCAGGTTTCTTCCTCTCACTAATTATTTATGTTTTTTTAATTCTTCTCAGATGTATTAGCCTGTTTTTTTCAGAAGGAATCCCGTTTTCTTACTTCTCTCAGTGTTTCTAACCTCCTCTTGTATAATTTCTTTCCCCACTGTCATGTTTATAACACCTCTCACTATATTGAAATCTGTGAATTTAATTAATGTGCTGTTTACCCGTTCTTCCAGATCATTAATAAAGATGTTAAATAAAACTGATCCTAATACCAATCCCTGTGGCAATCCACTAGCACTTCCCTTGTGCTGCTGCAATCTGTTTATAGCCCTTTAGCCACTATTCATCCGTGTGATAGTCCTCACAGGCAAGCTAATTCTAGGTTTTTGGAAAGGCATTATTTCACATTTTGCCAAAGTCTGGGGTGATGCAGTCTTCTATATTATTTCAATTTACTGACTTGACTGAATTTAATGTATTTACAAAAATTAAATGTGATGAAAATGGAGCTGGGTTTTTGGAGCATTTTGAAATCTTAGCAGCTGACTAGCTATAATTCTCCTTTCTTAGAGCAATTGTACCTCCTCTACTCCCCCACCCCAATTACACTGTAATTTTATTCTGTGCTGAATTTAGACTTACTAGGAGATAATTCTCAGTATCACTTCTTAATTCACGGTGTACAGATCAGTGCCACATTTCTCACTGCTTCTCCAGGATCTGTTAGTAGAAGTACTTCACATAGAATTCTTCAGTTAATATTTCAAATTCTTCAGTTAATATTTCAGACTTTGAATTGTCTGTTACTTGTCAGCAGTCATCATGGACAGAGCTTTATTGTTTTGTAATTTTACATACACATATATATATATGTGTGTGTGTCTTTGAAATTTCATTCACCCGTTTACAAAAACAACAGTAAACTCTTGCCTTAATTTTAAGTGCACGTGTTCATCCTGTGAAATTTGTAAGATTTATGTTTTTGCTTAAGTTCAGCATGGGTTTAAGTGCTTTCTTACTGTGCAGCTTGGGGGTACGTATCATTTGGTTAGTAGCCAACTGAATTTAAATGTCACTCAAAGATATTTTAAATCGCAATATGAAAAAATATTTTGCTTTATGACTTTTTACGTTGTGTACATCTACGTGAACTTTAATAATGAGTTGTATCATCAGTAGTGGAATAAAAACAATCTTGGGAAATTTCAGTTTCTTTTATGTATGTTTGGCTTGGTTTTACAAACTCAATGCAAAAATCGATTTCTACATTATAACTGTAGCACAGAGAGTTTGTCACAGCTGGGCTGGAATGGCATGCTGTTCAAATCACAGCTGAATCATCATAACCCAGAGAAGAAAAGGTATTATAATATGGGTCACAGCCTTGATTTAAGACTGTACTAATCCACAGCTATAGTAATATAAAAAAAGTAATATATAATAATATTAAAAAACAAACAAACACCACCAGGGAGTATCACAGTGTGAACGAAGAAATCCCTCGTGGTGTTGTGTGGTGCTTGTACATCACTGACCACTCTGAGCAGGGATTTCTTGCTTCTCCGGACGGAAGAGGGCACCTTCTCCAGTGACACTAAGCAGCGAGATGCTGTATTAAATGACTTTGAACACAGTAATTTTGATGTCACCCTGCAAGCATTTAAATCCCACCGAAACCGGTGAAGGGAAGGGAGGTTGTGAGACAGCTTAATCTCAGTTCCGCAGTCAGTAATGCTGGGTCTGAGCTCTGCCGTGTTACTTGTTCATACAAACTTCCTCCAAGTCAGCCGGGTTTGTGATTCATTCCCCAGAGCATCAGATAGGGAGTGTGTGCTGGCTGCAGCAGGGACACGGTTACAGCTGCTGCAGTGGTGCTCCAGATTTGGAACTGGCCAAGTTCATACTGGGTAAATGCTTTACATCTTGTTCCTGCAGTGCTTTGGTTTGGGGGTTTGATCGAGTACATAGGTACACTGAGATGGGGTTTACTCTCTTGGTGAACGATGACTTCAGATCATAATTAGTACTGCAGTAAGATCTGCCAATAATGAATAGTGAGAGATGGCGTGACGGGTTTGGTGCCTGTCTTTGCGCTTAGGTAAACGTAAGGATGGCCCATTTGAATTAGTGCTTTCTGTATAAAGCAGGGAATGGAAAGTGGCCTTGATATATTTTCAGTGTCACTTAGCTGGCATACGTTCTTAGCATGTTGAACCCTTGAGGAGAAGTGCATTAAGAAGTTACTGTACCCATCAAAAAGCCACATGATTTGCACTAGACATGTACATGAAAGGCAAGTTCACATAGGTGACTGCTGTGAAATAATTTTGATTCAGACACCTTTCAGAAAGGTAAGTGGGTAAGAGAGAGATACAGTAAATGCATTGCTTTCTTCAGGAGGCAAACTGTTGGTTCATATGGCTTCTTGGTGTTAGAAAAGTGTCTGTAGTTTGTGAAAGCCAGTCTCATGCATGTCAGAAATGCTTTCAAAATTAATATTTAGCACAGTTACTATGCTAGTAGAAGGAGATCTGGTCCTTCTGCTTCTTGAATCATACTGTGCTGGTATATATATCACAGTTTGATGATACTACTATTTTTAATTATAGTATTTGAACTATATTAATTGCTACAGACTGTGGTGATTAGTGGAACTGAATTTTTAAAGTTTGTTTGCAGACCTTCAGACTGCTAGGCAGCTGCTGCATATGCTGACTGTGCTTCCAGTTGAGAGCCGCACGGGTGCCAGAAGGATGGAGCATATGGGTGAGGGAACAGGGAAGGGGAGTCCCAGCTCTGACACAGTCTCATTGTATGAGGAGCAGGAAGTAACTGGTTTCTTTGCCTTCATTTGCTGATCTATAGAATGAGGCTTATAATATCTGTATGCTTTCCTCACTGCTTGCCATTCGGACAGTAGTTACAGCACATGAAGCACTGTGAAAAGTGCCAAGTGTTACAGTTAAGTTATTTTTAGCAGGATATGATCCAGCTAGGTACTGAACAGATGCAGGCTTTCATGATGATTTCAAAGGAGCCAGAGGGACCATTTGCCTGCGTGAAGTTTGTGTACTTGCTGAAGTTCTCGGCTGGATCGTTGCACTGGAAGGCTAAGTAGGTGTCTATTTTTTGCAGGATAAGAAGGGGCGTATTTGAGATACTGTTGAAGTGGAATAGATAGCTGTGTTACTTGAAGTGGGAGCTGATAACGTGTGATTTGAGGACACTTGAAGCCCTCTTCTCCAAAAAGTGGAAGGTTAATAAAAATGATGCACCGAGTTCACTGTCTGAGATTTGTCTTTAGGGTGATAAATACATCACTCAATAATTATTAAGAAACATTAAAAGAATGCAGACAGGCTTCAGTCTGTATTGCAGTGCAATGGAGTCAGGGAAAACCATCTGAAATTGTTGGCTGGAAATACTGTGCTCTCTGTTATCCAAACCCAGCAATGAGCTGGCTAATGCACCTTTACTATAGAAACCCCCACCAAGTCTATACCCAAATGCCTGTTGAGAACTTCTCCCAAGGAGGTGATGAGCTGTCAAAGACCTGGGCAATCCCAGCCCTCCTCTCCCCAGCCCAGACTCTGAGTCCAGCCCACTTTTTTTCCATGGAGCTGTTAGGATGTTGCTTATTTTTCCAATAGACCCACCTTGGCACTGAGTGTCTTTGGGGAAGATATTTAGACTTCAAAGGAATTTAGACCTTCATTTGAACTTGGGGGTGGGCCACACATAAGCACCTGTGGGAAGAAATGTACCTTTGTTCCTCACAAGTTAATACTAATATTCATTCCTACCTACTAATAACCACCTCCTGGTCTTTTACGTAAAGTCAGACTAAAAGTAGGAGATTGAATCTTCAATCAAAGGCACTTCCCAGGTATTTGAGAAGAGAGTCCTGCAGTCCAGGCAGTGAAAACTGACACTTCTTCTTGCCTTCTATCAAAAGCGGTGTTGAAATGTAGGGCCTGTTATTGTATATTTATTCAGGCATCAATCACAATCAAGCCTCCTGCTAGTTCATCTGTGAGGGCATTGTAATCCTATTTTTATCAGTTCCTTCCTGTACAACAGACAGTTAAAATAGCATGAGTAGGGGTCAGAAATATCTTAATGGGTTCGGTTCCCAGAGATATCGGTGACCAGAGGAAGAGTTTTGCCGAAATTTCTTCCTGAGCTGATAAGGTAGATAAACAGGGGCAAGGTGCAGACTTGAGGGCGTGCTGTGGGAAGCAGAGCATGGCACTGTAAAGGAGCTGCAGAAAGATTAGGTAGTATTACTTATGGAAAAACCTCAGGAGCAGATGGAAAATAAATGTTACCATTTGCCAAGTTACCTGTTGGTAAAAATAAGCATTTAATTTTTATTTTTTTTCCAGGGTGGGCTGATTTACGTCTGAGTAATTTTTATAATTAGCTTTACTTTTGTTTTTGCTATTGTACTTACTAAATATCTATGAGTGATTATAAATTTGAAGAAAGTTGAGTGTGGCAGTGTTTCAATCTTGTTAACCTTGGGTGAATGCTACTGACTCTTATTTAAGTAGCAGCATAGCTTACTATGCATTGCAGTCATTAAACTTTTTATTTTACATTTTTACACTTCATATTTTTATATGTATATTTAATTTTTTCTTTTTATAAAGTGATGAATTATGCTTTTAAACTCTTTTTTGGTCATTAATTCAAGCCATCTTTGGATGCAAATTATTAGAATTAGTTTATGAATGAACACAGAGAAGGGTTTCAAATTTGTCCTCTTACCAGAATAAAACTACCTTAGAAGTTCTAAATACATAAGGAAAAAGAAAGTTCATTACAGCACATTTTATTTTATAAGAAAAAGCATTACCTTTGTTTCACTTTTAAAATTGATCTGTTGTTCCTGGTCAAGCTAGTCTTTCCAAGATTGCAGAGATAATAGACCTAGTCTTTCATACTTAGTTTTTATTCACAAATTGCAGGTGGTACGTTTGCTTTTCTGATTCCCAGTTTGTTTATTTTTTTCCATTTTAATGAAACATTAATATGAACTCCTTGTATGAGCTAAAATAAAAAAGGCATTATCTTCTCCAAAAGCAGGAACTAATCCTGTAAAAATCATTTTTAGCAAACCGGGATTCTAAGAGCTTATCTGGGGACTTCTGCCAGTTCAGTGGTTTGGCTTTTAACTTTAGGAACAATTAAACGTTGCTTATTGTGTAGGATTTTAATGATTTTAATATATTATTGTTAGTGTAGACTTTGTGTGGGTAGTTGCAGATTGAGGGCAAATATTAAAAATTATTACTGTGTCGGACAGCTAATGATGTACTTAATATAAACTAGAATTCATTATGTAAAAACTCAAAAATCTGTATTAATTAAATCAGAAATGTAAGTTTGTTTCCCCGCCGGTGTTTGTTGTTTGAATATTAATAATTTTTGCTACAAGTCTGTGATAAACTCACTGAAGAGAACAGAGAAGCCACACGTCAAGCTACTTTTCTATTTAGCAGTCTTTCCTCACCCCCTGCTGTGCTAGGGGTTGCAGCTGCTTATGACGCTGGGTTTTATGTTTAGTTACACAATATGCGAAGGTTATGCTAACAATGTGCTGAAGATTTTGAATGGCGTTCCACCATGTTCTTATTTTAAATTTGGTTGTTAATTATTCTAATTGTGTATTCCAAAATATCCTTTCCAAAGAGAACTTATTTAAAATAAATTGCACAAGAAAGCAACCAATCGGTAAAGTCAACAATATTTTTGGAGACTGAATGCTTTTTGCGAGCAATAAAAAGAGTGACGGTGTCAGCATTCTTCCATCATGAACACTGAAAACTAACAACAAATAATCAGAAGCCATCCCGCTCATTGCAAACTGAAACTGCATGCACAGTAAGCCAAACTTCAGTATTTCTCTACTTTCTGGATGTTTTCTGGACAACACCTGGTGCAAATTCAGATAAACTTGGTGAACTTGTGTACAGCTGCGACTCCTGGAAAGCTGTAGTGCTCTTCCCAGGGTCTGGAGAAGCTCATAGGGATGGGTGGTCCTTTTGGTGATGGATTCAATCCATCAGGGCTGATAGCAAGCAAGCACTGCAGGTAAGTCTTCCCCAGGGGTCTCTTGCAGATTTTCTTGTTTGCCCTTTTTGTTTCTCTAATGGAAGTCCCTTGTGTTTTCCAGCCTACCTGTTGAAAGCACTGGCCTTTTCATACAGAAGCAACATGCCGAATTGTGCATTAAAAATCTTAGATAATCATGATTTTGTAGCAGCTGACCTTACAACACGAGCAATTAAATCTTACTGTTTGAGGAATAAGCTTTAGTTCAAAAAGAAATTCTGCAGTTACAATAATCTAGGTTTTTCTTTTATTGCGGCTGTTAACTATCAAGAAATATTAATCATTTCTGGAGGCATGGTACGTAAGTTAATTTAAAAGTTGGTCTGACATTTTTTTCCTCTTTAAATAACAAGGAGGTAAATATTGGTGTGAGCAAAAGATGTTATTCTAGTTGGAATAAATAGGTGGGGGTGGAGGGGGTTGTGACTTTCATATCACAGCTTTCATGTGATACTTCTAATTATATTGCACTTTCCTCTCACCCCACTCTGATGGTTGTATTTCGGGTGAATTCGTTTTACTCCAGCAAAAGCTGACAAGAAAGGGCAAACTGCTCCTTCTTGATATTCTGTTCCAGAAAGTAGATTTTTTCATTAGCGTGGTGATTCTTTAAAACAGCCACCCTCAAGGTAACCAGGCAGCACAGGGAGCTCCCCAGGCTCTGAACAGAAGATCCATCTCATGCCACTGTTCCGTGGCTCCCGGTCACATACCCTGAGCTTTAACTGTTCAGAATTGAAATGCTGCTGTTAAAACTTGAAGCGAAGGAGTTTACAGGCTGTGGTTCCTATGCTTCATTTCTCACACGATGCGATGAGGTTGCTGAAAGCAAGCAGAGGATCTCATCCTGCAAATTTCAGTGTGAAGGATTTCAGTTGTTGTAAGCGGCTCTCCTGAAGGCGCGGCGGTAATTCTGCCTCTTTGTGGAAACACGAGCTTCCTTCTCTTCCCGCTTCCTCACTGTGTTTGCATCCATCACATCTACTCTTTTACATTTTATTCTATGGGGATTTTATATAGATAATCGGTAATATGCCTCTAATCCTCTGTGTAAAATGTTGCTGGCTGTAAAGACGGTGGTGCTCTGTAGGCAAGGTATGATCCAGAGCTCACTTCGTCTTTCCATTGACTCCTGTGAGTGTTTGGTCTGGTCCTTCTGATTCCACCTTCATGGATTTCCAATGTTTTAGTATCATTACTGTTAATGAAATACATTTGCAATAACTGCAGTAAATATCTTGCCAGTAGTCACCTGGAATTACATCTTGGCACAGTTTAAATCAATGGGCAAACTTCTCCTTTTGGTGGGAGATGAAGTTTCAGTCCCTGTAAATGACTGTTAGATCTGGGATGGGGAGACAGAGGACCGTTGTTCCCCTCAAGACAGGCAGGGAGTCACTCTGTTTTCATACATTTTGCAGTCAAGCAGAAGTTACTGTATAAACCTTGCATTGTGTGCCTGATATTCTCCAGCCAGAATGAGACATTGTGCTTGTAGAGGCTTTGGTAAACATGTTTAAAGGTTAACTGGTAGATTATAAAACATAGAAAATGGCAAATCGTATTTACCTATGTGCATACATAGCTCTTGTAAGACAGCAGGCTGACCTGGGTAGCTTTGGACAAGGAAATTGATTGCGGTGGCCATGCAATATTGATACAGCAGAGAGGAGCATCTGGATTTGAACAGGACTGGACTAACACGTTGCAGTGGTTTTCAATCTGCTAGTGCCCAAGGAGGCTTTTTTGGCTGTGCAGTAGTATCTGCTTTTGGTGCCATGTTATAAAACGTGGCACTTATTGTTAATAAATTGCTGTAGTCATCATAATGAGCTATCAGATAATTATCTCTGCTAGTTACCCTATGTGAACTGGTTTTCATAATTTAATATCTTTAAATATGCTAAAAAAGTATAGCTGTTTCCATGAATAGTGTGAGCAAAAGGCCCTGATAATTAAGTCATTTTCTCTTTGGGAAGAATAGAATTACCATCTGAAATATTTATAGGAAATATCTCAATGACCATATAATGTATCAAGTCCAGTTTGAAATCACCATTTCCTATAGCTTGAGTTCAACAGAAGTTAAAATATCTTTGCATAACACGAGTAGAAGTTAAAAGTGTTATTAGTTTCTATTTTATCATGAAGTTCTATTGTCAAGGATAAAACTCCCAAGTGTACCAAACAGAGAGGTGGAAGAAGTTGGGAGTGGGCATGAGAGCAAAAAAGAGACACCAGATTTCCAAAGAAACAAAGAATAAAGAAAATGCCTGGTTAGTATAGTCGGGATAGGAATGTAGAAAACTTGAGAAGAAAACTAGGATAACTAGAAGTTTTGATGCTGAGCTGACAAAACTGGTGTTGTTCAGCTGAGAATGTTTGCTTTCAAAATCCATGTGGAAAGCACTCAGTCATAAAAGTGTCTTCAGCACCTGCAGAAAGGCTGCATCAGTGCTTTGGAAAACTCACTGGGTGCATTTTTAGGCCCTAGATAACTTACTGATCTCAGTAGGCTTTAAATCATGTGCTTGATCCAGAAGTTCTTCGACAACAGCTGAGAAAACCTTAAACACCGCACTTGGAGTTCTGGCTGATTAAGGACTGCAGATTTGCATTATGAAATACAGCATATAGGCTCAACTGTATCTCCATCTTGATGCCAGCCTTGGCATCTGAATAGCTTAGAAAAATACTCTGAAATCTCCAGGCCTGTAAGAAATTGAAAACGGCTTTTGCTTTATGCCTGCAAAGAGTCCTTCGTTGCAGCTATAGTCTGAAAAGTTAATGTGGGTGCTGTGTTTTCCACAGTGTAGATGTTTTTCAGTATTTCAGTGTACTATTTTAAGAACTTCCTTACATTGAACAGGTATCGGTTCATTATACAGATAAAAATAAAAGATTAGGAATGAAAGCCAGCTCCCTCTGAAATCTGGAGCATTGGCTCCTTAGTTCTGTAAAGCCAGGATTTCATTTCAAAACTTAGCTTGGAAGGCAAAAGCCTTCCCAACAGAAGGCATGGCCAGTACAGTTTTATAATAGACAACTAAATAAGTAAAAGACCCTTATAGTTCAAACTGCTTTTCAGCTGTACTGTTACCTGTTGGAGATACAATGTAATTGTTTGATGCAGTATGTTAAATTCTTCCAATTTTCTTAAAAACTATTAATACTTTCATTAAACAATTTTAATTCTGAGAAGAAATTATTTTCATTTTTTGCTTGTGTTTGTGAGACCATCCAATACTATCATGCTTTAGAAAGGCAGATGGGAAGGATAAGGGAAGGCATCTAATCCACACACCACCTTTATGATAACCCTATTTATAATGTGGGCTGAAGACAGAAAGCTTTTTAAGTTAAATTGTGTGGACTTGAAAGCATCAGTGCTGAATATTTTATGCGAAGCTTGTCAAGGGCCCTTACTAAAATAGCTTAAAAGCAGTATCACAGTTGCCTCCTTATAAGCATTGCACACTTTCAAAGAAGAAACATGCTGAAGGGTTTTCAATTGTGCCAAAAGTTGGTATATATATTTTTTTTAGGTGTCAGATTTTATATGCTGTATATATACAAGCATGCTCATGTGAACAAACACCTTTCTCACCACGTTTTTGCAGAAGCTTTATTTTATATAATAGATGTTGTTCCTTAAGGTATAGTAATTTTGTGTTACTGTTTTGGGGGTTTGGAGATTTGATGGCTTTTTCTGTATTTAAAAGCTGAGGGCTGAAGCCAAGCAAGAGTTCCTGAGCTACTTTTTTAGTTAAAGGGGATAGAAACTAGCACCTGCAATCCATCCCAGCCGCTTTGAACATCAGCTTATAGACAAGTTGTACCCTTCGTGAGGACACGTCTTTCTCCATCGCCTATAAAGGAGCCCAGCCAGTTGGCTTGTACCAAACATTTGAGTTCTGAGTGGCTAAATTTAGCTGACAAGGACTCATTCACTGTACCTAATAATAACAGGTCATGTTTGTTCCTGATGCATTGTCGGAAATGAAGCTACCGCAGGAATAAACTTACCTCGGTAGGGATATCGTGGCAGTGGTTTGGGCTCTGAGAAGTGTGAAGCACTGTGGAAAACTCATTCCTGAGGACAGGCAGCAATAGCTTGTATTTTAAATGCTTTGCTAATTCATCTATCTGAATACAACTTGCAGTTAAGCAATTAGACGTTGGAGCAGAAAGTTAAATATTGCTCTCCCTTTTAAAAATTCATACTTACAAGCAGAAGTTAAACTGCTCTAACATTTGGTGAACAAAGTTTTGGTATGCAAGTATGTCAGACTAACACGTCAAATCGTGCTCACTTTCTGTACACTTTTTTTTATTTGATTGCAATTGCATAGCACATGATGAAGCATATCTTGTTCATATGTATCTATTAAAAAATATAGAGAATATGTTATGTATAAGTGTGTGTGCATGCATGCATGCATGTAGTTATTTGGCATTGCCCTGTAGAGGCTGGTGAGGCTATTCCTATGGGGTTTTGTTTGTTTTTTTAAGGAGTATTTAATTTGTGTCTCCTGAATGAGGAGGACTTTCTGAGGAAGTTTTTTAACCACTAGAGTACTGAATAAACTGAACTGACCATCTGCAGTCTTCTGCTTCCCTTCCCCCTTCTTTCTCCCAGCTGTAGCTAGGGAATAGTAAACTAAGGAAATGGCTTGGGCTATGGGTCCTCTGGGGCCAGGTTATCTCCTGCATCCCTGGAAGAGGAAGGTTTCAGATGCGTCCCACTATTAAGCTCTGAAAATATATCCCCAAAATACAGTATATCTTTCTTGTATTGTCTTAGTCATGGAAGATTCTGATCATTTGGAGCTTCAGTTGTGTGCTGTTAAAGAAGGTAGTTGCATAGATTTACATCTTCAGGGGAAACTGGCCAAACCATGGTGCAGAACACTTTTTACCCTGCATCTATTACTCAAAAGTTCATTTCCTAATGCTTATGAGAGAGACCATGATGACCTCTGTTCTGGTGGGGTTTTTTTGTTTTGTTTTTTGGGTTTTTTTTTGGGGGGGGGGGTTGGGGGTGGTGGTGGTGGTTTTTTTTCTCAGAGGGTTTTGTGATAGTCAAAATTATTTCTTCTGAGGATAAAGGCAGGTGAAGGCTGAGTATGGGTTGTATCAGAGAATGGATGGCAGCAGAACCTTACCAAGAGGGTGGAATGTGAAGTTTTAAAGTGGATGTTGCTAATAGAAATGCACCTTTTCATATCTTCTGCACTCTCAGAAGCAGAGCAATATCAAAGAGCAGAACAGTGAGAGATGACTTATTGAAAAATAAATCATGGGTGAAATTTTGAACGTTGACTTCAATGAGACCAGCATTTCACACACATTGATACGGGTGCTGGATGTTCCTAGGTGGAGGTTACAGCATACAAATGCTCACTGTTCTGTCTTTAGCATTGCTCAGGAGTAGTCATTGCCATGAGAGGCAAGTCTACCTATCTCACTGAGCTGAAGTAAATGGAGTGTTATTCGGGGTGAGCAGTTGCTCAAATGGAGGAGAGAGAATAAGCAATGTTCAGGTGCTAATTGGTAATATAAACCCTTCTGTATTTCTTCTAGTGGTTACCAGCTCTATATGTCATAGAGCAAGCCTATAGAAGGAAGTTGCCTTTTAAAGGCAGAAGTTTATTATATAATTAAAGCAAAAAAAAAAAAATTAGAAAAGAGAAACCCAAGTTCAGAGTTTGATCTTCATGTTCTCCTTGGAACAATTCATTATAATTAATAGAAATATGCACATAAGTTAGGGTAATGATACATGTTATCATTGCCTTCTCCCTACTGTCACTGAAAGGAAGCTTTTGCAGATTCTGAAATCCCAGTGAGCAGGAAACATCAACTCTGAAAAGCAAAAGTTTTCTGAAGGATATTTTCTTTATTACCAATACTGCCCAAGCCTCAGTCTATTAATCCACATAAAATATGTATTATGGCTGCGTGGATCAATTTTCTGTATTGCCCAGGTTTTCTTGCTGTCAGTCTCTCTCTAACATTGGTGAGAGAACCTGTGGTAGTAAAATAAAAAAATATTTGCAAGATTTGGCCATCAGTGGTATTCTTTAATAATGCATGTATGTATATACATAGGCGCATAGATGCATACAGAATTTTCTTAACCTGTGCTTTGTATTTCAGCCTGCACGAAGTTGCATTGCAGAGCTTCTCCCTGTTACCATTAATACCTGGGAGTGGACCAGGAGCCAGGAGCAAAAGTAAATTGTCACATTTGCCAGGCATGGTTCATTGGAGAAACCAGCTCTGTTGCTTTCTTGTGCCTTTGCTCATCTGTCATTGTGGCAATACATAGTGACATTTCAAACAGCTAGCATGGAAATAAGATAAAAAGTGTTTGGGACAACTGGGAAATTTCATTTAAACAGAATGTCAGACCCTAGTCTCCAGTGAAAATATTGTAGGTTTACCATGTCCAGCTTTGCGATATCATTTGATGTGAAAATAAATCAGAGGCCGGCCCTGAACAGGAAAGCGGTTGAGCCGGTTCAGTTTGAGTTTGGTACTCCTGATCTCTCTATTGCTGGCCAAGAGTAAGTAACAGTGGCTAACCGTTCATAAAGGTGTTTTGAGAGCATGATACCCAGAGAAATGCCTTTTAATTCCTTGTATTAACTTGAGGTTTGAAAAGTTTGTTAAGTCTCTAAAAACCTTGTTCTGGCCCTCATTGTTCATGTGGATTGAGTTCTTGCTGGCTGACAGTTATTTTGCTTTGCACAGTAACCTAACACTGATATTTCAGGACAAATAGGCACCAGCGTGGCTCCTGAATGGGTGAGTTACATGTATTCATAAGCCATTCCATTCATTTCTCTGACATGGAAAAAAGGGTAGGGCTGCTTTCATCCTGCTGCCAACCCTTTTATCTCTAAAGACTCAAATTTCAGGAAACCTTTCTGCCTAGGTCACAATTTCAAAGGGATCCTGTAATATTTAAAAAGTTTAGTATCTTAATTCTCATAATTTTGAGGGGAATGTTTCTTTTCCTGCTGAGAAGACAAAACAAAGCAACCCCCCAAAACAAAACAGAAACCGATGAAAAAAACCTAAAGCAAAACAGGTTTGGAGATGTGGGGGTTAGTAAAAATGTGTTTAGTGTTACTTCACTTCCTACTATTCAGGACAGCACATTGTTAAAACTGATGCAGTGTTTATACACATTGTGGTTATGGCTATAGTCGGGGCTATTGTTGAAGGATGTTATACAGACATTTATCATAGTATGTCAGTAAACCCATTGTAAAAATGTCCTAGTAGTTAAATGAGGCTTAGATTTAATGAGGCTGTAAGAAAGGACCGTTTTTTTATCATACTGTAAATAAGGTTCCTATAGCAATGTCATTGGGATTAACATGCAGATTTTCTTTTGTTTCAAAATAAGAGCTATATCCGTGAAGTTAGGCAAGCAGTTTAAAGAACACGCTTTTACAAAGCCTTTGAAGAAATAGTTGCTTGGTCATACTCTTGACTACGCAGTGATAGTAAATGAAAGTGTGACATAAAAAATTCAAACCTCCTCTTCCCACCCCCAAAACTAACAGTACAATCTAGGCAATAAAATCCTAACGCTAATAAAATCCCCTGTTAATGGCTTAAGTAATACATTGTCAATGGCAGAAAAACCCTCTTCAATACTTTTTAAAACGATAGTTAAGATAGTTCTAAATTTCTGTGCTGCTTCATATGCTAATGGTGAACTGACTTTAATACATGTTTCTAACACTGCTGCCCCTGAGAAATGTAAAAATGAGGCTTGTAGCCATTAAGATTTTGCCCACCAATATTTATTTTCCTTGTAGCTGTGAAAATGGCCATCTAAAGCTCCAAAAGGTAGTCACTTGGACCACGCTTTAGCTTTCTGCATTTATTTTCAATCTGACACATTTTCTGTGAAGTATAGGGGGCATGCCTTATGTTTAAATTAGAAAGTAGGAAACTGTAAGGGGAAATAAATATAATTTTAACCATTTGAAAGGACTTTGTTGCAGCAGATTAGGAAGGGAAGAGTGTCTTAATTATTATTCATATGTTTCTTTTACGGTAGGCGTGCCTTGTTATCTTTAAAACAAAGCTTTAAGTGAGTTTGGCCATCAGAGGAGCAGTTCCTGCCCAGAATAACCAGTTCTGAGCCCAGTGCTACCGTTCCCCGGTCCTGAATTTGTGCTGTTGAAGATCTGAATCCTTGTAAAACCAAATAACTGAGAAGATGTTCCAAATTTTTTTGTGCATGGGTGATGTCAGTCTCACAGTACCACTAGAAGGGAGCGGTGCCTGTGGCATGGAGAAGCTGGGAAGGCTCAGGAGAGAGGCGGGAGGTTTTCCGAGTGGTTTTGCTGCCAAAGGAAAATATCTTACCGAAGACAACTCTCTCTAGTCTTTGCAGACCAAATTGTGCTAGTCTACTTGCAAAGAACAGCTGTCCACAGTGCAGAAGTCAGGATACCCTGGGCTCCTGCCTTTCCAACAGCCCCTGTGAGCTTCGGGATGGAGTGCGGCTGCCTGGGAGGCTGACTCACCCCAGTGAGAGGCACAGAACTCAGTTCTGCATCATTTGATTCCAATTTTAGTATTGCTGGCTCTAAGAGGAAGATCCAGACAATGGAGTGTTCTCAGGGAAGGGGGGAAAAAAAGGAAAGGAAAAAAAAAAAAAAAAAAAGATCATTCAGGATGAGGTTATTTGGATCCTTGGCAGCAGCCATAAACACAACAGCTTTCCTCTTCCACCAAGAAAAATTTCGACTTAGCTGGGCACTCACATGCCCCATCAATGTCCGTGGTTCCCCTTTGGCAGCACATTTCCTTTCAGCTGCTACATTCTTTGCTTAAACCTTTCTGGGGACATCGCTGAGGGTGTGATTCTGAGTGCTTTATCCTACAAGAGTAGATTCCTGCAGCTCTCTATTTAGAGGGCTATTTAATGTTAGCTCTCTATTCATTTGGAAATAATGGTGTTGGGGAAAAAAAATTAATTAAAATGGCTTCAGAAAGTAGTTAATTATAAAGCCTACCATGGCCTGAAGTCTAAAATACATTGCAGACTGAGAAATCACGTAGGGGTGCATTACTAAAATAATTAATTTAAAATTTTACATATATCACCCACACAGCAAATGCCGTGGCTGCTGCTAAAATGAGTCCAGTGCCCTTCAAAAACTGTGAGCATCTCTTGTATCTCCCACTCACTCCCTTTTAGATAGGCTTGTTTTCTCCTTTACTATGAGCATGCACTTTGTGTTAAGAACATGAGGGAAGGGCTTTGGGTAAGAAATGAAATCTTCACTGCATTTATTTTAGCATTTTCGTTGTGTTTTGTGGGACCAGGGTTTAACTCCTTGTGTGCTCCATCTGACACAGGCAAGAAGTGCCCAGACCTAACTGCTACCCATGCCGTGCTTCCTTCATCTGGTGCAGCTTCTGCATTGATCTGGATCCGTTAGTGTCAGCTGTTAAACTAGTCTCAGACCATTTACAGTCCTGCCAGTGCTCTTCAAAGGATAACAGGGATGTAGGTCCCGCACTGGTGTGCTGACCTTATACCACCGTGGGGTCCCATCAAGGCAATCCTTTCAGTTCAGCACTGTTGCACCACGTTAGGGCTTTTCTGTGCTAGTGCCGCTGTGTTTGCCTACGTGTGCCAAATAGGAGTAAATATTGCAAAGCCTCACCTTGAAGTGCAGGAAAATAGCTGGTGAGTTTTTGGTGTTTGGGGGCGAGGGAATGGTTTGGGTTTGTTGGTTTTCTTGGAGGTTTTTTTTGGTTGATTTTGTTCTGGAGATTTTTGTTTGGGATTTTGGTGGTGGTGGTTTGGGGTTTAGTAGGAGTTTTTTTGGTTGTTTTTGGTTTTTTTCTTTACTTTTGAAGAAATGAGGAGATGTCCTGGGCAGGTTCTGGTTTTGTGATCCCCCAAACCATACCTGCTCTCCAGTAGCTATCAATACACTGAGATTCTTGCCTCATGTCAGTCTAATTTCTAGTTGGTGCAGGTTCTTGACATTCAACACTTTATCAAACATAGACTGCTTGGCACCTATTACCACTGATCTCAGCATTGCTAATAAACAGCAACATCAAGGCCATATTTTCTGGTTCCTGTCAGACCACTGCTTTCCTGGGTGAAATAAAAGTCCTATTAACATGCTCCTCCTCATTGGCTCTGACAGTTTGATTAATTAGGCCCCCTCTTTAGATGACCTCTGCACTGACACGACAAGGAGGTGAATATAAAATGAATAGTTTGCCCACATAATGGCCTTCTGCAAGTTTCAGATTTTTATCAGATCAGACTGAAGTCTGGGGCCTATATTAAAACCTACATTGTACAGCGATATACAGCTGTGGGTTATGAACCGCAGGGTTTACAACGTGGTTGAAGAATTAAAACCGAACCAATCCTAGCCATCCTGATATATTGACTTCTCTCAGAATCAATCTTTCCTTTACTCTCTTGACCATACAATACAAATCTAATTCGTTTACATTATCAAATAAAATGACCTTTTGTTTTCAACAGATTTTTTATTGCCAGAAAATACAGTATGTTAACTCTGTGGTTATTCAGCCTCCCATAAAATACTAATGTAAAGCCATTATTCTAGTGCCACTCTATTTAAATGTCAGTCTGCCTTTCTATTACAAACCACTGGTTCCTAGGCTTGTAACTCATCAGTAAAAAATTTACTTCAGGTGAGAACTTGTAATACGAGCTCACGAGTTTCTTTGGAGCTGTATTTTTTTTTGAATACGAGTGTACTTGATCCCAAGGGATGAATATGTAATTGTGAACCTATAGCATGGCATGTGTAGCAAGAGAAACATCAGATCATGCCAGCATGTTGCCCATTGGATGGTGCCCTGACTGGAGCCGCTGCTTTGCAGTTCCAGGAGAAGCAGTTTGGTCACTGGCTGCACAGGGGCTTTTGGACTCTGATCCAACTACGAGGCAGCTCAGGCTTTTCATAAAACCTGGAGTTTTGACTGGTGGTCAATGAGAAAGACATCTTCCCAACTCCTTTTTTTCTGCTGCTTGCTTGCTTACACTTAATTATGTTCTGTTAACACTCTTGAGGGGAATTAGGTGTTGCATGTGGCCTGGGAGAGGGGTGGGGGTCAAAATCCTCTCTCCATCAAGCTGTGAATTGAAAAGAGTGTGAACTGCGTTTTATTGGTCAGGTGGAGTCACTAATACAGAGGTTAAAATTCTGCTATGTTGGTTTCTAATTAAAGTTTTCATGTTAGGGTGTTTTTTTTTCACCAGGAGAGTCAAATTAACTCTCACTCAGTCTGTGGTAATCTGCATCTCCCACAAACCTCTTTGAAGGGACAACGTGAAGGTGGGTGAGCCTGAAATTAAATGTTGTGTAAACTGACCTGCATGTAATCTGAGCTCCTTGTTTAATCATCTTGAAGCCAACAAAAGTGAGTGACATATACCTAAACAGATCCTTTTCAATTAAAATAATGCTTCCTTTACCTCTGTGATGCCGAATGCTCTCTCCAGTCTTCTCAGCAGCTTCTGCTTCTTTTATAACCTTCATATGTTCCCCGCCCCCCCAGTCTCTTCTGTCATTTTTCTTTTCCTTTGTCTTCATCTGTTGATCAAGTAACTACATTATTTTAATTGATTTGCTAAATTGGCTCATACATAAGACAGCTCCTCCAGGTAATAACCTGAAAATGTTAGCTTGTGTTGCTGGGGTCATGCCTGACTGCTGCCGCAGTTGGAGTTTTTGTTGGTTGGGGAGTGCATTGCACCAGTTCTGCAAGTTATTTGTCGGACTCCTTGCCACAGGCAGAGAAACAGGAGATAAATGTATTTTTATACATGTATATACACACATGCACACATCGTGTGTAATATCAGGTGTAGGATTTTTGTACCTGTGAACTTGCTTTGCACAGAAGTCTCCTGAGGTTTTCTGAGCTGAGAAGGAGGTGTGAATTTGTTTGTTTCTTGGTCAACAGAATTTGACAAATGAAGTAACAGTGGTTTGGAATGAAGTTTGGGCAGGAGTTGCTAACTTTTCCTTCCTGCAGACTCCAAAGTAGGATCACAGGTTTTGGTAAAGGTGAAATTTTAAGTAGGCCAGATGTTAAATTTCTGTACAAAACAAAGGATGTTCACAAATGAAGAAAATGAGGCAAATCTGCATCTCTTGACATTTGTCTCATGACATTTCCTAAAACTTAAAATAGTAAATACAGTAAACAGTGTTACTGCTTAAAGTCCAGCTGTGATATTTTGTACTGTACCAAAATGCCAAATAAGCATGTATTGTGACACTAGGAACTCTTTGATTGTTTGAGCTTTTTTCATGTGGTTAGTGAGGGTGAGCGACTTTGCATCTAGCTTCGAGAATAAGCTGAAACGGAAGGTAGCACAGACTTCAAACAAACAAGAAATTCCGGGAGTATCCTGTGGCCTAATTATAACTAACTGTTTCCATTCTCTTCTGTAAATTTTCAGAAGATTATGTTACGAGTTCCTGCAATTAAATATTGTGGGCTTTGTGTGCATGGAAGACTAATGCATGTGAACCTTGTTTGGTTTTCCTACCATTCTGGAAAGTTTCAGTTTCTTCTTAAAGAATGCTAAGCAGCATTTTGAGCAAAAAAATAAATAAAAATAGTGATGGTATTTATAGATAAACAGCACCATCTGGCAAAAAGCAATCTCAGTGTCTGATTTTAAATCATTGGAGTAGATAAGAATAATTGACTTAAAGACCGATAGTGAAAATCATGGAGGACGGTATTTTGTGTCTACCATCTGATTCACTTTAAGCAAGTTACTTAGGCTGATATTCTGGCAAATTTATTCTTGGTGTAGTCAACCTAGTTCTACACAGTATCTCTATAAACTGCTGTATCCAGATTGTTCTGAGGCTAAATTAATTATCACTTGTAAGGTACTTCAAGTTTTTGAAAGCGTTCGTGATCTGGTGATTGTGCTATAGGTTGGTGCTTAGTGGATTTTTCTGGGTTTTTTACTTTTCAGAAGTAACAAAGTGGTTTGTAACTCTGGAAATCAGATCAGGAAAAGCAAGGGCGACCCAGATATCCAGAACATTAAACAGCTCAAAGACCAAAATCTTACCTTCTTGATGCTGTGTGCTAGAGCACAGAAGTATGTTATATGGAAAGCTCCAATGAGATACAAAAAGGAGAGCTAAATTTGGCTGTGATGCAAACCTGCTGTTTGAGTGACTTTGTAACTCCCGGGTCCTTTGTAGGTGTGTACTGACCACAGTTCTACTGTGAGAGATTAATTCATTCCTAAAGTGGCTCAAAACGTAGATGTGCTATCTAGCAGGTATTCCTGTAAGCATAAACCGGCAAGTCTCTTTGTTTTCAGAGGATTATCTTCAGAGAACAGCGGAGTGGTAGAAGCTAATTCCTCGCAGGTAGCACAGCTATTGCTTTTTCCTCCATCATCTGTAGGGTTTGCTCTGTGGCTTATGGGAGTATCAACATTATCTAGTGTTCTACCTCATGTGTTAGGATTCAAGTAGATAGAGCCTGGAAAAAGTGGAGCTGGTGCAAGGACTGATGATGGGGCCGGGGGGGCTGTGGCCCCTCTGTGCAGCAGTGAGCTGGTACGTTGGCTCGGCAGCTCTTCGGGAGTCCCCGTCCAAAATTCATCCTCTGGGGCAAAACTCACCTTTCATGTTGATGTCATTAAGTTACATATCTTAAGAGCAGCACAGGGTACAGATGTAAAGTTACATAAAGGTGCTGAAACACTACATTAAAATGTGTATCAGGCATTTTTCTGGTTTGTGGCTTCAGCATTTATTAATCAATCATGGAATCATTGGAGTTGGAAAAGACCATTTAGATCATCAAGTCCAACTGGTGACCTGACACAGGTTAGTCAGGCTGTTCTCTGACCAGCAAAGCCTTTTGGAGTGACTCTCTAGCGATGCTAAAGAATTCTATTTTAAGTGGTATGCAAAACCGTGAAGTTCCTGGATGCTGTTTCTTAAGATTAAGAGCCAAATCCACCAACAGGGCAGACAGGCAAACCTCCCTCCCAATGTTTATTATTCTTACTTATATGTAGCAACATTTGTTTCAGAATTCACTGAAATGTAACTTACTTGTTTCAAAGGCAGCCATCCTTCTGTTAGTATGTTGCAAATGCTGCTTTTATAAATAAACAAAGCATTCAACAGAAGCTACTGGAGGGAATTACACCTGTTACAGATTTTGGGGGTTTACACCTTCAAACGCACACGCTACCCCAGTGGATCACAGATATGCACAAGTAGGTGTGTTGGGGGAGAGGGCTTTCCTTCCCTTGTGCTTTTGCTCTGCTTTAATGTGTATCCTCATTGCAGAAACAGGGCTACTTGCAAAACCTTCTTCCAGATCTACCTGGGGTGGAAGCTTTGTCAGGTTACACTTCTTGCATGGGTAATAAGAGACAGATAGAAAGTTAATTTAAAATGTAATACAACTAGTGTATAATGATCATGTTTACTAGAAGAAGCCAAGCATCATTCTATAACAGGCACAGCTGTTGAGCAAAACTGAATCGGAATTTCAGCCAGCTGCTTTTTTCCCTTTTGTTTCCTCTTTCCCCCTGGCCTGTCCCTCAGAACAGACATCAGACATCTGATTTCGGTTGTGAGTTTTAGGATAGATGTTCTGTGACTCTGTTTCTACAAAGCCCACAAAATTCTGCCTTAACAGTTGGAGGCGTTCAAGCGCTTTTCACTCCTACAGCATCCTTTGACACTTGACGGGTGCGTGTGCCCTGTACAGGGAGGCAGTGTGGGAATGAAGGGGCACGTGTGGCTGCTCTGGAACGAGAAGCAGTTCTGCAGATCAGTCCAGTGTGGTACTTCATAGACCTGAGCTGCTGCCATAGCACCCATCGCCGTGCGTGGGAACAGTGTACTTGGTGTATGAATGCAGCGGGGGCTAGGGCTGGCTCAGACCAGGTCTGTCCTTCAAGCCATCCTCAGCTATATGCAGCACAGAAATGCAGAAGCTCTAATACTTGCTTCTATTAGTAGGCCTTTGTGAATTCTGTTCTTTTTAAAAGTAGAATGAAATTAGCCCTTGAGTCAAGTTTGAATTATTTTCATATTTTTGGGATATTAAAATATCTCCCAGATCTCATTAAGTAAAGCCCTAAATAAAATAATTGCAATACAGTTAGGGATTGGCAAACCTCAGAAGGTTTGGAAGAAATTTCCTCTTTGATGAGCAATTCAGATACTTAAACAAAGGTTGTCTGAGTCATAAACTTGAGAAATTCATCTTCTCCCTTCCTCTCCTTTCCAGTACCCATTATCTTCCTGGTGGTGTCCTCTCTGCTTCATGGTGTACTCTTGAGCCCTGTGCTCTGCATCCTCTGTGTCTTGTAAATCCTCCATGACATTACTAGCAATTTAACCTCCTGCCTGTCTGTTCTTCTGCTCTCAAGTTTCTTAAACCCTGATGTATTTCTATGAGTTTCTTTACTCAACTTGCTTCTGTTTTCTTCTTTTAAAAGAACATGTCTTCCCCACGGAAGACGACTTGTGGTCTTAAATACTGTGTGTTAACACAGTACTGTACTGTTAACACTAAACATGTGAACTGAATGGACATTCATCTGCCAAAAGGCATCGCTAACCATCCAAGACACAGGACAGAAGTTGCCAGTGGTTGGTATGGGCCGGCAGAGAAACCAAATGCTGAAAGGTATCCTCAGAGGTAGCAGGCTTTAGATTTGGGGTCTAGAGCTCAGTTACCAGTCAGTAACAGCTGGGCAGCCTGGAGGCAGCAAAGGCAGAGATGTGCAGAGACTGAGGGAAGAACTGCAAGGTGTGGGATGGAATTCTTTTCATGTACCGTTTTCCAGACATATGGACAGCTAAAGCTGCATTGATTCCTGTATCAGTCCATCCTTCAGGTGATAATCTGGTCCAGATCAGCACATCCAGGGAATGTGCTGAATGGTCCTAACGTTTTCTTTGATATCTCCCTGAGATCCAGGCACAGGTCTCTATCTGACAGGAGTCTAAGCTTAAGCCTCCAGTAATCAGTTCGTACAATCCGAGGGAGAAATGGGGAACAGCTGGGTGCAAGGAGTGTGCCAGCTCACACTAGCCTGTAGCAAATGAAGTGGTTGCTGCAGCTTGTCGTCGTGGAAGACTGCTTCCTAGGGAAATGGCATTGTGTGGACACCTTCCCTCCAGACACAGTGGATGCGTGGGAGTTATGTTTCTGAAATGCTTTGTGATTGTTTAAACCGAGTGTTTATAACATAAACCATAAATCGGGTGTTTGGAGTTTATACTATGTAAGTTGTGAGAGATAAAACAGGGGGTGGGGGGTGGGGGTGGGGAGGGCTGGAAGATACAGTAGCATGGCTAACACCATCACAGCACTGGTAACCTGCTTTTGTGAGAGCCTCAGCAGATGTAAGATGCACGGTAAGCAACATCCCAAGGAACCAGACCCCGGGATGCCTCTTCGGTTCTGTGTTACTGCCCTCACTTTCTAAATGGGACACTGAGGTACAGCAGGTAAATGCTAGCGGGAATAACTACAGCTCGAGC
This sequence comes from Falco peregrinus, assembly GCF_023634155.1. Classification (NCBI taxonomy): domain Eukaryota; kingdom Metazoa; phylum Chordata; class Aves; order Falconiformes; family Falconidae; genus Falco; species Falco peregrinus. The sequence goes on from NC_073729.1 coordinate 14,011,435, forward strand.
CACCAGCCTGTGCCTCTTACTGATATCACAACACTGCATATAATGAGCACATTTAGGAAATCATTTAGCCTTTAAGATTTCCTGGCTGTGGTTGTTATGAAAAAGCATTTGAATATGCACTATAAGAAGGAGCTTAACTAAAAAAAAAAATACTGTTTTTGTAGCACTGAAGGCAAGTTTCAGAGCCTTTAAAGAAGCTCTTATCTTGTAAAAAGTGCTTCCTTAATACATTGTGCACTTGCCCTCCTCAGCCTTTTGTTTCCATGATTACACATGGTCTCCTTCTTCCCCTTCTCCCTCGCCCGCGCTACAATCCCTTTTTGTGTATTCCCACTAGGCACGCTCTGTCCATTGACTGAATGGAGACGGGCACGTGTGCTGCTCTGCCCTGGCAAACATTTGTGCGTGGCGTTCGGGGCGGAGGGAGGAGGATTGAAAGGCTTTTCTCTTCTGTGCACAAAGGTCACTTTCCCCCCCTCCCCTGCTCCATGGTTTGTTCTCTGCTAGCTGCTGCGCTGCCTCCGTTCCCATCTGGGGCTGTAATAGATCCTTTGGGGATGTGTTTGCGAGCTAGTCCTGTAACGGAACGAGTACAGGAGTGCACATTGGCGTCCTGTCCCACTGTTTCTGTTCTCCTAATGGAACTGTCTCTCTCATGAGCCAGGTCTGTGTGTTCCATTCGAATGCTGACAAAAATAAAGAGCATTTTGTTATTGTTTATTAGTTGTGCAGAAGTGCTTCCTGCTGCGATGCCTTTCAGACACCCCCTCGGCTGTTACCCTGTGGAAGGAAACAGACGGAGATTTTTGCCTCCTGTGCATCTTACTCATTGGATTAAGGATAAAATTGAAGCTTTCCTAAAAGACTGGGTAGCCTTAAAAATGAATGAATACATGGGATTAAAAACCCATGAGAGAGTTTATTTATTCTAATCCTGTTTAGAAGTAACTATTGAAATAAGTGGATTTACTAGTGCAAGTGAAAGGAAAAGCTGAATATGGAAGGTCCCGTTGTACATTTACCTTTTGAATTCTTGAACTCTGAGGATCAGGTAATTAAATTCATGAGCCAGAGGAGGGATGAAAGTAGGTAGCAGGATATACTATCCTTTAAAAATGTTTAAGTTCCAGAAGGAGGTGAAATTCCTTTATCACCTGGATGGACTTGGCCATGGCTTTGTGCCTCCTGTTTCCTTATGTGATGGTGTTGCTTCTGAGGTGCACACACTGAGGAGCAGTTGTAATTTTGTGCCATAAAATAATGCTCCATCACTGTGCTCATTTTGTCGGGTTGGGGCTTTTTGTTGTGGTTTTGGTTTTTTGCGTTTTGTTGTGGTTTTGGCTTTTTTTTAACATAATAGTAAAACAGTAAAACCATATAAAGTAACCTGGGAGAAGGGAGCTCCAGTCACCTGCTGAAGAGGCAGTTCTCTGCTGTTAAAAGCAGATGGGTTTGTGTGTCTTGCCAGGGGGTTCTCCCAATGCACCTGCAAAAGGAGAGTGAGTCTTGTCGCAAAGCTTAAGATCCCCTCCTTCGTGGTATTCTGTCAAGTGAAGTCTGCATCTCTCGCAGCACAGGGTGTGAAGATAATACACAGCCTACTGCATAAGCATTCTTTTAATTGCAGAAACTGTAACTTCCAAAACGCCAGGTGGAGGGGGATCTGTGGGGATTCCTGCCTGGAAATGAAAAACTGAACAGAGTAACGATGGGCCAGGTGTCTGCCTTTCATGAGGATATTCCCTGTGTCACATCTGGTGCCAGCATAACTGCTACCCCTAAATGATAAGGGAGCTTTGCAGTCAGGGGAGGGCTGAGCTGTCAGGTGAGTGGGGGATCAAGAATTATCATGACGGTTTGATGGCGGAGGAAGGATGCTGTGGAGTGCGGCGTGGCTCTGACGATCGGAGGCTCAATTAGGTTCTCCCGGACACGGGCTGACATTCTGAGCAAGCGGGACTTGCATCACGCTGGGTGTTGGGTATGAGAAGGTGTTCTGGTCCATCAAATGTAAAATGACAAAATCATTTGTAATCTCTCATTACTAGTCCCTGTGGCTTTTACGTCTGCACCTCCCTTGTGGCATTATTCAACAGCTGATAGCTTTCTTTTCTTGCCAGCTACTTAAAAATGAAGTATACTATTAATGGTTGTAGGAGGTAACTGAAATCTTTTACTTAAAACTTCACAGGAAAGAAAAATAGGTCAGATCTTAAATATGGTTACTAATGGCTGAGTAGCCTTTCTAATTATTTGCACCTGATTGCAACTTACCACAGGTGGGTGCAGCCAAAGTTCATTATAAATATTTCTGCCTAGATAGGAGGTGGTTTCTCCCAGTGAGTAATGAGCTTGAGAATACGCTGCAGAAGGCACATAACTACATGCACAATTTTTTCCCTCTAAATTATTTAGAAGTTGAGAGCGACTCTATTTAACTGCTATGCATGCAAAAAAGGGCACTAAAAGAAGTAAAATCTCCCTGTCCAATGCCCCTTGATAGGATGTTGCCTACCTACAGTGCAGGCTTTGTCTTTCCTGCACACATTTAAAGTTTGCTGGGGATAAACAGCTATTCATCTGTCCGCTCACGGGATTCACAGTACATCAACTCCATTTCGTCTGTGCCACAACACAGTGTAGTGCAAACATCGGGTGACCTTCCTTGTGATCTCATCTAAACCTGAATCTGTGCCATAAAGCTGTTTCTCTTGGTGGTGTTCTGAACGTGTCCTCTTTCTTCTTGGCTTTCTGGGGAAGTCTGAACTATCTCAGAAACGCAGGGACTTTCGGTGTGCCTGGTCAGGCAAGGATTTCTTTTTCAGTTTTTGCTTTAAGTGAAGATTTAGGAAAAGAATTCATGCTTTAGATGCTGGAAATCTGCGTCTGTAATCCAGGTGTCCTTCCAGCCATACCTTCTCTTCTCCATTTATTTATTTATTTCCGATGAAAATATTAAGTACTCGAGCATCTTTTTTTATGTGCATGCTGCATAATGGGGAAGGCTTCTCAAAAGTTTTCTTACAAGTGGATTCCCAGGTGGTGCCCATTAGTCACAGCTAATTACAGAGCTCTGGTGAACGAAGAATATATTGGAGCTCTGGTTCCCCTCCTCCTCCCACAGTGCTTCAGAAGAAAATAAAATAAAAAAACCTGCAGACAAATCCAGGTTTTTCTGTGGTTGTAGTCTCCAAAGAGCTCCGGAGAGATCACAGATGTGGTTTCATGTTTCAGGTTTAACTATAGTGTAGTAACTACAGTATTATCTACAGGAGAAATGCAAGTGGGGAAAGAGTCATTAATTGACAGTGAAAAAGTTCAACCTATGTGCTCTGTGTTTGGTTTTTTAAGTAGCTGAATGTTTAGCCAAACCGTATTTTAACTTTTAATGGCAGCCCTGAAGGTTACAATAATCTTGATATGTTAAAACCTTAGGAACAGAATAGGAAAGGAAATTTAGATACGTGTTTCAGAAGGTCAGTCGGAGAAAAGCAGAAACACTTGTGATTTAGTTAAAGGTAAGACACATTCTTCAGTTTTAATTCAGTTGCATACAAATGCAAATAGAAATACAAATGCGTACCTCCTGTGAGGTACACTGACCTTACTTTACAACTTAGGCACTGTTTTAGGTGTGTCAGTGGGTGCACAGTAAGCCAGCGGCGAGAGGTGAAGTTGCATTGTTATGCACATGAGGAACCCATAGCTCACATGAAATGTTTAACTGACATCTAATTTTCCCGTCTTTTGTTACCGTTCATCCAGCATCCAGGAAGTCTGCTAGGTCGAACGAGTTCTTATGTGTGTGTAGTATAAAGTACTAGTTCCGTAGGACCACATGGGATGTGTCTATTATTTGTTACTATGGCTCTAGTGACCTTCCCGCTCCTATATTAGCAGTGCTTGCTGTTTTCCCATTGTCAGGAATTCAGACCATACATATAACTGGGTATAATCTTCATTGGTGAAACTATTGTCTGGAGAAAACAAAATAATTACAAAAAATAAAAAGTGACGCTATAACCTCATCAGGAAATTTCCACTTAAATGCGTATTTGGGGCTGAAAGAATGTGTAATTTAGAGGGTACAGGAGGCAGATCACATAATGAAATTGTGTAGGACTCTTCATGATCTCTCTCTTTTTGACAGGTATGCTTTTCTTTGAGGTTGGTTTGTAGCTGGTTTTTCCTCCCCCAAATTTGATTTCTGATTTTCAGAACTGCAGTACAGTGAAGGCTGCAGGAGGAGCTTGAGCTCTCAGAAAGATGCCCCCAAAGAACTAGGGCTAGGGCAGGAGCGTCCTACCTAGAGAATGAAGTCCAAATCTGTTGCCCCAGCTCTAGGAGACACACGTGGATGAAAACAAAATCAGTACAGTTGTAACAGCTGTACAAAAAGTTGTTAGTAACAGGTGTGAATATTATAGTCTCTCTTTAGAAGAATTGCTCTGTGTACCCCTGATAAGGAAAGGCTTAATTATCATATACCTGCATTAAAATTACTTGGTTTGGCTTTTATACGTTGAAAAAGTACTCCTAGAAGGTTCGCTTTTCATCACTATGTGCTTGGGTTGATGCATGAACCAATGTCTGGAACAATGCTACGCCATGGTGGAGGAGCCTGAGGATCACAGTGTTCCTTAAGAAATACTACATGAATTTTGAATGCTATGGTCTCTTCAAATTAATAAGTCATTGTGAGACTAAACATTGTGTGACCAAGACCTCTAGGAGGCTCAAGAGTTCAAAGCCAAGTTACATAACAGTGTTCTGATATTAAAAGTACTGAAAGGAGCAAGTCTGAGTGCAGTGATCCGCTGCAGTGCAGATGGTGCGTACAGCCGCTGCATCCCAGCCTCCCTGTTGGACTGGTACCCACTGGCTGCCCTGTGCCCTGAGACATAGACTCTTGCCTCCAAAACGCTTTTGAGATTTTTTGTTTCTTTTGGTAGGTAACGTAAGAAAGGTGTTCTTATGTTTAAACATCCTCAAACTTTGGGGAGGGAAAAAAGAACCCCATTTTAAATTTGGACTGTGTTGTTTTAACTTGCTTCCCTTTCTCTCTAGTGAGTAAATGCCCCCACAGATGAATACTCTTGAAGTACCAAAAGAGCCTAGGATATTATTTTGTATTCAAACACATAGGTTAGTGTGTGTATTTGAACCAGTTTGTTTTAGAGGTATCCCCTTCAAAAAGGCTGTCTGCAAGTTACCTCTGAGGCACAGAAATAGTTTTAATTCAGAAAAATTGGAGAAGGGAAGAGATTTTGATTTTATACTGATGCAGTTTGTCTTATTTTCCCCCAAAGGACACCATGGTTTAATGGATGGGGCTTTAACCTACCCAGAGGTCAGTCTTTGCTAGACAAGTGGAACCTTATTCCTGAGGGAATTGATATACTAATGACACATGGACCTCCCCTTGGTAAGTGAAACAAAAACTGTGTGTGATTTTTTTGCATGAGAATTTTACTTTCAAATAAGCAAAATTAATAATATTAAAAGCTCTACTGTAATTGTACCCTAACTCAAACCTATGCGTTAAGAAGCCTTTTTGGAAGAAATGTAAAGTGATGTTTTGGCTTAGCAGATTTCTTAATAAGAAATAAGGTGTTTTCTTAATAAGAGTTTTTTTGTTAAACTCAAGATAGGGAAGACCAAATACTTAAGTCTGTAGCCGGTATAGTTTAACATTTTATTTAAGAACAATATTCATCTGACAAATATTTGCCAATGCCATACAATTTTGCAGAAACTGATTAAAACTTTTTTCCACTACAGTGACATGTTACCGTAAGGTTTTAGAGTACAGGAGTATGCAGTCACATCTTCTCCTTGATAATGTCCTTGTAAACTTACAATATGTAACAGTCGTTTTAGGGATATTAATTGGCTTATAGCAAACCTGTGAAGGAGTAAAATTATGTTCTTAGGTAATTGTTCCTTACTCAAACTAATGACAGGTGAGCACAACTCCATGAATGCATGATTTGTTTTTTTCATTAAATAGTTGAATTTTTCATTTAGTTTAATTTTGCTTGCTTGGTAAATGTGAGTAATTTACTGAATACCCATTTTAATTCTAAGTTCTAAACTACATTCTAATGGCTTTAAAAAGACACCAGGATGATCATTCAGCAGAGGCAGGAGTACTCAGTTTCTGAAGCTGCTGAAGCCCACACTAAAACCATTTGAAAATTCCTGCTATTTTTCCCTGTCCTGTACCCCACAAGACAGTATCTTATATTATTTACTGCTATTTTTTAAGACACGTGGCAAGCAGTCTAAGATAGTGTTTTAAATATTTCAGTTGGTTTCACAACTGAGCATCTGCCTTTTATAAATAGGGTTTGTCAAGATAAGAAAGTGTGTCAGTCTCTTCATTACCGTTATTGTTAGTAGACTGATTTTGTCAGCTCTTGAAATCCAAGGGGTCAGATCATCACTTGAAGTCACTGACTTTTGAGATGGTAGTGAGTATAAAAAAAAGCTTTTCAGAATTGCAAGGTGCCGTCATAAAACAGCATTTAAGTGCTACCAGGTTGGCTCAGAGCTTCTCGGTGACCATGGAGTCAGGAATTAATGCATGCTTATGTTTTCTGCCACAATTAAGTTAAGAGTCAGCAATGTAAGCAGAGCTAAGGAAAAAAAAAAAAGTCCAGAAAGTTTTTTGACGAGTAGTATACTTTACCACTCTTTTTATATCCTCGTTACTCTTTTAATACTACTTGGAGAATATTCTAAGATGATCTGCAAATTTTCTTTAATCTGAACTAGAGCTACCAGCATGCTGCTTCAATGAAGCAGCGATACACCATCCACTGATGGTGGATCGTGCTGGGTATTGCAAACCAACGCTTTGAATAGCACTCTTTAATCTGTTTATTTTCCCAAAGAAGCAAAAAAACCCACAAGCATGCTTATGATGTTTCATGGGTGCTATTTTAAATGGGTTGCTAATTCATCTGCTCTGAATTGGGTTCATATAGAAATGCTGTGATGCTGCAGACACTAATGAGTGCTTTAATTGAGTAAGCGTACTTAAATTTTGGTTTTGATGGAGATAATGGAGGTTCAATTTCAAAAGGTTGGCACTGTATTTTAACTACAGGCACAGATTAGGTGTTAGTACTGTTTCTAAAAGGAGGGGCCGTAGGTCTCAGCGTGCATGATAGCATTGACAAAATGCTGCTTTTTTTTTTTTCCTCCATTGAAATACACGTTTTATATTGAAATGTTGCTCCATTGAAATACCGTAAATATGAAGGGAGGTAGAGCTGTAACTGGACTCTGTTCTCTCCAAAATTCAGTCAAGTTCATGCCACAACATGTTTTTACTACCTGGGATAAACTTGGCGGAGGGTGTAATTACTCTAAAGTCAGTAGAAGGGTGCTACAGTGGGATGTGGCTCCTGATTGCCCTTTTACTCCTCCTCATTCATCTTGTCCTTCTGATCCTTGTCAACGCTAGTCCAAGCAGCAGACTTCTGTAACACATGATGTCAAGTTTTGTGCATTTTTCCAGATTATCCGTAGGGTTGAGTGGCAATGTAGTCAACTAGCATTAGCTTGTTAAGCAGTTTTGCTACATTGCTTGTGGTTGGTGACCAGGGGCTCAGAATTAACCTGACACTTGCAGACTGTGGTCCTCTGGAAGATGTGCAAGACTGTATTTTAAATCTTTGGGGTGGCAGAGGTACTGGGTTGTAGATCAGATCTTCCTGAAGTGTTTAATTTCTGGAGTAACCATGTAGCTGGCTCAGGAAGCTGACTGCTGTAAGAGCCTGGGGAAGGGGAAGAAAAATCTGCAGCAGTGCCAGGAATAAATGTCCCAGGGTTTCAAGGTGGAAGATGACTTTAAACCCATAGTTTTTTTTAAAAAAAAAAAATCACATCCAGAAAAATATTAATGCAGATGGAGGGAGGAAATCTTAAGCAAGACAAAGTGACAGCGAAACATTTCTTAAAAGCCATTGTGTGCTTTAATGGAGAGGTTACGACTACAGATAATGTAATAAACCTTCCATGAATTATGACTTCCTGAAAGACTACGTGAAACCTTACCTGAATAGAGAAAATTAAGAGTATTGATTGCATTTTGCCTTCAGGTTTTCGAGACTGGGTTCCAAAGGAGCTGCAGAGAGTGGGTTGTGTGGAGCTGTTGAACACGGTGCAGAGGCGAGTAAGACCCAAACTCCATGTCTTCGGTGGGATTCATGAAGGTAAGGAGCAGCACTGCTCCCCTCTTTGATCTCAGCCTGATTTCAAAGAAGCACATTTTGATGGTGTGTTGCAAAGGATAGATAACAGCATATTGAACTAAAGTAGGGAGGGAGTTGAGGGGAGTGATTGCATGCACAGCACTTTGTAAATTCATGCCAGAATTGACACAGGCTGTTTCAGGAACGTGTGCTACATTTAGCCACCTACATCTTTCACTGTGCAAAGGTGGTTCTATACAGGTTCTTTGAAAGTAGTTCAAATTTTGACAAACTTGGCTAGAGAAACAGATGAGATTCCCCACACTTGCAAGCCAAATTGAAAATTATCCCCATTATTCCAAGCACAGGAGCCAAGAAGTGTGCTAGGAAAAAAAAAAAAAAAAAGAAAATCGAAGTCAACTTACTGTCTCAGCTCACCTCCCTCAGTGTATAAGGAAAGGCAGAAAGGAGGGCATCTTGAGTCAGATGTCAGGAGAGATTGCCAGAACTCATTTTGCATACATTTCTAAAACCATCCTACAATACATTTTGTACTGTGTATGTTACCTCCCAGCAGTCTCGTATTTTGGAAGAGATATTTCCCCACTGTCAGTACCAGATCAGGCAGAGTGTGAAGCTTCAGAAACAGTAAGCTCAGTTTGTGGCAGTGGAAGAGGCTGAGAGATAAAATACGTTTTGGAGACACTTAATTATTTAATACGACTTTGTAGCTTTCATATGGCAGAGAGACAAACACTGGGAGTTCTGCCTGAGAGAGAGTGTAAGACTTTGTGACCCTAGAACTCGAAATTACACGTTAAATGCTTCATACTGTCCCCCCTGGAGGTTTCTCCATTGACTCTAACTAGGTTCTTCTTAGGCTTAAAGGTTTGGAGAATTTCATAAAAGAAAAATAAAAAATAGGACAGCTTTCTCAGCTAGTGGTGTTAGTTTTTCCTGAAGCCCTTGTGACTTCCTACAATGAGTTTCATGCCTGGTATCTGTAAATATAGACTTTATAATATATTGAAATGCTGACTTGACCTTAAGTAGTATAGTGGCACAAATAGCAGTCTTCTAATGCATGCAGGAAAAGATTGGATGTTTGGTATAAATGTTAATCCTTGCATATAATAAGTGAGTACAGCAAGACTTCCAGCTAAAACGTAAAGTGCCTGCAGCCTTTGTAGGCACATTGGATGATGAAACTTTTAGTTGTAATACTGTTAAGTAATGGGAGAGGAAAGTGTTTTAATGTACAAGATCATTATTATGAGAAAGCACTGAGGAACCACGTGCAGCACCTTAGATCTAAATCTCATAGGAAAGGTGGCAGCACATATTAAAAGTGAATGTTCAAATGAATTCTTACGAGAATACCAACAAAGTTGTTAAAATCCTGTTTAGTACTTATGCAGAAGACAGAAGAACGGCTTGTTCCAGTACAGAAAGAAATAGCCAAGTGTTAAGAGCATTATCGTATAGTGCAAAATTAATTCTTATCCAGCTCCAGCTGAGGTGAACATGCACCACTTTCCATTAAATCAGTGGAGGTGATGCAGGGGTTTTTTTCCTGGTTGATAAGCAAGAACAACTGCAAACAAGGTTTTTCCCACCATGAGATGATCTAAATCAAAATTGCCAGTCTAAATAAATAAAGTAAAACAGGCGGACAGTGCAGCAATTCTGAAGTGATTATTCTTTCTGATAGACACTGTGGGTAGCTGTATTTATCTTAGCTTTCAGACAGCAGTGATCTGTACTGTATCATAATGGTTTAAAAGAAAAACATTTTTCCCCTGCGGGTTTGTGATGGGAAGGTCTCTTCCTCCATGAAACTTGTGATTTTTATTGTTTTGGGATTTTTTTTGTTTTTAAAGTAGTGTTATTTGGTGCCAAATTCTTCCTAGATTTTTTTTTTTCTAGCTTCTTCGTTAGCTTTTTGTGGATGTCAGCTGAAAACAATGGCAAAACTTTTTCTCACCTTTTGCACTGGTAGGACTGGAGCCCCTGTCTCCTTATCCTTGAGACAATGTCTCTAAGAGGAGAACTTCTACCTGCTCCGTATCTCTGTACTTCTGTTGCCACATTTTCTCAGCTCACATTTGCTGAACGAAGGCTGAGGCGTGGTGCGGTTGATGGGTCGCTATAGTTTGCTCCGCTTGCCTGACATCACTGGAGCGCACAACCCTGTGTGCCCTGTTCCTCTGCGGCAAGCGGGAGAGGGTGGAGGCCAGCGGAACACCGGCATTGCTGCGGGTTCCTCAGACATGCTCCGAACAAGGGCATTGCCGGCTAGATGTTTAGAAGGTTGAGAATAGTCTTCAGCATCCTGAAACTGACGCCACGGTGTTACTGAGGATCAAGTCCTTGGCATGCTGAAAAGCCTGTGATTAATATTCACTGCTTCTTGGTTTTCTTTTGGGAATGAGTTACCAAGATCCCTTCGTAATGAAAAGCAGTCATCTGTTTAACCTTCACCTCCGTTTTCGGCTGAAGCGAGGGGTCATCCATTGACCTCCAGGGCTCCGTCGTGTTATAGCAGCAGATTCCTTTCCTTAGTCATGATTTTCACTGGTAGATAACTTACATATATATATATATATATATATATATATATATATGTATATCTTTAACCTGCTAGTGAGTTTCTGAGGTTTCACAAGCCAGCATGAGCTCCAGCTTGGCAGTCCTGTGACAAGGAGGTGGATGATAAGGGCGAGCACGGGGAAAGCTTACTGGCTTTGGATCATTGCCCAAAGAAGGGGTTTTGTAGGCAAAATCGAAGTTACTTCTAAAGCTTTTGCTCCTGATTGGTCTTTTTCTTATGACAGACATTAGAGACATACAAACTACAGCGCGCTAATTAATTAGAAAAAGTACCTGTGTGGTTTTGTCTCTGTTTCTGCTGTGTTCAATTGCAACAGGGGATTTTCGATGGAGGAAAAAAGTATACATAAAACAAAAGCATCAGTTCTTTCAAAGACAGTACGTTGAGGGTTGGTTGGGTTTTTTTTTCAATCAAGCCTTTGTGGCAGCGTTCAAGAACTTGTGTCATTTTGAAGGAATTAATTTTATTCCAAAGCCTTGATCCCACAACAAGCTTTCAGCACAGGTGCCCACGGGCAGTATCGTTTGTTTATATTACAGTAAGCATGACACGTTCTCCCTACAGGTTATGGCATTATGACAGACGGTTACACGACGTACATCAATGCTTCAACGTGTACAGTCAGCTTTCAACCAACCAACCCTCCAATTATATTTGACCTTCCAACCCCTCAAGGATCATGAAGCACTACTGCACATTTGGAACTGGGGAAGGTCTATAAACTGCCATTTTCTAATTATAAAACTTACATTCTGTTACATGTTTATTTCAAAAAGCCGGGGAGGTGGGGTGGGGTGGGGGGGAGGAGGGGATTTGGGAGAACCATGGGGATTTTGTTTTGGGGTGGGGTTTGGGTTTTTTGGGTTTTTTTTTTGTAAATTGCTGGTACAAAAGAAACAAGAAGAAAAGTTAGAGGTTGTGCTTTTTGGAAATGCAGCATTCATTTTAAATTGATAAAGCATTGTGAATTTGTAAAATGAATTTTGTTTTTCAATAAATTTGCCATTGTAAATTGTTATAGTGTTCTCAAAAGGACAGCCAAGCTTTCTTTTAATAAGTGAGAGACCTTATTTTAATATTATATTATAAGCTAAAAAATAGGCAGCATTTAAAAACACCCAAATTTGCACAACTTATGTTATTGTCGGGGTTTTTTAAGTGTCTTCTTTTTTCCTAGGTCTAAATGTTAGCTTTTCATCTCCATTTATATCAATTTGTTTTTTTAGTAGCACAAACACTATTTTGGGGTCCATTTACCTCTTGATATGTGTGCATATACTGAAACTTGTTTCTCTTAACAGTAGAATGCAGCAAGGGGAGGATAGACTTCTCAGTTGTTTGTCTCTACCTACTATATACGTTAAAGACTGATATAGATAGCCACAGCCTGTATGTGATACCGACCTTTTATTGTTTGTTTTTTAAATTATTTTAGCTTTAAAAGACTGGGGGTGAAAGCTGCAAAGAGCAGGTATTTCATGCAGTAAAAAAAAAAATAAATAAAAAATGTAAATGCGGACTCCTTTTAAATATGAATTTATATATATATGTATTTTTTGTGCATTATAACTAAGCTAGGATTTAATATTGCCAGTATAGCATCTGCAAAATTATGCTGTACAGCACATCTAAATTATGAAGGATGTGACACATTTTCCAAGTGCTGAAGGCCTTCAAGAGCCCGAGTTAAATCTTTGTCATAGTTCAGGCATGTATAAAGTCAAATGGATACAATCAAGCCTAACTAAAATAAGGCTTAGTTGTCCTTTATATTTAAATATTCTTCTTGTCTTTTTATTTCCTTTTCCTTATTTTGCACTGTGTGTAAATGCAATCTCGCTAGCACAAAATATTGTTGCAGATAGTTATTTCTGTTCTACCACTGTAAATGCTATTGAGCTTTGTTCTGTTTTATGTTACCTTGTTAATGGAATTTAGAAAAGCAGCTGTTTCTTTAAATTTATTGTGATATTATATCTAGCGGCCTTTATATGCAAATAAAATTGCAAGATTTTTAAATATGTGGTTTAAAGGAATTTTGCATTTTTCTGTAGCATTAACAGCTGGGGGGACAGTGCTAAGGGTAAGAAAGAACTTTTCTATTTTTCAATATTTTTTTTTTATTGCTTACCATTCACAGGATGTCAGTTGGGACGATAAAGCACTCAAGGCTTTTCCTTCCGTTTTTCTGCCATCCATCTTTCCATTCCTCTTAGACAGAAGAGATTTTGTCTTCCGATGTTATAATTCAGTGCAAGTTCGCACAGTTAAGCCTTATAGGATGCTATTCCAGATGACATGAGGAAAAATTGATTAGGCAGTAACCTTTGTACTTCCTCACTTGGTCATTAGTGCCGTGCTTCAGGTGCCTTGTGCTCATCCACTGTAGGTTAAGAAATGAATAGTCATGGATGAAATATATCACTTTTTTATCCGGATCTCCTCTCAGTTTTGTGGCTACAGCGGGATCCACCGCTGGCAAGGGAATTGGAAGGGAGTGTGGTTCAGTCTATGCCTGTAGGATGGCAGACACAACAGGACCTGCTGGTGTTGCCGCAATACAGCTAAAAATGTCGTAACAAATCTTGTTCAAAAAATAGAAGTTACGGGTGTGAAAATCCAGTTTCAAACATGAGAAGGTAAGGCACTACTTTCATGAATCTGCATCTGCAGTAATGTGAAACAAGACCTGGAAAGCCACAGGGTATTCCCATATATCTTAGCAGGTTGTTAACTTCTGACATTATTTTGATACAAAGGTTGCAGACAGCAAACTCTGGGCTCCCAGGGCAGAGTGGTACTTAAGAGAACTGCTGCTTGTGTATTGTGATGCCGTGCACATTACATGTAACCATGGCATTAGGCTGAAATTTTCAGATTTATAAGGCTGATATACTCAAGACTTTTCTGGGAAAGAAGCTGTTGTACCTCTTAAATCCAATTCTTGGTTTGTACGTGGAATTTCTCATCAGGTTTCCTTTTCTTGTTGGGTTGCCTTATGGAATAGAAAGGCAGCTTCGCTCTTTAATGGTATCTGCCCTGCTTTGCTTGCAGGGCTGATTATCAGTTGAGCCAAAGGGAAGAAAGTCACCAAACATCCTTCTTCTTGGATGCAGATGCAGGATCTGCCTTGTGGGGTTTTCTTCAGCCAGAAATGGGAAGACCAGGGAATTGGTTTTGGCAACCGCAGCTGTTCGCTGGAAAAGAACATGGCTACGTTTAAGACAGCTGTCCTTCCTCAGATAAAGCGTTTTCTTGGAGCACATAGAAGTCACATATATATAGCGCACCTCAGGGCTTTCTCTGTCACTGATCTGTTGCTTGTTGTCACTTCATAAGGAGGAAATACCTATCACCTGTGATGCCTTGGAGTGCCATGAACTTCCAGATGAGAGAGAATAGCCACTGCATCTGGATTGCTCTCCAGCCTCCTGAAGGACCTGGGCCTCTTCACTAGCTAGGACAGGTACAGTCCACGGCTCCAGTCTGCCATTCAGCACTGCAGCTGTCTGCCTGTAGTGCAAACTGGGTTATTCCTAAAGCAAAAATTTTAAGCCAGCAGCTTCGTTCCACCATTTGAACAGCCTGAAGCCTTCTGGCAGCGGATGAGTAAAGGCTGGTGTAAGTGCAGCCAGGCGTCTGACTTAGGTAAGACTGGTAGTGAGAAAATAGCAGAAGCAATGCCTTGAAGAAGAAAAAGTCTGTACCAGACTCTGCAATAAACTGTAAACTGGTACGTGTAGCTGTAGATGTCCTAAAGGTGTGTAACTTCTGGTTTCAACTGTTTGTGGTCCGGCTTTTTGGCTGTGTGGTGCAGCAGGTACATCAGCGAGTGGTTCCGTGCTGGGGTGCGAGGGCTTGAATTAGTAACAGCAGGCTGAGGCTCTACCGTTTAGACAAACAAGCATCAAGGATAGTCGCGGCTTTTTCATCAGCTGGTGTTGGTGCTGAATACAGCTGTTAATTTAGAGAAATACCTAATCTTCAGCGGCACTTTCTAGGCGTGTTTTCCCTCATTTGTTTTTCTTTATTTTTTAATCTCTGGCTTGGTCAGCTTTATGTTGCAAACTGCCGGTTGTTCAGCACTGACCTTGTCCTTCTCCATGGAAAGACCTTTTTGATTTTATTCCCTCTTTATAATTTTTTTCCTCAATTTTCCTTTGTCCTGTCAGAAACTGATCTAGCTTTTCCTCTTCTGAGAAAGCTATTGTTTTGGCTAGTGGCAGTTACAAAAAGGCCAGAAAAACATTAGCAGTTTGGCTTTTTTTTTCCTGTACTCTTTAGAGATTCTGAAATGTATACGTGTCAGTCTCTGCTGTCACAGGCAGGTAATTTTCCTTTGCTGGATGCCAGCCATAGCTGACAATCAGGGTAAATGGGGCACAGTGTGATTTGAAGAAGTTTTATTTCACAGGGAGGCAAAAGTGTGATGAATCTGCATCTTGTCAAGGATCCTTCACTACTAAAAGTAGCTCGGTATCTGTATGCAGAATAAACCTTGGATAATAAGTCTTTCTCTGGGGTCTGATCCAAGCCCATTGAACTCACTGGGAGTCTTTCTATTGACTTCAGCTGGCTCTGGATCAGACACCTGGCATCTATCTGGATTGTGTTTCTGTCTATTACTCATCCTTCAAACTGGAGGAGGTGGTCCCTGGTTAACATGCAAGAACCCCTTGCCAGGAAGAGGACCTACCTATTGTAAGTGCTGAATCTTTCCAAGTGATTGATTAACAGCCGCGTAGTCGATTAACCTTTCTTCTTCTGAGAGCAGCTTTCATCTAGTCATCTCGATAAGGCTGAAAGCAGTCAAGGCCTTTATCAGGGGAGGGCTGCAGAACGGGATGTTCCCCAGAGGTGATTGGTTCCCAATTCTCTCTGCATAGTGAATTTAGTGAATTCAGCAGACCTCGAGGTCAAGCATTTATTAGGCTAAGAGACTGTCAAATCAATCTGGTCTACTCCAGGCAAGTTCTACCAGGAGAATGGCTTTTGCCAAGACTCTGTCTAAGAAATAGATTGATGACTAACTCCTGGTTGAAGCTGCCTTTCTCTTTTCCATTTTCCATGATTCAGATTTTTTCCCCCTCGCTGACACCAATATTTTCTCCTTAGACAAATTTTATTAAGGAAACTCCTGGAAACCATCTGTAATTTAAGTCACAGGGAGACTTCCAAACTCTGTAGCCCTTCCATTCTGTGTCAAATTGACCCAAGGGTTTTCTTTGAGACCTTGCTTTTGACCACACCTGATAGAATTACATTTCTGGAATTTTCTTTTCACCTCTTCTCTTCCTCACCATCCCCCCACCCCCCTCAAAGTTATCTTCTTATTGGGAAGAGAAATGCATTGTAAAAGCTGCGTGGACCAAAGCCTGCAACACAAAGCGGCATATTTTTTCTTTCCTTTATTTTGAGATACAGATCCTAACTTCCTTGCAGATTCCTCATTTGCAGTAGCCGGTCTTCTATGCACCGTCATCGTTGCTAATTTACATTCACATACTACTCAGATAAAATCCTGTTATGATCAGGCTTGGACAACAGTGTCAGCTGTCAGCCCTTGTAGGACAGACTACAGACTTCTGCAGGGTATCCCAGCCGTCAGAGCACTGTCTGACCTACAAAAGCACAGAGAAAGGGACTCTATAAATAAGCGCAGCCTAAGTGCAACCCAGAAGACTAAAGTCTCGGGTTTTAACATTTTCATTTTTGGTTCCTGTCAGCCTAATCAAGAGAAAACGCAAGAGAAGTCTGAGTGAGTTTAGTGCACTAAATCGGTTTTCAGTCATCCATATTGATTTATTTTTTCCTCATCTGGTTATTGCTTTCCACACTTCCATCTCTGGCTTGAGTCAGCCAGTTTTGTAGTGATTCAATTAGGATATGGCTATAAGGATACATCTTGTTTTGGTTTACCTCTGAAGTTCTGAGGAAGTTTTCCTCAGGCTCAGTTTGCTTGTTGTTGATTATAGAATGGAAGCAGAGGAGTCCTTCGTTTCTTCTAGGCAGCAATTCTCACTACACAATTTAGTCGTGTATTTTGTACCTAAGGTTTACATTTATGGAAGAGGATCTCACAAAAACATGAACCTTAGTTTAGGATAACTGAATGAATGGGCTGCGTTCATCTCTTCCTTGGGCGGTGGGTAGATGGCTCAGGGGTACAGTAGGACTTGTCAACTTTGTGAAGTGAGGAGGTAGGACTGCAGGAGCCCTAAGTGTTTAGGTAAACTACAAAACATTCAAGAGTAAACTTGAAAGTATAAACTGAAAAGTATAAAAGAAAAGACTTCAAGTCTTCCTCACATCCCATTAAAGTGTATTTTTGTACTACTGTTACTATTAATGTGGCTCAAATATGTCAATCTATTGCCAAGGGCTTTCAGTGATGGACTGCTAGAAAAGGAACAGCATACCAAATGTAAGGGGTTTGCATACTGTGTACAAGCGTTTTCAACATTCGCTGTCGTGTGAGTATTTCAGCAAAATTATTTTTTCTTTTCCAGCTGATGAGAGTCACTGCAATTGGAGGGAGGAAGAGTGTAACTTTTTTGTTAACTGTCAGTATGAGATAGTATTGCCCAAAGTCAGCATGGATCTGGTTCCTTTGGGAGTTTATTATGCAAATAACAAGGGATCTCCCATGTGAGGCTGAATCTAAAGGGACAGGATGCTGAAAAGGTAGGAGAAAAGGAGTCTCTGGGGTTAATGGATTGAAAAGAGACTGGATTGCCCAAGATCACACAGGACACTCCAGAATCCTAATAACTGAACCTGCATCTCCTGAGCAGTGTTCTAGCTCTTTAATTACAGTTATCTGTTTTGTATGCTTTCCTTCGCAAATAGATAGAGAAACCAATACCATTGTTACCCCAAGAACAAAGCTGCTGCTATGAAAATCATCCCAGCATCCTGAAACACAAGCTGGCTTGTGACAGGCAAGACTTCCAGCTAGACTGAAAACAAAAATCAAAGCCAGTTCCTGCATTTTTAATCAAGCTAGAATAGAGGGAAAGTAAACTGGTAAAAACAAGCTCTTGGTAACAGAATGAGCAGTCTCTATTAGATGCAGAGCAAAACCTTTATCAATCATCTTAAAGCGTTAAAGTGCATCTTATGTTTTTTCTTCAGCAGGCAAATAAGTGACGAATTAGCTTAGTCCAAAGTCTGAAGATGATCACTATCATAGATTCTTTAAAAGGTCTGAAGCAGGTACAAAATCTTTACATTACTGTAAGATACAGACTACAGCTCTGTCAGTAACACCACATCGTTATTGGCTTTGTGTTATGAGGTATCTAGAGAATTTTGGAGACAACGTATTTGAGCATCATATTGACACTATAAGGCATCTGGCTCAAGCCCAGCTCAGGCTGGGAGAATGGCAGTTCCTAAGAGGAGCTAAATTGTATTGATTAAGGTCTCCTAATGAACAGAACAACTTCTTGTACAAAATGCTATTGAATTTACTGTAGACTTAAAACTACAAAATACATAGGCTTATTATTCTTAATCAATTATAGTAGGTATAAAACTCTGAAATTCAATAGCTATATCATCTTAAAATGAAACTCAAGGGGTTTATTTTATCTTTGATTTGTGTTTCTATTATCAAACCGAGGCCAGATTTTCAGATATCTTTATGTTGCCAGGATCATTTGAAAAATCTGACTGGACACCCCACCACTTTGGTGGCATTTCAGTACATCACCTGACGGTATCTAGAAGTATGTAAAACAAAGTAATCTAGCTTTGTGACATGTCCTGTGCAAAAAATCTTACCTGTTGCTCCAGGATTTCTTTGGAGCTACTGCAGTTACCAGTCAGAGTAAAGCGCAGGGGATAGTGGCAGATAAAATTTACTGTTGTTAGTATAATGCCCTACAGCAAACAATCTGCTGTGAAGATACCTGCTCGGCTATGCAGATACCTGCTCTGAAAAGCCACGGCTCTCATTTGCCTGACAGTGGCACTCCAGGCAAAGCTAAGACCTTGATTTGGTGTTACAAGTCCAACATGGTGAGAGAGCCCCTGTACTGTGAAGCCCAAGTCAACCAAGAATCAGGGAAAGCAAAAAGCTGGTGACTATGCTGGTTTTACTCTTGGAGCAGTCATGCTACAAAAATTAAGCTAATGGGCCACAGTCACACCGGTGACCTGTGGCCAAGCTAAGGACTGAATCTTTCTTTTCTGATCTGACAGCTTGCTGCTTGCTTGCTTCCCCACAGATTTTTATTTGGAAAGATCTCACAATGAGAATGAGCCAGCTTCCTACTCCTAACTTGGAGAAACAAAGTAATTTTTTTTAAAAAAACAAACATCTTGCATTAAAGCTGTTACTTGAACCAATGATAACTGATACCAGAAAGGGCATTCTGAAGTCAGACTGAATTTCCAGGCTTAAGAACAGAGGCTGTAACTGCTGCAAATGTTGGACAAACAGTATTTTGTGACTTCTTTAAGAAAATCTTCCCCCTTTTAATAAAGTTTGCCAAGGGTGTGTGCCAAAGTGCCCGGGACAGGAAAAATTTACAGACCATCCCACCTCAGATATTTTGTTTGGGTTGCAGGGTCAGGTGTTGGGTTTTGTTGTGGGGTTTTTTTGGCTTGGTTGGTTGGTTTTGTTGTTTGGTTGGTTGGTGGGGTTTTTTTTTGTGAAGTAGTTCACAAGGCATAATTCCTTGGGTAAGAAGTGCTCTTTGTTGAAATCTTAATCCCAGTTTAATGTTTTTAAGACCAGCCAGTCGGACTTCTATACAACATGCAGTAATATTTTTTTTTCTTAAACTGTTTTTTGATAGATGTAGCTCCCTGCTGTAAAGACATGCTCAAACAATGGGGGCAGGTAAGCAGCATGGTTGTGCTGATGATTTAGAGTTTGCTGGCTTTTATATGGAACAAGAGGAAAGCTAGTCAGGTGTCAGCAGTCATTACCTTCTGTCTGTGATGTGCTTTCCCGACACAGTGGCACTTGAGAGACTGTTTTGTAACTACGTTACTATGAAAACAGACTTTTCCAAGGTACGAGTTATCTATCCAGAGTGTAGTAACCATATGCAGACAACCCAGCTGTAGCTGTGGCTTTCACTAGTATTGTTTACAGGCCTGAATATTTGTATAAATGCCAATTAAGCTGTGGTAGCATTATTTGTCACAGAAAGCTTGGCCATGTAACGAAAATACCTCCGTTTCTGTTGCCAGTTTGGAGAGGACTTTTACTGCACTAAATCAGCCTTGCAGGGTTGCAGTAAGGAGTTTCGGCATTTCTGTGGAACTGATTTTGTGACGGTGGTGATACTGCTGCTGTGGGTCAGGGATGTGGGACTGGGTGCTATGAAATCACTGCCAGAATAGCAAGACCTCACGGGTTATAAGAAGAGCACTTCCATCTGAAGGAACAATCTTAAAGCCCAAGAATATGGCAATGGATGAAATACTGGGAATGTGGTTAGAAGGAGATAACGTGAAATTTACTCCCTCCTCCAAATATACATTCAAACAAGAACGTCTTGTCCGAAGTAAGTTTGACCAGCAACAATTACAGCACGGATTTTAGAAATTAATATGAAATGCAGTGCAAGTGCCTATGAATCATCCTGTGTATTAATTTGTGTATTTGGTTACTGGCATGGCTGTCTGTGTTTTTCTGGCCTCTAGAAATGGGTGCGTAGGCATGCTGTTGTGTATTTGTTGCTATACGTGCAGGCTGACACTGCAACGATAATTTGATACATCCACAGTAAGCAGCAGGTGACCTGCCATCTAGGTCAACTGGTTCTTTGAGACAAGATAGTGGCTCTTCATAGCAAATGAAGCCTCCCTAATCTTCAACCATTGTCCATTTACACATGAGCAAATAGGTTAAACTGTTCGTAAAACGACAGAATCGTACCAAAGAATAATGCAAAGTGGCAGTAGCAAAACTGAAAAGCAGTCCATTATCTTCTGCTCTAGGTAGTACCTGCCAGCGTACTGAAGACGGAGTACAGTATTGGATAACGACCAAGTTAATGGGTGTGGGGAAATAGGGTTATTCAGAAGAGAGGTTTGCCCTTATTCCTCCTGCCAGGGGACACCAGCACTCCCGTGACAGCCCTCCAGAATTCAGTGCAGCCCTTCACTGGTTTCCTGCGAGCAAGGACCCCAGCCCAACAACCAGGTGGCTGTAAGGAAACAACACGTGCCCCATTACACTACAATTGTGTCTCTGCATAAAAAAGCAGCGAGTTTCGTTGCATGATCAGTTCCTGTTTTCCTTCCTACTCCTTTGGGGTCCAGTCAGTACAGTATCCTTGCAATCATACAGCACGTTTCCTCCGAGGTTACTCCTGCCACGTGGCTGAGCACTGGGGAACACTGCAGGTTCCCCTCGCCAGCACCTGTGACTCCCTCCAGCAGCAGGAATGGGTGCCTGAAACGGCAGGGGAGGGAAAGCAGTAGGCAGTAGCAGTATGTTTGACAGTGTGTTTGCACGCGCAGCAGCACGGTATCCCTCCAGGATAGAAATAAGCATGAAAAAGCATCAGTATTACTCTACGAAACGGGAGTGATTAACTGAGCCAGGCGATTTCCCGGCCCCCCTTACACTCTAGAAAGCTGCCCTGGTCCTATAATAATCATCCAACGTTTTCTTTCCATTTGGGTAGTTTGTCCGATATAATTCAGCCAGGACTTACAGCTCATCCATCCTGTAATCGGTCACCATATGCTTCACATCTGGTCCTACAAAAATGCCATATTACATGTATGATGGCAACTATTTTAGGGGACAGTCTCCAGAGACCCATAAGTGTGACTAGCAGCCTTGACAGTTTAGCAGTTTCATTAATCAGCATTAAAACCTCATTTTACTATTACAGGCATAATTACTACTAGCTCAAATGATGACTAAAATAAGCAATTTCACGAGTTTTGTTATTTAGCAAGCTGATATAGCCAATTTTTTTCTAAGATGTAGGCACTTAAAAAAAAAAGCCAGCAGCAAGTCCACTACTTTGTCTCATCAAAAGTCATTGGACCAAATTGACCCCATCAGTGATGGCAGAGCAGAAGTGTATTTAATTGGAAAACAAGAGCAGGATGTAGACTCCTTCATAGTTATGTTTCTCAGAATTCAGATCTCTGGTTTGTCACAGGAGAAGGTGCTGCGTTAGGGTTGCCTGGAATATCTGAATATCTGCTCTCGGGAGAATATTTCCGTTTACAATCGGGATCTGACTCTAGCTTTTGTCTGAGAGGGGGAGGGAAAAGAAAAAAGAACTCAGTTGGCAGACAGCAGTATGCAGAGAGAGCGTGTCTGCTCTTGCCTCGCACACCCCATCCTGGAACCCACCGGTATTTAAACCTTGAAACATTTTGTTTTGTATACGTTTGCTATACAGGATTGAAACTTGATACAAATCCTTTACTCTAAATACTTGACGTCTTCCTATGAGGGTAAAACACAGGAGCCTGGATTACTCACCAGTTGCCACATGCAATTCCATGTGTCTATTGTCCTTCTCCAGTGCCCCAACAGCCTTTCTTCAACATACCATCCCCTAAACATCCATAGGAGGAGGGTGTGCGAGCTGGACAAGTACAGTCTCATTTCCAATAGTTCATGCTGTCAGACAGCTGCCTGCAAGAAGTCAGCCTGACAAGCTAAGGGAAAAATCCTTAAAAAGAGCCAGAAAATAATAATTTGGTTCTCTCCTCCATTACCCACCGAATCCACGTTCACCCTGTGGTCCGTGCAGCACTGCTGACAGCTTTTGCCTTCCCCAGCTGCAGGTCCTCAGCCTTTGAGAGGACTCCCTTGTATGCCACCACTGAATGGGCAGACTTCATCCTCCTTAAGTAAAATGCTTTCTTCCCTACTGAAGAAGAGTTGCTTTCCATCAAATTTAGTGGACACTTAGGATGTCTGGACCCCAGATTCAGTGTAGCAGTAAGGAATGTGTACTGCCCTAAAGCCTTGGCAGGATAAGGGCTAATTTCCAGGTGGCTGGTTCTAATGGGAAACCCTCTAAAAGTGCACTGGAATTGTGAGTGTGCCTCTGCTCTGTGTATGTCCTGCAGGCACCTCTTCAAGAGCAAATAATTCCTTCAGCACTTGCAGCTGAAATTTCCCTTTTTCCTGCTGATGAGCAGAAAGTAGTTTCATTCTCCCAGCACAAGGATGATGAAATCTGGTTTTGGTGGGCAGATTTTGGGTACCCCGCATCGCGAGGTGGGATGTACCCGTTCTAAATGGGCTGTGTTACAGCTGCAAAGCAATGGAAGATGTTTATCCCAGGCACTGCACTCAAATTGGATTTACTCCATATCCTACCTTTAAATAAGGTAGTTATTGGGGTAAATGGGCAGGGATGCTGGCCCAGGGCTGCCCTCTGGAGTCCCTTTAAAGGCCACCCGTTGTCTTTCCTGGCTGGCTCCCTGCCAGGTTAGAAACTGGAGCAGGAGGCACTGGAAATCCCTTGAAAAACTGTCATTTTTTCAAACTGCCAAGAACTGTGATGCTAATCAAGGAAAACATGGGAGATGTACTGGATTCTTTACATGAGTAGGTCTCCAGGGTTGAAATTTATTTTAAGCTTGTGCTTATTTTTAGAAAGTTTCTTGCTGTTGTTGTCAAACCTATGCTAAAGCAATTATTGTCTGCGAGGGTCACCCGGAGTTCAGTCCGACTGAAAACCTACAGCAGGGCCGTGAATGGCCTTATGGCTGCAGAGCAGCCCGCACAGGCTGTCACTTAAAGAAACAGGGCGGCATCCTTCTTACCTCCCTGGCTTTTTTTTTTGTCTGTCTTTTTTTCTTCAAATGAGAGGCAGGTTTTTTTCTTTAATTACATTAAGCCATACTGTTGAAAAGCCCCTCCCAAGTAGCCAGCTCCCTCCCCCCATGCAAGCCCTGACCTGTACGTGGCGGGCAGCTCCATCCTCCTTTTGCATGGCCCTGAACAAGCCATCATTAGGTTTCAGAGCAACCTGCTGACACGAGATCTGTTTTGACATATGGTCTAAAATGGCTGGACCAAGATATAGGCAAAGTTACAGCAAGCAAAAGCCAAGATGAGAAACAAGCATGACCATCTAATGAAACCCCTCACATGTGCTTTTTTCCCCCTTGATCAGCTGCTGGCCTGCAGTTGTCCCTCTCCTGTCCCTCCGAAGCGGTGGCCATGGACTTGTGCTGCTCCAGCACCTGTGAAAGCGAGCGCTGTCCTAGCCAAGGTCTGCCACCGCCGTGCAGCTTCGTTTTAATTTTCATGTTCTCTAATGACTACACAGGTCTTCAAATAATATTTTTACATTTAGACAAGTTAAGAGACTAATATTTCTACTCAATCCCTTGGCTGGGGAATTATTCTGAGCAATGCAAGTCAGCTG
This sequence comes from Falco peregrinus, assembly GCF_023634155.1. NCBI lineage: Eukaryota > Metazoa > Chordata > Aves > Falconiformes > Falconidae > Falco > Falco peregrinus. The sequence continues at coordinate 14,035,620 of NC_073729.1, forward strand.
TTCCTGCATGTGAAAGCTCTGGTGCTGAGAACTTGCATAGAGGGAGAAGCCTGTGCTGGGGAGAAAGAGTGCGGCAGGAACAGCGGGGCTCCTGGGCTGGCGCTGCAAAGGGAAGAGAAGGATTTCATGAAGCTTCGTCAGGGCACTACAGCCCTCCTCTCCACCACAGAAGGACTCAACAACCCAAGTAAGTACCATATTCCTTGTGTGAAAGCCATATTCATTGTTTTTCTCCCTGCTGTAAAAAAGCAGAATACACATGGGGCCAGAGCTGTCCTGAAATGCATTATTTTTTAACAGTTCTGCTCCAGACAAAAGTAGGATGGCTACAGCTGTTGTTTTCTGGGGGGGGGTGGTGGTGGAAAGATTTAAAAAAACAACAACAGAAAAATCAGAAAACTGCTTTCTTTCCTGACCTACCTCATGCACTTTTTGAAGCACACCGTCCACCGCTGTGAAGCTGCACGCTTTGCTGAGGAGCTAAATGGCGTCATTTAGAGCAGCTGCAGGTGGAGGGCTACTTTACATATGTGTATTTTTCTATGTATGTAGACGTACAACATCATTATGTTTTCACTTTTACATGTGTGTGAGGGTGTATATACACCAAAAATGAAAGCATGTTTGTTCTTTGTGCGTTGACAAGCATCCGCAGGTGTTAAGGCATGATTTGATGGGATATGTGCGCACACAGAGATGCAGACTTCAGGGCCTGCTTGCATGATAGTCAGCCAGGAGGGGATTTAATAACAGGGCTCAAGAAGTTGCAAGGGAGATTTATTTTTAACTTTTCAGTCATTCGTCGAAAATACCTGCCCACAGATAAGTCTGTTAACTCCAAGAGTCATGATTACAGGCAGTCCTCAGGACAGACCTCTTAGACAATACAGAAATGCCACAATTATCGTCACAAACAGATTTTATTAGGTACTGTGGAACTGCAGAAGAGCAGGTGGGGCCTGATCCTGCAGCTAGTGGCATCAAAGGTTTTGTCACTGATCCCAAGGCTGCAGGAGAGCTCTGGTACCTCTAATGCTAAGTCAGGCACTAGAGTTTTATTTGGTAACAGAGAACAGAAACAAAATCAGTATTCTGATACCACCCTTTGGTGGAAATATAATATGTTCTGTTCTCTGATCATCATTCTCATATTTACTAATGAGAAGTATGTGTACTAGGTAAGAACGGCAGGATCAAAATAATTCCCTGATGGAGAGATTGAGGCTTTCAGGAAAGGGTCAGTCTTTATTGCCGTGAGGTTGCTGTCAGCATAAATAATTATCATGAACTTCAACTTCAAGCAATCAAACTTCATCATATTGAAGGGGCCCCATTAAATGCTCAGATTGTTCTTAATTTGATCTAGTGCAGTCAATTCCTTAGGGAGGGAGAGACTGCACAAAATCAATACAGCATTGCAGAGGAAGCCGAGGTGTCTTGGTCATGTCTGCCGGAGGAAGCAGAACCGTCGGAAAGAGGGGAGTTTGTATCTGTCCCGCCGGGACATGAGGGCAATAAAGCCCATGAATTGGTCAGAAGTCCTTGCATTGCTTGGACCAGATGATGATTTTTGAAGACAGCTCGGCTGAAGGTAAATCAGACTCAAAGCAGCATTTCTTCTAAAGCTCCGCTGAGGTGGTATTAAGCTCCTGGTTTAGGTTTCCTTGTTTCCCAGTTCTTATCCAACCAGTTTTCATGATGGTATCTGGGCTGCCGTGAGGATGCTTTTCCACCACTTGCTGCACGCAGCTGGCAGGCTGCTGGGGAGATGGCTGCTGCCTCGCCTCGCGTTTAACTACCTCTGTCTTCAGAGAGAGGCAGAGAGTGATGCAGGTTTCAGTGCACCTTATGTTCCCTCTCAGTTTATAGTTCTGCAAGTCAGAATATGCTGCTGGCTTCAATTTATTGTTTTTTAAATCTCCACTCATCACTTTCTTTAGAGTTGATAGTGAAATACTAGACATTAAAAGAGAAATATCCTGGATTTGTGGGCAAAACTAAGAAGCAAAATCTAACTCACTAGGTCGAGCTTTAATATTCATCACTTTTAGACTTATTTAACCATACTGCTTGGCCCTGTATTGCAGTTTAACCCCGGCCGGCAGTTCAGCCCCACACAGCTGCTCGCTTCCCCCCCGGTGGGATGGGGGAGAGAATCGGAAGGGTAAAAGTGAGAAAACCCGTGGGTTGAGATAAAGACAGTTTAATGGGCAAAGCAAAAGCCGCACATGGAAGCGAAGCAAAGCGAGGAATCCCTTCCCCCCTCCCCAGGGGCAGGCAGGTGCCCAGCCACCCCCAGGACAGCAGGGCTCCGTCACAGGTAGCGGTGACTTGGGAGGACAAACGCCGTCACTCCCAACGTCCCCCCCGTCCTTCTTCTCCCCCAGCTTTCCATGCCGAGCGTGACGCCGCATGGGATGGGATGTCCCTTTGGTCCGTGGGGCTTGGCTGTCCCGGCTGTGTCCCCTGCCAGCCCCTGGTGCCCCCCAGCCTGCTGGCTGGTGGGTGAGGAGCAGGAAAGCCCTCGGCGCTGGGCAAGCGCTGCCCGGCGTGAGCTAAAGCATCCCTGGCCACCAGCGCTGTTTGCAGCACGGATCCCAAACACGGCCCCGCACCAGTGACCGTGAAGGGAATTAACGCTGTCCCAGCCAAAACCAGCGCATGAGGGCATATGCCAGAGCACAGAATAAGGAGACATTTTCACCTGAATAGTGGCATCTCCAGTGCAAAGCGGGCCGGCAGAGCCCGAGCAGTTGCACACGGAGCACCCAAGTCAGGCAGAAGAGACGGAACATGGCCCGGTGCTGGTTTTGGCAGAAGCCTGACAGTAAGATGATGTGCTTTGCTGGGTAAGGTGGAAGATGTGACATTCCCAGCTGGCAACTGCTGGTAACTTAATACTCCCAGACGGAGACTGAGGGCGATAGGACATGCCCAGCTGGTAGCCAAGGCTTGCCTCGGTGTGTTCCCATTTCTACATGGGGCTTCTCTATACAATGAGGAGGGGTGGGTGAAGTGTAATAAAGCAGCTGGTCTATTAGAAGATAAGCTTTGTGGAGAATAGCACAAACGTGCAGAATCCCCTTAATCTTAAACTTTATTACCCTAGATAATAGGCTTTGGTAGTGACAACAATCAGCTGAAACACAGAATTGTCTTGGCTCCCATGGCACCTGCCGTGTCAGTCAGTCAAAAGCCATCTTGTGCCGCACAAATAAAGTGTCTGCTTGGTCTGAGCAGGCTAAAAGTTTTGTTTGTTTATTATGAAAAGGCCAGGGAAAGCTGGGCATCCTCCCTCTGCCGATCTAAGCATGCACTCTGAACCTGCTGGGGGGAAAGGCTAAAGCAGTATGAAAGCCTGCTTGCTTTCGTTACCTCCCAGCAGCAGGAGCAAGGCGTCTTTTGTCCACCAAAGCCTACTTGAAAGGGTAGGGGTTGTTATTCCTGCTCTGGATTACATCAAGTTTCCCGATATTCAGAAAAAGGAAATATGAAATCTATTGGTAAGATCTTTATCTGTGTCATTTGCAGTATCTCTGACATAAAATTAATTTATTTATCTCATGTACAATTCAGAAGAAGCATCTTGTTCTCTTTTTGGTGGAAAACCCAGATCCCCAAAGCCCAGTGCACATGTACAATACCCACTCCTGTAAGTGGGCAGGTACAAGCAGCTTTCAGATGAAAAGGTGTTTTACTTCGTAAATGGCCTTGGCTTTCTTAATTTTTCTGGGCTTTTTTAAAAGGTTTTTTTGTTTTTCCATTCATAGATAAAAAATATGAGGCAAAAAATGAAATCTGCTTACTGCAAGCTGTTCTTCTGTTTAGAAATACTTCAATATAAACTTCAGTTAAAAGAATAACTATGAAGTAGCAGAGGGTAATTTAAAAATCATGAGAGAAAAGAGTAGTTCTAACAGAAATTTGTGCCAATTATTTCAACTTTTTAGTGCCCTCTAACAATAGTTGCAACAGCTAGTGTAGCAGAAGCTGACAGTGCAAGATACGTATGGTAGGACAAGGGGCTTATTTAGGGAGGGGGTGGTTATACATGCACTGGTTTTGGCTGGGACAGAGTTAATTCCCTTCGCGGTCACTGGTGCGGGGCCGTGTTTGGGATCTGTGCTGCAAACAGCGCTGGTGGCCAGGGATGCTTTAGCTCACGCCGGGCAGCGCTTGCCCAGCGCCGAGGGCTTTCCTGCTCCTCACCCGCCAGCCAGCAGGCTGGGGGGCACCAGGGGCTGGCAGGGGACACAGCCGGGACAGCCGAGCCCCACGGACCAAAGGGACATCCCATCCCATGCGGCGTCACGCTCGGCATGGAAAGCTGGGGGAGAAGAAGGACGGGGGGGACGTTGGGAGTGACGGCGTTTGTCCTCCCAAGTCACCGCTACCTGTGACGGAGCCCTGCTGTCCTGGGGGTGGCTGGGCACCTGCCTGCCCCTGGGGAGGGGGGAAGGGATTCCTCGCTTTGCTTCGCTTCTTCTCTCACCTTTACCCTTTGGATTCTCTCCCCAGCCCCGACATGAGGGGGAGCGAGTGCCTGCGTGGGGCTGAGTTGCCAGCTGGGGTTAAACTGCTGCACCTTGGAAAAAAATGTTAAACAACTGTAGCAGAAAGTACTCAAATGAAACTGCCAACCATTCATCACTCGGAGAATTTATGGAGGTCTGTCTTCCAAGTCTTAAACCTTGCATTCAGTGAAGGCCACAACATTGAGATATTATTGCCACATATTTTATACTGAGCAGGAGCGCAGCTGACCTCAGGTCATAGGGTTGGGGGGAATGGAGTGAATACTCTGTTTTGTGTGTCCCCCCCTTTTTCTTCTCTGGATATACATTAGGTCCATTTTAAGAAACAGGATCTGCCCGTGTACATGCACAGAGGAACATTAAAACAACGTGAGCATTTTGCTTTTGTTCCAAAGAACGTGGAGTGTTTCAGAGGGACAGGGGTGGGCTGGAGGAACGGGCCAACAGGAACCTTACAGAAACCAGCAGGGACAAACACGCAGCCCTGCGGTTTGGAGGGACTCGCCCCTGATGCATTGCTGGGGAGCAGCCGTGCTGAAAGCAGGCGGTGTTCGTGGGAGCAGCAAGCTGAAGACGAGCCAGCGGCGTGCAGGGGCAGCCAGCAGCATCGCCCCTGCGTTAGAAAGGGCACAGCCTGTATGTGAAGTGATTAGACCCTTGTCCTCAGCACTTGTAAGACCACATCTGTAGTATTGCATCCCATGTAAGAAACTATGAACTATGTAAAACGGTTTTATCTGGCTCCTGTATTACCATCTGATTCTGCGATAAGAGTGTCCTTAACAGCTCCCCTGATAATGCAGTGGGGGGAGTGCAATAATATGTCAACCCCGAAGCCCCTGCCCTTCATTCAAGGCACTTGGTATCAGATCTTATGATAACTTATAGCTCTAGAATGAAGACTAGGTCTGACGCTTTTGGTCTTCGGGGATGGCGTTACCTTTAATTAGCAGATAATGCTACCCCTAACTTAGAAAACTGAGTTGTCTTTGGGATTGACATAGCAAAGCCAGAATAAACTGCCTTGAGGTTTGAGAGCAGTTTCAAATATCACTTATTTCCACCCCTGATTCAGACACAATGTCTTCATATTGGCTCAAGAAAACAAGCACTTCAAAGATCAATTTACTTTAGAGAACAGGTGGGAGGAAGAGAAGAATAGTAATGGTGAGATTATTCTCGTATTTCTTTCAGGCATATTAATATTTCCTTGGCCAGACAGCACAGATCACAGGCATCCTAAACTGCAGAATAAGGTAGGTCTTTGCTGCAAGATATATAACAACTGGGAAGCCTGCAGGTATCTTTAGCAGGTACCAGACATTTACTGAGAAACCAGGATGAAAGAGTGACACTTATGGGCCAAAACAATCTGCATGGACAGGAGAGCTTGAGCTTTTCTCCTGTTCAGGGGTATCTGCAACAGTAATACACCCTCACAAATGTAGGCAATCATGTGTATCACTCTGCAAACTCAGAGCCGTAGGCAAAAAGACTGGGTGAGAATTAACCCAGTATTGACAAAAAAGCCAAAAAAATATCAAACAGGAGATTTTTCCTCCAGTAATTCATTTTTGGGGAAGATCTAGCTGGTCTGACTAGAACCTGAGATCAGAGCACAGAGCGTACATACACTGTAGTGACAATACCACAGTTCACACTCCTGTAAGCTGCTTTATCATAAGGCAACAGCACTTAATTTAGCTCTTAATAAAAAGTGTCAGAAGATTAAGACCAAGCTGAAGATTTCTACTGCCATCCTGGGATTTAGAGGTTATGTTGAAATCATTAATATAACCACTGTTTGAACTCTTTTGATCACAAAGTATTAAATTCATCCGTAAGTACATAAATCCTAGGAAGCAGGAAAGCAGAGCTACCCAGCGTTGCCAGTCCTTTTTCACTTGCTTTTCTCATCTTTGCCAGTGGTTGTAATGTCCTTCAATCATCTCCTGAGCTGCATAAAGAACCAATACCACAGTCCCTCCCTATAAAATGCTGTCCTAAATTCCCTTAGAAGCTCTGTTTTCTTATTTCAGGTTCTTTCAGAGCATGCATTAAAATAAAATAAAAAAAAAATCAAAAAAAGCATGCAAAAAAATAAAAAAATAATAAAAAAGGTGCCTTTGTTCCCTCTGCAGGGCTCCCAGGCATGCTTTGTACATCCTCCTGAGTGCAGAGAAGCAGGCTTGACTTTGCCCCCTGCTCTTCGTAGCAAGCAGGTATTTCTCAAGCCCATTTAAATGATGCTGATGAGCCTGGGTACATTTGCAGTATGCCCAGCAGTGAAAGCCCAGCTGAGCCAACACAGCGTGCTGAAAGAGGGTGAGACAAATTTCACGGGTCAGTATAGTCATGTACCTCCTCATTCCCCTGGGGAGTTCAGGTACATGATCCGTTCCTGCACTGAAGGTCTGGCTGTATGTTAGGGGATGCCGTGAGATTGGACGCGGCCACCCCTCCTTCCCATCTGCTCCAGGCAGGAGCCAGAGCTTTGTTTCAAACACGTGATAGGGCAGCACCTGCTCTGTTCAGGCTTTTGATGAACTTCAGTGCTTCTTTTTCATGCTGCTATCTTGCTAGTGTGTATGGCTTTTGGGTCTGCACCTGAAGACTTTGTTCTGTAGTTTATGATGATGTTGAGTCCATGGCTGTGAGTACTCGTGTGCTGGCAGAGCTGACTTAACAGAGCTGTTCTGGCTTGCACATGCTGCTGTAGTAGGTCAGGCTGTAGGTCTGATAACCTTATCCCTGTCCTGCAGTGATAAAGAGGAAAGCCTTTTTTTAATTATATTTTTTTTTAATAAAATGAGTGACTAATATAAAAACCACCCTCTAAAGCCAGAAGACCCCAAACCATTTATGAAAACAAAACTTACAACAGAAGTGGATGAGTTAGCACAGTAGTCAGGGAACTCTGATAGCAATTTTTTGGTTGTTTTAGAAGTTCTTAACAAACATTTCTAAATCAGACAAAGGATTATGCTAATGCACCTACCAAGTTGACACTGCCTTCCCACAGACGCGGCTTTTAAGACAATGACCATGTTTGCTTCTAAAAACAACTCCCTCGTTAAAAGAAAGACCCCCAGAACACACAGATTCTCACAGAGAAACAATTCTTCTAATTATATTTTCTGTTCTACTTTAAAGAATATCTGGATAGATCTGTTACTCCACAATATTATGCCATTGTTTCATATTCTTTCTCTTCACATCCTTTTCTACCCCTAAAATGAAGATTGGTGTGAAACCTCTGCTTAGTATTGCAAAAAACTGTTGGTTTGGGTTTTTTTTTTAAGCGCCCCTCACCACAGTGCTGGCAGCTTGGGTTAGATTACGGGATCCCTTAAGGGGTGAAATGGTCTTAGTAATGCTTTCGACTTTCATTACTCAGCCGGATTGTGGAGTCTATCAATTATACCTACATTGACACACCGGTAAATTAATTGGTGCGTTTGACAAGGACAGCTATTACCCCATGTTGTTCTGACAGCTGGGTTTGATATCAGAAATTTGTCAACCTTACCCTTCACGTGAGCTGCTGGAGGAGCAGTTGAGTACATCAGGCGAGGACATTGCAAGATTATTTTTTTTCCCTTGTACAATCTCGGTATCTGGTGCTAATCTAAACCCTAAATAAACCCACGGGTGTTCATAACATCAATAAGCAAACAGCATGCCAGACCTACGCTATAAAACAATCTCCTGTCTGGGCTGACAAAATGTTCAAGGAGTCAGCAGACTAATTTATTACCAGAAAAGTTAGCACCTCTCTGTAATGACTTTCTATGTGTCCTTCAAGTGCCAGTTATACTTAGTGGGTGGAAGTATTTTAAGTTTATCTGAGTTTGGGAACTGGCGGTTACAAGACAGCTGATAACTTAAACTTCACCTTGCTTAAGATCAGGGGCATGATCTGAGCTCTTGTTGGGTGTAAATAGTTGTCTGGGCACAGAGCACCTTGCTGGGGACCTGTGCTGCTCCCTGGCTACGGCTGACATGGTTACTCATGGTTTCTCATTGTCTTTCTTCTCTGTGACTGCTCACTGGAGCTTTTCCTTTGCCTTTTAAGACCAGATTAGAGAATTAATATTTTAACAAAGAAAACAACACGCAAGTGTGCCCCACTCTGGAGCTGGCAGTGACTCCTGGCCTCACAGCCTTGGTGCTCCCTTCTCCAGAGGGATGCCCCCCAGCTGCTCCCCAGTGCAGCGGGAGGTGGTCCCTTCCTTGGTGAGGAGCAAAAGCCAAGCCGTGGCTTTGCCGCTTCTGCACCTCACCGATGGGCACAGGGAGGAAGACGTGCCCCTGCAACCCACAGTCCCTCTCCGAGCCTGATGGGAGAGCAAATGAAAATAGACTTATTCTCACGGACTAAAGCAGTTTAGGAGCGAACCCTCAGACATGTAACTTCATCAGATCTAGAATTTAGCACCAGCCATGCTCAAAAGTTAATTTGTAAACAATTAGTGTATGTTACAGCTATAAGAGAGTCAAGGCTTAACATCAGCTCTGTAAATGGAGACAAAATAGCCCCAAACCTTCCTAATTCCCAAGCTCAGCAAACAAGTGCCAGCTACTTGGCTTTCCCAAGGCCACGTGGCAAACTGCACGTGTACCCAGGAGACAACCAGATGCTTTTGGGCAGTCCTTCAGCCGCAAAGTATCTTTTTTCTTGAAATAGAATTATTTTACTTTTTAAAAAATAATAATCTGGAGAGCAGGTTGTCAGCATCCATTGCCCTAAGAATGCAGACATGCATGGACTTTCAGCTGGGCTCTGAAAGGGGCTAAATCCATGGGGGGACCAGTGCGTCTAGCTAGTGGCACTGGAAGAGCAGGGTCCAAGCCTGAGAGCTGGCCTCTCCAGGCAACACCTGAACTTCGCTGCTCCCATGTTTTGGAAGGCAGGATGCTCCATGGAGAGCTGCCCAGAGCTGCCTGAACTGGCCAGCAAAGCATGGCTGGGGCCCCATCTCAGCGCTTCCCTTCAAAGCAAGCGAAGTGTTTGTCTCCACGTAGATGGTCGCTATAAATCCATTCTCCTACAACTGTGGTTCCCTTCCTTGAGAAAACACAACGAAGAGGAGCTGCTCCCCTCCACCCATTAGCCAGTAATCCCTGGGCTAATTGGGGGCCTTGATAGGATTTTAGCACAAGCTAGGTGCTGAAGTGCACAGCACTGAGGATTTCAGCAACCTCTGGCTATGCCAAGAGCATTTACAAAGATTTATTGGAAGGCACTTAAACGCCTAAGGAATTAAAGCCCAGTGGCTAGCTGGCAACAGGGTGGGAGGACGGAGGTCTCGTTACTTTCTAGGCAATTAGAGGTGAGGGTTTTTCTGCACTTTCCCACCTTCCCTGCGCTAAGAAATCTTCAAATCTTTTTTCTTGATATCACATTTGTTGCTCAGAAAACCAAAAAGATCTTCATTTTTAAATGTTGTCAAGATCACAGCATGGTAAAGCATTGCTATCCTGGATAGTGTTTGGCTAGAAGCTGCAAACTGTAGAATGATCATATTATCATTTGATATGGAAATTACTGATCTTTTAGAAAGATAATAATGCATCCAGGTTTTTATTTATACCTTATTAGTTTTGATAGTAAGCGGTATACAGTAAGGATTTAATCATCCAAAGCCTGGTGAAAAGATCCATAGGAATTACTATGACAGTGTTTATGACTCTGTTGAGGGGAAATAGCTGTAACCAGCTCATTTATTTTCTTTGACCAGGTCACACGTTGGTGGACGGCAAATTCATTTCATCCGACACACAGGCCCATGGTTAACACCAAACATCTTTAGCAACCAGTCCAAGAAAAGTAATGTTAAAAATGTAAAGGTCTTGCTATAACACATTCAGAAACTAGCAGAAGGCGATCTGGCAGGCTTAGTCCCACAGATGCTTGTAGGAAAAATTTGCTTCATCAAAGTCAGTTGTTCCACTTACGTGACCGCGGGCTGCCTGCCTGTGCAAGGTTTTCCGAAGCTCGGCTGCGGGGTTGCTTGCTTTGCACTGGAACAAGCACCGAGGTGCTTCCTGCCTCAGCTTCGGGCCATGGAAGATGGACTCCTGGACTCTTCTTCTGCATTTCATCCCAGAAAAACTTCAGATGGGGGAAGAACACAAGTGAAGCAGCTTGCTTATTCCTTCTACAGCTGGCTGCAAAGCTGGTTAAGTGATAAGTTGTTTGCAAAGAGCTGGGAATATGCAACGAACAAAACATATCCCAATCTCTGCAAGTTTGGTGATATCACCTCTGAATTAAATGGATGATTTAAGCAAGATGATTCAATCAGTGAGCAAAGTTGCAAAAATTAAATGCAGTTTAATAGTGAAACATTTCCATTTTTTGAGGTGCTACATTAAATTATGCAGCTGTACATCAAACTGACTTTCAAGTCAAAGTGACCTTTGGTTAAGATATATTGAAATAATTCTATTTTATGAAATATTTGTGAAGGGGGGGGGAATCAAACACGTGACATACATAGATTTTGCCATTTCAGATACTTGTCTTACAGTTAGGGTGATCACACTGAACTGTTAAATTACCAGAGCCAGAACTGCAGTAGTAGATTTCTTTTAGAAAAAAGGATGTTCAAGTAGACATAGGCGATAAGATTACCTTTAAAATGTTTTACTGTAGACCTAAAATAGCTACCCAGCTTTAAGAAAAAAGAGAGAGCAGGGGAGGGGGAGGGGGGGGAGAGAACATAATTTCAAAACCCTTAGCTTATTTTTAATTTATAGTCCTTGGAAAAAAAATAAGTGGATAGCCCAATCATTTATATGCCTGGGCAAAAGCAATACATCTATATAAAAGTACAGTGATATATTTCTGTTGCTAGTTTAATGTGCTGCTCTGTGCCCTGCGTGTTCTGATTCATTGGAGAGCAGCAATCATGTCGACAGGAGCTGTTCTTCAGTTCCCATCAGCGACAACTAAAGGCCAATTCAAGGTTGTGGTGGGGTCATGAATCTCACATAGTCACTGATAGAACAATTTCCCTTCCGCGTGACACTGTCGGTGGGACACAGAGGGAATATATGGCGAGGACTGCTGCAGGTATGTCTTGTTTTCTCATCCCTCCTCTCCTCTCCCCCTCCCCCACCCCCTCCTTTTTTATTTATAATTTTTTGGCGATGGTCTGAGCCGTTAATGAGGAGTCTCTGGGGAATACAGAATCAGTCAGTGGAAAATAGGAAGAGGGGGAACTTCTAAGCCTTTAAGAAACCGGTGTACTCCTGGCCTCTGTGCAGGACAACTTGGCAACATCAGGTCAGTTGGAAAGCTGGATCCACCCCGAGACAATACTGTACATCTCTGCCAGCCTTATAACCCAGAAAGATGCTGGACCAAACCCCACAGTGATTTCACCTCTGGTCCAGCACCCTTTGAATTCAATAAAGAGGCATTTTTATCTGGACATAACCCCACCAGAGTTCTTATCCTTGTACAATATGAAAATCAGACCTGAATTTTGCCTGCCAACACTATTATTTTTGCACATTGAAACTGGTAGACAATCCTTCCAGGGGACTTGGCACAAGCTTTGAACAAGTAGCAAAAATAAGAGCCAATTCCTGATATTGTTTCTGCTATATGTGTCCCAGGGAGAGCAGATTTTGGACCAGATGAGTAATATTTCATTCTCATGCCACTTAGTCATCACGAGACCGTACCGGTGTGGCTTAGCCCAGCAAATTCTAACCATCGGGCATGGGGCTTATGTTGAAGAGCAACTGCATTGCAGCTGATAGAAATGCTTAATGCAGTAAGCTTTACATTTTGAAAAATTACTTTCAGTACCTGAAGTCTGCAGATGGTACTGTTTTCTGCCTTCCCTATTAGAAGAAGCAGACCTGTAAAATGTAGATTTGCAGATTTTGTTAGAAAAAGACCGCATTGCAACTAACATTTAAATGATGCTAGAAAGAGCTGCAGACTACTGGTTCAAAATCTAAAACAAACAGCTACAGCAAGGTTATACTCGATGCTTTGTATTTCCCATGTCTTGAAAGCTGGAAGCCTAGGTCATATCTGCAGTGGATAGGGATAGGTCTGAGTTTTTCTTATGACCAAATTTTCCTCGCTTGTGCATTATGCTTATTCACACCTGGAGCAAGGCTATGCTGCAGAGGTCTCTGAAGAGGCTGTAAGTGAACTTGACCTTGCTGAGGCTCAAGTCCTTCTTCCTTCAAGCCCCACTGAGGCCTCAGTACATCAAGTAGCATATTAAAGCATATTCACACTGGCCTCCCCAGCGTCAGCACATGGGCTCACGACCGCATCCTTTACACAATTAGCATCGTGAGCAGGATCCCAGTGGAGGCTGCGATGGATGACCTTGCTCTGAGCACTCTTAAATTGGTAGGCAAAAGTGTCGGGGGAGGTCACCTGCTCTTCTGTGATGGTTGCTTTTATGGGCATCTCTAGATGGTGAATGAGATGAATCGTCCCTTTTTCAGTACCAGTGATTCTTGTTGCCTTTGCCTGGATTTGGATGGGTCTGTGAAGCTCCGCACAACCTTCTCAGTCCCAGAGATGGTCCTTCTCGGTCCCAGAGATGGTCCTTCTCAGGCTGAGATGCATTGGCAAAGAAAAGCCAAGCCTGAAAAGCAATGGTGGGCCCGTGTGTGTGCTGGGGTATAAACACAAGGCTTCAGAGCCCAGAGCTGTCCCACAGTTAGCAGCTGCAAGTACTAAAATCACAGTATTTCTGGGAAACAGCAAAACCAAATTAACAAAAAGCTTGAATCTAAAAATATAGCCGCAATTTACAATTCCCTTTAATATAATTTTATTCCTGCACTTGCTGTAATTGAAGATATTTATAGATAGTCTAAAAAAAGGGACTGGAAATTTCTATTTACGAATAATAAGGAAGAGCTGTAAGTGGAAATAAGAGAGGATGTGCAACATTCCTGCTGAAATGCAGGCTTCCCCAACAACATCCCAGCAAGGATGTTAACTCTTACCCACTAACTCCTGCCTCTGGCTCAGGCCCGTCAGCTGTACGCAGCTGTCTCTAAGTATGCGATGTTTTGTTTTTTTTTTACTCTTGTTTGCACTGTTGTATTTGTTACTAATCAAACTTGCTGCAGATAAGATCACAGCATGCATTTGAACTCCAAGGTGAGAGCATGCATCTTTATCCTCTTACCAAACAATTTCCATGTGTGCAAGCATCTCTGTCACACCATGGGTGAGGAAAACGGAGGGTCTAAAACCTCTTATCCTCAGGCATTACAGATAAACTCAGGTTTTGGCCTTTCTTTGGGCAGAATGTTTTGCCATATTGATTTTACTTGCATTAAAAATTCTCCTCTGGAAATGAAAGACTTGGATCTGTCTCATTATTTTGGATCTGAGCTGGCAACTGCGTTAATATTAAAATGACATACACACGCGAATCACATTTCCTATGTTACAAATAACTGGAGCAAAGCGAATATACCAACATTAATAATTTACCTTATGAGCTTAGCTCCTTTTCCTTTTTCTGGTACTTCCACAAGCAGATTTCAGTTTCCTCCAATTTATTCATTATTCAAATTCAGTCAACAATTTAAAAGAAAATGTTTACCTACCAGCTAGCTTGCATTTTGCTTCCAGTTTCACTACTCCATATTTGTAAGAAAGTGTTAGTCACAACTGTGTAATTAAATCATATAATATAACTTCTTTTCCTCAGCTAAATCAAAATGTAATACTTCTGGGAAAAAGTACTGTTGATGTGTCTATAAAAATCAAATTTCTACAGATAGTCTTGTCTATGTCTGAATTTCATCTACATTCATTCTGTCTAACAACTCAGCTGCTCAGCTGTTTAGCAAATGATCATGAAAGCAGGCAAAGCAGCTTCGTTTCCTTGCTTTTCTGTACAGAAACAAAATGCATTTTCTTTCCTTTAGCAACCGTTAATTTCTGCTGCCCAGTTCTTCCCCTTCCCCCTGGTTCTGCAGGTGGTGTTAAGCACTTTTATTCACCTCCTTGAAACAGCCTTTGGGTTTCTGCAGATCCAGGGGCCCCAAGTGAAAACCAATACCAAACCCTAGAAACTTTGGCTATCAGGAGCAGAACAATAAATCTTTCACTCCCCCCACCCCGCCCCAGTTCTTGGGGTTTTGTTCATTTTCCTTACCCAGGGCAAGCTTTTTCATCCCTTTGTAGTTATTTATATTGTTAATTTCTAATCCTAGACCCCATTTATTGGGGTGTTAACAAGACAGAAACCAGCACATGGAAGCTTAAAAGGCACCAAGCAGACCTTTGCCCCTTCTCTCTGATTTTCAGCTGTGCGTTGGGGTGCTCCTCATGCTTGGAAATCTCTGCCATCGTGGTAGGACACAATTTCTTTCCATTACTGCTGGAAGGACAGTGTCCCACCGGCCCCAAGCCTTTACCACGTACTGCTAATCTGAGGAAGACCAAATTTCATCAGACGTAATCCTCTGCCACGAACAGTAAATTATTTTGTGAAGCCCCATGGGCTCCGTGGTTGCTGTGAGGTGAGCCACCCAGGTGGCTCTTGATTATATCTGAATATCTGCGCCTTCAAATGAGAATAGAAATAAAGATGCAAAGACGAAGAAATCCGTCCTAGGAGAGAGCATTACTAAAGCGTACTTAGGAGAGGGTTCTCTCTGCTGCTGCTCTGTAATGATAGCCTAACTTTCAGCTGGCTGCCACAGCAATCACTGAACATGATCAAATTGTGTATGAAACCCGTGGATTCGCTCTGTTAGACACCGTAAGGATTAAGCATCCATGCCACCCACATGGCTGCTCCAGCATGAGCACCACAGGTCCTACAACGGGAGATGGAGTTCTACCAAAAAGTAATGATTACTTATGGAATTAAAATAGCAAAGATGCAATACCAGGCAACAGCTGGATGCAAACTGCAGATCTATTGCTAAAGCATAGATGGTTGCTCTTTGTAAGAGCAAGATGGGGCTCTGCAGCCTGACTTAGCTGCGTTGCCTGTAGGGCTTGTCCTCAGAGGACACCAGCTGCCCTGGCCACCGCTGCTAGATGCCTCTGAGGTCCATCCCAGGTCCAGCCAGGCACTTGTGGAAGCCACTGGATCATAATGCATATATGTGATTCAAACATGCAAGACCACCTCGTTCCGTGGATTTCTGCCATCTCGGTCCTTGCTACTGCTAAAGGCGTGTAAAGACTTTAGTGCCAGTTTGCATGTGTACAGCTCTCAGAAACAGGCAAAGGCTTTTCCAAAGGAAAGCTGGGTGACGGCAGGACCGGTGCGGCTGTGGAGCGGGCTGTGCGAGGGCAGGGTTAGCAGCGGGCAGGTCAGCTCTCGGAGGGCAGGTCAGCTCTTGGAGGGCAGGCATCTCTCCTTCCAAATCTATTCTGCCTTCTAAACGCCAGCGGTCTGTCTGCATTTTTGGAAGAGGCAGAATAGATTTAGAAAGTGGCTGGTTATCGATTTATAGTCTTTATGCTGGACATAGCTTTTTATTAAAGAAAGCAGATACTCAATAGTGTTAACTAGTAATGGGAATTGACTTTTCACTAATTGCACAGAACCTGGCATTAATACGTTTTAATAGAAAATAGGCTTGTGCACTCCAGATCAATTCAAAAGTTTTTCCTGACTATGCTACAGACAAAGCACTCCAGCAACAACAACGCGGCTAAGACATTTTATTTATTTATTTATTATCCCTCCAATTATCGAGATAAGGACGTATCTCCAGGGAACGAGGGAAACGCTTTAACTTGGCTGCTCTTCCGCTGTTTGTTTGCTCCATTTGGATCATTATTTCCCGGTCTGCTATTCTGCCCCATTCGCCTAGTTTGTACACAGAGGAGTGTTTTTGTCTGCCTCAGGTACAGTGGGATGCAGGCAGAATAAATGTCCTGGAAGTAAGGCTGACATTAGAAAGAAACTGATTTATTATTTAATGAACATCATGAATATTTTTAGATAAATATTATTTGGGGGTGGTTTTTTTTAATTATTGTAGGTGGTTTTCAAATATTAATGTTATGAAGCAAATTCTTGATGTGTTCAGCTTCACCTTTGGGTTTCTCATTAGAGGAGCACAAGGGGGTTCAGAGCTGTGCCCTGCTGAGCACCTTCTCGCTCCCCAACCCTTCCCCTCCCCCACCCCTCTCTTGAACTACTCCTTCACTTGAAAAGCTCCAGCTTCCACAAGGGCAGTCCCTGCCTGGCGACCTTGCTCCGTTTCTCTCCTTGCCCAGCAAACACACAACCACCAAAGTAATTCTCCGTGACAAAAAGGTCAGTGGTGGCTGAACTCCCTCCAGGAACTCTCAGGTGTGCGGCTCCCCAGGGCAGCTGGTTGTGAGAAGGGACCACGAGCTGGTGGGGGGCCGGCAGAGGAAAGCGAGAGTGCTCGGTGGCAACCACCACATTCTTCACCCAAGTGTTGATACTAATTTTGAACATTTACTCAAATAAGCCTTGCTCCCCCGGTGCAGTTTACATCTATTTTGCCTGGCCTGCCAGCCACCTCTATAAAAAAGTTGAAGGCCATCAAAACGGCATCAACTCAGTCACTGTCCCACTGAAACTCCCACAGAAAAATGAGAATATGTGCTCTTAGAGGAAATAGCAGTTCCAAGTGGAGCAAACTGGAGTCCCAGCCCCTTTTAGGCACTATTACCAGTCAAATAAAGCAGCTAATAATAAAGGATTGCTGTTTTATTTCATGCACTTAAATAAAACAGATTGGCAAAACCTTACTAATAGTTTGTGACACTCGAGCCTTATACCAGCTGGCCCCTGGGGACAGGCTGCTGCAGAAGGGCAGCTTTTTTCCACCAGCTTCAGGCTTTCAAAGGGTGGAAGCCCATGGCTCTACCTGCATAAAGTTTAAAACAGCCTCACCTTTATCACTACCCCTCCCCTCAGTATCGGCTGCTTTTAGATCCCCCTTTAGCCTCCTCTGAGCCCAACTAAAAGAACCATCCTGTTCCTTGGGGCACCGGCAGTGACATGGGGGCTGATGAGGGGCAATGCTAATTAATCTTCATGCTAGTTAGTGATGTATGCTGGTGTCATGAGAAAATAATTTTTAGCTCCCTGTCATTCGCACAGCCTGACTTCTGTTGCCAGCCTGCCATCAAACGGACCCTGAGATGGGCTGGGGTTCAGCAACGCTCCATTTCTCCCCAGAGAAGAAACTCTGAAAAAGGAATACTAAACTTTTGAAAATTTCTGGCTCATCACAACACTCCTTGTACATCAGAGCCAAACTGCAGAGGGAAACTCCCTCTGCATGGGAGGGGATGCTCCGAAATCCCTCTCCGGGCTAGTCCCAAAGGCTTCATCTCTGCCGTGCTGGGTGCAGGAGGATGCAGGAGCTCTGCTCTGGCAGTGCTTCAGGCTGAGCGTGTAGATCTGCCCTCTGAAAGGACAGTGAAGCTGCTCTTGCAGGCAGCTAAAGGCCCCCCTGGGATGCGGTACAAACATACTAGTTTAGCTCAGGTTTGGTCCAAGTCACAGGAGTGGAAACCTGGAGCCATGCTGCCAGCATCACTTTGTCTGGATTGCTGCAGGGCTGCTAAACGTGCTCAATAAGCACCCAGCAATGCACTAGGAACACAGACATAATTTTTTTTTTCTTTCTTCTTCATTTTGTCACTGATAGTTTATCAAAGAAATAGGAACTCAAACTACAGCTCAGTATTAAGGAAATAATAGCAGTTCACCATGACTACTGCTTAAAAGCATGTTATGATACTGTTAGTAAAACACTACTAACTTATTGTTAATTAATATCCTATCCTGATGTGAATTTATAACATTATTAATCAGTGATAAAGCCACCTATATTTGTCCCCTTTCCTAATGTGGCAGTTTATACACAAAAAGCCACTCTACTCACAGTGCCAGACAGAGTTGCTTCTGGATACCTGCAGATACACAAGAGTAACTTGCCCCGCAGGAATGTTTTATACAGTAAGCCAGGACTTACAAGTGAAAGGGTAACCGTTTCTGATCATAACCTTAGCTTTACACTTCTAGTAATTACCCTGTTTGAAATAGAGTTGTAATTGGGAAAAAAAAAAACAATTTGACATTCCCTGATGCATACTCTGACATGCATTCTTTGCTTTTCATTCAAATACAAACGTTCACTATAATACTATCAAAGAAAGGGGAAAAATAAAGCAAAACTGAAATGTCAGTAGCAATTTCTGACATGTGAGAAGCATCGTCAACTAGTGCTGCATGGTAGGCAAGGGGTTTCGATTCACTTTGAAAAAAAATAATTGTGGAATTAGCAGAGTCAGAGGAAAGGAGAGAGGTAAAGGCGGAAAGAGCTAAAGAGCTACAGCTCTGTTCCTCCAGGAGTTCTTTGCACATGGTGGCATCAAAATACTGAGCCAGCTACCAGCTGTAATTGAGTGATGAATGGGCCTTTCAGATTACATTGAGGCAGAGGATGCAGAAGGGTAATTTCCAACCTTCCAGTTAACTACTGAGTAATTGTTAAGGCCAATAAAAGCCAATGAAACGTGGGTCCCTTTACTCATACCCTACAGGACATGCACTTAGGTAGAAAAGTGGTTTTACACCTTCTCTCCTGCGCAGAATCAAACAAATCCACTTTGATCAGTGGCAACTTGTACCACATCATTTGCACCATGTATTTCTGAGAGGTGAGCTCCAACTAGTTCGGCTGGATCGACTGCATATACAGTCCTACAAGCACTTACACGTGCACACACAGCTTTAGTGAGGTCTGGAAGAAGCAAAAACTAAAAATTACTTGATGGGGTTGAGGGTCTGCATCAGCCTTTGACCATTTGGAGCACTGTGCAGATTAAAACCAAATAAATTACAGGTACAAAGTTAGTGGGTTAGGTTCTGCTATTCTGGAGGGAAAATATTACTTAAACCTGAGGAATCAGTACATGCTCAGACAGTACATAAGGAAAATCACGGCTCAGCATGTTACCCCTGTTTGGGATGGAGGTGCCCGGTTGGGATAGGGGTGTGTGCACGTAGAGCTGGATGTTGCAGCTCACTCACACCAGAGGAGGAGGAACTGCAGACATCTTCTGCAGCAATCCCTATGATGGATGTCCTTTGTCAGCCGCCCTGCATTCTCATTTGCTCCAAACCAAATCTAGCCCAATGTTTTACTTTGAAGAGTCAGCGGTTCACAGGCAAGAAATTAACACAGGGGAGTCATAAAGCAGAGGTAGTTGGCACAGACTAGGCTGGATAAATTGTGCGTTTCTGGTTTGTTGGGTTTTTTTGTTGTTTGATTTTTTTAATTTATTTATTTTTTAATAAAAGCGAAAACAAACCCACAACACAATAGGAAGAAAGCCTTCTCTTGAGAAAAATAAAACTCTGGGTTTGCCTAGAGATATAACAAACTTTCATTAGGGCAAGTTAATTACTCTGTGCTTTCTACCCAGCCAGTTTATTATGACCACATCCAACAGAAAGCATATGAAAAGTCACCTATTCTACAGCTCTGCGTGTTCGGCTGCCTTGTCCCCATCTCCAAGCCTGACTCTGAACTCCAACGGGGAGCCAAAATACTTCAGTTCACATCCAGGCATTTGGCACTTCACATTTCATACGGACTTCAGGCTTCTCTGCATCTGATCTTAGGGGACAACCCTGTAAAGGTTACCCAATTCTTTTATTTATTTATTTATTTATTTTATTCATTCCCAACAATGAAAGACAAAAATTTATTTTAAACATACACTGATGGTTGCTCCATAGCCACCTCTTCAGATCATAACATCTCGGGCACAGTCTCTGTTTTATGTGCCTGTACAAAAGCATCCATAATGGTGAGGGTGAGTACTGCCTTTGCCCAAATTGTCCCCTCAGCTTCAGCATTTTATCATGACACATTTCACCTGTGCAGAAGCCATCTATTTGCTTGGCTTGCTTACCCACCTAAGCAATTTCACCCAAGCCAATAGCATTGTTAATATGAGCTCACTACTGAGGCAGAACTGCTTGCTATTGCCAATGGAATACAGACAAACTGGCTTGATGGAACAACACTGCTGAGATTTGGGGCTCCCCATGTGATGGTACAAGGAGCCTGCACAATTTAAGGAGTCCGGCTGGAGTTTAGGCATCCTACACAAGTGTATTTAACAGGGTAATAACTCTGATTTTTCTTTTCTTTTAGAGATCGAGCTGAAACTCCCAGGAAGCAGCACAAAGATAACAACTGAAAACTAAGCCGAAACATTATCACTCTAATTAATAACTATTAAGAAGAGCTGGCTGTCAGGAGACGGGTTCCAGGAACATTGAAGACAGCTGGCAGGATCCAGCCCATCTGATGGAAGCTGCCAAGGGAGTGACTTGCAAGAGCACTGCCACGTTACAAAACAGGAGGAAAGGAGCAGCATGGAGGTTTGATGGTGGGGATTTTTGTTTGGTTTGTTGGTTTTTGGTGGTTTTTTTTTTTTTTTTGTGTGTGTGTGTGCTACAAACTTTCAATAGAAAATGGATGAGGTGAGTAAAATAATTTTCTTGAATACATTTGGATTATCTGGTGCCCTTGGAAAGGATGAACTAGAAGAAATAAATCCTGAATTTAGGAAACTTATGTTACTGAAGGTCTGTAAAATCTTCTTTTTCTACCTTTAAGCAAAGTAGTTGTGTTAATGGAATCCTTAGCTCCAGATTCTCAGATGACTTATGAGCCTTTAAGAGCTGTGAATGGAGTATGATCTTTGAATTCCTATTGATTTCTCTCTGAGAATTTTTAAAATTCTGATGGTTCTGGTAAGTGGCTCACCTGGAATGCTTAGCTGGTCCTTGCTGGTATTATTTTGGTTTTTGGTTTGTTTTTTTTTTTTCAAATGTAAATGAATATTACCTACTTGAAGGTATTAATTCAGTAGCTAAAATGAACAATTTAAAGTCGGTAGAGCTATCAGTTAAAATGCAAGAACAAGTGGAAGAATAACAAGGAGGACATGAGAAGATGACAGAAGAACATTGTTTTTACTTCTGATAGCAGTCTGGGGCTCTACATGGACACTAATCACCGTTTACTCTCAGGAGGTTGTAGTAGATGGTGCTGTCACCTGTGGGTGAGATGGAGAACTGAGTATATTATGCTCTATAGTTAATATTGCCATAACCAGAGCCTAGAGGGCAAGTCATTTAGTGTGCTGTATAGATTTAATTTGCTGGTGAGTACATGTGAAGGGCTGCCAAAGGAAGCTGGAAGAAGAGAAGAATTAGGGTAATTTTCTTACTGTTTACCAATAGCAGGAGACTCAGGGAAACTTTTCCTATCCCTGGTTGCCCCTCTTGTCTCTCCCCACCCTGGCCTACCATAGCTACGTTTCTTCTGGTTATGATTGTAGCTACCTGGGTGGAATTCTCTCAGAGTATGATCCCCGTCCGTGTGGGAAAGGGGCACGCGTGACTGTTGAGCCGTGTGTTGCCCTCTGGCAGCAGCCCCAGTGTGGGTGTCATGTGCCCTGAGTGCAGGACCCTGGTGTGAGTGGGTTTCTTGGCTACCTAATGGTGGACTTCGAAGGGAATGCTTGGGCAGAAGCTCTGAACCAAGGTGTCATAGTGAATACTGTGAATTGTACATATATCTATAAAAATTGGGTTGATCCCTACTTAAAGAGCTAACAACTGGCAAAGTATGTGGGGGGCTGAGAGAGAAGCTTTTCTAAAGACCAAAAAGCACATGAATTCCGCTTATTTTTAAGTGCTAATCTTGTACTTGAGTCTTCTATATGTCAGTCTTACAGGTGTAGGCAATGCCTCTTCGTCCTGGGCTCTATTCCTGCATCGGCAAATAATAAATTCCCCTTTCCTCAGAGCACTGGGATGCATGCCTGGGGAGGTGCAGGGGTCCACGGTCAGGTTTGTGGTAAGCTGATGCCCTCTGCTGGGTATGAAGAATTTTTAAAATATAAAACCCCTATTTCAGAGAAAGACAGTGGGTTTTGAATAAAACTCCTCCAAAGAGTGAACTAGGCAGTTTCACCACAGCTGTTCCCACCTGCCTACAGTATTTTTTGAGGAGGACTGTTAATTTAAAATCTAATTGCAGTGAATCAATAGAAGAACAGTGCTGGTCATGCTTCCACACTGGTAAACATTAGGTGCAACTTGTAATTAAAGATCTTTAAATACAAATATAAGCCTTTTAATAAAATGTTCCTCTACTATTAGTAGGATTTAAAAGCAAGCCTAACCTAAAGTTGGAGAGAGCTGTTTAGTCTGTTTAAATGAAGTTGTCATTAGTATGATATTGACTGGTTAGAAGTCAGTACAAAGGTGAATTAACACTTTAAGAATGTTTGCTAGAGGAATTATTGGGGAAAACAATCTGGATCAAAAGGGACAAGCTACTGCATGTCTGTAAATCCTGTAATCCACCAAGAAATCAGTGGGAAAATGCTGAAAATGCATTTATTGAGACACAAATATGACTGAAAATGTGACTCTAATCTTAGAAGAAAACAAACAAATTGATATTGGAAACTGTATGCTTATGCTTTTTCATGAGACTGGGAGAACTCAAAGGCTTTAATGCTGATTTCAGCAAGCTGTAGCTGTTTGTCACATAACGAGTAACAGATGTCTACCCAAACACTTAACCTCTGGGTAGCTATGTCACTACAGGATTTCAGTGTGAGCTGAGGTGCAATTGTCTAATGCCCTATTCCGGCTAATATGGGTAACACCTATATGAAGGCCAAAAAGAACATTAAAACAGGCCTAAAATCAGAAAAAAGGGAATTTATAGTCATCTTAACTTTTTTTTCTTTAGAGGCTTGAATTCTGACTTCTGGGTTTATCAAATCTTAGGTTTTTTGGATAGGTCTGTCTACTTCCTGCTGTTTCTGATGTCTTGGTCAGCTATGCAATTGAAAAGTTAGTCTCCTTATATTGGTTCTAAGTTATGAACTTAATTGATTAAATGGAAACAGTTAATGCTGTGCCTAAGGATAAAGTTCTAATGTATGTCCCAAAGAGAAACACTTTTTTAGTAGTATAGACGCAAAAAGTGTTAATATAATACCTTCTCTGAGTTAATTACCTGACGGTACTGTATTGTTTGAGTATTTAACAGAAAGCATCCCAGGGCATGCATGTGTCATTAGTTTGGAACATGCAGCTCTGCTAAGGTGGCGAGGGGAGGGCACAGCCTGTCTCAGATGTGACCACAGAGCTATGAGGTAACTCTCACAAGGTTCAAAGAACTCACTGACTTCAGATGCTAAACTTGACCATGTTCTAAACTTGATGTGAATTTTTCTGTGTGAGAAAGAAACCAAAACAGTGCTTAACGCTGTACTTAAGAGATCACAAATCTGGAGCTTCTGTTCAATAAACTCAAACTGATCTGTGGGATATGTATTATTCATAAACCAGATTCTTTTATTCTCATTGATTTCTGTCTTTTGAATATGTAAACTTTGTCTGTAGACATTACTTTTTGAAATTAATATCAAAAGGGAAGTTTTATTATGGTAACAGGTATACCTGCAGTCGGCTTGAGATTTAAATGCATGAGAGTTTAAAGTGCTTATTACACCTGGTTTATGAACTTTGGCTTTTACAGAAAGTAGTTTCCTTTGGTTATATTAAAAACATCCTGTTTAACAGGCTTAGTAATTCTGAAAGATAGGGAACTACATATGCTATTGGGAACAATATACAATTCCTTAGGTGATGATAAAATAGCTTGTGTATTATGCTGGTGGGATGTTTGTGTGGTATTTATAAAAACATACAGGAAAAAATGGGAGAAATTCACAGCTGTAAGCATTTTAAATCTAGCAAGATTAGGTAAAGTCTGACTTGCAACAATGTCTTTTAACAGGAAAATTGATGAGGGGGACAGGAAGTATATAAAAACATACTGTTGAACAACCTAGGCATGTTAACGAAGTACAGCTACATGGAAATGTCCTAAATATGTAAGCAGGACATGTGAACAACCAACACCAAAAAGTCCTGTTTTATTGGAAAAAAACCCTACGCCTCCTGTAGCTTCTATAGCAATCAACAGTAGCTAGTACTTCATGCAGGTTCTTAGTCAAACAGCAGCCCTATGCATTTCGTTAGGAAACAACTTGAGTGATTTATTTGGGAAAGGGCTCATTGTCAGTGAACCTGTAAAACAGGAGACTGAATACACTAATTTTTCAGGACTTAATGGAGATAAAGAAATATAGTTCTAATAATAGGATGCTCTACCAATTTAAGCTACTAGTAGACTCGCATTTCACTTCAGTGAAATGCTTTAAGTTAGTGAATCCAAAGTGTAACTGTGGACTGAAGTGTGTTAACATTAATCAAACAGTTGGAAGCCTCTAAGTTTTTTAACAATGGGCACTTCTGACTCGGGTCCAATTTAAAAAGATAATACATACACAGAAATTACAAGATTGGACCAGCTTTTCCTCCTCTCACTTCCAGGGAGGTATCAGTATTTTCATCCATTTCAAAAGGTAGCTTCAAGAGATGAAACAGTTCCAAACATGGATCAAGCACAAAAGATTAATTGCTGTGTCAGGATAAGCAGGCTCTGCAGCCAACAAAGTAAAAGGCATTAAATGCCACTGGCAAGTCTGGGAAGCCACGGCTATTACTCAGTTGTGGTATTGCTCTCTGGAAAAGTGTGTTGCTTTCCCTAAATAAAATCACGATGGTTGTGGTAACTGGGGCTGGAATCCAAAGCCAATGAAAGAGACATCGATTGCAAGAAGAGCCAATGCTTTCACCAAAAAAAGGAAGTCTGTTTAGTTTTGTATCAGATTTAATGAAAAATGCAGTACGAGTCGATGCTCTACTCCACGGCCAGCAGGTGGCAACACACCCGCAGCCCAACCGCGGATTTCGGCGCTGCAACCTTCAGGACAGCAGAAGAGTCTATAAACAATTAAGTTTTGTACATCCTTATCAAGTAAGTATTCAGAAATCAATGGTTAACACTATTCCTGAGAAACTGACCTAATAAACATGCAGATCTTCCAAGTCTACTGCAGAAACGGGAAATGTATCTAAAACAAATATCAAGGAATAACACTTAAATGTTACTAAGAGTTCAGTTATAAAATCTCTTTTCCATAGACCTTTTTATAATGTAAAATGTTCATGTTCTGAGGATAGATAATTCATCAACCAAACATAATTTCAATTCAACTATGTTTTTTGTAGAAGTCTGGATACACTTAGTTTGGGAACAGCCACCTAAATTCATTCCAATGTTTACCTTATGAACCAGTCCAAAAAAAACTGAAGAGGGCTGTTGGAGTACCAGTACAATTACAGACTGACAACAAATACAGGAAAATTATTTCAGCTGTGTTATAAATAAACCAACAAAACAGTACCATAATACAAACTTTGACGTCTTTCAATGCCTCAACAGTTTAAACACTTTAAACAGTAAGGCTTGAATTCATAAAGAGAGCTTGACCTCAAATCCCACTGGACAGGATCTGAACTCGTAAATGCTGTTGAATCCATTTAAGTGAACAGGATTGAATTTATCAGATGTAGCTGGGATACTCTAAGAAGATCCAGCATTTGCTATTACTACTGAAAAGTACTTTATTAATAATGCATGTAAATTCACTGTGAACTTTCATAGTGTTTCACATAAAACAGATTCAAAACCATGAGATCCTGAACTAGAGAAGGAAATATGAGGGATACAAGGAGACCCCGGGGCACTCCACAAAACAAGTGTATGACACAACAGTGAATGGTTCTGGCTGTATCACATGAAAATTTTGCACCCTAAAGAGGAGTAAAAGACTGCTCAATGGGAACTTACTTGGGACTGAGAACAAGGTAAAATGAAATGTGAAAAGACAGTGGTATAATTATTTCCATAATTGTACTGAAAGTCAATGTGAAAGTGAGCACATTAATCATGTGTATTGTGATAAATTCCAATGGGTTTCAATAAACCACTACATGATGAATGCGCTGTATTTAATCAAAGCATGGAATATATACTCAGGATAAATACTGCACATATACACTAACCAACATGCTTATTTTTAATTACTTCTCCTCCTTCTATCTCAATTTGCTCATATAGCCACTTGCGGTCACAGCGACATTCAGCTCCGCACTTGTTGGAGCCACACTTGGGGCAAGCATAGAAACATCCCAGGCAATCTTCATCAAGGCAATCACAGAGGTCCATCCCACTGTAAAGAAGTAGTCCTTGGCTATCGTAGACTTTACTCTTGGCTGGTATAACTTGCCTGTATAATGAAAGCCAACATTTATTTCCATGTTAAAAAACCTCCAATTATTTTGATGCCAAGCTGCTGACAATTGTGGACAAAGTTTGCTTTCTTCAGGTTTTAACTCATTGGAACACTTAGTTTAAAAGATATATGTATGTTACAGTATTTGACAACAGTTCTCAGTCCTAATTGTATCGCCATTATAGTGTGTCTGAAATAATTTCAAGAATGGGAAGGTTTTCTTTTTTCAACAGCACGTATTATTCAAGTACTTACGAATATTCTTTGTTTTATGATGTCAACTTCAGATTATCTCTCAGATGTGAAATACTCCCCTAATTTACTTTTCTTTGTTAACATGTAGCTGTAATTCACAGGAGGTTCTGTGGTATCATTTAGGGTCCACACATCCTAACTTAAAAGTATTGTTCATGCTTTTATCACTAACCATCTCTGTAACAGTTCTGTTTAATTGCAGAATCATAGAAAAAGCTGTTTCGAAGGTACCTCTGGAAGTCACCTTGTTTGACTCGGTGCAAAGCCAGGTCAACTCAAATTAGGTTGCTCTGCATCTAGTTCAGTTCTGAGTAGCTCTAATGTCAGAGACTGCCACAACACTTACAAGCCAGCATTTTGCTACATACATAGGAAAAGTTTTTCTAACACTTCAACAAAATTTCCCTGTTGCAACTTGTGTCCAGACTGAGTAGAAGAAACAAATGGAGGGGAAAAGGATGTGTAGTGTTTGAGCAGAGTATCTAGTGTCTGCTTCTGTTTTGTAAGGTTAAACTTAGGTGGAGAGCAGGGGAAAAGTATTAATGTGATCTTTCTTGCACGTTCTAACAAATATTGTATGACTAGTTAAAACTGGGATTTCTATCACACTCCTAGTGGGACTAGACCGAATTGATCCAAACTTTTAGTGGAAAATGACAGACAAATCAGCTGTATATACCCTTACTCTGTAGAAAGCGTGATTTTAAAATCAATCACATTAGAAGGCTATGATTTGTTACCTAGTATTGTCCAACTTGTACACTTAACTTCCTTTTTTAAACAGGAGGTAAGGTCCTAACTTGCACACTTTTGTTTACAAAGTGTAACTACTGAGTTTCTTGAAAGATGACAACTCCAATATTTTAAGTGTAGTCTGCTTGGTTCTTCTGTATTCAAATTTAGCCTATTGTCAGAATTTTAGTTTATGCATACATTAATAGCTTCATTATGATCTGTGTAGTATTGTCATACCTTACCAAATACTTGTTTTATTCTTACTGCCTTCATCTTCTGTTTTATCTCAGTAATGAGTGCTTTAACATCCTCAAAAACAAAAAAGCAACCCATAAACATACAAACATCCACATAGAAAATGTTATAGTGTTAGAGGGACGCTGACCATGAAGGCTATTTTATTGTGCAGTGAAATTTAAAGATAATGTGAATACAGGAAACAGCTCACCTGTCTGAATTAAATGATGCATTTTTTGTTTGCAGCCTTCTCTTTTCCCTTTTGCTGGTCTCAGGAGTTAATTCAGTCTGTCGTCCCGGATTAGCAAACTGCAGAGACTTTAAAGCCTTAGCTGTACGTCCCTGAGTAAAGACAGAAAATCTCATTTAATTACAAATACAAACTTAAATTCACAAGAAAATGTCCAGCCAATCCAGGATATTGCAATAATTTAGGTAAATTGTTGACCTCGACTCTTAAGCACTGGACTTTCCAGGAGAAACAACTTTTAAGTTTGCATGCTGGAGAACTGTAGCAGTCTCAAAGCCCAACAATACAAGCTTTATAGTAGCAGTTTCAATCAATGCTTTCAAGTTTCACCCCATCAGTCTCCTAATCATACTGTCATGTAATTGAAAAATACAGTTGGGCAACAGTCCCTGGGCTGAAAGGGACAACAGCTCCTAGAATGCAATTCTGCTTTGCTACAGGACGTATATAGATGAGGTCCTGCCAATTTGGTTGCCCACACTTCTACTGATTACCCGCATACATCTCGAACAATGCACCCAACAATGTACAAGCTGTATCCCAAACTCAGCATGTAAAGCATTATCCTCCCACGCCAGTTCATTACTGGCCCTGAACAAAGACCATGGCCTTCACAGCTCAGACACCACAATAAGAGTACACTTAATTCACCTCAATGCAAGCTCACTTGGTAAGGAACTGCTAGAGAAAGTGGAGTTTTTTATTTTTCACTGAAGAGACTAAACCAGAAGTTTATCTCAACATTCTTAGAAGCAACCTTTGCAGTGTTGAGTTTTAAGCACATGAGCTTGTTTTTTGCAAGGCTTGAGTAACAGCTTAAAATATCAGCAGCAGTCTGGTATTTACATAATATATGTAGTTGTAAGTCACCCTAGTAGACAGAATCATTAGAATTTAAAAGGCCATAATATTTAATTAGGGAAGAGGATTTTTTTAAGGTCCTCCAAATAAAGGTTTAAATACAGTAAACTCCCACATATCTAACCGACTGCTTTTTCATATTTCTATTTAAAAACTCAATTTTTTTATGTAGGACGGTATGAAGCCCAATTCCAACAGCCTGCAGAACTTAGTGGGGGTGGGAAAACTGGTCCAAATACATACGTCTGAATCAAGTTTTCTTCTTTGGCGATCTTCAGCTTCAACATCCACGCTTCCATTTATTATCTGCGTACATTTGGGACAAAGCTTCCAACCAGGTACAAACTGTCTTCCAAACTTCGCACTTAGAAAAGCTGCATCATCTAAGTCAATTGCTCGTAATTTTTTCTTTGATAGCTTTCTGTGTATGTTAAAAGGATCACAACATGATTTTTGTAAGTCTTCAAATCTTTCAATGTAAATTTTTGCATGGTGGAAGCAGATTGTATTGTTCTCTGAAAGGGTTATTCCAGTCCTAAGCTGAAGTAACAGTAGATCAGATGAAGACAGATCTTGCTTAGTCTTGAAGCCAGTGTGGCGGGTATAATAGGTCTTATGGCATTCATTGGTAGCTTGAAGCTGAACTCCAACTGAACAAGGATCCATTTATTTTATCAGAACAACTGATTTCACCTAAAATGAATTCTTTGAAGTCTTTAGTAGTTTCTATGAAGATCACCCTAGAGAAGGCATTAAAATCAATCAGATTTGTGCTGCAAACCTTTAACTGTAAGCTTGACGCACTAGGTTTAAGTAATTTTAAAAAAATGTGAAGAAATTACAGCCTTCTAGTCCTGGTAAGACCAAGAATACACTAAATTTAATTCTGGTATTAAACCATGCATCTTGTATTCCTTTTAGAGGCTTTTTTTTTTTTCCCCCAGCTACAATAAGCATCAATTCAAAATGTTGAGTCACGTTACCTTCTTAAAAGTGATCTTTTACGAAGGTAAAAGGTAAAAGAGGAAGGTACGAAATGGATGAATTGTTGCCTGCTCTGGTCACCAGTTTCCTGCCCCTCCCCCCTCTGCCTTGGCACAATCCCTGCTAGTCAAGACCAGTAATGAAGATGGCCCACAAGAAGAGACTGCTGATGGCTAAACAATTCACCCATCCTGCTTCCAAGTAAGTTTCTAGGAAAAAAAGCTTCTGAAGGTAGGCTGCACATGCTCTCCGATGTTGGTTAGAAATTCACATCCAACAGTGCCTTCCTGTGTGTGTTCTTCCCACATATCCCAGGTGCAAGTCAACCCACTCAGAACCAACGTAAGCCTTTTCAAGAAACAGCTTGGGGTGTACACAAAGGTTGGTTCTAGGTGTGTGCAGTTGTTGCAGTCACGTGGCCTTTGCATGCAGCTCTCTCCAACAGAGTGCCCTGTCTGTTTGATGTAAATATTGGGTCATTATTTGAAGTTGAATTAAACACTAATTCAATTACCAATTACAAAGCCAACTACTGCAGTGGTCTCACACCCATGCCAAAGTTTGTAGCAAATCCAGTGCTGGCCCTAACACATCAGAGCCTGAGCCCATCTTGCACAATATTCTATTGCAACATTAAGGACAAATTTCTACCAAAATAATTCACTTGATTTTAAAACCTCTGAGAACCGTAATTACAGTGAATGCAGCCTAACTGGGATGTTAACGTTTACCTAGACACTACTCCATGAAGACAAAAATTAGAGAAATTAGAAAGCAGTGTGCTGGTTTTGGCTGTGGTAGAGTTGTATTCCTTAAATTGTAGTTTATATGGGGCTATGTATTGGATTTGCACTGAAAACAGTGTTGATAATTACTGATAAGCAGTGCCTACACAGACTCATGGCCCTTTCTGCTCCTTGCTCCACCACACCAGCCAGCAGGCTGGGGGCGCACAAGAAGTTGGGAGAGGACACAGCCAGGACAGCTGAGCCCCAATGACCAAAGGGATATTCCATACCATATGGTGTCCTGCTCAGCAATAAAACTGGGGTGGGGGTGCAGTGGGCGGGCTCAGGGAACTGCTGGGTGTTGGTTGGTGGTGAGCAATTGTTTTCATTTGCATTATTTGTTTTTCTTGGGTTTTATTTTCCTCTGCTTTTTTCCCCCCTTCTTTTCTTTTCCTTTTTTTTTTAAATTATTTTATATTAAACAGGTTTTATCTTAACCCACAAGTTTTTCTCACTTTTACCCTTCCAACCCTCCCTCCCATCCCACTGGAGGGGAGTGAGCAAGTGGCTGTGTGGTGCTCAGTTGCTACCTGGGGTTAAACCATGACACATAGTTACTTGTTCTAACCACTGAACAGGGCAATATGGCTTTTTAATCATTAGAAGGATCAGGCAATTGTATAATGGAAAAAGTCTGGGATGCTACTTTCAATAAAATAAAAGCAAACAGCATCACACAACCTACAGACATGAAATGTGTAAGTGTATCCAATACAGAGAAATATGAACACAGCAGTTTAAAAGTTTAACAGAACAATGAGAAGTTAATAGACTTTTTGAAATTACCCTGAAAAGCAACTGCCTGGAGCATTTTTGCAGCAGAAATCCTCTTGATTGTAATACTTTTCTGAGACAGAGGGGTATATCTGAAGGAGTTACACAACACATTTCCATATATTAAACTGTATGCACAGTAATTTGAAGGTCTTTCATAGGACATGCTATTGTCTAGTGATTTAACTGATCCAAACATAAACGATATGCTGGGATGTACTGAGGCCAGTAAACTTGTTGTAAAGCATAATTTTATATCTGACAACCGAGTATAACTGAATAATTATTTTAAAATGTTTTTTCTCAGGCTATCATTAAGCATGCTCCAGCTTTCACATTTAAATTAAAGCAAGAATAATAGAGGCACACAGTCCTGAATGTAGAAGCCTAACATTATAAACACCTGAGTATGCCAAAAAGGGTGTGTCTTTCATTCTGAAAATAAAGCAAACTTGGTTCTGCATTTTGCAAGTTATCTGAAAATACAGACTTAACTATTCTAATACTTACCACTGACTTCTCAGGTGAAAAACTAAATCCTGTATTTTAAAGACTAGAACTAGTCCAGTCTTAAATTGCTAGACTATCTGAACCCTTCTTCACTGAAATTTCTGTATTCTAAGTTAGCTAAGGCATCTCCTGAAGTTTTGACCCTGCATAGCTATTCAGATCTGCACTGAAATCAACAAATAAAGAATAAAGTGTAGGTGCCAATGAAGTTTTAAAAATTCTTTTTCTCAGTGCCTGCTGAGCACCGAGAATGTGAAGTTTTACTACATAAAAGTTTCAGTGCCTTTGCCTATTTACGTACTTTTACTGCGGTACTGACTCTGAATGATTTTTTTTTTTAAACCCCATCTGTCAAACTTTAGCATCTTAGGGAATCACCTATATTCAGAATCTTTTTTTCCATTAGATGCACAGTTTGTCTTTCAAACTAAGGTAACTGGAACTGTGTACGATAAAAGGTCAGTGCAGCTGAGCTAACATTTTAGCAGCAACTTCGCTAATACCAAATAATTCTATTCAAGTTCGTCTGTTATAAGCTATGCACCAAGCTTGCTTCAAATGCTAATGTGTACTTTTGACTGATTCCTGCCCTAGAAGGTGGGAGCTGTGTGTGTGGATGAGGAAGGATACTAGGTTAATATTAAGAGTGATCTGAATTTTCAAAATTTGCAGATGTATTAGAAGTCAGAACTCTGGTAAGATGTTCTAATTGAAAAAAACTTGTTTTCTGTAAAACAGAAAATAATTACAACAATGTTTACTTTGGCAGGCATCCATTTTGACAGTTGACTACGCTACCTGAAATACCACTAAACAGAGGGAAAGCACACCAAGTGTATCACCATGACTTGTTCAAATGATAGTGTGCTGGTGATGTTAAGTTACATATCTCATCAACTTGATTTGTGAGAATTCTTGGTAGCAGCTTCAGATGCTTTTCTTCCCTCTTCCCCTTGGGAGGAGTACACAGCTTTTTGTCTTTGAATTCTCTTTTGATGGAAACAGGAGAACACTTCAACAACCAGATACTAAAATGAAGGCTTTCATTGGCACCTGTGAAATCATTAATAGTGTTTGCCACACCAAACACAAAGCAGAAGACAGTGATGAGGATCAGCACAGTGAAGCGCTTGTGCACAACAGGCCTGCTGTACTAGCAGAGATTCAGCAAGGGTTTTTAGCTTCTTGCTGCCAGTAGAAACAAAGGATGGAGGAGAGTACAGTTTAGACCAGCAGCTCTGGGTTATGAGAAGCGGACGGGAAAGAACAGTCCAAAAATCGCAGATGCGGCCCCACGTCAGAGTGTGTTAACCTGGCCGTTCAGCAGTTGCACGGCCTGGTGTGCTAGCCCCTCACACCCGTACGGTGACCGCCCCAGCCAGGCCCGCACGCCCAGCACCCGCGGTACTCCAGCGCAAAGCCCGGCTGCTCGCTTGCTTTCGCGGAGGGCAGCAACCCCCCTGGCGGCCCGGCGGGGCGGGAGGCGAGGAGCGGGCCCACCCGGCCAGGGCGGGCCTCTGTAGCCCGAGGGCGGCCTAGGCCGCGGTGCCGCCCGTCATCTCGCACCGCCCCTCCCGCTGCCGGCCGCGCCCCTTCGGGCGGCAGGAGGCTGCCCCCGGTACCTTGCCGTGGATTTTCTTCCGCCGTAGCGCCGGGACGCCGGTACCCGGCTTCCACGTCGCCCCAGCCACAGGAGCGCTGCCCGTGGCGGCCATGAACCGCCCCGCCGCCGGTTTACCACAGGGCGCCGGAACCGCCGAGCCGGCCGGAGCGGCACTTCCGGCAGGAGATGGGAGGGAGGGGCGGGGCTGCGGCGGTCATGAGCGCGGGCTCGTGCGGGAGGTGCCGCGCGCTCCCCGCCTCCCGCTTCCCACCCCCCCCTGAGGCGGGCGTGAGGCGGCCCCCATCCCTCGTGGGGGCGGCCCGCGGCAGCCGTGGGATGGGTTAGGCATAGCCGGGCGAGGGGGGCTCAGCCGCAGCATCGTGGCCCCTCGGAGTGCGGCAGCTTGGCCGGGGTCGCGGCTGGGAGATGGGGAGAGGCGGGCAGCCGTCCTCTGAGTGGTGCTGACAAGCGGTGGTCGGGGTGGAGGGCCGGGGCCCGGGGCTGTGTGGCTTGTGGCTGGGGGCCCGGGTGGCGCCGGGCGGGTGGAACGTGCTGGAGCTGGAGACAGCGCTGGGAACGGGGTCGGCTCCGCGGCCGGGTGGGAACGGTGGGAACCCTTCTCCTCCCCCGACGAGAGTCAGTGAAACAAAGAGTAACAGGAATTACTCGCTTTAAAATAAAAAAAAAAAAGGGGGGGGGGGGAGGCGAGGGGCGAAATGGAATTATCTGTAGTGAAAAACAAGAATTTTGGAAAACAAGATGTTAAGTCCTTGCAAACAGTCCACAAGACGCGGCCTTGGGAGGCGGAACAACCACCGTAAATATGTCTAGCTGGGGCACCACAAGATAAACTCGAGGAGAAGCAAATTACTCAGGAGACCAAACAGAAAATTACTGGAACTATGTGCGAACGATCCCAATTAGCATGCTAACAGATTCCCCTGGAGCAATGGTAGCCACCTACCAACAAAGCCCATTCCCCGCAGAACATGCACGGTGACAACAGAACGCTGCAAGCCTCGTAAGCACCCGTGAGAAATAAGTGTGAATAAACGTAAACAATTGTTCAGAGCGTGTGAAATGTTGCCCCAGGTGTTAAGAGACGTGCTAGCCTTGCGCATTTAGCGCCTAGCACCCATCTCGGCTCAGGTACCTCGTCCCCCCGCCAGCACCACCAGCGCCTGTGGATACTTAATGAGGCTAATTGAAATAGGAAAAGCTTTCCGTGTTACCAGATTAGGCCAATTTCAGGGCGTCAATAATTATATATCCCGGCCTCCACCCCCCCCCCCCCCCCCCTCCAGTCCCGAAATCAGTGCTACTGACGCTGTTACTTATTTAAAATAAAACAAAAAACTTGAAAATCTATTGCTTCGTTTAGGACACCACCCACCCCCACCACCCCCAGTTTCTTGGTCACTGGAATATTTCTCAAAAGTGTGTCATTTTAGTTTTTGGGTTTTGTTTTTCAGTTCTGCAATGTTTTCAGGACAGTAGATCCATCCATGGAGGAGGTACGAAAGTTTGAGTACTTTTTTCTTGGCTACGTAGTGATACCATCCCCTACTTATTCTTCGAGGTTTTGGAACAGTAGCAATAATAAATAGAACACAGGTGTCATAACAAGTACCTTAAATTTATAACACCGATTTAAAATTGTAATGATGTTAGTGGTACCTAAAAGTAAGCTTAAATTACTACTTAATGCCTATACAAAATTTTTGCTGCTTTATCTATTTCTGTTTAGAATTTTAGAGCTTAGAAGGAAGAAGTGCTGGATGAGAGTATTTTTCTGCTGTTTCAGTCAGGTTGCTCTCTTTCCAGACTGGATTCAACACAGAATTTTTTAGAGGATGTGACTGTGCTTTCCAGACCTCTTTCCAGACCTCTTCAAAGGCAGGATAGCCTTTTGAAAACGTTGCCCTTCTCACAAATGAGATGTGACACACAGACTTGTTAAGTGCTGGGCAGCTCTACATGTGTTGTTCCTGTCCTGCGTGGTAACTGCATACTGCCGAGTTATGACACAATGAGACAGAAAGGATATGTGAGCATCTGCTATGGGTTTCTGACCCTCCAGCCTATTGCCCATAGTACATAACATTAGCAAGAAATTAAGGCCACCCAGTTAGTGGTGCTGGAGGCTGAGCTAGGGTAGTTAGTGCAATAGAAGGCAGTCTTGATTCACCATAGATATTTGTATGTAGATCTAGGTGGTTAAAGTTGAGATTCAAACAGCTTTTGGTCCTGGTTTCATTGGAAGTGTTTTGTAAGCTGAAATGTCAGAATCTTGGATTTGGCAAATACTAGCCAAGCAGAAAAGAAACTGAATTTGCCTTAAAGGTCTTGAAATATGTAGCCAACTTAGGCTAAAAAAGTTAAAAATATACAACTTTCTTGAGGTCTGGCAGTATTTTTTTTATGGCTCTTCTATATTTTGCTGTTGGAAAAATCTTAGCATAATGATGTATTGGTGCCACCTGGGCATATATGTTAGAAATGGCACAAAAAATCCGAAGCAGCAAAGTCGGGGGTTTTCTCTTGCAGTTTGTTATTCACAGTAGTCTTTGTCAGTACTGGTAGCGATCAGCAAAAGAATACTTTCAGGTAGAAATACAATTTGGAAGTTGTCTGTATGCCATTAAAATGCAAGACTGTAAATCAGGCTGTCTTTTCATCTCACACTTTACAACAATGTTGAGGAACTGGTGGAGTAGTTGTCTGAAAATAATTAAAAGCCTGTAGAGATGAGAAATAATTTTATATTTGCTTCAGGAGATACCCGGGGTTCTGAAGCACAGGAATATAAAGCCTTAATTGTAAAGTGACAGTAACAGCATGTAGGCTGTGCCATTTTCTGTTTCTCCATCTGACTGTTAAAGAAAGCCATTATAAATTTCAGATATCTTGCTCAAGTCATACATTGGCTTGGTGACAGAGAGACTGCAAAGCGCTATCATTCAGGGAGGTTTCAATAAGGCTTCTGCTGACTTGTACTACTTAGGATGAAATGTGCGGAATTAATGAAGGGGAATAATTCATGAGAGGAGATACTTGAGATACAGGTTGTGACATCAATTTGTATTAAATAAATATAGGAAGAGCAGTGAGGTGTGTGTAGTCACTTTTTCAGTGTTAGTGTCAATCTGTGAGGCTGATTGTATAGGGCTAGATACAGATTTCAGGTTATCTGAGTGTTAACATGTAACAAGTCTGCTATCCATGGATTTAGACCGGGTTTGGTTCATCACATTAGCTTTTATCTATGTAAATGGAATTGTGCCTTAATGAGGGAGAAGTTTGAGATTTAAAGTATTCTAGATATGGAAGATGAAATGTAACAGGATCTTGAGCTAGACTAGATGGGGTAAAAATATTCTCATATATTTTGGAAATACTAGGCTGGAGTTGAAATTTGTTTCTCTGCCAATGCAGGTTGACTCCTTATGCCATTTTAATACATAAGTGCATCTGAAAACTGTCAAAGCAAGTGTCACAAAGGAATGTGTATGTCAAGGCAATTTTTAATGGGTTTTATATTGAAGGGGAGTAGAAGTCATACTGTCCAAATCCAGTTTTGGTCTGCTTGCTAAGATTCAGTGATTAGTGTGCACCTCTCTTCACTCATGTTTAAAAATTGAATAAAGTAGTATTGACATTTATCATCACTTAAAAATTGCTGTGTCTTTCTATCACCCTGATTTTGCAGAATTTGAAGCAGTGACAGATTTGTTACTCACCTGCAAAAAACACTGCGAGAGACTGGAAGAGAGATGATATTGACACTGTATTCAGTACAATACTAATTCCAGGAAGCTCAGCTCCATTTCAAAGATAATAAAATGAATTTTTTTACAGGGGAGGACTACCTTATAAAGCACAAAAAGTAAGTCTTTTATTGACTTTTCCTCCAGGAGCACTACCTGGCTTTTAAGGTTTTTTTGTAACTTGACCTATAATGTGAACAGCATTGTTTTAAGAGCTTATAGCTTACCCACAGAAAACTTCCCGAAATTCATTTATCGACATAATATCCAGGTAGACTGGCCTAGAAACCAGCAAAATACTGGTAAGGGTCAGAGATTTGATTTAATTTCTTCTTCAATCTAAGAAAGTTTGAGGATGCTGTTAAATTGTTTTTCATTAAAGTGAAACAGATTAACTACTCTACTAGCACAGAACCTTTTGTACAGCATGAAGTGACTCTTTAAAACTTCAGTGTTAAACGAAAATAAAATTTGAATATTATAATATTTGGTAAAGATAAAAAGAATCCAATTTAGGTTATATATTTTTGTTACAACCAGAGGTCCCATTTCTTCAAAGTTTTTAGGCAAACATCTCTGTCTAGCTCCTAGCAAATGTGCTAGAACACTAAGTAGGCATAGATGTTTTCTGCTTTGAGCTTGTCTGTGATTTTCTTATGAAGTATTTTCATGTGCTCTTTCAAAAACATAAAGTCAGAGGTTAAAGAGGGTGATTATAGAGGGAAAGAGGAAGAAAAAAGCTTACAGTTTTGGTAGGGAGCATTTAGACATAAATGGAAAAAAGAAAACCTTTACTATCAAGGAGTACCCTAGTAAATTCAATGTGAAGGGAAAAAATTCTATGTGAGATACAGTTCAGAACCTTTGAATATGTGCAAGAAGTAGGAGGACTCGAGGCAGGAAAGGGGCTGTATCAGTGGAAAGGGTTACTGTGAATTACTAGGCTCTTGATAATAAAAATTAAAAATTTGATGGGAGAAAGCAGGTGACAAATTAAGTCCTGGAATGTGTTTGGAAGCTGCCACTCTTCTTACAGCTTGTATAATCCCTTATGCTATGGGGATCCCCAGCTCAGGTGACTTCTGTCTTTTGTAACTGGACATTACAGTCTGGGAGTAAGTGTTAGCCTGTTTAAATATTGCCTGCGGGACAAAAACATTAGTTTGTGGAAGGGTGAAAGGAAAGAACCTTGAAGGATTTATTGTGTTGCCATTAAATTTATGTTGTCCAACTGTCGTTTTTTTTTCATTTGTGTTGCCATTTGTTAAGTTGTCCTGGCTTTACCCTTTACAGGGGTCTACAGTTTCATTTGAAGACACCTAAATAAATACATTTTATTACAAAGTGTAAGGGCCGATTTAATGTTTTGCCCAAACTCAAATACAAACATAAAGACGTTCACTAACCTTAAATGGAGTTGTGAATAAGTAGCCCACATGAGTATTTTCCTTGTAAAATGTGATGTCAAGTGCTGCATTTTATCTGAGTCATGAACTAATGTCTTGTCAACAAGACTGTCTCTTTTACACCATATCTTCAAGTTACCAAAATTCTGAATATCACCGTAAAACTAGGTTTAAAAAAAATATGGTTAAAAGTACCTTGGGATATTTTCTAACGTGATAACTTTTATTTTGTGGGATATGGTTATAATAACATGGTTATAATAAACATGCTGGTTTAAATAACTTCCTGGGCTGGTTGTGATTTGTTTTTATTTTAATTTGACAATATGATAAAGATTATGGATTATTTTCAAAATTTGCATTTAAATTTTGACTCAAGTGATGAGTATTTGGATTCATATCATGCTGCATTTTTTTAGTAAATAGAAATAATAGAAATTCTGTCAGGCTGAAAAAATCCCCTCAGTGCTTTGATTCTCACTGTGTCACAATGAGAATCATCTGCTTTACTGGCATTGGACTTTGGGATGCCTCTTTGGGAATGTTTTGCCCTTTCCAGGCTGATTTCTTGAAGTCTTTATAAATTTATTGCCTGGAACATTCTGTCTGTCTGCTCAGTGAGGATTTTTTTTTGTGTGTGTGTGTGTTTTGAGCAGGATTTTGGCTGCTACTTCCAATCTGCTGCTCTTGTTTGAGTGACTTCACAGATGATGTAGCATCACCCTGTTGCTATACTGTGTTCTTTGCTTCAGGGCTGAAGAGAACGTGCTTAGAAACATGGATGTCTGCTGTTCTTTGGAATTGGTGCAGTGTCTCTCTGCCAGGTTCGTATCTCTTTAGAAAGCCTCAATAGACAGCATTTTGTTCTAACATTTGTCTCTCATGATGCTGATTTGGGGGAGTTTTCCTTACCCATCTGTAAAGGTATTGAATTTATTTCCAATTTAGCAAGCAGGGACATTAGTTTTTACTGTTATTAAGAACAAT
Source organism: Falco peregrinus (assembly GCF_023634155.1). Taxonomy (NCBI): domain Eukaryota; kingdom Metazoa; phylum Chordata; class Aves; order Falconiformes; family Falconidae; genus Falco; species Falco peregrinus. The sequence goes on from NC_073729.1 coordinate 14,075,573, forward strand.
CTCTTTCAGCCTCTTTCTAGTGTCTTAGAAAGCAACTAATATTTGCACAGGCCTAAGACCAGTTAATGCTTACTCACTGGTAACAGGTCAGGGTGTTCAAGGAATTTAGGATTTGTCCTTTGCTAAGAAAAATGTCCTCTCCATGCTTGGCTTAATGGAAAATGAAGGTGGTTAATCTGACAGTTGGCAAATCAAATGGGGAAAACTGATGGTTTTGCATTAGTGTATGCTCAACCATTTGTCTATTTATATGTTACTTTTCCCAATGCACTCTTATATCCAGCACAGATAATGGATATGTGTCTGTGAATGGGCATTATGTTGGAACGAAAGTGTGGGTTTATAGGTCATACATCATTCTAGGAAGCCTTGCATGATTGTTTCCTATTAAATAATAGGGCTTGATTTGTGGTTATTCTGCATTTCTTTTATGTTGTCTGCCACAGAGAACAAGCTCTAAGGCTGTCTTAATTAAACACCAAAGTTGAGAAGAAATGGACAGATCAGCATTCAGGTCTGGGAGTGTTGGTTGTATAGCTGCCACCAGCTATTGACAAGGACTGTAGTTAAGTCCTAGCTCTGGAAAACCTATCCAGCAAAATTAGCTAGGAGTGCTTATTAGTCATATCCTGGAAACTCTTGTGTATGATAGTATCTGCAAATGGAGAAATTTTCCTGTGATTTTTTTGTCATAGATTATTACAGAGTAAATCCTCAAAAAACACAATAAAACATGTTCAACCTAAGACCACTTTGTTTAGAGTGTCAAAGCCACACCACTACTATTACTTGTTATGCTGAAACAAACCAACTCATGAGTCATTCAATCTACAGTTTATCAAGAGTGTTGTACAGTAGTTTATAAGTTACAGCAACAGTTTTCTTTATAACGTTTGTTGAATCTAAGTAACATACTTAAAAAAGAACACCTCAGCTTCCTGAAGTAATTAATATGAGTTAATACCAGCAGCTGTATTGACAAAAGAAAGCTATTACCAAACTGAAAAGGTGTAAATATGCTAAAGATGACCTAGAAAAAGTTTCTTAGCTTTGACAGTAATTGTAAGTTTTTATTTTTCAAATTAGAAATTTTCATCTTATGTGCTTATTGAAACCTGGAGAACAAGAAAGATGGTGATACCATCAACATGCAGTTAAAATTTCTTTATGGAGGGAGGAAGGAATGGCATTATATACTTCATTGAGACTTCTTGTTTCTCTAGGTTTTTTAGTGTCATTCTAATGCCAACATTGTAGCTGAGAGGAAGAGGAAGGTCCTGGCCATTGTGGCCTCTAAGTGACTCACCATGTACCTACAAAGCACCGAAGGAAGGTTCTAGTTGTGTATCTAACCCCTGGTTCCTGGGATCAGCTGGAGTCTGCTTTAGGTCCATGGTGCAGGCTCAATAGTGAGTTCCTTTGAGTTCCAGGGTCTGGTTTTTTTTCACTGTATCTGGACACTTTCTAGAATATCCTCAAATGGCTTGTTAAGGCAGCTTATACCATGAGCTGGGTTTACTTCTTCCTGTCTTAATGTTGTTCTCTTTTCATTGCCAACTTCAAGTGCTCTTTTTAAGTTCTTCCTTGGCTAAGTTGCGTACTACCTTCACAATAATGGCCTGCTATCATTTTATCTATAAAGGTTTTCTCCTGTCTTGGGGGTAGTCTAGCATGTAAGTCTGCTGGTTGATTTCTGACAAAATTCTGCTTTTCCACAGTAATATTTCTGATATAAGCATTCCTTGTCTTCTGAGAAGTCCTTGTTGTTATCATCTCACAAAGATTTTGTTTCTTGTGTCAGTAACATGAATTTACTGTGCTTTATAAACACACTTATTGTGGAAAAATAAATTACCGTTTAAATCAATTTATGTTTGGAGAGTCCACAGTTTTCCTGGACTTTAATAATTAGTAAATTTTTCAGGACTTTTTCTTCAATTTCTTACTTTAAAACAGCTTCATGCCATTCTCAGACAATTGAATTGCTTTGTAAATTCTTGTTTGTTCATGTTTTGATTGTTAGTACTGACTTTTATATTGTTAGTGTACTGCGTTAATGCTCTATTTACATAGGATCATCACTGCTTCTGTATTTTACCTCTTCTAGTCAGCATCAAGATATTTATCTCTTCTTTTTGATGGTAGAGACTTCTTTTAAATTCACAGAAATGTTTTGTAGTTACTGAGCCATGCAGCCTCCTCCAAATCTGGTTATTTTAATAAGTACCATGTGCTTTTGCATAGTTGATAAAAACATACTCAGTGGTGACTGAAATCCTAGGGAAATAATGATTTCATGATGTCATGGGGTTAATTCTGCTGCTGAAATTTGCTTCATGCAATCCTGAAGTACAAAGAACAGTTCTGATATTGGGAGTAATACCATCATATCATAACTCCGGATTCTCATTCTTCAGCATGAACAAAAAGATTCCCTTTATCTGCTTGTCCAGCTCGTATGTAGTCAGCTATACATCATTACAGGTTTCCCATTGTGAAACAATTGCTAATTGCTTTGGAAAAATCTCCTGGTACTTTCCCAGGTTTTATTTTCAAAGGAGCAGGTGCCTTTTTCTTTTGTGTAGTTAATAGTTGACTCTTATTTTCATTTCTCATGTATGGCATTTAAATAGTTCTGATGAGGCAAATATTTCGCTAATCTTTTACTTGTTAATTGCATCTTTACTGTTTGAGCAGAACTGCCATGCTGTCAGAGTGCCACCACAGAATCAGATCTTTGTTGAACATTTGCTCTCAAATGATACTTCAGAATTTTTTTGTCATGGGCTATTGGTGCAGGGCATTCATTTCTCCAAGACCTCTGACGAGTAGAGCTAAAAAAAGGGCAAAAGCTGATCAATTATCTCAAAACTTTGGTAAGCAAGATACTTTCCCCTTTCCCAGCTTTTATGGCCTCCTTTTTGTGTCCATGATAAACTGATTACCTGAATACTGAAGTTCACACTGTGCAGATAATAGAGGGTCTCGTCTTCACCACAGGCCAAGAACATTCTCCAGTGTGCTCGATGTGGTCTCTGGTTGTCCAGACTGAGTGACCTGCTGGAATGTGTGACAGCTCTTACCGTATTTGGGTTTGTTTGAAAGAATGGGATGATGGCCAGCTATTCATTCAGAATTTAGAGGCTGGGATGTGCTTGCAGAGCTGATGGCTGCGCTTAAAGAAATGTGGACAGGACTGAATTACATACATTAATTTTAGTTAGAAAATACTCATAATTGTGTAGTGACACTAACTGAAGTATGCTAATGAAAAGACTTCTCAGGCTTATGAAGGGGGGAGTTAAAAGGCTGATATTTCAGACATTTGAAATGAGTATTCTCAGTTCTGTACATGTTTTCCTTACTTTATTTTGTTTTGTTTTCCTGTCTTTATTATCCTCCAGCTATAGAAGACAAACTTTTGGGCCATTTGTCATCCTGAATTCATGTCACTTTAAGTATATAAACATACCACTGGAACATTTTCTTATTTATTCACTTCAGTGGACTGTGACAAAAATCTGATTTTCCTTTTGTGTAATTTCCTTTTCTGTAATCTATGTTTATGGTGTTTCATATTACTTTCTTTTCCTTTATTTTGAAGCCTATGCATATTATTTTCATACAGCCTCTTTACAGTGCTGAACTGTAATGAATGGAGGAATCTCAGAAGCCTCTGTGACTCTTACTCTAAATAAGCATGCATTTGCTTACTTTCTAATGCTTTCTATGGATTTTGAAATACTAGGAAGTCCTTGGAAAAGTCCTTAGCATGTCAAAAGTCCTTAGCTTTGTGTAAGTGTCCTATTGAAATTATAAGTCGTATGTACAAGTGTAGCTTAATTTTGGCAGCCAGGAGCCACATTTACGGACTGCAACTTATGTGTGTCAATTGCTGCATAAAAAAAAGAGTAAGCCCAAGAGGTTATTTGTTCTTCTATTGTTGCAAGCAAATGGATATTAGGAAACCTGTGGAGAAAATGGTTCAGTAAATAGGTTATGGGTGACATAGGCTGAAGAAATTTCTCCCTTGAAGGGTTACTTTGTATTGTTAATATTTTATAGCATCTTGGAAATTCTCTGCTGGCATTGGTACAACGTTGTGTATTGATGTGACTGGAGAGATGGTTTTGAGTCTGGATTTTAATCTGAGTCTTCTCAAAATGTAGAGAGGCTTGAAAAACCCTAGTGTGCATGCTCATCATATCAGATTAGTGGCTTCTCAAGTAAGGGACATGCAATGGGACCAGAGTTTTCTGTCGGGAGAATATCTTCTCATAAATTCATGTTTTGTGTATTTATCAGATGTCACTGAATGCAAGTGCCTTTTCTTTTAGTAGCCACAAACTCTTTGGAGTGGTATAACACAGTGAAGTACAAGAAGTGTCTGCTTTGTTCTGTGTTTCTTCCCATGAGGTAACTTGTACTCCACACAGCGTACATTCTTTTGGTGGCTTTTTGCTGAATGAGAGGGAAGCTAATTTTGTGAAGTGAAATATGGTCACTGTGTACTGTGCTTGTATCAAGATGAATATTCTTGAGTTAGGTCAGGCTTGTATTTAACGGTTTGTTTTCAGTGTAGTTTTTGTGTCTTAGCACTGATTTATATTTTTACTTTTCAATAGTTGAAAACATCAGAAAATAATGCCAAACATATAAAAAAAGTAGATGAAAAATTTTGTATTTGTGTGGGAATAGGTTATTTATGCCACCAAGTAGGATGGATATTAATTATTTTTGCTTGTCTTTACTCTCCAGATGCACCATGACTAACAGAAAAGAAGTAATGTGCTGTATTACAGTCATTTGCATAGAAAAACTGTATATACTATCCAGTCCTTTTCATCCTCTTGTCTCCCCAACCACCAAATGATGTCTGAACCATCTTTTTTTAAGCAGAATCTCAAGCAGGCTGATGCCTGGACAGTGCAACCCTGTGGGAAAATTTTGTGAGCTTTACAAATTGTTTAGCTCTGAGAAGCTAAAGCAGAACTTAGAGCAGAAAAAAATTATGCCAGAACTTAGTAAGATGAACAGAAGGGGAAAAGGTAATGGAGGAAAACACAAAATGAAAGACTAAGCTGAACTGGGTCTGAATAAATGGAGAAACATTGAGGACTTACTGAGAACCTAAGTTTTATATGAACTGAAAATGCAAGATAGTAAGACTCAAGGTTTGGGGAGGAAAGGATGGAAAGAGAAAGATGTGAACAGTAAAAAAGGCAGAGGCAAAATAAATGGTGGTAATGGGAGAGACCAGAGCTTTGAAATTAGTGCAATTTTTCCCCCCTCTGGTTAATTTCACTAGATAAAATTATAATGTATGGGAAATCTGGCTTTTGTTCTTCTGGCAGTCAATGTACACTGGTTTCTTGAAACAGGGAAAATAGCATGAAAGTAAGGTGTTTTAACTTCAGGAAGCAAGTGTGAGAAAATCCATTACAATTACTAATTTCCCTTTAGTTTTGTAAAGTATCAGTCATTTGTGGAGTAGGTGGTGCAGAATATTCCCTTGTTTACCAACTGTGCACTTTGTTTTTGCACAATTTTATGATCACTAACAGCCCAACATATAGGCATGTAAGGATTAAAACGTTAGATAAGACCAATGATTGTACCAAACTCAATAAATGCTTTTGTTGTTTTGTCAATTACTGCTTCAAGAAAACAGAAGGCAGCACGTGGAAAACAGTTTGGCCATAACTAGCTTATAGAGACTGGGTTAAGGATAAGCTTACCAACTCTAGTTTGGCTCACATACTGAAGTAAGCAAGTTTAAATTGTCATGTAAGAATAATGCAAGCCCAGAACTGGGGCAAGGGGGAGGGAATCACACTGTTGTTGTGTTAGAGAAAACAGAGGATGAGGCTGTGGCCTTTATTGAGCTTGCCACAGTACTTTGCGAAATTTGCAAATGAAGTTATATAATACCTTATTCATATTGAAATTTTACAAAATCATAAGCTAAGAAATTAAAAACCAAGTCTTAATCCACTCAGTTTTTACCCAGAAGTCAACATTTTGGCTATGACACAAATTAGGATGAGAAGACTCAGGAAGACCGTATGTGCTAATAAAACATGGTAATCCAAAGAGAAGAGAAAATTTTCTGACTGTTCTGCAACTGTTTGTTGTACTAACAGCCTACAGCTCAAATGGTTTCAAAATGTTGTGTAAATCCTACTTTTCAACAACAGACTGTTTGCCCTTTAGTGGAATGCAGTGGGTTTTTGTAGCAGTGAAAAGCAGTTGTTGGCGGCAGCAGCTAGTATAGAAAAATAATTTCTCCACTTGCAGGGATCTTTGATAGAAACTGTATTTATTTACACTGAATTATGGTTCATTATGCCAAGCTTTTTTTTTCCCCCTCTTCCGGTCTTTGGAAGTGTCACTGAAGTTCATGAAGGGAGGGGGCCAAGAATACAAGGGAAGCCAACTCAAACATTCTTGAGATACATTATACAAGGCCCATTGTAGGGATGAAAATGACAGAAGCACCAAGCTGACTTTTTGCTGGTAGGCTTTGTCCTTAATGAACGTATTAGACGTGTCTCAGCAGTCACATGTTGATGTTCCATCAGTATAAGGTGTTACTTGGTGGTTTCCCAGAGCAACATGCTTAGTCTTGGCTATAAGCTGATACATGACCACAATTACCTCTGCTGTGCATGTCTGACAGATCTTTTTCCATTCAGTTCTTGTCAGTGGTACTCTGAAATTCCATGTGGTGACACATTGCAAAACCAAAGCATGAGCAGTTACTTATGTAGTAGATTTCTGATTTGAAGTTGAATGTTTAATTTTATACAAGGTGATGCTAGATTTTTAAGTTGAGTATGTTTAAAATTTGAGAAACATTATTCAACATCATCAGACAATTCTGACTATTGTTGCACTTCAGATATACAGATAAATTAATTGTGACTACTATAGTCTTTATGAATTAAGTGTATTTCCGTGTTCTGTAGTAAAAAAAGACAAACAGAAATCATGGAGTTAAATGGGGCTGAAGAAAGAAGAATCGGGTTAAAATTGTGAGTTAAAAGTCTGTTACATATATGCAGCAATCAAAGCAGCTAGGGGTGGATATGTATTCAATAGACAAATTAGTTTATTTCTAAATTCTGAGAAACCCAAGAAAAGCCTAAAGAGGGTTATTAGAATGAATCTGCAATCAAATATTCATTTCAAATTACTAAACTGGATGGGTGGGGTTTTCAAATACCAGGAATCAGACAATTTGGATTGGCCTGCAATACTTAGACAAGATTTACCAGTCTTACCCACTAATTATGTGTTGCCATAGCCATGTAATTAATAACACTTTCCATTATGTTCCCTGTCACTCATTTGAACGTCAAGTGCAGAAGAGAGATAATATCCTTTAATTTATGTTGTTAAAGGGAAGGAAATGTCAGCACATCATCTTGTTTTGCTCGAATGTAATAATGTGGAGCCAATTCTCTTACTTTTCTTCTGTTACAGTTATTTACAGTTATTGTAAAAAGGTTTCAAGGAGGGTGGAAGCACCTGCCTGCTTTCTGAAGTGTTAACGTTGGTTGCCACTGGAAAAAAGGACTCCTACAAGTATTAGGAGTGTCCTTTTAATGAATAGACAGTTTGCATTTGACAGTGATTTTTTTATTGCCTTTCACAGATATAAATAGGCTCATAGAGTCAAAACTATAAATTTAGAAGGGATCTTTAGGGTCTTTCAATTTTATTTTCTGTATTTATTTAAAAAATTAGCAAAATAATTCCTGGATCAAACACAGAACTTCTTGTTAAGCTGTAACATGTATGTTATAAATGTAGTATGAGATTATAATGTGTCAGGCTATATTTCTGCTAGCTGTAGTCCTTGCCTGTCTGTATATAGAATGTGTCTTTTGTCACTTCATTACTTCTGAAAAAATTGCATATTCTTCAGTGTAATCAAAATTAGATTTACTTACAACTTTCTTTAGAGCCAATGAAATTTTAGCATGTATCCTTAAAGCCTCTGTAAAGTGGATTTATTCATTTTACAAAGGTACGTGTTAATCATATGTATTAAACTAGAGTGAGCAACCATTGCTCCTCTTGGTTCCTGATTCAGTTTTTAGCACAAATTCATGTTTTATTCTAAGACTGTTGTCAAGTCATTGCAATCTGTTAGGTCTGGCGGCAGGGACTTGTGCTTCTTGGAGAATGAGGATCTGAGTTCTTTCTGATCCATGACTGCATGCTGAGATAGCACAGACAACAATTTTTATTTACAGGAAGGGTTCACCTATGCATGTTAGTTAAAATAAGGGATGTTATTGTCCCATCTTTCCTGGGGCAACAGGCTGTTGACTCATTGATCCATAATTTATGCAACAATATCTTTTCTTTCACTATGGTGGCAACATCAACTGTATGATGAAGCAGAAAGGAAAAAAATGGTTTGGGAAGGAAAAATTCTCTGTGACAAGCAGCATGTATAATTTCAAAGCTAATAAGTAATATCAGTGCATTTACTTTTCATCTTTAGAGGTACTTTCAGTCACAATGTTGTGCCATTATGAAAATCACCTGTTCTTTTAAATATAACAGTATTCTGGGCAGTAGTTGTATTAGTAGTGTAATGCAAACAAAGCAACATTCCTAGTCAGGAGTCTACATCTAAAATATCAGGGGTTTTTCTGGTTGCCATTGCCCAAGTTTAAAAGTTAAGAATCAAGGTATAGTGTCACAAGTAGAAATTTACAGTGTGTAAAACACTGAAGATTCAAGATCAGCCTTCTGTTGGGTATCTGTCTGTGGCACAGACAGTGAGAGTGTGTTTTTTGTCAAACATAAAAGGAAGTGCAGTAAATAGCAGACTGGGGCCAGATCTTATAAGTAGAAATATGTCATTTGTACGCTTTAATAATGTGTTGATGCTAGCTCTAAATCCTAACCTACAGTTTAATTTTTTGATCATTGGCACTTTTCATTGGTTCTTTACAATGCAAATAAAATTAAACTTAGACTAAATCTAAAGAGACATTTATGGCTCTCTCTGCTATCAAACAAAAAATATTCCAAACTTTTTACAGATAACATTGGTTTTAGTAGTTTAAGCAACTTGTGATTCATCAATTTTTAATGTTAATTTCAGGTTATGTATCAATTTTATGAAGGTTTGGGTAGGCCACTGCAGCCCAGGACATAATTCCAGTAGTCAGATGTGATTTGAAATATTTTTCAAACTTAGTTATTATAGATTTGTAGCAACATAAATGTAGTGTGAATATATAATCAGAATTTAAGCTTGGTCCTTTGCAAAATATTTAAAATCTTCTTGTGAGACATCTAATGTACAAAATCTCGTAATTCATTATGAACATATGAAAGATATACCATGTCAATATGAAGTGTGATAAATGACCCTTGTAGTTACAAATAAGAAATATTCTGAGCAGTTTTCTACTTCAGTCCTATGTTTATTCCTCAGAAAGCAAGATCCACTGCATGAGGTTCCTCTGTAAACCTCATGAAGTTCAACAAGGCCAAATGCAAGGTCCTGCATGTGGGTTGGGACAATCCCAAGCACAAATACAGGCTGAGCAGTGAATGGGTTGAGAGCGGCCCTGAGGAGAAGGACTTGGGGGTGTTTGTTGATGAGAAGCTCAACGTGGCCCAGCAATGTGCGCTTGTCAGCCCAGAAAGCCATCTGTATCCTGGGCTGCATCAAAAGAAGCATGGCCAGTAAGTCGAGGGAGGGGATTCTGTCCCTCTGCTCTCATGAGACGCCCACCAGGAGTACTGTGTTCAGCTCTGGCACCTGCAACATAAGAAGGGCATGGACCTATGTGGGCGAGTCCAGAGGTCGTCTTTAAGGTTCCTTCCAAACTAAACCATCCTATGATTCTATGATATGTGTCCAGCCTTTTGTATCAGCTTTCGTTTGATAATTTTTCAGTGCAGCTGGAAAGAAAGGTGTTATGCACGTAGTTTTCTTTGAGCATAGCATGAGATAAGGGCTAGACTGGAGTGAACAACTCAGGCTGCTTGCTATGTTATTACTGAGAATGGCCTCAGACTGTTCCTCCCCCCGTTACACACTAATTGTAGTCTGTAAAGGTGGGGAACATAGTGCTGCTGTATTTAGGTTTTTCACAAACTTCTACTTCCTAACTGATTGCCCCTTAATACACTTCTCAGTGTTTTTTAATCTGACAAATACCTTCTGAATAGTGAGCTCATATTGTATCTTGCAGTTCGGGAATCTTCTGCAATCTCTTTATTGATATTCCCTTACCTCTGTTCAGGTCAGAAAGTCTTCAGAACTACTGCTTTTTCACACTGTGGTCTCCTATGTTGTTGTATTTTTTTACATCAGTGGGGTTTTTTTGATACTCAAGAGAAAGCCATGCTCTAAAAGATCAGTAATTCTGTTAGAATCAGCATTTCAATTGCTTCAATGATGGCTTGATCCTGAAATGAGGATCTGCCCCCAATGAAGTTATTGGGATCTTCTGTAACAACTAAGTGTAAAGACACTAACGGATGCTGCAGTTACAGACCTTTACTTTGAAGTTTTCTTGCTGATGATTGTACAAGCATATCTGCTACCCTGACGAGAATAAAAATAAAATCATTCCCTTTAGAGTAGCAAGTGGGAGGGCTGTTAATCAACAGAGTGCCTTGTTAAAGAGATAACTGAAAAGTCTTCCTCAGCTAAGGCTTGATCCAGAGCCCATTGAAGTCAGCAGGTGGCTTTGAATTAGATCTGGCCTGCAGAGTTTCAGATGAAACCAACAATAATGCAGAAACTTCCATGGGTATTTGTTTTAATAGATGCTCCCATCACTTGATATCTGGGAAAGAGGTAGATTACATTAGTTATGGTTTTTTAGTGCTTTTTTTATTGGAGATATGAGTCTTTCCTGGCACTGGGAGTTTAGTGCACAATGTACTGCAGTGATTCCATGACTATGTGCTGTTGCACAGGACAATGACTAAACTAGCGACAGGTTTGATAGATACCTATTTTATCTGGAAATAATGCAGGTAGAATTAGAGACCTGGAATAATTCTAGCTGCCTAGATTATCTTGCTCAGCCTCTGAGATGTTACAGTTCATAGGATCTTTCTCCTGCTGTAGAATTCTGTCTCAGCCTCTGCATGCATCCTTCAAGACTGCTTTCCTGCCAAAGCCTCTGAGAAGGTACTGTTTTAATCTTGGTGTGATGCTGGCTTATCTGCAATAGGCCCCTGAAATCTCTTAATGCCATGTTTTTGCTGCAGAGGTAGTATGCATCATCAGCAATGGCAATAATTCAAGAGGAATTTATCTGACTCAGGAGAACACCAAATTACACTGCAGTTCTTTTATTTAGCTAACCGAGTACTTTTATTGCACAGAGTGGCTGAGTCCCCATTTTGGTGCTGTGCTGATTTTCACTATACTTAAATGTCAACCTGCACCCTTTACGGGCCAGTCAGCTTGAGTGAAAAACGTTGCTTCAGCTAGAGAATTATGTTTGCTAGCAACTGAGTGAGCATCAGTGCTCAAGATGTAATTGAACTGGTTCTGCAGTGACAGTGATCCTATAGTATCCCCTAGGTTGCTCACATGCAGTTTGTTTCTATGTAAAATATAATTATGAAGTGATTACTCTGTGTTTTCTAAAAGGAAAACCTGTAGGTTTTACTGTTCTGCATTTTCATACCCTTTCTCATGATACTTTCAAGATCAGCGATTTTCTGCATGCTGGCTATTTACAGATGATTTGGTGAGTACTGAATTGTTCCTGAAAATAAGCAGTCAAGAATATCAGTGTGTGCCAGTGCCTCATATTCCTCCACCTGGGTGTAGTGTAATGCCATCTTGTGGGGTTGTTGTTATATTACTCTATATTAAAATGAGTAACAAATTCTGTGGGTTTGGTGAGTGCTTTCCCTTTGCCTCAGAGGGAGACCTGCACATTTATCTTGTCATAAGAGACAGAACAAACCACCAAACTAAAGTGTTATCAAAAGGAGTAAATAATTCATGGCTTTAAAATAACACAAAGATACTTATAGACAGGTTGTCAAAGAGACAATTTAATATTCTTGATCAACACGTTAAAGATGTATTTTCATACACCATAATATTCTTCTTATTGGCATCATAGCAAAGGAGAATTTTATGGGATGATATGAAGGAGAACCAGAAAATACCTTTTGGGATGTGTCGACGGAAAGTGGAGAGGTGCTTGTCTGAAAAATTAACAACTAGGTGATGGAAGCTGTCACTATAGCTTGATTTGAGGCCTCTAAATACTTGATGAGAGATGATGGGTAGGAAGGATGAATCATAAAGAGCCTGGAAAGTGATGGAAAATAGCTTATGGTTAACGCAACAGAGAAGGGACAGTCAGTAGAAGGTTGCAAAGAGCAATGATATAATTAGATTGGCAAGTAAGGCTGAGTATTTGTGCAGCAGCATTCTTCATAAGTCTATTATCTATAAAAATTTCAAAAGGTTATTACTTATTAATGCATTTTACTATTTGTTGTTAACACAATCACTGACAAATATTCTTCGCTTGTTCCTTCAGTCAAATATGTCACTGGCACAATATCACATGGGGTAAGGCATATTCTTGTTTCCAATTCTGCAGCTAAAACATACACAATGAGACACCTATATGACACAGATATTTTCAGAAGACATTTATTTATAGTTTAGATCAAACAGCAATGCTTAATTTTCCCTTGGCTTTCTGTTGCATTCTTAGCACATAACAACTGTATCACTCACTTGTGTGAAAGTAAATGAACAGGTAAATACTGTTTCTATGAATATGGAACACCCTCTCAGGTGAGGTGATATTGTGTACCTGGTATTCTTATTGCTCTCTGTATGCTTCTCTGCCATCTTTTGATGCTATCTAAGAGGACAGTTTTTAAGAATCAAGTTCTGTGTGTATATTTGATGTTGTTCGTGTGGAGTTTTTTGTGGTTTTATTTTGTTTTGTTGTTCTCCACAGAACTTGTTTCAGCTATGCTCAGGTCATTTTAGCATCTTTTAAAATAATTTTAAGTAATTTAATATTACTTCTGGCAGTCTCAGGACTATATTTTTCTAGTCTGGAACATGCTGCCCTGAGAGGCTGTGAAGTCCTCTTGGAGACATTCAAACCCCACCTGGACGTGACTCTGCAACCTGCTGTAGGTGCACCTGCTTTAGCCAGGGGGGTGGACTAGATGGTCTCCAGAGGGCCCTTCCAACCCTGACCATTCTCTGATTCTGTAAGTCACTTCAGAATCATGAGAACTTTCAGTCTTCCTGAATCTTTGTCAGGATGAGAAAGGTCAGTGGAAGATTCCTAGGGTGAGATCCCTATTCATTGAAATAAAAGCAAACTAACTCCTTATGACTAATGCTGGGGTATATTTTAAAGTCACAGAATACTAACGTAGATTGCCATCCACACTTAAAGAGTATTTCCCTAGAAACTGAAGGGTAGTCGCTTATAGGCAGGATTTGGTTTTATTTCTGAAAGCAGAGTATCTGGTACTACAGCTGTTTCAGAAAGTTATAGTTATTGAAACTTTTATTTTTGGTGTGAATAAAAAAAGGATTATGGCTGCATTTTGAAAAACAAGTTTAGGCTTTGCTCCAAGCCTTGTTTTACTGACCTGTTATTCAGGAAAATGGAGTATTTCTTCTTCAGTACTGCTTCTGCTTTCAAGGAGTCTTTTACAGCTACTGTAGTTCACTTTAGAATAATTACTAATAAATAATCAAGCTACAAAACATTTAGGATTAGATTAAAATGTAGATTTCAACACTACTAAAATGTAAATGAGATTTCTGTCTGATGGCTTAGGTTAGGCCAGTGCCTGGACCTATGTTTCAATTTTTGAAGTTTGAGATACACTTGATTTAAAAAAAAGAAGTATTTTTTCACGTTTACCAGGAAAGCAGAGGTAGTCCTCAAGATATAATTTGGGTTTAATCCAATATAAGATCTATGTAGAAAAGCACTGTTTAAAAGGTTTTTCTTCTAAGTTCTTTCTCTACCCCCACTTTTTTGGGTATGCCCTTTCTTAATTTTAAATAAGTGAAGAGTATGCAGTGGGTTGTCAGGACAGGTGTAAATACTTTGTGTTTAGGCATTTGCTGCTGAATATATGCTTTACTTTGCTCTGTTGAATGCAAAGTCAAGTTTTTAATTATGTAGCTTTAATTTCTGAGAAACCTTGTAATCGAAGTGTGAAACTCTCATACTAGTCACGCTCTTTAAACTGAAACCTTATCAGTGTTGATGGAATGAGAAAAAAACTCCTCTGGAGTCAAACCACTGGAGTTGAATAGACTTCAGGATACTTATATGACAAAGAGAGTGCGAAGTTACCACAAATGAGTTTTGAACCTAAGCACCTTTGATTTGCATGAATTCATTTCTGATCTTAATGCTATATAGGCAGATGAGAAGGGTTTTATGTTGAAAAGCCCCTTTGTGATTTAGAGTCTGTCTCTTTCATAGAAGAATTATGCTTTTAGGAAGGACTGTTCAAATGCAGGATGTCTTACAAGTTAGGTGGAATTCCAGAGCTTAACTTCAGGCAACTGTTAACAGACTCATAGCTTATTCTGGTGAGCTACCTGAGGACATATTAGTGTGCTAAAGAGTAAATTAGATTTAGGAAACCTGACTTGTGGAGATTTTAATTTAGATAACTAAAGCTGGGTTCCTGAAAGTATTGCTCACAATGAATTACAATGTGGTTTGTTTTGGAAACTCATGTTCACCAGGAAAATCTGTCTGGCCTTGGTGTCCCAGTGAATTTTACTTTAGTGCAGGTGCCACATAAAGGTCATTCTCATCCAGGCAAAGAAAAACATTACTTGAAATCAAAACATTGAGCTCAATAAATGCCAAAGGCTGTCTGAGCTGAAGAGGTGAAAGGGGAAATTATCTTTTGTTCTACGTCTAAAGCAGACTTTGTGAGTTTCATTACTCATATGTGCATTTCTTCTTGTCACAATACCAATTTAATTTCCTTATTTTTTGGGTAGTTCTTGCTCAAACAGCAGTAAAATAGACTCAGCATTGTGCTCAGCAGAGGTAGAAAGCCAGCTAAAGAAATGTTTAAAAATACCTTTTGATAGCTTATTTATAGACTTTATCATACCTTTGGCTGATCTGGAGGGACTTACTTATATAACATAGTTTTTCCAAAGAAAATCAGAGTTGTAAGTCCTTTAGGAAGTTTTTATGCTATCTTCTTTACTGGGGAATATGAGCATTTCATAGCTATGCAGTGCACTAACTAGCTTTTGCCATATGTCCTTCAGTTGAGGACTTTTTAAAAAGACGTGCTGTTGTGCATTTAAGTCAAAGGCAGTATCAAAAACATCCACTTACGATCTTAAGTAGAAGACGACTGATGTTTCCTGGTACCTATATGCTACTGCCATTTATCAGTTCTTGAAAGTTTGACTTTCAAACTTGTGTGTGCCATTATGTGTGCCCCAAAGTGAGAATGCGTCCGGTTGGTATTAGAGCAAAACTACTGAGTAACTAGATATATGCATACTGAAACATTTGATCTGCAAACCTGAATAAGGTGGGCATAATGCTCTGCACACAATTTGGAAAAGTAGGCATGATTTTAGGTGCTTATCATGTGAAAAGAATGGGAACAGAGCTACTGACATGAAAAAGTGACTGGAATTGCTTTTCAAAAGACTTTCTGTGGAGTAGATGTGAAATGTTAGCAGTACCGTGATTGAAAATATGCAAGAATGCCTCTCTCTTTCTTCTGCTGCCAGTAGCCAGAAAGTGTGGTAAGGAGAGGAAAGCAGCTGTTTAATTAAAACTTCTAAATACAAATGAAAAATACCCAAGAAAGTAGGTTTTTTTGGGTGGTTTGGTTTTTTTTTTTTTAATTTTACTGAAAAGCCTGAAAAAGAATTACATAACTGATGCTCAGGATTTGAGATTAAGGCAGTGAAAGGGCAGTAAGGTTTGTCTGGCGGGGACAGTCTTTGATGCATTAAATGGATACCAAAGAAAGACTGTTCTCTTGGAGTTTTGCTAAACAATAAGGAAAATTTATGAAGTGTTGTGGGGTTCAAGCCTAACGAGACCTAGATGGGGTTGACAATTTATTTCATGAGACACTCTACACATCCCTGTGTTTAATAAACAGATGACGTCTAGCATTTTTAATTTGATTTCTGAGTGTGAACAGCTGAAACTGATGCTTCATAAATATTTACCTGTATTATTGGCTCATGTCTGTTAGGTTATGTGCTAAAAGTCTGTCTGCACACCTAGAAAGGAGCAGAGAGACAATGGCAGGTGCAGTGCCAAAGTAATGCTCTGCTCAACTACTACCAGGCCCATTGCAGGAGAGCTGTCAGCCCATCAAAGGCTCATCTCTGTAAGCCCAGAGGAGCACAGAGGCACAAAGGCACAGTGGGAACCCAAATTAAGGACTCAGAGGAAGGACCTCCCTCTGTCTGTGCCCTCCCCAGGGCTGCCCTCCCTCAACCCCAGTTTCCAGGTGTGAAACCTCATTAAGTTGAGTCAACACTGGAGCACCTTTTGGACTGGGCGATGTCGCTGCCTAGGGGTATGTGATGCATTATGGGATGCAGAGGAATTTTATTTTGGGACTGCACAGGACCTTTTATGGGGTGTTTAGAGGAGGAATCAAAGGTGGGGCAAGGGATAGATCTAGGTGTTCTGAGGAGCAACAAATGTGGGAAAAGATAAGGGGATAAAAAGGGCTGGTCTGGTATTAATAGCTTGCTGGCCAGTATGCTTGTCTGGTCATGCCTTGCACCAGATTGGCACACTGTCCTATCTTCCAGAGGGGCCACAGGCCTCGGTGCCAGTGACTGGGGAGCCTGGAGTGAATGAAATCACGTGCCAGCCACTGGGGTGGCTGATCTGTGTGGCCAGCCATGTATATATGTAGTGTATATATGTACTCTGTGTGCATACGCCTACCAGGCATACGTCTTCAGCCTCTCTGCTGGTTGGACCTGGGGGTATGAAGCTGCAGAAACCTCATCTGTCTCGGGCTGTTGGATGCAGCACAATACATTTTTCCCTTAACAATGTCCATACTGGTTGAGTCAGAGATGTAGCAACTGTCATCAGAACCAGTCATTAAATTGTGTAACAGTTGATAAATATTGAAAAGTCTCTTTGTGAGGACACAGTCCATTTCTGTTTAATTCAGCAAGTTTATATTTTTCTTTATCTCTTGTTTCATTTTGGGAATAAGCTTGTGCTGTACCTTGCTCTCTCCATCTCTAGAGCTCTACAGATGTGAAATTTAAGACAAGTTTAAAACAGCTATTCCTTGAGTACCCCTCGTTTAGACATCTTAGGCTTCCCTGTAGAAGGAAAAATGGCAAACCAGGTTGCAAGGGAGGGAATGCTTAACTAGAGACTATTATTTAGTTAATTCCGACGAATAATATTTTTTATTCTGTGATTGATTTCTTGCTACATTGTTTTGCAATGGTTGAGGTTCTTTTGTTTTGTACTACAGTGATACTAGTCAATTCAGTAATGAGATCTCCAGTGCTTTTAGTTTCTTTGTTTTCACTGATGTAAATTTAGATTGTCAAATGTTTGGTAGCATGTCTAGGTTCATAGTAGTAAGTCCTAGTCACAAACAACCCAGCAATATTTATTGCCGTGTCATTACTCACACAATAGTTGGAATGTATTGGGAAAATACATCCCTTATTGTGTCCCCTCATTGATATGAGGAAGAAATCTGACTAAGGCATCTTGCTTTGTAGTGTTGTTGGGTTGCATTATTCATTACAAACAAAAAAGTTGTCAAAACCTACTTGGAAATAATTTACAAATTGAAAGAAGAACTAAATTGCATGGATTTCTCATGAGGAATCAGCTGAGGTAAGCAGGAAATCCTTTGCCTAGACCTGTTCACCAGGAGAATGTGATGTATTTCAAGCAGGAGAATCCGATTATGACACAAAATTCCTGATGTGTGAAAGATCTTGTTTCAGTGCTTTTTGCACAGCTGTTTGCGTGCAATGATTTTGGAGCCTTATATCATAATAAGGATTTATGTAGTGGCGTCATACCAAAACTGAAAGAATTTCCTAGTTTAGTTGTGTGTTTTCAAAATCTGTTTTCAAAACCTGGCAGTTCTACATTAGGCTCTTTTAATCGAGTATTAGAGTTACAATTGGACATTTATCCCTTGTTCTTCCTTGTGTCATGGGCAATAAGCTTTTATTTTATTTTCAGATCAAGTGTGAGAATACATTTTTAATAAACTGGTATAGTATAGTAATATTGCCAATTGTATAATGCTTCAAACTATGTTTTTATGTAGCTTTGCTGGAGTGAGAAGTCGGGAAGTCCTGAAGTCTCCCTTATTGACTACCGTATCCTTGGGCACATCAGTTTTCCCATTTTGAAGTCAACAGGACTGTGTATGTCGAAAGCAGAATTGCTTGTTTCTTTTGTATGGCATACTGAGTTATCAAGGAGGAGAAGATCCTTTTTTGTGCTATTAATATTACCTAGTTTGAGATGTGGCAAATAACCTGAAATAATATGACAGAAATTAACGCCAGAGTGACATTAAAAAGAAATTTTCTAATTTGAGATCTGACACTATTCCAGTCTTCAAAGTGTTAGTGAATATTTAATGGATCAGACATCTACTGAAAGGACGTAGACTGAATTATTTAAGGGCATCACAAACCCTTGAGTATTTAACTCCCGAAGCACTAAAATTCATAACCGAGGCTTAGTTATTCTGATGTAATGTTGTTCGTTCCCAGGCTTACTCCTTACTCTCATGCTGTTTCATTTTTGGTAATTAAAGCAATATTGGTCTACACAGTACAAGCAAAATTAAGATGCTGTATCAGAGTACTCTATGATCCTCTAGCTATCCTAATATTCTTAAAATAAATATTCTAAAATGTTATAGTATTAAATAGTCTTAGAGTGGTTTTCATGGCATTAACTACAATCCTTGTTCTTAGAGGTGACGTTTGGGGCTTGTGTTGAGGTGAACCGAATCTTTGCCAGACTGCTGCACCTTCATTATCTCTAATTAATTTATTAGCTGGATATTGGAATTTGACAAGGTAGTTCCTACACTCTGCTTAGAGAAATGCTTACCAAAATGGCAGTTCTCAACGTATTGTATGTGCTGAATAACAAATACTAATTAGATTGTGCATAGACAGGAATAGATTTGGTTTTGCTTTGACATTGTCCCTGAACTAAGCATCACAGTGTAAACTGGTTTTGAGTTCCAGACATAATAATCCAAGTATATGAATGTATCTAGATACTTGTAGATCAGGATCTACTTGTCTTAAGGCTAAATTGCGTAAAAAAAAGCTAGTGTGATAAAGATTGTATCCATTTACAGTGATGGTGTAAATCAATCTCACATCTGAAGCATTAGCTCGCATGTGATTTAGAATTTTCATGAAGATTCAGATATTTATTCTAAAAGGAGAAATACAGGAAAAAATTTAGCTGATTGGGCCAGATCCATTGCTTGGCAGGCCTGTCTCTGGTACTATTTGGAAGTGGAAGCAGAATTAATGTTAAGCTCTCTTATTATTTCTCAGTCACTGGGCTAGCTAAAGTGTATACGCTACTTTTGTGTGACATAGCTGTTGATGATTCTAAACGCCTGTTTGAAAAGGCAAGCATTACCAGGGCATAGACCCAATCAATAACCCTTTGCCTCACTGTGACAATTTTGACAGTGTCTGAGCCAAAAGTTTTCTAACTTCTTTTTTCTTTATTATCATATTATTTTGACCAGGAATTCTCACAGCATTCACAAAAGCATCAAGGCTTGCCAATACTGTATAATGAGAGAAGGTAATGAAAGCTAAGATAAAGTGATAATGTTTAAATAAAGATAAAGAAAAAAAAGATAAAGTGAAGCAAGAGAAAAATTGGATTCCTTCAGTTCTTTAAAGGTTTATCTACAATCCATTGCATAGTGCTAGATTACCTTATATGTCTTGAAAGTTGGTATCTTAAGAAGGATGTATTTTAGGAGTTAGCCTCTTGTTCTGACTGAATAATATCTCTGTCTGTAGCATTATTCAATGTAGATAACTATAGCTGAATATTAGATCCAGAATTCACCCTTTTTCCTCATACAGAATAGCATGATACTAAACAAGTAATACATCTGCCCCCCTGCCCCCCTGTACTTTTCCAGTGAATTAAGAGGTCATCAGTGTGAAGTAAGACTTTACCTCTCACCTCTTAGAGTTGCTACATGAAAGAAAACTAATGGTTAATGATGAAGCATAGCTAGTTAATTCTTTCTCTTCCCCACCTACACAGAATGAAACACTGACATTTGGTTTCTTGAAAGTATGTCCTTTCTCTAACCCTGCTCCTGTCTTGTTTTCTGTGTTTGCCAGAGACTGTAGCCTTGTGATCTGCTGTAATGTCTATCAGTATAAGTCACACTGAAAGACCAAGGCTTTGATAGCTAATGTTACTAACAAATTGAAGACACACATGAAATACACAGAAAAATTTTATAGATCCCATTGCCTGAATGGAGTGGACCCACTAATCTCACTGCCATCTCAAAGGAGTTTTTCAGATTAATGGTTTAGCCCTTTTTTTTTGGTAGTTGGTTGCGGTTTTTGGGTTGTTTTTTTTGGTTTTTTTTTTTTTAGTTTTAACTAAAATGCTAGTTTTATTTTTTTGGTGAAAATGAAATGTGCAGTTAAATATCGCATACTGACAAAGCAAAATGTACTTGCTGACGTGGGATGGTGAAGGAGGAGTATAGCATATTAACACCATGCTCATCTGTCTTTCCCTTTCCCATTCAAATAGCCCAAGTCAAGTACAGCCTTAACTCAACATGTACAAGCCAGAGTCCTTACATTCCTGTTTTCTACCATTTGTAATTACCTCTGTCTCAGGCCAGATTTGTCTGAGGATTTGTGGATGACTAATAAATTCTTATTCATCAGGTGGATTAATACAAAAAGAGAATATTTATATTTCTTGCTTATGGCAAAAAATATTGTGAGCTATATGCCAAAATTATAAAGTCAAGTGTAAACCTGTTCTAAGCTAGGAGGAATGCTCTACGGAATTTAGTCAGGGAATAACAGCTGAGCATTGACAACAGTGGCATGATGCTAATATATTGATGCTTTATTAATGGCTTTAAGGTGAGGAACGTGTATTTCTTTGCCTGTCTGTAAAATCAGGGTATTCTTTCTACCTAAAAAGGCAGATGGGATTAAATGGTCATTTCAATTAGTAGGACTATGAATACTGCTGCTGCACTTCATGTTCCCATCTTGATGTCTGGACAGCTTCAAGTACAACTGGCACAGACAGTCATAAGATCAAGGTCAAACTGTCTGCATAATGAATGACAGAAAGTATTAATACACCCACAGATGTGGTGGCAGAGATGACTAATCTTCATGCAGTTTATCTATACATTTGGGTATTTGAAAGACTTAATTAATTACAACACAATGAATCCTGCCCTTGGTGTCCCTCAAAGGTCTTTAAGGGACAGTTCAACACTATATATTGTTTCTGTGCTGTATGTCTTCACTGGTGATTATAAATTATAATTTTCAAGGCTTGCTGCTTTCAGGGCAATGCAAGAAAAGAGATAATTTTACTTAAATGGGAGTAAATAAATACATAGTTCAGACCATTTTAGTTTTTACTGCCACTAAATTTAGTTTCTGTGGGCTGGTTGCTAAAGTCTGACATATTGTGAGGTCTTTTTGCAGAGCCTGTCTTTAAAAATAGAATTAATATGCAGTTTTTGAAAAGTTCATTGATGGCAAAATAGTTCTATTGAAGCTGAAAAGAATTTTACCTATTGATTTCAGTGGAAATATTCAGGCCCATGGTAGGAATTTTTGAAAATCTCCTTCTGACTATTAAGAATGTTTCTAAAAGCTTACCCACCAATTTAGCATTTAGAGTAGCATGTCATACTGAGGCTTTCACCTTTTGACAAAGTTCCCATTAATTCATCATGACAGAGTTGGGCAAAGAACATACAAATTACTTCTTAAATATTTTTCTTAAATAATAATTCAGAGCAGATTTGGACCTCAGACTACTCTGATATTCATGGCTTGCACTTACCTTCACTAAAATTTTGGAAAAACTTGATGCCAAAGTAAGTTTACTTAAATGATTATTGGGCATTGAATAGAAAGTTTTGAGAAGTTGAAATTGAATCTTCTCAAATTGAACTTTGAGAAGATAAAGTCAAAGTCTTTCTTACAAGCTATTAAAGGTAGTCCAAAAATCTTCAAGATAGGCCAGCCTTCTGTAAGAATTTCAGAATTTCTGTCAGTGAAACTACTGACAGTAAAATATTTACCACCAGTCTGCAGAACAAGTAATTATTGACACAATTTGAATGGATTTTACTTAAGAGTAGAATGTCAACACTTGTTTCATGTAAATGGACGCATGCATTCAAAGCTCACTGAGGTTAACAACAAAAGACTTCATGTAGGACTTTATATGTTTGCTGAGCCCTTTGTGTGATCACTTGATGATTAGAAAAATATCAATAAATTATTTGTTTGCTGTTCCCCATTGATTTTTTGAAAACCAGAAAGCTTTTGATGCATGGTATACACATTTTTCAAAGAGCTGGCTTTATTTTGGGCAGAACCCATATCTCTGGATGGTACTGGACAGGGTTTGGGAAAGTGTTCAGAAGAGGTATACCCAAAGGGGGTAATTTGCTTGGCAGGGTTTAGTACATATATGGAGGGCACCCTTATCTTTACATCTCTAGGACTTGGTATTCATCTCAGCATTGGTACCTGAGATGTGTAAGAGATATGAAGTAAGAGTCTGGAAGCTTGTAGTGATGCATGATTAGGATTTTTTTGCTAGCATTCTGGTAATAACTTCAATACTCTTTTGACTGCATTAGTTACAGTTTTATATTTGAGGTTCTGAACAGATTTGTTTGCAAAATGAAAACGAGTGGTGCATTTGTCAGAAATGAGAGCTGTATGATTTTTGTTTTCACATGCAAGCTAATTTGTGACAGAGATGTGGACCAGCTCTGGAGAGGTTCTAATCCCTATAGTTCAAATAAAATATTGATGATAGTTTTTTTTCTTGTCCACAGTTCTGTTGTGTTACAGCTACATAATATTACATCATCACATTACTGAATCAGGATAAAATATACCAGTCTTTTATTTAATGTGATTTGGCCATATAATGCAAATATGGCTCAGGTGGGCATATTAGTTACATGAAAAAAAATGTGATGGAGAAGAAAATGTGTGGTTTAAAACATAGTAAAGTGGGCAGGTGGACTCAGGTTTTTTAATTGGCTTATTAAGGAATACATAACAGAAGTGCAACAAAGTTATTTTTATTATTCCAAAATGCACAACAGACAGTACAAGTGTTTACAGATCATTTTTAAAAATGTATCTTCTTCCATACTTTTTTACTACAAGCTACTGTGTTTTGCAATTTTAATTGAAAATTAGCTCATCCAGAATGTAATAGTTCCTGATATAGATAATATGTTTAGTTTTAACTGAAGTCAACTCATGTTTAAAACTGAAATGAATGAGAGGCAATTTTTTTAACCTATTATTTCACCACTTTTAAAACTTCACTAGACCAAAGAAAATGTCCATGTGGATTAATCTTATAGATAAAATCAAGATTACTAATATATTTCAGTAAAAAAAGCTAAAAATGAAATAAGTTAAAATATCTATTATCTATTATGAAAGACAGACAAATTCCCTTTAAATAAACACACCTGTAAGAGTCTCAAAAGCAGACATGCCAGGTCACCTCAAGAGGTCATCTACTTCAGTCCCTTGCCTCATGGCGAATTAACTTTCTTTGTGTCATTACTAACAGATTCAATATGTTCTTGAAGACTCGTAGTGGTCACTACTCCACAGATCCCGCTTCCTTCCTCCCTTCCCCAACCCCCCGACAATTTATTTCAGTGTTTGACTGTCTGTACCTTTCGGAAGATTTGCTAGTGACTACTCTGAATCTTTCATTAGTTGTTCTGTTCACTATGAACATGGAGAACTGAGTGCTCCTTTTTTGTTTGTAACAGTCTTCAAGCATGTAAAAGGTTCCACGGATTTCCCCCCTTGTGTTACCTCCCATAAGCAAAATAACCACATGTATTTAAATCTTTTCCTCCTAAGATGTTTTTTAGGCCTCTTTCCATTCTTATTACTCTTCTGAGGATTTTCTCCAGTTTTTCAACACCTTGAAGTTCTGTGTGCAAAGCTGGAAGTAACAACTCATCTGAGCCTTATCGTGTTGAACTGAGTGATGGAAGTAGGTTGTCTTGTAAGCTCTGCTCCTTACGTTCCCACTTTTCCGCAGCAGTGTGATACTGTTGACTCATACTTAGCTTGTACAACCTCCAAGTCTTTGGTGCTGAACTGCTGCTGAACCAGCTGCTCTCCATTTTGTGTTTTTGTAGGTGATTTTTTCCAATGAAGATCAGTGTCTTTTCATTTTCCTGATAGGATTTCGTTCTGTAGGTTTCAGATAATTTTCCTGATAATGTGAGATAATTTTCTGTTCTGATTCAGTCAGACCTCCAGCTTGCTTCCAGGCCATCCCAGCTACATATTGGCCGTTGCAGAATTAGATTGCTGCAGAACTCTATGAACTTCCATTCTCAGAAAGCACTACTGTGAACTACTTTCAAGGCATGTTAGCACACTATGTTTGTGCTACTGGGATCAGTGCCTCTAGATTCATGCCAAAATAATTTGTGAGACTTCTATGTTAAATAACATTAAAAAAAATATGTTCTGTTGCATAATGAGAGGAAATCCAGTGTTTCTGATATATGGCAAAATTTTCAGAATTGTTTAACTGACTTAGGATAAGTTTACTCAGGTGAAAGTAGAGAGCTGATAATTCCTTTTTCAAGTTAGCCAGGTATGAACTAGAGTTTATGTTATTTGTGGTGGTGTGGCACTGAGCCTGAGCTAACAAGCCTTAGTGATAAAGCACAAGAGTTCAGGTGACATTCACATTTGAACATAGATTTTGGCTCTTAAATAAACATGCTGTTGGTATTTACAGATTATAATGACTATGTGAAATATTTAGCCAAAAAAAAAAGTCAAGATCTCCACTGAGAGAGGTCTACAGTCCAGCTAATAGAAAGTGAGGGCAGAGGTATTGATTGTAAGAAAACCAGTGCTGCAAGGCTTTTTAAAATAAGTATGTTCTGAGAAGAGATGGAAAGCCAGGGGTAATAAAGACTTGGAACCTGGGAACTTTTTGAAAACATAGGGTAGCATAGAGTAAGATAAGTGAACCAGGCAATGGAGATTCAGGAATATGAAGAATGAAATTGTAATAAGAGAAGGCAAGGGCAGAAGGAACTGGAAGCAGCATTCGCTAGACCTAGGAAAATAATTTAAGGAAACTGATAGGTTAAGTAGCGAAGGCCTGAAGAGACATTTAGTCAGTAGCTCTCCATTTTGGCCTTAAAAATCTTTGTTTAGAAACTTGGCCGTTTCTAGATGGCCTTGCCCATTATCTTCCACTTAAGCCTGATCAGTACCTTTACTTAGAAGTGAACATTTAAAGCCAAACTGCCATCTCAAGTACCCTTCAGTGATTACTTCCATTCTGACGGAAGGAGCAGTAGGATGGCCCCAGTCCCCTCACGGTGCAGTCAGTGGTGTCTGTGTCGCAGGTCTCACAGTGGCACTCTGTAGCTACTGGGTACGAATAAAAAGATTCGGGATGGTCACCACAGCCAGGGATCTTCACTGTTTCATACACAACCTGCTTGAAGGTACATGTTTGCTGAACGGATGATACTGGTGGATATTTATAGACTGGATCCTGAAAAGTACAAGAAGGAAACACCTATTTTGAAATTTGTTGTGGGGTAGAATGCCATTTTTTTATAAAATAAAGGACCTGATATGAAAATTAATTAAACCAGTGGGAAAATCCCACTGAGAGGAGAAGGATTTGGATCAGGCTCTTCCAATTCCACCTAGATCCTTAGATTTCTCCTTTCAGGAGGACCAAAATGGCAAATTTGTGTCATACCATCACCAGGCAATCTTGCAGGTCAATTGCTTGATTCTTCAAATTATTTAGAAAGGTGGAGAAGTCTACATAGTTATGGCTACTTTATTGTATCCATTTGCAACCACGATCTGAACACAAGGTAGAGATCCCTACTATAATACTTTCAGCTCTAGTTATACAACATAAACATAATGTATGCAGCCAGTTAAAGATCTGACTTTTACTAGCATCTTTTCACCCTTCCCTTTGCAGTTCAGATTGGCTGTGTATCTACTTTGCTGTCAAATAGCATAGCAGTTACTCAGTTCTGCTATGTGTTTGTTATGAACTGGGGAAATAGTTTATTCATATATTACTTGGAGTATTTAATTCTGGTGCCTGAAATTAAACCTAAGATTCTCACCCTTGTGAAGCAGTATCCTGAGCACCACGTGGCATTCACTGTGATACAGAATTCACATTCTTCTCTTTCCACTGCTATAGTAATATTGGTCAGCTGACAGCTATTGCAACAAATTGCTTTCCAGCAAAATAACAGCACGTAACAATTAACTGTCTTCATCCTGCGTAGAAAGAAACAAATATATCTATCCTGGAGAAACATTTATAGTTATAGTCAACAAGAAATATTTATAGAAACAGGGAGAAACTGAGTCTTCACATTATCCTCAAGTAGATCTATAATAGCAAGCTTTCAGAAACATCAGTGAGAACATGTGATAAAGCCATTAAATAGATCTATCCATATGTTTATTGTTAAAGGGGTTTGATTTTCCTAAGCAACTGAAATAACACGTCAGCAGTCTCTGCAGAATAATAATAGCAGAGTACCATACCACTTTCAATGAAATATTTTTATCTAAGTTTCTGCACAGAGAATGTGTCCTGCCTTTTAGGAGAAAGAAAAAGAAGCAAGGGAGAGAAAGAGCAAAGTTTCAGAAGCAATTAATTATATACAGTATTTCAATTTGAAAAAAGATTTCTAGATCAGAATCTGAGGAAAACTTACCTGTATTCTACTTGCCTTCCTGGTAATAGCTGTAGTGAAAAGAAAGCCCTATGCTTACCTTTTATACTAAATCGGGTGTAACTTATACCTTGAGGATTTGCAGTGTATTAATGCAGCAAGCATTAGTTTGGTACTTGGTGAAAGCAGATTAATGTTCAGCCAGACAGTGAGATCAAGCCTTGTTAACAGGAAAAAAGAAAAGCAAAACATACTCAGGAAGTGATGGTGAAGGTTACTGTCACAATGTCTTTTTAGAAGTTTCACTGGATTTGATTCAGTTGTATTTAGAAATAGCTGAGCCATTCCACAATTTGAAAGAAGATTGAGAATGCTATTTTTGGAAAAGTTCAGGTATTTTAACAGTGCTTTATGTCAGCCCTCAAACTGATACGCTTGGGGTGCAAGCTGGTCTTCTGGTAATTCATAGCAGAGATATCGCTAGAGTGTTTCTTGGCTAATGAGTGTGTGTCTGAGTTTTTCAGGGTATCAGTCTTAATCATTTTTCTCTGAATTAGGTCTTACCCAGTGAGTTGTGTATGTACTTGGTTATTGATCTTTGGTTCAAGAAAGCTGGTAGTGTGAGTTTTGTTAAACCATGAATAATTCCACTTTTCTTTACCATTTAAAATACCACTGTGGTTTTCCAAAATTCAGATTTCTGTCCCAGTACATGCAGTCCTGGTTCCTATTTATCTCATGGTCACCTTTTTTTAAACTTACGTAAGGGATGTCTGTATTGTGGAAAGGAACTATAAAAATGTCAATACGAGGCTCCAGATCTGTGTTTTCTGTCAGTGATCTCAGATCAAGTATTGTCATGTTACAGGGAAGATGATAATATTTTTAACAGGCAACCATGCAAACTCAACTTGAATGCTTTCCCTAGTTTGTCATGATAATAAAAGATTCTATGAATAGCGTTCCCCTGCTCGCTGCTGTTTTCCTGCATTCACAAGTTAGTGATGTGTGCCTTTTCACCAGAATAATGACACAGAAATAACTTTGTTGAGCTTCACATATCACTTCTGGGGAAAATGACTCACAGTAGAACCGTATTTACTATCACCTGCCCAGAACAGCCAGTCTTGCTTTGTTATGACTGTTCTATTATGGTCAGTCTGACTTTTACAGAAATCAATCCACAAAAGAAAACTGGGCAAGGACATACAGTTAAAAGGATCTTATCATTAAAAGAAATTCTCACTAGCTTATTAGTTGTCCTGCAGATGGGATACTTTTCAAATTGGCTTTTATAAATGAGCCCTTTAAGTGTCTCATACTTTCCTGTGGTCCTGCAGACTGGCCATCTGTTCCAGTTTCCATCCAGTCTGCAATACCTTAATTTGTTAATGAATTTCCTATCACAGCAAAGTTAGAAAATGATCCGCAAATTTTCCCTGGACATCTCCTGTAATAATAACTTTGTTTGAATGAGAACACAGCTCAGTTAAATATTTAAAGAAGTCAAGCAAGCAGACATGTTCCTCTTTACTAATATAAACCCTGCGATAGTTTCATAATGGTGTTTTGTGTTGTTTAGTGTCAATGCAGCCTGTCTTCTTAGAGAAGATTCTCACTTGTGAATCACAAATTCCAGAGATGCCAGACAAAAGCTGATTACAATTTGTTATGTCCTTACTGAGGATGTGGCCTTTTTAAAGTACTAATTTAGGCAAATTAAATAAAACTAAATAAACTTCATTTGCAAAAGACAAGACCGAAAATATCGAATCTTTCAGTTGCAATGATCTGTTTCATGGTTTGGGGAAGCCTTACGCATTCACTAAAACCATAGTTTCAGAAGCAGAGAGTACAAGTTTAGTCTCTGCCATGGTGTTTCTTCCCCCACCTATTTCCTTACTCTGCCCCAGTCAGCTGCCTCACTTGTGGCAACACATATTGGGGAAATCATTCTGATTGAAAGGAAAAAAAAACATCCCAGCCGTCTTTTACAGCATTGCTGTTAATCCTTGTTCTACAATGAAATGAACAGCTGTAGCAGTGTGATGGGATTGATTGGGGAGTGGGAACAAGAGGGGAGGTTAACAGGAAATACTTTACATAGTGTTCTAACTGAAGGGTTCGTGAAGCTACATCGTAAACACAATACAAACTTTTTAACAGGAAGATTTCATCCTGCGCTTACTTCAGGGGCATTTATTTCTGTAATCATCAGTTGTAGGTTGGTTCAGCAGCTGCCAGCTCTGCTAAATTCATTGTGTGAATATATGAACAAGCATTTTTAGGGTAATAGAAAATTACAAATTGAAATCAACTAACCACCAGTCTATCATCTGAGGAGTGATAATTTGGTGAGTTGTTACTTGGTTGACTTCGATTTTATTCCCACACCTTTTGTTAGAAAGATACAGTAAAGGAATGAGTTTTCGTGATGGGCAAGGTACTGTGTAAGTACATGTTTTTCTAAGGTTATTAGTTCATACCTCTGGTCATACTTACATGCTAACTATATCATACTCCTTCAAGTTTGTATTCCCATTAAATTAAAAAAAGGTTATGGTAGTTGTGATGGGAATAATAAATATTATTTATTCAGAAAGCTGTCATTTCACATGTATGTGAATGTTATATGTAGATTCTGTGTTACTGAATTTTGTATCTGTTTGAGAAATAAAAATGCTTTCCATTTAAAATGGTTTATATTTCAATTTAGGGAAAAACGTCAGAGGGAAGAACACTTCCTCTTCACATGCTACAGCAACTTCTAAGTGTTAAGTAATGGTTTTGTCTACCTAGTTCTTAAGCAGTATTGGCCATCCTAGATTTAGCATTTGTCATGCTTCTAAGCTGAATGCTAGGTGTTGCCCAGGTTGTCAGAGAGGAATTATTGAAGCCATACTCCTGGAATTCTGTGTTGGTTTACATATGCAGCCTAGGAAATTAAAAGATACTGTGGCATGCCAATACAGGAAAATTCTGACAGGCCTGTGTGTGCTCTGCTCACACCTGGAGCTAGCTAAGCAATTTGCAGATCTGGAATCTCTTTGCAAATGTCCTGTTTGGATTGGAGCAAAGCAATCTCATGTTCTTTCTCCACTTTTCTAGGGTTATCTTACTAGTGGGTCAGTCCATTGTGCAGAATCCAAGCTCTAGCACACCTTATAAAAGGGCTCAAGTTGCTGCAGAATCCTGTAATTGCCTTATTATTGGGAATGGAAGAGTTGGATAGAAATAGCTAGCACTTAATGGTCAAGACCTCTGTCAACAGAGATTGCTGTATTACTATTGAAGTGAGTGGGGAAATCTGGCAAATGCCATGACAGAAGACCTTTTCTTCAACATGGATGGGGAGTGGGTTTATCAGAGTGTAGGTAGTCCTGTGGACAAGACTCTCCAACTTTTGTGCAAGCCATAGTGGCCATCAGATTCATGTGGCTGTGCTAATTCCTTAGTGGCATCTCAGGGAAGTAAAAGGCTTCTCTGTATTGCGATTTTTTTGTATTCCATGGCTGTTTCCCTTGGACTACTTACTGCTGTAACCTAGCAAGCCATCCTGACCACTGCTGCCACAAGACAGCACTTGCTTTGCTGTTTCTAATCACTTCAACTAGAAGTGCTGTGACACATCCTGCTGTTGTTTCCCTTCTAAGTAGTAAATGCTTTTTTAATTCTGTTTGTGGTTTAGTGGTTGGTTTTGGGGTTTTTTTTGGTTGTTGTTTGTTTGCTTAGTTTGGTTTGGTGTTTTTTTTTATTTTGTTTTTATTTTGTTTTGGCAAAAGCATATAATACAGAACAGAAAGCTTTGTGTTTCATATATATCCTAAACTAACAAAATTTCTTTCTTCAAGAGGGATGGTGGTAAGACTAGCAATTTCGTTACTGCAAATTGTAAATCTGCCTTGCTTGAAAGAAGATAGTTTGGATCTTTCAGAGAACTTTAGTATCTATGAAAGTGCTGTTAGAAAACTTGGTTATATGTGTGCAACACATCCACCATGAGTAATAAATCTGACTGTCTTGATAGTTGTATTAGTTGAATAGTTGATAGTTGTATTGAAGATACATGAATTCTCAGGTTATTTATTTTTCATTTTGGTTTGGATTTAAAAATTAAATCAGCTCCTGATTAATATGGCTTAAGGCAGCAATGTGCAACTAAGTGTCTCTTTAGCAACCCAAGATCATTGTTCTCCGAAACAGAAGTCCAAATAGATTTTTTCCAAAAAATTACCAAAGAAGAAGATAGTTGAAGTTGTATTGAACCTTCCCATTATTGAACCTTCCAGTTGAAAAAGTGCGATGTCTGATATAAAAGGCAGGTCTGTAAATTATTCCAGCTGCAGACTAGCTTTAGCTTCTAATATATTCTTTTTAAGCTGTCAAGGGAGATGATATATTTTAAGCACATTTTCTATGTGGTTGTGTCAAGTTTCTCCTGCACACAACCTGTCTTGCCTGAGTACACTTCCTCTCCCCTTTTCTGTATTTGCCCAGTTGTTTTTCTGCACAGCTCCAAATCTAATTTAAGGTTTTTAAAGCAAAAGATCTTATGTACCCAGTAGTTGACTCAACTGATATCCTTGAAGTACACAGATTGCAAATTGCTTCTGAATCTGTGCTTCAGAATTCCCTATATGGGCTTGGTATTTCACAGCACAGCAGCACAGGCTTGTGTTAAGTGAATTGAATGGAGTTTTGTCTTTTCCTTTTGTTGTTGCTCTTGTTGCTCACTACCTGTGGAGCATGTCTTTTGTCATTGCATTACCACTTTGTCTGGGGTTTACTGTGATTCTTATTAAGATCATTGGAGAGACCCTCATTGGTTTCAGTGGTAACTGCATTAGGTTGTTGATCACTATTGTTCAGTACAATTTTTACTGATACTGTTTTAATTTCCCAGCACCGATGATGCAGAATTGTGAAGTAGCTTGGGCCTGCCAAACACACAGCTGGATAGTTGAAACTAATTAATTTACCAGAAATGGTAATTTTTTGGAAA
Organism: Falco peregrinus; assembly: GCF_023634155.1. Taxonomy (NCBI): domain Eukaryota; kingdom Metazoa; phylum Chordata; class Aves; order Falconiformes; family Falconidae; genus Falco; species Falco peregrinus. The sequence continues at coordinate 14,107,605 of NC_073729.1, forward strand.
AAATCTATTTGGACTTCTGTTTTGGAGAACAATGATCTTGGGTTGCTAAAGAGACGCTTAGTTGCACATTGCTGCCTTAAGCCATATTAATCAGGAGCTGATTTAATTTTTAAATCCAAACCAAAATGAAAAATAAATAACCTGAGAATTCATTTGGAAAGCCAAATCCATTTTGACTGCATTTGAGTGCTTTGGTGCTGCATATGCTTCCTGAAAGTAAGTGATTGAGAGAAAGCTGAGATACTTGGCTTTGTTGACACAACTTGCTGAGTGGCAAACCTGACAATTTCTGAGCGAGGAGGCCTTCTGCTTTTCCTTCTTTTCAGTGTTTACAATAAATGTACACAGATTCCATCTATAACAACATTTAATTCTTTTTTTAAACTTTTATGTAAATACTACTTTGAGACCTAAATATTAAAGAATGACTTGAGTGCAAAGGACAAAACCTGCCGTTAGTAGTTTGTAAGGAATGATTAAATTATTTTTTTTTAGGTAGCTTATTTCACTATCTGTCATGTTCATATTTTGTTAAACCTAGAAGTAAAAAAAGACAATGTTTCAGATGCTTTAAAAATATTTCATCATTATTTCTATCATGTTTTGTAGCCATGTTAAGAAGCTGGGCAAGCATCTGTCTGTGATGGATTTTAGGAAGGACTTCTGAAAAAAACATGCATTTCTTCAAAAACAGTAAGTTTGGGAGGGCTGTACCTTATTAGCAAAGAAACATCATCTGCTAGTTGTTTTCAGACTATAGCTATGATATGCAATATAAGGCTTATTCGCATCTTGCTGACAGTATGCACTGATGACACAATAAAGTTGAAGCAGAATGATTCAGTACAGTTGGATAATGGATGAAACCCCATCTTATTTAGGCTGCTAAAAAAAGTCCTATGCTGAAGATGTCTGACCCATATTCTTTTTGCAAGTGCAGTAATTTTTAGGTCAGATTGCTTAAGAAAAATAGGTTGAAGAGAATGCATACAGTCACAGCCACCTTCAGCTGTGATTTTAACATTTTATCTGACCAGCTGTATCTACAATATTAACTGCTTTTAGGGATTCTAAACACTTTTATTGAAAAGATTTTTTTTCTCAGCAGTCCTATCGAATCTTTATTCTAGGGCATGGAGCCATTATTGTGCAGACTATATAGTGCTGGAGTTGCTCTCTAAGCTGTAGGAGTTTAATTGTGATCAGATTGCAAATTTGCAAAGAAATTTCATGAAACTGCTGCAGGAATCATTAGTTGCAGAGCTTTAATAAGGACACAGGTCTGAAGCTTAGGAAAAAAGCTTTACAGGTATCAGCCCGGTATATAGCTCAATACAAAAACAGATCTCATTTTTTAGGTTGCATTAGCCGAATAATGAAATAAAAATTGAAGCATTGTGTTTGGCAAAAATTCCTGGTGAAAGTGTATACTTCCAGCCTATAATTCCACCAAATCAGTGGTTAGCAGGATCTGTGTTTACTGTTAGCAATTAAAGATGCAGCTCTTTCCCTCCCATTCTGCCTTTTTCTGTTCATATCATACTCTTTCCTCGTTAACCATGCTGCAGGAATGCCACAGAACTGAGAACTGGATGAGTCTCAAGGCATAAACAAAGCAAGCTGTTGCAGGGAAGCAGACTTCTAGGGAGGGAAAGAGAACCATGGTGGTCTTGCCCCTTTTCCCTGCGACAGAACTTGAAGTGTGTGTGTGACAGAGTGAGAGTTCAGGGTTTTTATTGGAAGAAACAATTGTCTATCTCATCCCTCTAGATGTTTTCCTGGCAATAGCCAGACCAAGAACCCAAGGTTTCTCAGTTTTTCTGGTAGCAGCTCTCTGACTTCAGCATGCCTGTTCTGAGTACCAACAAATCAGTTTTGCTCTTTTTTTCTAGAAGATTTGACCTGGCACTGCCAAGTGGTCATTGTACTACAGGAAAAAATCCAAAATTGAGAAGATATACTGAAAAATAAATATCTGAGCACATTATTGTCACTGAATTTTAAACCGCAGTGTGATAGCAGTCAGAAAATCACATTTCATTCAGATTATTTGCCTGCTGAGGCCTGAATGCATTTAGGGGAGCAATGCACAGGCACCATGTTTATTCAGACAAATATAGGTTTAGAAATCTTATTTGGAGGTCTGTTATTTTAGGTATTGTGTTAATGGCTTCTGGGTTGAATGATGTTTCTCGGGTGATCATTGGTGGTTGAGTAGAGAAGTGCACAAAACTGTTTGTGCCATGCCATATCATCATCCTTTCATGCCCTTTCTAATCCACAGGGGAAACCTAGAAATATTCCTGATAGGGAGCGGGAAAGCGAACACTTACAGCCTAGGGGATGTGAACTCTAGTGACAAGAAGCACTCCATTATTTAAAGATATAAAACAACTACCTGGGAGGCTCTAATAGGAGGAGCCTTCTATATTGTGTGACGGAGAGCACGCACTGTTCCAGACTGTGCTCTGTGGTAAGACATATTAGCTGCTTAACCCATTGGGTAAATGCTCCTGTATGTGACATGACTTCAGAAAAGCTTTCTTATGGCAGAAAAATAAAGCTACTTGATGGCTGGAACCTCCAGGCAGAGTCTTGGCCAGACTGCCATCAGAAAATCCTACTTATTATCCAGTTGCCTTTAGTATACTGGAGTCCCTCTTATCTTGCCAAGGTCCCTAGAAACTCTAGCCCCTTCTGCCCCCTCTCTCTCGTTAGGGGCTTGGGACCCTCCTCTCCTACCTCCATGGCAGGTGTGAGGCAGTGAGAGCCCACTTGGTAGGCGGCTGTGTGGGAATGGGGGAGTGTGCGATGCCCTGCAGGGCACTGGGGTAGGCAGAATTGCTGAGTGGTGGTGTGGGGAAGAAGGGACAGGGCAGGCATCATGCAGGACGAGTTGAATGAGCCAGCCTGTGAAATCAGGGTTACTAAATGTGATTAAAATTACCTTGAAATTGGATACTTTTGGTCCCTGATCACCTTTTTAAATATTGATTTATGTTGTGTCTGTCTAGGCGTGGTATTAAACAGCTGGTTGAAATGGATCAGTCTAAACACTGGCTGCTAGCTTTATAGGAAATCCATTTGTAATCTCTGTAGTACTGCCTGAAAAAGAAACAGTCCCACTCAATTGCTTTATTAATTATATAAATGAGCAAGATCATAGTTGCTGATAATTAAGCAGGTTTTGTGGCTTGTTGTGGTGCCATCTCGTGGTTCTTGAGTAAAAGTTCACAAGTTCCTGAAAGTTACTTCACAGCTACAGCAGATTTTGCAGCATTGCGGCAAGCAAAACGAAATGCTACGGTTTAAAACCGAAACAGCACTTTAAGCCTCCTGGCTATTGGCCAGACTCCTGCCGTGCTCAGCCCTTTCTGATCTAGTAAAGCCTTTGGGCAAAAAGAAGTTTCAGAACTCTCACTGTAAAGGGGGGGTGATAATACACCAATCTTTAAATGCAGTGACATTAATTACTTCAGGCAGTTTTGCTTGTCCCTGTGTATGAGGATCATGGAGAACTGTGCTCAAGAAAACATGCCTTCTCTTTTCTTTCTCTCTAAGCTTTGGAACATTAAGCATAATGATTCCTGCTGGGGTCTTAAGCAGAGAATTGTTCTGAAAGCGGTGAGGGAAAGCGCAGTCCTGCTTCTAATGCACCTTGTTTGGGATAAGAAAAGAGGACTTACATAAAAGCACGTATAATGGTCCTCTCCATCTCATTTCCACCGACTCACTGCAGAGCTTGTATTCTGAGGGGCATTCTGATGAACTTCAAGTTGTCTTTCTGTGTCCTGTGAGGGAATCTCACTCATCTAACTATTCTCTAAACCTTGAAAAAGAATAATGTTTACTGCAATTTGTACTCCTTGCATTCCAATGTAATGTTGTCAAGCAGATTGGTAATGAAAATCTGATTTTTATTAGGCTTTGGTTTTGTTTTCAATCCTCAAAAGCCAGGGAACTTTCAGAAGCATTAAAATAGTTATAATTTTGCAGCCTCCTATTTTGTTGATGTCCACTGTTTGCCATTCTGTTTTGTTGTAACATTTTATAACTTTTTATTGTATCCAGAAGATGAACAGACATTTTCAGAAAAATGGTTGTCCTATTTTTCTCATCTTGAATTCTGATTTCTGTTTGAGTGATTTTTATGTAGTGATACTTCTGAAAGAAACTTTCAATATGTCCATCTATCTGACAAAATTTCTGGGTGTCTGTAAATACTATGAATTCCGCAGTTGCTGGCCACATATGTTTTAGTAGCTCCAAACAGAAGGTTTTGCTTCACATCTCTGTTTCTATAAGTAGTGGACACAAAATCTTCAGAAGAGAGCTGAGCAGGCGAGGCACTGAATGAGAAAATGACTGCTGCTATATAATAAGCCCTTTCCTAAGTAGCCTGGAAAGGCTATGATGTGATAGTGCCACAGATGCAGTCTTGGAAGAAATGAGAACTGGTGTGTTCATTGTAGCCCGTGGAATGCTGATGGGTAATTTAATAGGCTGTGGGTTTGGTAGACATGTAAAATGCTTAAGGCAGATCTCTCACTGTCCGAGAACACTAGGATCTGCACTGAGGTCTGAGGGTAAAGGAAAGATGAGGAGGTGGACCTCAGACCTCGGTTATCAATCTGTTAGGTTTGACCATTTTAGAAAAAAATAGAAGGTTCAGTAGGTACTTTTGGAATCAGCTAAGAAAAGTTCCATCGTATGTCCACAACCATTCTCCCTTTCAAGTGAGGTCACAGGGGGCTTAGGAGAGCAAAGTTGCTGATGAAATCAACTGGTTAGTTACCTTCTGCAGACTGTAAGAGAGGAAGCTTTTTAGTGAATTCCTTGGCTGGTTATCTGAAATGACCATGCTTCATTAGCCATGAAAAGCGAGATCAGAGAAGTGGTTGTTGCCACAGTGAGAGGACTAGTCATAACCATCAGTACTATTTAAAGGATTCTAAGCAGTATTTAAGCCACTGTATTTGAATGGCTTAAAATGCAGATATTTTAAGGCTGTAGATCTGTTCTGCATATTTTCATACATATTTTTGCCTTCATATGCTTGATAACATATTGAAGGGTTATCCCAGAGAGTATCACGCGTGCTAGAGACAATCCAGTGTTCATGAGACCTATAAGCTCTGCAAAAAATGCCAGCACTCTGTATTCTTAATTTCTGTTCCTGACTACCAGTGTCATCACCTGCTCCTGAATTCTGGCGATTATTATAAGACTTGAATGACCTATTTAGCTGCTCTGAATTTTGAATGATGATTTTTTTCCTCCCTTATCTGCTGAATTTATTTCCTCCCACCCCATTTAGTATAGAACAGAAATTGTAAAAGATTATTATATAGTTTTGTAAGACACTGATCCCTATATAATCTGGGAACACTTTATAAGGAAATTGAAGACAAGTTTATTGTGGGTACTATAAAGTTGGGGAAATGGGCTGTCCTTTCATTCAGGCCTTAGAAATTATAATAATGTCTACTAGATATTCTCAAGTTCCGATCTGTGGGGATGGAAACAAGTTGTAGGAAGAAACTGTACATTCCCAAGAAACATCAGTTAAGACTCAGATAATTTCAAAAGCATACATAGACTTTTACATGCAAATGACATAGTATACCTGTTTTCCAGTGTGCATGTGCAGGTCAGAATTTTAATATCAAGACAACTCCTAGCCCACATTGAGATCAGGTCAAACTTGTGCAGACATCTGCAAGTCTGGCCTTTGTGTGATGTTCAAGGATCTCTCTGCAGCACTTCATTTAAAGAGTGCAGCTCCTAGATGTGCAAATTGGAATATTTATGATGTATAGAGACTATAGTTTCAGTCTAGTGCAATGCTGTATAACTGTCCCTGATACTCAGTCTACCTAGGTCTGAGATAAGAGTCATCTTCCAGGAATTATATCTAGAAGAAGCAATTCATGCTGTTTCCAGAAAACAGCAAAATTAATATTTTTTTGTGTGCGTGACAAAAAAGAACATTCAACTATTTGAGTCTGGATCTCTTCCAGTAAATCAAAGGATGTGGACATGGATTTTCTTAATTAGGGAATAATTGGATTCTGCCTTTCAAAGAAATTACAGACTTTATATCATAAAGAAGTAAATTGTGTAAGAAAAATAGATGCAAGTTTTAGGTGAAAAAGTTTGTTATATCTTTTGCTCTGCAGTGAACTGTAGTATACTACAACTAAATGGAGTTACTGTCAATGAAGCAAATTATATATTTTTACACTTTTTCTGTCTCTCAGTATTAATATTTGTATAGTCTGAGAGAAAACAGAAATATTTTCTGTGCTTCATAAACTTTTCACATAAGCTTACCATGCTTCTGTGCAAGACAAAATGTCACACTTCAACAAAGTTAAGAATGATCTCTCAGCTAACAAGCAGTACCTCAACAATTAACCAAAAAGGTCTCCTGTTTCCATAAATGACATCTTTACTATAACTGTCTTTGGGGGAAAAATGTTTATGAAAGAACTTTATAGCATACCTTAAAAATAGTTATAGTCAACATACTTACACTGCACTCTGTAACAATGGAAAAACTGGCATGTGAAATTACTGCTAGCAAGGATCTTGTATTTGGTCTGTTAAAACTGGAGCAGTATATAAAAACTAGAGAATACTGTATATAATACCTATATTAAAAAAAAAACACCCACAAAAACCCCAACTAGAAGCCAAAACCTAAAAACATGTGCACAACTGTATAGCCATGAGTCTGAATTAATGGAAGGATTGTGAACTTATAAACTGGAAAAGTAAGCAGAACCATAAAGGAAAATAATAAAGGAACAACAACAGGCTAATTCATTCAGGCTGTGGTAGATCCACCTGACAACCTTGTTCTTTTGACTTTTATAAGCAAGGAGACTACAGCAGATCTTACTTATAAGGTCTTCAGGAATGTGTTTGCTATTGTGCCATGTAAATTGTTGTTAGCTGGAAAAGGTGGCACATAGCAGATAGACTGTGGAGTGATGAAAAATTCAGTGCAATAATGAAAATTTTAATGAGATAAGAACCAGTGGTCTGAAAGAGAGACTCCAGAATAGTGTAAGCATCAATCTTATGCATCTTTTTTTTTTTCCATTTTTGCCCTGTTGTAAATAGTAGGTGAATTCACTGATGTCTTAAAGCCGGAAAACATAATTTGATTCAAAGATGAGGTGAAACTGGCGAAGTGAATTTGAAGTGAACCAAGAGAAACAGGATGAAATACAGTAACAAGTTGCAAGGTGGTGCAGTTAAGGAGTAATTGCAGGAATTTCTGCTATCAGCTAGAGCTTCATCAGTGTGTAATGGCTGACAAGAAGCAACACATGAGTATACTAATCAGCTGCGAGATATATATGTTTCAGCAGTGAAATAACAATGAAAATGGCAAACATGATGCTCAGCTATGTCAAACAGGAGAAATTAGTAATGCTGTTGTACTGGTAAGACCTCCTTGGGTAGACACTGTGAACGGTACAGATCAACTAAATCAGGTGAAGTTAAGCTGGAACATGTGCACTGCTCAGATAAGTATGGGAAAGGGAGAGCTTTGCCTGTAATTCATTAGCACGGGCAGGGTAGCATTCTCACATGGATTATGGTTGTAGGACTAGAGCTGGTTCTTGCATTGCTAGTCTGGAACAGGCAGTTCTATACAATGTGACAGTGTAGACGCTGGCCAAGAAAACTGCTTTTGTAAGCCTAGCAAAATAGGCTGAAAGAGATGTCTTCTCTTTATAAATTTAGTGGGAAGCATGTACAGGATGGCTAAATGCTTGAACTAAGGTACAGCGTCAGCTGAGCGATAAATAGTTATAAACCAGCCTGGAACCAGCTTTAGGAGGCAGTATGATGCCTTTGTTATTAGGAATACATTGTAGGCAGAGTTTGTCTGCTGATTTCTAGTCTTTGAATTATGTTCTTACAGATGGTTTTCAGATGGAAGAATAATTTCTGTAGCTGGGAGACTTTCACAGCAGTGCTCACAGTCCCTTCAGTTTCATATCATTGATTGCAGCTGTACAGTGGCAGAAGAAGGGTGATAGTCTCCCAGTCAGACTAATTTTATTATTTTGTAGGGTTTTTTTACTGTCATTCTGACAATGAAGTAATTTTATTTGCCTTAAGAAGAGTTTAGGCAGATTGTTTTTCTAATGAGATCGTTCTCTGAGATATTCCTCTGACTAAAGAACGAGTAAATTGTGAATACCCATCACTTTCTTTTATTGTAGGAGAAGACTAATATTTAAGGAATGTCATAAATCTGGTGTTTACATTTCTTACTATAGTTCAAGTGCCTTCCATTCTGTTTGCAGGGATTTTACGCATTACAGTCTTTAGGTCAGAAATGTGTTTCCTGTGTAAGAAATTTCAGAGAATACACTTCCTTCACTGAGGCTGCATGTATAAGAATATAAAGACACAGGTCTTTCATTTATTTCTAGTATCTTATGCTTCTAATGTATTTCTGATAATCTTCCTGCATGAATTTACTGTTTCTGATTTCCAACAGTATCATCTTATGCTGCTTCCTGAATTCCCCTGTGCTAAGTCTACAGACCACTCATCGTTTTCATTTATTTTTCTGCTGTCTTCAGCCTCTTCTTGTCCTGTCATTGTTAATGCCACCTAAACTTAGTTCTATTTTGAGATTTTTGGTGTGGGATCTGCCTTCACTGTCACAGTTTTCCTCTGAAGAAATTCTGATCAGCCCTTTAGTGCTGAACATAGCTAGAAACCATGTATAGCTGCATTTTTTCCTTTCCTTCTAAAAGCAAGGTATTTGGTTCATGTTACTTATTTTTAGGAGGGGAAAAAAAAAATATGAGAAAAGGGGAAAAAAAAAGAATGTCTTTGATATCAGAAAGGTATTTTTCCTGATACAGATATATTGGATTTCTCTATTAAAGCTTGTTTTGAGCATGTAGTGAACATGGACATGGACTCAGCTCAGATCTATCTTGTTAGCAATGACTTCTCTTTCAATTACAGAGTTAAATACTGCACTTGTTATTTTCTACAGTTACTGTCCTGTTCTATGTACAGTTTTGATACCCCATGAAACCTGCTTTAGAATGCTAGAATTGCCCAAGTTGGAAGGGACCTCAGAAGATCATCTGGCCCAATCTTTCATGGGAAAGGGAGCCTAGATGAGATTTTCTAGCACCCTGTCCATCTGCATCTTGAAAACCTCCAGTGATGAGGACTTTACCATATCCTTGGGGAGGTTGTTCCAGTGAATGATTGTTCTCACTGTAAAAAAACTACTTTTTTCTGGATGTTGAATGTGATTATGAAATGCAAAGATTACATGGATAGAACCAAACAGAGAAACTTAAACAAACAGAAACCAACCCACTCCCCTGAAAAGTATGGGTCAGACAACAAAAAATCTCTCCAGAGTCCTGTGCGTGTAACAGATACTTCTAGCCTGCTTCACATTTTGAGGCTTGTGCCCTACCATTCATTATCCTAGCAGTTCCACTTTTTGCAGTGTCTTGCCTGGTTTTCTTTTCTGCATTCATCCCAGAATAAGTGGACATGGCCTCTTGCAGCTGTGTGACTCCCCCAAAGCAAGCACGCTCCCTGGCAGAACTCAACAGTTCAGATGCAAGTATGCTGAAGGCACCTCCTGTCATTTATAACAGGATGGTGGAGTAAGCAGCCATCTGCTCTACAGGAAGCTAAAATGATATCATGGACACAACTCAACCTCCTGAGAAAAGTGGTGTGTGCCTTTATGCTCTGCCAGGACCTGGTCTTTTATTTTTCAGAGAGAATCTTAATTCTGTATTAAGCATGAATGTATGCTGAGGCATATTTTTGCACTGTTAGAAAACAGATTCTTTTGAAATTCTCTTTGCAGCGAACAGGGAATTTGAAAACAACCAAATATCGCCATAGAAGTCCTTGTTACACATCTACTCCAAATCAAATGAGAGAACAAAAGAAAAATAAATTCCAAATAAAAGGGCCATGGAAAAAACATTTTTGCGTTTGAACTGCAAGGCTTTATGCCTTCTACAGCTCTGGTAAAACACATAAACATAAACTTTACTAAACTATGAATTTGCAAAATATCTCAATATGAAATACCAGAGATATACTCAAAAATATAGAGTTTTACTGGAAAGAAGAAATGAACATGTGGTTCTAATTCTCTTTTCTACAAAATATTCATGCTGGAATTGCAGTAAATATGGGTTTAGCTCAGAGAAAAAACTAATAGCTAATTTTTCTAGAAATTCTTCAAGGTAGATAGTGCATATTTAGATGTCATTGCAGCAGTATCTTTCTTTAGCACAAGAACGTTTTGCTTTTGTGTGTAGCATACCACTTGTACTCTTACAATCATTAATGGTAATCCACTAGGGTTTCTTTTCAATTGAGGTTTGAATTCAAAGGACTGCAAGCATGCAATATGATTTAGCAAGCATGGAGGCAACAATGTTAGTTTCTCCCTTTTTCAGTGCTTGAGCTGGGTGTTTCTCATCTTCAATATTTTCTGTGCTGTGGAGTGATATTATCAGCTGTGGTAGCCAGCTTACCTGTGTTGAGGTTGAGAATTGTTGACTGGCAGTAGCTGAACATTTGCTCCTAAGAGTTTGACCTTGATTTCCATACTTGCTTAAAGGGAAAAAGAGGAACAAACAGTTACTTTATGCTTATGGTGGACTTTAGCAAGCAACTTCAGTTTCCTATGTGAATTCTGCCTGAACTGAGGCTTTACTGTCCATTGCCAAGGAATCTTTAACCATGTTCTTAGGGAAAAGCAAACAAATAAAAAAGCCAAAAAGGCCTTGCTGTATTCTGATTCTTTCTTTATGGCATTATTTAAGATTAATATAAAAATTATTAAAGCCCTTGTATCTGAAAAGACTGAAAAAGTAGAATTATTTCATAGCTATATCTGGGTTTTGTTGCGAACAAACCTTATTTCAGAATAACTGAACATCTGATGAAAATTTGGATGGATTGTGGGTCTAGTTTTCACATTAAAAAAAAAAAAAATCATACATGGCCTAAGAATGAAAACACTTGAACCTGTTCCTCCTCTCGTTTTGGTTTAGTTGTAAAGTTCATGGAAAGCTAGACACTTTAATTCAAAAGCAGAATTGAAGATTGTCGAAAGCTGAAGGCAAGTCCTATCTTGTGTACAGAAAAAATGGAGTTTTTCACAGATCTTTCTCATTCCTGATGCCAAAAGGCAGCTAATGTAAACTAGGTAACATAGCTAGGCTTTCTTTTGTTTCTTTAAAATTGCTATTGGGCCACTAGGAGCCCCAGTGTATTGTTTTTAAGTCCAGTGTACTCCTAAAAGGGAAGGTTGTCTGTACTGACCTGAATTGGTGAACAATGGCAGAGGAGCGTTGGGTGGAGCCATCCACCATGAGAAGGATCCTCTGCTGATCTATGTGACCTTAGTGGAGGTTTCCCGGCTTCCTGCAGAACTGGCACATTACAATATGCAAGCTGTTACATGCAGAATTCTATGGCTAATTGAATGTGCAATTATCTTGATGACATGCACAAATGAAATCAATGGTTTATACCCAGGGAGAAGATGTCCTCAGTCAGTGAATTGAGAAAACTAAGAACACTGAGAATTTTTATAGGGACCAGAACAGAAAAGGATTAATTCCCCCAAAGAGCTTTGCAGTTCCCATTATTCTTGAAGATTCATGTGTTCTTGCATTTGTCTACCCTGTGCTTGCTCCTCTGCTGGCTCACATCTTATTATCTCACAGAGCCTACAGAGACATATCAAAGTGATCCATTGCCCTTTCCTTATTGGGGATAGAAATTCACCAGTTTCACAGGACCTGGGTTGCAGTAAGAAAAGTGTTGAAAGAGTATGGGGTGATAAACCAAGATATGCTGTTTCTTCAGTCTTGGACTGTTTATATTGGAGGTGATCAAAGTAGACTCATTTTCATTACGGTGGGAAAATGTACAGGAGGATGCATGAAATGGAAATGAACTTTAGCTGTAGAATTTAATTTTAAACTAGATAGATTTTTCTTTTACTCCTTTATTAATGCAGTATATTTTCTTTGTCTTTTCCTCAAAACAGCCATAGAACTTTACAATCTGTCCTCAAATGACACTAGAAACGTGGGATGCCCATGATTTATGATTTTTATATGAAAATAGGCTATCAGGCATTGACAAGGACCATCTCAAACTGCTGCTGCAACCTCTTAAATATTTAATAGTTGCCAAAGAGCCCGGCCTTTATCAGAGCTCTGACATCTTGAAAATTTGATTCAGTTTTACCTGCAGGCCTAAGGATACTTTTCTGTCATTAAAGCAAGTGGAAAATATTAATGGAGAAAGACTTCATAATTGAAAATGAATTGGCCAGGGCAATGTGAGTGCACTGAATGTCTAAGCACATAAATAGTAAAACAGCAGCACAGTATCCTATGGTGGCAAAGCCTACATCAGCCTCTGAGATGCTCTGCTGCTCCAGAAGTACCAATGCCAAGGAAAATTAGACACCTTCTTTCACATAACAGAAACATTATACTTAACATATTTTGGGATTCTGAGGTATTAGCCCACAATTATATGCAGAGAATTCTTCATAGACTCATCAAAAAATACCAAAGAATAACAAGAATACTGAGATGTGTTTTTTCTTATCAGTAGCCAGAAAGAACTGGAATTTTTACCTCTGAGAATAAAATGAAATGAATTATATCTGAAAAGTACCCTATTCTTGTTTTTTGCATAACCTCCCACAGTTAATGAAATTGTGTCTAACGTGATTGCTGAATCTGGGATCCATTATGACATCATCTTTTTTTTGATTATCTGATTTCACATTTCACATTGTTTAATAGTCCACTGATTGTATATCTTCCATACCACTTACGAAGCTTTAGACTGTAATTTTACACAGTGTGAAACTGTGTTCTTTTTTTATATTCACAGCAAGAAGAAATGATTAGACCTGACCGATATACCTCTCCAATATAGAATACACGTTATTACTGGGGAGCTCTCGGCATCAAAGGCCAGTTTTCTGGTGCTTATTCTTTAAAAGAAAAGATGAAATCTCTTCTATTTGCTACTGCTTTCTGCATTGCATTCTCTTTCCAGAGGTTTTTTGGCCATGAATTCTGACGTTACCAGGTATTAGGAATTTTTGTTGAAGCTTCTGCTGTCAGCAGCTTGAGAATTTGGCTCCACAATTGCACAGTTCCAGAGCACTCTGACTCAATCTTGTTGGTCTGTAGCTAAAACAACTACATCAATTAGCACATAATCACAAATACCCATGTATTTGACAGAGCCTAATGGAACATCAAGAAACAGATTAACTTCTCATAAATCAGAGGTCATTATATAGGAGATAATCTGCATTGTAATGGAGAGTTAGTGCTAGATAAGAAATAGTTGTTTCAGATTGTTTTCCAAGATTTCCAATACTTTCTTGCTTAAAAAATGTGAGAATAGAAGAATGTGAGAAAATAGGCTCTTTTAACAGATTTTTCCAATTAATCAGTGTAAACAAGCCTAGGTACACAAATGTTGAAGACTGGTATGAGCCCTTATTCAGATCGGGAAAACAAAATACAAGTTTTTATGTGTCCAAGTAAACATTTAATCATATATTTAAAAGAAAATCAAAATTAGATAGTAAAATATGAATGTAAACTGATAGATTTTTAGGTCAGGCTATGTGAGTAAGTTTCCAGATCCTAATCTGACCCACATGCTTTCATGATAAATATTCATTAAAACTGGAACATTCTATCAAAAAAATGTCAATTTTTGAAAACGAGCACAGTGTAATTAAAAATATTTTATCATTAATTTTTCCACTATTTCTGTTTAAAAAAAACATTTAGTCCAAAGAGCTGGAAAAGAAAATGCTTTGGTGATGAACTGCAAGGTCAAAACCAAGTTAAACATAAAAATGCTCATGATCTGTGTATTTTCCATTCACATTTACTGACCAAGCCAAGTTGTGGGTCAGGCAGCTATCATCCTTACAGTGCTTATGGAGAGTTTTGATTGGAATATATGCTTATATGTAAGCCTGTAATATATTTTTACTGGTGTTTAATCCATTTAAACATGAGAGTATGTAAACAAAAAGAGTCTGAACTTGAGAGAAGACTCAGACCTTTATTTTGCGAAGTAGGCTTACCTGCTGTGTGGGGTATGTCTGCAAGTGAACAAGCATGGGGGGAAAAGTAAGCATCTGGCTTGCTGGAAGAATGACATAGTTGGTTACAAATATAGTCCAATCTAAATCTATGCCTGTGCCAGAAAGTAAAGGAGGAAAGACCTGCATCTAAGTCATGCATGATACCTCCCTGAGCTTCTCCTAGGGCAGTGCACATCATATGCAGCATGCTTCACTTGTGTCTGCATGCTGAAAGGCATGGCCAGCCCTGCAGTTACATACTGACTGCTGTGTAAGATTAAAGGCTTGTGACTGTTACAAAAAGACAGCAGGTTGGAGGCCTGAAGCACAGAATGAATATTGCACAGCCAGACCAATCTTCATGTCAGTTAATGTAGTTCAATTCTGACTGTATTGGCAATCTTCTTGAGCTTGACTTGATGCAAAGCCCCTCATTTTTTGTTAACGTTTGAGTATAGTTGAAGGAAAAGATACTGTTAAAAACGCTTGTGTGTTTCTTTGTCTTTTTTTTAAGCTGAAATTTTGTTTACTTAACACTAATATATACAATGGGACTGCTCACATGAGTGAATTTACTTGGAAGCATCGATTTTCACAGTATGTGATCTTTTGAAATCAACTGAATATCTGAATTGAAGGTCATTGTGAGGTGTGTTGTTCTGATTTATGCGTTGAGTCAATTCTGGCTCTTTTGTGAAGGCACTGAACAAAATGAAACTAGAGCTTTCAGACTTAAGCTTTCCATGGTAGGTGGAAATTTAAAAAGTTCACTCTGTCTTCCTTACTTTTTCCTCTTCATTTTGATTAGCAGTCTGACCACGAAATCATAAATTACCAATTTCATCTGAAGTTGAACTCTTTACAGGAAGTAAATGATTCTCCAAAGGAAAGGGTTCCATTTAACTTCCAATAAATGATCATTAGTCAAAAAAGGTCCTTTTTTTTTTTTAATGCTGTTGTGAGACAAATAGGGGTCTACATTTGCAAAATCACTGTTCCAGAGTGCTAGGAACTTTTAAAAAAATATTTTTGTAAACACTTAGGACTTATTCTCAGATAAGACTTGTAAATTACATTTTTATGCACAAACTATATATTGTAACTAACACTCCCGTTTAACTCTTTGAACCCACGAGTCATCTATCAGGATTTATTGTAATTTTCTGATGGCACTTAGTAATTTTGATAAACTATTACTCAAAGCAAACCGTCTTGCTGTAGCATGGGAGGAGAAAAGAACATTAATGGCTCTTTATGGCTCTCATTTGCATCATTTTTATGTGAACGTTTTTTCTCTTGTGGTGCTTTTATTTTTTCCACTGTCATACCACACAACAATTATTAGTGACATCTTAGTGACATCCTCTGTACCTTTTCAAAATATACAGCAGATTTGGAGCCAGGCAATACTTTGACATCAATAAGGAATGACAAAAGATGGTCTTGTAATTGTCAAATGTGTTGATGATCTCAGTCCTACAGCAGACAGACAATTTCCATTTCACAAACCCCCAGTTTTGACAGATTTTGCATGTAGTCTCATAAAAAAAGTTTAAAGAATAAACTGCAATGAAGACTGTTTTATATGCTCATCTCTGTTTCTCCAAATTAGGCCTGTGGGGGAACAAAGTTAGATAGTTGAGGCTGGTTTTGCTCAAAATTTGTCATATCATCACCTGCCATGTGTAAAATATCTCTGCTTGCAACAATATGTTTAACAGGAACATAATCAATTATATTTACAACTAGTAATTGGCTGAACAATATTATTCAACAATTTCACCAGCTTTTAAGTAATACAAGGGCAAGAAAAAAGGAATCTGATTACAAATAACAGAAACATATTTAGAAGTGGTAATGTATGTGAGTTTAAAGTTTGATTACAGAACGTATTTGAATCTTTCTGGCAATGACAAAAATTTCCCTAGATGGTTTTCTTTAGATGAGTATTAGTCTTTATAAATGATGATAACCTCTTTAAAATGCATTATTCTGGAAGATACAAGAATTCTGATAAAGCAGCCTGATTACTAGAATGTATAGGATCAAAACATTTAATTAAAAAATGGTGCCATCATCTCTTCCTCTGATGGAAAGCTTTCCATTACTTCTGATGGGCATTGAGCATATGTCTCTGAAGACTTGGTTTCAAAACTTCTAGTGTTAAATCTTGTTTTATAAATAAAGAATGACAAAGTGGGAACATAAGACACATTTACTAATACTCTTTGGTTTACCACAAAAAAGATAAGAGGAGTGAGGGTAAAGGAAGCTTTCCTTAATGGCATGAACACATGAAATGAATTTATTATGCTGTTACTGAGTGTTACTATTCAATTGCTGCATGTTCCACATAGTGTTGAATAATTTGGGTATGAGAAAACAGGTCTGCAAGACTTAAATGGGAGGAGCAAAAGATGCACATCTCAAAAAGATCTATTGTATTACATAATTTCAAAGATTCCAGTAAGTAACCATGAGAGTAAGTCACAGATTTTGCCAATTCAGTAGCTGTTGAGACAAAGTAGTTATGGACAAAGTAGCAGGATTTTCCTTTCCAGATCCACAAGATATCCTAGTTTTGTAAATTTAAAGTGTTTGTTTATCATTGCATATATATTAGAGAAAAGGGAAGGGTAAAGGTGGGACTAAAAAAGACCTGTATGTACTTTGGAATTCCAAATCAACATCATTGCTGTTCAGCCCAAATGGAATTTGAAAGTACTTGGTTAGCATTTACAATATCTGATTCAGAGTCCATCAAATAAATCAACAAGATTATAATAAGCTAACAGTTTAGCTCTTGTTACTTCCCTATATTTAGTTCAGGAACAATCAGAATAAATCAGATTAATATAATATGTTTTGTTATGTGGTTGGAGTTCAAAGATGAAGTAGACTGACTAGAAATGATTGAATTGAATATAAAAAACACCTCAAAATCTTGTTTAAATATTTATTTTTTATCAAGGATTTCTACTTTAGAGGTATTATTACTGAAATCCATGGAAATTTTACCAGTGAAGTGGAAAAAGGCTTGACTGATAGAAGCTAGCTTGAAAATGGATCGCTCCATATACAGTCTGAAGAACTGAATCCATTTGAAGGCTAGATTAGGAATGGTATAATTTTTAGATACTACCAGTTGTTTATATATCATTTACTACCAAGATATGGACTCCTTTATCTTTAAAATTACATTTTTTTTCCCAATTTCATCTTCAGTTACCTTTTAGGTGGTCCTTCACATACCAAGGAAATACAGGACAAAAATAGTATTACTTTACATAAGAGAGTGTCCTTATATAGCCAGTAGTACAGTTTAAGAGCTATGTAGGCTTTGTGCTGACATTGGTTCTTGGGTAAATTTCATAAAATGCAAGTGATCTTCTAAGTCCTATTAGTTCACAGTTGCTTGACTAAGTATAGGAGAAATCATTTATATTGCAATTTATTTATGTGAATAAATGCAAAATTCAATACCTGCAATTATACACCCATGTGATTTTGAAATTTAGATGTGAAGATTTGTGTCAGTAACATGTAACTGCATAAGTCTTTGTAGAGAGAAAATCCGAAAAGAATTTCTGTACATCTCTCCAGAAAACTTCAGTGGAAATCAGAGTGAATATATATGGTTCTTTCTTAGTAGCATTTCCTTATAAATTGTTTTGGTTTCTTTACCAATTTTTAAGACACTAAGCCACTGTGACAAAAATAAATGGGTACTTGTGTGGCTCTACAGTCGTGTGATATATACATTCTGACAATCTATCAAAATATAAAAAATCCCCCCAAACAGTAGTTTTCTGAGCTTAACCAATATATGTGACAGCTGGCAGGCTGAGTTTAAAGGATTAAGGTGCAGAGAAACAAAGGTAGCATAAGAGAGACATCTTTGATTTATTCATTGCATTGTAATGCAACAACACAAGCAAGACAAGCAAAGAATTTTTAAGTAAACAATTTATTGTTAAATAAATATTATTAAATGCTCCTTTTTTAGTCAGGATTTGTCCCTGCTACCTACCTCTCCACTGAAATTTTTAATCTTTTTTACATTGGCTTTGCTGTGGAAACTAATCAATCTTAAGTTCATCTCAGGAGACGGATTCAAAAGCTTGAATTCTGTGCCTGTTTTTGATGCACTGAGGGGTAATCCAATTAGATTTCTGTTTCTACTTACTGAATTTAAGCCTTATTGATGTTACAACTGCTGAATAAACATCTTGACATATTTACCAGTTAGTACGACCATTTTTGCTGGTTAGTTCTCAAATAGTTCGATCTATATGAGGGAGTCCAAAAGAGAACATTTCAGTTAATCCTTTGGAAAAAAGCCTTGAGGCACTGCAGTTCACTTTGCTATTAGTTTTCAGGTTGATTGAAATGGTTACACATTTTCCTGAGCATACCATGCTGTTATCTTTGTTTTTACAGGGTCTCTTCTTCAGTTTCATTTATTGGCAATGTAAACATCATTACTTTCCTGTTTCCAAAGATGAAGGCGTTCCTGCATGTTATAAAAAGCTTCTCAAGTTTGTGTTGCAAACCTTCTGAAAAAAGGACCAGAGTTCAACAGTAAGTTGTAGTTGTGAACATAAATAAGTAGTTTCTGTAATATTTGACCCTGTGGTACCCTTACTAATGTGATTTATAAATCAGATTTTATCTTGATTGAGTTGCTGGGGATACATAATGATCTCACCTTGAAAATAACCTAAATTGGTATTCCACTTACAGAAAAAAATCGTATACTTTGAGTTATAATCTAAACCTGTATCTTGCACAATTACTTCCTTTTGTATCTTGTAATGAAACACTCTCTATCACAAAAAAATAGTCTATCATCGATGAAAGAGTAATTAATCTAGAGCTAGAAAACACAGCAAAATTAACTTGTGAACACTAGGTAAATTGCATTTCTTTCATGATGTGGGTATGAAAGTGAATTCAGCATCACTGTAATAAAAACATGTAATGAAGTTAATTTTTTTAACAAAATAACATATTACTTAGAGTTCTGTATTAGAAACAGAGGTTTAAACTCCATTCAGTATGTCAGCTTTAACAAATGTTATACACATCTGCAGCCGCTATACAGTTTTCTAAATTAATCTGTAGTATATGGCCTTTCTGCAGTGGCTACAAGCCTAGCCCTTTTGTCACAAAAGTGCTTGTTGCCTTTTGTAACATGCTAAAAAGGTGAACAGCCACATGATCTTGAACATGAAAGAAAATAACATTTAAGATGCTTTATTAAAATTTACTCTTCTCGGGCTAACATGAAAATGTGATAATGACCGGGCAGCTTGTATACTCTAATGTTTCTTAATTAATTGTTGGCTTATTTTTATCTGGTATGTCCCTTTTCTTTTCCAGATCTGCTCCATCCACATGGCATTATTTTTACAATTATGTTGCCCTTGTGAGCCCTTGTGGCATGACCCATAATTTTTCATTTCACTTTCAGTACCTGATAGGTACTTTGGTGTAGGCTTTGCCATGCTCCTGCAATATAAAATATTATATGTTTTTATTGTTCTTATGCATGTAAAATTCTGAAAACACCATATTTGTGTAAAGCTCACGTGTTCTATCATCTCAGTTCATGTATATTGCAATGGGTCTAGAGGGGGATTCAGTCAGATGTTGGGGTTAGTGTGAACAAATCTATCATTAAAAAGTCTACCTGAGATTTACAGTGTCTAGTGGTCTATATGGAAATGTCTGGACTATCACAGGATGGAAGGAAAAGCATGGAGATATATTTATCTGTATATATATGTACATAGATAGATAGATGAGAGGAGGGGAGAGAGAGAGTGTGAGGTGTGTTATTGGAGAAGGTAACATTTCCCCATGGTAGAAAATTTAATGGTGTGTATATGTGGTTTTTTTTTTTCTCAAAGAACTATCTGGCATATTTTTACTCTTTTAGGACCCATATTTGGAGTGTTAGGGAATACGTGAGCACATTTTCACATTCCTCTTTCGTGTGAAGATTCCTCTTTAGTTTCCTCTAAATCCAAAAAGTTTCTTTGTTTATTTTATCTCCACTCTGAATGAAATGAAGATTCATGTTGCTGCTAAGGTACCATATGAATTTTGGTAGCGGTCGGTTTTACTGCTGTTGATGGACAAATAGGTCTTTTGTTACCCTTGCACTCAGAGTCTGATTCTTTGTTGCACTGGCAGAAATTAGGGCTGATGGTGCATGATTCTTCCGTGCACGCTTTCCTGCTGGACGTAACTGTTTGCATGTATGTTTGTACACTGACTTGTTTCTCTGAGATTTTGCTCCAAGAATTCAAGTCTTGTTTTGATGTTACACAAGACAATGTGCAAGGCAATGCATGGGTAATCTGGAAAAATTGTCAGCAAAAACCTTGATAGAATAGATTAAGAGTCCTTCTTGCTCTAGGATCGTGCAGTATTAGTTGAGGATGGTAAACACAGTGGTAGCTTAAGATCAAGACGTGGGAGGTAGGAATCAAATGAATTTGAAAAAGCATGATACTTAATCAGCTAGTCATCATTAGCAACACATTCATATAATGATACGCTGCTTGTCTTTCATGTGTTTTGTTTGAACTGCTACACAGTTATGTGTCCTGATAGTGAAAATTCAGAAAGCATGGAAAGGGAAACTCATTCCCAGTGTATCTTCTTAGACTTCCAACAAAACCCAACCTGTACTGCCACAAGCTCAGCTGTTAGAGAAGTAGAGTTGCGTGTGTCACTGTAGGCCTGTACTTTCCCATGCTGGAGAAACTATTAGTGTTACTACAAAAAATATGTAGATAATAAGGACTTTTTTTCCAATGCAATTTTTGTGCTATATCATTAAAAAAAATAAGCCTTCTTTTTCTTTTTCTT
This sequence comes from Falco peregrinus, assembly GCF_023634155.1. Taxonomy (NCBI): domain Eukaryota; kingdom Metazoa; phylum Chordata; class Aves; order Falconiformes; family Falconidae; genus Falco; species Falco peregrinus. Next base: position 14,128,654 of record NC_073729.1, read on the forward strand.
CTAAAAATGAAAATACACATGAATAGAGAACTTTGGTGGATAGGTGGGGTGTTCTGCAAACTCGGGAAACCTATTCCCCACAGGAATGCTGTCTGTTGGGTTTGGGTTTTGAACAACAGGCTTTATAACTGCTGAATACAAACGCAAAGATGAAGGTACAATTTGGCTAAAATTGAGGTTTGAACATGACAAATCATTTGGTACTTGAATCTTAAATGATGAGCTGTATGCATGCAATCTGCAATTAGTTCCAAATTAATCATTATACAAGGTTAAGAGAGCAATGAACTGGTTAAATCACATACCATCTGCTTCCCTGCCATATCTGATTTGTGTGGTACACGTGGAGGACTGGGATTCAGACTGCCAGGCTTCACGTCCTCTTTACCTAGAGGGAGAGAGAAAATATGGTTCCTTATATGTTTTTAATACAGATTCTTTTCTTCCATTCCTATCTGTAGGGATTGATTAGAAGACCAGAGAAAGTAATTTTGATAGGCAGACAGCTCCTTTTCAGAGGTGAATAAATGAGTAGTGCAATGGTCTGAGAAAATCACTGCAGTCTGCTCACTCTGTACCCCAGGTGGTTTCTTCATGTTTTTTTCTTCAGGGAAAAAAACAGACTATTGTCCTTTAAATAGTCTGTGCTACACTGGATTATCCCTTATGGGGTATATTACAGATACAGAAAAATGACTTGACCTATAGTCATTGAAAGCCAACACCCAGATGTTGAAGAGGCTGAAGCAGTTCCCTGAATTTTTAACTTCATTTAACCTATAAACCCCTTCACAGCTCTTTGCTCTTTATTTCACAGAAACTTTCCAGTGTATTCAGGCTTTAGTAGCTTGCTTTTGCAAGGTTAGAAACTAAGGAGAACAGTGGTCTCACAGTCATAAACTGAGTGCATTAGAGTCCTGTTCATGTTCCCATTTTACTTCGTGTTTTATGCTCCCTGTTATCAGTAACGGAACCAGGTGAATGGCTCCGTGGTTGGGGTACTGCCGTTCTAGGTGAAAGAGAAACTTTCTGACCAAGACATAGGTCTGTGTTGCTTAGTTTCCTGTATAACTGCAGAAAGACACTAGCTTCTCTGTAAGTGAATTCCCTCACTATAAGATGAGGTTCAATAGGACATCTTAATCTCAGAGGAATGTTGTAAAGACAACTGCTTGCATATTTTTGAGGTGATAATATATTGCAGCAACTGATGCCCTGTTGGTAACTGAGTCACTCTATGAACACTGTACCTTCAAATGTACATTCTGACGCCTACAGTTCCTGTGTTCAACTTTTCATTCTCAATGGGAAAACTATTAAACTTCACTATCGCAAGTCTCCTATTGTAGGTGTTTGTCTTGTGAGCATCCTGTGAGACACAATGAGTAGTTTTGTATTTTTTGAGCAAAACTACACACCCACTTATATACAAAGTTTGCATGTCCATTCTAACTTCAGTTCAGCTGCAAGGAGTGGTTTCATCAAGCAAACAGTGTAAACTGAGGAGGAAGAAAGCGAATAAGAGAAAACAGAATGATAATGCAAGGATGCAACTGAAAGCCTAAAATGAATACAATTCAGGAAGATCCTAAAGCAAACGTCCAGCCTAATCAAGTAAAATAAACAGGTGTCAGTATAAGACATGACTGCATTTTGAAAACAGCTCTTAAGAAATATCAGGAAGAAGCCTTTACGGTGAAAAGCTAATTTCATCCTGAAAAATGCCTCTAGTAACTGTTTCGCAGAAAGGCTGTTTTGTTAGTCTGGCTTCCTGTGTGGCAGATGAGGACACTTAATGAAACCACTTTAATCTGTAGAAATTATATTCTTCTAAGCTTTGTGGATTTATGTGCTGCTCTGCCAAATATCTGGACGGACTTACTTTTTTTTTTTTTGGCATTATAGCACAGTATTTTAGGTAATCGGAAAAATCATGGAGGATTTCTGTAGTAATCACTTTACAGAATACTTTTCTGTTTGAAACTACTTATCTGTTTTGGTCTTGCATTTGTGATTTACTAAAAATGCATCAGCCAACAGTGGGAGTTTTGGTGATGCAAAGACTTCAGAATGGAACTCGATTCTTTCAGCAGCTTTGTAAAAATGTAAAATCAGAATGAGAGCTGGGTTAAAAATAATATCCCCAGTCCTTCTGTCATTACTTGAGGAAGCTACAACCTCTGTTTTGAACGTGTTACTGTCCATAGTATCCTGCCTAAGGTCTCATCTTTTAAAGACTGAAATAAACAAGAATCTTGGAGATACCATTAATATTGCTGTAATAATTATCCTTGGATGAGTTGGTTTGAAGTGAGATGTGCTTCTTGTAGCCTTAGCTAAGTCATAATGTTGCCTTATGATTGTGCTTGCACTGATTATAATTGGATTGCTAATTGCTGCCAGGTCGTACTGAGTGAGTCCCTAAAAAAACAGATTTCTGTTAATTTGCTCTTGTACTTGGCTCAGACTCAAAATTTCTGATTATTTCTTCTTTTCTGCAGTCATACTTGGCCCATACAGGGTTTCTTATGGAAACCAACAGAGTTTTTCATAATGAATTGGCTCCTCCCCATTGAATTTTTGAATACATCATTGTTGGAATCGGTGCGCTCTCTCCTTTTTGCTGTGGTTCATTCTCCAGTCAATCTGTATTTTCAATCCTTGTGTTCGTGACCACAGTCAGAATTTATTTCTGTGGCATCTTGATCCGTGATTTCTTTTAAGAGATTCACCACATTGTTGCTCTGCTTCTCTCACTGTTTCTGTACATCAGTAAATGCTGTAGCATCATGTGACATTTCCTTTGAGACTTTCTGTAATGCTGCATCTTGTTTTTCTAAAACTGTACAAGAAGTAGTCTCCCAGGGTACTTTTTTTTTTGGTCCTTATTATACTCTCCACGTTATATCTCGGCACAAACATCTTATGATCTCTATGTATCTGTGAATTAGTCTCATAAATAGAAAGTGAATTAGAAGAGGATAACATGGCCCTAAGCTAGAAGAGGAAAACAAAACATGAAAGCTATGAAGTGTCATTGTAGATACAAAATACTGTTTGCACATTAAAGTTTGCAGGGACAATTAATGTATTTTATTAAATTGGGGAATGGTGGGAACACTAGACAGAAACACATGTTAAAAACTTACCATTTTCTTTCGGATATAGGCCAATCATTTTATCTAATGCTACCTCACCATTATACATCTTGCCTTACTGAGATCCTTAGACTGCCATACAAATGCTGTAGCAGGCAACACTACAGCAGAACACTGTTGGCCTGTGAGAAATCTGTAATATTTGGAATCATAAATCAATTTCAGCCAAGAGATGCAGAGAGAGCATCAAATCCTGGGTTAAAAAAAGAGGTGCTAGACTATAGGCGCTTGATGAACTGGACTGGAGAGGAGTCACCCTTTGTATGTTTTGACAGCAACATTGGCACTTGTGACCTCACCAAGAAAAGGGCTGTGCCCTCCATTTAATAAACTCACAAGTTAATGTGGAACAAAAGCCAACTGTGCTGTGCCCTAGAAGTTCTACCACCTGCTCTGTGTTAGATGCAATGCAGATCCCAAAATAGTTTTATGGCTGGCTTTTTCTGTTGAGGGGAGAATAAGCAGGTGGGAGGCCGTTGCTTCCATGAGTGAATGGTGCTGTGAATCTAAGACTGTTTATTTTTAAGTGAGTCAACAAGACAAACATACTAAAACATGTCTGTTGAAAGTGCTATCTTTGAGCAATCCAGCTTTGTAGCTACGGAAGACAAATCTGTGAGTCCTTTGAAAAAATCCTTAGGAGTGTCAGTCTTCAAACATCTGTAATAGTGCTAGTAGCTGTGATACCAGAATCATTCCTTACTCAACACGATGCCCCCTATCACAGGGGACAGATTCACAATGTTGAACAAGGGGGGGGGGGGGGGGGGAAGGGGAAGTAGTTCTTAAATTCTGAAATTATGCTGATGCTAACCATGAATGCTTAGAGGGATTCCTTCTCCCTCTCCCAGTGCCTTGCTATAGGTAGGCAAGACTGCTGTTACCTTTGGTTATACCCATCTTTTTTCATGCAGGAGTGACCTCCGCTGCTCCAATCAGAGTTTATGATAAAGCAGCCCTGGTGCAGTTTAATGTGTCTCACTTAGAGTGTATCTATTCCTTAACTTCATAAAAATAATATCCATTCTGCAAAAACAAAACAAAACAAAAAAAAAAGCAGTTATCATTCCTAGTAGTCCTACTTACTGAGACCATTAGGACCCATCCACTTCTTAAAAATCTGTTGTGAATCTGGTACCTTATAGTACGTCTACAGTGTTTCTTATCCTTGAGTTGTTTCTAATTATGATTCCACTTGTTGTCCATTAGGAGGTTTCAAAGAGAGCTGGCATTGCCACTAGGATTCTCACTTCCCATGTAAACAATATACATTGTGTTTTAAAATATGATTACACTAAAAGGAGAGATCTACAGTTTCATGGAAGCAGTTGCTCATTTTCTGTTTGCATATCCTAGCTTGTATTGCTGGTTCTGTTACCCTGCCATGCTGGTTTCAAAGAGCTATAAAACAATTTCTTGGAAAAAGTCCTGAAGCTTTGGCATATTTTCACTGTGGCATTTCAGTCCTTTTGTTTTAGTCTGTACAGCTGTATCTTTCTTCCTCATGCTTTGCTGTTTGTGCAGTAAAAGTATTCTTTTGCAGATATAACAAATCTCAAGAGTATCCTTTGGGTGAGGATGAACTTTATCAGGTAAAGGTTTCAACTTGTCTTCATCTGTTTTTGTTAGTATGGAGATAGCTGTTTGTAGTTATTCCTCACTGAGGTCCACTGAAATGTCAGAGCTGTGTGAAACATCTCCTAATGACTTATCCTATATGAGTTCATTAGAAACATTTGGAAAATATTGCAGATTGATTTGGTGTTACTTTTTGCTGGTATGTGATATTTAACTATTGTACTGCTTAGTTAAGGTACTTAACAACCGACAGTAACTGCGTTCAACACCTTATTTGGAAGATGTCATTTCTAAATCCTGCCCTTTAGGCTGTGTTTGGCATTGTTTTACCATGAGGTCCACTGATGTAATGAGTGTATTTTTACAGACTCTTCAGTGAGTAGATTCCGGTCTGGTAAATACCTCTCAGGTCTGCCAGAGCAGTCAGCTGCAGAGAATCACACTTGAGAATTTTTTTTATGTTTGCTAACATAAAGCCTGAGAATTAGCTTGTATCTCTTACTTTTTTTGTGTGTATTAACGTAAGATATATTACATTTTTCTATATCTTGTTTCTTATGCTGCCCCAGAAAAATGTAGGAAGAAAGTCATTAAAGATCCAACGAGTAATTCCTTGAAAATGAGACAAGTTGCTGAAAACCAGAAATTGTCTTTTCAAAAGAAGTAACAAAGTTCATAGTTTAATGACAATGCCAAAGATTTAATAAATACTAGTTTCTTAGCCAAATCTGCAGAAGATAGAAAATTGCAGCTGAATGATGACACATTTTGATGCTAAATATAAACCAGAAAGTAGATATCTTTGTCCTGTCATCTTTCTGAATTTTCAAAGCATTTTTTTTTTAAGGATTAACATTTTTCTCATCATCATCAAAACACAGCAAGGTGAAGTAAGAGGCAGAACTTCGGATTGAGTACAAGACTGAAACAAACAATCCTGCTGCCACAAAACCCCACCAAATGCCATTTTGTACGCCCAGTGGGAGCTGGACTGCTTGGGCTATGCCTGTGTGAATAACACAGCTATGGTGTGAAATGGAAATGCATGGTAAGGATGATTTCAGTTACACAGAGTTGTGTAAAACCAGTTATCAATAAATTCCCATTGTGTGAGAGAGAACAAAAGAAAGATACTAAGACCCATATATCTTAAGAGTTAGTTACAGCCCGGTGCAGCAAAAAGCATCAGGATGTGCTGAAGTAAAAAAGAGTGGTCCACAAAAGACAATGGAACTAGTTGCTTCCTTTCAGTGAGGTACGTGTTAGTTTAGTTTTTGAACTACTTTGTAGAAAGTGCTGAAATGCCACAAACAAAATGTGTAAATCTCAGTAGAATGAATTAAGGGAAGGCATAATATCTTTTAAAGGTTAGCTTGTGTGTCACCTGAAAACAAAAATCAGCCTATCTGTGTGTATAGTGGGTCTTTAGTTTGTCAGCATCTTGATTGCTATAGTCAGAATATAATTGCTACTCTGTGAACTTTGTAATTATCTACTTTGTTCATTTGGGTATTTTAAGAAGGAAAGCTGATATGAAAAACCAATTACGATGTCCCTAGATAATGGACATTTTTATACCAGATTTTTTTTCTACTGCTTTGACAGAGTGCATTGTTAATACAAAGAAAGTTCCAGAACTGCATAAAAAACCTGATCTGTCAAGCATTTGCTCAAATGTAAAATAACATTCATTTAGGACTCCCACTCTACTGAACCAAGGCTTTATAAATTACCCCATAAAGCTGGTAGTTGCTCATTTATCTGTCTTCCTAGGTAAAGATAGGTAATGGACTCTTGCATATGCAAGCAATGAGAAGAGTTCTTTTCCGTATTTGTGGATAAAACAGGGGATTTATTTTGACTGTATTCAGAGAAAACTGTTATCAGGATCTACTCATTTTTGAATCATTAAAATGCTAATTTAGATATTCCAGATCTATACTAGGCTACTTTAGCATCTTTGCATTGATTTTCAGCTAACCCTTGTCTTTCCCTTTATCACTGCCAACAAGAGCGATGTGCAAATTAAGATTTTAAGATATATTTCACAGAAAGAATTTGTATTGTTGCCTTGTTTCTAAATCACAGTTGGAATTCATGCCATATGTGTAAATGAAAGCAAAGATTGTTTAAAGCATGATGTATTTTTCTGAGTATTTTTCCTCCCACAGGTAATTCAGATACCATGTTCTGTTGTTTAATAACTCCACGGATGTACAAGGGAAACCGTCAGGGAACTGAGAGTTAGGTGACATACATGGGGACCAGAAATGTATAAATTCCTCTTTGCAGAAAAGAGGGGGGACTGCTAGACATTTCTTAAGATAGTTAAACTTTTGTATGTAAATCACTTTGTACCAATGAGGTCTGAGTGTAGAATTAAGCTCTAGGTGTAATGCACACACATTTACATTGTTCAAATGCCTTTGCTTGGGCTGCATTGTTTAATGCAATCCAATCACTTTGTCAGAACAACCGTTGTAGGTCATTCTTAACACCTTCCATTTGAAAATTCTTGGCAGTGGTTAAATTGGTAAACTTCACGATTTTGATAAATATTTGTATTGACAAATAATGTGGATCTGTACACTTGAATTTGAATTAGGAAGAGACTGTGAAGATGAAGCCAAACTTTGTGTTAGTGAGATTCACTTGGCTCCTTCCTAACCTGGAAAAGAAATTTTGCTTAAAATTCATCTTGAACTGAAGTGAGTGAATTTGGGCTGGTTTTGAGGTCCCAGTGTTAATGACTCTCAAGAAAGTGAAGTTATTCAGAGCAAAGTAGCTTTGGTTTGTTTACTTAATTTCAGTACTATCAGCAATGACAGCATCTCTGAGTGCAGTTCTCTTACTAAAGTGCCAAGGGAGTTTTAGAAGCGTATTATTATTCACCATAGGATACATTAAATAATTGCAGAACCTCCTCTCCTACCACGCCGGTACAGAGACATAATAGTGTCCAGAAATGTAACTTGTTGCTTTTTGTGCTGCTTGACTATGAATAAGTCTTGGTCTGTAGAGCACCCTCATCAGTACTGCATTCATTCTGAAATATTCATTCTCTGTTTTAAGGAAAGTGCTGGAGAAACTCAGCATTCTTTATTTTTCTTCAGGAAAGAGAAAAATGGAAAATGTTACTTTCAAATATTGCCCAGAATTTCTAAAGGCAACTACCTGAAGTATGCATGGCAGAGAGGGTAAGATTGTCCCAGTAAGAGATGTACCGGATTTTTATGTTAGTTCACTTGTCTTTTGCTTTATTAAAACTGCTTATGAACATTACTGAACACGAGTTTGCCTGGTAAAGGTCATTTTAATCAGAAGGGAGTTAACTGTAACTACTATTTATTTATTTATTTATTTTATAAGTATAATGATCTAAAACTATTTTATTGAAGAGGGTGCATGTTCAACAGATTAGAAGGACAATGGCATCACAACATAGCTAACAGACCATGGGGGTTTTTTTGTTGTTGTTGTTTAGGGAATAGCTTCACTCTAGCTTCAAGTTATTATTTTTACACGTGGATAGAAACTGCTGTATTGTTAGTCTGGTGGCTGTGTGCACTATTCATTGATTAATCCATTTCATAGTATGCTGAGGTGCTGATGCAAAGTAGGCCAAATGTTCACAGCACAGTTAATGCAGAGGATGCTTCCACAACTGACGCATCAACAATCCTTTGTGTGAAGCACTACTGTATTCATAAAACGAGTGCTGTTAAGTGCTGAGAGTCAAGTAAGGGAATCTAAGAGCCTAGGTAGGTTAGGCTCTTTCAGTTAGTACAGAGGGATTTATAGCTTATCTTGAGCTTATCAGAAACCTCACCAGATTCTTCAGCATTAGGCTCTTTTAGTCAATGAGTTTAGAGAATTATATTGACAAAAATGAAAGTCCATTTTCAACTTGATTTCTGTTGGATTCAGATGGAAGCTAGATGTCTAATAGCTTTGTGTGCCTTTTATACAGATCCACACCGGGAATGTGATAAGCTGTTCCTAAATAAATTATATACTTAACTTGCTCTGCAGGATACAGAGCTATCTGCTGTGTGCTAAAGGTTCCAGTTCCAACTAGTTAGCTACACAGGCCTAATCCTGAACAATTCATTGAAGCTTTTGACTTCAATATAGGAAAGAAATTGATCTGTGTTTGACTGAAGTGCTTGGACCCTTAAATCCATTTACTTAACTCTCTGAGTTTAGCAACAACCTCAGGCTTCCATGCTGAGGTTAACGTTTAGGTTGGAATTTCCGCATTCTAGTTGCTGACACAGAATTTTGACACAGATATAGTGCCACAATTTTTAAAAGAGCTAAGTTTAATTCAGTTTTCAGGATCTCACATGAATGATCATTGTGTTCATAAACTACAGCTGGTTTAGTTTTTGGTCTCCATGTGAGAAGTCATGCCCCTGTTTGTGCTCAATAGTGAAGCAATGCCCAGAGGCACTTAATAACACTATGAGAGTTCCTACACTTTAGACACAGATATGAGGAAATTTGCTATAGTAAACTGCAGCTGAGAACCACAAGATATCTCTCAATTTAGGGGCTGATAGAAGATTTTACTGACCTGGGGTAGGAATAGTGTAGAAATGAGGTACTTTTAACTAGGGTTTTTTCAGGAGTTACTCTGTCCCCAGTGTACAAAATAACATCAGCTCTCTACAGATTATATTGGATTTGTATATGCGAACTATTCATTTGGATTGCGGGGATGAGGTGCCACTTCTGGGATCTCTGTGTTGGGCTGTGCTAATGAGGCTGTGTTGGTTAATATCTTACAGCTTTGTCTGCTCTGATGCATAAACAGCAAAAGAGTGTTTCCAGCTGTAATCCTGTCCCTCACCTGGTTGTGACAGCTCTGCTTCAATGTGAGGAGAAGCACTGGGAGGGCTGCACGTGATTTCCAGAACACTATTTCATGTTTCTCTGAAGAAGAGACAACAGGCTGGATAATTCATTCAACAGGTTAGATCTGACATACAGGGTTTATTATTTTATTGTGTTAATTGTACCTTAGCTCTCCAAAGCATTACGGTAAATGATTCTTAATGTCCAGAAATGCAGGTCTCCTTCAAAAGGGTCATTTCCAAAGTATTTTTAGTGTCTCCATATATACAACAGTATTAGAGAAATTTTTGTGTTGCCTTTGTGATACATATTTTAATTTCTCGATTCCTAGCTAGTCCCTGGCTGCCAGACCGATTTCCTTCTCAGCGGCAGCCCTCTAGAAAATGCATTTCCACACAGTTCCATATTTAGAGGCTTTCTTTCCATACTTTTTTTTTTTTTGTATTGTTGATTTCAAGAATAAGGCTGATGTGAGTCCTTGTCTGCCCAGAATGAACAGAGAAATATTCAAGTTCAAGAATAAACCATACGTGGTATTTTTATCCTAGTTTCTGAGTAGGTCCATACTCTGGTACAAGAAATTATTCTCCACATATAAATATCATCAGTGTTTTTACTGCTATTCATCCTAAACTCAGTGGTAAATGGCAACGGTTTTGCATATTTTCCCAAGAAAGTATAAAAGGCTTGCTGTTCTCTGGAGTGTCAACTTCCTTGGATTAGCCTGTTGCAGTACAAGTAATGAACAGATGTGCTATTCATATATGTTGTGTATAAGAACTAACTGAGGATAGGCTGTATTTTATTCTGCTAAACATTTCATTAAGTAGTGCCAGTCATATTCAAAAGAAGAGTACTTGAGCCAGATTCTTTGACAGGGTTGTCTTACTGAGCATGGTTAGTAAAATGTGAACAAAATATGAACTCCCTAAAGTGATATAAACACTAGGAGAGAAAACCTCGTTGTGGAGGCAAGAATTCATTGTTACTTTGGTACCTAAGGGTCTCCAGCACTGTAATCGGCTGAGAACAGGGTGGGGTGGAAAGCAACTGCATGTTCTGAACTGTGCTTCATCCCATGTGAAATGCTACAGTAACCATACCCTGGCCACTGGATTGTCCAGAGTGCCCACTGCTGCAGTGTTTTCCTTGTTTTGAAAGGAATTCCTGATTTTACGGGTAGCTGGCTGAGCTGCCCTGAGAGACTAATAGAAATGATAATGAAGCAGCATAGGAAGGAGCAGAAGAGTAAGAAGAGACGACTGTAAGGGAAATAGAATAATTCGTGGTCTAAAAGTACAATAAGTACTGAGCTGTAGTGCAGTCTTATTTGCTGCACAGAACTCTTGATTACAGCAGGAAGATTAGTGTTGGATGGAGGCCAGACTCTGCCAGTGTGAATTGCAGCAATTGGGGGATAGCATAAATTAATATTGGGCATAGCAATGTAAGTTAGGCTTTTTAAAAATCTCGTGTTCCCTTTGTGTGAAAACATATTAAATCGTTGTGGATTTTTTCTGGCACAGTATACGTGGATGAGCAATAATGTCTCTGTGATGGCACACCTTACATATCCTTTGCTATGCTATATTATTCTTAGTATAGTACTATTGAAGATAATGACATATACGTATTCTCTCTTTGTTCTACCAATAATAGTACCCCTTATGCATATGAGGGAGTAGAGGGAATGCAATATCTTTTAAATAAAAATTGCTCTTTGAATACTATGAAAATACAAAGCTGAATGAAATGAGTCACGGTATTCATCTGTAAATACTTAAAGCTTGTTTTGTGCTTTTAAATCAGTTTAAAATTGGATCAAATAAGACCTCTGAGTGAGATTGAATTGCATGTAGTTACGTGATCTCTATCACATTAGAATGGATTTTAGAAAAGGTACAAAAAAGCTATCCTGCTTCTCCCATGATCAGTGTTACGTGTATTATGTGTGTATCCCCTCATACATCACAGTTTGTTTATCTGTGAAGAATATGCTTTCACTATTGAAGAATAAAAGAATAGTAATGATCAAAAAGGCATGCCAAAGGGATTGATCTGTTTCAACTTGTCTTTATACTCAGATATGCACTGAAGTTTTTAGTTTAACAGTTGCATGAGACAATGACAAGAAAATGCATCGGAAACTTTGGAAGAAGAGTAAAATCTAGATAAGCAATTTTTTAGGTCCCAAGCCCTCGAAACATCTCATTAAAAAAAAATAAAATTCAGGTCCTACTGATGAAAAGCATTCTCTAAAAAGTGTTCTGTTGAAGTGACTGAATTCTGGAAAATCCCCCTAGAATTAAGTTTTACTGAAGTAGGAATAAGTTTAGGTGTTTCTAATAATTCAAAAAGCATATCTATGATCTCTCTTCTATTTTTATGGCATTGTACTGTCCTTGTGACTAAACAGTGATAGGGTCTTGATCCCTGTCTTTGCTATCCTCTTGTGCCAAGTTGCAGAAGAATATGGGTGTTGGTATTAGAAATTAATTTGTAGAATGGTTTAAAATTGTATCTAGGAGCATAAAAATTTTGAACTGCTCTTGTGATGACACCACTTTGTATTTTAATGGCATTTGGGATGACATTAGGAATTTTTAATATGTCTTTATATTGACTATGGAACTTGAAGGGTTGTGATTGTTGAAAAATTGGTTAGATGTGTTCTGCCATTTATACATTTCACAGTTCTTTTGGCAAGATCTTTATGAACTGATTTGGTGCCTGGCATTTAGTACATTTATTTGGTTGGTCCTTCATTCTCCCTAATATTGTCATATGTCACCTACAGAAATGAATGGGATTAGAGTATGAACACCAACTGCTGCAGGCAGCAGAGACGGAGAGGTAACGTGGATAATCTGGGTTGTGCCACTGGGGATCTGAAGGGGAAGGGTCACCAGGCTCTCTCTGTTTCTCCGGACTGTGGAGGAGTGGACCTAGGCATTGAAAAAAATACCTAAACTGCTTGCTGCACATGTTGGATTTGCCTTCAGCTGCAGACAGCTTGAGGCAAAGTGTCTGGATTGAGTGCTGCTCTCGGTTTGTCCTTGCTGTGAGCATATCCATGTTAAGTAGTCGTGCCTGCACTTGGCTTCTGTTGAGACGGCGGAATTGTAGCCGGGATGTCAAAGACAGCCAAGCTGCATCTTCAAGGCGCTCGCTTGCGGGGGGGTGGAATTGGTTGCGGTTTGGATTTCCTAGGCGCAGGTGGAACAGCCAGTTTATACACTGCTTGCGTTACGGACAGCGGGCGGGTGGGCACAGGTCTGACATCTTTGGAGGAGGTGTTAAAACTCTACCAGACACAGAGCCGTAACCCGTTCGTGAGCTAACGCTTCTCTGTACTGGTACAGAATGAGTGAAAGTTCATTTGGCTTCGTTTGCAAGACCGCTGCAGCTGGCCTGGGTGTGCTGGGTGGGAGCGGAGGGAATTGTTTTCTGGCTTGCTGGTGCTGCTGGAGGGTTGGGGGCGAGCGAAGCAGCAAGTGGAGGTGGGGGTGGCTTTTTCGTTTTTCTGGGAAACTTGATCTGCACCCGGTTTTGAAATTTCCTGGGCCACCTCGACGGCGCGTTTTTTCTTCCTTAAGAGAAACGCACCAAAACGGCAGCCAGGGCTGTGAGCGCGAGGGTGTGCGAGCCAGCCTGTGCGTTATTCCACCTCGGAATATTTGCGTGGATAACCGACGGGCTTGCTCGGCCAGGGCGCGCGGCGGGCCCGGCGGGGCGGGGCGCAGTGCGGGAGGCGGCCGCCAGGGGGTGCCCGCGGGCCGGCAGAGAGCGGCGCGGCGGCCCCGGCCCGGCCCCGTCGCTGTGCCCCGGCGGCGCTGTGCGGGCAGGGCGGGCGGCGGCTCCGCCGAGCAACAGGGCTGGGCCGGCGGCGCCCGGCGCTGCAAGAACCCGGGCACGGAACGCGGCTGCTAGAGAGGGCTTTCTCCTCTCCCTCGGCGTGTCTTTTTTTTTTTTTTTTCCTAATTATTTGGATTTTGGGGTTATTTTTAATTTTTTGTAAGCGTTACCCACAGCCGGCACAACAAGTGTAGGATGCGGGCGGGTGCTGGCTGAGCCGCTGCCGCCTGGACGTGCCCGGGGGAGACCCCGCAAGAAGCGAGACCCGTCCGTCCTCCCATCAGTGGAAACAGGCTCGCTACACGGATTACTTCGCATTGCTTTACAAATCTGCCAAAGCTGGGCTTGGAAAGACTAGTGACCGCGCTTATCCATTCATTTTGTCTCGCACACACAAACACACCGCCTTTTTTTTTTTTTTTTTTTTTTTTTCTTTTTTCCCTTTTGGAACGAGACTCTCGCTCCTTGCCTTTTTGCAAATGCCTGGGCGAGCAGCAGCGCCCGTGGCTGTGCAGGGTACCCCCCGCTCCGGCTGCCTCGCTGGCTCGCTCTGGGTGCTCCTGCTGCACCTGGGAAGGAGGGAGAGAGAGAACTCGTCAACCTGTGGTGCTGACTGACCACACGCACCTGCAACTGTAGAGCAGCTGGCGTAGCCCCTTCCTCAGGACTGCTGTCACCAGATCCTTACACTAGCCAGAACAGCGTTGCTATTTCTCTGCCTAGGAACAGTAAGTATAACAGCGTTTTCAAGATCTCTTTCTGCATGATGCGCAGGTATGATTTTAAGTACAGCGTCATTTAACAGTTCGTATTCACCTTCTTTCATGTGTTAATAGATATAGCTATAAAGGAGGCTTCTGTTTTAAAGGGGGAGTGTAGAAGCGTGTATTTCTGTGTGTGTGCTTGCATGTTGATGTTGCTTCAGTGCACCTGCAGCTGTGTTTTCTTGACATATCACATCACAGTATTTTCACTTCAGTGAGCATTGTACGTGCCTGTTTCCAAATTTAATTCGGTGAGATGCTCGTTATGATTGAAACACAATTCAGTTAGAGATTAAAATGTTAACATTCCTGCACCTTGTGTGTTTTGACAAATATAACAAAAGCTCTTTGTGTAGATACATTTACTCTCTAATATTTCATATAGATGTATGTAGGTGTATCTATTACGTATGTACTCAAAGATATGAAGGCACCATGTATTGCAGTATTTTTATTACTGTTTATATGTGTTGGTGTTTCAGAAGCATGCATGTGTTTGTGTATGGATGCAAGTGCTTATATGGGTGGGGATTTTGTATCTCTGTCTATATATATGTGACATACCCACCCACATCCATACCCACAGAGTCGTTCAAAATCTCTGTGCATGTGATGTGGGTGTGTGTGTAATGTAGAAGTGTGAATAGTGTGGGTAGGGGAAGATTTGAATACCGTGGTAATAGATGACACAGTTTCATTTGATCGGTATGTCCTTTTAGGAAAACAATCCAATCTTTTCCCTTTTTGTTTTGTTTATTTTTGTGTGTTTGTGCATGTGCCTCAGGTTAAGTGCTTCTTCTGCATGACCATAACCAAAGGGTGACCAATCCACTCCCTTATGTCCTATGGGGACCTCAGAGCCAGTTTCTCAGTCTTCATCTCCTCCTCCTCCTCCTCCTCTTCCTCCTCTTACCACTGCTGCTGACGCCCTGGGTGCTGCTCCCAGGTTTGAGACATTGTTGAGAGCCTGAAGAAAGGATTTGCAAAGACCTCCTCACTGTGTAAACAAAGTGATGGCTGGAATTAACTTCAGCTCCCTGAGTAATGGTATTAGGCATTAAGATTGTTAGGCCAAAGCACTACCAGGAAAGAATTATGAGGAAAGAGACTATTTGCATTCGGTTGCAATGATGAACTAAGACCAGCTGTGAAGAGCAGGTACCCTTTGGTTTGCATTTTTTTTTCCTCATGAATGCAGTCTTTGTAGCCTGCAAGGTAGTCATGATTCTGATCAGATCTGTGATAGCCACAGGAGATAAATGAAAATAAAGGGGCTTGGTGGATGAAAGAACAAGGCTGCAGCTGTTCCCTCCTTCAATTTGCGAGTTTCATCTTTTCTTATTAGCAAAACAGTAGTTTGTGTCAAACATTCTGGACAATAAGAAAATGCATATCTGTGGTTTTCCAAAGCTTAGATTCAGTGTTGCAACTGTGTTGCTCTGCTCTGTGTCCGAGGGACTGTCCTCCAAAAGCAAATGGCTTTGAACTTTCTGGTGAAAGTTAAGGTTATGCTGTAAGTAAAACACAACCTTTTTGCATTAAACGATTGAAAAAAAAAAGCCATTGCAAAATGGAGGTTGCAATGGTGAGTGCAGATAGCTCTGGGTGCAACAGCCACATGCCCTATGGATATGTGGTCCAGGCTCGGGCCCGAGAGAGAGAGCGGCTGGCACAGTCGAGAGCCGCAGCAGCTGCAGCTGTAGCAGCAGCAACAGCAGCAGTAGAAGGTGGGGCAACAGGTGGAGGTGGACCGTATCACCACTACCATCAGGAGCAGAGTCGAGGTGCATCCTCCTCTCATGGTGGGAATGCGTCACGCAGCAGCATGCCCCACCGCCAGAGTGGTAAGAGGCGGAAGAAAGGGAAAAAGAGGAGCCACCACTTGGGAAGTAGGGAGTGCGGGGCCTCCTTCCCCTGCTCTGAGCTGCTGCCTCTCAGTGGTTCCGAAGAGAGAATACTCAAGGACTTGAGTGAGGAGGAAGAGGAGGATGAAGACGAGGATGAAGACGATGAGGAAGAAGGAAAGCTCTACTATAGTGATGACTATGGGGAGGATGAGTTTTCATACTCGGACCAGCCACCTGATGATGGTGGAGGCCCTGGGGGTTACAGCTCTGTTCGCTACAGTGAGTACGAGTGTTGTGAGCGTGTGGTAATCAACGTGTCAGGACTGCGGTTTGAGACCCAGCTGAAGACATTAGCTCAGTTTCCGGAGACATTGTTGGGTGATCCAGCGAAGCGAGGGAGATACTTTGACCCTCTCAGGAATGAATACTTCTTTGATAGGAACCGGCCCAGCTTTGATGCCATCCTGTACTACTACCAGAGTGGTGGTCGGCTGAAGAGGCCAGTCAATGTACCCTTTGACATCTTCACTGAGGAGGTGAAATTCTACCAACTTGGGGAGGAGGCCATGCTCAAGTTTAGGGAGGATGAAGGGTTTGTCAAAGAGGAAGAGGACAAAGCTTTGCCAGAGAATGAGTTTAAGAGGCAGGTGTGGCTGCTGTTTGAATACCCGGAGAGCTCCAGTCCAGCCAGAGGCATTGCCATTGTCTCTGTCTTGGTTATCTTGATCTCCATCGTCATCTTTTGTTTGGAGACTTTGCCAGAGTTCAGAGATGACAAAGAATTCATCATGTCCCTGAGCTTAGGGAAGGGGCTTTCCAATGAGTCGCTTCACCTGGATGCTGGGGAGCACACTATCTTCAATGACCCCTTTTTCATTGTGGAGACAGTATGCATCATTTGGTTCTCCTTCGAGTTTACAGTGCGCTGCTTTGCATGTCCAAGCAAAGCACACTTCTTCAAGAACATCATGAACATCATAGACATTGTCTCCATCTTGCCTTACTTCATTACTCTGGGCACTGACTTGGCGCAGGAGCAGGGCAGCAATGGTCAACAGGCTATGTCTTTTGCCATCCTGAGGATCATCCGTCTGGTCAGGGTGTTTCGCATCTTCAAGCTCTCCAGGCACTCCAAGGGTTTGCAGATCCTGGGTCATACACTCAGGGCCAGCATGAGGGAACTCGGCCTCCTCATCTTTTTTCTTTTTATTGGAGTAATTTTGTTTTCCAGTGCTGTTTACTTCGCAGAAGCTGATGAGCCTGCCACCCATTTTCAAAGCATCCCAGATGCCTTTTGGTGGGCTGTAGTGACCATGACTACAGTTGGTTATGGGGATATGAAACCCATAACTGTGGGTGGGAAAATAGTTGGGTCCCTGTGTGCCATTGCAGGAGTGTTAACCATTGCTTTACCAGTGCCAGTGATTGTCTCCAATTTTAACTATTTCTACCACAGAGAGACTGAGAATGAAGAACAAACGCAGCTGATGCAAAATGCAGTCAGTTGCCCTTACCTCCCAACAAATTTACTGAAGAAATTTAGAAGCTCATCATCTTCATCCACAGAGGATAAATCAGAATATTTGGAGATGGAAGAAGGAGTTAAAGAATCTCTTTGTGTAAAGGAGAAAAAAAGTCAGGACACGGGGAATAGCAGTGAGTCAGAGAAGAAAAACTGTGTAAATTCAAATTCTCTGGAAACTGATGTGTAATTTTGAACATTTCCAAATATATTTATGCATTAAAGAGTGCAGTGAAAATAATGAAATATGCAAGCAGGAGTCCACAGCATACAGTAGTATGCCATTTAATGGTTAAATACAAATAAAAAGCATTGCTAAACTTGTATTACATATCAAGTAAGTGGTATAACTTGAGGAAGGGATTGCTAGATCTGATATAATTTCAGACTTTATATTTTTATTAGAATGCAAGTGTTTTGCACATGAGGCTGAAAAAATTATTAAAACGAAGTCAGTTTTAAAGTGGGTGCATGAACTGTCGACATCACTAATAACAGCTCTGTGGTAAAAGTTGGCATTCAGAGGTATTTACTATGTAAGAAGCAATGAAGTTTGGTAGTCACTTATCTATTTATCAGTGCTTTAATAGCAGCTACCATAAGTCATTGGATACCATAGTCATTGTTTTTCAAATGGTAAATTTATTGTAAAAAGATATTCTACAGAAGATAGATCTAATTTTTTTTTTTTTTTGGAAATCTATAATGCTTGTTTTTAACTGGAAATTTACTTTGAAAAGGCTGCTGACCCTCCAGAAATTGTTTATTTTTATAACTCTCTTTGGAGGCATTGCAGCATTTGTTGTCTATTAATGAGCGAAATGAAGTAAGAGAATCATTTAACCTGGTCTGACTGCAAAGGCAAAATGACTGGAATGCTTTTTTGCACTACTTTATATGCTGGAGATATACTGAAAGAGACTTCATACTGTGAATGTTTACTAATGTAATAGTTCAATGACAATCATTGGAAGAGTGAATTCTGCATCATATTTTATTGTTTCTTTTTTCTTTATGTGATGCTGATGGCAAAACAGCTAACATAATGTTAATTCCATATCCTTTTTAATTATGAATATCTGTGGTCTGGAAAAGGATTGTGAAGTAAAATTTTATAATCAAAATTATTTGAAATCAGTGTTTTCTACAGATGCCCTCAAGAAATACCGACCTAATTTATATCTTTTTCCTGGTTAATTTAACATGCAGAGTCTATGATTAGTACATGCACTTTGTCAGCATTGAAGAAATTCAGTGTATGGGAGGAGAAGGTAGAAGTAATGAGATATTCAGTTGTTACAGTACTGACAGTTGAGAATTGCTAACTTTTAACGTGCTATTATTGGTGCTGCATTTTCCCTTAATTACAGCTTTCATCCATGTGTATTTGAAGCAGTGTTTAAGATCCAAAAGAGGCATTCTGAGATTCAAAAGGAATGTGTTGGGTCCCATGCAGTCCTTGAGAAAACATTCCATGATTTCTTTTCACTGATCCTTAGGCCAGCTGTATTTTACTGTGTGTCAAAATCTTCTGTTGCCCTTCTTAGGAGACGAAGGTAGGTAAAGATTGTCTGGCCTACAGTACATTCCAGACTCCAGAATGAAATAGGTAAGCTATTGCTGCATATAACATAAATAATAGCTTCAAAAAAGGCATTTTTTCAGACTTATAATTACCTAGGGAAGGCACAGTTAGACTGGAACTGTTTTTGAAGAGGCACTGTGGAACATTCCAGATCATAAAACTTGAACCAAATTGGCATATGCACTTTAAGGGCTGGGACAGGCCATTGCGAGAGAAAAAGGGGCTTACCAACACTACTGAATTATAGTAGTTTTGCAATATTCATTTAAAACCAAGTAGAGGATTTATGCAGGGGCAGAACTAGTTAGTGACTGATTTATAGCTCTGGAGCTGAGAAGCGACAATAAAAGCAGTCCAAATCAGGCACCCACGACATTGTGCATAACCCATCAGATAAGCATTGTTTGCTGTATGCAGCTTCCAGCATACTGAACAGAACCATAGACGTAGGTTTTTCTTTAATGGTTGATTTTTGCCTTCATGGATTTTCTGTGAACTGACTCTTCAAAAAGTTTCACTGCTTGCCCTCTTTTGCCTTGCAGAAGAACTAACAAAAACCAAGACGCACACAAATGACTGGATTGTGCTGAACCCTGGTTCAAAACTTCTGTTTAAAATCCTAGAGCAGGCTTCGCTATATTTTTGATGTGAAGCATTAAACAACGCTCCTTTTCAGTGTGATGATACTAATTCAAACTATGTTTTGAATGAAACTCAGTAATGTTATGCATAGGCATTTGCCAAAATTGAACATTGCATTTCGTTGTAGCTCACCTGAGCCAAATCCTTTTTTCCACGGAGGCAATTATCGGCAGTGAGGATAAGCATTCTGTAAAATCTGGTAAAAATCTGTAACTGAAAGTGTTTCTTTAACAGCTAGTAGTTAACAATGTAAAGAGCATAAGGGTTCTTTTGTAAGCTAGCTTGCTAGTAGGTCTGTATAATACCAGACACCATATAATACCAGGGACTACAGCAAGAGTGTAGGAGTAAAAGAAATACTAACTAGATAAATAAAGAACTTGGAGAAAATTAGTATGTGTTTGCAGTATTGACTGGTTGAAAAGGGAGATGATTCGCAACAGGTTTAATTTGAAGTCTCTAATGGAAATAAGGAAGAAAATTCTTTGAGTAACTTATACAATATGTTCACGCTGTGGACATGGAGCTCAGCATGAAGTAACTGCTTAAATAGTTACCCAGTTTCTCCAGCAAGTTGTTCAGCTATTCTGCTACCAGTAGACAACCTTTTATTTTCAAACAAGTGTGGCCATTATGCTGTGATCATAGCACATACATAGCACACACCTGACTCTCTGAAGGAAAAGGTCTTAGTCTAGGACCTCGTAGCAGTTGGCAGAGCACTGTTCCAGGTGTGCCAGCACTACGTACCGCGGTACTGCAGGGGCATGGCTGCAGGTGACAGTGGAGCCTGCTCTGCCTCCTGCAGTGAATAAACCTACGTACTCTGTCATGATATATAAGAACTACTATAGCTTAATGCTAGATTGTGCTGTCAGTTTGGCAGACTGTTCTGAATCGCTGGAAGAACTGTGTATTCCGGAAGGGAAGCAAATACCTTTCCTTGGGCTGGTTTATAATTTGCTTATTCAACTACCCATCAGTACAGTCAGTTACAACACAGGTTGAAAATGCCGAGGTCCTACCCCTAACGTGCTAAAGCCCAAAGCTCCCAAGTGCTTAACAAGAAACAGAAATTTCCATTAAGTGTTCCTTTGGCTGAAACCGTGCCAGACAAATGCTGTATTTGAGCTGTTACGGCTACAAATCGCTAGTACTGCTTCTGTCAGAGCTTTCCCAGTGTTCCTGGATACTGATAATTCTCAGCAAAATAATTTTTATCATCACTTGGGCATTTTACATTGAAATTATAATGGTGAAATGCACTCCTGATGTAACTGATGTGAATGGAGTTACACTAGGGATCATTT
The DNA here is from genome assembly GCF_023634155.1 of Falco peregrinus. NCBI lineage: Eukaryota > Metazoa > Chordata > Aves > Falconiformes > Falconidae > Falco > Falco peregrinus. The sequence goes on from NC_073729.1 coordinate 14,149,772, forward strand.
TAGTCCTACTAATGTAGTTCAAATGATTTCACATTGACATACATTTCAGCTAAAAATAATGCAAAATGAGATATTTTGATATTTCAGGTTCACTTGCAGTAGTGAAAAATTTGGAGGATTTCCATTAGAGTTCATGGAATCACAGCAGTATCAAATCAGACTTCATATATATATAGGCTGATACTTAACTGTGTAGTGGCACTCATTTAAAGAAATTTGTAAGTCTTTTTATAGTAATCTTAAGTACCAAGGCCAAACTTGTAAGGAGAGAGTTTTGACAACTGAAGTATTGGATTTAATGCCTGGCTTTAGAGATCCGGTTTTTTTTCTTTTCTTTATTACAGTAATAGAGTTTTTTGATGTTACATTGATTCCTTGAAAATTATCACAAAAAGTGTTGGGTCACCTTGTTATGGAGTTCTTGGTGAAGTTGTCAAAGTGTTCAGTTAAGCTTTCTCAGAATGATTTCACAAGAGGTCAATTCGCTTTGGTAGAAAGTGTAATTTGTTTGTGTTTGAAGGAGAATTGTTCTGCTTACATAGTTTTGTTGTGTAGGGTCCATTTCTGTGACATCCATGTAATGCAGAATAAATTTGGGAGATCAAGGCAGTCAAAAACCTGCTGCTGTCATGATTACATCTAATTAATGACAATAGTGTTCTTGGTGTTTGGGGATACTGATAGGCATTATGAACACCTCATGGCCATAAAAAAATCGGGATTTGAGTGTGTTTTCAGTCAGTAAAACTTTTCAAATAGCTTGAAATGTGAAAATGATTTTACATAATACTGGTTTGCAAGGAGTTTGGGATCAGGGCATAACCTTGAATAAAGGATTATTAGCTTGTAACTCCTGGCATGGAAAGTTCCTGTCAAGTATGCTTTCAGATGTTGAGAGTCATTTGACTAGGGATATGAAAAATCAGTGCTACTACCCGAGAATATGAAATACTTTCTCTTCATATTTGGATAAATGTAGGATCAAGGCACTATGGAAAAAAGAGTAATATGTCACATAGTCTATTCCATGTGTGGCTAGTTCATGGCAAGTCTTTCCTACACAGCACTGAAGAAAATTACCTGTGTCTTTCTGGTGATCCTGGACTCGTAAAACTAATTCTGAGTATAAATTAATTTTTAGCATAAGCTTCACACTTTATCGATAGTCCTCAAATTAAATATGAACTATCCATGGTGCTTTAGACTATGTCACTAGCTTTGTCTAACATTTCTTACTACTTTCTTATTACTACTTACTGTCAGTGTGTCCACTTATAAATACAGGCCTACTTTTTTTTTTTTTTAATTAATTGGCACGAGACAGTAACAAATAGAAACAAAGACTTTTTTAAAAAAAATCTATAATACTCAGCATATAAATTATGTATTTCTCTAATCATTATATAAACTTAAATGACAGTCCATATCACCTCTAGACATGGGACAGGGTATGCATTGTACTGTTGCTATAACTAAATGATCAAATGCTTCTGATTTTGGAGTGAATCAGACCTATCTTATAGATTTGCCGTATTTGTGTACCTCTGAAACAGAGAAAAAATGAAAGTAAAAATTGTAGAAAATTTGGCAATTTTTTTAAAAATGAACATTCTCTCATTTCTACAGATATCACCTAAAGTGGAGAAAAGATTGACAAATTAATTCTGGGTTAAAGTGAATAAATATTTTGTATCTGGCAACCAGGTACAAACATGAAACTTTGCATACTGCTACCATGCTTTCTGTGTATTTAGAACTCTGGTGACGTTAATACTGAAGGAAAACTCATTAAAGTGTTATGTACTAGATGGTTGGATTAATTTTTATTTTTAATCCTTTTCTGTTAAATTATAGTGTACCTTGAGAACTTTTTCTGCAACAGGTCCTTTGGAAAATAAATATATAAGTGTATAAAAAGGAAAGAAGAGAAAATCTGAAATTACATGTCAAAATCTGATAATATATTCTAATTGATGGGAAGTAGGTAAGTAAAACCTTTTTTTCCCCCCCTGACTTGTGCATTTGTGGTATTGCCATTGAAAAGAAATTGGGAGCAAATTGGTTGAATGTATCTGGATGTGACCCTGTGCAACCTGCTGTGGGTGCACCTGCTTTAGCAGGGGCTTGGACTAACATGATCTCCAGAGATCCCTTCCAACCCTGACCATTCTGTGGCTCTGTGAAACTGTGATGTGCGACTGCAAGAGAGGTACTGCATGTGTTGTGTCTGTTCCAGATACTCTGGTCTCAGGAGCAGCAGCAGCTGTGCCTTGGGTTGGTTGCTGCTGCTGCTACGGCATCGCGCAGCTGGGCAGGCACTTGTTATGCCGGGCAGTACCAAGTGGGGTGGGAGAAGGTACTGTGAAGTTTTTAGCCTGTCTGGTAAGTCCATGCTCCTACCACAATGATCCTATCTGAGTGCAAAACAGTTCTTAAATTAGTTTCTCTGAAATACCATGTAACCCCTTCAGACAGGGAGGTCTCAAAGGCTCCAGTCTGCTAGTCCCTAAGCTACAGAGGGACTTGGGTCCACAGTCACAAAATCTATTTTTAGATACCTGGCTTCAATTCATTTCTTTAGGAACTGGGTTGCAAAATGATTCCTAAAGCTGGAATCAAGTGATTTGATTTGCTTAGGGTCAAAAGGAAAACTGTGGTAGAACGGGTTTCCCAGGTATTACAGTGATTCCCCAAGGAGTGTAGGAAGTGGCAGCACATATTCAAGATAGATTTAGGTGTCTCTGGTTTTAATTTCTTGTTCAAACATTCCTGGGGCATGTGTATATCGAGAGTAGGGAAGAGATGGATGGATAGATTCAGTGAAGTATGTCAAAGGCATCCTTAATTTTAGATAGATAATTTTTCTGTTCTTAACAGTCAGAATAAGCTAAGGTTTTTTATTTATTTATTTAGTCCTAACACACAAGCCATTTCAGTGGGAGAACATACACAGTCTCTGAAATGATCATGCTGGACATGAAGGGTAGCTTTCAATTCAGAAAATCAAATGAGCACTACTCAGTATCACTCCTTTAATTTATTTTAAGTGTGCTGGGTTTGGGTCCAATCTTCTTGCACTGAAGCAATCTAAAATGTCTTGTGTCGATACTAGGTCATGCTTTGCCTAGTATTGCAGTGTGTGACAACCAAGAAGATAATTGCTTTTGCTTGTTTGTATTTATATTGACATGATTATGATGCAGACTTCTGCTGTAGAGGAGGGATGCTCCAGAGTATATCACTGCATATTTGTCTTCATTTGTAGAGAAGCAACACCCCACGATATCCTTCAGGAAAAGATCCAACCACGTGCATGGGGAGACAGCATTCCCTTTTCTCCTCTGCCTTGTACAATAGGACAAGGCCTGCTGGATGCACTGTGGTATGTGCTTGCCCTGCACTGTAGATTCAACCATGTTTCTCACTTGTGTTCTGTTTAAATCAGCGAGGGCTTGTTTTCAGGCAGAGCCCCTGATGTCTGTCCTTGATGTGGTTCATCCACTATATGAATGAACATTAATTTCTGCCTTTTGTTGTCTCCCTCTTGGTACAGCTTTGTAATGCGTTCAGGGTGTCATTCAGTGACAGTTTCTTCTTGCACAGTGGAGCCTGAATAGCACAGTCAGCCTGAATACAGAAACCTGCAAAAGACTGTTGATATGAAATACAGGTACTTTTTGTTTTTCTGTCCAAATACAATAAAATTTATTTGTATTACAACAAATTATACATTCCACAGACTGTACATTTCAGGGTAGATAAGTTCTGTTTCATTAATGGGCTTGTACTTTCAAGTTCCCCTTGATTTGCCCTGAATTCATCGGGAGTTTAAGACATTGAATATTTTTTGGGTGTCAAGCATGAAGGAAGGTGATCCTTCTTTGCATTTAAAGTGGCAAAGCATTATTATAAAGCAGAAATCTAGCATATTTTTCAGGTTAAAGGAGGCTAAGGAACAGTAGCTTTTCTGTTAAAGTCTTTCTTAAATATTAACTGCAGATACACCAAGAAAAATGTGGTTTCGTCACAAGTAAGGGGTAGAAAAGAGTTTTTTGATTGCATGTTTAAAGGGCATCGTCATACTCTACTGTGTGCCAAATGACAAACTCAGATAAACATAATTTCAGCAAGAATCTGTCCTACGGCACTGAGTACAGTAGAGGTATTATATAGCAATTTATACTTCAGGATTTACTTCTGTATACATTTCTTTCTTTTAGTTACTTATAAGCACTGTTATTATTCAGGACTTATGGATCACAAAATTAAATACAAAAATGCTATAAGGATTTCAGTAAAAGAGAAGAACAGCAAGATTTAACACTTCTGAGTATCTTCCAGAAGAAATTGTTGTTTTGGTGCCATTTAATTTGTGAACATCTGCTCTAATAAGTGATATGATGATTCAGTAGGTTAGAAGGCAAAATTTTTTTCTCTGGCTAGTAAAATATTTTTTTGTTACTCATAGCTTAATGAGGATTAGCATTTTTCCTAGCTTTGAAATAAGTAGGAGAAGTGAAAAGATACTAATAAGTAGAAATGGTACTAATTTGTTGCTCCTTGATCTATTTTACAAGAAACTATTTCCAAAATTGGTTAGTGATACTGGACAACTCAATTTTTAAGTGAAATGGAATGACTGTAAAGAGACTTACTTTTGTATCAATGCAGAAAAAAGTGCATTTTAAATTGTGTCATTTTGGGGCACCCAGAAATTCAGACATTCAGATTACTAATTACATTTGAAAATTTCTGCCTTTATGGCTTGACTGATTTAGTTTCATTAGGAGGAAACAGCAAGGTATATTTCAGCTTTTTTGATTTTTGTGGTTCTCCATAGTTTTAAACTATACCTAATAGAAGTGACCAGAGTAAACTGTATGTAACAGAAGTGACAAGAGAATCCACAACGTTTTCAAGCATAGTCTTGGTTGTACTGGCACATGAAACAATCAATATATGTGATTTAAAAGGTTTGCTTAATAGTCAGGCACCTTAGATTATAGCATTGCCTAAACACCTTTGTATTTTTTATCTATATTTATTTATTATACTTAATGCTTTTGTATTTTTCATCCTAATACTTTTGACATCAGTTCTATGCCCCAAAAACTTCCCTTGATGTCAGACTGAGAACACGCATAGCATGAATGGAAATTTGAGGTGGTAAAAAAAAAAACAAAACCCAAACAAATGAAAGCATCAGGGAGCAGCAGGTCTGGGTCCTTCCTAGGAGCCAGGAGGTGAGTGTGGTCACACAGCCCTCAGGGCTGGGACCTCGCTGTCCGGGGCAGGGCTGGTGGGTGCACCTGGGGGCAGCCTGCAGCTCAGTCCTGCAGCATGGTTCAGGCAGAGGCTGAAGGCACAGGACGAGATTTAAATGGGGCTCCTGGACCCACAGGCGGGGACTGTGGGTGGGGGCACCAGGTGAGGATAGTGAGGGTCATTAAGGCCTATTAGAGCGCTCTGGGTCCTGACATGAGCCTTGCATTTGCTGTTAACCTTATTTATTAGGTCTAGATCTGTTCTACTAAGATGCAGTTGCAGCTCGAGGTTTGTATTGCTCCAACCAAAATTGAAAACATGATTTTTTCAGACCCTTAAACACTGAGAAATGGTTGAGCTTTTTTGCTACTCTTGATTTTTTGGCATCCCCAGGTCTTATTTCTTCAGCATTACATTGCTAGCGTTGCTGTCGTCGGTACATCTACAATTATTTCTGCCAAACTGTGTTGCTACTTGCTTTTTATAGACTGCTTGCTTCTGCTGATAAGCCAGAATGTCTGCAAAGGTAAAGCTGTTCTTCAGCTGTTGCATGGATGGGTCCCAAAGATGCTATCATTTGTTACTGGGAAACTGGGAAATAATTAATGATATTCTGATTTGGACTGACATCTGGAAAGGTGTTAGAGCCACATGCAGTACTTTTTAAATCTCTTGGCTGAGACCGGTTAGTTTTTGGCTGTGGATTCAGTAGCTAGTGTCACTGTTGAAACTGTAGCAGATGTTGGTATTAGGTCCAGTGTCCTTGTCAGACCTAGCACCAAGGTTTAAGTTGTGAGCATCGTGAAGCAAAACTCTACTTCTTTTCTAGGGCTTGCCTCTGCACAGAGCCTTCAACCACCCTCATTGCCTCTCTAGCTCATTGGCAGTCCTAGGGAGGAACAGTCATAAGCTGTGAAAATATGAAGTGGAATATCCATTCCAAATTGTGTGGATTAAAAGCCTTAAAAGATGCAATCAATATATTGCAATGCCTTCCTTCAGCTTCAGCTTTCTCTGAATGTCCAGTGTTTGCTGCAGTGCTGTGAGCATTCTCTGAATCCTTTTTCTGTAATGAGCCCTTAGTTTTTTTGACTTTCTGTGGTAAATAAGTCCAAACAGATTCAGGAACAAAGTCCAGAATGACAGTAAACTTCACAAATTCAATGGGCTGTGAGCAAAGTTAAGAGGTTTTTTGTTATTGTTTTTCAATAACTACTGTTAAGAATGTCATGTTCAGGAGGTTCACAGCTGCCTCCAAAGGCAGATTCATTATTGTATCCTTTCCAGCCTTTGAATTGTTGCATCTTGAATCTGCCTATTTTTAATGACTGCTATTTTATACTGTAAAAGATTAAAAGCTTTTTCCCATTTGGAACTGATTTTTTATAAATAGGCAGTTTATGTCCTGTAACTGCGTGCTATTAAGGCAGGGCTGTTGTGGTTTGTGTGTCAGTGGCAGACAGTCACTAGAAGGAAGGGCTGTGGGAGAAGTCCCACTTTCAGTGAATTGGACAAGCTGCCTGGCGATGCCATTTGCAGTTTGCTGCTTCAGTAGAAGCAACTGCTCAGTTCAAACAGAAAAATGTGCTGTTGCATTACTCCGAGTCTGTATGCTGTCGGGTCACACACTGTGCAAGAAGAAATGCTGAGGATAGATTTCTTAAGCTGATATAGCTAGTATCAGAGACTATATTTTTTCACACTGATAATGAGTTTCACATACTTGGAAGATGCATTTAAATCCCAGGATTAAGGAGAACTCGACAGGAATTACTCTGCTTCTGCAGTAACCCATGGTGTTTCGGATTGTGGAGAAGCTTTGCTTTGTGGAACTTTGTGGAAGTGCAGACACCCTTCTCTTTTCCTGCTAGATTTATGGATAGTATTCTTTCCTGAAATAACTTAAGGTAGATCATGTTTCTGTTTTACTAGATGTTATTACTCAAATACTTAAGACAGAAACGTTCAAAATTGTGTTGTCCCCACACCATACAGACGAGCAGGCTCTCCATGCTAAACAAACAAAAATAATAACAATAATAAAAAGAATGAACAATATAAATAGTCTTGTAAATATATACATTCTTACATAGAAGTAGGCACCAAGCAGGACATTACATTCTGCAAGATTAAGATCCCTGTTTGTAAAGATATGAAAATCTATAGCATTTGGCAGAACCTGATTCTGAAAAACCAGAATGAGAGATGCATAGGAATCTAAGTTTTGGAGCTTGGCCTCATCTCTGTTCATACCACTGACTTTAATATTGGGCTGTATAAAAGGAGCCTTTGTTTTTGGGAGAGGGAGGAGGTCAGTAGTGCTGAAGACCTAAGTGGAATCAGGACCATGTTAATGTGACACAGCTCATACAGGACATGGTACAATGCAAGGTATTTGAGCAAGTTCTTCAGAAATTTGCTCAGGACCTGGAGCAGCCTGGCCCAGAATACAAGGGAGGGATATTTCTGTGGATCACTCTGGAATGTCTCTCTACTCTTTCCTGTCCTAAGATAATAAAACCCTCTTCAAATGTCATTGCATTGTGCTACAGATAGTTTTTTTTTTCTACACCTGCTCAGCAGCTGATGAACATAACATTTGTAGATTTGTGGAATGTTTTCTTGAAGTGATTATTTTTCCTTAAATTTAAATTAAATTAAATTTGAGTTAAAATGAAAAAGGACATCCATATGGAAGAGTGGTTTTTTAGGGTGGTTTGGTTTTTTTGTTTCTTGCTTTTGTTTGCTTTTGTTTTGGGTTGTTTTGGGTTTTTTTTAAACCAAAAACTTGATTAGGACTATGCATGTATAAAATGCCTCTCAGTAAGGAAAGCCTTAGGCTGTTTGGTCAAATCTTTAAATGATAAATTGATTTACTTAACAGCAAACATCTACATGCATTTGACATTACGTGAGTTTTGTATTTTCTATAGACACAAGGAGCTGAAGGAAACTGAATTTCACAAACCTTGGGAAACTGTGTTTAGTTACATACCTACTTGTTTTCTGTTCTGGAGAGCTGATATAGTTGTTATTTCAGGATGACTGAATTTTATTGATATGAGGCTACTTGTTATGAAAAGGACATCACGATCCTGTTCCACTAGTATTTGTTACTTTTTGAAAGTATTTCTGTATTTTTCATATAAGATGTGATATATTTTCCCCACCGGATGTCACGCAAACAACCTGTAATTATGCAGCATGAATTGGGTGTACTAGAGCGCAGGGAACCTGCTCGATGACCGACTAATATTTACAAATGCTTGCTGAATGCTGTACTTGTATAAATACAGCATTCACTTGTTCTCAACCACCTGTGGTTATTTCTGTTTTGAGATTTATGTACTCAATATTTTATCTTTTCAGCCTATACAAAGAAGGTATTGCATTAAATGAAGAAAATTCTGAGTTTTAATGCTGTAGTTCAATTTACCACAGAGTTTCTCATCTAACTTGCTAATTCCTTCTGCTCTTGTTAAGTTCGTGGGGAATTTTTCCATTTAGTTTATAAATGCAGAGTTTGTTCTAAAGCTTTATTCCCTAGAGGCAAGTGATGGGCTCATATACAGCCTTAGTTTTGAGACTTGGATATTTTTCACTGCTTTGTATGCTGTGATTCACTGAAAACCCCTTGGTGAACTGGCCATCACCACCATAAAATATTAAATTGTACTGTACATGGAATTATGAAAAAAGTAATCAGTGATTTAGATAATATCCAGTAGGTCCATTCATAATCTCTTTCTTACTGTCATGTAAAGCAGTGTATATTGCGTACACTCATTGAAGAGTCCATGGAGCTACTTTTGAATTGAATGGATTCCAACTAGTCATGAGTGAACCACTCAGAAATGATGCATTCCTGCAAAGGCTCTGGCACCCCTTGCTGGCCAGCACACCACCAGGAGAACATATTTGGTGGTTTCTCTATGACTACAGGGGCCTGTAGTCTGGCCAGGGGGAACCCTGAAGGGAAGACTTTCTGACGAGCTGCAGAGATCAGGAATCTGCTTGGCCATGCTCTGCCTGTGGCGCCTTAATCCACTCAGTCTTTCCTGCTTCTGCAGAGACTCTGGACTTGTAGGAGAGACGATGCTGTGAGAATAGGCAACCTTCACTTGTATGCACTTCAAAGAATAAAGGATTTTGTCACTGAACAGCCAGCAATGTGAGAAGATCAATATGATTTGTTCTGGAAGGACTCGAGTACATAGCCAGCAGGCATTTTCCTCAGGGGGAAGAAAGAAAGAAGGAAAGCTCAGCCTCCAGAATTCAGATGATTTGTCTTCCCTTTTCCTTTAGCTATGACTTTCTCTTCCTAAGACAAAATGATCATCTGTTAAACCCACCCTTCTTTCTTGAGGGCTGCTTCTTTTCCAGTCTGTATCAGCATGCATTTTTGGCTGAATTTCCCTTGGGTAGCTGAGAGTCATTGGAGAGGCATTTCTATATGTTCTTGTACAAAACCTTAAACAGAGAGAGATAATGTCAGGAAAATGAACCAGTGGGATATCAGTGTTTTTAAGTATATGTGACCTAATAGGAAAACTCAGTAACTAACCACAGAGGTGTAATTTTAGCAGAGAACAAATTACATCGAGTATATTCAGGTTTTGGTTTTTTTCAGTAAACCAGTGAGAATATCATTACTAATCTTTTTCCAGTGTCTTTTACTTAACTGCAGAGCAAAATGAGTAGTCAAAGAATATAAATAGGCTCAAGAGCAATTGTAAAATGCTATCTAAAATGAATAGCTGAAATCTGGTTTGGAAAATGATGGCAATATAGGAATGAATTTTGTACCTTGCTAAAGGTTTCTAGCTGGAGAGCCTTTTTCTACTTTTGTTGCTAGTCAGCTGGGTTTTTTTTCTGGTTCTCATGCTATGATGCCATTCTTGTGAGGACTGCAGAGAAATGCAGATACACAAGCAAAATGACTTTCATGAGAAACAAGGAAAAAAATCCCACAAGGGTTTGAGATTTTGGTTATTACAATATTTTTAATTTTCTGTCTTAGATATTTGGCCTGAAATGACTGACAAAACTGTTCTAATTATGAAATGCAATATCAAGCTTTAGTGCATTCTGATTAGTGCTATCACTCATTAATGTGTTCTGCTAGGGAACCGATGATGCAAGATGGCTTAAATATGTAGTTCATTATTATTATGGGTAGTTTCTAAATTTACTGGATTATTTTGCCCAGTGCTGCAAAATGGGAAATTCTGTTCAGAATGATATGGTGTTTGATACTGATGATAATCTAGTTACAAGAATTTAAATCTTGAGATAAGTTGCAAAAGAAAAGAATTTCTATTTTCAAATAGAAAACCAATACAAATAATGGGTGATGACACTGCTATTAAATGCTTTAAAACATCCTTAAAATGTAAAGAAAAAACAGTCAATGCTAAACAAACCACTTTGTGTGTTTCTTTGTGTGTGGTCGAAATAATTCTTACTACCCTTTTGGGTTTTTTTTTTGTTAAAAAAAGGGAATTGTACTACCTCCTCTCAGGCTGTACTGGGTGGAAAATTCCGATTAGTTTATGGTGATGGTCAAGTGTTCAGTACTGCTTAGAAGCATCTTTAGTCCATGTCCAGGTTAATAGCAGCCTTTCAGCTGTCTTTGGTAAGACTGTTCACATACACCACAAACAGGCATCCTAACTTCTACCTTGGGCACGGACATTCTTCCTTTGTGTCTTAAACATGGGCTGCTGATGCAGTTTTGCTGAATGCACAGCTGATGAGTTTCATGGGCACAGATTACGGTGTCCAATTCTTCTAGCCAGAAAGTTTTAATACACTTGAACAGACTTCTGCGTGAAGGGTAGGCCATTGGCGTGTCTATTATCCATAGAAATGTAGGGCAAGTACAGTTTCTTTGTGTTTGATATCACAAAAGGGGAGAAGCTACTGGTCATCCTGAATTAGCATCTGCCATTTCATTATTTAAAATTAGAGATTGCATTTTATGGCTTAGATATCAATATTTTTATGGATAGAGATTCACAGAAAAAAGTATATATTTTAGAAGGAGACTTAGTTACAGAAAATATAAATGGTGTAAATGCAACCTGTGATTAAAGACTGTTAAATGAGGATAGGTATTGGAAAAAAAAAAATTGTGGGTTGATTAAAGAAAATCTCTGTGCTCTGTTTTTCATACTGGAAAAAGTCTTCTAGTAATCAAGCTCTGGCTTGTGAATTCAGTTTTCATTTTGACTTAGTAGCTGAGGTATTTAGTTGTTATAGTTGCTTACAGTAGTGACAGATTGATAGATATAATGACAGATAGTTTATTGTTAGTAATTTCTCGGTCAGAACTGTGGCTTCCTCTTTGCCTCCTAGAAAATTTGATCTTTTAATGGAAGTAATGCAGCAGTACTTCATGCTGCATGTTGAATTTGTTTGTGCATGTAAAGTATATAATATTTAAAAAATATTTATCTATGATATTTGTGTATTTCCATGCATCACAGAGATTACTTATAGTCTGTTTCTATAATAACCTAAACTTCAGAATAGTTTTTTTTTTAAAAAAATGATCTACACATTGACATTAATTCATGGATGTTAGGAAGCGTGGGCAGTAATTTGTCTTCCATCAGGTTTTTTTTAATGCCACATCTCTATTCAGATGCTTGATGCAATAGAGATCAATATGACTTATTTTTTATCCACTTACAGACTAGCAAATATTGATAACTATCTGTTCAGCAAAGTGCATCCTCTGACAACAGCAGCCCTTTGCTGTATGGTTTGCTGGGCTAGACAGAGTGGTTCGTCACACTTCTGCAAAGCTGCAGAAAACCTGTTTGCTGTGTCTTCCAGTGCCAAACACTGAGCTCGTCAGGAAAAGCACGGGGAAGTAGGTAGCAGAAGCTGGAAGCGTAAGAGTGACCCCAAAAGCAAGAAGTTCAGAAACTGTTGTGAACTTTCTGCATGATGCTATTTATGTAGTGTTGTGAAAGAAATATGCGTGCATTGTAGAAGAGCAATTCACTGTGGTCAGCCACAGATGGAATCTTTGCGCTGAAATGTGTGTGAGTTAAAAAGAGTTAGAGAGGGTAACATACAGGAGAATTCAAAATGATATTAGGGCACAATGGCTCTTGAATGTTCTCGATTGGCTTAAGAACTATTTTCATGTTTGTTTTGAGGAGGAAAGTGATGTGTCTGCCTTAAATTATTGGTATGTCTGGTTTAGGCAGTACAGGCTAAATGGAAAGAAACACAACTTCTTAAATTAAGCGGTGTTATCTTTTGGTAATAGGTATAAATCTGATACTCTCTTCATTTACAGTAAGAAATGTTATTTGATAAATAGCAGCTGATGGACTGTATTAATTATACATACTTTAATATTTCAAACACTGTTGAGCTCTATCAGTCATTTCCCGGAGTGAGAATTCAATGCTGAAGTCTAGTCCATGTGCAGATGGGTGTTGTCAGGAAATCGTGGCGCCTTCCCCCTTCCTTTTTTCTGTGCCTTTTCATGCCATTTGGCGAGTTGTGTTTTTTCCAAACAAAGCCAGAGCAGTGCTTTTTCCTGCCTGTTGGAGTTCCAGTGCTGGCACGCTCCAACCGGTTGGTGAAACAGTTGTTCTTCTTTAGGTCTTTGTGTTTGAATGACCGCTAATTGGCAAGTTTATCACGGTCATAATTTTCCTGAGTAATCAGACTAATTACAGATTTTGGGGACACTGGCAGCTAGTGTCTGGGCAGCTTCCAATGCTTTCAATAGCCCTCTGGGTTATTTAAAATGAAAATTTGCCCTGGTTTTGGTGGATATTTGGAAATGCCATTCTGAGGGCTGCTTTGCAGTGCTGAAGTCTGTGAGGAGGCACACCTGTGGCTTCAGTCAGTCTACTTTAGTGTTGCGTCAAGTTGGTTGGTAGGCGCTCAAGGTGGATATGGCAATGCTGTGTCAGCCAGCTGACATCACTGCAGCATAAAGGACAAATTAAATTTTAAAAGTTTCCTCTATGTTTGAAGATCAAAGGTATTTTGAAAGGAACCATAGCGATACAGCAAAACCTCTCGAATTCACTTTACTTTGGGGGTGACAGAGCCCTGGCACAGGCTGCCCCGAGAGGCTGTGGAGTCTCCTCTGGAGACATTCCAAACCTGCCTGGATGTGACTGCACAACCTGCTGTAGGTGCATCTGCTTTAGCAGGGGTTGGACAAGGTGATCTCCAGAGGGCCCTTCCAACCCTGACCATTCTCTGATTCTGTGAGGTTCACATTTGTGGACTGTAACACTACAGACAATGTTGAATTGTCATTCTTAAAATACTGTAAAAGTGAATGAGAATTTTTCTTACTAACTCAGTAAAAGTTGGGGAGAGCTCAGTTTTGTCTGCTTTTAGCTCACATTCAAGGCAGTAAAACCAGTATCTTGAAGAGTTTAAAATGTTAACTTTTTAATTTAGGCAAAAAGTGGAAAATACTCAGGAAATTCTTGGGTAGAAGAGTAGTGAAGTAGTAGTAGGAGTGAAAGAATGAATGAATGTTTGCATAGTATTTTCAAGAGAGAGATGGATTTTAAAAATTATTTTTGTGAGCTCCCTGAGCTCCTTTAAAATTGATGAACAAAGATTCCAGTAATTGAAAAAAAGCTGAGCAATGCTCAAAGAATGACTTGAGAATAAAGAAAATGCATACTGTATTGAAGAATGAACAAGAGGAAAAAAGAAAAAAAATTGGAGAACTGGTGAATGTAGAGCAAATTACAGGAGAATTGTAGCAGTAAAGAAGCCATATAACTTAGACGGAGCTGAAAGATATGAAGTGTTTTGTTTTGGCTTTCCAGTTTTACAGGATATGCTTGTAAATAGTTTTTCACCTTAACTTGAACTCTCCCTGCACTCTATTCCTCTCTCTTGCATCTGATCTTTCACATCTTCATGTTCCAGTGTTTTTTGGGCGATTCATGCTGTTTCCTGCACACTGGCAGAAACCTGATTGTTTCTTACGGGATGAATTTTCCCATCTATTCCTTACAAACACCTTGCAGTTTCTCCCTAAAATTGGCAATATCTCAACAGCATGACTACAGTCGGGGAAATATACCACCAAAAAACATCACTGATATTTATTTACCTGAACCTTTAAGCAGTCTTTGATGGTATTTTTCCCCTTGATTTTGCTCAAAAAGCCAATACTGGGTTTTCAAATACCCTTTTTTCTTTGACTTGATTATTTTTACAAAGTTTTTATGCTGCAGAAACACAGTTCAGCGGGTATAGCTGAGGACAGAACTGGGCCCAGTTAGCGTATGTCTGGCTCTGAGGTCCTTTCCTACTTAGGCATGGTATGTTCCCTTTGGGACAAATTTTCCTCTTCACAGTGACTGTACGTATATAACTGAAAGCAGACTTTTTCCATTTGTGTCAAGTTTATTCAGGTTCTATAAACACCAGCTTTAGCAGTTATTTTAGTTGCTTTGAAATAAACTGCTATGTGTTTGCTTTTGAAAAAGGCTACACCGTCCAGAAAATGCTGATTATTTTTTTATTCTATGACTGTTCGAGTATTGTCAATGTTTGTAGCCTGCTATCTATAAATGTTTTTGGTTTTGAAAGCAACTTCAGCCCAGTATTAAATAGTATCATAATTGATGCTACCCACTAAATGTTATTTATTATTGCCTACCAGTTCCAATAACTATTTTTCTTGGGCTGTCTGTAGCACTGGCACAATTTCTAATGGGGAGCTGTAAAATGGCTAAAAAATTAGTTGGCTTTTTGGTGTGGTAGTTATTAATTTCCATTCATAGTGGGTCTGTGCCAGTTTGTTAGAATGAGTGAGAACATGCTGTTCTCATATTTCTGTGTGTCATACAGAGATCTCTAAAGGATACATGCTTGGCTTCGTGCCTGTGTGCTGTGTAGTTTACCATGCTGAGATTTTGCAGTATTTTGCTGTTGGTATTGTGAAGCCGAGTCCTCATACCTGCTGTGGATCTCACTGTTCTCAGTCTGTCTTTATGGGGAGAATTATAACCCTCATGTATTTAAAAGCATTGTTCTGACAAGCTAAAATGTTGTGCTAGATAGCATGACATTTGATTTTATTACACAAAATAAATTGATATTTAGAAGTGCTCTTTTAATAAAGGATCATGGTCCTGAACTATCAGGTGGCATAAATTGGCGGTACTCCATTTAATTGAGTGGAGTTAAATGAACTCATACCAGCCTACCTGGGGGTAAGGATCAAGCAAAGACTGAGTATTTTTCATCATGACATCAAGGCAAATAAATCTGAAACCTCTGATTTCTACTGTTTGTATCTTTAGAAGGGACTAATGTAATGGCTTGTTGAATAAAGACTCAGTTTCTGGTTATTCAGAATTAAATTTATAAAGCCTCCGCTTTCAGTATTCTTGCAGATGTGATGCATCAGTCCCACATTACACCTCTTTTATGACACTCCACACATGGCCCAGATGATTTGGAATCTCTCAGAATAACAAAAGATGCATTTTAAAGGCATAAGATTTTCTCTTCCGCTGAGGCATGTGTTTTACGTCCAGACCTTTGAAAAACGAACCAAGCGAGAGGACTCGCTCAGCCATGTCACCCTGGCAAATGTTCCGCTGAAGCCATTCGAGAACGCTGCCTTCTGGAGTGATGTCCCCTGGCACGTGTGCCCGCTGCACCTGCAGGACAGGGACGCAGCATGGGCAGCTCTCCCTGGCTGGGCAGGGCTCTTGGGTGTCTGCAGAGTTTACAAGTCAGAAGACTGGGGGACTTTGCCTCTGTGTGTGTGGGGAAAGGAGAAGGAGTGAGTTGTAAAGGGAAGTTCTTTGTTATAAAGAAAGCATTAAGTCAATGCTGACTTGTTTTGTTAGTTGGGTGTTTTTTCCTCCCTTCCCCCCTCCCCGCGCCCCCCCCCCCCCCCCCCCCCAGTAAGGTTTCCTGCTTTCAAATATTTTCACTTTGAGGTCAGACTAATTTTCCTAATGCCACTGGTTGCTAATAATGATTTCCTGACAGCGCTGCTTGAGGAGGTGCAGCGGTGCTGGATTTGGATGCCTACAGTATCAGCAGTTCAAGGACTGTTGAAGTCTCTTTGCTTTACTAAAGCTAGTCCAGCATGAGCTGCTGTACTGTTCTGTCCTACCTCAAATGCTGTGGTTATGTGAAGCTTTTCGATGCCTGATTTTATTCAAGTGATGTGCTTCTGTAAAGCTTATATGGAGTTCTGGATCCAGCAAGTCCATGTAGATAGTGCAGCTGGCTAAGAAAGATGTGATTCTGTGGGAGGGCTGACATAACAGTATTACTTCACAACACGCGTTTTAGCGGTATGTGCAGTAAAAACATAAAAAGCCCCTTAAGCAGCAGCATTTTTTTCAGGCTAGCACAGGAACATGATCATTAATGCTTATTTTCCTTTTTTTCTCATAGGAGATGCAACAGTCATTCCCTGAGAATTTGAGGGTGGAGGGTGATTTGTTGCTGTTCGTTTTAATAATGATCCTCTGTAGCACCAGTAGATTATGGCTAGTACCTCCAATGTTGATAATGTTTGAACTATGTTCTGTCTTCTCATTCTTCAATTCATGGTTAAGTGAGCCTGTTTTAATTTATAATTGTGGTAAGCTAAGAGTGTACATTTGGTAAGTTATAACAGCTCATCTGACAGGCAGGAACAGGTAAACTCCTGTATTCTGATTTTGCAACATCATATGCTTATTCCCTAATTGTGAATTGCATTAGTACATATTAGGAGCAATACTAGTAAAGACAGTGGAGTTGTAAATCTGATTAAATATGATGCTAGATGTGAAACGTGATGCCAAGTGTGATGTGAGAATATGGTCCACTTGAACTGTGAATAAGTGATTTTGTAAGATGGGGAAATACTTTCCAAGTAAATCTTTCTGAGCTGGGTCACACGTGAAATAAATATAAACTAACATGTAATGTGCTGTTGATTCTTTAACAGCTATCTGAAACTCAAATGTGCAGAGCTTGCAGGTAGCTGGAAATCTCAGGAATTAGGACAGTGTTCTGTGTTTGAACGGCCATCTTTGGGAATTATCTATACCCGAGTGTCTTTAGCCCAGCATCTGTAGTATCTGGGAAAGCCTGACAGCATAAAGTTACTGCCTGCATTGAGTACTGGACATATTTCGCAAGTCCAGCTGTATCAACATCATTGATACAATCCCACATTTCCCTGTAGAACGCTGTGTATATATACTCATGGTTTTGCTTCTTGCAGTGCCTATCAAAATTACTGTGTATCTAGTAACAGTGCTGTTATTAGGCAAGTTTCATGGAAATGTTACAAGTGGATGTTAGCACACAGCAACCCCTTCACCCTTAAAGTCAGCTCGTCAGATGACTTCAGTGAACGTTCTCACAGCTTAGTACTGTGCTGTGCTTATTCTGCACTGTGCGTGCAAAACTTTTAGAAGGACTGCTTCAGGTTTTTTATGGGAAAACATCCTCCCTAGGTAGGTGTTTGAAACACCTAAGAGCAGTGCGTGAAGCCTGTGGGGCAGTTAAAATGCCCTTCTTCCCATGCTGAGGGAGATCTCAAAAATGTTGCTGCAGGGAGCTGGTCTGCTGCCTCCAAAAGCGGGGAGGTGTGTGAGCGAGCAGATCCTCCTTCCATGGAGGAGGGTGGAGGTGATCAGCATCACAGCGTGCGTTAGTAACAGGGTTGTTTTTTTTTATTTCAAACCATAAGTGGACAGGTCCTTAATGATTGTGGTGCAGCCCGAGCAGAGCTGTGCAGCGGGTTCAGGCATGGCTGGTCATACAGCGTTCAGCAAAATCTGGAAGGCAGGAAGCCACTTTCAGGGTGTGAAACTAAACTAACATTCAAAAATAAATGTGACTGTTTTTCAAGGTCAGCTTTTTTAAACTTCGCAGCCTGCAATGCCAAGCTCTCAATACAAACTAAAAGGGGGGGTGGGAAGAAAAAAAAAAAAAAAAAAAGGATGTTTAAGAGCAAATGTAAGAGCCTTTTACATTAAAAGCAATACATTTTAATAGTCAGCTATGCGTCCTCTTCCCACTAATTTACAGTACGGTATGTAAGCTTAATTGCAGACTCTGCTAGCATACAGCTCCTATCCTAACAATTCCATGTACAGTTTCTTTTTGGGGGTGGTATTTCTTAACATATTAGCTAGCTGGCTGCAATTGCTGTGGTGAAACAAGCAAGCTGTGCAAGCTGTGCACTACATGCATGGCTACCACAGTATAAAGCAGAATAGCTGTATCCAGCAAGTAAACCCTCGCCCTATAAAAAAGGATAGCAGCTGTGGAGGAAAAAGTAATTAAAAACTGTGCTTTGAACTTTGGCTCGCCAGTTAGAAAGAAATAAGAGAGTGATGACTGGTAGAAACAAGAAGAAATGCTGTATCTATGTACAAGAGGGACAGTGTTCCCTTTTACATGTATTTGTCTCAAAGGAAAAAAAAAAAAAGATGTAAGTTCTTACCCCTGATTCTTTGGCAATTTGCTAATTTTTATTCTGGCTAAAAAAAGTATACAGCTCTTTTTCAGGCAGCACCGACTGTGACGGGGCACCATGTTGCTTGTTACCTACTGGTGCTTGCTGCAGAACAGCTTGAAACAGTAGCACTGGAAAGTGAGATTTGTCCTCAGTTGTCTTAAAGTGATGTAACCATCAAAGACAAATTAGGTCAGCAGATCTAACTGCTTTGACAGTGAACACTACGCCAAGAACTTTGACCAGTCCAGTTGTCCATCAGAAGTGCCTATATTTGCTAGCAGCATAGACAGCACATACACAATTCAGACCAGATTTTGTTTTTATTTACACCAGAGAATAGCTTGGTGGGATTTGATTGATTAACTCAGAACATACCCATATCTAAATGTGTACTAGAATGTGTTTTGCTTTATGCAAATAGATACTGGAGGCGGAAAACTGAAAGCTTTTGCCTTTCTGTCCCTGAGCCAGGTCCATGTATGGACTCTGCCTTGTAATCAGGAGCAAGGAGTGCTCCAGGCTAGTGGCTGTGCAGCATTACCCTCGTACGTAACACCGAGCGTCGTCAGACAGAATTTTGCGTGGAGGCTTTTCTGCAGTGCTGAGCATGATGGCTTTTAATTCACCGGGTTTTAAACTGTTTAAAGTGTTTATCAGTGAAACTAAATCAATAATACATTTCAGTGCATCTTGCTTTGTAACTTAGATTGAACAATCTTTAGACTAAACATTTTTTTTGGTTTTTTTTTCTTTTTTTTTTTAATTTCATTTTTGTGTAATGCCTGCATGGAACTTCCTGGTACTGCTTCCATACATAAGACTAATAATTAATTTAAGCTGCCCCGTCTAATTAAAAGAAAATGGAACAAAACTTTAATCAAATCAGTTCAGTTGGAAGCATAAATTAAAGGAAGCCCATGGATTTCATTGAGTGAAAAATGTTCTTTTCTGTCTATAACTGCCACTTCCAGAAGCAGTTTCTATTTCTCAGCAGCTCAGTGGTCTGGAATGACTTGGAGAAAGAAGCCAGTTCTAAAGATCAGGATTAAGTTAATCAAACAGTGGACTGAACATAATCCTGTACTCAAATTTAAACTCAATTGTGCCCCAGGGTTCTGTTTGCTTTAGGGATCTTATCAACTTTGGATCCGTTGGCAGGAATGAAATGTGCAGCTACTATTTCAGTGGGCCAACATTAATTCAGTTTCCTGACCAGTGTTTTGTTGTTATCACTAATAAGTTTTCTGAATAAAATAGTTTGGAGGATTTTCCTGTTAAAATCCTGGTGGTCATCAGCGTTGACAGTTATATTAACAGTGAAAATTAGCATAACCTTTACTGCTGTGCCTGGCCATATTAATGAATATAATTCCTATGTATGTCATTTAGTGTATGGTAGAAAAATAGAGACAAATATCTGAAGCTTCAGTGAGTTGGTCTCCTTTTTTGAATTTATAACGATTTCTGTTATCCAATCCTACTTGTGTGAATAAAAGGGATTTACATAGCCTTCATATTTAGCTTTCCACTGAGGTTAAAATTTCATCACAAGACAAGCTGCCTGGGATCTATTCAGAGCAGCTTGCCAGCAAATTCTTCTTTGCTTCTTTTGCCATTTTGGGAGGCAATATTTTTCTGACATGCCCAAAGCATTTAAGACATCGAGTTCTTTGCTTGAGTAAACAGCAGGTTAATTCATTAAGAGAGAAAACAGAAAACTGGCAAAAGTTGAAGACTAAGGAGATCTAGGCTCTGCATTGAAGGAATCTATCCTTCTGTTACACCGCAAGACTCACAGATGTCTTTAAAGGGAGGAATATTTTGGTGTTATAATTGGTATAATGGCAAGGATGTCACTATATTTTGGAAAGTTACCATCAGTGCCAAGAAGCTATAGTGAAGAACCTCACCCAGATCTGAAAGGATTCTTTTCTTGTGCCTGGTCTAAAAATGTATTTATTTTTTTCTTTATTTTATCTTGGTATTTTAATTTTTATAATTGATTACAATTTCTTCAGGCTGTATTACAAAATCAAAAATATCAAAGTTTAAACACAATTTTGGAAATAAAATCAATGCAAGGGAAAGCTAGCAATATCTGAGCTTTAGGTACTTCCTTTAGGCTGCTCAGTTTTTCATGTAAAGTTACTTTCTATACCCTTAAACAGAATATTGTTTATTAATTGTTTAACTCTTCTTGTAAATTTAAACCTTGGCGGACTGTTTAATTACCATGCATGCCAGCTGACCCACTATGAAGTGAGCTGGCAATGTTGCAGTGGATGAGACGGTGATAAGGATGGGGCTGTCTAAGTAACTTGGATATGGGGTCAGCATGTCTATGCAGACATAGGTGTCTGTTCAGAAAAGATGCTCAGTGTTGGTTTGTGGTTTGGTTTTTTTTAATACTAATATTTGCAGTGTTTGGTGTTTTAATTAATATATTCAAAGACAATTTCTGGCTGTTTGTAGCCTATGCTCCCCTTAGACTGCGTTTCCATTAGACTGTCACTGCCATATGAGTATAGAGGAATGTGAGCCATCCCTCACATTTTCAGTTCTCAGACCATTGCTGAGGGGATAGCGTCATAAAGGGTCACAGTTTCTGCTGTGGGCTAGGGGGCAAAGGGGAAGTCAAATTCAGAAGTGACAGTTCTGTGCTTGTATTTCTGTTTGTGATATCAGTCCTTTGATCCTAATCTTATTCAAATTGTAATTTAATGAATGATGTTTAGCATTGCTGGACAGTAAGAACTATGGGGAGCCCTCAGTCCAGGCCCCCGAACTCCATTGATTCCCCAGTCTCTGGGCAGCCTGCTTTGAAGAAAGCCTTTTCTCCAGTCCTAAAACTCTGTCATAGGCCTCTGCAGATAGAGCTTTTTATAAAATGTTCCTTCACTTATATGAAATATGTACCTGTTCCCTCCAACTTTTCATTCTACATAACACGAAGATAATGTCACCCTTGGCATGTACAGTGCTACAATTCCTTCAGTATGTGATGTTAAAAGTTAATTACCTTCCTGTTCTTTTTTTTTTCCTGTTTCATACTTCCTGTGTGTGTGTTCTCTTTTGCCTCAGTAAGAAGGTAAATACGTATTTATTATTTTTAATTTGACTGACACTGATTATTAGAGATGCTGAGGAAAACTGTATTTAAACTGAAAATGGTAATGATTTGCAATGGGCATATTCTTTATAAGGTGAAAACTGTGGAATATTCTTGATGGAATAACTAGTTCTAATTATTTCTAATTAGAAATTCTAGGGGAAGCAATTTTTTTTAATTCATCAATTTGTCATATACTTGAGGAAATATTAATTGATGTGCTGCCACTGCTGTGAATGTGCTGCTTCTAATGGTATTCCATAATGCTACTGGGTTCTTTGTGTAAGTGTGTAACCCTATGAACATTATGTTTTACAATTTAAATATTTTTTTCTGCTCAAGTAAAGGATAATTCTTTGTATAGCAGTGCTACACCCCAGCTAAATTCTGTTATTTTCTTGCCTGTGGATTACCATTCCTTCATTTTTTTTTTCTGTGGCCTGTCATCACTGAGCCATGCCTGTTTAGGTCATGGTTATGCATTGGGATTTTCTAATACTTCTGAAATTAAAATCCTTTAAGTCGTAAGTAAATAATTAACCCGCAGTTTACGTGCAGGTGAGGAGCTCTGCCCCCTAAAATTTTGCTCAGTTATGGCTGTCCAAGTATGCTGTGTTATAGAATCAGTCATCGTTTGTAAGCATTTTGTACTATTGCTTAATCTTCTTTTTTTGTCTATAAAGTGACTCAGCACTTTTTTATTTAATAGAAAATGAATTAATAGAATCTAGAT
Source organism: Falco peregrinus (assembly GCF_023634155.1). NCBI lineage: Eukaryota > Metazoa > Chordata > Aves > Falconiformes > Falconidae > Falco > Falco peregrinus. Next base: position 14,172,368 of record NC_073729.1, read on the forward strand.
ACTGCAATAATGAAAACTTCTCTGCTAGCACTATGTGAACCTTCCTGATGGGGGTAATATTAAAGAAAGAAAATCTCTATTGTCTAAAATTAAAATAAAAAGTTTTCTTAGATGCATACGTGTATGCAAAAGGTAGGAATATAGAAACAAATTTTAGTTTCTATAGTGCTGGCAGACTATAGGCACATATCAGCCTTGCTGTGGCCGCACAGTAATTCTGTCAAAAGCTGAATATGTGACATGAGTATTAACTCCAGTTTATGCTCCATGGATGCACCTGTCACTGCAACAGGCTTGACTTTCTCAGTGTATTAACTGGTTTTTTTCATCATATAGAGTTGCTTTGTTCTCCGGTATGTATTCTACCTATTCTTTGTGCTTAGCTGCATTTGTTCTAGATACACTACACTGATTTATGTCAATTTACTACTATCCTTTCTTGTTTTCTTAGAGTGTTAGTATTTTTAGATAGAGTTTGAGTAGATAATTTCTTTTCACAGCAGTAGTTGATGGAATTTCTCTGGATTTATGTCTGTGTTACAGAAATCAGGATTCAACCTACAGCATTCCCTGTGACATTCTTCATGATTACATTTTTCAGAGAAAGAATTGACAGTATTCCGGGGTGTCAGAGGCAGCAGAAGGGCACTCCTCCTTCTACTCTTATCTGGAGTGTCTGGGGTACATATTTCATGGATCTTCAAGGATCCTGGCTTACTGAGAAACATATTTTTTTTCCACGTTCATTCCCATTAAATGTATAGGTTTCTATTTTAATCACACTAATTCTGCTTTGATGCTGCAAGTGGGAATTACACAACACATTCTTCTGTGCTGATTGTTATCCTCGGTTAGTGTCATATGTTTACGTATTATCCAGAACCTTTGTCCTGGATGTTGTTCTTGGTTATGCTTATGCAGTATTACTGGAGACAGTGGCATTTTCAAGGTGTGACTGAGTTAAGGATCTGATCAGTCAAGCAAAACCCCTGACATTTTCCCCTCTGCATTCCTGAGCAGAAGTAATTATGCGTCACAAACTAACAGACTGCCTTTCTTTGCCCTCAAACTTCGGTCAGTTTTTCTTTATATGTTTTAGCTACTGTGGCTGAAAATGGGTATATAACCCTTAGTTGGGAAAAAGCCCAAACCAAACAGGTTAGGAGCTGCCCGTTACGTTTTGTGAGACACCTCTGTACCTTTAGCATAGCTGAAATCTGGCTTCTGGAAGGTTTAGGATTTCTACAAGCCTTGAGGTTGTTTATAAATCAAGGCAGTGGCCAAAATTCCACCCTCATTCCTTTCCACCTGATTCCAGAATTACTTGTGGGAGTAGCTGCGACAAATGTTAAGTTCTTGGGGTTTATAGTTTATTTCAAATGTATATTTTCTGAGTTTTGCATGCATTTGTCCCTTTTCCCCGCATCTCTTTCTGGCCAGAGGAGGTTTTTATTGCCCTTAACCTGCATGCTCTAACAGCTGAAAGTTTTCAGAAGGTACAAAACTATGGGTAAATTTGAGTCTGCCTAGGTCTGCTGGAATGCATTACTAGAAGCACCACACAGATTATGGATGGAGTACTTTACAAAAGGATTAGTGGACTGAAGTTCTTAGTCCCTCCTGAAGCAATGCTGCAGCTCTGCTGAAAGTATGCTTTACAAAACAGACTTTGTAAAGTCAGGATCTGCAGCAGTTTTGTTTAACAGATGTTTCTAATGAAAGCAACTTTTCTTTCCATCAAAAATGTTTTAGCAACCAGTTTCCAATTCAGTGGATAATTTACTGTTTGTTGGTTTTTTTTGTTTTGTTTTTTTTTAAGTGACATTTCTTGGCTTTGGTATTAAGTTTTAAAAAAGAAAGAAAAATGGTTGTAGTAAATCTTAAATTACAGGAACAATTGCCAGAAAATTAATTGACATACACTGACTCTTTTTAGTCTCAAACCTTCAGGTGGTCAGACTCAGCTCTTTATAAAATGGGCTCAGAGACACATGCCTGCAAAGTCTGGGTTTTTTCCACTTTCCTGTATCTTAAAAATATCAGAAGGGAATGTCACTAAATTTCTGAAGTACCCCTGCTTTAAAGAAAGACATCTCAACAATCAAAGAACATTTATATAATATGTTCAGCAAGTCAATAAAAAAAATTAATATCCCAATATCCCTTTTGTTACTGTAGTGTTAGCAGGACTTCCCATCTGAATCATGCAGTAAAATGGTAAAGATTAAGTAGTTAATCCTTAAGAAATTAATATATGGTACTAAATTTTAGTATTCCAAAATCATGGGAGAAGAGGGAGGCAGATCACAGATAGTATACGGTAAATATCTTGAGATCAGACCATAATTTTAAAAATATTGATCATTATGATAGTGAGAAACTTAATTTTCTGAAAATTGAGACAGACCAAACTACTGTGAAAAATCTTTCTTTTCTTATTCTCAAAATAAAAGGAACAAGCTGTTATTTTTGACCACGATAATTTTTCTTTTTTTAAATATCAGAATCCACTCTGTATTTAAATAATTTTCTTACTGAGAATTGGGTAAGAAGTACTTAATGTATAGTTTGAAGTACTTCAGGGGTGGTCTTCATGGTAGATGTGCGAATAGGCTCTCTAGTAAAAGGTGTATGTGAGGGCCTATAGAGAGACAGAGGACTTAGTTTTTTAGAAAGTAACAAGTTAACTAAATAACTTTAAAACGAGCTGTCTTTTGGAATAAGGCCTCAGTGGTATTCCTGAACAAAGTCAAGGTTAAAATTTTAGAAGAAGTGCTATTATATAATGCAATTCTGAAAAAGTATAAGCAGAATGTGTCAAAATACACGTATTTATTTACATGAAGCTCAACCTTGGGAAAGGGCACCTATTCAAAACATAATTGAAAAGCAGATGCATTGCAAAAAATGTCACCACAAAAAGGCATGTCACATCTTACATCTCTCTCTCATTTTTCTCTTGTTTTGTTTTTTTTCCTGCCAATCTTTCTAGCTAATATTGGGCAGTTCAGCATTTCCTACTCCATTGCCATTTTCTGACACTTGATCCAGTTCTTAAAATTCTCTGGTAATTGTCTGTCACAATAGAACAAGTTTTTACAAAATTAATTGCATTCTTACCAGTAACATACAATTTGACTTGCATAGCATCATGCTGTCACCACTTCATGTTTAAATAATCTGCCACTTACATATTCCTGGAACAGGAAGGTATATTTTAGCCACCAAATATATTTGCCTTATATATATTTCCTTCCTTTTCCTCATTTTTCTTTGCTGCAAGATTTTTCCCCCCAAAACCAGCCCCCTTTTTTTAACAACCTAAATTCATAGGTGCTTAGAAAATTGTGGCATTTGTGAAATATTTCAGAACTTTGTCTGAAAAGTTAGATCAGACAAAGTATTTTAGTGCCATGGAAATGTCACAAATCGAGCACAACAAAGCCATAGATACTTAGAAAATGCAGCATGCAACCAACACAGTCTTCTGTTCCTTGGTTTTTGAATGCCAGAAGCAGATGCATAGCTGGCTTCAGTGATGGCTTTGCCTGTTTCAGTGAGCCTGGAGCCAGAGGTAAGTTCTGTCCTGTGCTTTTTATGCTGCTTTCAGTTCTGTGTCTTTTCCAGGAGACAATGTTGTATCAGTCATGTGTCCCGCTTCCATTGTAAAGTGTCCTAAGGCTCTTAGGAAGGATTCTGCGATTCATTTGACAATGCACCATGAAAAGAGGAAATGTTCAGGTTTTGGTTTTGCTGCTGACAAGGAAAAAGGTTTCATTTTCACTCTTCAGCAAATGCAGAATGCTTTTACTTTTGTCCCTACTTGGGTAGGAGATGAGTTGAGCTAATATCTAGGGAAGTGTCTGATGAAGGAAAAGAGCTTGTGCTACAGTGAAACCTGTAAGTGTTGCATGCATACAATAAATGATGAGAAATAATATATGGTATAAAGGGTGATCTTTAGAATCACTAGAGCGTTAAGCCTGTAACACATCTGCAAAAGAATTTCCTATAAATAAAACTAGTAGTTATGCTTAACATGACTACCATGGACATAGAATGGCTAAACTAACATTTATTGATACCAATATACTACTTAATGTAAAATTTGAGCACTTCAACTGAACCACAAAAACCTTCTCTTGGATCTTGAGATTAGCCTTCAAACCATCCTACCACTATGCCAACGTTGCATAGAGAAACAACTGTTGCTATACAACGTACTTCTATGCACACCTACAATCGCCTTGTGATGACAATGAAATGGTAATGTATTATTATACTTGTACAGATCATGTGTGATTTTTTTGAGCAGATAATGACACATACTCCTACTGTTTCAAATTATGAGGAGGAGTCAGCATGGAGAGGTATATGAAAGTAAACCTTATGTTTGCCTCCCTTACAAAGTGAGTCTACAGAAAATCTGCTACAATAACGATTTTGAAATACTGGCTTGCATAAGCAGAATTTTTTACAGACTTTACATCAGTAATGAAATGCTGCACTAACTTGTTCACTTTTACACGCAAGTCAGAGTACTGATGAATATTTTCAAAGCCTTACATGATTTAGCCCAGGAGCTTTTGTATTTTTTTTCCTCTCCTACCCTAATTGTGATAGGTGAGAGTGTGTTACATGTTTTGGGGTAGAAAACTGAGGAGGGAGACAATATCGGTATATTTGGTGTGCTTTTGACTTCAGCAGAAAGCAGAACTGTAGAGGCCACAGTTGCTACAAAGCTAGTGCCATTACACATTATTCTTTTTTCAAGTTTATATGTAATCATGCAGATCTTTCAAGGATATTTTATGAGTTATGTATAATACCACCTTATGCACGAACATACCATGTAGAGATATATATATGTGTGTGTTATGTGACAATAAATCTTATTATATTATGTCCTTCATAGGAGACGTTATTGAATTAAGGTTATCTCAAAACCAGGTAATAATAATATCTATAGTACTGAATGCTGAAGAAATTATCTGCAGTATGAGAGGTTGACACATGAGCAAAGCACAGTGGCGTTTATAGGTTTGAAGTCTGAAATTCATTTTCAGGAGAGAACTGCATACTGATGATAAATTCCAAACAAACATTCAGCAGAGATGGCCCCTACCCGTGCAGCAGGTCCTGTACAGCGTCAGCTGCTCAAATAGTTTCACCTTGCTCTCTTGCCTTATCTCAAAAAAGAAGTGTCTCATTATGCATACTGAAACTTGCTAACGTGTATTTAAGCTTGAACCCTATTTTGCTGGAAGAACACACCTATGTACATTTAGAGAGTGCAGAGGCAGAATCGGTCAGAGCTCTTGGCAATTTGTAGTGGATAGTTACAGCTTCTTTTACAAATGGACACCGTACCAAATTCCTCTAGGGCCAATATTTTCTTTTACAAATGGACACCGTACCAAATTCCTCTAGGGCCAATATTTTCTTTTACAAATGGACACCGTACCAAATTCCTCTAGGGCCAATATTTTCTTTTACAAATGGACACCGTACCAAATTCCTGTAGGGCCAGTATTGGTACCGACCTTTTATACTTGGCTGGAAATGCATTGTGTCATATAGATAATATAAATGATAATATTGGTTTTAAAAAAAGAAAATAAATGGTATTGCTATAGGGCTTACAGCGCAGTACTTTATAGGCATGTTTTGAGCTCAACCTTATTGTCACCATTTTTAAAGCAAAACAGTATATTGTTAAGATTTCAAACTCAAAAGTATTTTGGATAGAATTATCTTCAGTCTATATATTCTTTCCTCTGGCTTATTGACCGTTTCAGAGTAACTTCCTTACCACTGTGAAATTGCTCACAATTGCAACAGCTCTCATTCTGGTATAAAACTTAAAATATTTGAAGTAGCACTCTAATACATGGAATACTGTCCATGCAAAATCTAAGTTTTTACTACTTCCTATTTAATTTTACTTTTCTGTACTGTGATAAATTATATTTTCTATTTTTGCAACAATATCTATAAAAAAGTTTATAACAGCCCCAAAGTGTGTAATTAAATGAAATATTAATTAAAAATGAAATAGCTCTGTAGCTGTATTGATGCAAATGAATAAATAGTATTTTGTGTTACTTTTTATGGAAATTAATGGACCAAAACCGAATTTGTTGATGTCAGTGGGACTGTTTACTTTTATAAGACCTGGCTTGGGACCTGTATTTTTTGATTCAACTCGCTCTTTATTTTACTTTGGAAGGCAGTTTTAGTGATGGTGTTAGCAGAGGTGTAATAATAACTGCTTGTTGGAACACTTTTTCAGCTTCCAGCATTTAGTCTGCTGTCATGTTTTGGAATGCGTGAAGAGTGGATTACAAACTGTCTTAAGGCCCTGTACTTAGAACGTGTTCCAATTGTTTCCAGGTAATTTGTTCAGTTCGTGCTTAAATACAAGTGATTTCTGGCAGGATCCCCAGCTCATAGTTTACATATTTCTTCGTCCTTATGTTTGCTGAACCATTTATTTTAAAGTTTCCCCAGTTCCAAAGAAGTTACAATACAGCCTCCTTAACTCTGATCATCTTTGTCAACTTCATTTACTTCATCATCCAACGTCTAAATCTCTGATGTTAATCTTTTATTCTGCATTTACACGATATTATTATCATCATTATCTTCTAAATTCTTAATGCACAGTTTCAGACTACGCTAATTCACAGCATTCCTCTGCAGTTCATAATTGCAGTTTTTGAATGGCTGAAATAAGCTTGATAGTACATGAAAAAGTTTTGGCAATAGCAAATACATAATATTTTAAACTTTGTCATGGTTTTGTCATTCAAGGAGGTTAAAAGTATATATAAGGGTTTTGACAGTGGGTCTATGTATACTATTTATGATGAAGAAACATTTGACAGTCAATCAAATATGGATTTGGACTGGAATTTTCAGACTGCCCGAGCGATGGATGGAGGGGTAGGTGAATACATACAGGAAATGCATGAGCTCCTGCTGTAGATTGGTTTATTACACTTGTGACTTGAAATTACAGTTAAATTGCTGCAAATCTGTTTGTCTTTCTAGTAGTTGAGGTTCCTGTAGAAATGGTCCTACAGGTAGAATAAAAAAATTGTGACAAGAGTGATGGCTACCAGAATTCATAGAGAAAGGCTCTTTGTAGGATAAATGGAAAAATAGATTGCTTTTGGGACTGCAGGAATTCTGAAGCATATAGAAGAAAATTGCTTGTAAAAGATGACTGCTATTTGCCACTCTTAGTCTTGCAAAACTCTTAGAGGACTTGCAAGAACATAACATGCTGAAAAGGGGGTGGGATTTTATAGAGCAGGTTAAAGTGTGAATGGATTTTTTTATGGTTTGTGCAGAAAGTCCATCAGAGGCTTTGGATGGAGAACAGACTATACATAAATAGTGCTCTTAAGATACTTCTGTCGTGGCTGGTATATCAAGGATTTCAAAACCTGAGTGTCTGAAGGATTAAGTGTTAAGAACTGAGTACTGCAAAGACTGTTTGGCACAGAAGATGAGCAGGAGCAAACGTTCATATTCTCTATTTTTCAAAGCAAATCTTTGCACTAAAATCCAGCAAGAGGAGGATTTTGTAAATAAAATGAATGATAAAAGATATGAAGCATGCTGAGAAATATATTTGGATTGTGCATGAATTGTAATGGTAATACATGTTAGCAATAATAAGTACATCTACATAGGACTATTGTATACATTGAAAAACCATACTTTCTCTGCTGTAAAGGTATTAAATCTAAGTAAAACCAGATAAAGTATGGCAATATGTAAAAGTTATGCAAAGTTTTCTAAGTTATAGGAAAGAGAGGCAGATTGTTTCAGATGTAAGAAAAGTTGAAAAAGGAGAGCGGACATTTCTGTGATAGAGAAGTATGGACACAGGAGACTGAAATAAAGGTTCAAAGCTGAAATGAGAAAGGAAACAGGGCAGGCTGTAAAGAGACTGGAGCAGATAGGCTGATTGTAGAACATGAAGCTATAAAAAAGACCTAAGGTGCAAACTGACGTGATTTGTGTAGAAATGAAGTTCAGGCCAGCTGCACACAGTAGGAAATGCTAGATGTGGAAAAATGCAGGTATAAAATACTGTAGCTACTCGAGTTCCCTTCAAATCTTGACCCTGTTATATATGTCTTTTCCTTTAAGAGAAAGTTGTTGCTCTATCCTAGATTTCCACTATAAACATCCATGTGATAGTTAATAATGCTGTTACTTTAATTTAGTTTTAGTATAGGTGATTCTTCAACTGGTAACTAAATAAAACTGCACTATGAACATGTCAGCTGGGAGGTTGGTTTTGCTCTGGAGATATAAAATCAAACCGCAGTATTCAGCTCTGAAGCTTTTGTATGTGGGTGGAGGGTAGGCTTCACTTTAGATCAGGATTATGAATGTCTTTTTTTCTACTTATGGGTATTTTGTAGACTTATAGTCCATTTATTTGGGTTTAAGTACAGCAAAAGCTTATGTCTTCTGGGGTTTATGTGGAGTTGATACAAACTGAAAAGAACAGAAGATTGATAGCTGTGTCCCAAAAGTAACATACTTTGTCTCTCTAACTACCTTATACTAGTTTTATATTACAATTAAGATAGTTAATTTTAGCCTGTTTATCCTAAAATGCCCTTTAAAGTCTGTTAGGACTCCTTGTTCTTTTTCTTGTGTTGTGTTTTCTGATGCAAAACAATTCTCTAAATTATTTTCAATTCTTGGTTCACTTGCAGACTTCTTGTCACTTGGTAGGGAAGTTTTTTGGTTTTTTTTTTGGGGGGGGGTGGGTGGTTTTATTTTTGGGAGGTGGGGTTTGCTTTTGAATTTCTTTTTATGGTGACAAGGTAGCTAGTTTCTATCAGAAGAGGCACACTTGTAAAAACAACGTTCATTTTCATGGTCTTCTTTACCATTTCCACAACAAATAGCTCTTCTGTGAGAAAGTGAGAGGCTCAGAAAATGAAGGTGCAGCTCAGTGAATGTGGCCTTGCATGATGTTTGACAAAAAGATAATGGCTGAGTGACTCTGTGTCCTGTCTTCTGTGTTAAGGTGTGGATACCACACCAGGGAATGTTGGCGGTCAGTAGCAGTGCTGGTAAGATTCCCTTCTTCATCCTGTAGGACTTCAGTTTTGGCAAGCTGTCTAATACCTGGGAGCTAGGTTCCTAAAAATAAAAAATATTTTTTTAAAAAAACCCCACCCCTGGGGCTCTGGGATTAATCTGCTTTGACTAAATGTAGCCCTACATCACTTTGTGAAATCATGTACCATGACTCAGTCAATCATTACTACAGTAGTCCTAGTTCACGTTTAGTGATGTTGTCATCTTTTATACTACTGATTTTCTTCGTTGGCTTATGAGATTCTAAAGTGCTGGTTTTGCTTTTGCACTACTGTTTTAAAAACCTTTGCCATAATTCTTAAACTTTCCCTGCACAAAAAAAATCATGGTTTAGACATACTGGAGTTTTTGGTAAGGAAAGAGAACATAAGAAATTGACACCACATCATTGAATGAAACCCTGTAGAGGAACAGAAGTATATTTTTAATTACATATAATTTTAATTTTGAGATATACCTACAATAGGTTTAGTGAGCAAGCATGTTCATAATCTGTCTTTCATGTAATTGTAACACCTGCAGGCCTCAGAATGAGGTACATTGAAGGAAATGCCTTCCTTGTGGAAGGCATTCTGTCAAAAAATAGTTGAGGAAAAAAATGTACTTGCTCCAAAGGATTTCATTATCATGGTTTAAAGTTTAGATGAATATCATGGTATAAAAATATTTTGGTACCTATTCCTGCCCTCCTGGTCTTGTTGAAGTTTACTTTTTTTTTTCCTCTGCCAGGGTGGAATGTCACTGTTTTGCTACTGTTAGAGCAAGACTGAGACTCCACATACCTGTCAAGCTACCTTACAAGTATAAACTGAATTTAGCATCTGCAGTCATTGTTTCTAGATTCTGTGGAGAGATGAAAGAAATGTATCCTTTTTGCACTCAGTTTTTCCAGTTTTTGCCCACATATTCCCAATCCACAGTAAGCTACAATGAATTTGCCACACAGAACCAGGGAAGGTGCTAATGAAATTATCAAACAATACTGGTCACGGTAGAGACTCAGGTAAGTCTCCAGTCCAAAGGCTTCTCTTTCTGATAGGGAGCCAGACTAACTGCTCTCTCAGTGGGCTTTTACACCTGTACAGAGGTGCATTGTTTCCTTCTTTTTCTTCCAGTTGTTTTCAAGTAGTTTATCTGATAACTTGTAGTATTTTTACACCGACTGAAATGTCAATGGTTGGCCTGGCTGCTAACACATTTCTTCTATACCCAGTCCTTCATCCTTATTTTAAAATACACAATATATTGCTTTTTCCAGACTTTGCTATGAAGCACTGATGCTCTCAGGCAAACTACCTAAAGAATTCAACAGACAATTTTTTTCACCTGGAAAATAGTTTATCCATAAAAGCAGATTTGTTTATTGTCTCTTGACTAGACTATACTAGAGCACTTTAAATGTGTGTGCTGTACAGGCTTAGGTAGCTTGGTCGAATGTGTGTTAAGAGCCTTTCTTCATCAAAGTAATGTTTCTTTTAAAACTAGAATAAAAAGCTTTCAGTGAGGAAAAAAAAAGAAGACTCAGAACAATCTTTTTGCAAGCAGGCTTACAAACCTACCTAACCATAAATCTTACCATGGATAGATGACATCTTTAGCAGGTTAAGCTTTTTTAACAGTCTCATTAGGATTCTATATCTGAATCTAATTCCCAGAACTACTGCTTCTCTTTCTTGGAGAGTATCCAATTTTAAATCGTTGCTTCAAGTCTTTGGGATCTTCTGTCTTGAGTCTTTTTACACAAAACCAGTTTTATGGTTGACTATAAATTAAGAGTTCTGAGCTTGTTCCTTAACAGTACTGTGTATGGAGATGCCTGTCTCAAAGCAGTAATTTTCCTCCTGCCTGATTCTCCAGACAGAACCTCACTGAATTTATTCAGACATTCATCTTCCATAGCGGGTCAACATGAAGTATTAATACATTATTACAAGGCAGCTCCAAATCCATCACAACAAGAGAGAGAATGTGTAGGCATATAAAGAGAAGAATGGAAAAACTGCATGTCGTTCTCAAGGTCATAATGTAGGCTGGTGGCAGAGAGAAACTGGGTGCTCTGGGTTGCAGGTGGTATGATCTGGCCATGTTTCTTATCAAACATACTTGCAGAAACTTAAGCAACTAAACCCAAACAAGACATAATCCTGATTCAAATTTGATTCAAATTTTTAAAATTTTATTTTTTAAAAAAATCTTCTATTTAATCACATATTGAGCTGATGTTCAGAATGTGAAGGAACTGGATTTTTAGCTGCTGTTTTCCTTGAGAATTTTTCAACTGGAATAAGAAAATTAAGATGAATAAAATGAGAAACATAAGATGAAAGCAATAAATGATCTATCCTGTAATGCTAATTTTAGAGTAAATAAATGTTGCTTCAATTATACTTTAGTGATGAAATAAAAATGTGGTCATGATAAAACTTAAAATAACTGTGAGACCAAATCTTCAGGAGGGACAATGGGGTTCCATCATCATTAGCAGAGTGTAAAATCCTGCTAGGCAACTGACATGTGACTTTGCTACTGACTCCATTAGGAAAAGACACACTTTTTGTCTAGTGAGTTTAGTAACAATTTGGACTGAAAGTGTGAAGATGATGTTTGAAACATGCTGAACTGGACTATGCCAAATACAGAATGTTGTAACTCAGATCATAATGTGGGCCATCCCTGTTCTCAGTGCTGTAGAACATATTGCTTCTATCTCAGTATAACTTTTTTCACAGGTGCTAATGCTCTGGTGTTACTCTATATGCTCTTCATTTTTCTCCACATTATGCATATTAACAGAAGGAAGAGGAAAGGCAGCTGAATTATGTCTTTTGGTCCAAGGAATCTGAGTGACAAACTGGCTTAGGTAAAAACGGTCAATATAGTCATGCCTTTATTCTGGAAGTTCTATTCCAGCTGAAATTATTCATATATCATCTTATTTTATGGGAAACCACCAGCAGAAATCTTAAAAAATTACTCTTTGTAAAGAAATGTAGTGCATGGCATTTTCCCATTATGTTTTTTCCCCTCCTGGAACTGTTCCCTGTAATTCCAAAAAGAACATCATTCTTAAACTCTGTAAGATGGTACAAAGTCTTCTGCAAAGGTTTCTATTTTCTTCTACAAATCAACAGTACAGAATGCAGAACAGTAGTTTGAACTGAAATCCAGGGTGCTGTCATAATTTTCTTGCAGAGCACTGAAAAGCTTGATTTTCTCTGTTGCATGTAGTCGTAGTAAAGTGACAAGAAAATCTCTTGTAGTACAGGTAGCCTAGATTTGTCATAATTCCCAGTGTGTTTCCCAGGCACAGCGGCATGTAGTTTATTCACTTTTCTTTGTGCAAAGGGAAAGTAAAAAGCACAACTAAAAATAGATAGGAGGAAAGTACCAACCTCAGACATTTTCTAAACTATCATTTTAGAGCTGTACATGAACAGCTAGAAGACAATTAAATAATTTAAATGAAAGGTACGTTCACAGGGAAGTCGTTCAGAGATCAGCTTTGAGGAACAGATTTTTGTGAGTCTTCAGGTGAGGAGACAGAGAGAGGGAGAATGTTCTAGACCTTGGAACATAAGCATTGCCTATGATAACAGCAGTCACCTTTGGTAGAACACAGGACTTCCACTGCAAAACATAGTAGAACCTGAAATAGAGATCCTGAAATAGATAAGGCTATAACCATGGCCCTCCCTCTGCCACCCACCCTCTGCAGTATATTTAATCATTTATATGGTTATAGTGCTTTTTATATTCGCACTCACATTGGGCTGCCACAAGAGGACTTTGTAGGGAAGAAGCAGACACGTCAGCTGCTTCTGCAAAGTACAGTCCCATTCTCTTCTCCATAGTGATTCTCCAAATTACCTGCCCCTGTTTAAGCTGTACAAATACTTCTCCCCTCATCCCTATTATTTTTTTCTTATAGAAAAATGTCTCTATGCTGCACTGTTCAGCTTGTTTCCCCACAGCATTCCCTACTGTATTGCAACTGTCCTCAGCACTGACTTTTCCTAGCATTGTGTGAATGAAACACTTAGGAAACCTGAATAATCACATTTTTCTCTCTTGATTCATGCATATTTCAGGTTGCAAACACACCAACACTCACACATTCGCAGAAGGTAACCACGTCATGTGTAAAAGAAGTCATGGAGACTTCTGTAGATAGTCAAGAGAGTTTATAAGCAAACTGCCTTCAGCTTTTGTAGGTGGTCTACAAATGTCGTGGCAAATCTAACCCTAAATCACCGGAGGACTTTATGTCAGTACAGTACAAGAAGGAATTCAATGCTGTCATGACAATAATGCTGCTGATGTGGCTGAGATGCTCGTTTCAGATGTGCACAAAAGAGTGACAAATGAAGAAAGATGTTTCTGTAAGCAAGAGTCTTCCATTTCAAGTGAAAGAGTCTAATGACGACTTTTGTTAGCAATAGCTGATCTTAAAGCACATTAGCACAGTTGGCTATATATTCTCACCATCAATTGATGGAATGGGAGAGTGATTGTTAAATCTATTTCCCCCCCAACCCCAAATGTTGCCATTTAAAAACCTTTCCCTAAATATTTATTCTGTATTTCAGATCCTTACTTCTAAGCATTTTAGCCACTAAAATGCAGATTCATGAGAATAGGTCAAGATGCCTTCTTTTAATCAGTAAAATGATTAAGAGGTATTATTGTGAAACACGAGTAGCCTGTTAATCCTTGAGAACCTGTGTTATATGAAGATGTTCATTTTTCGGATGCATAAATCGATTTCTCTACCGTGACTAGATATGTAACTGAAAAATATTCAACTCAAGATTTATTACAAAGTATTTTGATTATTAATTATTATAATAATAGTTTTTGCAAGTCAGAAGAACTTCTGTTTGCTCACTGTTCTGCAGGGAACTCAACTCTGGGACTATACTGCATGCCTGCACAATGCAAATACACAGCTGTGTCTGCATATAGGGAAACCACGAGACGTTAAGGCTCATAGGGTTACTCTGGCATGTAGTAGTTTAAGAAACTTACTCAAGTAGTTGTTTAAGAAACTTATTTGAGGAGTCTCATGTATACTTCATGTTACTGTATGTGTTTTCATTAATATGTTCCTTTTTTCTATTGCTGTTCCATTTTTCTTTACATCTAGTTTTACACTACCCAGTATTTTATACTTTATTCAGTCTTTGCTCTTTTTACAGTATAATTCAAACTCAGTAAAGATGACACAAGCCATGCTTTGAGGGCAAATCTTTTTAAATGTACATGTTCATCTCCACTTAATCTTGCTTCCTGGAATAGGTAGAATGTTCTTTTATCCATCTAAAATTCATCCAGCATTGCAATAATAGTAAAGTTCCAGAAACCCACTGATGCTGCCCTGATTCAAAGCCTGTTAAAAAAAACCAAAAAAACAAAAAACACAAAAAACCCAACCCACAAATAAAACAAAAAAACCAAAACAAAAAGAAAGAAAATATCCTACTTATTTCAGTGAGTTTTGGATCAAATCTTTCAAGCCAGTGTATATATATGTGCTTCTTCAGATATGTCAAAAGCACTCCATTGTCTTGGCTGCCATTGCAGAACAACCAAAAATAATCAAAGTATTTTCAGAAGATGGAACAGTTAGTATGGTCTTGATATTTGCAATAAGGATGAGCAGATCTTATGACTCTCTGGCATCTCAAGATACTTCAGAAGGTTTGCAAAAATAGTCCTGGTTTGCAAAGCTTTATCCGCGTTTTAATTTATTCTCTTTTCAGAAGTGATTATGCATGAAAACAGTATGTAACAAGTACTTTGCTTATTAAAGGGACTGTGGTCTACACAGTCCATTAGGAATAGAGGTGCATACAGAACCTAACAGCTAGTGACCTAGATGCTTTTTTCTGCATCTACTTTGCATTTTTTTCCTGAACTAGATTGCATCTTTCCCTTCACCTCTTGGGTTTTGTGGTTTTGTTTGTTTTTTTTTCCTAATAGCTGTCTTTTTCTTTTCCATTTGATGGCTGTCTTCTCATGCGGTTCATTGGGTAGGTTTTGTTTATACTTCTTGTTAATCTGAATTTGCTGAAGCTAAAATATTTCAAATAAGAAGAACCAGGAGGTATCTTCTTTAGCTATAATCTCAAATGGCGATTCGTTAATTATAGCTAGACTGCATAAAGGCACAAGAGAATAATAAGGGGTAATATCTGGTGTTAGAAAAAATGAGGAAGAAAGGAAAAGGTTTTTTGTAACTTTTTTTTTTATATTAAAGGAACAACCAAACTATTTGGCTCTTCATCATCCTATAGCATTGTGGATGCTGTCTCAACATGTTAATACTTAGTGCAGCGTCTCTCTTGTGTTCATAGGAATTCCTGTTTTGGTTAGCATAATTCAACCATATGGTCTATGATTTATATTCCAGTCATTCCTGCAGGCTCCAGAAGGTCAGGAAATAATCTCAAACCTTTCTAAATAGGTAAGCTCAGCACAAGTACTGATTTTAGAACATCTTACTAATGAGAATGAGTGATGCAGAGAGCATGAGTGAAATTTGGGGAAGAGGGAATGGTTTCTGTTCTCTTATGTCATAGATTAGAAGCCATAAAACCAAGCCAGTTCTCAGATGCAAAATACAATACCCTAATGCTATAATCACATTGAGAGAAGAATAGATTTTTATGCCAGAGGAAACCATTAGGACTGTTAAGTTGGATCTCCTGTGCCGCAAAGGGCCATGCTTTCCTCTGAACTCGGCTATGTCTTCTGGTTTCCAAACTTTAGAAAGAATACTTTCATTTGTAATTTAGCTGGGGCAAATTCAACTTTAATAGCCCGAACGTTTCACATGCATTGAAAATAAAGTTTTTATTTCCCATACATGATTTGATCAAATCATGAATGTAGGTAATAAGATGACTTTCCTAATCTCCTCAGGGCAACAAAAAGTAATTAGCTGCTGTGCTATATATAAACAAAAGAACCATGAAATCTCCTAACTTTTATCACATAAATAATGAAAAGCTTGCTAATAAAATTAAATAAAATAGAATACTAAATTCTTTGTAGAAATATCTAAGAAGCATTGACATTAATATCACATTTCACCATTGACCAAAATGGTGATGGATGTGTAGACTACATTAATGTATGGTCCCTAATCAGAGGGTGGATAGATGAATAAAGTACTGCCTTGCGTCTCAGAGGAGATTAATTTCAATGGCTTGTGACAGTTATGGCACTCATATATAAATGCAGATCTAAATGGCCCTTTTAAAAAAAAGATTTACTGAGATACTTAAAATCGCAGCAATCAATGAGATACTTAAAAAAAATCTAAATGAATTAAAAAGACAGCATGGGTTAGAGTAGTGTCTCAGCTTTTCCTAGTTACAATAAATACAAAGGATAGTTGGACAACTTATATGGGTGTTTCCTATTTCCATATGATCCTGCTTCGGAAACTCCAAGCCAGACTTAAGGTGACAGTTTCGCTGGGCCTTGAAGTGTTTCAGCATGCCATCTAACCTTTGAGTAATCATCCAAGTTCAGAACATTTTTAATTAGAGTTTTGATGTATCCTTCAAGTAGTAAAGAATAAGGCTTTTTCTTGCTTATTCCTTTTATGGTTGTGTAGAAATACGCTGTAGGGATCCAATGCGCTGATGGATTTTTTTGCTTTGTTCTTTTGAGTTAATCTGAGATGTGGGTTAAATTATTCACTTTTTCCCTGAATGTATAATTAACTATGACTTATACTAAGATTTCATTGCATAGTAACATAATGCCAGTTATTTTTATGTAAAACGTATGTTTTTCATAGAGGTTTAGATAGTTGTGGGTTGCAGTTAGAGATTTTTACCATGTAGCTATCACTGAGATTTATGTAATAGCTTGTTCAGAATGTTTTTCAAATCTAAGCTGTATCAGAAGATATAAAGTCTGAATTTTAGGTATTATGATTGTTTAGGAAAATCTTGTCCATATAGGTTTTCTTCTTGATTTTATTACTCTTTGCTGTAAATGTAATTTATATTATATATTAAAAATACAATCTATACATTAATTCCTAGATTTTTTTTGCCAGGTTTTTTTAAAGTTAAAAATAGGTAGATGTAAAAGATGAACAAAAGCATAGTGCTTTCACTTTTCCATTTTAAAGCTTTCATAATAAAATGGAACTTCAGCATTTATCACAGGGAAAGGTGACCTTTTAAAAGCCAAAGTAGGTAAATAGATTTTATGTTAGCTGGAATGAAGAAAGCTCTTTAAAGGAAAATGGAGCAAAATTCAGTGGCACTGTGGAATCTAGCCCAGGCTTATAAGGTTTGCAGAGCATTTTTACCTTAGTGTGCTATTTGGTCCTTTCTCTGGCTGTGATGCTGTATCCTGTCTGACCAGCTGACCACTCAGCATCTCTCTACTTTTCCATGAGTCATGAAGGCATAACATTGCCTTTTGGAATGGGGTATTAGAAGTCTGGGAATGTGTGAGAAACTGGGGAAACTGCAGAGAAGAGGAAAAGTAGGTGACAGAATGGGAAGACACAGCTATTGTGATGAAACATCAGAAATGCTAAACTCTTATCTCACACACACATGCATGTTAATTTCAGCTGTATGTCCGCCACCCAGCACATCGATTTATAATCTTATTTCTGTAAACCTGCTTAATTAGCTAAGCACTGTGGGCCCAGTGTTACTCTGTCAATTTATGCAGTCAAAAACGACTCTGTCAGGATATTAAAGAAATCACAGTGATTTTCATCTGGATTACATTCGCTGGCCACTGGACTGTATTTGGCTTAGAATCTTGCAGTTGAAAATTGTTTTCTGCTCGTTTTAATTCAGTCATAATGGTTCTCATAGCCTTTAATTTATGGTTAAAGCTGTAGATAGTAAAATACTTTTATTATTTTATAGATAGGAGTTCCAAGTGATTTGCCTGAAGCAAGATGATGATTGTCAGAGCTAGGACTAGAATGCAGAGGAACACAGCTCCCATTCTCATGCTTCATCTACTGTATGCAGTGACCCATGTGCATTTTCTTGCACATTTTTCTTATATGTAGCAGGGGAAGAGTCACAATACAGTTTTTTGTAATTGCACTAAAATGTACTTTCGTTTTTAAGTGTTAACAATCTCTCAATACTTCAGTGTAACAGAGCATCTTATTATTTGAGCCTCATGCAAAGATGTGTGTGAAG
Organism: Falco peregrinus; assembly: GCF_023634155.1. NCBI lineage: Eukaryota > Metazoa > Chordata > Aves > Falconiformes > Falconidae > Falco > Falco peregrinus. Next base: position 14,190,691 of record NC_073729.1, read on the forward strand.
TACTGTCTCCTTGAAGAACTGAAAAATATGTGTTTTCTTTAGGGAAAAAGTGCTTTGATCAGAGAAGACTCACTGTTCAGAAGGTCAGTTTTGTTTGTGTTTTTTCCTCACATGGTGAGGCTGTTACAGATGGAAATACCATCTTACTGGTATTCTCTAAGCAGAATATCACAAAGATATCTCAGGCGTGACTAATCATGCATTGACTTTAAATGGTGATATTATCGCACAATAAAGGACTCATCTGTTACACTATGAAATATTGGATCTGTTCCCATGTAAGGTGATTTCAAAACACGGACTGATTGTATTGGCCAGGATCAGCCATTAATACAATATTTCTGTTAATTTTCTGTGGAATTATATATGCTTTATTTCAGTTACCAACTGAGCCGAAATAAGACACTCCTTATCCCTGCGCCCCCAACCCCCCCCTCCCCTAAAACCAGAAACAAAATCAGCCCCACAAAAAACCAGCCCACATCTGAAATTTAAAAAAAAAAAAAAAAGCAGCAAGATAAATGGAAAATTGGTAGGAATAGGACAATAGCTTGAACATCTGTGAGAGACTAGTGCAGAAGTAATGACAAAGGTGTAACAAAAAAAAAGTAAGGTACATTTTATTTTAGAATAGAAGATGGATGTACATGACAGTACAGTTTAAAAATTATTAGGCACTAATACAGAGCTCTTTGTATGTTGATCTTAGTCTCTTGCAAGGAATGGCTAAGTGTGCTTATATATTGATTGTATATAAGTTGAAAGCCAGGACAGAAAAAAAAACCCCACACCACCAAACCCCCCAAAACCAGGACATAATGTGACTTAACAAAAATAATTAGAAAGACGTACTTCTTGTTAGTCTTACCTGCTAAGCAGGAGATGCCATCAGCTCCCCAAGAGCACCCCACTGAGGCAGAAGGTGCTTTTCCCTGGATGCTTACTAAGTTGTAAGAAATAGACCAAAAAGGTATAGTACCGTGGAATTTCTTGCAAAGTGCAAAGATTGGAATGGAATTGCTGAATCATCGAGTAACCATATTTTTGCTCTAAGGTGGAATCTGGAACACAGACATAAAATAAAGGAAGTGAATGCTTAGCAGGTTGTTTGGAACTTTGGGTGGATTTCCAAGCCCGAGGTAGATAATGTCTGAAACAATTCATCACCCATTTCAGGTACAGAAAGCAAAGAGCAGCAGCTCTCACTGAGAGTTCTGGCAGACATTTGGCTTAATACAACTGAGAGTAGGAAAAGCCCCCAAAGCGATATGAAGGCAGCATCAGGCTGGTTAAAGAAGCTAAAGTACATGATGATCAGGTTCAGGAAGCAGTGAAAAAAACTGCCATCTCCCATATGGCTGATGATTCGTCCCTTCAGTCTCCCTCTTTGAGCTCTGTGCTTGTCACTCAGAAAAGATCAGCCTCCTCCACATCACCTTCAGTGATTCTCAGGTGTGTGCATGAAATACACACATGGGTACAGGGCTTGCAGCAGCAGGGCTGAGTTGCAGCTCTCTAGCTATTACTCAGTTTCTGTATGCCAGTACTGCTCAGCAGGCATGAGCCTGGCTCACTTGTGAAGCTCTAACTGGGCTTAATGCCCATTCAGTAAGACGGTCAGGATATAAAACTAAGGCTTCATTGACATTCTTGCTTAAGAGAGTAGGAAGCAGTTTCTATATGGTTTTGGTTTTGTTTGGTTGTGGGTGTGGTTTTTTTTTGCTGCTTGCTGTGAGGGTGCCAGAAGGGACAGTTTACTGTTGTTAATTTCTGTTTGCCATTATGATAAAACACTGTCTGCAGTTTGCGGTAGCTGTAGCTCATATTTTTGTAGCCCACAGTGTCAGTCTACTTTCCACCATTTCCTATGGTCTGCTTACATTTTACTGTTTCCATTTCCTATATTTATGGTTTATATGGTGTAATAAATACACTTGTTCCAGGGCCCTTAACTAAGCTGCATTCAATATCTAAGCTAGTATCTGTAATGACTAAATGTGGAATTTCAGTACGAAGGAAGACTGGAATATCAGAACTGGATGCTCTGAGGAATTCTCTTGATAGAACGGGGACAAAATATAATAGATGGTACATATGGAAGCTTTTGGGAACTAATCATAAACAGTTTGTGTTGTAAGCTCAGGGTTCCTCAATAGGAAAAGGATGGAAATATACTAATTTATTGTTGAATTACCTTGAGCAATCAATCTTCTTCAGCGTTAAAGAAAAATAATAAGAAAAAATAATCCCAGAATGCCTAAGAACAGGTATTTCTGATATAAAGGAGATTTAATTGTGGCTGTAAAGAGCACTAGCAAGATAATATTACTTGGAATACTACTAGGTGGGTGAACTAAGTAGTGTATGCTCAGAAAAGACCAGCTGTGGTCAACAGAGCATTTAATCTAAGTGGAATCTAAAAGTCTGGACTTCTTATTTCAGGATATGGGAAGCCAAAAGGGCCTGTGATTGCACCTTCTCCTTGCTTTGAGAAGTTCAGAAGAAGGAATGAAAATTACTATTACAGGCTGACAGGCAAACAAAGAGGTATAAACTAGCCTTGGATAAATTTAAGCTGGATATTAAAGAGATACTTTACAGCAACTAAAAAAAAAAAAAGGTTTCAGAATTGACCTTGACCATTTCAATAACATTATCTGGTGACATGTATGTGGTATCTGTGGGCAGACCTACTGTACCCCAGTTGGTACTCAGGAAGCAGAGAATTGCTTTAGCTCACCAAGAAGTTCTATCTGAAGGTCTTGATCCTGCACAGGGAAGAAATAAAAATGAAGATAGAAAGTGTTCTTTCATAATTTCAGCATTTAGAAACAGTATGAAGTGCTCCCTTGTGAGACCTGTTAAGGAATATAATATATGCTGTGAAAATATATCCTTGCTACTCTTGAGAGGATTTTCCATCATATGATACTAAAAATATCTCTAAATCCACAGCTGATAAGTTTAATTACTCATCAGCTCTTTACATTACAATTCATTACCCTGAGGTAATAAAGGTAAAATAAAGCATTTAGATGCCATTGTGCCATTGTTACAGTATGTTCAATAGAATGTCTCTAATCAATGCTGCTTGTGTTTATGCAGCATAATTAATAGATATATGAGCACTGTCTTGAACAAACCAATTTTAACAGGTGTCTGAGCCGCTGGTTGTCATTCATGTTCTATTACTTTCTATAAGGAAGGCTAACTTAATTACAGGGAATTTAATGAACGGTATTTGCTGATCTTACATTTTAAAGTCCCACTGTAATTATTAACTGTGATTATTTTATTATCTATAAAAATATGCCCTAAACCAGAGTAGTTCTGGCAATAGTCCATTCTATACAACACTTGATAGTAAAATGTTGACAGAAATGGTATTTTAGATAATGAAGCTCTGAAGGGGTCAACATTATATCCCACAGTAGTGAGCTTTGTTTCAATATATTATGCATAACTAAAAGACTTTGTAAATAGTAGTTATTTTGTTTGATGGTTGATGATACCTGTGTGATATATTATACCTGAAGTTAAAGTGGTTGTATAAATGGTAAGCTGAAATCTTTCCTGCTGACTAGTAAGCTTTGACTCTTTAGTCCAAATCAGAGATCACCGTAATCTATAAATTACTTTCAGCCCCCATTGCTATTATTTGATACATAGAAGTTGAATACCAGCTGCCAAGTACACCTAGTACAGAATTCCCTTGGTCATGTGGGCTACTGAACCTATATGGTCCTTTCCTCATGTGATTTGATCTCATTTAGCCCAAAACACCATTTTACAACCTTGGTCCTCATTTTCAGAGTAATCAATAGATTAAATCTCAGATGCGTTAAAGACAAACATCAGTTTGTAAAGCACCATGGCATCTACAGACCTCTGGGAGAAAGACCAGGACAAAATACATGAGAATGGGAAAGAGGACAATTTCCACCTCTAATAACACAGATCAAGCACCTCTCTTATGACAGAACAGTTACGTTGTTTTTTTTTTTTTCCTTTCTGAAAAGGAAAACTAAAAAATTCAAGTCGAGAAATTTCTACTCCGGCAGTATTTTGTTTCTGAAAAGAGCTGAGAAGCCATGCAGCCTTCTACAGCATTGGTTTGGTTCTCTTGAAATCAGTTGAATTGGTTTTGAAATCTTGTCTTTAATTCTTAGTGAGGGAGTATGCACAGGGATATAATACTGTTTAAATAATCAATTTCTGAAATTAATTTAGGCTAACTTTATTGAGTGTGGTTATACATACAAGAGACAAACATTTTTTAATAATTTATTTCCTTTTGAGTCAGGAAATTACTTTGTTAGATGTAAATGTTTGTCATATAGTTTGTTTGGTGGTGGGGTTTTTTTTTAGGGCATTGTTCTTGCTGTTACTATCAGCAGGCATGTGCTTACCAATTAAAGACTGACCTGGGCTACCCTTCTTGCTGTTTCATGCACTGTTGTGATTATGTACCATTTAGTTTGTCACTTCCAGCACTGGAATCAATAGCTGTGATCACACCCAAGGATGTTACATGACTGCATGACCTAGATATAAAAGTCTAGAAAAAAAACCAAACTCTGACAGTTTGGAAAGCCTCATATCTTGATTTATTTTGCACTAGGAAAAATGGTTGCTGGAACTTTCCCCAAAGATCCTGGGGTAGCTGTTCTAATCTAGGCTCCTAATTTACAGCATGGTGAACACATATAAGGGGGCTTCATTAAAACAAATGGGGGGAGACCATTGTGGCATTCCATACAACGTCACAACATCCCTGAGAGATTAATTTTTCAAGGTTTTAGCAGCATAGCTCAATGCATGACACAAGGCTGATGTATACTATGGAAAACAGTGGACCCAGAAGCGAGCTAACTCCTATGTGACCTAGTTCATTTTAAAGACAGAAGAGGATGTGCCAGTGGCATAGATGTACTAAATATTTGGGCTACATAATTTATTACAGAATGTTAATTACTCTCTTACTGATCCTAGCCTGTTTCATCTCTATGTTGTATATTGTGTTCTTCCATTAAACGTTTTCATTGTAAAGAAGAAAGAAGTAGTCCTGTTTGGGTTACATAAAAGGATAACATTGGTGGTGACAAGAGGCTCTGCCTGTGCTTTTCTGAGTGACGTCGTCATACTGAAAGGCCGTCATTCTGCAGTCTGAAATATCGTAGGACATGGAGAAAATCTGGAATATGCTTGATGGGGCTGACATAAGAGTGTTATTTTGGGACAGTGTTATGATTTAATTTATGTCATTTAATTTATTTATTGAAGTCAATATGCTGGATTATCTAAGCTAGATCTCAAAGAGCTCAGCTGGGTACTGGAAGTGGCATAGCTGTGTTACTAGGGTCATACAAACTTAAGGGATGCTTCCTCTCCCGCTGCCCAGCTTTTGGTAGTCAAGTCAGTTCATTCTGAGTTAATCTGGATATTTCCATAGGATACAGAACTTTTGTAATTGAGCATTTACTGTTGTTTGCATAAATTACTAGTTCTTATCCCCAGGACACTTCTTCCAAGTCACAACTGCAAAGCCATTGGTTTAAACTGGGGACCCTTAAATTTCTAGTTTAATATGCTCCAAACTTTGCTTTCAGTTGTATGCCCTACTTCTTGTATATAAAGTAATATATGTATTACAGTACATTTATCCAGTCACTGTAAGAAAAAAGTTTTAGAGCATGCTAAATAGACTAAATGCTATGATTTCATATACTGGCCTTTAATAACGTTTTATCAAGAATAGGATTAAGGCATAGTGAACCTCTTGAGTTTACTCCATGAGGTTTCAACAACATATAGAACTGGGCTACAGGCTATGTAATCTTTTCTTCAAGAACCGTATCTCCAGTGAATTATTTTGTTTTGGCAGTGAAATACTCAATAAACATTCTCTCCAGAAAATAAGAACATAAGGTTGTTCCGGGTTAATGCAGTGCTTTCAAATCATCAATGAGCTCAGTAGTTCCTAAGCTTTCTTTTCAGCAAGGGCCAGATTCTCAAGCCTTGTACCACATATGACTGGCAAAGAGTAAACATGGCTACACTGAATTATTCTGTCCTTGCCAACTGAAAAAACAGTACATGTCCAGTCTCTTTTATCCCAAAGAAAATCCATAGACCCTCTACACTAGTGAAATGGCGGCCCTTGCCTTGGGAAAGAAATGGAAACCACACTGTGAGTTTAAACTGATTGTTGGAGTCAAATTCCCCTGTTTCCATGAGCTTGTGTTTCAAGGGATGTCTTTATCCATGTAAAATATCTTTTGTTCCTAATTAAAATACAATGTAGACTTTTCTATTTTTGTTTTATGGCCTGTCAAAGGCCTTCAGCAATTTAAATGGGCACAATGCATTTCTGGCATGCAGTCCAAGCACTCAGGATGTTGAGACATGTGGACAACATTGTGCATTTGGACAACAATGATTTCAATTTTTATTTTCTTTTATGATTTAAGGATACATCTGATCCACTTATTTATAGAGAGGATCCTAGACAAAAGTATGCAGCCAATTTCACTCTGATATCAGTAAAGTTCCATTAAGAGTGCAATTTTTTCATCTCAAGAGGCATCTTAAGCTTCAATCATTACTGTAGGAGAATAGATCAGTACTATTGCAGCTATTAAATGGTATGTGTCCTCCTGGATTTTAAAGATGCCGTCGAACATGTTGGTTCAAGGTAACTAGATTTGTGTGTGGACAACCTATCCTTAGCAGGCTAGCATAATTTTACTCTTTTTCTGAAGAGTTGGTTTTTTTTTCCATTCTGTGAAATTTGTCAGTTATTTCCTGGTTCTCTGAAAATATCCTCAAAGGCACCATCTGCAGTAAACACCAGGAACCTAACAGGATAACATTAAGGAAGATACGCTGAGTGTAGAAACTTGTGGTTTGTTTGGCTGGGGAGAATCTTTTTTTGGTCAAGCTGGGAGTAGAGTTGCCATAAAACTGCTCAAATATGCAGCAGATCTTGTAAAATTTGAAGGCACATGCTTTGCTTCATTCTCCCTGTTACTCCAGATGTATCGTTTTTGCCTTTCACTCTAGCTAGCAATGGACCCACCCTAGGGTTATCCATGGCTAATGCAGTTTCATTCCCTGGTATCTGAGCAATTTTGGGATGTGTGGAAAGGTATCCTCAGGTTTCAGGCAGGAAGAGAGATGATTGTGGTACAGGAGAGAGGGGGTTGCACTTGCAAATAAAGTCTGCTAGATGTGTTTATGTGAGTGTGATGTATGAAGGTGAAAAATGCCTTTTTTTGTTTGTTTGTTTGTTTGAACTTTCTTAGGTCCTACTGCAGGAAAAACCTCAAAAAAACTAAAGAATAAGCCCAGTGTTTCTATGTCTGAGCACAGTTTGTATTGGAGAAATTCTTGATTTGTTGATACCTTGAAATTAGTATCTTTCTGACTGCAAAAGAGCATGGTGTTTTGGTATAGATACTACTTTAAGCAAGATCAAAACCATTGTTTAAGGACAAAAAGGAAGAGGAGCTCCTTAGCAACAGAACATATTAACGCTAAATCCTAGAATTTGTATGAAACTGGTACAAATTAGCCAGTCTTAGACTGTACAATCACTTTCCTTTTATTTTGTTTGCTGTGATGTTACAGTTAAGTGTTTCAGGCCATGTGTCTAAGGCAAAGCCTCTTCTGTAAATTCATTTTAGGTGACAGTGTTTTTAACAAGTGACAGTTCTAAAAATAGCTCAATGAGTGAAAAGACATTGCCCTTAGGTTGGGCTGATCACATTGCCACAGCTGTTTTTCCACTTCTCTATTACAACTTCATATACCAAAAATAAAAAATAAACAAAAGGAAAGCTATTTCTCTCAGAGGCTTCTCTCATTATTATAAAGAATGATGAAGCCTTATGTGAGTGTAACATAGTTTTGTTTCAGGTTATTTTTGCTCAGGTTAGTGTGCGCATCTTTAAAAGCATGATTGGAAACAAAGTGTGCTATTGTACAGATGATCAAATATACAGACACTGTTTTTTTACTGTGTGTTTACTGTTAACATGATGGAGGAACGAGGAAAACACATAGTGGGTGCATTCATCTTACCTCTGAAGAACATGGGCTTCAAAATGGATAGGCTCTAAGGTAATTATTTACAGAAAGGATGTTTCTAACCATGCAATTCATTTCTGCTTGACATAAGAGAACGGTACTCACGATGTTTTGGATGCTGGAGAATTTTCAAGAAAAAGCATGTTGGTATTCTTGATTTGGAAAAAAGTTTCATAAAAGGAAACAAGAAAACTAACATGATTAGTAAATAAAGCTCTACAGTTCTTTTTCTGTAACAAACTAATTCTAAAAATTACCATTAAGTATAATCTAAGTGGAAGCAACGTAAAAGTCATGTTATTTGCAAACACATATCATAGTATCTTTTCCCATTAAGAATTAATTATTTCTGTTTAAAAAATGTTACCAGATTTATAAAGTTCCAGGCAAGGAGGGAGGAGCTGGGGGTATGCAAATCCAGTCACATGTGGATCTGTGGCAAGCACTGCAAATGAGGAGGTCAATCTTATTTACCTAGTGACTGCCAGTGCTTACCATGTTAAAAGCAACATCCTGTGCTCTAAGTAGCATCCCATGGTTTAAATCTTTCCTCCCTTCCAAATGCTTGCCTCTGCGGGAAGGACGTGCCATGTCAGTTATGACTCTGGCATGTCTACTTGCAAATTAAGTTTCCAGAGTGAATTGCAGGTTGAATATAATACTTCTGTTAAGCCTAGAGTAGTATAAAGACTGTAGGTGTGAAGCTTATTCCCAGCGGCAGAACTGCCTCAGTGATTAAATAGCTGAGGTTGAAAAGTTCCCTGAAAGTTTACTCATATGTAAAATACGTAAGCAGCGTAGGGGCTGCTTTTGTCAACTGGTGTGTGAAGTATGAAGGCCTGAGGATGCCTGAGAGAATGTCCTGATTGATAGACCTGCTGGCCCTTAGGGCAATCATTGGTTAATTGTATTGGCTGCCCACATCTCATGCATGTTCTATCTCTGCACTGGCCAGGTAGGTTGTAGTCAGGTCTCTGTATTTTTAAATGGTTGCGCTGTACCCTCTCACTGGATACAGCGGTGTCCTCTGTGAACTTTCAGGCTAATTTCAGACTCTCTCCAAACTTCACCTGGACTGGGATTTTGGTTAAGCATTTGTATTCTCACAGAAGTAAGTGGGTTGCTCTAGGGGAAATGGGAAGAATGCACTGAGGTTCAGCACCACGTGTCACGTACTGCTTGCCTGCACTGTCCCATTGCTGATCCCTGGCATTTCTGCAGAGCCCTGTGAGTGAATGCTGGAGCTCTGTGTGTGTTAGGATCAAGTAAACAACTTTCCCAAGCCTGGCTCCTCACCTCTTATGTCAGGGTGTACTTTCAACAGTGGCTTGGTGCGTTAATATGTAGGCTTGTAGTTTGCCAGGTTTGGAAAATGGAATCGGACTTGCGTTTAATATCTAGAGGGGTATGTGTGCTCTGCTTTATGATTTGAAAAGCTGCATTTAAACACTATTTCCTATTTAATTGTATTTGAGCATTTAACTATAATCCTCTGAAGAGGCTGTGTAAGAAGCCAGATTTTTAATGAAAAACAACAAAAAACCCCCTTCATATGTTCATGAGTGTGAACATATGATGCAAACTGTCCTCCACCAGTCTGCCTTCTAATTATGTGCGTTTATCTTTGCTCATGGAAGTCAGCGATGATGCCAGAAATAGTGATAGTGATAAACTATTTCAAGTTCATCATCCTAAGAGCAGGAATTTGGAAGCTGTCACAATACATGTTTTGTTAAGTCCTCATATTAGCCGACTGAGCTGTGAGGGAGGCTCTGAGGAGAGCCTCCGTCTTGCCCTGCCACAGCTGAAACATGGTCATTCCCTTCAGAGCCCATCACTGATGCTTGTGTGGATCTGCAGGCTCTTCAGCATCCGTTTGGAGCCTGAACCGTGGGGACTGTAGCCTGATGTGAACGTTTTGGTAGGTGGCTCATGGATGCGTGGGCACCATTGCTCCTGAGCTGTAGGGGTTATTCCCATCAGAAGGGAGCTTAGCGCAGCTCCTGTTGGCCCGGCTAGGCTGTGGGATTTGATTCACCTGGGAAAGGGCCTGTTAATAGCTCATCAAGCCCCAGCTGGGTGTCTGCTGTGGCGACACATCCCTCACTGCCACGGCTGGCAGAGGGCCGCTGCCAGCTGCACTGCCCTGGCTGCCGTTCGGCGGGGACAGCACCTGGCTGAGCACAAAGGCAAGCTCTGAGGTAAAGGCGTCCCTCCTGCGGGTGCCACCAGTTTGGAATTGCTTCCCTGTCACTTCCAGGGGCGGGCAGCGACCCTTCCAGCCGTCAGGAGGAACCTGAGGACGGGGACGCGCCTCAGCTGAGGAGGCGACAGCGAGCACGCGCCGAGGGCGGGAAGGCGTTGCCCTCGGCGCGTGCTCGCTGTCGCCTCCTCAGCTGAGGCGCGTCCCCGTCCGGCCGGGCGCTGAGGCGCGCGTTTGAGGAGATGGCGCTGGGCAATGTATCCCGCTCCTTAGCCTCCCGCTTCTTGGGTGCGACGCGACTTCTCTAATCATGGTTAATGCAAGCTCTCCTCCTTCCAAAGTGTGCAGCAAAGCCAAGGGCGAAAAGTGTTTGCAAAATCAAAATGGGGGGTGGGTGGGGGGGGTGGCTGTACCAAATCCTGGCTGGGTGTATGCCTGCCTGGGGAATTTCAGGTGTATGGTTTACAACAGCGTGAGCTGACGCACCCGTGAGGCACCTGGTGAGCTGTAGGCTATACGTAGTTACACTGTTACCTAAACGAGCATCACCAGGTCAGGCAGCAGGTAGGAATGTAGTATCTAAAGGAAAACTATAAAATTGCTAAATGTGCATGACCAAATTTGCAACTGAGGAAAAGGATTAAGCTATTTGGGGGTTTAGCTGAATTCAGCCCACTGAAATCAACGAGTCTACTCAATTCAAATCCTCCAGAAAGCTAGGGGTAACAGAATGTCTCCTTGCAAAAATATAACTCGCAGCAGAATGTTTCACACCATTTTTTCCCCCCTCTCCTCCAAAGTGGTGTTTATAAAACCCACAATGCTTTCTTCCCTGTGTTTGCTTTAAAAAGCCTGGCTTTATACATATCACTGCTGACAAGCTACATTGTGATGTGTCAGTTTATGTTGTGTCAATTCCCTCTGGTTATGTAATGTGCCATGACATGACTAATGCAGCCCAACATGAGTCACCTGTCGTGACAGCTTTATGCTCCTGAGAGAAACTGTTTGCCCTCCCTTCAGAACAGTTTTTCCCCTTTTTCTAAAAGGTGCAATTTTATCCAACTTGCTGTTCACTGGTTTAAATTTTTACAACAAAATGTTAAGTGGGTACATACAGTGAGTATTAATGTATATGAACAAACGATTATTTCAAAGTATAAAAGCATGGGGTGCTCCCACTACTTACTGTGAAGGAAGGTGATTATAGATTTGCTACTACATTGCAGCGTTGCACCTAAAGAAAACATTACTAACAGAAAAGAAATCCCAAGTGATGAGTGGGAATCTAGAGGTGAATGGCTTTAATCAGGGCTCATTTGTGCCAGGGAAATGTATATAAAATTACATTGACTTATTAATGCTTGGCTATGATTGTGATGTTAAACCTATGATGGCATAAATGCTCAATAGATACATATGTAAGATGTGAACACAACATAGATAAAAATGCAGATTTTTGCCCGTTTTTCTTTTAGGGGAGACACTGAGACACTGTTAGCCATTGCTTTCTTCTTATAAGCAACCATTTGCAGTGCTTGGAGCAAAACAGGTGGAGATTTCATATTTCTCAAAGGTAGGTGACTTATATTTACAAGTTAACTCATGTCATGCATTCTCTTGTTACCTTGATTCAGTGGTGGTTTTTTACTATGAAATTGGGAAGTGCTTGTTGAGGTTTTTCATGACCGTTCTATCTTCCCCCTGTTTTCTTCAGATAAAACCAGACCTCATTTGCATAAATGAATACATATTTTTTTTCTTAAAACAAAAAATTATATTCTTATTTTTTTGAAGAGATTGAACGATTGGTGTAATCAACAGAAGAGCTTATGTCCTTGCATGCTTCTCAGGTTATACAGAAAAAAAGTAGAGTTCAAATCCACTAGGCTTATTCAGATGCCAAATTGTAATTGCAGAAGCTCATGTCCTTCCTATAAATAGCCTAAGAAAACACAAGTAGGTTCCAATAAACACTTGCTGAAATCAGTTCAGTTATCTTCCAGCAGGTGATGAATCAGGAGCAACAATGTTATTGACTATAGAAAAAGTCTGAAAGAGTGTACTTTAACAGATTTTTATCATGTACTTATTATGTTTGACATATCATATCAATCCTATTCTTTTGTATCATCTTTCAATAACATGCCACACTTACTTTCCAATATCAGTGACCCCTTAGACTCATTATTTCATTACCCAAGAGTAGTTACACATACTGCTCTCTAAAAGACTATGTCTTTACACCTCTCTCTTTTCTCCCCCCTCCCCCCGTTTTTCCCCCCTTTACTTTTACATCTTTCATGATCGTATTAAAGGTTAAATTTTAACCCTTTAACCCTTTATTTTACTGAATTTTAATAACCCTTAATTTTATTAAATTTTAACTTTAACCCTTAAATTAAAGGTTAAACAGAGGTTAAAAAGATGCACAATGGAGGAATACGATTTAAAGCAGATTTGATTATTGTTAAGTCTGTTCTATAGTAGAGTTAGACCCTGCAAATTTTGTATTATGCTAGCACTGTTCCTGGTTTCCCTGTGGCTGAATAGTGACCGTACAGAAACAACTGGAAATCTGTCTCGTACATGATGTGGATGTCAAATTTGCCAACTGTGCTGAATCTGCAGAAGAGTTTTCCTGCACCTTCATGTTGAACACAATGATGCACTGTCCTGTGCTATGTTAAATAGCCCATGAAAATGTGAGGCAAGACAGCACGACAGCTTTTTAACTGTCTAATGCAATAGCATCTCTAGATTTACTGTCAATAAAAAGGCATGAAGGGAACCTCCAACCCCAGCCAAACTGACTTATTTATGTACATGCAACAGTTCTCCATTTGTGGAGGCTCACGAGGTGTCTATTCTAGTGTGCTAATCTCATATTCTCTTACTAGTTGTGCTTTCTGTCCCACTCAAGGAGGCTGCGGCCAATGCTTTGCACACTGCTTTCAGCAACTGATAGCAATACAGTTTGCAGTTTCCATTTAGTTACATATCCCATTCTGTCTATGTTATATTTTAGCGTGGATCCAGTCCAGTCCCTGACTTTTAAATAAAATGAGCAGAATATCAACACATGTTCATTCATTATCTAGATCAATTGAAGCCCATAAAGCTTAGGACTTCCACTCATTTTACAGGGCTGTTAGGTCCTGTACTGGCCCTTGAAAGAACTCTGCTTATGAGTAAATATATTCATCCCCCTTTTCTCCATGTTTTGTGTTGCTCTGCCTTTCTCTGCTAGAGATACAGAAATAAACATACAGCCATACCTACCTAGTCTTTCTGTTTTCCTTGTGTGTACAGCACACAAACTTCTCCAGTTTTACCATTTTTCTATGGGTAATGAAGCTATAGTTTACAATAATAGAAGTGTCTCAGTACCTAATTTGTCTCTGTAACTACTAGGAACCAAATTCCCAACAGTCGGAGTGAGATTTCTCCCTGCAAATCTATGTGACCTGTTCATGTAAAATATCTACTGATCCCTCTTCTAGCCTTGCCCCTGCCTCCAACACACACTGTAAGAAAAGAGTGATGCTGTTAATTGACAGCAGTAACCTGCTGTGAAAAATAGCCAGCTTAGGCAATGCAACGTGTATTTTGACAAATATGCTCATAAACCTGCACTAGCAAACCAGTAAAATCTTCACAGGTTTTTGAACTATTGGTAATGACTTTGTATTTGTTCCATTCAGTTCTGGTCACTCTTAGCTAATTTAATCTCCATCCCATTTGCTGGTTACAGCTGCTGCATTTTTATGAAGGAACAGATTGTGTTCCCCAGATCCTTAAGATATTAATGTATCGTGCCTGACACAGAGTCTTCTATTCAGTAAAGGTGTACAAAAGAGTAAAACTTACATTTTAGCCATAGGCTTCACTGTAATTATTTGGCCCTTTTATTTACTTTAGATTTCTGTAACATTTTCTACATGAAGATATGCTTAAGAAATGTTTGGAACGGTAGCTATGTACCTATTGAGGTGTGCTTCGTGCATCATGTTGTACCAGCGCTCTGGGAATGTGTTTTGGTCTGTGTGTTAATTTTGATCTGTATAGTCTGCAATGCTTATCTATGAATATACTTCTGTTTCCTGTAGAAGAACAAAAAGAGTAGCAAGAAGAAGGATCTGAGTTCTGACTTTATTCAAAAGCAGCAGCTGTGTTGCTCTTACTAAATGTGCACGGTACTGTAATGCCTGGTGGAGATGAAGCACATTGATAGGATGTTTACCTTGAGGAAATTCTGATGGTAGAACTTGTGACCTTTCCCCCGTTTTTGATTCTGGAGCAGTTAGTCAGGTAGTGATGGCTGCATGTCCTGTGTCCTTAAGTCTGTGGGAGGGCTTGAGTCTGAGAAATTTAGATCTTGGTGCATGAACCTGTACCACATGATTTAAAGGAGCAGCTCCACCACTGGCAACCAGTCTCACCTCCTATGGGGAATCGCAGTGGAAGGATAACAGCCCTTTAGATCCACTGAATCCCTTCTTCACCTAGGTGTTATGGCTGGGGAAAACTACTATAGCAAGGGGAAGCACTATGGGAAATGAAAGGAAAATTATTTTGTTGAGCTGTTTTTGTGAGTGATTTATTTCAGGTTGTACTCATGCTAAAGAGTAAACTGATCAAGTTTTAGCTATAATACAATGTTTACATTACTGAAAAATCTCCAACTGCTTAATAGTATTCTCAAATGCTAAAATCTGGAATAGAGAGTGCAAAGATTGAGGGACTGAGACCTTTTTGTAAAACAGCTTTATTCCAGTTCACATAAGTTATTATGTTTAGTTAGACAAATTTACAATTCTTTTGTTTGCATCTTAGCAAACACAACGGATACTTTGTTTATATTTATGTGTATTAAACAGAATAGAATCCCTTTAACTGATCAGAAGTACTTGTAGAGGACAACACAGTAGGTATTTATGTGACATTCATCTGAAGGATTGGTCCTGTCCTATGTCCTGTGGAATTGTCCTATGGTATATTACTCGGGGAGTTCTTTCAAATGTCAGCAATATCTCATAACTGGCTATTCCTTTGCTAACCATCATGAGGTCTGTAGCTATATGTATGCTACTATAATGTGGTAAGTATGGTCTGGTCATTTGTTTTAAAAACACAAGTACTTTCCTTGCATTTGAATGTGAATTGTGTGGAGATAGTGTGTCTGCCTTTCACAAGCTGCCAGCATGGATTTGCATGGTCTTGGTTACTATCCACTGGAGTTTTCAGGATATTTGTAGCACTTTGTGGATACTGTTAATTGTGGAATAGTTTCCACACACATACTTTCTCATAGAAAAATCTGTAAAGTACTCACAGGACCTAAATCAGAAACTGATAAATACGGAGGTCTTCCTGCAGCTGTGTGCATAGGCTTTGGGTTTGCATAGAAATATGATCACAGTTGCTGGAATCACCTTGAATTCTGGCCACTACTAGAAACAGGACACTGGACTATATGGACCTTTTGCTTTTGCCAAAATAATTTTACTTTTATTGAGAACACAAAAGAATATATCCCAGAATGCTGTTAGCATGTTTGAGTGATTGTCCTTGAAAGATCAAGCCATAAAAATACTTTCTTCATGCAAAAGTTTAGTCAATTTACTGTGAAGCCATTGTGTTCAAGGGACCTTGAACTAGGGACATACGCTCTGAGACAGATGCTCTGTTTCTGGAGAAGGAAATTAGATAGAAATCATGTATCTTCACAGCTGCATGTAAAATTGAAAATGAGTTTCCTTTTCATATAAGCTGGCTGTGAACAGAAATCACCCATGGGCACACACTCATTGCTGGGAAGCGGGGGAGCATTCCATGGGCTTCAGGGAGAAGCCAGAGGCAGGCACTGTTCCTTTGAGAGCTCAGCTCTTCAATTTCACCCTCATGCTTGAGCAGAGAGATGTGGCACATTGGTGCTGCCTTTTACTGTTTAGTTAAAAGTTTAAGACAATTGGTTCTTGCAAAACAAAGCTACAGGTTTTTCAAAATTGTGGGAAGAAATCCTATTAGCTGACTGAGCACCGTATCAGCAGATAGGGCTTTAGACTGCAAAACTTCAGGTGGTGAGCAGTCAGGCACTCTGGAATATTTATGACACATGTTGTGCCATAATATGGAGAGAACAGCAAATACTATGAGTGGAACAAACTGTGACTGCAGTGCAGATGGAAAAGATTGCCTTTTTTTCTAGATTGATTTTCTAAAGTTACTCTGTGAACGTAATCGTAAGAATCCTTCTGTTACTAATCAAAACACATCTTTGACTGTAGAAAGATGCATGGGCAGCAAGGTAGCTCTTTAGAAGGCAGGCACGAGAGCATACTATTGGCATAAGATTTGTCTGCAGGTGTAATGGAAATTATAAGCTCACAGACCTCTCAGGTTCCCAGTCCTTTTAAGCTGGTTCTTGTTTAGAGTCTTTCAGTAAAGGTTAACATGTCAATGACACACAATGTCTTCTGCAGGGGGAAAAAAAAAAAAAAAGCTTTTATTGCTAGCTGGACTGTCATACTTGTGATAGCATAAACCCCACAACATATATAGGCTAGATGTATCTTCAGTCTTCTATATGAAGTGGCTGCATACTGATGTTTTTGCATGCTCTTCACTTTCAGTGATATCATTCATATTATGTGAAGGGGGAGAAAAGGGCTAGGAGGGAAGCAGTAAAGATGCTTTAAAAAAATGTAGAAATTCTTGCCAAATATCAGTGGGAAGGAGTGAGAAGGGTTGTCATGGCAACCTTAGCATTGTACCTTTGAAGAATTGCTTTACACGTTTGACACACTTGCAGTTTCTGCAGTGATTATGGTGTGGTTTCATTCTTCTTGGTTTAACTTGTGCCTTTGTAGATACAACGTCACAGAGGGATGCTCTTTTAGGTATAGAAGCCCTTTTGCTTCTATAGCTGTGACAAATGAGGTTTTCAATAATTACGGACTAAATTCTCCATAAGCTTACATGATGAAGATGCAGGGTAGTTTCTCCAACACTAATAGAGCTACTTTCTGCTGCTTTCTTTTTATAAAAGTTCCAGAAGGGAATAGATCAGTATTTGGTGATCTTAAAGAAGAAACTCTTTAGGAGGAGAATGTTTGGGTTTGGCTTTTAGAAGTTTAGAAGTTAATCCCTTCAGTGTGGAGAACATAATGTGGGAGAAAAAGGAGTGTAACTTCTGAGACTGACAATGTTCAGGAGGTAAAAAGGATAATGAAAATGATGAGAACAAGGATCTGAGATAGCAGGTTGTACAAGTTTACAGGACAAAGATAATATTTAATCCTTGCAAGCATACAGGAGTGCAGTTGAAGACGTTTAGCTAGGTCTGAGCAAAAATTTCTGATTTATCTTTTCTCAGAAAAAAGATTACATATTTTGATCAGTAGTTTATGTTGAATGCAATGAATTCCCTCCCCACTGAAACTATATATATATATAATCGTTGAAAGTCAAATATCTTTGTACATTTAAAAAAAAAAAGACAAAAAAAAAGCTTTGTTGCTGAGTTTAATTAAAATTAAACCTTTGTCTTTCCAAAGTCTCCTAAATATAACTATGCTTTTTTTTAATGAGTGCTGTAGTTCAAAACATTTTTTTCCCCTGCTTTTGAATTTTATCAGCAAATACTAAAAAAAAAAAAAAAAAAAATAAAATTCTGGAGTACACTCAATTTCTTTTTAGCATCCCAGTTTGGCCAATTAATCATAGAAATAATTATTGATATATATCTCTAGTCAGAAATCTTGCTTTCACTGTGAGCATAAAAGAACCCTCTAGGTTTTTACAGGCAGAAGTAAGCCTACAGGACAGGTGGCAGAAGTTTACTTATGAGCACAAACTGGAG
Source organism: Falco peregrinus (assembly GCF_023634155.1). Classification (NCBI taxonomy): domain Eukaryota; kingdom Metazoa; phylum Chordata; class Aves; order Falconiformes; family Falconidae; genus Falco; species Falco peregrinus. Next base: position 14,208,846 of record NC_073729.1, read on the forward strand.
CTTTGTCCTCCAGTACCTGAAATTCCAGAGTTGCATTGTAGTTGTATTCTGCAGCTACAGACCATTAAGCTAATAGAGCTGGTGATGGTCATTATGAAATCATTAGCAGTTAAATTTGCCCCTGATATTTTGTGGTAGCCTCATGCATAGGAATCAGTTGAGCATTACTGTCCTTGGTCTTAGTTATAATTACATATTCGTTATTTTATATCAGATTCATGTTAAACAATAAACACTAGGGCTGGATGTTCAGGTCAGAAATTGACGATTTCCTCTGGATGCAGAGCTGAACCAGTATTTTTTATTTGGATTATTTGGGGTTTTGACAACTCTTATGTATGTAACTGGCTTAATTTAATTAAGTTTGTTTTCCTTAGAGAATTGCACCTCACCTGCAAATGCAGTACAGTCATTTACTGGCCCCAAATATGTGACAGTGAATGTATATTAGCTATCTCGCCTGCCTAATTATTTCCGTTAGCTGTCATTAACTGGGTTCTGTACTGAGCTTTACATTAAGATGTTCAACACCATATGGTATTTACATGTGTAAATGATGGATCAAGATGTGTAATGGACTAATGAACGTGATGGATGAATGTGTAAGTAATTTTTCTGTCGTCTTTCTCTGATCATCTGTAAAACCATAATGTTTTTCTTTTAGTTTGAGTAGCTAATTTTGATGATATACATTCTGTTGGTTTACACAGATTAAATGATTGAGCTGTATTCTTAGTTAATTCTCAGAAAAAGGCACAAAATTCTGCTTGCCTTAACAGGGTAGAAGCAAACAAGTTGACAATTTCCTTACTGTGCATATCAGTCCCATGCACTCTGCTCTCAAGAAGTCTGTCCTTCCTCACTGGGTCCCGTTTACAACTTTTCTCCCGAGTGTCTCTGCCTTTGCTGGGAAGCACAGCTCAGGCATCCTGTGACAAGTACATCACTCTGTGTTTCTGGTCAGATCTCGGGCTGTGCAGGTTTTTCTGCAGTACTGCTTGCTGCTTCTAGAAGCACAGCTGGTGTTACAGGGTGGGTATTAGTGAAAGGACATTAGACTTTTGAAAGGCTTGGTTGGCCCTGTCATCTCTCCTTGAAAATTATCAAATGATACATATACAGTGTACTTCTGTACTTTCTATTTTTTTGTCTGGTGGTCATTGTTTTTGAGCTAGTGACTAGTCTAATTGAAAGGGGAAGAATCTAATAGGAGAGAATGACATTCTATTTTGATAGATGACACTTAGCATTGAGGGACCCAAGTTCAAGCTATGCTTTTTAATCTGACAGGCAGTTGTCATGAAAGGATATCTCTCCAAATTTGCTAAATGCCTTGCTAAATTAACTAATAAAATTATTTCTTTATCTGTGCTAGTAGGGGTTCTTGATTTTAGTCAGGTGCACAAACCTCAATAACCAATGAGTCTTTTTTTAGCTCAGGTTCTGCTAATTGTAGTTTTGAGAAGTAGTTTGTATGCTTCTAAAAGGCAGAGTTAATTTCATCTTAATTTTCAAATGGGTTGGAAGCGTGTTGTCCCCAAGTTTTTTGCTCACAGAAGAATTATTAGTTTTTCCTTTCAGTAATGATTCTTTTTATGTGACCCTACTTTTGCTGCCCTTAAATACACTCCTTTGTTCTGAATCGTTATTGCTTATTTTTTGAGGCAGGTGAATTTTTTCTATGCAGTTGGTCCTTCTGTAAGAATTTTCGCTAAATTATTCTTAGAATAGATAATGAGATCTCCTTTGGGGAAGTGAGATGGAAATATCATGGAATTATCTGAGAAGAGGAAATGCTTTAAGTATGTGTTATATTATGCTAAGATAGAAATGTCGTAACTGTGGAACGATCTGAGTAAGTACTATTGAGTGGAAGCAGGGTTTGCAGAAACCCACTCCCACTCTATGTTTTTGGAAGTAACATACTAGTGTACATGTGAATGTGTGCTTGAAACTTGCTGACTTTGCCACTTGAAACCTTAAAAACGAGGAATCTATTTTTATGTAAACGGGTAGCTCTTGGTTTTCTTTCAGCTAGGCCTTCCTATTTGTAATATGAAAATGTATCATTTGGTGTACTTCTTCACCATAAAGACTTAGTAAATTCACCCGTTTTTATCTCTTTGGCAAACTATTTTGCAAGTGGTTTTAAGAGATGTGGTAGTTGTTTCTTGTCATCTGGCAGGACTGTCAGTTGAACAAATGATATTTGTTAATTAAGCCCCTTAGGAAAGATACAGAAGGTAAATTTCCTGTGAGAGACAATAGTATATTTGTGAAATACTACTGTCTTCTCTTGCAATCCAAGTATAATCCCATGCAAGATTTAATAGTACATAAATGGTTATTATTCATATTAATGGCGTATACTTATCCTCTCATAGTAACAGTAATGTAATATAAATGAAGACTATTAGAACATTAACCATAAGTGACCACAAAAATATAAATTGAATATTATGTTCTGTAGCCTTAAATAGCAATATCCAGGAAAGATAGTAAGGCAGCTTTCATTTAATTAAATGAAATAGTCTGCATAATTTAGGAAACTGTGCACGTTGCTTTGGCAAGCAATGAAAATGATCATATAACTGTAGAAGTATAGCAATACTGTAAAGATTAATACTATTAAAATTCATAATGTCCTAATATCTGTGTGACAGACTCTCATAGGAGCTGAGTGGTAACAGCCTACCTTACCTTGTGCTCAAAGAACAATGAGAAATGCTTCTCTAACACAAACACACACCACCACATATGCTTAGAGACACTTTTTTTCTTCCCACTCTTTACTCAGGTTGTATATGTGATAGTGTTCCTGAAGAAAGAGGAATAGAGAGAAGAGAAACCAAATATGGTTAGTCATGTGTTTTAGTGGAGATTTGAGAGACTTAAGTGAAAGATGCAATGTAAGATGCTGTACAGAAATAAATAATGAATAATGAAAGCTGTGTTAAGGACTTTTAGAATAAAGAAATTACTTAAGCAACTATTTTAAAGCTGCTGTACTATTTTGGGTACAAACATACTTGACCTAAAGACATTCTCCATTAGCCAAAATGTTTCTCTTGAGAACTACTATGAATCAGTTTTAGTATTTCATATTACACTTATTATACTTAAAGATGCTTGGTTTTCCAACATGAAGTATAAGATGAATCCATCAGTGCTGGGTAACAGGTGTTAATGCTTACCAGTGTGTAGCTTGAAGTATGTCACAAATATAAGGAGATTGAGTTAGCTGTTAAAAACAAAATGTAAATAACTTCGAGGTGTGGAAATGGAAAACATTTTTCCTCAGCCTTTGAGCAGAAATAGTCTTTTCCTCTTGCACTGACTCAGGGCTAACACATATGCTAATGCCACTCAGGAATCTTTCCTTATGATAATTGGCAAAGTATTAATTAATATTCATTCATAGAGGCATCACATTTTCCTTCAGCCATTTATTCACTTCCTATTGTATTAAAAACCTTGATTTTTTCCTTGAAAAGATTTTATGGGAGCAGAAAGCATTATGAATAAGTTTATGAAAGCATATTTTGCTCTGTTTCTGCATGTGTCTGCTTATATATACACTCATATTCCCACTGGAGATTTTTAAATTTTTCTCTGTCAACATAAGTCAAGCAGTCAGGAAAAAAAATACCATGTAATGCACGTAATTAGCCATATTCTTTTAGGCTTTGCAGCCTTCGTTGTTGGAGGTTTTCAAGACCTGAGTGGATCAAGCCCTGAATAACCTGGTCTGATCTCACAGCTTACCCTGCTTTTAGCAGGATGTTGGCCTCTTGAGGTCCCCTCCAACTTGACTTGTCCTGTGATTCTTTGATTATGTCCATAATAAACTATGCAGAGAGAGACTCATTGTGCTGTTTCAATCACTAGTAGTTGAAACGGTCTATGAATGTGTATGAACTAATTGGGCATTTAGTAAGCAAAACCATACTTGTGAGCTACAGAATGTATAAAATAGATGCAGGGAATCTCATGTAGTCGTGGTCAGAGTTCACACATTCTGTTTCTTATTTTTAGCCTAAACAATGCAGCCTGTATATATATGCTACTTTCCACATATTTTTTCCACCATCGTGGTAGTGTTCAGCTTTATTTTAGTCTAATGCACTGCTTGAAAGCAACAGAGCGTCATTTAGATGCTGAAAAAGAGTTCACACTATATACTTTTGGTGCCAGGAATCTGCCTGCCATTAGCTGTAGTGAGGGGAAAAAACAGTTTTCTGAAGGGGAAATAATAAGAAAAAAACCCCTAAGTTCCACTGAGTTTTTGACTAAAATATTCAGTGACTTAGGAAATACTTTGTGTTCTTAGGTATTTAGCAAAGCATTAGTAAGAAAGGCGTTATGGACCACACTTTGGGAATAGAAAATGTGATCAGAAGTTGTTGGCTTCAGCAGTAAATAATAAAATAAAGCTAGAATTCTCTCTTGATGAACACAAGATGACAGTGTTAGAATATTTTACCTTAATTTATATAATCTTGTTTACCTTATGGTACTTCTTGAAGTAGTCATATACTCTGATTCTTCTGAAATGGTAGATTATGTGATGTTTTAAGCATTTAATACACAGACTGCATAATTTAGATTGGCCTTCTTGCACTGAATTTCTCAGGCTAAAAAGTACAGTTGTTATGAGCTATGTCTCCTTCTTTTTCCACCCCCATGATGATGTTCAAAGTTTCAACCACTCCAACCCACTGCTTGAGATACAGAACACTTGCTATTATGTAAGACACTTTAATTTGATGTGATATTTCTATGTTTTATCATATTAAGTTTCATTGATTTTAAATGATCTGTTGAAAGTAACAGAAGAACAAAATAGTGGAGGGACAGGGTCACTATGTGCTCTTATAGTAGTACTTATAACACATGATACAGAGCTTTGCAGCATAACACTTCCAAGAAGAATTTGGTGTAGCAGTCAATTCCCATAAATAAACTATGTACACATGCGTTGAAGTGGCTACATTGATGTTAACTTTTAAGAAGCAGGGCTGTTAAAAGATCGTCATGAAGGTTATATTAAGAATTATATAAATGTCTTACATGGGCTTTGTTTGAGAAGTAAGTGAATAATGACTGTTGTAAATGTAGCTAAATATGATTTATGGTTTTGTATCCTTTTAAGTCTCAAGAGACTGTTTTCGTAACAAAGCAAGGATTCAAGAACCAGCTAAGCTGTAAAACAATGCGTGCAGACTTTCCATTAGAATTATAAATTTTAATTTAATAGATGTAGAGGACATTTTTTATTTCTGCAGCTAATACACAATAAAATGCTGTGCTATAATGCTGTTCTTGAGCTCTGTTGGATTGATGTCCAAATCTTTTGTCCATCCATGATAGTGATCCTGGAAATGACCCTTTTGCAGCTGCCAGCACAGAAGTATATAACAGAGCAAATTAACTGTGTCTTAGAGATCCTCATTCTTGAGGGTGTGCATGATGTTCAAAATAGAACATAAAAATGAAGCAGAATCCTGAGGTTTGCCACAGGGGGGCCCTAAAACCAGTGGCTTTTAGCCATCCTTGAAAAGGACCTCTTCAGTTCTCCCCTGTAGTTCTCCCACCAGTCATAACAGCACAGCTGAGGCAGCAGCTACACTATAATTAACTGCATAGTCTGTAGTTGTGCTTTCTGTCCCTACTGAGGAAAAGAAAAATCACAAAGCGTGCAAGAAGAGTTAATGATTAACCTTACTTGTTTTAAAAATGTAAAGATCTTTGAATAATGTTAATAATAGGGAAAAAAAGGAGATAAAATGGCAGTATATGAAAAGCCTTTTCTCCCCTTTTTTCTTCAGATGGAATATGCTCATCTCTTTTATTAGAAATCTTAGACATGAGATTGCTTGGAAAATGTGAATTAATTATGGTAGCAGTGCTTTTATTACTCCTTTCCTTTTCCTATTCATCTACCTATCTAAATCTTTCTTATTTTTCATTTCCGTGGTGAACAAGTAGACTTAACGAGAGATGGTCTGCAGCAGTTTAGGCAGCTGTGGCTTCAGCGACATCTCAGTATCTGTGATGTCAGCAAGTCGGTTGGATAAGATGAAAGCACAGTTGTGTGAGGAAAAGGGGAAGCAAAAGCTGCAGTGGTAGACCTTGTTAGACCTTGTTAGATTGCTCAGAGGGCTTCTGCATGCCTCTCTTCACCTGATTCCAGAGGAACTGGATCCCAAAAGATCCCTGTAGAAGCAATTTTCATGCCCAGAATCACTGGAGAGATAATCTTTAACAAGGGCATAAACACAAGCATCCAAGAGAGGCTTAAATTCTGTTATAAAAATTCTAAAATAAAATATGAACAAAATATATTCCAATAAATGACAGAAAAGCTTGAGGTTATGCAACAGCCAAAAAAAGGTGGTGAACTTTCTCTATATGCAGATTGGAATAACCTGTTTATTTAATAATCAGAGAATCCCTGTTATAATGTTTTAGCATTCATGGGTAAAGTAGTTCCACAGAGGCTTAGATGGAATTGTAGCTGTCATTTCCTGTATGTTTGCAATATTTCTTACCCACAATCATATTTTCTGGAACTAGCATTTACTTGTTTTTACAGTCCTTGGTATGGTGTAGGATTGGTTGTAAAGTGGGAAGGCCAGGTGTTGGTGGAGTGCTTAACAAATACATTTGAAATCATCAGAGGCTTTCATAGTAAAGGCCCCTATTGACTCAAATGTATGACCATCTCTGGCTAATACTAGATAATTACAAGAGAGCATAAAAACTTTAAGTAGATGTGTGTTAATTAGCATAGCTGAAGAAAACAGAAATAATTTGCATACATAGTCTTAAATATAAAGGAAGGGGAAAGATGAATGGCTAGATTTTGCTTATGTCAAAATTATTCAGGTGTCATGAAACTAAACAACTTGATAAACATTTAAGTTAGATATAGGGAGATTATTGCCTTGCTTACTTTTCCTTGGCATAATGATTTTTTTGGGACTGACTTCACTGTGAGATAAAAAATGCTGCCCTGACATGAAAGTGTCAGGGTATGATTTGAGGAATGTAGAAAGCTATGCTGCAGTTTTTGCATTTCATGCTATTTGTGCACTTAGATGTTCCACTGATATTGTGTGATCACATGGAAAAACCCCTTTTCCTATTTACAGATGTTGAAACAAAACAGCATTTGTTTCTAGGTTTTGAATACCTCTTTGTGAGTGTGGTAGGCTGACAGATGGAAGAAAAACCAGATGAACCCAGAAGTTTCAGTCTTTATCAGATGAGCTTTGACATAGTTGGCTGTGTCAGCCAGAGAACACATGAACATGTTCTCCATGTGTTGCTCCCCACACAACACTTCCTGACCTCCTTAGCATCACTCCTTAGCATCTACTTTGGCTTATGACAAGTCTGCATATTTTTAAAAAAGGCACTAATATTGCACAGAAGATGAAAACTAGTAGCTTTCACATTTTATTTTTCCTTGTAACTGCAGTTTTTCATCCTTGCCTCTCTTGCCACATGTGCTGTTTAACATCAGGTCCGTGCTTGCAGTCTCTACACATTTATAGTGACACAGCTGAAAGCAAAAATGTAAATGTTATAAATGAATTGACTTTAATCTAGTGGCCTGAAAAGAAAACCAAAACACTTCATACACATTTTTTAGGCAAGAAAAATAGACAAATTTGATTCTGTGGCCACATACCACTGAATACTGGTGGAGAGTTCTTGCAGATTCAAGTACTAATAGTAATCAAAACATCATGGTTTGAACCTATCACTTTCCTTTGTGAGAGTTGATTCTGTGATGCAGATCACCACCAGCTGTAATATAAGTTGCTTACTTTCCTGTTCTTGCATGACTCTTCAGCGCTTAAATTCTAACAACTGTTTTCTTGCTGTAGCAGAGTAGGCTATCTCCTCTTTCTGAGCTGTGTTCCTCTCTTTTCCTAACCTCCACTGCCTTGACTTTGTGCCATACTGAGACACTGGTCATCTACACCACAACGTAAATCATAGTCTACATTTTCAGATAGCTTTTGGAGAGGATGAGAATGCCATCCAGTAAGGGTAAATTGGTTAAAAACTCTACTACTTTGGGATACACTGAAAAATTCATAACCATCTGCCATACAGACCCAGGACTAGACATGAAGAAGGAAGCAAAGTAGGTTTATTTACAGCAGCTGAAACCTAACCTTAGAACTCTTATGCTCACTTGGAGAGATTTTCTATCAGGCATATCTGCATAGCATTTCATGTTCACCTATCCTAATGCTTTACTGTATACTGGAACATTATATTTACAGTATATGTGGATCATACATATATACAAAAGTCATGTATGTTTGCTAACTAAATGCAATAAGAATATTAAGTGCAGTAAAATAACAATTAGCCTTTTTATCAGTATCTTCCAACAGTGTTAAAAGTGTTTCTTTTCCAGACTTACCAGTTGCTTGGTTTTGCTAGCAAGCGAGTATAATTACAGCTTGGAGGTTGCTACTGACACTTTAAATCTGGAAATTTAACTACAGATTTTTGATTCATTTTGTTCTATATTTAGAAGTCTACAGTGACAAAAGGTGTCAATTTCTTTCTAGATACCTTTCTCAATTATGTAAACATAATGAAGCAAAGAACATTGCCTAGAGAAGACAAATGCCATGTTTTTCAGTCTATATCATGAGACTATGAACATGTCTCTTGGTCTTTACAGACTTACAGCTACTAACATTTGTTTAACCCCTTCATACTGCTTTGCTTTACCTCTGCTTCTGTTGCAAGTTCTTGGCTGTGTTCTGCCTTCTGTCTGCCAACTTTTCTTCCCATCCACGTACACTGTTGTTATACCTCTGGCTTTTTCAGTTTATTGCATATCAGAGTCTTTTTTTTTTTTTTTTCCCTTCTTTTTCTGTCAAGTATCAGCTTATCACACAAAATGTGTAACTTTCTGTTCAGCAATTTCTGTGACCTTTTCACTAAGGTCCTGCTTTGGTGTCTTCACGTACTGCCATTTTGTTGGGCATGAATGACAAGGTTAGCTTCTTCAGGCTTCTCTTATCACCTGTATCCCCTGACATATTTCTTTCCTGAGCAATGGTTTATTTCTAACTGGATTTCTTCTCATAACTCTAACTCTTGCAGGCAGTTGCCAAATAAACTGATTCACCACGTAATACTCAGTTACCAGCACCAACTTCTGGTTCCACAGTTGTAGACAAAACTGTTCCAAGGACATTAAAATCACAAATCCTGTAAAATAGGGTGTTTCATGGCTATTTCAATTTCTCCTTCACAAAGCTGATGTGGTTTTGGATTTTGCTTTGTTTTTTAATCTTGTGAAAAAGCATAGTGATATCTGAAACTCATGTATATCAAATCAAGAACTAGAGGAATGGAGATGAATGACTACTTGGAACACAGTAGTTCACTTGCTTTACATGATCAAGTGCTTCTGAAATCGCTAGTGACTTTGGTATTTACTAACTGGTGCGCTCATTTGTGTTAGTAACATGAGGAGGCTGTACTCAAGCCCAGGGCCATGTGTGCTGAACAAAGAGCACTCTATCTTGTATACTTACATAGTGAAAGTTAACAAGTATCTAAACACAATGTGAAAGATGTAGAAAGACTTGTTCAAGATTGCATGTCAATAGCTGAGATGGGAACAGAACCTCCTGATTTCAGGTCCTAGCCTGAGACTCTGTTGTGCAAATGTTTGTCTTGTAAATATCCTTTTCAACTAACAGTTCTTTTGGATTCAAGTAAAGTTACGTTCAATTCGGTTTAAACACTCCTTTTATCGTTAATATTGCTAACCCAGATTCAGGTTGTTGTATAACCTGAGCAGAATTTTCATTCATGTTCTGAGATGCAATATGCAATCCTTACTAACACTTAGTGCAAGTGAAAACCTTACTTGATGCCTTCATACATTTCTTTCTGTAATTCCTCTCAAAACTGCAGTTCCTAGTTCATCATACCTACATGTTAAAGCAATTAATTTATTCTTTTTGGGTCATATTGTGCCTGGAACCCATATTTCAGTTTGTTGTGTAATACCATGAGGCACTGTTAGTTCCTTTGTGACTGCTTTAAAAGCATATAGTCTGCATGCTTAGAAATGAGAAAAACTTTGAGATTATATTGCTTGTATATTCAGTGTTTTACTGCGGATTTAGCTCCAAGCTTATGCAAATTCCTTAAGATAAGTCTCTCTTACTTAGGAAGCCTATGTCAGATGTAGGGTACATGCAGAATGGATATAGCGTGGTGAGTTAGTGACATCTAAAAAAATTGACATTTGAAATATTTGACATGTTGAATGTGTTTAGAGAGAGACGGACACACATGTCTTTTCATAGACATCTTTTGTTAGCTTTATGTTTCAGCAGTTCTCCATGGCAATGTGAGGGAATATCTGCCCCTTATTAATCTCTGGGAAATTAATGACAGTTCTAGTAGTCTATAGTATGCTATCACCCAAAGACATCATTCAGGATTTTGGTCTCTCTGCATCAGTGCTTTATGAGCACAGATGACTGAATTCTAGGTTATAACTGTTTTTGTATTAAAAAGGAAGGGTGACCGCATTTGAACACTCAGGAGTATGAGCATGCATTACTTTAGTGAAGGCATGTACTGTCGCTTTGTTACTGCTTTTAACTGACACTGACACTAGTGGAGGAAGAGGGCAGGAGGCAAATAGGTAAAAGGCAATGTTTTGATTTTTCATTTACCAATTATTCTAATAAATGCCCTAAATGCTACATATTCAGAAATAAATACAGTATGCCTGTGAATTAATAACATCATATTATCTGGGTAGTGGTAGTGGAAACATATTTTCTCTATTTGAAGAGATTTCATAATATTTTTTTCCTATACCTGTGAAATGTATACATGAAATTTTGTGCTATTACCCAGTTTCTATCTAACTCACTTTTGAGCCAGGCTCATTTCCTCATGATTTGGCTGATAAGGGCTGTCAGAGAGTGCTTGGGCTAGTGGCCTTTCATGACATGCTTTGTTTTGGTCTTCAAAGAGTCTGATGACTGCACAATGGTATGAAAAGGGAGTAATTTTGGAATAAAATTAAAATAAGTGTATCTAGCTTTAAGCCCCAAGTAAATTAATTTTGTGGTCCTTTATTTTTTCACATGACTGCTCCTCAGGATGTTATTCATGAAACTGTGATAGATACTGTCATGAGCTGAAGTGGTGTTTGCTTTTTTTCCAGATCAGTAAAGCTGATAAAAAGCTGATAAAAAGCTGATACAGTCATTTCAGATCCATTTCCATTTTTGATCCATTAATTACAGAGGTGAGCAAATATGATGGGCTGGCAGGAGAGAATAAGTTTCTTACAAAGGCAGATTCTTTCTGCATGTAAAAGGAGGGCAATCTGCCATTTTACAAAGAAAGAGAATAAAGAAAGCACTCTGTTAAAACAAAAAAACAAAAACATTAACCTAACCAGAAAACAAACCAATGAAGGATTCCATGTTCCCATGAACCCTATATTTCAATGGGTAGATGTGGAAGTTTCTAAGAATAAAACTTTTTATGCTAACACTTTAAACTTCAAGGTGGTCAAAATCTTGATCCAAATAAAAGCATAGTGGCTTGCAAACTTCTCTTGCATTTTTTCACCCATAAACTTTCTTTGATGTTAAATTTTTATTGAGTGAGATTATATATGAGTTGGCTAATTAAATAGCAAGTTATTCCATATCGGGAATAATCTAATATTCTACTCACATCACCAGTCCTACATTTTGAGCCCTAAATTGTCTCATTGGATACATGGGACTACCTCCTACTGAGTGATAAACCTTCCAGATACCTCAAAGGCATATGGAACACATTATAGAAATAGTTTAAAAATATAACTAACAAAAATATAACTATCCAGAATATTAATATAATTTATAAATTGTTGTTTGTATATAAACTGTTGCTTATATAATGCTAAAGGCAAAATAGATCTCACTGCAAGCCATTTTAAAATTTTTTTAATCAGTATTTAGTTAATTCTTTCTCTGAAAAACCCTCTGCTTCCTTTCCTCAGAACTCATACTAAAAAATATAAGGGGTTTTAGCATTCATTTGTGAGGCATCATATTTTTGTCTGTCTTACTCAGGCCCTAATACTGGATTTTATGGACTAAGCTGTTCATAAGAAACTTCATACCTGCTCCTATAACGAGAAGCTTATTTGTGCCTGTGCAGTGTAGTACAATTCATGATACCCAATGTGGCAAATAAGATAATATCAGAACTAATAGTTTTAAATACAGAGTACATTTTTCTTTGTGTTACATACTCCATGGCCAAGCTGTGGTCATGCCCCAATGTGCACTGCTCCCTCAATACCCTTAGTAAAACCATGGCCCCTGCAAATAAACACATAGTTCCCATGGCTTTAATAGTATCATGGATTAATTTTGACCAGAGGAGTTTTCATAACCACAGTGTGAAGTAAGAGATACAAGGCTGTGCAAGCCCCTGGTGGCTTCATTTCTTGTGACTTTCTTCCCTTCTTTCTTTACTTTTAATTTCTGTACTTCTAGAAAGGGAAATCTGGCATGTGACTTTACAAAATCTGTGTTGTGGGCTGTAGCTTCCCTTAAGCACTCATCCATTAGCATGATAGGGGTTTATGCACTCACAGTATATTATACCAGTATTTTCTTTCTTCTGTCATCTTGTATTAAAGAAATGGAATGTCTTAGGAATTTGTTCTTTTGATAACTTCAGAACAGGGTCTCTTTAATGAGCAGTAACAACAAATAGAGTCCATTTTTTAGGTCCCTGAGGAACCGCTTTCTAAATTTCCCTTGTGAGTAGTTACTTGTCTCGTCTTGTATGTTTAAGTTCCTTGGGGAAGGGCCCAACTTTGATTAGTCCTGTTTTTTACAATTTGTGTATCGAGCACAGTGATTAAGGCTTCAAATCGCTATGGACATACACAAAGGCAGCAATAACCATATTGAATGACTTCTAAAGGGGATATGTTCTCAAAATATAGACACTGGCTTGAAATGGAACGTTATCCCATATTTTATCTCCTTTTCCCACACCTACAAGTATGTCTTTTCTACACCTGAAATACCTGTTACAGGCCATAAACCATATAGGATTCCTTTCAAGGGTTGATTGTTGCAAGTTCGACTTCACAGAGTTTGCCTGAGACATTTACAGTGTTCTAGGAAAGAAGCAAACGTATAAGCATGAGAGATACTGATGAACTTTTCCCCCCTTTCTTCCCCTGTTGTTATTTTTATCTGGCAAATAGCAGGAAATACAAGCTGAATTTACACATTGTTTTATGCAATAGAAAAGACATTACAAAAGAAAAAGTTGAAGAGGAGTGAGATTTAAAGTCTGATGAGGAACTATGTCTGTGTTTGTTTATATCATAAATATCCCTTTTTTATTTGAAAGGCAAAACCATGGTGGCAGTTCCCTTTTTCATTTTAGAAATAAATTATTCCCTTTGTTTTTAGTATCAATATGGTTCAGGAGCTCTGAGAACTTTGCTTTTGCAAGTACAAGGTAGGAGGTGGTTCTGTACTCTACTTGATCAGAAGTGCTGAGCATTTTACAGTGTGTACTTTAAATAAATGATCCTTTTTTAAAATAGTTCAGTGTAATCTCTCAGGAGCTTTGGTGCTGGCAGCTAACATGCATCTTTCTTGAGAGATTATTCTCTCTATATAAACTACAGATTTATTTTTCAGAAAACAGATACATGAATATACATAAGTTTTATTCTTCAAGTTGTGAATACTTTTCCAGGAATTGTGACTGCTAAGGAAAGATGCTATTCAGTTTCCATGTGCCTCACCAATTTGATTAAATGCTATGCACACTTGCTTTTAGAGTCCTTAAAATCTGCAAGGATGTCCACTTTGGTTTTGATTTATGTAGCAATTGGGAAACTGACCTATGTGTATCCAAAGTTAAAGATTTTTTTAACGGTATGTTATTTCCATCACACTTACTGTATTCACATGAAAGAACTTTGGCTTCAGAAATAAAGCCTGTTTAAAAGGTACATGCAACTTCTAATTCAAATCAGGAACAGCAGAAGACCTAAAAATAGATATTTTGTCAGTTTAATTTTAGTCACAATTTTAGTTCACTTGAATCATGATTCATTAGGAAAAAAGCTGTTTACTTTGGAAAATAGAGATGTAATTAACTAATGCAAAAGGGTTAGTAAATCATAAATGCACTTACAGTGTTTACGAAGCCTATCTTCTATCTGTTGTGTAACTGTAGAATGCACTTATTTGTGTCAGCCTACTTGGCTTACCTCTGATGTCTCCATGAATAGTTTTTATTTCTCATGATTGTAACCTAAGACTACCATCAGACAATGTCTCAGATCTCATTTCTGTTCAACTGTGCTGAACTGTTTTTGTTGCCAATGAGGCTGTATTTCCCCCAGCAGTATCCTGTAAAGGTTCAGAGCATGTTGTGAGTTTTCCAGCCAAGGTAGCAAGATGACAGGTGTAAAATGTCTGCATGGAAACTATGAAATCAAGTGCTTAACTTTAGTCTTACATTTTAGTCCCTACTGCACAAATATTTTTAACTGGTGTCAGTGCTGTATACTGGCAACTTTTATGTAGGTTTCTGTTGTTCATGCTCTGGTGTTGCATTTGATGTTTCAATCTTCTCTCCACTAGATCATTTTGCAAGCATTGTTATTTCTATTACTTTATGTCTATACAGAGGAATAAATATTTTATAATGAGGATAATTTTCCAGAGTAAGGTATGCAGCTGGCCAGTTACTATTATACTTTTTATACATGTAGTGGGTACCCAATAGGTCTAAATGGTTAGTCTTCTTGTAGATATGCTAAATAAATAATGAATAAAAAGTGGGTCTGTGATAGTACAGCTCATTATTATTCTCTCAGGTATGCATTTCTCCTTTATAAACACCTATATTGTGAAAGAGTCCACAGTTACAACTGAGGGAGGTAGGACACTGCCTTCTGAATAAGCCTCTTTAATTTTAATGACTCAGAGGTCATCAAGGTGCAAGCACGCAGGTGGTGGTTGTGAAAAGCCACCATGTATCAATGTCCCGAAATACAAAAAAACCCTTTCGTAGATTTTTTATTTCTTTCTAAACACTCTTTTGATTTTATTTCCCTGACTATATGAGAGGTAATAAATAAAGTCTGGAAATTCTTTGTTAAGAAGGGTGTTAATGCTCACAGCTTAGCAATTTAAGGTCAACAGCATGACAGAGAAGTCTTAGCTGGAATGTATAGCTAAGATGTTCTGCATGGACTGGTGCAGTATGGCAGTTGAGATTATGAGTGCTTTTGTTCTGAAGTCTGTAGGCTACAAAGCCTGGCCAATATTCAAGAAGATGTTATTATAAAAATATATATTTTCATTTTGGAGGGACCCACTCATGGCTCGTTTCAAGGTGGATGATGATTTACTTGCCCAGTGGAACTTAACAGCTACGCCTGTTGCCAAAGGTGTCAAGCTGTCTTAATAGGATTTATATCAGAGGCTGAGAGAAAAGAACATAAACTACAGGAATTTGTTGAAGGTTTCTCCTAACACTAAAGCTATACAACTGAATGGAGCTCATTTAGGGGAGACAATGACCTGGCAGTGGCCAGATACTGTTTTAAGAGGCTAGAGACTACGCTGAAACTTGCAGATCTTTTCTGAGTATGCTGCTTCTGATTTATTTTCCTAGTGCTAGAACTGTTTCTGTTTTAGTGAAAAGGAGCAATGATTCACTGAGACCTATCCTTTACCATTCCAGAAAGGGTGATTTTCTCTACCTAGGTAGGTTCACATGAAAAGGAGATATCCATAGCATCGTGTTAACAAAAGGTAGTGTATCTAGTGATGAGAACTCGTTAGTTTACAATTATTTTATCTGCCCCTACTCAAATCTAAAGAAGAGAAACCTTTAGTACCATTAAAGCTATAGGTTCTTTTTAAACATGTTTCCTACTGTTGATTTTTTTTCTTTCTCCCCCCACCACCCCCAAACTACACTCTTTGACTCCGTGGCTCCAACGGTTATTTAAAATTCCTGAAGGAGAATTTCCCTAGAATATAATGCAACCAGAAGCAATTGCAGTGCTGCAGGCAGCTTCTCCAAAAACAAGACAGCATTTGTTAGTCAACTGGAATACAACATGTGAAGCCTCTAGGGCAGTGTCGCTTAGTCAGTTGTGAGGAGATGTAGATTTCAGTGGCATTGGCATACCTGCTAAGTGCAGAACAGGGCATCTCCAGTAGAAAGGTTTAGGAATATACATAAACTGACTGCTTCTTTCCCTTGTTTTGTGCCCTGAAAACATGGTCCACATTCAGGTGACAAAATATTGTCAGATTTCTGAAGAAGGCATAATTTTTAACCTGGTACTGTGTGATCTGACAATAGTGCCCACAAAAATCATCTGTGAAATGCAGTCCAGCTAAACAGCAGTTTTAAGCCAGGTAACTACTGTTTCCTGTCTGTGAAACCTAGACACCCTACTTGCATGAAGAAAAGATACATTAAAGAAAATCTTTCCTTAAAGTAGCACAATGTCATTAACATGCCCCGGGAGACTGTCATTTAGGAGGTAGCAGGCACCTTGTGATTGAAGCATTCTGAAAATTTCTGAACTGTGGTCTCATACCCCTCTGTATCTCCTTCCCATGCTTTCCCTTGCTTACAAAAGATTGAGATGCTGCCATTTTTCAAAAACTTTGGAGAATTGCTATACTGTGGACATGCTGCTTAAACCTGGGATGCTAACTTTGAATGAAGATCAGAGAGGACTGTATTTACATGTGCAAGTAAGTATATGAGGGTCATGCTGTATCAATGTTCTCTCTTTTTTTCTATTTGAACATGGTTAATGTCAACCAATTGAGTATACCTACATGCAAGACCCCAATGGTTTTACTGCCTAACAGTTTCGTTTAAAAGTGTTACCAGACTGTACTGTTTACATCGGCAAACAGCTGTTGCTTTGATGCATAATTGCATGGTGCCAACACCTTTTAATCTGAGATTTATGTAAATTAATGATAAGATTGAATTTTGGGTAGTGTTTACTACAGCACTGCTCACAGTCAAGATTTATATCTTTTCTTTCTGAAAAAGTAAAACACAGGAGCAATGAGAAACAGGTAGTAATAATTGCAAGCCCTGACTCAACATCCTCCAAGCATTATACTAAATCAGGAAGGGGAGAAAGGCTGGTGTGGGAGTGTGCTGTTCTGATGGGTCACATTGCTTCTTAGTGACATGATCCGGGATTAGGACCATTGGTACCATTCTCTGTGTGTTCTAGGTTACATCATGTCATCCAGCAGAGTCATGGAGAAATTGCCTATTGTGACTAGATTAATTAATCTCTCTCTCAAACTGTCTTTTTATGTACTACATTCTAAAATCACTGTTTCTCAGGTACTGTAGCAGAATCTTGGCTACATCTAAGTTGCTGCTGTATTCAAATCAAGCATGCTTTGTGTTTTGTATCTGAATTCCTTCCAAAGGTATAGTTAAAACCAGGAAGGCCGCCTTTCTCCTCAGAATTAATCTGAACCACACGGCCAGCTCTAGTATACTTGCTATTCTGATGGTAGATATGGACAAGAACAACTTCCTACACAAGCACATTGACTGCAATGTGATTCCCTCAAGTTGCTTACTAACAATGTAAAAATGAGCACAGCGTGGAAGTGTGCTATTAAAACTGCCAAATGGAAGTATACTCCTGACTTTCAAGCATTGCGTGCATTCTGCCTTAAAGGCATGCTTCTCATAATTCAAGTGACTAGCATTAAATGCTGTCAACAGGACTTTTTGTAACCAGTAATTATTTCTGACTTGACTTTAGGCAGCTCTGTACAGCCTTGTTAACTCTGCTAGTTCTATCATTATGTATTTCAGGATATTTTAGCTCTTGTGTATTTGCTTTTCGATTACTGTTTTAGATGCAAAGCTGTCACCATAGAATTGCATATGAAGTAGAAAGTATTGCGCATGAAGTTTGGAGTATTTTGAAGTTTGGAGTATTTTTTTTTGGTTTGGGGTTTTTTTTGGGGTTTTTTTTTTGCTTTTTTTGTTTTGGTTTTTGGTGGGTTTTTTGGTTTTTTTTTTATTTTCTCATGACCTAATTTGAATTCAGAATTCTGAACCACTTTACTGAAACCTTGACAGTTATTTGAGATCTAGAAAACATCACCAGCAAAGAAAGAGTTAATGAAGGGGTTGCTTTGGAAAATAAAAACTATTAACAGAAATTATAATGGTTTCCTAATATGTAAAACTCTCAAGGAATGAAAAAATGTTATTTTTCTATGTCCACCTTTGATAGGACAAGGAATAATGGGCTTAAACTTCAGCAAGGAACATTTAGATTAGAAATTAGAAAACCTGTCTGATAATATAGTGAAAAGCATTAGAAAGATGATGAGTTTGTATCTTCAGAATTTTAGGAAGTAAGTGAACAAACATCTAGCTGCTAATGCTGCTGGAATAACTGATTGTGTTACAGGACAGGAGGATGAATTAGATGACCACTCCGATGAGTCAAAAGACTAATCTTGATTCCTTTCAAACTTGGTTTTCTGAATTGCATCTTTTGTGAAGCTGTGGAAATAAATTTCCTCCTCTTCCCAGCTGTGTGCATCTGAAATGCTAGTAATAGTTATTATGGGATGTATCAAGGCCATTTGGGAAAAGACTATAAACTTTTCTAATTTTAGAAATGTATAATATGATCTAGTTAGAATTTCTCTTGTTTCTTAAGTATTCCCCAAAGATATTCCTCAAATGTATTCCCCTTGTAAAAGATGTTATGAAAGCCCTTTCCAGCACAGCATTCTACGCTTGTCTCTGAATAGTTGTAGTGGTAATTTTTCAAATTATTAGAGCTCAGTAAATGAGTAATTGCTGATGTGGGAGCTCTGCATAAAAGTTCTCATAAAGAGGCATTCTACTTCATGATATCCTCAACGGTGTAGCTGTTGATGGCACACAGCTTGGTGCGGCGATGAAGTGACCTCACAGTGGTCAGTTGTTCTGTGAGAAGAGGATGATTTTGCAATCAGTGGAGGAAAGAAAGATGAGAACAAAGCTGTGGAATAATCCTGTATTGTAGATATGTAGGGTTGTGTTATGGTTGTATATCAAAGTACAGGGACACTAGATATTTCTGTAATTTCTTTGCTAAATGAAGGGAAGTCTCCCATAGAATAACTTCATTAAAAACAGGCTCAAGCAACACCTGGTTACGACTGTAGCACATAAGAATAGAACCTGTGTGCAGAGATGGAATTTAGACAGCTAATGAAACTTTTCCTTTCCTGATATCAGCATATCTTTCCCCTGGAGCATGATTCTGTTTAGCTTCAGTGGGATGAGGATTTGTCTTTTTGATTCAAGATTTGAGTTGTATCCATTTGCAGGCTGCAGAACCATGAACAAGTTGTTGAAACTATAAGAATTCAAGTTTTTGTTAATATTTGCTTTAATAATCCAGTCTTTTTATAACATAGAAATACAGTTCTTTGCTGTACTGTCCTGCACTGTGCAAACCCCCTCATTGTCTTACTCAACTGGAGTCTTAGAGCAATCATACTCTTGGACCTTTGATACTAATCTTCATTCAGTCTTAGGGGATACTGTAGCGGTATCATGCATATGACCTAGTTTTTTACTTGAGATTAATACCAACTGTTATATACAACAAGGCACATTTTGTCTTTCCTGGGCTTCTTTGTCTCTTCATGCCTAAAATACTATTTTTTTATGAAGTCCATGGGCAAATTTAATTGCCATATTATAAGTGAAACATTAAAAAAAATATCAAACAATGCTGTCAAGACCCAAACCTGGATCCGCTGTAAACTAGCACAGCTCCTTTTAAATTGGTCCACTTATGCTAATTTGTTACCACTGAGCTTCTGGGGCTTTTATACAGTCATCTATAGCTGCCTGGTATAAAAGAGATTGCTGACCAAGCTGTAAAGAATTTTTGCTCATTGTCCGAAAAAAGAAAACCATGCTGACAGACTGTAAGGAGAGTTCCAGGTAATACTATGGAGTGTAATAAGAGCAGAAATTTTGTTCTTTTAGCCTTAGTTATGTATTTCAGATATTTCTTAATGAAGATCCTATGTATCAGCTTTTTGCTTGTTCTTTTGTTGGCTTGGTGTCACTAGAACGCCTCTGTAGTGTTTGGACTAGTGCTGTTTAAGCCGCTGGCACTTAACTGTCTTATGTCAGGGAAATGTTGGGTGCCGTCATAGCTTTAAGTCAAGGCATGATGCAGTTAAATTGCTCTGTGAAATTAGAATGATTTAGGTAATTGATATTAAAAAGAAGCGCCTGCACTTTTCCCCCTCAAAAGAATACACAGCAGATGTAGTTACATATAATTTTGGAAATTATATATTTGTATGGATACAGGATAGGTGATAGGACTCGGGCAACGTATATGATAGCCTAAAAAGTGATGTTTTTGACAGATATATGTGTGGATTTTAAGATATCAGCAATTTGGTATAAGGCTTAAAAGAAACAGAAATTTACTATTGAACCAGTGACTGGTTAGAGCATAGAGATGTACTGTAGTGGCTTTCTGAGTTGAATACATATATATGTAAGATCTCAAAGTACAATATATTCTAATTTTAGAAAACTATTTTTCTCATTCTTAGTACTGCAGCAGAATTCAGCAATTTGTATGCTTGGCACTTAACCTAGTGGTTATAAACTAGGAGCTACTGATAGAACACATATTTGCTCTGATCTGTCTGTTCTAAGCAGTGATTGCCTCTTTGTTTTGCAGTGAGATTTTTGTCTCCTTCACAGAATTTCCCACTGGCTTACTTAGACTTATGAATTATTTGCACTGGAAATGTAGAGTCAGGATATTTGGGTTATATACCCTTACTAATGCTATTCAGAAGTTCTTATTGGTTCACGTGAAACTTTCTGCACTGGTATTTTTTTTTTCTGTCTTGCATTTTTTTACACCTCATACTATAGCAACATCCGGTGGAAAGGTACAAAAATAAAAGCTATTATGGTCAAGAAGTATAAAAATTTTTTATCTTCCTAGGGTTTGAGATATCGACAGAAGGAGCTGTGCGTTTCTGTTTGGATCTAGTACAAAGAAAATATAATGAGCATATACAGCCAAAAATCCCTAAGCGAAACATTTTAAATTCTGAAAACACAAAATCAGATTCAGTCTAGTTTGTTAAATACAGCCTATTAAAATATATCTTCTGTCAAGACTAGATCCCTCTGAAACTTCCCTGCCTGGGGTGACTTGGCTTGGTTTCTGTCTGATTGCAGTGCCTTGGTAATTTGATGAATGCACCCCAAGATGCAACATGGTCACACAATGTTGTACTGCAGCACCACAGCCATTTTATACATTTACAGAAATAAATGTCAAAGCTGGCTGAGTAAGAAAATATATATTTTTAGACAGAACTAAAAGTGGGCAATATTGGACTAGTGCCTGTGGGCCCTCAAAGAATACAGTCATACTGCTTCATTTGTAACGGATTAATACACGCAGCTATTATGTACTCTAATTCAGGCAAAATACCATATATTTAGGGTGACAATAGATCTTATGTTTCCTACTAGACTTCAGTGGATACTGAAAAGCTTGCTTTTACTGTTTCACAACATGGTTTTCACTGAAGGCTAGGGGTTGGCATGTTGTAGGAAAGCTGCAAACTTTCCAGAATCTCTGAATAATATTCAGATGGTTGCCTAAGTCTTTTACATCAGTTGCTCAACTTTTGGGCCAAAGCAGGGGAATGAAGATGCTAAAAAATGGAGAAAAGAGATTTAGGGACTAACAGTGCAAGATGCAAGGTCATGTGGGTGTTAAGGTTAGGGGTACATAAGAGTGTGAATAGAGACAATTGATCCTTGATTCTGAATGCTGAACACGTTTTTTGGATTTAAAATGATCAGCAGATATATTGCTGTACATGGTTTGTTTTGGACTACAGACGTTGCTTAAATTATTCAGTCCAGTGACATGATTGTTGGCTACCTTGCTCAAGTGCTGAAAGATATTGTAATGTTTGAAGAGCAGTAGTGTGAAGAAAAGCAGTCTCAAGAAAGAGATGAGAAAACTAGAGCAGAGATGAGAGGAAAAGATCTGAAAGCTTCTGAAATCAGATGGGAAAAGTTCCTGTTAACTCAGGGACTGAAAGAAAAGAGAAGCACTAAAAATGCATTGGAATAGGAAAAAGAAGGAAGATGCAGAGTTTAGAGAAAGGAACAGAAAATATAAAAGGAAGTGAGGGAAAAATAACCTAGGAAAACCAATAGGGCTGGAAAAAATAACGGTGTACATATAGAGAGGTGAATACACTCATGTCTAGGTGGACAAAAAGGGGGTAAGGAATTGTGCTGATATTTATCAGGAAAACCTATGCCATTTTCTATTTTGAAGTTAAAGTTTAAGTATATATAAAACCAATTATTTTATTTTAAAGCTAGAAATCCCTAAATTTTACCTATTGAGACTAGTCCACCCAGAAGAAGAACATTCCATTCTGTATACAATCATGACATAAATCCAAAGCTTCCATATGTAGAACTGTGGAAAATGTCTTGCATGTTGCACAATAAAGCAGTGGGAAGGTAAGAAGTTAATAACACTAGAAATGGAGCCAAGAGCTTTTTGTTGGACAGCCCAGGTCACTAATGGCTATCTGATTGCTGTACAGTGCCTGGAAAGGTGCTGGTAAATAGAGCTATTCTACATCAGAGGAACAATAAATTGCACCAAGAACTTTATTTTCAGGTAACCTATGTGCTTGCTGTAGTTTTATTTATTCACTTGCAACCATAGATGCGCATGCATGCATGAGGGCACACACACAAAAACTATAAGGAAAACTTTTTCTGTCATTAATAAGAAAGGAATTTAAAACTGCTATACATGGTAGAAAATATCTTAAAAAAATAATTGTGAAACATAATTATTTCCAAAGATTTAACACTTTTATTAATTTTTAATAGATGTTTACACTGTTGTGAAAAACTTCATGCATTCTGTATGTACGTAATTACTCTTCACATTTGATAGCACTTACATGAGTGATTGTAATTATGATAATGCCATTAGTCTCCAGAGTAAGCGCTGTTTCCTATAAGTCAAGGAATATGGCCCTACATGGAAATTAGGAGAGAAGGATTGGGAAGAATCAAAGAAGTCTTAAAAGTTTCAGAGTTCTGCAGGCAAGCAGATTTGGGGATAATGAAAAGGAGAAAAATACTGAATGTCAAAACAACTTTCTGCAGTGTCTTTGCTTCTTCGGAAGTATCTGTTGCAAATATTGACTTACACCATCTCTGTAGGTTTGTAGGAGATAATCACATGGCAGTATAAAACTGGCATTGGTACTTAAGTTAAATGAAATAGAAAACAGAACTGTCCTCTTGTGATCACATGTACTTGCTACATTTAGACTTTATGGTCAGGCTGCAGTCAGGCTAAAAATTATTCCTCAGAGTTTCACAGAACTGTTCAGTTTATGGGGAACCTAAGCTACCCTCAAAAGCTGCAATTAGCCTTTTTTAGAAGCAGAATAACAGACTGGATGGATTATTGCCTTGTTCTGATATGGCAGTTCTTTTGGTTTTGTTTTCAGCGGGTTTTCATTTGTTCCAAGGAAGTATTAAAATGTCATTCTTCTTGCTTACAGTTTGCTTTTTCCTTTAGAGCTTGTGTGATAATCTTTTGTGGTTGGAAAATAGCAAGTAACTTGTGAAGAGTTTTCCATGAGAAAAGATGAATGCTATGTTTATCTTGTCTTTGCCAGTGCATCAGTGAACAGCTTTTTGTCCCTTCCAGAAACCTTTCAGTAAGTGGAGTGTCAATGATTTCAGTGTTGGCAATGTCTTATTAATGTCATCCAATGCATCTTAGGCACAACAGATAGAGCAGTTGTCACTTGCACAGGGTAAGTTTGCCACATTGTAATTTGTGAGCCAGGAAAAGTTGAAAAAAATATCAGATGATGTCTCTAAGGCTGTGATCTAACTGCCCTTCTCTATCCTGCTACTCCAAAAAGTTCCTCCTGCCAAAGCCTCCCCTTAGCTTCACCTATACAGCCTTCAAGTGAGTTTACTTCCATTTATGTACAATTTCTGACAGCTGAAAAATAGACATTCCTCTGTAAAGATCTCTCTATTAGGATTTCAGTTTGGATCAAGACTTTGCTTTTGAATTAAATCTCAATATTTTTCTTGCTAGTGCTTTAGTTCACAGTGTGGAGTGCTTTCAATGTGCATGAACTGGATTCCTCTCAAATGAAATTAAACTTGAGGAAACACTCAGGAACAGAGTTAATGCATTCCAGCTGCAGGTGATATTTCATTTGGTTACCAGACCAAAGCTTATTGAAGTAAAATCCCATAAAAGATCTATAGTGTGGACACTAGGCTCTCAGGACCAGCTCCTTCTCTCTGCAGATCTGTTTTTATTGGTCCTCAGTACTTCCTAATTTAGATGTAAACAATTCAATAGGAGCAATTTTAAATATGAAAAACAGACCAAAAGATGATCCACATGAAGCTGAGTATCTGATCATCAACTAAATGAGAAACAAAAAAGACTATTTTTGAAAAGCGTTTCTATACTTTTGAGACAGATGAGTGCTGTGTAGGTTAAGCTGTTGCAGACACTCGATCTATTTTTACATCTCCTGTTGTGTGTGTTGAGTTTGGCGTTCTCTATTGAAAAAGTATTTCTTACAGGTGAAGGCAGGATCAAATTCTAAAGGATCCATGACAGCATAAATAGCTAATCTT
This sequence comes from Falco peregrinus, assembly GCF_023634155.1. Taxonomy (NCBI): domain Eukaryota; kingdom Metazoa; phylum Chordata; class Aves; order Falconiformes; family Falconidae; genus Falco; species Falco peregrinus. The sequence continues at coordinate 14,233,683 of NC_073729.1, forward strand.
AATTTCTCTTGTTAATATATTGACCTTTTAATTATATTTTAATATACTATATGGCCTAGGTCCAAAATCTTCTGAAATCAATAAAGAACTGCCACTTACTTGGCTCTAGTATAATACTCAAGAGTATTTGAATTCAATTTAAAAAGACAAACACAAAACCAACCAAACAAAAGAGAGCGCCATCATAGAAGCGGTGTTCAGCGGGGATATCTGGATGTGAGTTATTGAAAATCTCTTCAGATTGACTTGTTGGCAACCATTAGTCACTCCAACATTTTGTCAGTTGCAGTTTAATTACTTTACACCAGTTTCTGGTTTTCAATTTCTTATTTATTTTCTCCTATGAGAGAGGCAGATTGCATCAGATCTGCACGTTAAATGCTGGTTGTCATATGCATATGTTTATATATTTAAGTTTGCACTGTTTCCTTGTTCAGTTATGCATGCCTAACATTTAAATACTAAATCTATATTGGTTTATAGAGAACTTTTTAGACTTTAAATGCAGGGAATTGCAGTTTTTCAGAAGTAGCTGCATGACTAGTGGCAAGAACTAAGTATAAGAATTACTTTTCCTTTTGAAAATTTACTTCTAATGAAACCTCAGTGGGTTTTCTTATTTATTGGTTTAAGGAATTAAGTGCCTTCCACTAAAGACCTGGGCTTTGATTTTATAAGTGCTGGAAATCAACAGACATTGTTTTAAGAGAGAATTGCAAGCTCTCAACATCTTTGAAACTAAATCATTGGTTCTTACTGTATTATTAAGTATAAATAGTACAGTACTCTTGTAAATTCAATATATAGGCGATGAAAAACATGAAGATATGAGAGTTTTCTGGGTTTTGGATTTTTGTTGGGTGTGTAATATGTGTAGACGGTACTAAAATAAGACAGAACTGGAGTCAACTAGTGGTTACACAAGACATAAGATGAAACAAAGAGCTCAAAATAAAATTTTCAACTCCAAAATTTGTATGGGAAATGTAACGTATACGTATTTAGGCATTCTAGAAAAGCTTCTCTGATGATTACTAGGAAGGTCTTAATTGCAGTGTGCAAAAGGTAGTTGTCTACTAAGCCATACTTTCCAGTCTAATTTATTCATGTTTATTAATTATTTCATAAATTGTACACCACCTAAACTACAAAATAAATTTGTTCAAGACAAGAAAAGATCCATTGTAGAACTGAAGCGTTATCTTGCTTCTATTTAATGTCCATGTGAAGAATGATACAGGATAGCTTTTTATGAGTAGAGATCAGAATAAGTGCCAGCCAGTGCTGCCAGGGCTTTAGAAAACAATATTCTTTTCTTTAGTGGACAATAACCTGCAAAATCCTCCTTACACAAAATAATTACAGCTAACAGTTTTGAGCTGTTGCTGTCCTCCAAATAAATCAGTGTCATGCTTGTGTTTAAATTCCAAAATCAACTTACAGATTAGCATTACTTCAAAGAATGTTGCTTGAAAACTGCTTGTTTGCTTTGAGTATTGTGACAAATGCAAGTTGCTCATAAGTTCTATAAAAGCAAGTATAAATTGTGTTATTGTGCACTTGCCATGATGCTGAGTGGTTATGAATATTAAGCAATAACTTACCATTCCTCAACATGCTAATTGTACAGAAATAAAAAAAATCAAAAAGGAAAAAAGAAAAAAAATGTAGGTTTTCAAATCAATGTTTGCAATTAAGACTTGAAGAAATAGTTTCACTGTTATTTTGCATTTGTTTTATTCATGGTAAAGAAAAGATTAGAATGTCACCTATCACTAGTAGCATGTTTCTAATTTGTGTTCTTTTGGTATTCTTTTATATCATTTCAGACATTGTGATGGGAAAATCTTTCTGTGTTATTTCAAAAGTTTATTGTGGTTATTTGTGGTCTCATAGTGTTCCAGAGCTGGGTTTTGGGAATTTATTGTGTGGATACCCTCATTTCTGTTGAGTTCTTCCTGAAAGAAGGCAGTCAGTTCTGTACAAAACTTTTCCCCTATGTCCTTTGTAGTATGTTAGCAACTGACAGACCACAGAATTCAGATTCTGCTCCATCTTATGGACTTTATGTTGTTCATTGTCTTCTGTCTTGAATACAAGAGAGCATGCATAGAAATTTAGAAGATTAAATAAAGAAAAGATGTTTGAAAAGAATTGTGTGCCCTGTTACTGACCTCAAGAATGGAACGTATGCATATTCTCTGTGCCTTTCTTTATGGTCTTAGACTTTGTACTGGATTTGAAATTCATTCTAGGTTTCTCAAAAAGTTTGCCATGCCTCTTAGCTTGTAACTGAGCCTAAACTGATGCAGGGTAATTTTTTAACTGTGCAAAGTGTTGATACTTCATCTAGGCCTCATCTGGAGGCATTTGGGTTTTTTCTCTTAAATTGGAAAGCATGCATTTTTCCAGTCACAGATCAAAACTAGTGGTGAGTGTGTAAGACATTTAAGAGTAGTTACTGACTAATGTGTGGAGCATTCTAAAGTACTCTGTGGTGTTTTTCAGTTTGCTGTTGTGAGAAAAAAAAAAAAAGTTGTATTCTTTGGGGTATCAGTTGGAACTAGAATTTAAGATTTGGCCTATTTTTTAAGGAGAAATAAAAAAGATTTTAAATCAGTGCCTGTTGAACAAGTCTGAGGTTGTCATTATTCTTCAGTAAAAGAGTTAAATTAATTCTTAGTTGTTCTTTTATCCTAGAGAAACACATGACTGGCTGTTGGATACTTTCCCATGAATTGATCTGGCAATTAATTCAGACACCTGGTGATTACTTTTCCAATACAAGCATGCTGTTCTGAAACCGGGGTGCTAGAAAACATGATCCTATTTGATAAAAAAAAAAACAAAACAAACTTAAATGTTGGCCTATTTAAACATTACTTCCCTTCTAGCTGAAAAAAAGTGTTTGGCATATTGTCAGTTGTCTTTGAATATATTGTAAGTAGATTGTTGTAGGTGTGGGTGTTGTTGGGTTTTTTTTTTGGTTTGGGTTTTTTTTTTTTTAATTTTTAATCAATTCTCCAAGAGAACAAGTTTGTTATGATACAGATTTTGTTAGTTTAAGACATAATACCACAGAAACAGACTAATTGTTGACTGTGCAAACTAGCTACTTAAACTTTACATGTACAAGCTATTGAATGCTTCTTAGAAAACTTTCCATTTCATTTTAATAATTTTTTTTAAAAAGGTTGATATAAAGAAATACTGAACTGCCAATCCTAAACCTGAAGCACTGCAAAAAGGCATATAACTCTTGAAAAGAGGTGCATCTATCACAGGGGCACATCTGTCAGTTACTTATCTGGAAAATAGGACTGGTTATACCTTTCCTTTCTTGTCCCTTTAGACTGCAGAATCCAAGTTAATCTCACCTAGCTTTAAGGTCTAAATCAGAAGCTTAGTCTAAATTTAGAGTTTAACCACTTCCAGGTGTTGATTCCATCTGAAATCCTATGAGGATTTGTCTAGGTGTTAAGGGAATCTAAACATCTGATACATGCATGTTGAATATGTAAATTGTAAGTCTAAATAGGTGGGACAGTTACCCAGGCCCTCACTTTTAAGGGCATGAATAAAATGACCACAAAATGTTTTTGGAGTCTGCAGGTTTAAGTGTTACACACAACACTTGAATGAAGGAAAGAAGAGTGTGAAAGATGAGTTAGAAGCATGGAAAAATAGAAGGATAGGAGAAAGAATTCACTTCCTGTTTTAGGCCTGGCTCCTAATGACTGAGACCAAAAGCTAGACAATCCAGAAAGAAAAGACCTGAAATACCTAAAATATAAGCAGTGGCAGCATAACATATTCAGACACTCCATTGTGACATTGTACCACAGACTCCGCAACCCTGTTCCGTTGTTTCTTGTCTTGTCATGATAAGATTATGTGCCATCCACGGAGCTGCATTCACATAGATTTATTTTGGCTTTGGAAACTGCCTCCATAGATTTGCATTGATGATATTGCAAAAGGTTTCTCATAATGGTACTTCCTTTCCCCTAAATAATCTGACACTTAATAGAATTATTACGAGATCACAAAAATTGAAGGCTGAATCCAGTACATTTTCCGAATCTATAGCAACTGCCAGTCAGCCAGCTTCCATTTATGCTATTTTTACAACGGGAAAAGCATGGCATAATTTACATGCAAAGGGCCTATTGCACCTTGGTAAATTCAAGGACATAAGGACTTACACCAGCTTGATCCACCAAGATCCACAGTAGTGGAAGAAGATCCTCCCCACAAAGTTGTTGCTATTGTCTCCCTCCTTGTTGTATTTGGAAAGGGAGGGGGCAGCTGTAGTGTGTAATATTTCTCTAGGAATTCTCTGGACAAACAATGATACAAGGTCATGCTGCATCATTCTACATCTGGACAGCTAAAATCTGTCATTGCTGTAAGGATGCTGCCTTGCTGTGAGATGCTTACATAATGAGAGCCTTCAGCAGTGTTGTATCACTGTGTCCTTTTCTCACCAACTTTGTCTTTCCATTTGAAAGGTTTTACTAATTGAAGGGTGCAGGCAGAATTTCAATTACTCATTGATGGTGGGGAAACTGCGGTCAACCCAGCACATGCAAAAAGCAGTCAGCTTTCATAGTTATAGTGAAATTGTTTTTTTTCTTGTGAATGAGTCACTATAAGTGGAGGCTGGCTGTAACAAAAATACATATGGTACCCATGGCTCATTCAGGCAAAAGTGTGAATTAACTTTACTAAAAATGGTTGTTTGCAACTAGACTGTACTTCCAAGCAACAGTCCTGTGAACAACATTACGCTGTCGTTTGTAGTGCAAAGCAGACAAGAGGAACTTCTGGGCAAGGTAGACAACAGAACAACCTTTTCCCTAAACTAGTTCCAGAAAGCCGGCATTAGCTTTATTGCTCAGCTTACTGCTTGCCTTTCATTTTTAAACTATAAACCCTTGAAATTCTTCATGTCTATTTGGTAGCTAAATATAGTATTCATAAAAATGAAGAAAGCTGGTTTTCCAGAGTGTAACTTCAGTAACTCAGTAAGTTCTATACAACTACCTTAAGCTTTAATTCTCTATCTGCAGCACTTAGCGTATTGCTAAAATGGGCAATCTTTTTCATACCATCATGATTTTTTAAGGAAGAGAAATGTTTATTGATTATGTAATGCTGAAGTCTCTCCTGACAAGCATTTTTTGTTGCTTTCTGACTATCCTTTGTAATTAATGTGACTGTTTATGGAAAGGGTAGAAAACAGTATTGATAATGTTCTGCAGTTGTACAACTCCTTTTGTGTGGTGATCTAAAGACATTTCACAAACGTAGATATGGTGCACCCTTCAGTTGTAAGAAGGTATTGTTTTACAGAAAAGGAGAATGAAATAAGATGCTTCCACCACTAACGACACTGTGCTCCTTATTTAGTAAATCCGATCATTCAGAAACCTCATTTTTTTCAGTCTAAACACAGATAAATCATCTCACCTCTTGTTTGTTGGTATTATTGTATGGATCAGACAGACTTGTCAGATGAGGGAATATGCCTGACCAAAGCACACTTCAAAATAATGACTCCCTGGAAGCAGTAGCAGAACCAGTCAACCAGTTCAGCATGAATCCATGACTCAGTGTCAGAAGCAGCAGGCTGGCATCTGTTACGCTCTGGCAACCTAGTTCCTTCTTGGAGTAGATTCTCCTCTCTCTACTGTATATGGAATAGGAGGGGAAATGAAGGAAGGAGTGAGATAAAAGTGCCTTCACCCTCACTAGTCCACGCAGTCTGTATGTACATAATAGGAAAACATGCAAGGCAACACTTGTCCAGTAGTTCCTTGTTGAAAAGTTGTATTTTCTTCTCACACATAGAAGAGGTGTCATGGTTCTACATACAAACTTCAAAGCCACTCCACAGTTAGTAAGATGAAGATCAGCTCCACAGTTACTTTGAGGTAGGATACAGCAGATGTCAAAGAGTTCAAATGTGGATAAAGTTTGCAGTTAACAACCATACAGACGTTAAAAGTCCAGCTATTATTTAGGAACAGCAGCAAAAAAAGTCTCTGGTTCTTAATAATGAGCTTCAGAGTATTAGTTTAACTTAGTGTAGCAGTTAACTCATTTTCTTATTTCATACCAGGGCTGGTGGATGGTTAAATTAGAAGACATCTTTTGCTTGCATAATTGTGCGTGTTTTCCTTTCAGTTTTGAGAGCTGGTAATTGCATTGATATGTGAAAACAGGCCTGTGATGTGCCATTATAAAATACAATATGAAGATGTACTCTGATGATAGTTTGCAGGTCACCAGAACCTAACGTACAATGACAATGAGGAGTAATTTTTTACTTCCTAGCTGCTGTGAACACATATATTTTCAGTAACCTAGGGAAGCCTTAGAGGGACTGAAGCATTTTAATTTTCTGGCTCTGAGATATCTTCTACTTTTTAGATGTTACCAAAAAGGTTGATTTATTCATTGGTTTTGTTATTGTTCTTTTGCAGAAATGGATTACGGTGTTCTTTTAGAATATTGAGAAGGGAGATGCCACACTTTCTAATTACTCCTGAAAGCAATTTAAAGTTAATGGGTTCTGTGTGATCTTTCTTAGAGTTCCTGCTAATTAAATGTGATGCATGGAGTGTTGTGAATACAGTCAGTGTAAAACAGGCATGGCATAATGTAAAGCTTTAGAAATGCTCTGATAGCATGTTTAGTTTGGTCCATTAACAACAACAACAACAAAAGCTGGATTTTTTTGAATGTGTACTAGGAATGCAATTTTTTCAATGGAATGAGTAAAGAAGAGAGCATATTTTTAAAGAACTCTGCAACACAGCTTCACAAAAAGTAGGTCAGATGTCTGCTCCTTGAGTTCTGCCTCTTTCTATAGGTGGAAAGTACTTTGGGTTCAATGTATTTTCATCTGTTTGTGGTAAATCTCACAAGCTGTTGTAAGACCGTGGGGGGAAAGGCAAACAGAGAATATGAAGAAGAAAAATTACCATTCATAAAATTGGTTGAGAGAGGATAATGTTTTAGGAAATACACCTTGAATTTTCATTTCTTACCTGTAGAGGATTATAGGAGTCCAAGGGTGTACATTCACCTGAGGGCACAGTGGGTCTGATAAGATGTATCTCTGCAAAGTGTTCACTTGAAGAAATATTCCATTATTTCTGGATTAGCAAGATAGAGGTTCCTTGAAATGCCTCTTTTTTGTTGTTTCTTTGCTTCTCCCACCATGGGTCATATTCTTTATTTGTTATCAAGCTCTTTAATGCTTTTAAATTTCATGTGTTTGCTCAGCTCTTACAAGAAAAGCAATTATTACCTATATGCTGCAATAAATGAAAGTAGCATAAAATTCCTTGGTTTTAAAGATACAGTATACTGTGTGCACTGTGTCACACATACAAAGCATGTATGACTTGGATATTAGGTTTAATCTTTAGCATTAAAACTGGAGACAGCAGGAGAAATATATTTAATAGAAATGAATATTTTATATATATCTTACACTACCATCTCACAGTTAGCTTACAAGCACTAAGACCAGTGTGGACTACTGAAGAAAGGAACATTCTTTCAAGGTGCTATTCTGACCTGAACAGGAGAGACATGCAAACCCAGAGATGCATGCAGTGACGTGTTGTTGGTTATTGTGTGGGGTTCAGGACCATCCTCCTATTGGGCTGTAAAATACTGCATCTAGCATAAAGGAATCTGTATGCAAATCTTTGTGGGTGTCCCCTTCTAAGTACATGCAATCATTATTATTTCACAATGCAAATACTTCTACTTTTCAAACTGATTTCTGTATGATTTCCAACATGAACTTCTGAATAGCTTTTCTGTAGTTCCTCTAGAAGTGAAGATTTTGAGGTGCAAATAACTTTTTTTTTTAAATTACTTTGTCTTGAAGTATCTTGTGACCAATGTACATATGCATTGTTGTAATCCTTCACTGCCACTTTGATTATTTTTTTTCCTTTTTCTGCTTTGCTTTCCCAGCTCTGTATGTTTGGTATCTTTTATTTTAGTCTTAAGAGTTTAGGTTTTGTGGGCATACAGATGCAAGTGTTGTCTTTCATTAGGCAGCTGTTAGGTCATGTGCAGTATGACCTGCTCATCTTTCTTAACTTATTGGTTCAGCCTAAATATAGAAGGTCAATATCGATAGAAATCAATAGCAACTCTTCCACCCCACCTGCCTGCTTGATCAATTGTGTGATAAATTGTAGTAAGAAGTCTGAAGACAATTCTTCCCTGAAGCCTCTCATGGAAGAAGAAATGCTATATCACCCAATCCTTAAGGCACTAAGCCATTGCTCAGTTTATCTCTTTAGATGCTAATTTTGCAAGACTTATGATCATGTTTTCACAACTTTTTTTCATTTTTGCAAATCAAAATCAAAATACCGATGTTGTGGTTTAACCCTAGCCGGCAACTAAGCCTCTCACAGCTGTTCGCTTGCTCCCCCTCTGCTTTGAGCTGAGGAAGAGAATCAGAAGACTGAAAGTGAGAAAACTCGTGGGCTGAGATAAAGACAGTTTAATCGGCAAAGCAAAAACCAGCACACACAAGCAAAGCAAAACAAAGAATTAATTCACCACTTCCCATGGGCAGGCAGAAGTTCAGCGATCTCCAGGAAAGCATGGATCCATCACATGGGACAGTGACTTGGGAAGACAAACACCAACATCCTCCCCTTCCTTATTCTTCCCCCAGGTTTACATGCTGAGCATAATGTCCCATGGTATGGACTTCTCTTTGATCAGTGGGGATGAGCTCTCCTGGCTGTGTCCCCTCCCAATTCCTTTTGCACCCCCAGCCTACTCAGTAGTGGGACCAAAGAAACTGAAAGACCTTCTCTTAGTATAAACACTAAGCACCAACTAAACCCATCAGGGTGTTATCAACATTATTCTCATACTAAATCCAAAACACAGTGTTGTACCAGCTACTGAGAAGAAAATTAACTCTATCTCAGCTGAAACCAGGACAAATGATGATGTGCAAAGCAAAACATGATATTACAAGGTTATTTAATTCACATAGTAAATCTATCTTGTTCTTTTTTCTTAGAAGCCATAGGAGAATACCACAGTATTCAGGACCAAACAGCATGATAACCCCAGGCAAATACTGACCTCTCTCCTCTTGAATAATGAGCAAAAGTAATCTTTATAGTCTTTGTAAACAGTTAATTATCACGACTGTCTGTCATCTAAACCATTAAAACTCTTCTTGCAGTGTAGTTCTGATACAGGTCCAGAATTTCTTGGATCATAGGAGCTATTTTGATTCTGGAAAAACAATAGCAGTGAGATGATGATACCCTTTTTTTGTAAGACCATTTTTGTGTGCTGCTCCAAGTTTTTAAGTTTTTAAAATGAAAACAGAAAATCTCTTGCTGAACTGCAAGTGAATTATAAAGATACGTAGTGAAAATCACCTCCTTGAGTCTGTGGATTTCTGAATTGTCTTTGTTTCACTATGAGACAGTCCTTTTAAGGTGAGTCTCCCATGTTGTTCTAAAATGTAATCTGCTTGTCTTTTAAGTAAACTAAAGCCTATAAACCAGTTGTTCCACCATGCACAGGTTCCAGATGATGAGCAATATGTTGTGTTTGACATGATGATAGGTAGGCAGTTTTTTCTGGAGTGTAGCTGTACATATTTCTTTCTTTTGGGTTCCTACATTCTTCGTTCTTTTCTTAAAAATCCTTTGATATGTTTTAAAATGTCATGTACTATAAAATGCAATGTACCAGATTTTCAGCTAATGGAAAATGGTATTGCTTAATAACAGTCCTCATTCTAGACCTGTCCTACCTTGGCTGCAGAGCTGGTCCATGTTTTGAGGTGCTTTTGCTTAAAACAGCCATAGAGACTATAAATATTTTGATCATAATCACAAATTAGAAAATGTATCTTGGTAGGAGAAACAAAAATAGCAAATCCTGAACCAACCTTATTGCTGTTATTTGAACCAAAGTGCTTTTGAAAGTTTGACAACAGATAAAACAGTGATTAATTTCCTACTAACAGTCTTTTGAAGATATCAGTCAGGCTGATTTTCCTCAGTGTCAGAGCACTCTTGCTACTGCTTTAGTCCACCCAAGGTATTTAGAAAGTTCTTTCCATTTTACTCTGACTTGCTTGTTGGCTGCATCAGGCCTACAGCTGTTCCCCGCTCTTAATGTGAACATTGGCCAGTTCAACCTGATAGATCATAGAGATTGCTGAGATTCCTTGAGTACAAATTAAATGTACCAGAGAAAAGAATGTATATTTAGTGTCTTTTATGAGAAATATAAAGCTGTCCTTACTGATATCAGAAATACAAATTTTTACCCTGTCAAATTTAACAATAATTAAAGCATCTCATTTCAGCACTGTTTTATCAGTTATAGAGCACAGGAAGATAACTAGCTTCCAGTGATGTGTTCTTCTAAGCATTGTTTCCTGTATTTTATGTAAATACTTAGAAACAAACCTCTGAAAATTCTGCATTAAGGTTGCTGAGGGTAACTGTACCTTCCTTGAACACTATTCTGATTTCTGTAACCTAAAAAGAGAAAATTAGTTTTATTCTGCTGCATCGAGTCTGGATTGATGGTGCTTAAACTTTATGAAGTCTTGCCATATTAGAAATATTGTAAGTCTCATGATTTGTAGGATACTGGCAGGATTATTTAAAGCAGGTTCTAATTTCTTGGACTTCAGTGAAAACTTGAAACTGAGACCTAGCGTAGGCTAAAAACTAAAAAAGAAAACAGAAGATTTTTCTGTATAAAAACCCCCACAAACCCAAATGTACCAAAGAAGCTTGGTTTGTGCCTTCTTCGTGAATGGGATGGCACTATATGGATATCACCATTTTTTCTGAACAGTGAAGTTCAGAAGCTTGGTCTTTTACTTGCATTTGTGCGGTATCATATAAAAAAACCCCTGCTGATGGTCATTTTAGGGGTAATTTCACCTACTAAAATGTTGCACTTTGGTGGTTAAAATGTGAGATATTCTTATTTTTACCACTTCAGTGAGATTGTTCCAAATGAAAGTCATGGGAGTGGAATATCATGGTCTGTCTCATGTGAGACCTCGAAGTATAGGTTCTGAATGAGAAAAGACATCACAACTGGAGGAGTGTCATTAATATATCTTGGTCTCAATGGTTCAGGAGAGCTGGGTGAAAAAAAAAAAAAAAGTGGGGCGAATGCATTTTTGCCTAGTTTTATAGATTTAGAAAAAAACTACATTTGTTTTTTTTCTAAAACTGGCTTACTAGAAAATGTGTACTAGTACAATAGTAGTCACACATCTGCTGGTAAACCCATTAGATGGTATGTTTTGTACCAGGATTGTCATTATGTGGCCTGTTAACAGATACCTAGTTGGTGTGTCATATTTGTATTTATAAATGCTTGTACTGCTAATTTGGTAATAGCACAACAGAGAGATTGTATAATCTTTCTCTATAAAACAGCCTGAACTTAAACCAGTGAAAATTTGCTGTAAAACTCACAGATAAGCTATGAATTAAGATTTATTGTTATAAATGAGAATATGTTAGAGAAAAATATGATTGGTTTGGGAACATTTTTTAAATAGAGGACAAGTGTTTATAATTCATCGTGAGCTATTTGAGTCTATAAGGAACTGTATGCTTAACATAGTTACAATATTCAGTATGTGTTGTATATGAAAAGGGAAGGTCATATCTAGCTACATCTTTCATGCATACAATTAAGGCAATGTACTGTTTATAGCATGAGGGTAATGAAATATATCTGATTCATTATAGTCCACTCCTATCTCAACAACCTAACCTTTTAGGAAATACCCTCTGTGTGTTACATTCTGTGGAGACAAAGTCTCTATTACAATTAACCCTTTACTTTTTAATAATTCTACATCTGCTGTCTGGTTTGGACAGGATAATGATCCGCATATTCTTCCTGTTCATGCTGGGCTGAATTTTTTTGTTTGTACTCAAGTAGTTGATCGTAAGTAACGAATGCCAAAAGCATTTTGTATGATTTCAGGTTTCTGCCAATGAAGGCTGACCTTGTTTGTTTTGCTGGAAATGGCTGCAGGGTATAATTGAGTGTTTGCAGACAGTTGAGTCAGAGGGCTGGAAAAACAGTCTAAGCAAAGTACAGCATAGTGGAAAGTAAAGTCTTTTGTAGAGGATTACACTATCAATTATATTCACCTTTATTCCAGCATATCATTTTCAAGCTAAATCTTTCACCTATTTGCTTATTTTTACAGGGTGTGGGAAACCCTTTTTCATTTGTAGGTTGAGTGGCTTATTATCTAATAAAGGGAAGGCCTATCACCCAAGCACACTGATCTTTTCTTGAAGAAAAGATATTAATGAGCTGTGCGTGAGTTTTTGCTGTCTTTTAACAATCCACTGTATTCTCACTGCAACAGTCAGGTTTACAAGGCACAAGGAAATATCTGAATGATTTTTCTTCTTTATGTAGAACTGAAGTCTAATAGTAGTCCAGCAAAGTCATATTTGCCCCAGTCTTGTTTCAGATTTCCTTTATTTCATCCCACAATTGTCTTTTCCTTTTTTAAAATATTTTTTCCTTCCTGCATTTTTCCTCGCTCCATTTCTTTAAATGTCCTCTAGCCTTGTTTTCTTTAATGCCTCCATGTTAACAACTTCCACACTCCCTATTGAAGAAGTAAGATGATATTACGTAAGATGATGTGATGATACTGCCTTTACAATATTTTATATAATATAATTTTACCTAATTTGATATTTTGTCCCCTGTGCTTTCATGTCCGGTTTATTTTTTTTATAATCTTAGTTCTTTGGATCAAGGGCTAACTTTTTACTGTTCTTTGTTACACAGGGTTGCATACACTGTAATAATTCTCCAGATATATTGTTCAAGATTCAAGACAGCCTTAAAAATTAAGTAAAATAACCTACCAGTAATTAGCATGTTAGGCGTGAATTAATGTCAATTCTGTATTGATCACCTGCCAAACAGTAAACTGGAGGCATGTAATACAAAGATGATGGTATATTGCAACACTTTCTAGATAGTTTTCTAGATAGATCTTGGTCTTTTTTAGTGTATTTGTCAGTTTTCTCTTTGCTCAGTGTTGAACAGTTGATTTCTTTTTGCTGAAATAAGTAACCTCAACCTCTTTATTAGAAGAAATTATTTTTTCCTTTTGTTCTGCATTTTCTGTATCATTCTAGAAATGAGAGTTGATTTCTCTACTGCTGAGGAAAATTGAGGCTCAGATACATCTCATTTGAAGCCACTGCAGGAACTGAGAAGTAGGTGTATCCCTCTGGAAGATGGATCAAACACATATATGAGAGTGAAATGGTTCTGAAATTGTTTTTAACACAGAACTAGTATCCTCAATATGATGCTTGAAGGAAGTTTTCAAGTCATATGACAAATGGAGAAAAAGAATATGTTACAAGTTCTGTTACTTCTGTTTAAATTAGTGAGAACTACAGCTAGTGCTCCTGAAAAATCAGCCTATCCTTCATGAGTGTTTGTCAATGTACACTTTAAAGAGAAGACTAATGGATTTAGGCCCTTGACCTTGCTGAACCCGAGTTGATTGCCTGACTTCCATTGGTTCTATTGAAATTCCAGCTTGAGAAGCCAATCTTCAACCGGCAGAAGTAAAAACTTAGCCAAATTTAACTCACCCTACATCTATGTTGTCTGAAACAGCTTACAAGAGGTAACCATAGGAATCATGATGCTTTATATGTCTCACTGGACTAGCAGCGATGCTGTATAATCACAGTTAGGAGAAAGAATACTTGTTGGATAAAGAAACTGGTGCAGAAGCCTACTTTCTTTTTTTTTACTTCTTTTTGATTGTCAAAAATTATGGTAGCTGCCAGCTTGAATCTTCTAAAGATTTATGGTTAAATTGACTTTTTTATCTTTTCACCATTTAATGAAATGAAACTACTACAATGTGCTTTTCTACTTCGTGTTTGCCAATACAAATCATATTTAGAAATCAAATAAACAGGAAGTTTCTTTCAACTTTAAGCCCTGTTGAGAGGTAGATATATTAATTCCGACTCAGAGCCATGATAATGCGGCTCTGTTGTTTTCGTGCTGGAACTGGCTAATGTTCTGGCACATCTCAGCACAGGCAGAATGCACATATAGCTGTCTACACCCATCCAGCTAGGCAGATCCCAAGTTAGTCCTATTTAGTACATTCACGAAGCCTCTGTGAGATAACAAATAAGATTCTCTTTCTTTATTAGGAGAATATACTTAAACTGATTCTTAAATGTCAAGCCAAGCATAAAAGTGACATTAAAAGTCTGAAAGTGCCTTGCAGAGCATAAGAAACTGCAGCACCAAACTTTTTTTCAATCACTTCACTTAGAGCAAGACTATCCTATTTTCATTTATAACTTGCTATTTTGTGAATGTAATTAACAGGAAAGACAAGTATTTCTGAGCATATGTACACTGCTATGCTTTGCAGCTTTGGAAAAATATTCAGGATTTATTGTTTTTTAAACACAAATTTTGTGTATGTTTAGCATCTGGTACTTTGAATTTTTATGCCCAGCTGAGATGCCCCATTTTGAATCTGTTTTCATGGGTAACTGGTGAGCAAAGAGCTGGGGTTCATAAAAGATTTTGTTTTTGTCAGAGTTGCTGGTTGTTCGTTGTTTGTTTTCCTGTAGATCCAGGAGTTTCAGAAGTATATCTTGCTGATGAATATTCTTTTCTTGACACAATACTTCACTGTGTTGAACTAAAAACCCCAACTGTTAATATTCACCAATCATTTCCAGAAACAGTGAGGATACTTCTCTTGTTGCACAGTATTCCCATTGTTAATCCCATTTAATGTGTGTATCAACAGAAGGCCATAATCCTGTGAAATTCAAAGAATAAGTTTCATTCAAATCAATGAAACACTGTGGACTTCTATTTCCTGTGATTCAATATACAAATCCTTCATGAAAAAAAATATTAAATCAAGACTGAAAAGAGATTGTTACCTGTTCTCTCTGTGTTCTGAGGCAGTCCCTGAATAGTAGGGGTGATATTAGATACACTTTTACAACAGCCTCTTTAGGTAATGAAACACAGGCAGCTTCCACTGAGGCTTTTCCCACCCCATGACTGTTTGCTACACCCTTGACATGACTATTGCATTCTGCAGTATTTCACATTATTATGAAAACTCATTCAAGCAGAAGATTTACCATTACAGACACAGAGTAGTGCCCTTGGGTTTTTTTTAGGAAAAAGTATAAATAATTCTAGGTCTACATGCTAAATTTTTGTCTAGAGGCAATTTTTATACTCAAAATAAAAGGCTCAAAATAGTTCTGAATAGATGATGTCAGCTTGCTTTTACTCTCTTTCTGCTGTAGGATCTGTTGGCAATCAGTCATACCAGCTTAACATTTATTTTAAAGAGTGTTACTGAATTCAAGCGTTCTTTAGATGGCAATAGGGGAATTGTTCTCTTTTACTGTCAGGTAGGATATATAGACTACACATTTTATTTTCCTTCTCTACTTTCTATTTTTCCCTTTCTTGTGCTCGTCTTGGATGAAATAACACAGGATGTTGCAGCATGACATAATACCTCAGACTGGGAAGATGGGCATTTTTATTATTTTATTTGAAGATTTTACATTTATGCCTTGTCTTTCAGGCAACTTAAAACAAATACAACAATATGGTCTCACCTTCTGCCCCAAAAGATGCAGAATAAAAAATAGAGCAGCTGTGAGTCATCTTTGAAATGGCCCTTGTGCTCTGAAGATTCTTAGGTATAATCTGAAAAATTAACTACTGAATTATATCATTTATAAGGTTTCACGATAAAATTAATCTGCCTTTCTAATGATATAGTAATAATAAAATATAAATGACTGATTCATTTATATACATGTAAGGTTGGAAGGGCCCTGAAGAGGTTGGTGTGTAGATTCCTGCTCTCCCAGGGCAACATCAACCATACATGTGTCTGTCTTTTAGATTTTTGTGTAACTTCTTAAAGCACTCCAATACTGGACATGCTACAAGTCTTCATCACCATTGATTCATGGTGGGTTTTTTTATCTTTCTAATGTGAAAAGTTTTACACAGAAGATATAAGTTTAACCTAACCTTACTTGCTGCAGTTTAGGTCCCTGCTCTTTTCTGTCCTTAATTAGACCTGGAAAACAGTTTATTATCCTTCTCTTTCTAGCAATCTTTTGTACTTTTTTAGATTGCTATTGTGTCTTGTGCTTTTTTTTTATTTTTTTCCCTAGACCAAATCACTCCACTCTTTTCAGTCTTTACTCACAGCATGTAATTTCTGCACTTTTGATACTTTTTATCCTACTTTGGATTGAATTTTCTCTTATTGATCATGACCTTTGCAAGTTATTTCCCGTAGCCAGATACAGGATTTTAGCTAATACCTTTCTAGAGTTAACCAGAAGAAAGAAATTTCTTTCTGAGCCTTATACAGAGACATCCTGATTTTCCTTTCATGGTATGATTTGCTTTTTTTTAATTATTATTATTTTATTTTATTTTATTTTTATTTACAGCCTGATTTGGTTTGTATGTATTCAGTTTAATTGCTTGAACACCAGATTCTTTTCTTAGGACCCTACAGGCCTCAGTAGTGTTGTTTGTCTTACATTTATGCAGTTGATCAGTTTATTCCATGTGTGATACTTTGCTTTTGTCCTGCTTCTTCAGGGCACTTATTTACTCAAGATGATTTTGAGTTCTTACTGTGGCCTTCAAAGAGCTAGCAGGCCCTTGCAGCTTGATTTTTGTCTTCAGAATTAACATGCACCAAGTAGCCAAACCAAATTTGTCAGACTCATGATTTGGCTGACATAAAGAGGTGACTTGCTAAGTAGAGCAGTTGCCACTAAATCCAGAGGATTTTATGCCATGGAATTACAAGAGAAGATAAGTAATGTTACTGAATAGAGGTAAAAAGCTGTCTGTCAGGTAAGCAGCTGTTGAATTACCTATGGATTTGAAGATGGACCAGCAGTTATATGTTACTTCCCTAAATTAACTACTCATTACAAAAGAAAGCAGGACATTTCAGAAGAAGCTTCCTTTTCATCACTAACTTCTAGTTAAATATTTGGTGGTTTAGGGATCTTTGTGGGATGGAATTATGAGTGACTTTGTCAAGGATGATATCCAAGAAGATAAACTTTAGCCTCCAACCTGGAAATAATAGTGTAATGCCTGGGAAAGGATCAAACACAAGCTCTGTACATCCTTCATTGGCAGTGTATACAAACTGATCTAAACTTAATTGAAAGCCCCAGCCTGGACCATTATATGTTTGCAGGAGGAGTGTGGCATACTGTAAAAGTATACGTAGGAAAACAACAACCTAACTTAAGCTTCAGTAGAGCCCTTTTGGACATATTCAGGTGGTGTTAGTAGAATTTGGAAATACCACTGACACTCCTTATCTTAGATGAGTTAACATAACCAAAAGGTATTATATTTATTCCCCATTAATTAAATTCCATGCCAACTTGTGATCAGCACTTATAAAAAGACAGCAAATTGATCATAGAGAGCGCACAAGATTTCTTTGAAAGACTGCAGTAGCCGTCTTTCACAACCTGGATACGTTACTCTTTCAAGTTGTCCAGAAACATCTGGTTTGAATGCCTTGTCAGGTAGAATCAATCCTATTCTTTAGTTCAAATGATACACTTGAAGCCACATATTTGTATTGGCACCATGATAGCAAAAGGACAGAAAGGACTGATATTTCAGTGATCTAGTACAGTGAGAATACTATAAGTGGGTGCTTTGAGCAACCTGCAGCAGAAATAAGAGATATATGGTTGCATCATTACAGTGTGGTAGGCTTCTCCCAGGACCTAAAGAACTACTGGCTGCAATAGTTCCATCTATTGCAACATTTTTGATTAAATACTGTGACAATTGACAAACAAGACAATGGTTAATAGCAAAAATGAAGAGTTATACTTCCCTTCCCCCCCCCATGTTGCAGAGTATAACAGTAATAGGTGCATTTTCCTAGAGGGCCTTTCATTGGCTGAACAAAGTTTTTTATGAATGCCGAGTGGAGCCACAGACATTGCTGTGATTGCCCAAAGTGCAAATAAATAAAAATAATACGTTTGAAGTGTGTAAGATAGAGATCAAAACCCAAAGCTTATGATCTAGAATGTGGACCAGCTGCTGTCAATTCAATACTCTCAAAATACTGGAATAATAGGACCACTTAATACAAATATGAGTTCTACTTTTCCTAAATAACCTTCTCTATGTGTTCTGTTATTGTGGATAGTTACAAGTCAGTTCAAGGACTGACCAATAAAGCTAAGATAATAATATAAGCAGTTGGTTGTGAAGGGACTCTTGTAATGAAAATACAATATGTATTTTACTGCTACAGTTATGATTTACTATTTCATCTTTAACTCCTTGCCCTTCATTTCAATTTTGACTCCAATTACCCTTTAACTTTCTTCTTTTATAGCATAATCCACCAGTATCACTGTGTTCTCCCATAGTGACAGGGTTAGCTGGCAGTAAAGGACATGAGGTGAGGATTTATATCCTGGGGGTACAACCAGACTGTCATTTCAGTGGCATTGAAGATAGTTTGTGAGTATGTCTTCTGGAGCACATTTACAGCCATAACTATTTAATTCTAAGTGTATTTCTTGGATAAATATTGATCATTCTCTCTTGAATGTGTCTCTGAAGTCCTTTTAAACATGTAAGAATAAGTAGAAGATGAATCCCAAGATCATTCTTTAGCTGTTTGTGGTAACAGATGTATGACAGGTTTTGGAGACTTACATAAGGATTGCTGGGGAGAAAAACTTTGCCTTTAGTTTTCTTTGTACTACTTCTACTTAACCTTTTTCTAAACTCTGCTAAAAGGTGTTTTTTAACCTGTTACATGATGTTGGTTGGATTTTCTTTGCCCATAATTACTAAATGTCTGTTGACATCTGGGTTCCTAATGTCTGCTTGCCTCAGAGTACTGCAGGGTGCTCCATTAATTCCGTCATCTTATACGTGAAACAGCAAATCTCAGGTCTTGTCCTCCATTTTATTAACTTTTTGATATGATCTGCAAGACGATATATAATCAGGGAAATAGGTTCCAGGCCATCTTCTCAAAAAAAATGTCAACTGCACTGTGAGCTCAAAACTTTTTTTCTTAGCAGGGATGTGACTGTAGGAAATGGTGAAATGATTTATACAGAAAATACTAAGTAATCAATGCTGGAAAAAATGTGTGCATGTAACCTCTGGGTTACATTTGCTATCAGTGAGGACATCCATGCTGTTCATGGCATGTAATAACTGCGAGAGTTCACTGAATTATGTGGTATTTGTTTGTATATACTGAAATGTAATGATTAGTAGCAGAACTATGCATATATATGTATATAAAGTTGTGTTCTTTGAAATGAAACTGTACCTTCTAGCCACATTCCCATTCCATTTCACAGACAGCCATTCTTTAATTAGTTTCATTGCAGAATGAAAAAAAGACAATATTTTTCCCTTTCCTAAAACACTGACATCCTTAGATAAGAAGTTCTATAGTTTTCAGCGTAAGTAATTTGCCATAATATTCCCTCTCCTTGATTAGGTGCACAGTTGAGTGATTTTTATCAGAACTATGGGTTACAAAGAGACAGAAACTTCTTCACTAATGAGTTAAAAAGCTTTTCTGCATTTTGAGGGCTTTCTGCTAATTGAACAAAAAAACTATCACAACTTTCCCCCTGGAATGGAGTGCAAGCATAGTTTATGGTGTGATAGAGTCTCTTGGTTTGTTTCTGATTCTTTTTTGTCTTTACAGATTGAACCTGTTCTCAGAATAGAATAAGTTCGTAAGACTTTTGTTGTTCAAATTTTGCATTCCTAAAAACATAACAATATGTAGTGATTTATTTTTTTTTTTTATTTTGTCCGGTTATAATTCCTGGGCCAATATGTAGCCTTCGATATGTGAATTGTTTTTGAGTAGTCTGAGCAGTTCTTTACTGAATCCAAAGACATAATATTTTTGAGGTCTTAGTGTGTAGTTAGATGCTTTACTCTGCAGTTGCAGCTGATACAGCATAAGGGAACCAACAGTCTCTTCAGTGCTGATCATTTCTGTAAAAAGATCCCTCTGGTTCCCTGTTTTCTGAGGTGTATGGATCCCTTTAAGGGTAAGTACTTAAAAATTTGCTGGTCTCTGGTTTTAAGCTTAAGAAATATCTTAGAGCTTACAAATCACTGGCATCACTGGAACCAGCACCTAAATGATACATATTCAGTGTTCTTTATGAGAGGAGCATCAGGATGATTTTAGGGGTAAACCTTGCCCTCCTTTTTTAGTAAAAAATCTTTAAAATTCATTGGAAGTTTCTGTGGAGTAGAATGGAGTTAGGAGCATTTGATCTCATTTCATGTGTGCTGTCTTAAAACAATCCATCATGGTTATAATATTTCACGTAACTAGACATCTTGATTGTTTCTGTGCTTGACCCTATCCCTTCCCTTCTTTGAAACCCTCAGAATTTTGGTTTATTCCTTATCTTGGGATAAAGACTATCATTTGGGGTAGATGAAAATACCTCAATACAGCTAATTTTTTTTCTGTCTTGAAGTTACAGCTAATTTTTTTTCTGTCTTAAAGATACAGATCTAATCTCAGTTTGTTGCTCTATTCCGTTTGTAATTAATGAAGAGAACTGGATGCTTCCAAAGAGCAAGGAAACAATCCTACCTAATCTGAACACTTTCTAGATGTGTTTGTCTTTATAGGAAACCTGATTCTGTAGACTGACCATGAGGATTACCAAGCTAGGCAAATGTCACTGGGCATTATTGCAATAGTGGCAGTCATGATATTGATACAATGTGCCACCTCTTTTATCCTCAAGAAATGGTGCCTCATCTGCAGTCAGAATGCAAACAATTTGCTGAATGTAAACAATACTTGATTAGTAATTCCCCTGGATTCTTGCCTGGATGATGCTCAAATTTTCAATTCTCTTGGTGTCACTAAGTCCTTTTCTTTGACTTACCACTTAGTCTAGAAACTCAGACAGACACATTTATTTTTTCCACAGAAAAAGGAGCAGATGTGAGCTAGTGTGTTATGCTCACCTCTCTCTGGTCTATAAGACAATCTGCTGCAGCTCTTATTCTTTACCCGTCTTGAGGGGGGAGGTCAGTGTGTTGTTGTCAGTGCTATGCAGACATTACTGAAGTGTGTTACAGCATAATGGTAGCTCCTGAAACAAGACAGAAGGTGTTCTATTTTTAGGCTAGTAAGCTTACTGCTCTTGGTCAATTGCTGCACTTCATAAAGGATCCAGATGCAATATTCCCTAAAGGCAGCTGAATCTGGCTGTGTCAACACTAGCTCATATGTTCACACTGCTACATTTAGCATTACGGTGTGTTCTGAAGAACAAATGCTTAAAAAACATCCAGTGTACAATTTGCAAGTGTTTATTTTGCAGAAGCTTAATATGTTGTGTACTACACACTAACACATATTCAAGTGAGCATGACTGCTCACAGATTGCCTCACTGGCAGAAAGCTTCTAGAAAGTCTTACCTGTTTAAAATCAAAATATCATTTTTAAAGATGGGTGAAAATAGTGTTAAACTGGTCTTTAGATGTGTGTATCATATGTTTTATTAAAAATAGTAAGAAAAAGGCTCAGTGTGATGAGTGAACGATCTGTACACAGTGTCGAGATTTACTGGATGGAAAGTGACACTGTCGCTGAGTTACTAGCCTTCAGTACTGATTTAATAACTATTTCTTCCAGTAAGGTTCTTTATTGCCCCTCATATTCAAAATTAAAGTAACATTTCTCTGCCTTAAAGCCACAGAAATCAGTGGAAAATGTCCTAAATCTTATCTGTTCCTGGCTGGAGGGCAGACTAAATTCGACATTTTTAGCATGTGGGTGTTGGAGAATGAATGCTAGACACCATAGAAGGCCAAAGAAATGAGTCATCTGCTGCATCTGGTCTGATCTACACATCACTATTTCCGCTGCTACTTTCATACCAGCTATCTATTTCCAGGCTGTCTTACTGTATTTTTTTAAGAAGGGATACATCTCATCTTTTTCTGAACCCATCTTTTGTGATAATTTCTGAAAGACAGATTGGGAATCTTTGCCTCAGGTTCATTTCTATCCATGTCTTTTCACTTAGAGTAGATTTCTGCTTTCTGAGGACAAGACTGATGGGAATGTGACCTTTGGTAAATTAAGAGTGATTTTGCAGTTCAGCCAAACTTTTCAATACCCTCATATGAATCCCATCCACCCTTGTGGATTTGAATACAAAAATCTTTTTCATGTAATCTCTAACCTGTTGCTCATTCACTGTTGCCTTTCTCCTTTCCAAAATGTGCTAAGTCATCTGGAGGTGGAGGTTCAACTTTCCTTTGAAGATCAAAGCAAAAAAAGTTATAAACTAATTCCCCTTTTCCTGTGTGATTTGTCACCAGATTGTCTCCTCCATTCAGAAACACACCTTCACTTTCCCCAACTTCCTTTTGTAACTGGCACACCTGTAGAGTCCCTTTGTGACTCTTAGTGTCCAATGCTAGTTTTAGCTCCAGCTGGGCTGTGGCCTCCTTGATTTTTTTTTTTTCTTAAGTATCCAAACATGGCTTTTATACTCCCACCTTTGTTGCCTGCCTTTGTGTCCACCCATCTGTTATTGTGTTCTAGTGTTTTATTGAGAAGTTCCATGCTTAGCCAAGCAGATCTTCCAAATTTTCCAACCTTCCTCCACACTCAGGTGGTTCCTTCCTGAGTGTTTGATAATTTTTAATTTTTTTTCTCCTGGTACCATTCCCCTCATGGTGTTCCCCCAGTGGTAGACATTATACTTTGCCTGATTTCATTATCAGCATTATAATTTATCCAACAGAAGTTGTATGTCTGGGTATTTAATTAATGCAAAAGTTCCATGAAGTAGGATAGACAAGTGGGGTGCTTATCAGCCTAATATTCTTGTTAGCACACAAACACACTGATGTAAGGTAGCCAGTGGGGTGTTTGCTATTGATTTTGGGGCAGCCAGGATTTCATTTTCAGGTTTTGCAGATTAAGTTTAGTCCTTGCAATTAAGTTGTTATGTGTGTGCTTAGGTACCGGTTTTCAGGGTCTGGCCATTAACATAGTGAAAAATTTGAAGGCAAGATTCTGCTTTGTCTTATTTGAGAGCAACAAGTGTTTCTAGCTTTTTCTCTATTTAAAGA
This sequence comes from Falco peregrinus, assembly GCF_023634155.1. Lineage (NCBI taxonomy): Eukaryota > Metazoa > Chordata > Aves > Falconiformes > Falconidae > Falco > Falco peregrinus. The sequence continues at coordinate 14,256,970 of NC_073729.1, forward strand.
GATAGAAAGGGATTTTTGATTAATCAAATAAAAAAAATACACAAAAAATATTGTTGAAGCTACATAAATAAATCATTCAAATCTTCAGTTATTAATTGAATTGAAATTTCTTGGTTTTTTACAGGCATATAACATTTTTTTTCTTCAGAGATTTCTTATGTAATTGCTGTTGCATTTGTCATTCTTCCTGCTGTTTCAAGCATTTCCCATGGAGCAATATGATTTTCATTACCTGTAGTTTTTTTCTTGTGCTCCCACAAAATACAATGAGAGAAATAAGTCTTTGTTATTAATAACAATATTTGGTTCTAAGACTGTATATATGTATAGCTAATTTTAAGTGTGGTGACAGCACAAAGGGCAATGGTTTAAAACTGAGGGTATATTTAAACTGGATATAAAGAAGGAATTTTTTACAATGAGGATATCGAGAAACTAGAACAAATTGCCCTGAAAAATTGTGGTTGTCTCATCATTGGAAGTGTTCAAAGTCAGGCTGGATGGGGCTTTGAGCAACCTGATAATAATGAAAGTCGTTCCTGGCCATAGTGAGGGGGTGGGGGTGGTCTAGAAGATCTCTGAAGATTCCTTCTAACCCAAGCTATTCTATGATTCTATGAAAATTCCTGTTACTATCCGTGGGGTTGTCACTTGAATCTCAGATCTAATGTTTTGCATCATTATTATAAAGCAGTAAAATTTGCTCAAATTAAGGGAATGACTGAATTGATATTTCCCCACTGTGCCAAGCCTATTGAGAGTAACCCTTCATTCAATTGTAGTTTGAACTTGGCCTCTTTTCCAAAAAAGCCTTTCTCTTCGTAAGAAGTTTCTCAATTTCCTTCTCCAGGGTTGAAATTTTCATTATCAACTTTAAATGAAAGTATGTACTAATTTGTTTGGTAAATGTTTTGGGGGAAATTTTGGACACAGTATGCTGAAGTTTTTTTCTTAGTGCAAATTTAATTGATTAATTTGTTCAGATACATAGAATTAAAAAGAAAAAAAAAACCACCACTTTTTCCTAAAATCCTTATTTTTATAAAAAAAAAGTCATTATCTTTCCTTAAAAGTTACACAAAAAAAATCAAGACCATCTGAAAAAACAGTTAAGCTTTTAGGAGTTAGTTCCTCTATTAAATTATTTTTTCTATATGATGTGTACAACCTAGAGCACATATTGTAGAATAAACAAGCATTATTAAATGTGAAAATAAATGGACACAATTGTTTCTTATATTTCAGAATCAAATTGTTGGTAGGAGAGAGAACCAGAACATTACTTATAATTGTAAACAAGCATTCTTTTTTGTGTGTTTATCCAGGAAAAAGGAGATGCTTGCATAATCGTTAATTCAGACAGCCTATTCATAAAACCCTTCATTGATTTTTTTTCCTTTTTTCCCTCCCTCCTTCCCCCACTCCCAAGAATATAGCTCAATGTTTGTTGATAAAGCAGCTTGCTTTCCTGCAGATGGTAGTGCTGAAGCTACCCCAGAGCAGATGAGAAATTACACAAATGTAGGTCTGCTTCATTTTAGGGGGAAAAAATGCACAAAACATATGCTGACAACAAACATTTGTTGCCCTAAACCATGCTACATTCACCCTGAGAATTAATGACTGTGGCTTGAAAGTATAAATAATGAATTCAGTTTATTTGGAAAAGGAAGGATTTATGCATTGTGGGCTACTGGATTCCAAATAGTTGGTCTGAAAAGATATATGAATGCATAAAACTTAAGGTTTTAAAAATTTTTAATGAGAATCTTTCTGCTTACCTCTAAGGAGAGAAAAAAAAAAAAAAAAAAAAAAAGAGAGAGAGAAAAAAATATATAGGAAATAATGGAGGACACAGTGGAAAATTTACTTTTCAAATAGATCTTGTTAGGCAAAGCATCTGCTTTGGTTCCTGTTAAAGTGTATTTAATTTTGTCGCTGGCAGAGAGAAAGAAGCCTTTTAATGTTGGCTAAGGATCTTATGCTTTTGTGTTGTCCACCTGCTTTATGAGTCTACTGTTTTAGATGAAATAATCTGAAGTTTACTAGCAGAAAAATCAGTTTCCAAAATCAGAGAAAATGGTGAAAAAATGGTGAAAAATGGACAGAAAGGTGCAAATTTAATAGACAAATGCTGCAGCATTCCAAGTGAATGGTACACTCTCCAAGAGAATCATTTAGTTGGCAGAAGCAAGAGAAACAAGAATGGCAGTTAACAGAAACTGCTGTGTCTATCCTGAAAATTGAAGGTTTTTGTCACAGCTCAAAACTACCTGCACTAATGAAATAAATGAAGTGATATTCAAAATTATTGTATTTATTAACTGCATGTAACCTATAAGTTTTTTATAAACACTTTTTTTTCCTGTCAGTAAATAAATGTGTCTTTATTAATTTTATATGACAGCACTGGACATAAAGTTCCGCTTAAGGATACTACAACAGTTCTTTGTGCTCTAGAGAAACAAAAGTGACTTTATAAACATCCAACAAAATTATAATGTTTACCAAAATAATGACATATTGGGGTGTGGAAAGATAATGAAACTCAGGGTATCTTAAATTTCTACAGTACTTGAACTCTAATTAAGTATATCATTGTATACTTTGTGTAAGTAACATTAATATAAACCCAACCATTTTCTATTGCCTCTAGTTGTTTGTTGTTTCTGAACTGTTATTATAAATAAGATAGGGTATTTCTGCAAATGCTAACTAGTCTTCTTTTCAGAAAGTCCTTTTACTTGGGGGTCATTCCAGGTAAATGTAAAGCTCTATACTAAGGACTATTTATATAAGATGACTTGGTGGGAAAAAGAGGTGAGGTGATGCACTGTTCTTTTTGGATGTGGTGAAAATTTTAATGGAAATACCTTTAAATTGCTGCGGCCTGAGATGTGAGTTGCATGTTGTGGAAATTACTACAGCAGGAACCCCTGGTTGCTAGCCACAGGCTAGGAGCAAGGGAAGGACTTTCTTGCAATGTTAAACCTTATAACCTGGCCCAAAGGAACCTCTTCATTCTTCCATTCTCTTTATGACAGTTTCCACAGGAGCCATTGTCAGGGACTGACACATGTGGGGTTTTTTTACAGGGTAATTTAAGACCATTAACATTATTTTTCTTACTCTGTAGCTCCAGGTGCTGCAATTTTTCTTTGAGATTCATGGGTACTAATATTCACCAAATTTAATTTAAAATGATGGAATATATTGCCATTCATTTACCAATGAGAAACAACTGCAATAAACACAGAGGAAAAATAACTGGAAGAAATGGATGGTGTAATTATGCATATGCCATTGCCAGCCTGGTCTCCTCAGGCTGTCTGTGTGCTTTTTTGCTATATCAGTCAATCAAATGATACTGTATTGGAAAAGCTTCTTGGGATATTAAGCAATACATTTTTAATTATATTTTTTATGGCTTTTACACATTCAGAGTTAGGCAGTGCAGCTGTGCTGAGTTTCATCAGTTTTTATGTGTGCATTCTTGCAATGGATCCTACCTGTCAGAGCATGAAGGTCTAATTCTTCAGCCCCCCCCCAGCATGAAATTGCATGATCCCCTGGAATCCTGTTTCCCCCTTTGTACAGACCATATAATATTGGCATTCTTATTTTGTATTCAGTGAATATCAAAAACTTTCAGACCAGATACTGATTTCCATCAAAATAAAAGTAGTATATAGGGCTACTCTGGATTTATATTGGACTCTGCAAATAGAATGTTATTTTTTTAGTTTTAAACAGTGGAGAATACTAGAAGCTGCTTTCTATTGTGTGACTGCTCAAAAGTGGTGTTGCATTTTGCACTTGGAAATCAAATTAGAAGTGGCTGAGCTTTCTTGTAACATGGGAGTTCTCCATCTAGAGCTCAGATATGCCAACCTGACTATTTTAAAAGGCTTGTGTAAATAAGACTGGAGGGTGTTATATCTTGAAGTCTGAGTTGTATATCCAGTTCTGCCAAGTCTATCTTTCTCCAATTTCTCAGCTACTTACCTTGTATAAAAACATGAAAATTAAGCCCATTAACTCTACACCAGAGAGGTCCTGTTTCCCGTGCTCATCCTTCAAACAGGCAACGCAGTCCACTTGGTCAGGAAGAAGATTGAGCTGAGGACCCAACTGCCAAAGCCCCTTCAGTTGTAAATAGCTGGGGAGTTGATCCGGCTCCCTGAGAACCAGGGCCAGTGTCCTGAGCAGACACACTGCATGGCTACTGGGGCACTAGAGATGGTACATGCTCTGGAGACATGTTACTGGTTCTGAAACTACATACCTCCAAATGTCTTGGAGGTTTTCTTCTCTGTCTTTAAAGAGTCACTATTAATAGGACAAGACGTGAAGGTGCCCGTGGATTTATACTAGGGTCTTTTTCATCATGGGTTTGCTTAGTAGCCATTTATGATGCTGACTACACTGTAAGAAAAGTAGGTAGTCAGCTGTGGTCTTTCTTGCATCATGGTGAGCTGTCACGTGCTGCATCTATAAATGTTATTTTCTTGACTGTGCACTGAAACTGGAAACCCTGTCATATTTAGGTTTTGACAGTAACTTTTCTAATAAAAGGAATCAGCAAACTCCTGATCAGCTTTGTGAAGCATAGTCGGTTAATAATATATGCAAATTGTCTGGGTCAGAGGCAGGATTATGTGTGTAATACTATAAAATTTGCTGGTACTTTCTAGAGTCCAGTTTGGATCAAATCTTGATGTGATTTCAATTAGCAGCAAGAGATAGATGTTAGGGTTGGTTTTGGTTTTTTCGGTAGTTTTGTTTTCTTTTTTTTTTCCCTAAAGTCTGAAACCTCTTCAAGTTCATACATAGAATATTCTTGGTAATTGGCAGTTACTTATCTTTCGCTACCATCATTCTTGAAAAAGGGGGAACAGGCCTCCCTGATTTTTATTTTTTTTTTAAATTCCCCAGAAGCTGAGACCAAACTTGAGAGGTGATAATTTAGGAAATGATAATGCAAAAATTTAGCAAAATTCCAGGCAACAGAAAACTATTGGGTGCTTTGTCTATGCACCACTACCACCCTCAACAATCATTCTGTAGAAATAGTCTCCAAGCAGTCACATGGGGAATTGTATCCTCCAAAGGAGCCATAGACTGCCAGCCAGTTCATGCTATGCTTATTAATATTTCATAATGAAGTGCATAGAGATTTGGGGGATATGGAGGCATGAATATATATTTGCATCTTGAACTCCTGCTCTAGATGAGGGAAGACTGTGCTCCATTTTTAATGTGCAATATATACTCTGCTTATATGACTAATCAGTGCCTGAAAACTGATTAAAATAAGGCATCCTTTCGCTTCTTAAAAATACCTATATTTTACTGCAATACATGCTCAAATTTAGGATTTTTTTAAAATTTAAGTGATCAAGATTTAATTGTGTATCAAACATCTTTAGAAAACACAATTTTATAAAAATTCAAATTATTTTTAGACTACTTTTCTGGAATCTATAGCTAAAGTCAGAATTTACGTGATTTCTAAACTGCATCCTTCATAGTCAGTGAAGCAAAGACATAAGGATAGATGTTTTCCTGAAAAACATGAATTGATAATTGGCAATGTGTGTAGTGCTGTGGGGATAAGTAATGCTAGATACATATAAAACATGTTTAATGGAGATGAATTCATTTTGAAAAGACTGAGGAAGAAACAAACCTTACTGTTAAAAGAGAGTACAATCAATTATAGTAGGATTAATAGAACAATAGGATCAGTCATTCTTGATGTCATAGTAAAATAATGTTAAACAAAATACTGGACATGTCTATAGAAAATTGTGTTTTGTTTTTACAAAACATTGAGAGAAATCTGAGAGAAAAGGGTGATCATTTATCTTAGATTCTTATACCTAGTATGAAAGTCTAAATTTCTGCCTACATGTCAATCTGTTGAACAATATCTGTTTCATTTAAACCAGAAAGGACCTTTTTAGATTCCTTCAGTCTCCATCATGAGATTTTTTTTCTACCACCCTCAGGCTAAAACCTTGCCTGCTTGCCACCTGCAACATGAACAGCAGCTGTTGATGCATAGGCTGCCTGCTTCAGTGAGCTGCTGCTGGAAAAAGTGGCAGAACACACAAACAGGAAACTCTGGCTAGGTAGGCAGGTCCATGTAGCTTGTGATCTTCCTGTACGTGATGAGAAGGCGTTACTTCCTTTGACTCAGGTAGAAAAGAAATAGTAGATGTTGTGGAATCAACAGGAAAAAGGGGTTCCCACCATACTCTTCCAGAATTTAAATAAAATAAATCAAGACTTAGATTTTTTTTCTAGGATCTGCCCATTGTGCATATGTATATAGATGTAATGCAGACCATATTTTCTTAAATATTTTTCTAGAAGCAAAAAAATGCAAAATGTTTCTTGGATCCTTATTTCCTAACTCTCCTTTTTCTCATTATATTTATGTGATAGAGTTTAATTTGTATTAGAACAGGGCTGAATCCCTAATGACCTCTGCTATTTTTTTTTCCCAGAGATATCAAAGAAGTGCTTATGGTGTTGTAAAGGTCAGACTTAGAATCCTGAATTCTCTTTTCACTTGCTTTGGTTTTCCTCTGGTATTGTTCCATTGCCTTCTGTGCATTTACTTTTGATTTAAAATTCTGTATGAGGAAATTGAAATCATTAGACAGAATGGAAGAAGTGAGGCAGCACACTTTGGAACTCAGGTTTTCTCTGCAAATAGCTTCTGTTCCCAGGAATGTATATGTTTTTGTTCTGTATGCCATAAATTTCAGGTGTTTACTAATGTAGCCAGAATACAAGCACAGCAAAGTTTATTAATTTTTAATTATGGTAAGTGTTCTATTAAACAAGCCACTGATGATAATTGTGTGGCATACAAGGATACAATTTAACATGTCTCAAGTTAGGTATATCAGTAATCTCATTATTCTGATTTTTTCAGACATGATAACAAATTCTATATTGTAATGCAGCAGAATGTAGAATTATGTGTAATACCAGAATTAACTCAGGTCCTGAAAACAGTATAGTTACCCAAGTGCAACGCTCCACCTTGGCTAATTTACCCAGCTGAGAAATCAAGCTGAGCTTTTCAAGGTTCTGCCCTTGTTTATCTTTATTCTGTAGCAACAGGTGTCAGAAGCATGTCCAGTGTTTCCATGAGCACAGTGAAAAACAGCTTAACCTTTGTATGGTAAAAAGAACTCTGCTTATGTCTCCTTTCCTTTACCCCAGGCACATTTTTTTTTTTATGTAACTATTTAGTATTCCCCGTTGTATTCTATGACAGTGTCTAGCAGTTCAGTGTGGACACCAGAATCTAGGTGTTTAAAAGATCAAGTAATTAACTCCTTGCTAGTAGGATGCAGAAGTATGTCCATCCACTTAAAACAAAAAAAACAACAAAAAACCACCAAAAAAGTAACAAACAAAACCCCCACAAATAAACAAAAAACCACATTCAAACCCAAAACAAAGACCAGACCTTAAAGAAGAGAGATTAAATCATCAGTTTAGAAGTTAGTGTTACAGTTACAAATAGATCTCAAGCTTTAATGGGCTGTAGACCTCATATAGTAATCTAGCATGCACTGAGTAGTGAGGTAGTTGAGGACAAAGGTCTCCCTGGAGTGCGAGTAATACAGGTTCTTCAATTGTACCAACCTTCACCTTGGTAACTGCGTTAAGTAGTTTGAAAGATTTGTAGTGATAGAGGGCATGCAAAGAATAATTCTGGTAATATCAACGTTCGTAGTTAGTGAGTTATATCTGAACTATATTTCTAAATGGATTCTGTTTTGCAAAGGTTTTATAAATAAAGCCATGAGAATGCCAGAACTGCTGAGTGTCTGTTGGCTGATTTAATTGCTATACAGAGATATGTCAAAACAGGTATTTTGACTGGGGTTTCTTTTTTATTTATTTAACATTTATTAAATTTGTTTCTCATTTTCAAGGCCAATGGCATTAAATGCGTATCACACCATTTATGCATCTGTATAGGAAGATCATTATTAATCATGCTTTGTTTATAATGTACATGGTAAGACTTTCTTTTTTCCTAAGTATAAACTGTTGTTTCTGCTTGTAGAGTCATTTTTTTAATACAAGTTTTCTCTGCAGTCAACTTGTTTAGTTAGCAAATGCTTTCTGAATTTTTTGGGGGTCAGTTGAAGGACTAAAGCTGCAACTTATATGCCAAAAATGGGCAAAACAGAACATCTGGAGTGACTTAGCTGGAAAACACAGTTTAGAAAATAATGAGGAGAAGAACCTAAGAAAATAGGAAGAAAACTGTGGGGCTGAAAGAATACACTGTTTTTTTAGGCTGCTAGAGCACTTGTTCAGATAAATCTTCATGAGCTCAGAACCTGGCTATCAATGGTGTGAATGCATATTTGGGATGTCATAAATACATGTTCACGGTCTTACTTTCGGTTAAGCAGAGCAATAACTGCACTGGAATTGCCTGCCTTGCAGGTGACATACTAAGCTCTTGTGGCACGATTCCAGTATCTGGAAACATTACAGTTTTAGTTTAGCATTAAAAAGCATCAAAATCTCATTTTCTTTATGTATCCTTCCACTATATTTTGTAGAACAGATTCATGCTTCTCCTGCAAGGCTTTGTTATCAGTTCAAATCTGCTCCATGGTGATAAATATCAAACCAGTCTGATGGTTTGAGTAAAAATGAATTACCTGTTTAGTCTGGCAATAAGTAGTGATGACAAGGCTTAAATAACTATGGACCTCTAAATAAGCACTTACTTTTAAACAATGCTGTTCTGTAACTAGTTTAAAAGATAAATAATCTGCTGTGTTTGCCTATTTCAGTACTGAATAAGCTCACCATTAATCTGTTTATAGAAAAATGCACATATATCAAAGCCTAAATATGGAAAAACATATATATGAATTGGGCCTTTATTCTATTCTTGGGGCAAATGGAGGATTTTGTTCCCTTAAATTGTTATGGTAAAGTGGACAATATATTTTCTTTTGAAAAGACAATACTATTCAGAAAGTACTTCTTGATCCACAGGAACACTTCCCCTCCCCACCCCACCCCCTTGTTTTTCCTGCTGCTATAGCTTAAAATAGATGCGAGTGCTACACAGAATATCTTCAGGCAGTGAATTTCTGAGTTATTTCCATTTCTGCAAAGTATTTCCTTTAAGTCTTATGGATATCGGTACCTGGATGTGGCAAATATTTCCATTACTGTCTCTAGGACTGGAGTCTCAAAACACAGCTAATACTTCAGTAGCAAGTGTGTCCTTGGTGATGGTTGAGTTCCATCAATTAACTGGGCCATATACTGAATATAAGAAGTGGATTTTCCCTTAGTGCTGATGGCTTGAGTAAGTTTGGCAGTGGTAATACTCTTCTGGTATATTCAAAACACTTTAAAATAACACCTTACCCAAATCAGGGCTGAATTATCCTTACAGATATATAACACTTGTAAACTAGCTAAGTTGAATAAAATTATGCTTGATTTCCACTTGCAGTTTATTGTGGCTTAACAGGAGAACAAAACCCCCAATGCTTTAAATAGACCCTGCTTTATCCTTGCTTTTATATCATTGCTTCACTACTTTTACTGCTGGAATTTTTTTCTAATGTCTTGCCTGTATCTTGCCTTCTTGCACAGAAGTATCCAGCTCACACTGAACACAGAGAACAGACTATTCTAAAATAGCAAAAAAGGGAAGGAGCAAACTCAGATCTTGAGAAAGGGAACACACAGGGCTAAGTAAGATGACAGGTAATTAGTGAGTAGTAGATCAGACCTGGGATGAGATTTTGAGAGAAGAATCTGTCAAAATGTACTAGCGTGTAGGGAAATATGTTGCTCACCTGCCTTGCTGAAATGAATATGCCTTCTGCTTGTACACCATCCTTAGGATTCTCTAAGATTATTTTCACTGTTTGCAGTAAGAAACCATTTAATGGAGGCCTAATTCTAGAAAAAAAGTTGATAGTTATACCCTCTCATGTCCAAGGAAAGAGAAATGGTATATTGCTGGCAGTCTTGCAACATGGTGCCTGCTACAATACAAACAGAAGCAGAATTTTGTTACAGGTCACAAATTTCTTTCTGTGTCCTTGAAAATCTCCACAGCAGTGCATGCCTTGCTCTTCATTTGCAAATTGTTGAAACTGTTACCTTTCTAGTGTTACCTTATCTTATCCTAATTTCTTTAGCTTGTAATAGCTGTGGCCTATTTACTTTTGAGGTCTAAATCATCTTGGTTTAACAGAAGCATGGTTACCTGGGGCAGTTTCTATTCCCTCTAGAAGCGTTTTTATGATTATGATGTTTATAAGCCTCAAGCAAGTGGTTGGGAGGACAACACAGTACTCCACTCCAGATGGCCCAGTTTCAATGCTACTAACATGGTTCATTTTTTTTGGAACTATTTCTTTCTTATTTGCACAAAATGCATTTCTTGCTACAAGTGTTTTTTCTGTGATTTTCATTTTACACTGAGGTATTCTGTGGACTACTTCACTCATGTTTCCTTCTTAGAATGATTTTTAAAGACATTATCTATCTAACACTCCTGCAATATGTAAGTACTGGGTAACTTATGAACCTCTGATTTGGACAATGTGGTCTTGGAATATTTAACACTTCTCTTTCATTGTTTTCTGAATGCTGTGTTACAAAACTGATTTGTCCTTTGTTGATAGATTAAAGCTTTCTAAAACTTTTTAATGTAAGGGTCATAGTGCATAGCTCAGAGAAGTCACCTACTAAATGCTTTGGGGGGAGGGGAATATAAAACTGTTAATTACCATCAATTTGTTGTGAGCTCACTCCTCATCTTACCACCTGCTTGAAATAGGTGACCTTATACATAAATATTTGGTCAGTAGTTTCAATGAAAACTTTTGTAATATAGTTTGTGAAGAATATATATCTCAGACCACACTTAGTCTTTTGATATTGTGATTTCTCTTGACTGCAGTGTTCACATGGATTACCCAGCTTCAGTAACAAAGCATGGGAGATAAGGAAGATGTCTAGGAAATGGTAGTTGAAAGCCAGGAATTTACTTCTAATTCTGTTTCAAAGAGGAGATAAATCAGAGCTAGGCTTTTTGTACTCATCATTATTTCTTGCGTGTGTGTGTGAGGTCATTTTTCATAGGACAGAAATGAGGAACAAGCAATGAAGTGTACTGGAAATATACCAGAATTAAATAGTCTAAATTCTTTATATGTTTACACAGAATGAAACCAATAGCTATCTAGGTTTGAAAACCTATGTCTAGCAGCATATTATTTCTGGATTGTCAGGAGATTCAGCATGTGCATCCAAGGCATCTGGTACTAGTCACTGTCACTGAAAGCTGTTGGGCCAGATGAAGGTATCCTCATTTTGAAATATTTCTTTATTTCTCTATACAGAGGCATGCATTACAAATTAATTGAACAGGCATGTTTACATGTTAGTGTTAGGCTTACTATGGAGTGCTGAGATGAGGAGGGACAGATATACCTATGTAAGCAGACGTAAGTTTAATGTGCTGACAGATTCTTTATTTTGGTATTTTAAAACAGCATCATTTTTTCTACAATCAAGGAAAAATGGCTAGGCTGCTTACAGAACCAATGATGAATAAAAATGAATAAATTACAAAATTTAGAAACTTTTACTTGTGGACAGAAGGGAAAAACAAAGCAAAAATAAAAATATTTTCATTTTTTTCCCACTGTATATGTGGGTGAAATATTGTTGAGTATCTTATCTGCCTGTATAGCAGGGAGCATAAACAACAGGATTTTCAGTGAAAATGCATTTTAATAGTTGGTGCACTTCTGTATGGCTAAGTGCAATGCATTCCACATATGATTTTCCATAATAGAATGGGTCAGTAACCAAGGTTTTATTTTAGATATTTAGCCCAGAGAATACTCTGGCAAGTCACCATTTGCTGTAAAAAGGGGTACTAGTGCAGTGGCTTTGTTTTCTTTTTTTTTTCACTTTTTTCCCCTGTGGAGCTGGATTTCATAGATAAGCTCTGAGAATGTCTGTTATGATGAGCCTTGCGGCTGAGACAGATCAATGAACACTTATTTTATGAATCCCAAAATACCTTTTCATGGGAAGAAAAGTACGTGTCCTTTAGTCCTATCAGGTTAGGTACCTAAGGAATGCTCTGTCATCAAACATATAGATGTCTAGGGAATTTTGATGTTTTAAATGGAGATTTTGGTTACATTCAAATATTTGAAAACTTACTTCAAAATCAAGTGTTAGCTTCAGAAGGAAATGCTTTTGTCTGGAGACTAGACTGCAGGTGAATGGAGTCTTTAGATTTTACAGTTTGGACCTGGAATGCCTTATATGATCATGGAGTATGTAAGATCCATCCAGATTCTTCTGGAGATTGAATTCTGATGTTTAACAAGTACTATTACATAATTTATGTCAAGGAGAGGTTCAGAAAGTGTGCTGATTTCCAAGAGAGATTTTCTGCTCTAAGTTAAATCAGACATTATAATGACTTACAAATCCTAGGGAATATTCAAAGCTAGAATTGACATTTGGCCAGTATCAGTCTCATAGGTGTCGTGTCCAAAGCCAGATCATGCTGTGCATTTACCGTTTCATACTGTACTGCAGTGAAAGGGGCTCTTAAAAGATGAGCTGATACAAACATATAGATGTAGTTCTGCAGAACTCCTGACTGCATGTAAACCTGTCTTTCCAGCAGCAAAGTTTTGCCAGTCTTTACCTCCCATCCCCATCGTAATCTAAAATTATATTTATTTTTTCTGAAAAGTATTTAGTTAATGTACCAGCAATTTAATCAGCCTGAGGTGCAGCTATTGAATTCTTTTTGCTCTGGGTCTTAGGAAGACTGGAACATTTGGGCCCAGATGGAAACTTAGTTCTCAGATCCGAACACACAAAGAAGCACTGATGAAAGGAAGGTTCATGATAAAAGGAAAGTAACAAAATTCTTCTACTGCTGGTTCTGGTTTTCTAGATATCTTGTTTTGGTGTTCTTATGATTTTCTGTGAGTGAGTAGTTCTGTCCTTATCATGCAATCTTTTTTCCCCTTTTTCTCTCAAGAATTTTAGAGCAATATTAATTTTTGCCAATAAAACTCCTGGGGGCCTTATGCTGCAAAGTGCTAGACATTCCTCCCTTCGTAGAGAAAGTGAGACTGAAAACGTCTGTAGCTCTCACACATTTCAGATTCAAACTTTGGTACTTGGTAATATTCTAAGACATCAGTGTCAGGTTGCTTCAACAAATATCTTCAAGTGCTCAAGATAAGTATCAGGCATTTGTTTATGGAATTTAATTACTTATTCCCAATTCTGGAAACAATATGAAAGAGCCTGCAAATAGCCTTTATCTTCAAAATAGATTGCAACCCTTTGGTTGGAAAGTGAGCTCCAAATTCAAGTCTTGCTGATTTGCTGAGGAGATTTGGATTTATGTTGAACGTAAGTGCCACAAGACACTTCATTTATGCCCACTTCTTTCAATAGCCTTCGTATGTCCAACACCTGTGACCAACATGTACAGGATATGGATCCTTCAGTGATTGTATCTTCTCTTTGAAACATCTTTTCTGGGATTGTATCTTATTTGCATTGGTATGCCATGAAGTTGTATTGACTTTTCAAATATTAGAAAATGACAATGAAGTGGCTTTCAAGTAGAATTTGAGGTACCTTTGCAAAACTTTATTTACTTCACCATAATAAGTTAGTCTTTCACCACAAAGCCAGTTTGAGGTTGGGAGGGAAATGTAATGATTTGCAGCTCTCAGGCAAGGTAAGATTCATGAAAACAATAATTTGGCCCCCAAGCACACCTTCTTCACATTTCCAGTGTACCCCTAGGAAAAATGGGCTTTATCAATTGCTCCAGCCCCCCGCCCCCTCCCCAATCTTTCTCTTTCTTATAACAAATGAGGTTAACTACATATTCAGTAAGTCCAGTATAGAGGTTTGATGTGACGTCATATACAACACTTCACTATCTGTATAAGAAACTTTCTACCTGGTCAGAAAGATTAAGTACTCTTGGCTTAAGGTAATGTGTTTTTCTTATTAACTGGACAGGAAAATAGCATATAAGCAGTCAGTTATCAGGGCTCTACTGGAAGATATCAGAATGCTTTTCTGTGGTAACACAGTCACTTCTGATTGCTGTACATGCCTTTATGTGCCTAAGTCTTTTCTAGGATTAGAAACCAGAGAATGGACACCTGCTTACAAAATTTATTTTTTTAGACATGTAAAGAATTCAAGGAGAATCAACTAAGAACAACTTTTGTAAGCTGTTTATTCCCCCAAGGTTGTTGCTATTTCACTTTTGCTCTTTATTGCTTTTTTTTTTTTTTAAAGAGCATTTAGAAGCTATCACTGTTCAACAAAGTGTAATTCCTAGAGGTAAGCACAAGCTGTCAGTTCTGCTTGCAATTGTCTTGTGCCAGGTAGTCTCCTGTGATTAAAGGCAGGACTTACACAATGTAGAAAAATCACATACCATATTCTGACTGATAAGATAGAATCTATCACAGCATGGTTACTTATTTTCATATTTTCTCATGTTTGAATGCACACCAACCAAAAATTTGCACTTAAAAGGTTGCTTGTGTTTAATATTATGACATGTAACTTTATCATTTACTTTTGCAGTTCTTCCAGCTAAATTTACGAGGACAGTTTTAGGTCATGAATTTTAGAGAAACATTTCAAATATGGAAAAAAAATGTACAATTAATATGCCATATATGAATTTATGTGGATAAAATTTGATATGGAGATTGTTTACCATGCTTCATCTTGGCAAAATTAAGTAGAATGGATTCTTTATTCTCCTGGCTGCAATGTTACATACGTACCCACGCACATACACACAGAGCATGTAGAACAAAGACTGGGCATTCTGTAGTGTTTAGGATGGATTTAGCTAATTAAGTATTGATTTAAAGAACTCTGAATACTATGGGAAGGATCTACCATGTCAGCCAAAGAAAAAAATGTTATCCCAAAAAGCTGTCTTAAATTTTTGTCTAGGGCACTTTTGTGGTATAGTTAGCGTCTATGTTATGCAAGCATCAGTTACTATGTTCTCAGTTGTTGTGACTGAAATGTGACAGAATACACTGCAGTAGAATGAACTGAGTTGAGGATGGAGTCAGTATTGAAATCAACATTGATTTGACAATGGAGTTTGAAATGCAGAGAGCATTTCTGGGGAGCAAGGGTTTCACTGCAGGTTGTGAAACCATATAAATTACCTGACAAAAGTCTGTGAACTATGTAATCTCCACTGAAGATAAAGTTTCTTTTAATGTACAGGAGAAATTCAACAGTTTCATAAACCCAGCAGTAATAATTACTATAATTTTATCTAGTTCAGAACAGTTAATTGGAAAGAATGATTTCTTCTCTTCTTTCATGCCTGTGGATTATTATCACTTTCTTTAAGTTTGTCAGCATCCTTTCTTTATTGTGAAGTATATACATTATGCTCTACACACATGAGCACACACATACCTGTGCATACATATGTATCTGCATGTATATCCAGGTATACATACTTAAGACTTTCATATTTTTTCACACAAGGGAATATTTCATTACCTTATTATACCATAGTAAGACCTGAGAAGTCAGTCCTTTATGTCTGTTCTAAAAATGTCAAATTCTATAAATAAAGACTTGGACATGAGAATGGTTTGGAAAACTTGTTTGGCTTTAGAAAAAAAAAAAAAAAAGCTAGTCATCTTTTGTGGTACAAAGGACTGAAGAAAAGGCAAGGCATTTATTAAAAATGGTTAGTAAAAAAAATTTAAAAATACTGTAAGCATGTAATCCCTATATTTTATTAAATAAGCTAGTTAAAATCAATAGAAAATAGTGGGAAAAGGTGTCTTTCAGATTTCGAGTTCCAATTTACACTTCTTCCTATAGAAAGCTTTAGTACAGAAGGCCTCTTGCCCTGTTATGTGTCCTCAACTGACTCTCATATATGTGACCATGAGAAAATAACTGTTCTATTTAGATGGATAGTACTGTCTTGGGACAGGTGTTTAGGGAGAAAATGGAATGAAAATAACCTTCGGATAAATAACTCTGGCAATACTTTAAGAAATATTTTCTGTATTTTGTCTACTTTGAGTAAATCACATGGCTTTGAAATTTGTTTCTAAAAATTTGTTTATGAGTTTCAGAAAGATAAGTATTCTAGAAAACAGCTTTTTCAACACTAAGTATCTGATAGTGCAAGGAAATGTCACACACTCATAATCTTAGAACTTTGAAGTTGAGTCATGAAGAAGAATCATGCAAAAGAACACTGTAAGCTAATTGTTTCTTTTATTCTAATAAATTATAGTTCTCATTTGCATACCTCCTTTTCTACCTGTCAATCTATGTACTCAGCCTTTCTATTATTTATAGTTTAAATGTGATGGGTTTAAACTCATCAGTTCAAATAACCCACCAAACCTCTTTGTCACTACCAAAATTGTTAGTGTTGAATACTGTACTTACGAGCCGTCTCTCTGATTCCCTCTGCCGTTCTGCTGAGACATTGCTTGTTTTTCCAGTCTAAACCCTGTGCTTGGGAAGCCCCAGTTAACTCACTTTAAAGCCAAATTGTATTATTTGATTCTCTATAAACCTCTGCCAGAAGGTCTCCAAAACTGTTAGAACACGTGCTTTATGGTATGTCCATAATATATAAACACATTGGGAAGCAGGCATATGTGTAAAAGCATATATAGTAAGACAAAAGATGTCTTTTTCTGGGTTGTATAGGTAGCAATGGCAGAGATGTCACGTTCCAGTTGTTGGATTAAAATTTCATTGACAAAAGCTGAGATAAAATAAGAGGAAAACAGCAGAAGGAAAGCATTTTTGCACCTGCTCCTTTTCCATCAAGGGCATCCAGAGATAGTTATAACTTAGGGCTTGCAAACTCCTGTCAGAGCAATACAGGATAGGATAGGAGATAACAGAAGAGGGGAAATTCCACATAAATCCTTCAGATCTGTTGCTGTGGAATGAAACTTTCAGGTTTTTCTTCAATGGAAAAGAAAATTTCATCTGAGCAGAATAAAAATAAAACTTAGATTTATTTTCATTTAGGAAACCTCATCAGAGAAGGCAGAAACATTAACTATTACTTAAAATAAGTTTTGATTTACAAATATAAAGCTTAGGTTGGGCTGTTTGCTGAGCTGTCATGTCTTGACCCTGCTGCTGCTCTCTGGGCTACCGGAACTGCTTGTAAATCAAGCTGATGCAAGTACAGTCTTTTATTTTTAGCTTGATTAGTTAAATTTATTAACCTCTTTTGCCTCCAAATTCTGAACTTTACTATAATGAATCCATTTCAAAACTTCTCCTCTTTCATTAACAATATAGGGCGATCGAAGTTTTTTTACCTCTAACTCTTTGCAAGTGCAGGTGCAATAGTCTTTCTTGGTTTATGTCTCTTAATACTAATGTATTTTTAATAAGTCTCCGAACCATCTTTATAAACATGGAAATACTATTCTCAAAATTTCACAAATAAATAATATGCTTCCCATCATATACACTCATTTAGGAATGGGATCATAATTTTCAATGGTCCAGGCTTCCAAAATCTTCATTCTGTTGCTGTTTTTCTCCAGAGGTATACAACGGCACATTTCTATCATTTTCTGATTCTTCCCATAATTTCAGAATTATGTTGAATTCCCTATTTATTTCTAGATTATTTTCAGGTCCTGGACTGAAATTTGTAGAAGTTAAGAGAGATGCCAAAGGACCTCTAATACTTCCTTAGGAAGTCCACTTCTGAATGGGAATTTTAAATGCAGTATCAGGTGCTTTTGCAAGACATCTCGGTCTGGGGCAAGTACTTGACAGAATAGTTAATGAGATTTCAGAGCTATCAAAAACTTAATTCTTCCAAACACTTTACAGAAACCTACTTGATACAGCTTCAAACCTGCTAGTTGAATTATGTGCTATCATCTCCCTGTGTCCTTACTTGAAATCTCTGTGTATGATCCTTGTCTGCTCCCTCCATCTGCTGTGTCCTTCCTGGCACACAGCCAGGATGCCCTCTTAATGGAACAGACTGCTGTAGTGTAAGGGTGTAGAGGCTGGAGATTGCTGCAGTGCAAGAAAATCCCTATGCAAAGCAAAGCTCGGGAAAGTTCACAATTAAGAACAGGAGCAAATTTACTCACCCTTCTCTCCTCTCTTTTGGTTGGCAAGCACACTTCTATTGAAGTCAGAAATCTGGTCCTACTTCTTTTACATAAAATAACATTTAACTTTAAAGCATTCCAAAAGACCTGATTTTTCTGACTGATTTACAAGAATCACGTGGAAGTTCTCATGTTCTGGTTAATCCACAAGCTATTTAGAAATATCCTTTGGAGAAAAACCTGTAATTTTAATATTAAACACTTTATAACACTATGTAAAGTAATGCCCAATAATGAACTTTAGTATAATTTTTACATTAAATCAAAAATGAAAAGAAATGTGATGTGAACTTTACATGGTGTAGATTGTAGTAAACAGCGCGTTTAGATGCTATGCCTTTGGCAAGTCAGAAACTAACCGTTCTTTAAAGCACAGACAGCTGCTTAGCCCGTCTGTGACTAGCCTTTTTTAACTGTATTTTAAATTTAAAAATGGCAACCCTTTATTTACAAGGACTCCAAAATATAGTTTCATTAGGTGAATGGATATGTTTACAGGCTACAGTATGTAACACAACAGGCACACCTGCTCATCTGAAAAATATGAAGTCACTGGTTAGGAACCAAAAAGCCTCTGTGGAAACAAATATTTAAAATATGTGTGCATGGTCTTTGCAAGATGGAAATATATTTTAACAATAGTAAGAGCAATCCATTTAGGAAAGACAAAGTACCAGTCTGGTTCTGCAGATTCCCATGCAGGTAGTTCAATTTAAACTGTTTGAAAGAGCAGTCCGTGTTATTTAAAAAACAGCTCTTGGAAATAAATAAAAATGAACATTGGCTACTTTGAGCAGAAAGAACTTGCAATTAAAAAACAGGGAACAAAAGGCCTATTAAAGTAGATTGAGGTTCTTCAGGAACATATGACTTTTAAAATGTGTAACATTCAAGAGATACAAAGGGAAAAAGTAAGTGTATGTATACACATACACACATATGCTTATGTTTGTTCACTCGTACATTCTGTGAAAGAAGTATAGTGATGTAAAAGCACTCTGTTTTTATTCAAATTTGATGTAATCACAGCTATTTTGGGAAGTAAGAAATGTGTGAGGTGTTTCAAAGCTGTATAGAAATAAATGAAACAAAGCAGGAAGATAATCCTAGCTTGCCTCGGATATCCTGCTCAAGCACAGGCGAAGATAAGTGTTTACTCTGGCATGTATTCTAAGGACTCCCTCTCTGCAGCCAGGTTCTCTAACTTGCTTAACCACACCAACTAAATTTGAGTATGAGATGTAACCCAAGCTGGTCAGCCTTGTTGAGGCTAACTTAGCTCTGAGCAAACCAAGAAGCAAAATTTTAGATGGTCTAAGGAATGCAAAGGTCAGAAATTGGTATGCTTACACACTTTATGTCCTTGTTAAAAGTGAGATATAAAATCAATATTTTAGCACATAAACACTGTCTATTGCCTGCACATTGGGCTCACTGGGAGACTTTATTCTTCCTGGCTGTCTTAGTATTTTCTCTCTTGTACAAGAGACCAAGTTTTAGAAAGTATGTAGGTATTGGCTACAATGGCTTGCCATCTTTGGTGTTTAAACAGAAAGTGTTCCACCTCATGGATTTTTAAATAGTATTAGTAGGTAGAAATTAGTATCCCAGAAATTTGATAAATTATTAAGACATTGCAAAGGGAAGCAGTAAAGAGAAAAAAAATTAGTGAGAGTGAAAGCTATTGCATGTCCTGAAAAACTTTTGACAGAAAATGCAGATTTCTGAGAAGCTTAGCCCTCTCCAGTGAAGAACAAAGAACAGATGACATGGCCAACTTAACAACAGTCACAAAATGATGGAGTGTTGTTACAGTGTATGTGGGAAAACTATACTACTATGTTTTCTCTGTTAGCCTTGAGGTTAAATGAATACTGGCTGACCTTGTGGAGTCAGGCTATAAGAGATAACATCCCTGTGACCCAAAAAATACTGCGGACAGATGAACACATGAAAATCCGGTCAATAGATATAGCCCTATTTTCTTTAGGAATATTTTTTTACGGAGCTGTAGCTTTTTTAGAGTTGCATTTCAATTTTATCTGTGTTGAACCGGGTGTTCTTCAACTCCTGTAAGGAAGGAGATTTTTTTCAACACTCCAGTCTACCTTATATGTATACAGTATGGGATATTTTCTTTTTGAACTTAAGTATATATATATATATATTTCAGCAAGTGCATTCCTTATCAACTGTATGATGCAATTGTTTGCTGAGAGTTAGATTGCAATAGAGCACCTAAAGCACTTGGTATTATTAGCATAAAATCTAGCACAGCAACAGTACTGCTTATGCGAGATGTTGTACACATACTCAGACAGGCATGATTCTGATTTCAACTCTCTACAATTATCTTAAAAAGAAGATAAAATGAGCAAGCAGGGCAAGCAATAGCTGGGAGCAAGTAGGAATTAAAAGAAAAACCCAAACAAACAGGGTTATGTCTAATATTTTACCAGAAAGAACATGGGATAAAAGCAAAGACTAACCAAACTTCCTTTAAGGATGTTTTCCTGCATCTGACTTTGACTCTAAAGATATCTAGCCTCAGTGTATATATTCTTGTCAGCTCTGCCTTGCTAGGCAGTTCCCTTAGCCTTCCCTCGGGGCCTTAATGTTGGTGCTTTTACACTGTAGCTAATGCAAAAGAAAAAAAATCTGCTTTTAAAATATCACTTTGATTCTCCTTTTCCAGGCAGAATTTGGGACTAACAAAGACAAACGATCGGTTTAGCATCTTGCCTCAGTAGGACATCCCAGAGTGAGAAATGTGTAAGTATTCAGAAAGAAGAAATAATATTATGGGCATCTACATGAGCAGATTATGTTGGGCTTGGGCTCTTGTGAGGAACGATAGTTCAGACCTATGTGTCAGAGAAAGGAGGCTTATTGTTTCTCAGTACTGTCTATAATACCTAGTCTTCATTAAGTCTTAAGTGGTGACATCCGAAAGGGCATTTTCAAATGCAAATATGAGGCATATTATGGCAATTTCTGTCAGCCTTTGAGGACCTACAGTCATAAAGCTTCAGTGCTTTTGTAACTCAGGAAATGAATCCCCTGGGGTGCCACAGCAACCAGGAGGAATGTACCAATGCTACCATTTCTGCAGTATGTAGAGATGCTGGATGTCTCTGCTCAGATATCTCTAGAAATGATAATAAAAAGATGACTTTTTAGTAAAGACCTTTAGTAAAAAAAACCTGTTTTTAAGACCTTTTAATGACCTGAAATATCCAAGCAGTAGATATTAAATAAAACAAATAAAAATAAATGAAGGCTACTAGCACTGTCAAGCTGTTGTGCAACCAGACACCATGACTTTTGTTGTGAAATTTATATAGAAGTATGTCCCTAAGAGTAAAAAGAGCCATTAAGTGTAATAAAGTAAGCATAAAGCAAGGGACATGTCTGCTGAATTGCATGTGCTATTTTATAGTCACTGGGACACATCAGCACAGGAAAACTCCACTGGAATGAGAGGCAATTTCATGGCAATTCATGCAAAGATTACTCATATCTTCTGGCAAGGTTATCTAAGGATAAAAGTTATAAAAAGAAGGTATTCAAATGAACTACTTTATTTAATTAACTGCAGGTCTGTACAGTATCTCCCTTGCTTATCTCTTTGCCTTCATACATAAAAAAATTATATTAAAATGTGATTTTTTGCATTTGTTAGATGAATTAAGAAACAGTTACATTACACAGTAAAAAGGTAAAGGGCTACTGACTTGTGATACTAAATCTTTCATTATGCAATAACATACATGATGCAATGAGCAGATATTAATGAACTGTATCAAAATGCAAAAAGATTTTACTTTATCACATTATAATTCCGAAGTCCATAGGCATTTGGGGTAGAGGTGGATAGCTATTTACTCAGTCTGTATGGTACCAATAAAACTTCTCTGTATAACTAATTTATTTTATGAATCTGTACAGTGGGTTTTGGACAGTGAAAATAACTTCACAATTGCACACCACCATAGATTTGCAATCAAACCAGCACTGAAAGACTGTATAATCAAAGATGTAGGGAAAACATCCAATAATTCAAACTCTTGATATGTTCCTCAGGGACCACTTTCAAATAAATAAATAAAAAATAAAAAAATAAAAAATAAAAAAAACCCAGGTTCCTTTGAGTGTTAGTCTTTGGTATCCCATAGCAGTTTTAATAAAAATTTTCTCCCTCCTTTACTTCTGAAAATATTTATGTGCTGGCATAATCAATCCTGTAATGTGAAAATAGCTGTCATGCTACAAGAGAATGTGAATGCTTAAACTACTTGCTCCTGAAACTAGCACTTTGCTAATATCTGTGTGGGTAACAATAACTTGTGAATTTACAGGTGTTCAAGGATTTTCTAATCAGCAGAAAATTATTCTGAATCACAACTAATAGGGCAAATAATGTGGGAAAATTTTAATGCAAAGGTTAGGTTTGGTAGAGCCACTTTCCTACTGAGTCTGTTAGAACTGTTCAGGAGATCTTTGTGATGATGACTGAAGAAAAAAGAAGCATAAGAGATGTTCTAGAGACTATATTAGAGTGGGCAAAAGCTGTGCTGCACATTTGATAGGTTACCTAAGGACTAGCACAAAAACTTCACATGTGCTGAGTTCTGAGTGTAAATTCTGGTAAAAAAATCTCTTGATTTTTTTTCAGGGAATGAGAAAATCTGGGGTGTCTTGATACCTATGCAGAGAAAGACAAGAAATATTATTGCCAACATAGCTCTTTTCAAGTTTTACAACAAGCTTAAAAATAAGTAATCATTATTTATGAAAAATTCATGGCCGACAGACTCTTGCTAGGATGGACTAAATAAATACTGCTGTCATGTTTAGACAGTTCTTGACAGTTTTTCCTTTTTTCTCTTACTGACTCCATTTTCTTAAGAAAAATAAGAAAAAAATGTTTAATACTTTTCAGTCTATATTACCTGCCAATCTTAGCATTTTTTTTATAACCATGAAAATGCTTCTACGAATACCAGGCTTCACCAGATTAAAACTCTTTGTGTTGCATTATTCAGAAGCTATTTCAGGAGAAGATGTAATGAACCTGTGGTAGGTGTGTATGGGATTATCTTGCCTTCCTGCAACAATTTATATGACACTCTTGGAAGAATGAAGCTGAAATATTAAAGCATCTTTCTTCTGGCAGAGAAGTTTAAATGTTCTTCTGTGAAAATGAAGAGAGTTAAGGCAGTGATTTGCTGCTTTTTTCTCCTTCTCTTGCTACTCTTTACTGCAGTTAATGTCTTTCCATTTCAAAATATTAACACAATGTGCATAATAATATAATAGTAATATATAATAATACATGTATAGTAATAAGAACAATAAAATATATTATAAAATTATATAAAATAAAAAAATAAAAACATTGCACCAGCATATTCACTGCTAGCACATAAGCCTAAGGGCTCAGGTAATTGTCAGAGACTTCTTGCCCCAAACTGAACAAAATAGCAGTAACAGAGTCCATACTCCTCATACTTTGGATGTTCTTTTACATTCTGGCTTGGTTTCAGCTGACATAAGTGTGCTCTCTCTGGATGGAAAAATGCATCTGTGTCAAATCTGGCAATTTCTTTTTTGACCTAGGAAAAGAAATCCTAAAGTGAGTACCTGTATTTCCCATTTCATGTTCCTATATAGTTATCTGTGACACAAGTATTCTAACTTCAACTGCAACACAACTTTCAGGAGGAAAACCAATTTGTTTTAGAACAGTCAGGGAGTATGATGCATAGGAACTGTCTTGTCTTTCATATCACGTGGTATTGACTAACAAAAATTGCTATGCTCTAGGCAAGAATCAGTGTTAACCTCTGGCAGTACATGTATTCAGTGAGACCACTGGGCTGCCCTTCAGAGGGGGCTTTAATCCTCCCTTCACTTCATGCAAATCTATTGATCTATTCTAATGCTCAAATGGGTTTAAAGACAAATTAAAAGACTCTGTGGGACTTTTTTGGTAGTTCACTTCCATGCTCCTATGCTGAAAGGCTAGAAAGTGTTAGCATAGGATGAGATATCATTTCCTTAAGGATTACCCTATTGGAGAAGAACCATCCCTCAAAAATGTTCTCATAGCAGGATAAAAATCCCTTTGAACTTTTCTGGTCACTATAATGGAGGCTGAAGGCAGGTTCTAAGTACATGGCACTTCGTACACAACACTGAAGATACCCGTTAAGACCAGAAAATCTTTACACTTACTTTCTGTGCATCTGGCATAGGATGGCAGCAATAACTGATGTTGCTATTTTACTGAGATCTCACCCTGTTTAATTTCCACTCAGGCTGCCTGGACTAGTCTATTGTCTTGAGAATATCTAAGAGAAGTAGTTAATTAGAACACGTCTGTCTTTGGGAAAAGAAGGGAAATAAAGTGGTTAATGAGACCAGTTCCTTGGTCCTTCAACACTAGCAAACATTACAGTGATTAAGACTGAAAAATTAGGAGGGTGAAGAGGTGCTTAGGAGCTGTGAAAACATGAGTTTCAAATAGCGAGCAGGTTATATCTGGTGCTGCATTAAAGAAGGTCACCTCTAGAATTGGAAAGGTATACTGTGCATTATGGAACAGTACTTTGCAGGAGTATGGAAAGGTTGAAAACTTCAGGTGATGAAAGTGAACAGACATGCTCACTTATATCAAGCATTGTACAGAAATAAAATAGTAAATATCAAGACCTGAATTTTACAACAGTAAGGGGAAATATAACAGTGCAATATTTGGTTTTTATTTCTTACCTGTTTTTTTCTCTGCAGGCATATCAGACTATTTTAATACCTCAAACCATCTTGTATCTTGCTCTGACATTTATCTTTATGTACATCACAAGAATTTCAGCAGAAAACCTGATGGAATGTATTAATTGCTCAGTCGTTCCACTGCACATATGCAAAAATACATATTTTTCTTTACTTTCTTTGAGCAGGAGAGTTAGTTTTATCTCTTTCTGAATCCTTTGTTTTCAGTAATCACACAGCATTGGACAACCAGGTAGTCTTAATTTATCTGTGGTGCAGCTCAGATTAGTGTTGGAATGACTTAAAAAAACCTTTCTCTTCTCTCTTCTTTCATCTGTTATATTAAACAGGTATGTTAATCTCTATTCCCTACTCGTTTCCATGCTGAGGTTAATGGAAAACTCTTCTTCAACATTGCACCTACATGTTGCTGTTTGTCTATTTTCCTTGTCCTGTGAAGTCTTTTGCAAGGCATACTCAGGGATCTTTGACTCTTCTATCCGTCACTACTTCCACTTTTTTATTTTTAATTTGAGATGATCCTCACACACCTTTTGTTATACTTTTGAAAGCATCAGTAACGCAATGTGCATGTAAAATGAGAGTACAAGTTAGCTGAAATGAGCCAGTAGCTGACTATTTATATTACTTTTGCTGGTTGTTAAGGATCTTGGTTCTGGTTTCTGTTATGCCAGATTTACAGGTCACCAGTTACAGGCTACACAGTTATCTGCAGGCTACAGGTTATCTGTCTATGCTAGTAAATGTGGTGAAAACAGAACATTTCAAAAAGAGCCTGAAAAGAGATACAGGTGTGTTTTTTTCTCTAGTCAGGTAAGGAGAAGAAATCCTAAAGTGAGTACCTGTATTTCCCTATTCATGTTCCCACATAGTTATCTGTGACAGGTGTGATGTACTCGTTGGCTTAGACCCTTATTCTGAGTCAAAGCAATAATACACTGTTCATTTTTACTAAATAAAAAAATAAATTAAAAGCCCCAACCCCACAAAAAACTTGTCTAAGTTTTACTTTAATCTTGTGTATGACCATTAGTCCACAATGTTTTTTCTTCGTCTGTCTACAAAGTGTTGTGAAAGACTATATAGCCAATCTGTAAGTTTCCCACTAAATGTGTGTCTTTCTGTGAGGCATAACTGGTACTCAAGCACGCAGATTCTGAGTCTGATCTAAGACTCACTTTAATTTGGAAAGGCTGACTACATTTTTCTCCATCAGTGCATAATGAGGGGGAAATAATGCTCTTTGGAATCAGTCAAGAGTCTTGTGCTGGCTGTACCCTTCCATTTTCAGCTGTTAGCAGTATGTATTAAAATATTTTATTATTTCCAAGTTGTTCATTACAATGGTGTGATTTCCAGAAGTTCCACAAGAAGTGAAAATTAGATTTTAAAGTCTGACATTGAATAATGTGAATATAAGTGAATAGCAGCGAGCTTGCAGAGCTATTGCTCTGGAATGAATGGTGATTTTCCTGGCAAAGTTTACAGTTGGAAGTAACTTTTTATAAACATCATCCTGCTTGCTTACTTCAACCATCACAGCTATACCAATAGGGCATGGTGGTTGGAATCAGATTTTCTCTTTATTTTTACACTGCATATCTGACATGATTCAGAAGTATCCATGTGTCAGATATCTTTTTTTAGAGGGACACAGGTACTTCCACAAAACTGTATAGTAGTAATGCCAGGAGGATGAAGTCGTCCATCAGTTAACAGATAGATCTAGCTAACCTGTGTTCAGTGCAGGGGTCTGAGGGAATGGGAAGAGGGGTGAATTTTGCCTAATCTCATGCTTGCTTGGTTCTGAGGCCAAGCTTGAGGTCTTGGAGGGTTCTTGCACCCAACAGTGTGCTCCACTGTGCATGTACTCCTATAATGAGAATGGCACTGCCGTTCATAATCTCACATAACCATCTAAACCACCTTTCTTGCAGTTTACACTCACGTGCTGGGCCACAAATGACTGAGTTTCAATTGTACATGTTTGTGTTGTACTAGTACTGCAATGGGAGAATGTAAATATCCCAGTGTATTCCTTGAGTTTGGGAAAATGTAAATATCCCAGAGTATTCCTTGAGTCAATGAGCAGGTCTTACAAAAGTTGTTAATATTGATAATTGGCAGTGACTCCAAAAGACTATTTTAACCCCTGAGGGTCAGCTGGATGAAGTAGAAAATGGACAGTAGATCTGCCTCACAAGGTGATTCGTCCAGTCAGGAACAGTTTTGGGTGAGACAGGTGTCAGCACACAGGCAGAGAGGAGGGTTATCTTGTTTGCCAGTAAAGGTTTTTTGTGGTTTTAGTTGTCATGACTTAGATACACAGAATTAGGTTTGCATGCATCAGAATTAGGCTTCTTTTTTCTAGGTGGGGGTTTAGACACATTGCATTGTATCCTTTTTCCCCAGCCAGTGTGGAACAGCTTCCACTGCTGTAACAATTTTACGTGTAATTGGATGACATTGTTTCCTAGATCTGCCATTTAATGTGTTTCCTCAGTGTTTACTTAATAAAAAAATGAATATTTAAAATTATGTGGGTGCAGAAACTGGCACTGAAATGCATTTATTGCTATTGAAGTTATTTTAAATAGTATGCTTCTTTATGTCAGCTCCTCCATGATTCCTGTGGTGAGGGAGTAGTTATGTGCAGGGTCAGAAATCTTGTGTAAAGAGCAAGTCGAACTCAGTTCCCCAGCAGGAATCTAACCAACTAATTTATGCAAAACTCTGTCAATACAGTGCCTAGTTTAAAAAGCTATTTCAAACTTTGGTTTCCTTTATTATATTTTTAAGAGGAATTAATCTTGTATTTTATTGAATGTGATAAATTTTCACATTTTTCAAGCAGCAGGTAAGTGTGTATTATTTTCTGCTTTATGTTCAAGAGTTCTACTGTAATAAGTGGTTTTTACAAAAGTAGCAAAGAATTTGTTGAAATAGTTTATACTTCAAATGTTTTCCTGGTAAGTTTCAGAAACCACTACAAGTCTTTTCTGTGTTACAGAAGGACTTCACAGACTGTGAAAATTTTCAGGAGTACCCACAGGTTTTAGGTACTTGAACATTTTCAGCATAGTTTAATACTGACTTGCTAGTGGAAGAATTCCCCAGTAATGAATGGTGTTGAGGACTGTTGCTAGTGGAATTTACTTGCTCTTTATCATAAAACCTTCTGTATTTTCTCATTGTGAAGATTCAAAACTGTTTCTTATACTCTAGCAAAGATTATCACTTTTGAAAAAAAGTAGTGATACATGAGTAGGTTAGGTATGACTTCAAATGAAAACAAAGGGAAAAAGTGACAACTTCATAGTTATAACCAAGTGTGACAGTTTTTGTATGATTTATGGGCTGAAAGTGAGTCAAAATCATACAAATCAAAATCAATTGAGAATATGTGTCTTGATTTGTAAACATTTTTCACAGTCCAACCTGAGTGTTCAGGAATCATGAGTCAATCTGTGATGTGGCATAATTAGGCAATGGAAGCGAACATACATTTTGGCTCTTATGCCAGTTATACGTCAAGAGTCAACTTCCATGAAAGAGCTAGGAAGTATAAATCATTTTGTATTCTACCAAGAATCAATAGCCATCTGGCTATTCACCAACCAAACCTGGAAGACAACTGTAAGAATTGTGTGCTTTACATACTTCCCAAATGATTTAACAGTATTATTAATTTAATTTCCAAATAATTATTTTAGACATGGCACACAGTATTCAGCCCCAAAGGTGCTCACAAATACTGCTGAGGTCAATGTTACTTTCAAGAGAACAGTAGGTTTCTGAGTTCATTCTGTAAAGACGAGTCCATTATAAAATCATTCCTCAGTTACAAGACAGGTCAACAAAGAAGTCTTCTAGATAAAAGAATAGATATTTTTGATTTTATTTTTTAGTTGAGTATCTAAAGATTGATCTTGTGATCATGTGAGAGTTAAATGTTAATTTCATTTGTTGGTTTTTTGATCAGGTAAAGCTGTGGAACTTTTTAATATTTCAAATAGATCTCACTTATACATATTGCATATACTTGTATTCTGTAGGAATGGTACACCCATTTCTACAGTAGTTACAGTCTATAAAGGATAAAAATTAGTATGTATATTTTGTTGTTGTTTGGGAGAAATGATTATACACAAGCAGAGTGTAGGAGATCTACAGTCATACCAAATAGAAAGGTTTGAGTGCTGACTCCCAAGCTCCTATTTACATATTGGCCAATATAACTGTGATACTGTATGCAGATAACCAAAATCCCTAAAGATGAGGTCCAGAAGGAGTAACTGTCTTGTACAAAATGGGAACCAGTGGCACAGTTTGCAATTAACCTTAGCTTCTTGGCAGATAATGAAGTTTCATACATTTTTTATTAGGAATTATTAATCCAAACATTAACATCTATCACAAATCACTTCTGCTATTAATTTTCACTTTCTTCTAATTTAAATTGTTGTCATCCCATGGAACAGCACAATTTCATGCAATTTTGATGATGAACGACATACCAGCAGTAGGAAAATAAAGAGATGCTTGAAATCAATTCTGATCTAGGCCTGAAAACTCCTTGTGATGTTTAGTAATATATATATAGCTGGAGAAATTGTGGTCCTCTACCAAATCGTTTATAAATGGACAAAGAAATCTGAACTGTAGATAAATATTAACAGTAACAACACTTCAAACCCATTGTATTTTGTTCTGTAGACATATGGTATTCAGTCTGGATAGATGAGAGTAAGGCTTGTTTTTCCATTAGGAAGTGGTCCCTTTTCATTGCTTTAATGTCAAAATGGAATGTAAACTGGGGAAATGTAAGTGCCTAAGGATTTTTGGTGGGGAAAAAACAATAAGGCAGACATAGCAGATTGTGTCCAGCTTCCCACAGAAGTCATCATTTCATACAAGATGACCTAGGAAAAGGTAGTCATATAATAACCAGTGATGATAACTACAAATTAACACATTTGCCTTTTCCTCATCATATGTTGCACGAGTGGTCTTTTTAGCTTTCTGAAACATATTATTCTTATTTAAAACTAAAATAAGTGCTGTAGCTGTTTTAAAAGTATATACCAAAGTATAAGAAAGCTGAGAATGAAAAAAAAAAACCAACCCACAATTCATACTGTGTTTGTAAATTTTAGCATGTGCCTTTTCCAAAATGATTGTGATCACTGGAATTTGACTACAGAAAAAATACATATACATTTGAGACAGAGATTGCAGAATTGATGTAAAGTCCAGTATTTGAGCTGTATTTCTTAGTAATCCAGTTCAAGGCGAGCTCTGGGATATAAGGATACACATACAGTTAACCAGTTGTGAAAAGTGTTATTCAGGATTCCCAATTTCATTGCTGTTTGGACACTCTGTTAACAATATATTTTATAAAGATAGTTTGGTTTATGAAATTAAATGCTTTTCTGAGTTCATTGCCAGCAAGTGCTTAGAAAGTGTTTGTACCTATATTTGTATTGTGTCAGTTTAGTTAACAATGAAAAGCTTCTCCTACGTTAAGGATGTACAAGCGCATTTTGCATGGTGCACACCAGGTGTTCTCAGCCATGTGCATTCATGTAAGTGGAATGGCTCAGCATGTATGTTTTCTGATAGGACAAATTGGGGCCAAATGATGCAACTCCAGGAACTGTAATTTTCTCTATACACTAGATAAGCAGGTTCCACAAAAATAGCTATATTTAATTGCAAAATTTATTTACTTGTTTACAGAAAATACCATACTACCTGCATCATGCTATTGTCAAGGTGTTTTCTTCAACTTTTTTTTATTCTTCAATTACTCTGAAATATCTATTTAAAAACAAAAACATCATCAAATTTGTGATCATGAAACTTAGTTGAGTGAATGATGTCCATTTTCCCTTGGACTTCTATGTCTAGGGTCATGTATACTTGTATGTATATGTAGCTTATCAAGTAAGATAAGTCAACTTTGGAAATCAGTTTCATAATTAACAAGGACAGGCCTGTTTATTGATGTGCTAGGTGAAATCAGTGAGGCTATGTATATTCTTAAAATATCTTAGTACTTATATGTCTTGTAATTCTATTGTAGTGGGAGGGTTTTGTTTCTGACAAAAAGCAGGGCTTTTGCTGAGTTTGGAGCTCAGGAGGAGCAGTGAGCAGGGACTGCCAGGAGATGCTTTTGATAGGCCTCTTTATCTCTGTCATAGGCAGTGATTCCCCACCAGTTACTTTGTTTCTCTCTCTGGACTTAAATCATGTCTATATTTAGCGTGCCCAACCTACTCAAAAGTTTTATCTAGAGCTCAGACTAGATCCCCCAAGTATGCTATGGTTTCTGCTCATGACAGAGGCATCTATATCACAGGTCAGTACCATGACACTACAAGTTTACACACATCACTGGATAGTCTTCAGATAGCAATAACTTCATTTGACCTAGATACCACAGATCTGGGTCAAATTTTAATTAGAGTGAATTAGTCACTCATTCTTCAAAACACTTACATTACACTTGTGTACAGCCTTATGTGTGCTAGTAGTCCCTCTGAAACCAATTGGTGACACTCAGAGGTCTCAAGATTGTAACTATTTGTATGATGAATGTCTTAATGGAGCAGGCAGTTTGCACTTATTAGTCCTATCACCATCCCTTTTCCAATCCAAAATGTAAACCTCAGAGAAGGAAATTCTGAATGAGGCCATGGGGTCAAAAGGGAGGTAGTAGCAGGAGATTTCGTCTCAAGTCACTGCAGATGTTCTATCATAGAAGTGATGTGTTACCAGTCAGCATCTCTCCCCTAAGCAGCTAGCAGGGCAACTATCTCTAACTGAAATCAGCTCCAGGCCTGGGCCAATATCTTCAAATAACTACCAGAAAAAGCTTTCCTTTGACTCCCTGTCATTCACTTCCTTGATGTCCTCAGGGCAGAAGTTTGTTGTGTTATATGCTGCTTTAAAAACAGAAATATAACTTAATTAAAATAGATAAAAGATAAATGATACTAATAGGAAAAAAAAATATGTCAGGAATTAAGATTTTTTGACTAAAAGAACATGGAATATTTCAGTACAAAAAGGTAAAAATTATAAAAGACAGCATGTAGAAATTATAGAATTATGGACATTGTATTTTATTGAAGTAAGAGTTAATAAATCATGGAGGATGTCACAGAAGCAGTTGTTGGTGGATATAAATACAACTAGATAATTTAATTTTTTTAGTGTCAAATTATATAGAATAATTGAAAATAATTTTGAAAGATTGATAATGCATGCCATTCATTAGCCTTTCTATTTCTTTTGTGTAATTATTCTAATAATTTAATTTAACTGTTGAGGGGTTTTTTTGGTGGGGACCCAGAAAAGCAGAGCTTGTTCTTCCTTGCAGAATGGTTTCAGAGTCCTGATTAGAAACTTTTAACCTTACCCCAATATTTCATATTATAATATTTAAATGTCAGTCTATCTCCTTACATTTACATGGGATGAATCTTGGTTTAAAGCTGTGTTCCTACCTGAGCAGCAAAAGAGGTGCTCTATATTAAATTTCTGCAGCATTTTACTAGAAACCGCAAGGAACTGTGGAAACTGAAGATAACCTGGAGAGATCTAGTTGACACATATCACCATTTCAGGCCTGTGGTGGGAAAATGAATTCTTTATGTTCAAGCAATAAAAGTGTTTGCTTCTGTGTTCATAGTAACTATCCATAAATCACATAGTTTCAGACCAGCATTAGGCAAAGTCATGGTAACATACAGTTAAACCTCATATTCCTGAATGCTTGTGAAGTAAAATTCAGCCCTGTGCCCAGGGAACACTATATCTGCTCTTACAATGGCTACACAATTGGGGTCCAAAGCAAACTGTTTATTCTGCAAGCACTTTGACTAACATGCTTGTTTCTGTGGTAATGCCGTTTCTTATTCATATGGCTGGATGTAGCCATTTCTCTTCATTAAATTTGTTAAGAAAGCGTTATTTTTTTTGTTTATCTTGCTATGTTGCTCAAACACTTGTAGCTTCCACCCCACCATCAGAAATAGCTGAAAACTGTGTCCATAATACAGTACAGTCTTGATAAAGTACAATAACTGATAAATTAAGTAGCATGAGTGATACCCTGGAGATGACTAATGGCACCTCATTGCCTTCTCTGTCCTTGAGACTCTCAGCCTTTTTGTTCCAAAAGAGGAAAAAAGGAACAAGGTTGCAAGTGCCCTTTATTCCCCACTCCCTGTCAACACTGCATCATACATGTACCCAATTTAGGACAAAGAAAATGAAGGAGGAATATGGTGAAATCTTGCTAAGGGTGCAGATGATATTCATGTAACATAACTTGACTATACAGTATCAATCTGCTTGTATTGAAAATCACCAATAAAACTTTGATGATATTTGCTCCATACTAGAACAGCAGCTTTTTCTTTCTGCAGCTAACTGAAGCTATTTACCCTGTGCTCAGAATTGTTATTTTACTAGTTTAGTTTTTTAGTGAATATTTGACAGATAAATAAAGTTCTACCTATCAAGTCGTCCAACTCATGAATAATATTAATCTGAAGGGTGATCATAAAGAAAACTTCCAAAATTGCCGTGTGATTATATGAAGCAGGGGGGAATGGAGTAATTTTTTTTTAATTTTTATTATTATTTCTGCTGTTCCACTGTCAGTAGTGAAGAAATGCTTCAGAAACTAAAGATGTACACATCTTCACTTTATGAGATTTAATGCAAGTTGTTTTAGCTGGCATGAAGCCCAGAACTTCTTCCTTATCTTTTGAAATGATTGTAAAGTACAGCAAATGCTAGGATATACAGATTTATATGTTTTTGCTCTTTTTCATTCAAATGACTAAATACCAGCTTACAAAGCAGTGTGTCTAACCTACTCGTCAAAATTTGTGTATTTGATTAAGAAAATGAGAAAAAACTTTATGTGATTATATGTTATAGTTTAAAAAGACTATTCTAGACTGTTAATTATACTGCACAGTGCAAGAAAACCTTGAGATTCTGCATTCCGGTACTTTGTAACATATCATGGCAAATGGATGATTTGAAGTTTGAAAGTCACAATGCATTTCCTGCCCCAGAAAGCATAGGACGAAAGTATATGATGATAGGTGGGTGCAACAATTAAGTGGAACAAAGTAGGGGAGCAAAAATGCTCTTCCGTACAGTAAACAGCTGTAGTAACCCAACAGCTGCTAAGAACTACTTTAAACAAGCCAAGGGACTTGAGCAGTTCGTGTACATTCACAGCCAAACCTGGTGAGTCATGTATAGAGGATGTAAACAGATAACGTGTACACTGCGTGCATTGCATTTATATAATTGTAATTAATGTCCATGTGAGGGAGTCTCATACGCCTGTATGAAGATGCCATTTAATACATACTGAGCTAGTCTCCTGCATCTGCCAGCAGACTTTCAGCACTGGATGTGGCACCCCATTTGGCCTGGGAGCAAAAAGCCTGGCTCCCAGCAGCCCATCTTGAAGATGGTAATTCTCAGGCTTGACAGACATCAGCAGAAAGGTGACAGCAAAAGATTAATTAGAAGAGCAATAGTAATTTTGGTCTTTCTGTAGTGAATCCATCCCATAGTTAGAAGATGGTAAAAAATGAGAGAGAACTTGAAAGAAATTTGATCTGATAGATTATGACAGCTGGCTTGAATAGAGATGGAAATCACTGAAGATCCCATATTCAGACGATGGGCTATACTGTACTATAAGCTACAAAGCACATTCAATGTAAAACTTTGCTATGGATCAGGAGTTCATGGTAGATTGAAACACAGAGCAGTCTTTTGGTGGCATGGTGGTACAGCCAAGAAGATTAATGTAGTTGTATAAAGGGGAATGCATTGAAAATGGTCAAAGTGGCATGTGTCAAGTTAGGAGAGTAAGATGCTGCAAAGGTCAAGACGAAAAGTGGTGATCTGGGTTTCAGCTTCAGCAGTATGAACTGAGGAAAGGCTGATCTTGGAGTTGTTATACAGGAGGAAGCAATTAGATTTGTGCTGGATAAATAATGTTATAGATGGCTAAGGTGAAGCTGACACCTCTGTAACAGTCTCAGGAACTGGAGTGGTGACAACATCAGCAGGTTTTGCCTGCTCATTGATGCAGGTTCAAACTATAGAAATGTTCTCCTGAGTTCATATTTTAAAAACTTTCAGTGTTTTTTATATCAATGCATTAAGTCCCTGCTTAGAAAAATGGTTTGATAGTGGAATCTAAAATTCTAATGCCTTAGTATGTTAATACGGTACTTCCTAAACACTGAAGTGGGAGAAGGAAAATAAGCTATCGATTCTGTGCCACTTTCCAGTGAGATATTTTCTGTCTACCTCTATTACTGTGAGTAATCAGAATGTTTATTAGTATATGTCTCATAAAGGCCTCAACTGTACTTAATTAGTAGTTTAAAATATGCAGTTTAAAATACAAAATTTAAGGGAAATGGATTTTCCCAAGGAATTATTGGTACACTGGAGAGCCTCTCATACTAATGCTATGAATTCATGATCATTACATATTGATTTTAAGTGAGTTTTGTGCTGTTTTTACAGTTTTCAGGAAACAAAATAGTTATAGATGGGTGTACTCTTCGCTGGGTGAAAAGCTGGCTGGGCAGCCAAGCCTAGACAGTGATGGTGAATGCAGTTACATCCAGCTGGCAGCCAGACTGGGATGAGGGGATCGAGTGCACCCTCAGCCAGTTTGCAGGTGACACCAAGCTGGGGGAGAGCCTTGATATGCCTGTTTATGAATGGGCATTTTGATTCTAAATCACCCACCTGGAGTCCAGTTTGACCCCTTTGACTCTGTGGCTGTCAAGATACTCCTCCATTTGAGTATTAAAGGAGTTCATAAATTAGAGCATTTGGAAACTAGGAGCTATGTGAGACGTAAAATCTGAAAAGCAAAAATACGAGTGAAGCCACTTTCTTGTGCTTGACTGAATAAGAAAGAGACACAGTTCAGACCCTAAGGTATTTTCTGGTGACATGAATAAAGTGACATAAATAGGCAGTGTTAAAATTATGTAGAGTCTGGAAAAAATATCACGATTTATTCCTCTCTACTTCCCATTTCATAAAGGCAGCAAAATATTTTTTCTGGATATTGCAGATAAATTATCCAAATGAATCCTTGGAATATCCTGGTTTTATCACATGAATTAATATTTACAAATGAACATAAGACTGTTTTCCTCCTCTTAAGTTTGTTTGCTTAACCTCTACAACTTCTTACATTACCTGATCACTTCTGATGGAGGATTTTCCAAAACGATTTTTAGATAGCTAAGTACCGTGGACAATGTTAACTGCGTTTTGCTTGTGTACTGTAATGATTTGGAAGAACTCCAACATGCGTCAGGAAGAACTTCCTTTGTAAATCCACTGTAGCTTTTACTAAGCAAATTTTTAAGCAAAAGTATTTTTTCAGCATGCTTGGTGGCTGGATCCCTAAGAATTAATTGGAATTGTTTCCTCTATCATTTACATAATTTTTTATAATGGTCTGATACTGTATTCTTAGTAAGTATGAATTGGAATAGCTCTACTAATTCTATAAAACTTTTCAAATTATGCCTGGCTGAATTATGGCCCTTGTATTTTACCTTTCTTTTTGGTTCCTAGGTATCTGAAATACAGATCCAAAATGTTAAATACATCAGTAATGTATTTTATTTATTATTTTTTTTTTTTTCTAGTAATTTGGGACACGCTGACAAAATTCTTATTCAGAGAACTAACCACAAACCTTGATCCAGGCTTGCATCAGGTAAACGTCGAACTCTTGAACTAGAGATACAATTGTGGCATTAATACTTAGTGCTTTAAGCACTCTGGTCAAATGGACAAAATACATCTTACACTTTTATTGACTTTATCACAGTTTGCTACTGGCACTTGCAGTAAGGTCAGTAATTAACTTCCGAAGTTTTAGTATTTGTGGATGTCCACTTGAAACACAAGGAGCTATAGAGAATGGGAGAGTAACTGGATGACAAGATTGGACTTTTCTTCTTCCATGCTTGCAGGTGCTGTACAGCATCAGGAGTCCTTTAATGTGGCAACAAGTAATGAGTAAACAAGGTGATGTTACAAGTAAGTTAATGTATTGGTATATACTGTCAGAGGGCAGGCTATACTCAAGTGTGAACTTAC
Organism: Falco peregrinus; assembly: GCF_023634155.1. Lineage (NCBI taxonomy): Eukaryota > Metazoa > Chordata > Aves > Falconiformes > Falconidae > Falco > Falco peregrinus. Next base: position 14,294,205 of record NC_073729.1, read on the forward strand.
CCCTCGTTCTCCTCTGTTCCTCATTTCTAATCCTATAAGGAAATGAACTGGGACCTTGAGTTTCCAGGCAGTGCAGATGGCGTGAGGTATTTTGTAACGCAAGACCGTTAAATTGTGCATTATCCACCAAGTTGCAGAATATGTGTTTTTGAGACCACAAAGAGTAGGCAGAGACTCAGAAAGAGCTGTTGAGCATGCCAGTGGTAGTTGTTACTGTAATTTTTACTGCAGACATAGGGCATTGGAAATGTAAGAAGGTTTAAGCAGAGGAGAATTGCAGAGGTTAAATTGTAACTTTACAGTATTCTAACAAAGGAATGCTGTATGACTTGGAAATTCTGAGAAATTACTTTTGGCCTCTTACCAGAGGACAATGGAGGAAAAAACCCAAGAGCAGTAACAATGAAAGCAAAATCCAAACCCTTGATGGCTGAGCATGAACATTACCCATATTTAGTTTAGAGCCTGAGAAGCGGATAAAATGTGGTCTGGCATAGATACGACAACAGAGCTATGCCAATCATTGTCTGAGGTTAGAATTTGTTTTGCAAGTTGGAAGCGACCTTACTTTTCTGTGTAATCAAGGGAAAGCTGTAGTTCCTAGAGGGATATGAAATGGTGTTAATTTAGGAATCAAGGAGAATTACATCCCAGAAACGCAAAAACATCACTTTCATTAGGTTTTAAGGCCCAATATTTTAGTGACTATTTAGAGAGATATTGGATCATCAGATATGTCTGCCAGTTGAAGAAAACTGTACTTATTATGGTAGCTCAATTTTGCCTTGTTGGCACAGTGTTTGAAATAATGCTTGTGCCCAATTTCTGATTGCTCACTAGCTGGCAGACACTGACTTTAGATTTAAGTGGTCCAACTTTCTCTCCAGGCAATGAAATGTAAATGCTATGCAGGAGAGGGCTGAATGGGAGACAGACTGGCTTTATAGTCCAACTCTGTCCCTGCAGCTGATGTGGACACAGCCACACGTGTCTGTGAAGAGGAGCCTGGCTTAAGCAAAATGTCAATTGAGGAGTCAATGTAGCCTGTAATAATGTGTTTAGGAATTTATTAGATGTAGCTTGTAACAGGCCTAAACTTTAAGGAAAAATGAAGCCTTTTAAATTCTGTAGTTTGAAGGATTTTCACATTTCAGTGAGTTCAACATATATTATTTAAAAATACATTCCCCGAAGCTTGGACTGGAATAGGTAAACAAGGGAACAAATGAAGATTCATGAAGGAAATAAATTCTGATGGTAATTTTGATCACTGTTTCTTCCAGTAATATAAATCATAAAATGTGCACTATATATGAGCATAAATAGGGCCAATTAAGTTGGAGAGAAAATTGAGAAGAAAATAGATGCGCTCCATTCTGTGTATAAAGAGTGCTGAGACATGATTAAACAATGAACATAATAATATAATTTTGTCTGTCTTTCAGATTTTCTAGTGAATTTGTACTGGTGGACCATATTTCCACTAGTTGTGGGACTGGCAGCCCAATAATTTCTTATGTGTTGAGTTTCTTCTGCTCTTGTATGTCATCTGTCAATTCTAAGGATAGCTGTTGACAAAAAAATAGAAGAAACTTGTTAAGCCAAAATAAGATTCTGCCACAGAATGGATGTGGACTCTAGTTGTGGAGATTTTAGCCCATTGTATTTGACTGAGACTTCCAGAGGGAGGGAAGGAAAAAAATGAAGAAGTAGGTTGGCTGTCAAAGACAGACCCAGTCCTCCCTTCCATCAGGGACAAGAGTACTTTAATACAGCAGTCTTTGTCCTTACCTGCTATTACAGCAATCGCAGCAGTTACTACTGTTCAGGTTGTGTGACTCATGCACCAACAAAAATAGATTAATGATTTGATTAGTCAAGAATTTGATTAATTCTCAGTTGCACAAATTTGACAAATACAAAGCAAAGAATTGTAATTGAAATAACAGTTGATGTATGTTTAAATTGAGAATTATTAGTACATTAATACCAGTACTAAGCTATAAAATGTCATTTTCAAATGAATTTTCAGATTAGAATAGTATGATAGTCTCTTAAATTTGGGTTACAGGATTTTTTCTGGTTTTAAATGTTAACTTTATGGAAGTTTTGTGGTGGTCTTGCTGTAGTTTGGAGATTGGACTTGTAGCCAGCTTTTGTTGTTAACATGTTCCATGGTCTTTAAAGATTTGCTTTAACTCTGTTTCATTTTTTTGTGTGTCATGTCTTCTCAAATTGTAAGTTCTTTGGACAGATTGTCTTTTTTATTTTTTTTTTTTCCTCCTGTTTTTATACTATGAAGAAATATCTACTGTAGAAATGTAATGCCATGTAATCTAGTAAATTCCAGAGACTTAAGAAAGGCTTTACCATGTCAGAATGAAAGTTTGTCTGCATAGACAGCATCCTATCTGTGATGGTAAACTCTAAGGTAATAATGGAACCATACAGCATTGTGCAAATGTACTTCCCCTGTATACTCACTTCAGGTTCCTGAGATTTGTGTCAGGGACTTCCTGAGCCAAAGACTGTGTATTTGGTATATTTAACAGGCCTTATTTCTGCTAAGAAATATAAGATCCTAATGTACGTGACACTTCAGATCATGAAGGGCACAATAAAGACACACAGAGAATACAGAGAACATATTACTTGACTCTGCTGTTTGGAAGTCTGGTTCAATTTTTAGAGTATCCTTAGGTGTATGGATGTTCCTGAATATTCTGAGACCATGCAAGCAGAAGACCTGTACACATAGCAGAACAGTTGCACTGAGCATCTGCAACAATAGGAAATAAGGTATGTGCCAATGCTAAAAAGAAAAAACCAAAAACAAAACCATTTGGACCGCTTTTAAAAGACATGATCTGAACCTCAACAGAACCACAGTTCTTCAGCTCCCATCTGTGTGCAATATATATATTTTTTTTGAAACACCCTTTAAGACTGACAGTTATATCTGTTGGCAAGTCACCCATCTTTCAAGGAGTAGGCTTTGTATAGCTACATTATTTGTGCACTCTCTTGCATTTACTAGAATAAGCTATTTAGTTTTGTGTGCTGGGTCAGTAAAATAGTGGTAAAGCTGCTTCGAGAACTGCTGAAGTGAAACTAGTTGTATATTTCTCTGTTTTTAAATGTCTGGGACTTTAAGAAAAGCTGGAAAATATTCAAGGGATGGTTCCATTCCCTCCAATGTTCCATCCTCATCTTTCTCTTTCTGAAACTAAGTCCTAATTTTGTCCACTAATTACAATCTGACCCAGTGATTGATATCATCTATGAAGTAAAATAGTGACAGAGAAATGCAAGGCTAAATTGCTACTTAAGAGAGTACTTGAGTCAGGAAATGTGCTTCAGAAGGATTTTAACTACTGCAGTGTTAGGTCTTGGGTTTGTTAACAATCAGTCCTTTCAAGTATTAGAGTAAGTAGCTTTCCTGCTTTACAATCTTTCTAAGTTTAAAAGCTCTTAACTGTTTCTTTCCCTACTAAGAAGACTTGCTAGTTCTACATAGAGAAATTTTTCTTTTAAAGTATATTAAAAAGTGAACAAGGTATCATGAACACCTTGTACCGAATAGACACTTCTGAAGGTGGAGAGAAATGCCATCAGTTCACAATGTAAGAAGGCTTTAATTTGTTAGTAAACCTTTGCAAGTGTAATATATTGGTAATATTGGGTGATATTACCACAATAGTGAATTATTGGGTAATAACGTTGAGTAATAATTTTGGATACGTAAATGACTATTACCTGCTATATATAAGCCTCTACAGTTAAAAAATAAAAAATCTGAGAAGAGTAAAGAGATCTTACAGTTATAGAGTATAAGCTAGAAGATGGGGAGATGGAGGGAGAAAAGGGTAATTGAAACACCAGTAGGACTTTCAACACAAAACATTTATTAACACAGGTAAGTGTTTCAGAATCCAGCAGTGCAAGGTCATAAGGATAAGAGCACATGGGGTTACTAGTGTAAAGGCACGGCCATAGCATGGTCAGGAGGTGCAGGTGAAACATTACAAGTCAAAGGCAGGCTACATAATTGGAATGAAAGGTCCTCAGTGCTTCAAAAATTAAAATACCCGAGGCACTGTGCCATAACTTTGATAAGACCAGAAAAAAATTATGTGTGAAGCTAAATATCTTAATATATATCTTATTAATCTTTTTTCAAAAGAATACTCATTAATTCACTTTTTGTTTTAGCAGGACTAATTAGATTTCTTACTGTAATGTGCAGCCATCATTACTGTCATTCTTCAACAAAGAGTAATAAGTCTACCTAAAGCAAATAAATTGGCTAAGATGTAATGCAATGTCATAAACAGCAAAAAATGCCAGTTGGGACTGTTAATTTTAGTGTGATTGATGTGTTATTTTTCTTAATTATAGTTTTTGCACATAAAAATCTTGTGTGGTGAAGACCCCTTCAGATGTTTTGATACCACATATCACCAAGCCTGAGCTTGACTTAACAGCTGAAAACCTGAAAGTATTACTCATCTTCCAGTAACATTCTTTTTAGGTATAGCTATATTGTACAAGTCAGAGGTGTGACTAGACCTTCTGTATATGTTGGTAACCAAATGAATGCTGATACAACTCTATATAGTATTTGTTATAACAATGTGAGGCTAAATATTTTGCCCAGTATTCCAGATGGGTATTGAAGCCCACAACTAGCATCAGCTATGGATACTCACCAGCTGGTTAATGATATCTGAATGCCATGTGGCCAAGGTCTGATGGAATATATGCAGACTTTTAGGAAGCAAATAGCAGTTATGCCTCTAAGTTCTTATTGTTTGCCAAGTGGTTAAAGTGACTGCCAGCTGAAGCCAATTTAACATGCTTATATTAGCCAAATGCTCTCCATTGATGAAAATGTGGAATGGATTACTGCCTATGAGACATAACTTTAGCTTCAGCTTTTGAATGTGTAGAGAAAACACCTTCTGCTGGCATGAGACAGTCCCTACATTGTCTACAATATAGTCACACAGACTCCAGTGAACAAATCCTTTTTGGTATATTCACGTTTGTCTTATTTATAAGGACAGTAGTTTATGACCCTAGAAAGTCTTAAGCTGTTTTAAAAATAACCAAGTGTAATCTGAAGGAATATGATCAAGTATCTGAGATTCAGAAAATCCAGACAAATGGAATCCATCAACACACATGCAAAAATCATATATTACTTGTACTGTAAGAAAAGAGCTTCTGAGGTTGTAAGGACTGTGCATAAACGGCTGATTTCCCGTATGAACTCTGTCCAGACAAGGCAGCCCTTCAGTAGTGCTTCCTCTCCACTGCTATAGGCTGCTCTGCTATCAGGTCCCCCTGCCTGGAAATGTTGATAGTTCATCTAGCTGGCAGAAGACCTTCAGTTTAACGTGAATTTGTTACCTTTTGATATCTCTGTATTCCTTTCCTTATCTCTTGCCTTGAATGAATGTGCAGGACGATACTCTTGAAACTACACCTTGATGTTTTCAGAGTCTAACCTTTTTAGTATCAGAACATATTGTCAAACTTCTGCAGTGCATTGTGGGAATAATGTTAGGGTTAAAATAATCTCTTCTGTTGCACTTGAAAAAAAATCAACATTTTATGTGATTATTATGGACTGCTTGTTTTGAGAATTCTGAGGATTAAACTTAGTGCATAAGCCCTTGAATAGGCTAAATCAGTCCAGCATAAGTAGCATGAAATAAAGAGATGCTTTACTGTTTTAGAACCAGGCTGTCCAGCAGGGATTACCACCTCCCCTGTTATAATCTTCACAGTGATAAACACACTGTCTTTTTGGAACACAAGGGAGAAACTGAATTAACATAGGCTGTCAGAAATTGAATCTTACTACTTTTCATTTTGTTGAGCTTTCAGCTAAATCATTAGCAGAGACAGAAATCACTTATTTTTATGCATAGAGAATTTTCAGTGTCTGTAGCTCTTTACAGCCTATGAGCAGGATAAGCAGCATGTCCCCAATTTCTTAAAATACAGGGGGCAGAGCGTATGCTCCATTTGTGTCATTCAAGTAAGTGGTGGAAAGGAAGCAGGGTTTAGTTACACAGACTTCATTGTGTATTTCCTTGTCACACCACACAATGCCTCTGAAAACCTACAATGCATAAAACCCCCAGGTAAATAAATTAAAAAAAAAACAGCTTTGACTTGTTTGCATTCTGTTTCCTAACTCATAGTCATGTATTCTGCCATGCGAGCATCACAGGAATAACTGATTTATTTTTTTTTCCTCTTGAGTCAGTATTCCATAAGGAAGTATTGGCTTACAGTAACTAGAATGTTAATATAAAATATATATATGTGTGTGTGTATATATATATATATATATATATGTATAAAAGATGTTTTCAAGAAGGTAAAGGTGTGGAATTATCTTCTATTATCTTCTTAAATGGGGCAGTATCCCCTTTCATTATGGCAGTAGTTACAAGAATAGACAGCATGACAGCTTCCTGGGGATGTCTTTCTCTTGTGATCTAATTTTGAGTTGGTCACTGAGTTGGTCTAACAACTTGCTTTTAGGTGATTTAAAAGTTACATACAGTCTGATTCAGTGGCTCAGTTATGTTCGACAACTGGGTCATAAATCCTTTCTGTGTATTTGTCTCATTTTCTCATTCTGAGCTTGAGTACACTCTCTTACTGCTTCACAGAAATATTAAGACTTATTCATTACGGTTGGTAAAGTGCATCAAAGGCCTTCAATGTAAAGTACAAGAGCTGCTGTTAAAATGACAAAGACCACCAATAGGAACATAAGTGCCAGTACTTTCATAGAAAAAAAGAAATGTCTCCACTTTCCTTTTTTATCTCTTTGGCTTCAGGGATTTCTTTCTTTTTTTTCTTTTTTTTTTTCTTCTCTTCCCCCCCCCTTCTAATGTTACAAAGCTTGATTCAAAAATTGTCTAGAATTCCTACTGTCAAAGGCTAAGCTATAAATAATTCTTCCTCCTTAGCTTTTTTTTTTTTTTTTTTTTTTTTTAAAGTTTAACAGTTGGAACAGGTCTGTAGAGTGTATGTCAAAGTTACATCTGAAGTTCCTCAGTGAAGAGGGAAAAATGTGTATGCAATTTAAAATTCCCAATGAGGGAATGAGTTCTTGTATTATACTTTGATGGAAACCTGGGTAGTATTGTCATTTTTTAACATTTTTCAGTATTTATAATCGACACTCTGAACCTATTAATGAAAGTAAGAAAAAATCATTTGGGAAAAATATTAAAAAGTAAGCTTTGCTAATTGAATTTTCAATTAATTCTTGTGATTTTACTACTTTCTCACCCAAGCCAGCTTAATTATAAATATTTTATCTTTCAACACAGGTTGGCTGAAAAACTTGTGTGCAATGATTTTTCCATGGACAAGCAATATTTTAAACATTTTTTTTTTTGTTTTCAGATAGAAAAGATTTTTGATGTACTGGAACTGGAAATTTTTAATATGTAAGTTATTTCTTATCTTCCTTAAAATGTTTTATGAGGAAATACAGTCTTCTACTTGTAATGTAAGAGGGCATGGTCAGCCCAAGAAGATGGTACTGGGATTCTGAATCCTGCATTATCTACCATCACTTGTTTGCTAACAATTTATTTCAGCTCTTGTCTCTGCCTTCACTTTCTGTGCTGGAGTGTGCAGTTGTAGCTGCTGTTACTGATCCTGAGAGAATTCTAGTGTATTAACTCATATACAGAATTAATCTATCTGATTGTGTGGTCAACATCAGCAGCTATGGAAGTTAGAAAGTTCAGAGGCAGGACCATGTCTCTAAAGATGTGTGAGCTGGCCTGATGGGAAAATTATAGATCGTGTCACAAGAAATCAGGAAAAATATAGCATGACATGATCTAACTGTGAAGATAACTTTGTCTTTTATTCCATATATCAAAGGCAATAGAAGGTTAAATGTGTATGAAGGGACAGTAAGCAACATCAGTTATTAACCGTTTTTTTGAAGTGTCATATTTTCTGTTCTTTCTGAAAGAAAGAGGAGGAATTAATTTATACTACCTGGGTAGTTGGGCTGCACTTTGAAACTGCACTTGTTCATTAAAATGTGGAAGGCAAAAAGACTAAGTGGCTGCATAACTTCTTTTTTGCCCTGAATCTTTAACTGAAGTAATTCCTCATCAAAGGGTCTGTTCTGATTTATGAGAGATTATAAAAATGACCATCTGCTGTTTGCATCTGTATGGATCATACCCTTTCAAATGTTCAGGTTAATATTAAAACTATACATGCTTCTAATGCTAATTTTAGGGCTGGTCAAATATTATTTTAAAAAAAAATACCGCACAGTATTATTTCATAAAGCTTTCTTTGCTGTTTGTAGTAGACCTGGGTTTTTAATGATGATCTTAAAACAGAAATATTTCTGTCAAAAAATGATGCTGTAGTGCCTGATGAAAGTTGACATTTGGGATCAGGCACTTTTTGGTTTCAACTCTTCCCTCTATAAACACAGACATTTAACCTGATTGATTCCCATGTCTTACTGAGGAGAATGTGAGCTTGCAAGAGTCAGATTGCAATCCGTGTGGAAACCCAACAGTTGCCTTCTCAAATTGTGTCTTCCTATTTGATCTGCAAAGAGGAGGACTGGAAAAATGATATCAGAAAGCAAAGCCTAACAAGACAAGGGGAGCCTGCCATTTTTTTTTTTATTTTCTTTACTGCTGCCAAAGAACTAAACACAAATTACTATCTTATATACCCACTGTTTTTCTTTTTAATTTATTAGTGCTCTTACTAAACATGCCTGTTAAAAAACAACACTAATTATCTTTTTGAGGAAGAGGTAACCAAACTTTCTATGCTTTATAATATAGATCAGTAGCTCTCACCACCTCTAGCGCTCTCAGCCGACCTAATTGAAGATCTGGCTTTAAGAAACCGAAAAGGAGAAAGCAACAATACTAAAATTATTCCTACTAGATAGGAAAGGAGATGAATATATGCACAGCAGGGGAGGCGAAAAGACAGAAGAGATGGGAAGAGCTTTAGTAACATTGGGAATTTCTGGAGAGCAATTTATTCAGCCAGAGTTTCAAACCTAGCATTTCAACAGATGTGTTTATTTATAGATCAGGCACTGCAGACAAGGTAATTCATCAGATGGAGTCAGAAGTCAGGGTGAACTGCTGACTTTCAGTTCATGGAAATTAATACTCCGAACCGTGAATGATTGCATTAACCCATTTAGTGATAACTGCAGAACGTATTCAGGAATAAAACATGCATTCCTTCAGCCTGATGTATGCAGGGACAGAGGACACATCTCTCTCCTTTTCTTAGTCTCTCTGTATTTGTGGTATTCAGTGAATATTCCTTACTGTGTGGCCTTACTTTGTCAGATATGGGTGCAGAGCATGTAGAAGCCTGTTAATTCCAGCACTCCAGCAATGATTTGAACACAATCCTCCTGCTCTAACTCCCATATGTTTCAGTGGGAGGTTTACTTAACAAGAAGTTCAGAGCTGTTCTAGGAAGGAGGACTCACATAAAATGTGTGGATAATACTTAAGTAGTGCTTCCAAGATTACTTTTTCTGCCTTTTACAACCTCCACGCACCAAACAGATACAGGCACCACCCAAACTGCATGGTAGAAATTTGCCTACAATTTTAGCTTCCCAGTCATTGTCATCTTTCTGGTCTGTTGCCTGGATTTATTTCTGTCAGAGACTATGGAAATGGGGGAAGGAAGGGGTTTTGATACATGACTGATCTTGTCTTACCATAGGTTTGGAATGCAACTTAGAATATGGTGCTGTTAGGTGCTACCATTTAGACATAACTACAGGAGCAAAGATGCTAAGAAGGAGTGAAAACTAAATGAATGAACAAATATGCTGCTGACTTAGACTGTTTCACCACGCCATTGTACAGTTAACAGCCCATAATGTATTGGGTTTTATCTTTAAAATTTTTAATGTAAGATAATAGGTACCAATCTTTCTGATGTGTAGGTGGCTAACCTCTCAATGCTCATCTAACTTTTTGATCATAATTTATGTATAACATATTCTATTAACCAGTTCTAATGAATACTAAATTATATTAATTTATGCTACTTGCAGTCCTTTCAGCGCTAAGCATTTATGAATGGAAAGCAGGGTTTTCCCTTTTGCCTTTATGAATGGAAAGCAGCAGTTTTCTCTTCTCCTTCCCCAGTGACTTTGAGCCTTATGATGTTAGCTCTGCTATCTCCAACAGGAAAAATACAGCGTGTTAAGAGAAACAACTATGCAATTAAAATCTTTCCATTCTTTTCTGCCCATACCCATAATAAAAGTTCTATGTATGTATGTTCATTCTGTGCTAAAAGCAAAATCAGTGTGTCTGGGACGCTGCTAACAGGGTAGTCTATACAAAGATAAGGAATACTTCTCATGCCTGACAATGTATGATGCTACGTCACCATGATACTGATGCACGCATTCATTATTAACCTCATCCTTAGGTTGTAGTTTCTGACTGTAATTTCTGGATAAATTGTGCTAGATGGACGGTGCTTTTGGCATAGATTCAGATAGAGTGCATTGCAGTTTTCTTATCCATTTTTCCTAAAATGAAAAGAATGAGTCAAAAAATTGGATGTAGCCATTTTGCTTCAACTGCCAGCTCGTTTCTTGATCTCTTTGCAGATACTGCTTCAAGGAATCAGTTAGTAGCAATAGTAAGGGTACTTTTTATGATTATAAAAGATAATAAAAGGAATAATTTTCACAGATGATCTCGATCTTCAGTATTAATCAGTTAATAAAGCCAGATTTAGATAGTATTTCCATCCATAAGTTTTATAATAAAATATGCAGTGCTTAGGTTTAGAAATCAGTTGTTTTTCTTAATGTTTTTACTAATTTTCTCTTTCTGCTCTATCTGAACTATTTTTTTCCAGCATAGTAATCAGACCTGACAGCAACGATCTTTATTTTGTGTCTTGTGATACTGAGTTACAAATAACTCAAATGCTATTGAATAACATTTATATGATGTCTTTCATCCAAAGACTTCCAAGTGCCTTGTGTTCATCAAGCTTCACTGCAACTATATGAATTAAGTATTGCTGTATCAGAGACAGCCAAACTAGAATGTAAAAAGACATAACTGTCTTTTTGAGATTCAGTGCCAGATGCAGATAAAGCTTTCTATCATTCTGCATCAGTTTTGTCTGATGATTAAACTACATATTCCTTTCTCATTTTCTGAAATGTTTGGTAATGAACTAGATTGAACAATTAAATTAGGGGTTGTGTAGAAGCTACCGTTTCCTGCCTGATGTATTGTTAAACATAGACTGATAAGGCAGAAGATGGTGGTCCATGATTTAAAGATATAATCATGAGATGATATAACTAGACAGTTATTTCAGGTCATTTTATTATGTGATGATGTAATGAAAACTACTCACCTTGAAAATTAAAGGAGTTTTCTTAATACCTGTGGAAGCACACCTGTGCATACAGTATCACTCCCTGTTTCAGGTGTATTACAGGCAGTGTGCCCTTTCTGGCTAGTGAAGCTTTATGTACATTCAGAAATAAATTTGTCATTTGATAAAATGCCCTTTTATTAAGACAGTCCTCTAAAACCCTCTAATACATGTCAGTTGTACATGACTTGATAAATGATAATGCTTACTTCTCAGTGTTTGTAAAGATGCACTGAGCACATCTTATCCCTATAGTGCATTAAGTTTGACTTTCATCTTTTCTGACAAATAATTTGAATCTGGAGGCAACAGATTGCAATGGTAAGTTTTATATGCATAATATGTGCATGTGAGAGTATAAAGTACAAAAATACAAACGTAATATTAGACAAAGGAACCTGATTTGCATAACCATCTAGGCAAAAAAACCCAAACCACCTCTTAAAAATCCTTTCTCATCTGATTTGTTTTCAGACCTTCCTTTCAGTTTGTGTTATGCATCCAACTGTGAAAAAAGAATGTGCTTTCTATTTCTTTAACCAGATAATGCCTTTTTTTAGTTTTCTTATAATGTTTTGAAGGAGATTTTTTAACTGCAGAATGAAAAGTACTTTCTGTGCCTGTTGGTGCTAGTCCAACAAAAACTGCTGAAAAATGATGTTTTCTGCTTTTGGAAGAGGTGTTGGGTTCACTGTATTTGGGTCATTCCTAGAGTTAGCCACTGAAATGCTGGTATGTAGTAGGCACCACCATCATGAAGAAGTAGCAGTACTGAGGCTGAAATACATGATTGCTTCTGGAGACAATCTAATCATAAACCCCCATGATTGTCAGACAGATGCACAGCTCTCTGTGCTTCCACAGAAAGTGGTCCATTGCTTCCCCTACCATAATCTTCCTACTCAGCACCTGTAGGAATGTTATGTTACTAGGATCATAGAATCAATCATTGAATGGTTTGGGTTGGAAGGGACTTTAAAGATCATCTTGTTCCAACCCTCCTGCCATGGGCAGTGACACCTTCTACTAGGTGCTGCATATCAGGTTGCTCAAAGCCCCATCCAATCTGGCCTTGAATACTGCAGAAACTGCAGTAACTCAGTAAGTTACTAGAATACTGCAGAAAAAAAAAGTGTAACATAATGCTAGTAACACAGGACCAAGATGCATGGCCCATCAAAATTAAATGCATTTGTGACATCACCAAGTCAGTAAAAATGCTGAACCACTAATTCTTATTTGTCTTATGAAAAGCAAAGGACCAAACCCATTCATATTATTTCTTGCTATGAAATACCTAGACTTCTGCAATTGCCTTCACTAGAGTTCTTGCCCCCTTTTGTAAATGGAATACAGCTGTGATGCAGAAGTAATGTCTTGATAATAATATAATGATGGATATTAAAATTATATCTAAACTAGCAAAACATTGAGAGCATTCATATTGATAATACTTTATGATTAATTCATAAGATGAAAATGAAAGTACAAAGATAGAATGCTACCTCATTAAAAAATGAAAGTAGAAAAGCCCAAGTGAGTAATACCCCTTCTAAAAATGTAACTCATTAATCTTGACTTTGCCAGGAAATGCATATCGCCAGGTTTACATGAGAAATGGTTACAGTGTTTGCAGTGGAACCATAGAACTAAACACAGTTATCTCTTTAATTCAGTGAGTTATGTGTTAGGTGAAGAAAAGATGAGAGTTTTAGGAAGACGAAGACAGTAGAAAAATGTGCAGTAGGTACTCATTTGCACACTATAGCAGGATAAGAACCAACTCATCTAACACTATATTTTCTGTCACAATGCAAATAATTGTACCAGTGCATATGAGAGGGATGTATCTCTGTCAGTTGGGTGCAGCTGATAGCTTTAACCCTGGTAATTTATGTATTTCACTATAGTGTCAACAACAGAAGGTGTGTACATTTGGTAGTAGTATATTTATGGTATTAAATGATTTACTTCTAATATCCACAAGCATCAAAGATTAAAATATGAAAGGCAAATTACAGTTGAATCCACATATATAAGCAGCACTTCTCTTCAATGTTCTTTGCATAATGTCACATTTTAAGAGCTGCTTTTGCCTTTGTGTTGGAATTTAACAATCATGTCACTTTAGTGACTTCCCTGTTTCATAGTAGGAAATCATCACTTTCCAGCATTGGAACAGGGCCTGGTTTATATTTCCTAGCACACAGCTCCAAGATTTGAAGGACTCTGTATCCCACTATCAGTCTCCATACCATTCATAATCTTTTGGTTATTAAGTAAGCCATTGGTTTTCTTTTGAGAGGAAGGAATCTGCATGTGTAAATTTTTTGTCAGAACTTAAACTTATTTTTGAGAAACTGGGTTTCAGCCTCTGCTGGTTTTTGAATGCATATAAAAGCCAATATATTGTACTTACACTAAATTTGTTTTTCATAACTACTTTTGGGGGTATCCCTTTAATAAATAGTCCATAGATCTCTGAAAATAAAAGCTGCAAACTGAAACCCACTGACTACAGTTTCTTCATATGAGAGAATGTCAAATGGTTCTTTAAGGCCATTCCATTCCGGGGTTTAATACAATAATGCAAGTTTTCCTTGGTTTCAGAGTATTATCTAAAATAATCCGATTTGTCTTTCTATTCTGAAAAGAAAAAAAACATTATGTGGTAATAGCACATCTCCTTTGTCTCAGGAATCCAAATGAACATTGTTCTAATTTTGTGAATAGTGCATATTATCAGCAGCTTTACACTGAAAAAAATGCATTTGTAAGAGTGTTAGATATGCATATATGTTATATATACACAGAATACGTTTCTAAGGAACTCTTCATTTGTAATCCAAAAGGATAGTTAAACATGACTCATTCTGTAATTAAACTGAGAGAATATCTGCCAAAACATTTGTTAACGTTTGCTCAATTTAGAATTGACTGACTTTTTTGCTCTCTTTTTTTGGTATGCTTTTCTTTCTAAGATACTTTAACAATGTATTGACTCTTAGAAATATTCAGAGAAATAAAATCATGTCTCATGTTAAAAGACTAATTTTAAGAAAGGAAAAATATTTTTTGACTACAAATAGAATAATCCTTTCACTTCCTCACATAGCAGTTGTTTTCAAGGTTTTTTATTCCAGCCTTATTTTGAAGAACTGTGTTAATCCAGTGAAGGGACAGAGGAGGTTATATTGTTCTTATGTATTCAAAATTTCAGTTTTTAAGTAATGAATGAATACAATGCTCGTGAGTAAACTGTGGAAGAAGGATTTATTCACAGAAATTATTTGGTGGGATTCATTGTGGTCCTAGAGGTCCAATGCACATCCTGTTGCAAGAAAAGAAAAGAATATTAGAAGAAATATAACAGGTGGAGCTATCAAGCAGGAATTAGTGGGCAGAAGAACTGATTACAAGTCTGCTGTAACCAAAAGTGAGACTTAGGAGTATGCTCAGACGAGTGAGAATGACACTGATGCAGTCAGTATCAAAATAAACATCTCATGGGTAATTTATCAACACAAAATAATAAAAAGTATATGCTTTATGCCTTTTCAAAGCAATACCTGTGTTGTGGAGTTAGTAATACCTGCTGTTAAAGCATAAGAAAAATCCTTATTTACACAGTTCTCTCTCATTAAGAAAGGATGTTTTTGTGACTGGACCTTTATGCTTATAGTCGATTATAATTAGAAACATATAACATGGAGAATTACTATTTTTTTTTCCGCTTGGAATAGCACACTGTAATCCCCTGGCAACCTCATTTTCAGGCTGACAACTGTATATGGTAATGCTGAGAGTTATTCAAATGGAAATGCTCTAAATTTTACTATATCAACAGTAGGCTTAGCAACTTTGATACTTGGAAGAATTGCAGAAAAATGTGAAATATTTCTAGCTGGGAAGGACAGCATATTGTCTTAAATGTGGTTAAGATATTTAAATGTGTATTAATTCTTCTAAAAGAAGAACTAGTTGTGCAGTGAACAAAGCATTAAACATAGGTACTGTAGTGATTTCTTATTTAACCTCAGGTAAGCATTAGCTACAGTGTAAAGGATGAAGAATTCTTAACCCAGGAGTAAAAAATCCTGAACATCTGTCAACCTGGTTGAGCTGCGGGTATATCAGAAGCCTTTTGTGTTAGCAGCATTGCTGGAAGAGTTCTGCTTACATAGCTTAGGAAAGGATCCTTGAATTACTTCAACCTGTATAACAAAGCTCCTGTGCTCACTAGTAGCTGCTGAAGTGCCTTGCCTTCTCTGGAGTGTTTAGATGGAAACCTTGGGCTGCTGTGCAAAGGTTAAAATGGTGCATCTTTCACCATCTGCTCTCTTCACTCTGCTGTTCTGATGTGGCACAACTCGTTTTGTCATAGGAGTAGGTAGTAGGAAAAATGTATTTTACTTGGAAGTATTGACAATTCCTGTGTTTTTTGTCCAGATCCAGATCATGCTGTTAACAACTATTTGTAGCACTGGTTTCCCAGCAAAATCAACTGTTTTGCTCTACGTGTCTGTGATTTGAATGGTATAATGAATGCTTGGTCTTAATACAAAATATCACAACTATCAGGAAATGTTTCATCCATCTACATGCACAAAGCCAATTATGCATAACAGATTATGACATGAAGGGCTTATTACAGTTTGTTTGCAGAAGCAGTAAAGAACAGATTTATCTTTGTTTGCCCTCAAAGTGCTGTAGTTCCTAGGGTTGCATCTCCCTGCTTAGTAGCTGGTTTTAAATAGGAGAAAGCATAGAGGAAGACTATGCTTTGTGAAGTCTCCTTTATTTTCAGCATTCCAAGAAATCATAGAGTGATTTTGATTGAAAATTGTCCTCATAGAGTATAGGGGATTGTTTATACAGATAATTTCAATTATTTACAAATGACATTACATCTACTTATACAAAGCTCAATCTTGAAACTAGTACTTAGTCTTAACAGTTGTACCACCATAAACAGGTTTTACTGTAAGGTTGTTCTCCCCACCTCAGCTAACCTCCATCCTTCCAGGTGACTAAGGTGTGTAATGATACAGCTTTAAACATGTTTTGTGCAAAATAGATGGCACCTGTAGCATGTTCTGTCTCCCCAGAGAAACCTACCACTGTAGGAAATTTATTTGGTTATTTCTATTTTGCACTTAGGTAGGCAGTCTTTCTTGACTGACAAAATAAATGTTTATTCTAGGAAGGAGTTATCAGTAAAAGAGGAAAACAGCATGTGAATCTCATTTTTCTCTGAGAATTTAAGTGCTTGGATTCTCTTTCTTTAATGCACACTTAACATGTTCGACCTCGTCATAAGTTCTTTGGCATAAGTCTTTCTTACACTGCTTCTTTTCTGGATGCATTTTGAAGGTTTTGGTTGCAATGACCATGATTTCATATTTTTAGTCCTCATTTCCATGTACAAACTCTTCCCAGGTGGCAGCACTTTCACAAATAGGCATAGGATTCATGAGGCGGCAGGATCTCAGAGTGTTTTACTTGTGGGAGGCCTTATTCAGGTAGCTGAACAAATTTTGTAAAAGCTTCACTGGGAAACACAAGGAAAAATTTTTAAGTGCAGAAATAAGCTTCCATTTGGCAGATATTAAATAAGTCACTAGTTCACAACAAGGTAAACATCTGCAACAATTACTTGTAAAATCACCATGTGGTCTAAGAAACTAAGCCAAGAAGCTGCTGCTGTATTATTATCAGTTTCTATGAATGTTTTTTTCTTGACTAGAAAACTGAAGATAGAGACAGTTGTTTCATTTCTGTGCTTACCTTCTTCTTAACAAAAGTCAGTATAACGCAGCAGTAATGATGTATTTTACATCTGGCATTCACCCTCCATCTTTCCTCCACTGGGGTAGGTCTGAAAAATCTGTAGGTAAAGAGATAGCACACTATTTCAGGACCCTGATGGACGGAGCCCATCATGGCTATGAAATATATGGGAATTTGGATCAGATTTTGTCCAAATTTAAACCAGTGTCCTTGCCCTGACCATATGTGGAACATTTCTAACAGTACAATCCAAGGCTTAGATGTTGTTTATGTGACATGGTTATGTACTTCCTAGAGAGACAAACTATTTCTTCCTTCTTTAAAAAAAGCCTAGGCTAGGAAAAGTCATTACTTTTTTTTCTGAACACGTCATTCTTCTGACACCAGCTGTATGCTACCTTCTGTTAACCCAGTTTTATTTTAGTAAGAAATATCTGAACCAGGAATTCTGGTACTTGCAGTGACTATGGTACATTTAGTATTTCTAAAAATGAACCTAGAATCTAATCAGAACCATTAGACATTCTGGCTGTTGTGCTGTATCTTCTTAAGTGTACCACTGGAATAAAATCTATGTCCCTTAAGGTAGTGTACAAGGAATAGAAGAAATGTAAGAAAAGGTGTTGCTCACTATGTGTAGTAAGATATTTTGAAACACCCAGCATGATGGATATAAGGGAGATGTATTAAACTAATATGCCTGATCTCTATGAGGAAAAAATGGAAGAAATCCAGAAAACCCACAATCTAAGGACTGAAAAAAAATACCCTAGAAAAATCAGCTTATTATTTTAAAGCTAATTAAAAAAGCTGTCTGAGGACAGAGCTGGCTGGTTGAGAACACTAGGACTGGCACAGTTAATCTGTTTGTTTTCAGATTTACTGCCTTGTAGAAAATGTTATATAAATATGTGCTGTTTCTTAAATAAATATTCTACCAAGGCCTTTGGAACAAAGAAAAGAAATTGAAACTATTAGCATTATTATTGTTGCTGTTGGCTGCCTGAAATCCCAAAACAGGATTGTAATTGATGTTGAGAATCCAAGGATTTTGGCTTCCTGATTTTATATTTAAGAAGTACAAAGCCATTAGCATTATCATCTGCTTCTTAATCAATATGACAAATTAAGAATGGGTCCCTATGGTCCCTCTGATTAAAGCATCTTGAGGTTTTCTCTGGTATCAGAAGCCTGCAAGCCAAGAATAATTTCTGTGGAAATTCACCAAGTGAATTTGCCCTATAATTTGGTAGCCCTGAACCTTAGCTTTGTAGCAAGGTGACTCGCAGATGTTTCCTGAATCCAGCTTGAGAAAGATTTTTGCTGAATAGGTTTTCTGAATGAGTCTAGACCCTCATGCACTTTGAAAGAATCCATGCTTGGTTTGTAGGCATTTTGCCTTTAATTCTCTGGGAACTCATCAAACTCAAGAATTCAGATAAAACCTCTAGGTACTTTCTAGAGAAACTTCGCTTCTCTAGAAAATTTCCATATGCTTCAGTTATGGTACAGGAATAATTATTATGGAAAGGGGAAACTTGAAGAAAGTTTCTAATCATGTTGTAAGGATTGGATGAGAATCATATGGTGACAGTTGAAGTCATGTAAATCAGGCCTTGGTCCAGGAGATAATTTCAGGCGGTGAGACTGCTGAAGTGTGACTGATGACTGAATTTATCACAAAGGCAGTGGACTTGTCACTTAAAATCCTTAAGGCCAAATTGGTTCTTTTTGAATTTTTTTGTTTATTCATTGTGGTGATGGAGAGACCAGTCAGGACATATGACTAGGCATTGGTCCTTTCCAGCAGTTTTTATGGCTTTGAATCTGTTTAATTTTCCTTTTTTTCATGAGCCATAAGCAGCACAGGAATATTTATTTTCCTATTATGTGCTAGGAAAACTCATTCAGATGGTGAACACATGGGAATCCAATGCCTTGTATAGGCATCTGTAACACCAAGAAAAAAAGTTTGCAATGCATTTTTTTTGTGATGCATAATTTGGTTTTAGATGTCCTGTGTTTATGGAAAATAAAAATCGGAATTAAACTGTCATGAGCTATCAGAACGTGTTTTCCAGAGTTATACTAAAAATGGAAGCTGTAATCCTTAAATGATTACAGGAATATCCTTTAGAAGTGGGGAGGCAATACTTCACCCGTATTAACCCTGCAGTGACAAGCATGTTATCAGAATTCCATTTCTAGTTCCACACATCAAAAATAAGAGAAAAATATTAAAAATGATTCAGGAAGGAGCTATGAAAAAACATAAAGCTCTGGAAAATATGGCTTGTAATAGTAGATTGAACTTTGTTCAATCTCTTTATTTGGGAAAGAATAAGAGGTAAGTTAACCTTAGTCAAAATATATCTATCCCTACTTAGAACGTCTGAAATCTGAAAATGTCTATATATTTTATTGTGATTTTACTTTTGAGCTATAGCATTAGCTGAGGTACTTACAGCATACTATATTACAGTATATTGTAGGAAAGAGTCCAGTCTTTTGAATCAACCATTTTCTGATCTGCAGTCAACTACAATTGAACCATAATTGTGCCTTATAAATTCATTTTAAACATGTGATCTGTGAAAAGGTAGAATATTGAGAGTATTTTCAGTGTAAAAAGCCTGTGTTACTTGCTTCTTTCATTAAAATGACTATTTTCTTATATTTGGGATAACACTTTGGTAGAAGAGTAGAATGGGTGTTTAAGAATAGTCTGCCAGGTGTTTTGCATTATCCATGTAAACCTATGCAGACATTTTCTTGAGATGCAACTGTGTTAATTTTGTTATTCAGCTGGTGAAGTAGTAGACTAAAATGGTACGCTGAACAAAATTAATTTCTCTGATATTCTTAGCATTTATCTATTTAGTCATAACATGTTGTGCTTTAAAAAAGTCCCTTTGTCTTTGTTCCAATTCACTTTATATGTCTCTGCTATAGTTGTTAGGGATAAAGAAAGTGTTGATTATAGGGTTTTTTTCATGTTCTATAAAAATTAATATTATTCCACATTTGAAAATCTAATACAAACTTAGCATCCAGCAAACAAGAATGTAAATGTAAATATGAGACTGAGTTGGTGCTTCAAGAATATGTATACAAATTCATATCTTTTCTGATTTGTCAAGCATAACTGAGTCCCTCAGGGAAATTATGCTTGGCCAGTCATACTGGTGAATATGCAAAAATACTGAGAAAAATAACTGAAATAACTGGTCTTGTGTTGGTAATGTTTTGGGTGTTGTGGGTTTTTTGGTTTTTGGTTATTTTTTTAGTTTGTGCTGGTTAATAGCCTATCAAAATTGACTAATTTCAAATTACAGCATGTATGAAAACAGATTTCCCTTAGCTTTAAATACCAGATTACTTCTGTTCCTATCATATTTTCTTGCTCATTTTTCTTTCAGGAAATTGTTTTGGTTATTACCCATCAGATTGCAATTTTAAGGATATTATTTGCTAAATAAGATGTCACATCTTCAAAAGTGTTTTATTCCTTTAAAGCTGTTTCCACATTGATATTTTAGAACCTTTCATTCATCTTTAACTCATGAATGACCTTTGTCAGCTGTCATTGTCAACTAGGGATCACTACTCTTGACAGTTGCTGTCAGTTCTGAAGAGATGTAAATCCCTATGCCGTCTTCCACAGGGCTGGAAAACACATCTCTGAACTGTGGAATACATCAAGGAATAAAAACAACCGCCCACATGCACAGTAAATACTATTTCTTTAGAAAATAGCTTGCCCTACTTGCTATCTAAAATAGTCACAAATATTAAATGTGCCACAAGTTTAAAATAGATCAGAGTGACATTTGCATCACATAATAAAAGGAATGGTGAGATGTCCATAGCGTGGCTTGGTTAAGAGATTCTGTGTAGTGCAGTTAAGCACAAAAATATGGGGAGATTGTTGTTGACTTCTGGAAGTAACTAATCAGATTTTTGAGAGGGGAGTGCATTTTCAATTAATCTTCCTTCAATTAATCCTTCTTAAAAGGACTGGTAAGCAATAGAAAGATTCCTAATGCTTATAGTAAGATGATTGAAAGAATTCTAAGATCAGGATTCATTTGAAGTTAAAAAGACATATTAGACAAAGCCATCTGGCTAAATAATTTATTCATATCCTAAACTACAGTTTCTAATTTTTGCAGTCAAAAGCAGTGAATAGTACACAATACTGTCTTTGTAGTATTTAACAAGGAATTGTTCACAAATTTGTAGTAATTAAAGAATTTGGACTTGTATACTAATGTATACTAATTGGTGCTAATTTGTTTTTTTTAACAGGTACCTATTGTAACAGTATTTGACCAAGAAGCCTAGAGATCAACGAATCATCACAGAACAAAATTATTTGAGAATGCACCTAAAATCTTCACTAGGCTGACAAATTAAAGGACAGGTCTGATTCAGAATTATATAATCCTAATTTTATTTTTTAGGTTCTCAATCGGAAATGGAGGAAACCACTAGAAGCCAAGACAATGCGTATGTTGTTTAACATGATCATAATTTTTGAAAACTTTTGAAACATAATATGTTGAGGAGGTTCAACTGGTGCTTAAGTGTAATGACAGATTTAGGACCCAATGACACAGCTTTATTGCTTGTCAGAAAATGTCAGCCAAATCAGTCTCTTGCAGCTCTTAAATTTGTATACCTAAGTGTGTCCATGTTTCTGTGTGCATGTGTGCCTGCATGTCCTCATATATCTAGAGAGAGAGCTATACTCACGTATGTTCAAGAGATTCATTTAATATATGTATGTTGATTATTTTTTCCCCTGAATTAAGGTTGCTAGGCTGAATCAGTACCTTTCACTACTGTTAAACCCCTCTGTTAAGGACTTGGGATAGTTTCTTAAGTATGCTGGAAAGCAGATACAGAGCAGGAGAAACTCACGAATTCTTTCTTCCTCCTTTTTCTTCTGCGTGACTGCCATGGAGGAGTAGAACATGAGAGGGAATGGCAAGCTCTTAGCCCTTTTCTCTACCATTCTAATTTTCTTCCTGTTCTTTAATCTGTAGGTTTACTGTGCAATCTTGGAGAATCAGGGATGCAAATTGTGACTGATAACGTGATGAGTTTTCTTTTTCACTTACTGTGTGCCTCTCTGTCTATGAATTTGCATTAAAGTGAGGGTTAACCTGGCAAAACCTCTTTTCCTGTAAAGAATCAGACAAAAGAGGGATAACAGTTATTTCTGTAGCTTTTGAGGAATACAGTAAACATAAGATTCAATCAGGGAAACTTTTGTTAAAAATTGGTCTACTGTTCTATGAATGTTACCTCCTGGGAGCAACAGGGAACTTAAAATTTGTGACACTAGAACTGAGGTCTGACAGCAGGTGGAATTGCTGGGACTGGTAATGAGACATTTTGTGAAACCAGTAACACAACAGGTGATAGCTGAGTGCTGATCTTTGCTTTGTACTTTCATTTTCAACCATGCGTTTTCTACTCAAACTGTAATCATACTGTGTTAAGTTTCAGCTCTTCAACTGAAAAATATTTTATAATTTTTTAAAATATTTTACTTTATTTACTATTGTCTAACTAGGAAACTAATTTCATTGTGTTGTATGTGGAGACAAGAGAGGCAGCCTTGTATCTGAGGAAAATATCTTTAATATTTCCTACAACTAATAAACAAAACATTTCCATTCCAAACCCCAAGAAACAAGCTTTTCACATGCATACACAGTAATTTATCAACAGGAATGTTTATATTGTTCAGAGAATCAGAGGCATTGTAAGCTATGTACAGAACTGAAAATAAGCAGAATGCTCTTTTACTTCCATGTGACAGTTACCTGGAAGAAATTAGCCCTAAGATCTGTGGACTGAGGAAAGAATAATTTCTTTTTCTGTTTCTTCCCTAACATACTAAAATGACAAAGAATTATTTTCAGCTTTTGAGAATGAAACTCCTACAACGAAGCCTGAAATTCAATTGAACTATAAGTGGGCAACCAAGGGAGTGTTTATGGTTTACTCTCTTCTCTTTCAGGAAGCCCAAACCATCAGAGAAGTTAAATCTTAAAAGCTTCAATCGGCTGACATTACTGATTAATAAGAAGCTGCTTCCACAACCCAATACTAAAAGCTAAGACCAACCTGGTCCCAAATGAACAATCTTCATGCCAAGAGTCTTATTCTGCCATAAATCCACAGGTCCATCTTACATTGATGTCAGTAGAAATTCTCTGGTAAACTAGAGTAGTATCTATCCCTATGGAATTACATGATTTAGGTCTCAAAGGACATCTAATAAAAGAAATATGTGACAGTTGAAACAAATTAGTCATTCAGAAACATTAAGTGCCTCTTACACTGGTGAAACAGTTGTAAAAGGAATATGGCATTGATTTTAAAGTAAAAATCCAGACAAGATTTTTCAGAGAAAGTCTGAAGGTATTTGAACAATGCCATTAATATAATTAACAATTAGAATGTGAAACAGAAGAGGTTGCTAACAGTTGAAGATATCCCCAAAGGGAAAGACACAGGACTTTTTTTTCCCCCACAGATTTGCCTTTCACCATTATTGCTTTTTTGATATGCCACACACTATGTACCACAAGCACAGCTCTGTCTCCTTTTACCTTTTCCTGAGAAGCCTATTAAGTTGTTGGAAAATCAGCCACCTCCAGGACTGATAGTTCATTAGCTATTGTATAGAACAGGGCAGTCCATCAAGTTGTGAGATTAAATTGATGATGAGAAAATACTTCAGAATTTGGATCCGAATTACAAATATATTTTTCTTTAAAGTTCAGTTTGGGATTGAAAATTAGACTTCATTTTATCCACCTCTAGTTCAAAGTTTAAAAGGGAATTACCATAAGCACATTCAAATGCCTTTCTTTCCATGTCTCTCTTTAATCAGCTGTCACAGAGAATCTTGCTTGAACAGGACTACTTATCAATACTGGTTAAAAAAAAAAAAAAAGATTATTTTTCGATTTGTTTTCAGTATGTTTCCTCTGTTTCTTAATTAGTTTTTAAAAAAGATCTAAACAGACCTGTTAGAAGAGCTCTTGGAAATTAAAAGCATATGTTCCCTTTAAATCAATGTTGACATTTTTTGAGTTTCCTGATTATTTTTAGACAGCTCAGCTGTCCTCCAGTCTTCCTATTTCTCTTGACAGAGGAATAAAATGGAGGGGGGTTGGTGGTGGTGTGCCAAATAATGGAAAATTTGCAAGAACTCACAGGACTTGTTCTTGTGTTTAATTATGAATTACATAGTTCTATCACTAGTATTAAAGCAGTTGCATGCTTTTGAAATTACCATTTTCTATTATTTTGATGAAATACCTATTCCACAAAATCATCACAGAGCATTAACAAAATTGAAGCAGTTTGATGTTAATGGCAATGTGAGTATAACTGATTATTTCAATGCTCAGTAAGTTAAGAAATACCATTTAGTGATGATGTAATTCCTAGAAATACCTTTTGTAAGAGTAAAGAATGACTGATGTGTAGTACCAAAAGACTAGTCAGATGATACTGAAGCTGAAGGTAGTACAGTAAGAAAGAGGCTCTTGCAGTAACTTCATTGCCTCTTATTCTACTAAATACCTTCTTTCTTACAGTGAATTCCAGTTTCAAATACTGCTTTCACAGAAGTGCTTTTCCAGAGATCAGCTGCTAACCTTACCATAACTCCGTATCCGTTTACTAAATCAGCACTTTGTAGTAACTGTCTCTGGGTGAAGGTACCTTGCTGTTCTGTCAGAAAGTGGCTCTGGAGCTTTAGTAGAACAGTTGTGTTACTTGAATCAAAATCCTGACTGTGGTCATAGCCGCAATGCCTGAGCTTATCTGTTTTACTTTATGATGTACTTTATTTGAGCTACTGTCTTTTGGGAAAGACATGGGGGTTCATAGTGCCTCTCTGAACTAAGCAGCTGGGGTACGACATGTTTTCTGCAAGATCAACAGCAATTTGCAGTCTACTACCGACTTCAATGTACTTAATGTGGTGAAGGTGACATCTGCAAAGTGATTTGATAGTTTCTTGCAATGGCACTGAAACTGAGCTCTGATTCAGTAGTTGAATTGCCCTTGTGTTCTGTACGGCATTAGACTTCTGTTGCAGACAAAGCCTGAAGAAATTGTAATAAGCTAGAAGTCTGTGGCAGATATGAATTCAAATAAATATTCCCTTTTAACTAAAGCTTGCACCATTTTTCATAGTAAAAGATTCTTTGCAGATGCTAGTTAATTGAATATTTCATCATGGTGTTATATCATTGCAAACGTAAGATATTTGTGACAGTGCAGTTAATGAAAACCATCAACTGCATTAAATATCATTACTTTAATCAGTCTTTAGTGAGGTATTCTATTCAATGATCTCTTGTTCTGTTGCTTACTGCAATAAATCAGGAAATCATTAATGACAAACCATAATCCTTATCACTATTTCCAAGAACTCCGGCAAGGTTTGCAAAGCTTTTGAGGTAAACATTTCAGATGACTCTCTTTTGCTGTTCTTGAATGTACATCAGTTCTGCTGGTTAACCCAATGCAACCGTCACTTGTTTTTCTTTCAGTTCAGTTGATCAGTGGCTGAGATGACTCATTTTCACCCATCTTTAAAATTAGGTTACAGCTTTGAAAAAGAATTTTGGAACACCGAATCACAAGAGAGAGAAATACATTTTGAAAATTGGCATTATATCTCAAATTTTTTCCTATTCTGAAATCCAAAGATAAAGATCTAATGTAGAAAATTATTTATGTGTAATCTTTTACATACTGCTGAAGAAATGGCAACACACTGTAAAACCAGAGAGCCACCTCTAATTCCCATGTCACTGTGGACAATAATGCCATTTCCTTGTTGGGAAAGTATTTTTTCTACAACGGCAGTCTTCTGTTTAACTATATTTGGTACATACACCAGTTATTTTTTTTAACTTCAACCTGCACATTGCAAGTAAGATAACAGAATATTTTAAAACCTTATTTAGTAATGGTGCAAAACCACACATCCATCTAACTAAACTTTTTAATGTGTCCTGTGGAGTTACTAGAATGCTGAAAATATTCTATAATTCTATACATTCTATTATATAATGCATCAATAAAAGATATCCCAAGTTTCCTGCTTGTTGGTAGTAGCTAGGACTAGATATTTTTAAGGAAGATGTAAGATTGCTTTTGCAGACAGATGGGGAGTAATGTGATCCACATTAGGTCACATTGAATCTTCAATAGATTAAATTGACTTGGAATCTAAACCTTAAAATGTGAAGCTTAATGATTTCCTGCAATTTTGTTATCACATTCATGGACATTTACACAACTGTATACTTTCATCTTATTTTTTATTAAATTTTTGCAACAATTAAAACAAAACCAGTAATTTTCAGTTTTCCACCTTTCCTAACAATTAAAAAACACAGTTATTTTCAATTTTCCACCTTTCCTTTTTATTGAATGCTCCCTTTTCTTTGTGTCATAAACCCCCACCCCAGACCCTAATTGTGCTTTCTCTACACCATTTATTCTGTACTGGTTTATTACATACCTCCTTTGGTAATTTTCCACAGTGTTCTCTGACATCATGGCAGATAATTCATGGACACACTTTTTCACAGACCAGACTGAAAAAAATTGCTTTCAGGAGAAACTTCCTTCTAAATCAAAGTTGCTAAGTTTCCATTGATGTAATAAAAACATAATAATTTGTGCCTGCTCTGACACCTGTCTTCTAAAAATACGTTAACAATGAGAGATTTTAATTTGCTTCCTGAAATACTTCTATGTTGACACAACATATTGACATAGAAGTTTAGTTAAGACATTGACTTGACACAGACATTATTGACATAGAACTTCAATTGCAAAAAGGTCATCATCTGCAACTGTAGTTGATCATTTACAGAAAAATCTTGAGTGTCTTGACTTGGGAATGTCTGTGGCAATGTTCTGTCTATTTGTCCCATTCCTTTGTCCTATTTCAGATGGTCCACATCTGAGAGAAGAGGCGAAGAGTATCTTCTTGCAGATTGCTTGTAAGCAGATGGCAGAGTCCTTCTTGAAAGATTCAAGGTATGAATTTATACTGGATAATACTTACTGGGATACTTTCAAGGTAGCAAAACCAGAGCAAATAGTTGACAATGTTTCCAAAAAAATTGACAAAACTACAAAGTAATGTTCCTGTGTATATGATTTGGGAACACTTTGTGAGCTCTAATTTAGCAAGGATAATCTAGAATATAGAGTAGTTTAATGTGACTTGTGAGATTTGTGTTCATTATCTGGTTCAGCCACAGACCTCTACATAGTGCATTCTGTTTAAAATGAATGCATTACTCTCCATCTCACAGGGCTGGTAAACAGATGAGACTTGTAAGGACTCTGGATTGCAGGAGATACTCTGCTGATATGCAATATAAATATCTAGTTCAGCATCTAACCCTGTGTTGTCTATGCAAAGGCATACTCTGATTTAAATGGATTAGCGGTGTGCATGAAGTTAAACATGTCCACAAATGTCTGCAAGGCTTTAGATATTCAGTGCACTCATTACCTCAATTTGTTTTTTCATGGAATTTTTCCAAGTATCTCATCTAATCAGATCCTCCTGGAGGCACAACATATGCCCACAATAGCATGAGCTATATATAGCTCCTTCCAAAATGATGAAAGATCGATGGAACATTTTTATTGCCAGTGCATGTATGTGTCTGAATTGTCCTGTAGGAATTAAAACCCCTTAATGAGATCACAGTGTGAATTTTGATGGGTATAAAACTGGGTTAGAAGTGCAATTTTTTACATAAAAGCACTATAATTTAATATAATGTATAAACAAATATATAGTAATGTATTATAAATAATAAAAATTAGATAAAGGTATTTAATTATAGACTGATATAATTCTATTTAAAAATAAGCTTGACACAATCTCTTGTATTCTAATTACAAATATGATCCACAAATATATAAAACCGGTATCATTATGCTGAATGAAAATCAGCCAGATGTTCTTCATTGAAGATATTTACCCTAGTAGTAAAGCATGTTTGTTTCAGGTACTTCTTAATTACTAATCTTTGGTATTTAGGCTTGATATGCAGATGGCAAATAGCCCAAAAGAATTCTATTCTCAGTAATGCTGTTGTAAATCTGTTGAATTACTCTGTGTTACTGAAAGTAGAGTAGAATGTGACAAAGGTTTATGGCCTATTTCTGCTGCCTTTGTTGCTTTCATCTTCAAAAGCAGTCATAGGAATCAATGAAAGTATGTAAGAATTATTACTTGAAACATGTAAACACAGCAGAATCTGGCTCTTTAGAGCTTGGAAGTACTCAATAGTAACTCCCATTTACCTACCTTATTGGAATTGTTTTCAAACAACAGAACTAAGAAAGTCAATCTTGCCACAGAGCTGTCTGTGAAATGCCAATATTATTACTGAATATCATTACCTGCTAAAGAAATTAAGCATGAAGCAGCTGAAAATGAATTGGCTAGCATTCTGAATCCTTTAATTAATGTCTTTGTTTCTAGATAGGCAATTCCCTCTTGGCCTTGCCATTCAATATATTTTCACACCAGATGAAAGGATGGTGCTGTGAAAATAAACATTAAACATTTTTTTTCCTTATGATCATATGTCACTTTAAAATTATATTGTAGTTCAGAATAGCAAGATGGAAGTATTCAAATACCGTTAGGATGTTCAAGCAATGGAGAATATCGATGAATGCAGTTTCAAATGAACTTAATGTGTCTGAAATGCCAGATGCAGTATTAGTAATGGTGGTAGAGAAGTAATATAGTTCATGTGGATTTTGAATTTTAACATAATTTTACTTAAATAATATGTGTATGGTCTACATACATGTGTACACATATGCTCACTTTATCAAAAGTGAATTCTGATTAGATAATGCAGTTATTGTTATTTTCATTGCTGTCAATGAAAATTCCAGGCTTCAGCTGAAAATCATATTTAGCTCCAGATAGTCTCAGATTTTCAAGGTAAAATTAAGGTAGATTTTCAAAACTATTTTATTCATTAAAAAAACCCAAAATATTTAAAATATAATATTAATTTACTTCTTCACTTCCTGTGTGTTCATTTGAACATATTGCTGCTTGCAAACACATGCAAGCACTAAAAAGACTTCAGGTTACAAATGAGTTACAAGCAGCAAGACTATAAGAAAAGACCAGGCAGGATGGTTTCTTTATTTAAAATACACTGTGTTTCTTCACTGCTTGCATTCCCATTGTGGTTGGGAAGGTTTGGCATTTCTTTGCTATCTGGATTTGCCACTACACAGAAGTTTTCCAACTGTATAACTGGAAGAGAACAAAACAGTGTGTGGGATTAAAGCTTAAATGTTGCCCAGATTGATACCCTGTTTTACCTCTCAAAATCCAATTCAGTATCAATGAAAATAGAATTGGCTGCCATGAAAATAAGTCAAGTTCTTCCATTTCTTTCTTGTGCTTTTCTTTAACTTTCCATTTTTTTAGGGATGCACATGAGCCTGGAGAAATATTAAAAGTTTTGAGTATCACAAATTATTCTGCAATCCCAATCAAGAACATTTCTATCAGGGGGTTTCATGCTTACTCCACAAAAAATGATTGAACCTATAAATGGCAATGATACCAGTGACATAGAGAAAAAAGAGGGCCCTGGCATGGGATGTAAGTCATAATGTCTAGTAAGACAATAATACCCTGTTTTGGATACCCAGTGAAACCCAATTTAATAGTTCTGGTTTTGACAGTTTGAGGCATGCAACTTTCTCAGTACCTTTGCTTAGAATATAAACCTGCTAACTTCATTGCAAATATTATTGGGGGCATACGCATCAGCTGCTGAAGTCTGAAGAGCAATTTTGAATAATATAATTTATTATGCAAATACAAATATTTTAAAGTATTCCTTCAAAGCGGCTAAAGTCATCATTATTTCCTTCTTAAAGTCTA
Source organism: Falco peregrinus (assembly GCF_023634155.1). Taxonomy (NCBI): domain Eukaryota; kingdom Metazoa; phylum Chordata; class Aves; order Falconiformes; family Falconidae; genus Falco; species Falco peregrinus. The sequence goes on from NC_073729.1 coordinate 14,324,455, forward strand.
TAACAGTCTGTCTTCCTTGTGTCCTCTAAGAGGGGTAAAAAATGTTTTGTTCTTTGTCCTTGGCACGAAACACTGTCATATGAAATTATTTTGGAACATCCGGATAAAGGTTGGTTGTTTACATAACTTCTGATCCCACTGGTAAAGTAGGTGAACGCAACAAAAGAAAATTACATTTTTGCCCCTGAGTTCTTAGTCATCTACATGCACATGACCATTTTGTGTAAAAAAAAAGGAAAAAAAAACCCAACCCTGTCAGCAATACAGCCTTCTCATCTCAGGTGTAGTAGGAGTTCTGCATGTATATATACGTGAAATAAAATTTTATTTATTGTTCTGTTTCTTACATATTTGGTTTGTTTTATAGCAGTACACAGGCAAAATATCACAATAAACACTATTTGATTTGGAACGAGGAGATGGGAGTAACAACCACTAATTAATAAAACTTTAATTTGATTTATCCAGTATGTAATCTTCATTAACTGTTTGAATAGGAAGGTAACTACATCAAACTGGTAGGCCAAACATATATGCATGTCCTTGGATTACAGGATAAAAACAATCTCAATGTGACATACATATCCATACATTTCCCACTATGCTTGCCTAACCTGCAAGCAACAAAGATAAATTTGCCAGACTTGTGTTGTTTCAGCACATCTGGGATCCAGAGGCTGTGGGTTCCCCTTTGCTGTCTCTGTACAAGCAGGCAGGGAGGCCAGGCAGAGTGATGTAAAAGCACGTGTATGAGCATACTGGTACCATGATTTCACATGAGTATGATCAGGTGATAAAAAGCACATTAACTTCTGTTACAACAGAACACAAATGCAGTTGTGTTTCAGGTGGAGGACAAACCTGATTAAGTTACATTGCTCTTAAAAGCACAATTATTAAATTGTCCATAACTGATCTTATTAAATACTAATAAAGACTTATTACCAAGAGATGTGTGTTGAAAACCACTACAAAATCATCTGAATTGAATTCTCATGGCTTCACTCCCGTACAAGGAATTTGTGGAGATCCACAGCATCTGGACTACTGTGCTGACTTTGGGTGACAAAAATTTTGCTTGGGCTGTCTATGTGGTTACATTTTATGAATAAGAATGCCTGCACTCTGTGGAAGTAGATAGAGAAATACTGAATGATATTCTATTTAATGAGAGTTGCTCTTACCCAGAAGTGCATGAACAGCTACGTGAGCTTATTCAACTGTATAAGGAGAAATTTAGGTCAAACTGAAGTCTTGCTATGTGTCTACACTTTTTTCATACTGCTTTTCTCTATGCATATCATCACCATGGCAGCAATGCATCTTCAAACTGTTGAGGTATTTCTTAGTGGCATGCATTTGTCCTCACCCTTGTCAATCTTTTCAATCACTGTCAGCAGAGAGTTTTGATATATGGTTACAATTCCACTAGTTATTATTAGAACCATCAATGGAGTATTTGACATTTTTTATTGCTACAGAAGTAATAAATAAACATGTATATACTCAACTATTTGAGAACTCTACTGCAGCAGATCTATTTTATTGAAATGGTAAGTGAACATATTTAAGGATTTGTGTAATTGGCTGGAATGGGATTACAGAGACGAGTAGTGTCTACCTGTGTAAAATAAGTTTGCTGAAGTAGGCTGTCAAGTTAAGAAAGTGTGAGGATTTGAAATAAAATATTAGATGGCATTTCCATTTGCAGTCTTAATAGAGGAATCAAGGACTGAATGAGCCCTGGAGATTCAGAGATCTCAAAGGACTTCCTCTGCGGACTGCTGGTAAGGGTGAAACTTGGAGTAAATTGAGAGTCTGCTCAAGAAAAAAGGTAAAGATTTTCTTTATCAAGATAATGGAGAAATTTTCCCTATGACAGGTCATGCAGGTACTCAGAGGCTAAAAGGTGGCTGTGGGGGCTTGATGGTAGCTTTCAAGATAAAGAGAGGAACTGATGTAAACATGAAGATTAACAGGGGGAATAGAATGCATTATATCCACATTGGCTACAAATCACTATAGACCTGTTGTAGCATTCCTGAAGAACCAGGTCAAAAAAATTCTCAAGTTGCAAAAAAATGACAAATTCTAAGTGAGTTGTTCTAAAGTATAGTAGACTAATAGAGGTAAGTTGTGATTTTTTTTCAAAAAACATCATTGTATGTGTTCTGACAACAAACCTGTCATGTCAAAATTTAATAATGTAAGCTATTTAATTTAGCAGAGTGTTATACCCATTTGCCACTGCTCCCTTGAAATACTCTATAGACTAAAGAATATCTATTTCAAATAGTACTGCACAAACATTTGTTATAATTTTTCACAGTCTGTGTAATTAATCCAAAACCCATATGAGATCTAACGATCTCCTGTCTGTTGTCCTGCTGGGATTTTTGTAGCTGCAACAATAAGTGACAGGAATATCCAGTAAGCATACACACTAATCAGAGGGACACTATCTGATGCATTCTAACTACTCCTATCATTTTAGTGTAGAATGTTATGTCTAAATATCAGAACTGGCCACAGTATAAAATGACCTATGGCTTACCTCTGAGAACTGAGGTTTAAGTTCTCTTGAGTAACATCCTGATGGAATCAGCTGATCTGGAATGGAGTAGTTTGTATCTATAAACAGAATTCCCTGCTTGTAGGGGTTCATTGAACCTACCATAAATTACTGCCTGTGAATATGATTGACAGCTGATCATCTTCTGCAGATCCTGAGCTAAAGAATTGGCTCGCATACCTTACTGTGGCATGTTTGATGTTAACTCCAATGAGCAATGCAGAGAGATGTTACTGTTCCAGGTTACTACAAGCTAGCCTTTTTAGTCTTTTATTAGAATGCTGTTTCTTGGTAAAAGTTGAATAGTTCAGTGTGTTCTGTGTGATTGGTTTTTCATAGGAATGTAACTTTGTACCTCAGGTTATAAAAGTCCAGCTGAATGTATTACATTACATCCAGTAGACAGCGTGCTCATTGCCTAATTCATAGTAACAAGCACTGCATTTTTATAGGCCAGCAGGCAATTTGTAGTATTGTATTTGTAGGCCATCTTTATCTACAGTTACTGCACAGACCCCCTGCCTGAACATTTTTCCTTATATTTACTTCTTGCAGAAAAATCAGGATCTGAATTGACTTGTTTGTTACTGTTTCTTCTGACGAATAATTGGAACTTTTTGGATGCGAGCTGGGTTTTATTGTCACTTATATTCTGCTCAGGAGCTGCATTTGCGAAAACAGCATACTTTAGCTCTCATATTTGCACTGAACTAAATTAACTCACATCACTATTTCACATGATCATATGCTGTACTTTTATCACTCAAGCACATGCCTTGAATAAATTTTAATTTTAATTTCACTTTTCGTATGCCTCTGGGATGACTCTATTTCACAATGTTTTCTTCCACTTTAGGATCCTGCCCTTATTGCTCTCCACTTGCTGTTAAGAGCAGGATGGAATAATAAAGTCACATTGGTCTCCAAATAGCTATGATAAGTTTTATAATACCCCAAATAGAAATGCACACTACTGCTCTGCTGGGTTTCAGTTATTTTAGAAGGAAAAGGCTCCAGTGCTTTATAAAGGGCTCCCATGTTATTCAATAGTAGCTCTCCAACTTCTAAGTTGTTCCATCACCTTTATTGTCTATATCATCAAATAATTTCATTACCATTGGTGCAGAAACACCATGAGAAGCATGGCATAGGGAATGAAACTCATTTCTGTTTGCAGGGATGTGAAGGTGATTTTATCTAAGCTGTAACTACCATAGTGGAACAGTTGATGGCACCAGCATGTTTGGCCACTGCTGCTGTCTAAACTAACAGTCAAGAGGTGTTACAGAGCATAATGCCGTTGTGTGTTGCTGTTCATACTCTGTATATTACAGAAAATATTAAGCATTTAGCAACATTTTAATCAAGTTATAATTTAATTAAAAAGGGAGCTCAGATTGTACATTCTTGGTCTGGGGAACTTAGTTAAAAGATTCTTGCAATTTCAAAGGAGGCATCTATAGTTTCTGTCACCAGAAGACAGTCAAAAAATGGAATTTTAGCAAAATGTCGGAGGGTCTCTTGTATGTAGTGGAGATAAGACAAGATGCTAAAAGCCTGGGGAAATTAAATACTCAAGCTCTTTTGTAATAACTCGTTGAGATGCACACTTTTTGCTTCTCAGAGGTGTACTCATTTGGAATTCTGTGTGTAATATTTGCACTATACTGCACTCCACACTCTTTGCATATCTTGTGTAGAAAGAATATAATTTGGTGTTTTATTTATGCTTTTTGTCTTCATGTGCATAGCTTACTATGTACTAATTTGTCTCTAAACATAATTATATTAAAGGCAACACCAGATATTTCCTTGATTTTCCCTGCCCTTTGTACATTTACAGGTTTTGATCCTTTCCTATCTGTCTTAATAACATTGCAGTTATTACAAGGCATTGATAAGCTTTTTTTGTGACATATGGGGTGGATTGTCTTGTTGAGGCTATGTTGTTATCTCTGTGAATGTAATGTTCACTGCATGATTAATGCAAAGTTGGTTATCAGTGATGCACCTGCTCACTTTCAGTTCTCTTTCTAAACTACACCTCAACTAGCGCAAAGTCCTCAAACTTAATTTCCACTTGCCATGTTGATCTCTTTAGAGAGAGTTTGAGCAAGTAGGTAAGCTTTGAATTTAGCCCTAGATGTCCAGCTTTTACTAAACTAGTGTAGGGAATTAATTCTATTATCTTTGAGAGTATAGAAAATTAGTTAGTTCAGCAAATCAGATTAATTTCAAATGCCTAGTTGAACATGTAGGGAAAGGTAACTAAAATGAAAGGAAGATAAATTATAGGAGGTTTTACGGAAACTTTGGAGGGCAGATTACACAGTCTCTCCTGTTCAGGTGCAGTATAAAGCGCAGGTAGAAGCACTGATAATCAAGTAACCGGTGCTTTGGAGATGCAGGAAACAGTGGTTGCATTTACTTTGACAAAATGGAGAAAAGGGTGTCTGATCCTACTGCTGTATAGGAGTGAAAATGCAAACTAGATTATTATTTCTGCCATGTGTTTCGTTATATTTACTTGGGTTTATTAGTATCATTTCAATGTTCCTGGCATGTGCTGCAGTGTACAAGCTATTGAAAGTCCAGCCTTGGAAGGGCATTTCAGTTATAAAACCTCATACACATTCAAAACAGGGAAAAATAGGAATAGAAATAGACCTGTTATCCAATCACGGATATTGTCATTTTCTGATCTCTTTGACAGTGTTTTATTTTGGGCTTCATAAAATAAATAACAGTGACAATTTCATTTATATACAGTTACTATCCTATTTATTGCCTTGATTAATTAAACATAATTCATGATGGATATGCAAGGCTGTGACTGCCTTATTAGTGAGGTCTGAAATTGCGGAAAATATTTGTTGTCAGTAAAAAAAGGTAATTCAATGAAGATATAAAGTTAAAAAAAGAACAAAGGGTTCCCTTTCATATTTTAACAGTATTATTACTACATCATTGATACTATGCTACTATGGGGTTTTCTTCCATTCCTACATGTTGGACTTAAAAATCTTTTATTATGATACAGGTTTTGATGTTAAAAGTAAAGTTGAATGTGTTTGTCTTATGACTTACTCCTTCACGTAGAGGAGAAACGGTAGAACACGATAATATGTTCTAGATATTGTAGATGCTCACTTACTAGTAATATTTTCCTCTCCTAGTACCTTCTCATTCAGCATTTACTTTAGATGGAGTTGGATCTTATTACTGAAAAAAAAAAAGAATACAAGTAAGATGGTTATTCTACTACCGACTGTGGTCTCTTGGTCTTTCATCAGTTCTCTTGATGTCAGTTCCCTCAGTTGGGAACAAGTGCTGGGTACTATTCAGCCAAGTTAGTTCACTTTTCTCCTCTCCATATTTATTTTCCTATGAGTGATATATGAAATTGTAAGTGGCTGGTACACAAAGTGCTTGGAATATTGCCTGTTAGATTGCCATATTTTTATGACTATTTAGTTTTGCTGTCCATTTTCATCTTTATTTGTGTGTTGTTTCTTCTCTACAATCAGCATCATCCTTGCTTTTATAAAGGATGTGATGCTACGTGGTTCTTATTTCTGAGTGATGCCTGAAGAGCTATTATAATATTAATTTAGCTATGTTTAGTTGGAATAAGCATAATTAAGAGCATAAATATATTAATATATTGTTTATTATACAACACAGAAATAATTTCATTAATTATTTGATAATTATATTAAGAATATTTCACCATGAAACAGCTGTATATTTCTATGAACAAAGTAATAGAAAATGGTAATGGGACAACAGTGATAGGAGCAATACCTACAGTGTCCGAGTAACAGCCCATCTTTGAGGATTCTCTATATATCTGGTTTTTTCCTCCAGTCCAGATGCATTAATGAACTCTCTACCGTTATAGGCTTAACTCTGACAACACAAAATCTTTTTGTAATCCTGCTACTTAGCTTGAATCCAATCCTGATTGACTTGATGTTAAGTAGAAAGGTAAAATTACACTGGACTACAAGAATATTTACTGACCATCGCACAAGTTCAGCGATATTAACCTAGATTTGCACTGTTGTTACCACCCTTTGCACTGTTACCGTAACCCTTCTTATTAAGCAGGACATTGAATCTGTTGGATATATCCTCAGTCCTTGAAAGGATTTAGGGATAGTTTCCAATATTGGATATTAAGTCCAGCTAAACCTTTTCAATATAAATACAGAAATTCATTTATTTCATGGGAAGTGTGGTACATTGTGTTGAACATTATGGTAATTCTCTTTATAAAAAGCTAAACCCAAAGTAAATAAAAGTGCCTACTGCAAAGTTATAATTTTTTACATCTTCCGATTACTGTACTTTCATTTTTCTTTAAGAGAAAACTAGTAGCTTGTAAAATGAAAATGCCCACACTTATGCACGTATTTTTTCTTGCAAGTAACAATTCTAGAATGGCCTGAGTACATTTAGATTTGCAGAAGCTGAGAAATCGTAAAGCACGTAAAAAGGAAGAGTGACAAATCTGTAAATGTTAATTACTTTCCTAGTAATTACTGTTGTATTTTATTATTTTTAGCCTAATCTATGTTCTCTTAGTCATGGGTTTTAGTCATCTCAACAACAATGACTAATGTTAACTACACAATAATGAAGCATTTTCAAACAGAAAAGAAATATATTAATCATGAAAATTACAAAGGGGGAAAAGTAAGGTGAATGAGATATAATTTTAAAATTCCTACAAATGATACAGTGATTCCTCAGGACAGCTTCCCAGGATAACAGAACCAACTAGGCTTGTGACAGACCACAGATATTTGGTTTATTATTGTAGCCAAAGGGTGTTTTCGGAGTTGGGAGGAGGTCTTTTTGCTTTACCTAGGATATATTTAGACCCTTACCTTGAAAGTATATACATGACTTACAGGTACGTCAAATAGAATTTAAGCAGTCAGTGCCATGAGGAAGTATTCACCTGTATAGCTGTTTACAGGCTTAGGGACAAACATTATAAGCTCCTTGGCAGAGGTACCAGGTAATCTAAACTTTTATAACTGCAAGATAGTTACCTTAACACATTCATAAGCTAGGGATCTGTCTCCAGGACTTTTTAGGTGATGTTGTAATAGAAACTGTGGTTCTTATGTTTCACAATTGTTAATAATAATAAAAAAAAAATTCTTTTTGTTTAATTTGTCAGTTAAGAATAAAACTAATGAAAAACCAAAATCAAAACGCTCAATGAATAGGTTTTTAGCAGGATGCTGCTAGCTTTTAGCCAGAAAATACATTGCACTATTATTTTTTTGAAACAGAAATACAGGCCTGTGGGATTTATCCATCGGGTTTAGGTGCATAGGTTGTTCTAGAAACTGTGAAGAGAGAGGCAAGAGAATGCTGCCTTCGTAGGTCTATTTGATGCTAAAGCAAAAAAACATGTAATCTGTCATTGCAAAATGTAGTTTTTCATAATCTTAAAATGGCTAAACAGTCCTGGCTTTCTTAACCTCTCCTCAGGAGAGAGGCTCCAGTCCCTTAACCATCTTTCAAACCCTTCTTTGGGCTTGCTTTAGTAGCTCTGTATCCTTCTTGTACTGCACAACCCAGAACTGATCACAGCAGTGGACTGGCCTCATCAGTGCTGAGGAGAGGGGAAGCATTCCCTCCTTCCACCTGCCGCCAGCAGCCCTTCTAATGCAGCCCCGGCCACCGTTAGCCTGCTTTGCTGCAAGGGCACCTTGCTGGCTCATGTTCAACTTGGTGTCCAGAAGGACCCCTGAGCCCTTTTCTGCAACACTGCTTTCTAGCTGGTCAGCCCCCAGCATGTAATGCCAGCCTGGCATTATTCCTGGCCAGGTGCAGGACTTCGCATGTCTCTTCATTGAGCTGCATGATGTTCCTGTCAGGCCGTTTCTCCAGCTTGTTGAGGTCCTGCTGGATGGCAGTGTGATTTTCTGGCAAATCAGTCACCTACCCCAGTTTTGTGTCAGCACAAAGGATTGTCAAGCATTGGAACAGGCTGCCCAGTGGTGGAGTCATCCTCCCTGGAAGTATTTAAAAGATGTGTAGATGTGGTGTTCAGAGACGTGCTTGGACTTGGTGTGTTAGACTAATGGATGTTAGTGATGGACTTGGAAGTGTTAGACTAGTGGTTGGACGTGATGATCTTAAAGGTCCTTTCCAACCGAAACGTTTCTATGATTCTGTGTTGAACAATATTGACCCCTAGGGTACACCGCTGGTTACTGGGCTCCAACTAGACTGTCCCACTGATCGTTACCCTCTTGGCCTGGCTTTTCAGCCAGTTTTCAATCCACCTCACTGCTCATCCAGCATTTTGCCTCATTGAAGAATTTATAGGGAACAAAACTATCATCATGGAAAGAATAATTAGTTGCCTTCTAAGGATTATGTACATATGTGCATGGAAACACAACAGAGAATCACTGTAGCTCACTGTATTTAGCTTATTATACCACAGCTGATTCAGTTTAAAAACTTTAAAATGTACAGTAAAAAACCTCCATGTTCCCTCCATCTTTTACATACTGATATTTGACATTTTTAGTCCTCCTGAAAACTGGAGATGTGTCACCTGGAGTGGTAAAGAATGCTATTTCAAGGTGGTTGTTCAGGCTATTGTGGAGTGAGGAAGAGGGTGCTTTTTCTGTAACAGCCATAAGTAGCTGGGACAAGGTCAGGTTTGAAAGCTGTCACCCAAAAGGCATTGATGAAACACAGACAAAAAGCAACACTTCAATACTTCCTTTTATTTTGCCTCCTTCATATTTCTGATCGGGAATACTTTCTGAAATGGCATCTAAGTTTGTTTCTCTAACAGCTCCCTGTACCTTCCTGCAAGCAGGCTGCACAGAGGGAAAAGTACTCTCTACTGAATGTCAAGTATATTATCTGAAATGGGTAATGCCTTTGAGATCATCCGTGTAAAAATGGCTCTGTGCGACATCCTGTGATTACTGCATGCAGAAATCAAATGGAGGCATTTTAATATCCTTTTAAAAACTAGTTTAAATATTAGTTTTTAAGGTGGGTTATTTTGGGGTTTTTTTGTTTTTCTTTGCAATTAAGACCTCAGCTGTGTTCTTTGTAGTATTCTATCAACAAGTTCTCAAATGTTTTTGTAAAATTATTAACTCAATAACCACATTGTAAACTCTTCACAGGGAGATAAGGTGACTTGCCATAGAAATTGTGTCAGAAGTAGAAACTGAAGTCTATTATTGTCAATTATAGGCCAGTTCCATAACTGCAAAAGCATTTTTACCTCTCATGTCCGGTCAATAATACAAAATTAAAATAGGGTTAACACAGGGACCAGTGTTGTCTCCAGAAGTTTTTCCTTATAATAAGGCATCAACACCTGCAATGTCTTGTCATTTGTAAGCTGATACACCGTTGTACATAAGCCAAAGAGATGGATTATCTGTGCAGATGCATGCCCTGATGTTTGAGAAGCATTATATTGGCAAAGTGCTTTTGCATTTTCCTATTGTGTTTTTTTCTTCTCTTAGTCTTGATCATTTTGCAGCATTTGTTTCTTTTCAGGGCTGAAATCTGTAATTTAAATATAGTTTTTAGGATTAAGAAAGCTCTGTACAATCTATTGATTATTCACAGCTTGTTTGTGAAGTAATCATCTGTGTTTTTACAACAATTTGGTATAGAAAATATGTTCAACTTCTGCCTTCCTCTGGCATTATTAGGCATAGCAGAAAAAAAAAGAGACTGAGCTCAAACTGCAGTACAAGGGTAACATATCATCACCCAGCATTTTTGTAAATCAGCGATTGCTGATTGGCATAACTTAAGTAATTGTGTTTAGGAAAAATCAAAGTGAGTGTATCTTTTCAGCCAGAAAAAACAAAGGTCGCCCTTCTGGGAAATTGGTACATAGTTCTGGAAACACAGTAGGTTTGATCTGACAGCTCTTTGTCATTAGAAGACTTCCACTGTGATTTGCTAGACTCTATACAAAAGATAAAGTTTGTAATGTGAGACCTTAGATTTGTTAATCTTTCTATTCTGGCATTTAATTTTCACTTTTATTTTTCATTTTCCAAACAAGAAGAGAAAGGCAGCAAATTATCACTTACATACTTATTGACAATTTGGTTGTTGATTACTGAGAGCGCCTCACCCACAGTTCCCAATGTCTTTGTTCTGGGGAAGGCTCCCAATTGTCCAAATTATAACATTTCTATATTTGGATGAAAATAATGTGGTCCTAATTCCATTTTTAGATATAATTCTTAATTTTTATTTACCTACTTTTTTTTCTCCTCTTATACATTTTGTGTCATATACCAATATGAAATAAAAACAAAAAGGAGAAAAGACTGGACAGATAACTCAAAAGGAAAAATTGCAAACTTCATTACTAACTTCTGTGCTCTAAGTTATATAGCAAGTCAATGACCCTGGAAAAATCCTCTATGCTATATCTGTGCCTCCTTCATTCCTCTCTTCCACCAGCCTGTTCTTCTCAAAGATATAAGCCTGCATGATAGAACATGTGAATAAGGAGGAATTTTCATTTTCTGAAAGATTTGGCTGTGGTTTGGTTGTCTAGCATACAGTGTTAAGTGGACTATTGTTCTGTCCTAGTGTGACATCTGCCTTCTTTCTTTGTGCAGTAGTGAATATACTTAGATGGCATGTTAAGCTGAGAAGCAAGTGGGGTTCAAACTTTTAATTATTTTAAGTTTGTACTGTTTGAAAAACAGGTATTTGAAGAATGGCTTCAGAGACCTTAATCACAACTTTGTCATTGGCAGATTGGCTAAGACCAAAGAGGATAGCCACTGCCTTGTAGGAGCTGCAGGACATGAGACACTACAAGGTGATAGCAGTCTCTGGGAGCCAGGCATGGACTCCAAAATGTCATATGAGAATATCAGTTGTGCTTGCGGTTCAGCGTCAGCTCATGAACTCAACAGCATCTTTCTTCATCTGTAAGTTGGTCCTGCATCTGAAAGGAGATCCCTTTCCTTTGTTTCCCTGCAACTGCTAAACAAATGCTAGTGTCCTAATAATGCTGGCTTTCATAGAATATAAGCAGCTTTGTTCTATTTACTATGTTTTTCACTACAGTCAGAAACATAAAAGTGAAACCTGCGGTTACTATTGAGTTAATGCCTAGGCGCTTTGTGTTACTTAAAAGTGAAAAGGATTTTTCTCCTTTTATCTTGTTCATTACCAGCCTGATTCAAAGGATTTCATATACATGGGACTGGAAGAGAAATTAAATCAGCTGAAGCTTGTGGTCCCAAATGCCCAAGATAAGCTACTAGCCTAGCCAGGAGATAATTTCAAGACATTTTGAGCCCCTCACTCTTGTAGTAGCTGTTAAAAGTGCATGACATTGTGGAATGTCAGTGTGAGATAGTAAGCAATGAGAAAAATGAAGCATTTTTATTCACTCATTCACACAATATTTTTATTCACTTAGTCATACAAAGAGCAACCAATATTGGGAAATAACTGTTGCACTATTTACTCTAATACATGACAAGATCAGGAAAAGCTAATCACAGTCAATATATCCAGGCAACCAGAACTAAATCCACCGGTTTTAATGGTTTCTCATGCGTTTTCATCTTCTTTTCCCATGAGGCTGTGAGTGACCTTACTTAAAGCTTAATCTTTTTATTAGAAACAGTAATACTCTTCTAGTGCCTTCCTTAGCCAGAACATTTCTTTCAAAGAGATGATGGCTGTTTTTCCAGAACTGCTATTTTCTGCTCTGTACAAGTTTCTGGAGACTTTGAGATTCTGTTCTTCCTCAGGTACCATTTCCTTTGATTTCAACTCCGAAAATATTCAAGTTAGAAGCTGATGTGTAACATGCTTATGGTATGCACTGGATATGGCCTTTTTATAATCTAGCTGAAAAAAGGGCAAACAAAATTAAGATGGTGCCATTATATTTTTCCAAAATTCTGACCTCAAAATTTATAAAAAATGCCTCATCAAAAAACCCCACCATGAGTTGCCAACTGTACCACTAACTTTCACTGAAAAACTAGCAAATATGTGGAACTCCAGTTTAAAAATTACTGTTCTTTCATTCTGAAAGTAGTAATTTATGGTTGTGTAGTTTATGTTAGTTCTGTGACAGCTTGAATAGTGCAATTAACAGTCTATAATACTTTCCATGACAAATCTGTTTTTCAATATTCATCATTCGTGTATAAATATTTACTCCACATTCAAATAAGTCTCACTGATTGGGAGCAACCATTCACTAGTTCAAAGGCAACAAAATCATATTCATGCTTCAGTTACTCCAGAATAGCACATTTTGAAGTACTGTTCACTGCTGGCTTATTAATGTGGATTTAATTAATTATACAAATGAGCAAAGAAGGGCTTCAATTCTTATTTTACTCATGAACTCTAATTTAAAAATAAACTAAGTTTAAAAGTAATCATGGCCTGTATGTGGCAAAGTCAAATTAAGATCACATAAAAAATTTACACTTGAAATTTCCTTACTTCTACTTCATTTTTTAAAGTGCATGAGGTTTTTTTAACTAGGTTTTCTTTTTTTCACCACTTCCCACATATTTACTTCTCTAAATCAACTATACTTGACCTTTCTCCACCAATTTCTGCTTTTCTGAAGAGGTATTTCTTTCAATCCAGGCAGAGATACTGCAATATTTTTTTCTTGTATGAGGTATTTCAGTGAATGAGGAGTGACCGGCAAGGACAGGTAAATATTTTCTCTTCCTCATTGGGATGACCATGCTTCTTGTCCTTTTTTTTGGTTGTCTCTTATCAGAGCAGCATCAAGTTTCTGAAGGTTGTGTTTACTTGTACAGCAGGTCACTCAAAGGAGGCAGGCAGGGAGAAAGCCTCTTGTCATCATAAAGCTGGCTGTACCACAGTCCATGTTTCACCTTTTACACTAAATTAACAACATGTGGAAGTAGGGAAAAGGTTATACAGCCTTCCTTCCCGGCTTTTCTCTCACCACCTCCAGCTTTTCTTATTTTTCAACCCTTTTTATGCCTGCTTTGTTTATGCCAACTGCATCCGCTAAGTTCATGCAAGTCATGCTGCTCAGATGTTCTCTTGCTCCTAGCTCTCTTGCAGCTGTTCTCTCGAATCAGCCACTCTTCTACTCCACTTCTGCCTTCCTCATTTACCTCAACATCCCCAAAATTGTATCTGTTGAGTCTCTTTCACCCAGCATCTTGGCTTTTGCTCTGCTGATGCTTTTTTCTCATTGCTAGTGCCAAAAAGCAGTGGAAAATACAAACGGGTCTCCTACACTCTGGAGGCTACAGTCATGGTTCAGACAATGTCAGTATAAGTCATTAAAAATAAGTTCTTATAACAGACAGTTTAGAAAATTTAGTTATGCATGAGACTTTTTGTGCTTCCAATAGACGTATGCATATGCTAAGAAATAGAGAAAGAAAGCTTTTTATTCTCTCATTGAAACAAAACCATTGATTTAAATAAAACCCATAAATTTGTGGTTTAGATCAAATAAATAACATATGGGGTTTTTCTTAAAAAAAAAAAGTGTTATATAAAACATTTATTTAGGGGAAATAAAGCCTCCTACTACTCAACAAGGCAAATTTGCTCAAGGGTTTCAAAACTTCTCTCTACTTCTTTTTACTTTTTTTACTCAAAGCGTGACCAAAAACTTCAATTTGCTTTGAAAATTTATTTTGCTGAATTTATTCTCTGGCCAGTTCCGTGGGGAAGATCACAGATCTAAAAAATGCAATGAATTAAATCTGAAAATATTTTATTTGGAGTGAGGGGCTGGGAATATATTATTGGGATTGTGTGAGGGCAAAGCATGCCGGTGTAAAACCAATTTTTGAACTATTTATGTTCTTAACTAAACTTTAGCCTCCCTGCTGTTCTACTATATGATTTTGAATAGAGACTTAGTTTTTAAACAAATATTTTCTTTCATGGCCAGTTAAAGTGATACATCACAAAACTCAGGGTTTTTTCCACGAAAAAACATTACAGTACAAGCTGTATATTAGCTCAATTAAGCACATACAGCTCTGAAGCTCTTATCTTGATCCCAGTGGTGATAAAACAATAATTGTTCTGGGAGACTACAAGGGAACTGTGACTCAAGCAAGGACATGGTGCTCCAATTGATCTCAATTACTGTCATGTAACTAATTCTTTTGTCCACCATCTAAATTTAATGCTTCTATCTCCCTGAGGATTTGTCACAAGGTCTCTTACATTATTGTTTTTGTGTTGACCTGTCACTATCTAGTCTACATTCTCAACCAAACTGAAATAATTGCCTTAATTTACCTGACAATTCTTTTCAGATCTCAATTCATCACAGTATTTTAAACGTCTGAATTAGTTCAGTGAGAATCATTAGTTCAGTGTATCTTCAAAAGATCAGATTTTAGCTTCTACCTGTTTTTCTAAATACAGACATGAATGGCCAAACTTCTGCTCTAAGAGGTATAATTGACTCATACTTCATGAAGACTTAATTTTGGCGTGGGATTACAGCCATCAGTAAAGTTACTCCAGATGTATATAAAGAAGAAAATACAAATTTGTTCTTCTAGTCCTGGTAGAATCAAAATATACTTGAAGGCAGCCAGTTTGTTCTTTTCTGTATGCAATGTACTAGATAATGTCTTTCAACATGCATAAAATACTATATTCTCATTTCTTTGGAAACAGCATTTAGGCATACTTATACCTTTCTGGAGTGTATTGTGCCATTCTGTCAAGTACTCAAGTCTTTCTGTCTGCCTAAGGACTAACTGTATCCAGTATTAAAGACAGGAATTAGGATAGGAAATGTTCCTTTTTAAAACCTGAAAGTATGGTATGTTTTACTTTGGGGATCTCATGTTTCATCAGTGGACGTGTACTTATTGCTTTGCCTCTCATCCTTCTCAAACTACCTAAGTGTGGCAATTACAACCCAAATTACATCTCAGTCACTTAAAAGGACAGGTGCATTTCTCCCAATTTTTACTGCAAGACAAATCTCAAAAAGCAAGCTGATGAAAACATTTCCTTTATATTGGGTACACTACCTCAACAAATGATTGCCAAAAAAAGTAGACAAATTAAGAATTGTTGACAGTAAGTTGAGATGCTATTTCCAGACTCATTCCCAGGATAAATGAATTTGCAAGCAGTATGGAAGGAAAAGGTCACTTGAGACAGAAGTGCCCAAGTGGAAGTCCCCTAAGCATCTAGACTGCCATCAGTAGTTATTCCTATGTTCTGTAATCACAATTGATAGCAACAATTACTTGGTTTCTAGAGACAAAAACAGCTGGGATGTCATAAGACATCGGTTTAACTATTTGAAAGCAGTCCAAGTAATTCTTGGTTCAGGGAAACGAGAGAAAAAGCTGAGATGGAAAACAAATGTGTATTCTGAGAAGCAAGACATAATTTATTATTATTATCTTCTCACAAATAATGACATTGGGAGAACTCCAGTACTTGTTGAACTTGGGATCTCCCATATCTGTAGGCATTTGCTCACTGGTTCTGGTGCTATCATAGAGGGAATTGATATCAAGCAAGGATCTTACGAGAACTCATGACTGCTAGCATGCCAAACTTTCATATAATCCCAAAAGTTTTGTGCAAAATGTAGTGCTGGTTCCTCTTGGAGCACTGTAGCTGTAAACCAGCAAAGATAAGAGGTTTCCCCTGTGATGATGTGCTCTAAAAATGTAGTAAAAAGTGGTTGGGTTGGAGGATACAAATACTATGCAATAACTACAAAGTTAGCTAACAGACTGTTCCTAGGAAACTGAGTGCTAAAAAAGGCCAAACAATGGCTTGAGCACTGTGGGGTGAGACTGTGTGCCAGTTTTGATCTATACCTAAGAGATCTGAGAAGCGGTGAAGCAGCTGACGGGAAAACAGGTAGGGGATTTAGCTTGCCAGTGTGGTAAGGAGGGAAGCCTGTGTTGCCAGGTTATAAGGGAGTTAAGCTAACTATGGCAGGAGGCTTAAACAACAATGATTTTAAGTGTCTAATAAAGACCTTGTTCCTCTTTTTACTGTTTATGTCATATAATGATGCCCAGCAAAACAAAGGAGATGCTGTTAGAGTAATATTTTACTGTACAAGCAATAAATGCATGTTATAACTGAGCAAAGCTCTACTTACAGCTGGATCAAAGCATGAATGTGATTAGAGAAATCAATTGACCAGGAGATGCACCTATTAAAAAAAAAAAAAAAAAGGCTGAAGCACCTGACAGTTGACTTTGAAGTATCTGTAACACTACAAAAGAAAAGATTAGAATATCTGCTCCTGTGGTAAACTGTTGTTTCCCCCAGGAATAATAAACAAGGTGGTGATAGTAGGGTTATGCAATAAGTCAGCCAGCCAGGAAAAAAGAACAATCTTCATGATATTTTGGTGGTTGTGATCCTTAACTGCATGGAAAACCCTCATATTGTAGATTTGATTGCAGAAGGTCATTGAACACAGTCTTAAATCCGCTTTGGTCTGAATCTGTGGGCCCAAATCCATTTAGTGAGGATGAGTTGCTTTATTCTGAAGGAAGTGCAAAGGAAGGACTCAAGAAAGATTACTGTGTTGGAAAAATTAGTGTAGTTTTTCTGCACAACTTCACAGCTGTAAGCAGTTAGAATTATAAGAATATTCTTCTCTTTAGAATCATCCTTTATAAGCATGAGTCTGAAAGAACAGTCTTAATTTGAAGAATCAAACTGATAAAATGACCCCTAGCAAATTGATAGGGCCAATGATATACACCTAAGACTTCCAAGGGAATCAAATATGAAGTTGCTGCTCCCATTTGTGGTCACTTCTCTTTGGGGCTGCTTAAAGGAGCAGGTATTAACGTATTGGTAAAGTGGTTATGCTGACTTTTAACAAGGAGTTGAAGAACAGGAAGAAGGCAGTGGGTGTAAGGGACTACAGATCCATACAGTGTGAAAAGATAAGAAACTATAATAAAATGGAATTAATTAGTAGATACCTAGGTAACAGTGGTGTAGGGAAAAACAAAACACAAGTCCTGCAGAGGGAAATCTTACCTTTAGAATCTATTAGAATTCTTTGAAGAAATCACTGACCACATGAATATGGATAAATAGTTAACAGTATCTTTAGATACCTCATGGATGTTTGATAAAGTTCCTAACCAAACAAAAGAGATCATCTCTTGCTGTAGAATGAAAACCTTTTAGATTAAACATTAGCGCATGAAGCACAGTAGTAAAAGTTTTGCTAAGGCTGACTCCTTCACTGGATGCAGAGAAACAGTTGCAAAAGCCAAAACTTACCTTGTAGTATTTTGGAGGAGCTGGATATTCAGATCAGAAAGCCAAATTTGATTTTGTGCCTAATTCTGAACTAACACTGTCCTGGCTCATGTAAACAATGTAATTCCCCTGGAGTTAAGTCTCAGACCCTTTAAAACTTGAGTAACAGTGCTTACAAGTCTACTTGGAGCCTTGCAATAAGTATTTGCATATAGAGAGAACAGTGACAATGGAGTAGTCTTGTGCCCCCTCTAGTGGTGTGCCACAGAATTTACAGAATTAATTAATTCTTCAGCTCTGGCCTTTAAACAGCCTTTTCACGAATTAGTGCATATATTCTCTGTATTCGAGTGTAGACAATAGATTTTGGCTCGTGGTTTGTAAACTGTCCTTATACATTCTCGACCTGTAGGAGATAAATAACAGAATAAATAATAACAACCAAACCGCAAATTTTCATTATTTAATTACTGGCTACAACTGGGTAAATACAATTTAAAATAAAGAAGACCTGTTGTGGCATGTCCTCTTAGAACTAACCTTATCCCTCAGGTAGGAATTTAATAAACCTTGAAAAAAGTGTTTTCTTCATTAATCTTTTCAGATTTAGCCTTGTGTATACAACTCAATGTAGTTCTTAATTGTTTATAACATAAGCACCTGTGATTCTCTTCCATCACCGCAGGAAACAGATTAATAAATCAGACCAAAGTCACTTGGGAGTGAAAGGGAGTTAAGTACAGGATTCAGGGGAATTCAAGAGTAGAGAATGGATCTGCATTTTCATTAACAGCTATATTTTCTATGCCTTTGCTAACTCTTCATGTATTTTCAGGATTATACTATCTGCCCCAGGGTCTTTGTCTAACTAAAGTTTCAAAGGGTTAGCTTTACTGTAGAAAGTTTCAAACCTGAATATAGCTCCTGATCCTTGAAACATCCTGAAATGGATGCTAAGACAGTATTGTCTAACTCTGTGCTTGTTAAACAGTTAGCTTGTAGAATCTACCTGTCCATCATAATGTGAATCCCAGTCTGAGTTTGGCAAACGTCACTTATCTCAGCTTTTGGTCCGAATTCCACACGGCAGGGGCTCTACAGAGCTCTAGCTACACAGCAAGGTGACTGGCCTGAGTAGGAGCACAGTGCATCGCCTGGAGCTCTCTCTGTTTTCCGTAAGCGGTCAGCTGGCCAGCAGCCACACTCTGTGGGTCAGAGTTAAGGTATGAGAAGATTATAAATATGAACTCCTTGCTTTCCTCTAAGTGTGGAGAAATTTCCTGCTGAGGGATTCAGCTGTAGGCCACAGAGCAGGTGTGGCCACAGCCCAATTTGAACAGCCCCTGTGGCTGGTGCTTCAGCTCAAATGCTGATGTAGTTTTCAGGGCTGCAATGTATC
Source organism: Falco peregrinus (assembly GCF_023634155.1). Taxonomy (NCBI): domain Eukaryota; kingdom Metazoa; phylum Chordata; class Aves; order Falconiformes; family Falconidae; genus Falco; species Falco peregrinus. The sequence goes on from NC_073729.1 coordinate 14,343,711, forward strand.
TTCTTGGATTTGTTGAGCTTTTGTCTGTTTTTCAGCCAGCTTTGATCATTAACTGGAACTGGCCAGACAGCCCCAAGAAATGCTGTATGAATTACAGGCTCACATCTAGGAGGGTTAAGGAACAAGAATGGAAATGTGTCTTATTTCCTTATGGATAGAAGGGGAAATGTTTTGTTAGATGTGATTAGTCAACATTGTATGTTTATCCCACCATTGTTACATGTTGTGGCCTGACTGGGGGGGGGGGGGTGGCGGCAGGGGGGTGGCAAGAATGCTTTTAGTGACTATTACATGTTAAGGCAAGGTAAGAAGATACTCACCCCGAACCTCTTTAGACCCTTACAGACTGCTATCTTATGATGAAATGTAGATAAAGAGTCTGCAAGGTTATATTTTCTTTGATATATGTTTGTTATATGTTTTAGCTAGGTAGCAGTTTGCTTAGGAATACCAAACGCTTGGTGCTTCTCTGCATTTTGGTAAAGTTATTCTTTTGGTTTGAGGTTGCAGTGGTTTTTGTCTGGTCTGTAGCTCGCTGGAGAGTTTATGTTTCAGTGTAGGTCCAAGACATAGTAACATAAATGTTATGAAGTTGTGTGGCAGAGACCAGATACTCTATCAGCTTTTGTGATAGAATTGCTAGATAATTAACAAGATATCCTGTCCTATATTCCTCTTGGAAGTAACTGGAAAGGATGAGTCTTACTGAAACTGCAAAATAATTGCTGTAGTCTTCCAACTGTAAACCCAGAACTCCAGTTAGCAATTATCAGTATTTTAGAAGCACCCTTTCTGTCCTGTCTTTACATAAATCCTTCTTATGCTGAATAAAAGTATATTTGCTGTTAAAATGCAGTATGTGTTTATGTATATGGCTCCTTCCAACCCAAGCCAGCAAAGTTTCTTAACTTTCTGTATTATAGAATTATACGAGGAGAAGGATGTGATACATTTGGCTTAGTATTTGTTTTTCTTGAACTTCATACACTGTTTCATGAGAATTATTTCTGCTTATGGTGGAACTGGTTAGAAAAATGAGGAGCTGCAACTGAAGCTGGTGAACCTTTTACTGGTAAACAAGCAACATATGTTGGAGTCTCTCCAGCACCACTGTTCAAACACTTTTTATCAAGATATTTTCTGTTGGAGAGTATGAGGGTGATGATGAAATGTATTAAGAGTGAGTGTCCCTTAAGTGAATAGCAGAAATAAATGCTGCTTGCTCTCTTTTTCTCCCTGTTTCTTTTTATTGTATTGTACATAGGTTTGAACCATGAGTTAGGATGATTCCTGAATTTTCTGTCAAGCTTGAACCTCAGTTTTAGTGTCATGAAACATTATGTATTGGAGACAGCTAATTTGTCAGTTTATTTGATGGAACATTTGCTTTAGTTTGTACCTCTCCCTCTTTTCTTTATTCTCTTATGCTTTTGTAACTCTCACATCTTTTTTTTTTTTAATGCTGATCTATTTAAAATTTATTTTCCACTAGTCTAGTTTGTCAAGCTTCTATGAGAGGCAAATGAGAGAACAATGTTGTTACTTTAATGAAAAGAAGTAACCTGATCTTAATCTAAGTTAATGCTATTAAATAGAATGAATTATTGTTACATTGACAATTACATTTGGTATAAATTCAGTTAGCTATCACCTCTGGCTGTAACTTTAAAATAGCAAGCTATAACATGGCAAGTTCTGAAGCACCTGAATAACTGTATTAAAAGGCTGCTGCAAGAACAGAACTGATTTTATTACAAGAGGAAAATGAATGAATGAAAAGTTAGTTCTATATACTAAATAATTTAAAAGTTTAATACTGAAACTGTTGTACTAACCAAAGTTATAGAATTTGTATTTCCTAACAAAATAGTTTTTAATAGTTATTGTAAAGCAAAAACCTATGGTAACCATTCTACCCAAACGTGTGCGTGTGGGGAAATATTCTTTCAGTCTTGTTGAATGTTGATTTCTATAGTAACACATATGTGGCAGTATATACGTGGTTTTGTCTAAGTTGCTTACATTAGACAATCTAAGTTTGTTTATACAGTCATTATAGCATACAGACTCAGATCCTATACAGTTTGCATGTAGTTTTCTTGCATTAAATGTATTTTCTGCAATAGGTAGAATTCTGTGGTAAGAATCATATTTCATGAATTTTGAGGCATTCATCTTGAAAAGCTGCTACACTAGGGCAATCAATATATTATTTATATTTTACTATGTAATTGTTAGATCCTGAGGTACTGAGCTCAATATGAGTAGCAAGTTACTCAGTGAGACCCTTCTGGAATACAGTGCTACTCATTGTGAAGGCGGATGCCCCTAACCGGTTCCACATGATAGACCTTGAAAAACAACTTATAATGGCTATGCAGAAAGAGACCATGAAACTGGCAAATTCAGCCTTAACTTTGGCATTTTAGTACTTTAGTGAAGACTTAAGTACCAGTTTATGATAAACTAGATTTAATATGTAGATTTAAACACACCACCCCTATTTTTTACTATTTAGTTAAACTTGAAAACTGCTGGTATTTCAAGAATAACTTCTACATTTTAAGCATATTCTTATTTCAGTGTGGCATCTGGGGTTCTTGGCAATATCAAATGCTTATATTATTTTTTAAAACTGCACAGGTCTTATAAAATATTTTTTTAAATAGCATTAGTCCATACAAATACATAAAATTTGACAACTGAACTTGCCAATGATAAGGCTTTTCAAAATATTAGGAACTTTCTGATATATTTAAATTCTGTAGTGATTTTCCTTCAAGATATGTTCATAAAAAAACAGAACATTAATGCTTGTGGATTAATGCTCTTTCTTTTCATCCTTTCTCTGAATCTCTTGCAACAGTACTGCAGTTGAAGCTCCTGATGCTGAAAGGGGTAAATACATTCTTGCAATGCCTGGGGGAAAAGGGTGAACCCACAGACAGTGGGAGTGACAAGTAGAAAGGAGGTGGTGGTTTGCCTGGTGGGTTTCTTGAGTCTTGTGCATAGGTTGAAGGACTGGCAGCACTGCACTCCCATAAAAACTGTGCATTCGCACTGCTGCATCATGGCCCATCTTTTGCTTGCTCTGCCTTTTCCTAGCTACTCTGATCTCTGACCCTGTGATGTGTGTCTAGATGTGCAGTCAAATAATAAAAGTAGCTAATATACTGTACTGGATCTAGGATAATTTACCACTTGTGAGTCAGTTTCTGCCTAGCTGCAACATAGCTTTAAGAGTCTTCCACAGAGTCCTCAAGCACTGGCACATTTCCTGTGATATGACAACAAAACCAAACAAAACCCGATGTTTTTCTTCCTTCTGTTTCGATAATCTTGAGTTAATGCTTGCATTGGTAGTAAGAAGAATGTATTAAAATGAAGATAAGGTTTTCAAGGTGAGAGGCTTTCACCAAGTATTTTTTTCTTATTATTTCTGCCCACATGATGGCAGTATATGTTAATCCAAACCAAGAAAATAACTTTTAAAACACAGCTTTTCAACAACAGAGTTCTGTTGCACTCCCCCAAAAATCCGAGAAACTATGAGAAATTTCCAAAAAGGCATTATGGGCAGTTATGAAAGGACAACTCCCCCTTATTGTAAAAACCCCCAAGACTTAAGAGGCAGGAAAGCACTGCTTCATGCAAGAACCACATGTAGCTAACTCTGAATGGGTATGGAATGGTACTGTGTTATAAATAGAAGTGGTCAGTAAAGCTTTGTCAGTCATGCTTGGCTTAATCATTTGCAGTCAATAAAGTCATTGAAGTATAATTACCACTCCCTGGCATCACTTTTGCAAGTGCAAAACTGGAGTCCTGAGGCTGCATGGGCAGCTAGATGCTGAGTGTTTAATCTGTGGTAAGAGTACAGAAAGTCTAAACAGACAGACTATTGAGATATTAGCTGCAAAAAAAGTTTAGGCATTACTTCAGAAGGATTATGACCACAAACAAAATCTGTTGAATCTGTCAAGCTCTTAATCTATTTGTAAGTTGAATCAAGGGAGTTTGAACATGTGTGGGGTCTGCATGCATTTACTGGGTGGAATCGGAGAACATTGCCAGTAGTCACAGATAAAGGTTATAATGTTAAAAAGAAAAAGAAAGAAAAAAAACCCCCACAAACCAAAACACTTCTTTTTCTGAGCTTCAACGTATCTTTAAGCACATGCTGGTTTTTTTAACTTTGTGTACCATAATTTGAAAGTCTAGTGGACTTAATTTTAAACCTCAAACTTTTCTGACGACAGGAAAAAGACAATAGCAGAACTTTGTGTTTTCAACAGCATAAATAGGGAACTAGGAACAGATATTCAGTTCAGTCCAAATACATAAAATAAGGGGCATCTGTAAAGCTCAGCAGGTTCCCTTGATTAGGGTCTCAGATCGGTGTCACCTGTGACCAATTTACCTCCTGGATCAGGTTACTGAAAATGTGAGCACAGGCAGCACTCTCTCTTTTTCCTTGTTTTTTGTAACCAAGTTCAGTCCTAACAGATGGGATTTTTCCTTTCTTTTTCTTGACGTTGTATAAATGAGTATTTGGGGCAGTACTGTTTTGCTTGTGCAGCCTTGTTTCCTGAAAAACTTGGACTTCGTGATGTATCTTGAGGACATGTACCTGCAGATAAGAAGCTAAAAAGGTGGGAACCGAAGCAGCTAAAATACCAGAGTAAGTAAGCCGTTGCTACCTTTGCTTATTGTAATTTAAATTTATATTTCTCAGATCCTAGGGTTTATTACTGTAGTTCCTGTATGGCTCATTGTAAGGCGTGCTATGGCTAACGTATCTTCTTATAATCCATCTCTTCTACTTGCTACTATATATACCATGCTAGGTAATTCCTTGCCCTCATGGTTTACATTCTCAGGTACGTAGGACCTTATTGTGACATGCTATATTCTCATATGTTTGGAGTTACTTTACTTTTAGGTATAACTTAAATATTATCACAAGTTACTGTGGTAACTCGCTCATTCCTGTGTCCACATAGGACTGGTACTACTAATGGGAGAAGTTCTGATATCTTCAGTGTCTAGGGAGTTTTCTGACTATGTAATTCCTATAGATTTGGACAAATGTTCATTTTATTTTACCTTTACTCATCTCATTTCTGTAATAATCTCAGTTTGCAATATCTCACTTTCTTCTTGGTGAGTAGCCTACAAATAACATGTACTTTTACAAATTGCCTATCAAAACCGCATAAGTGTGTTACTCTTGTGTTCTCACACCCCGCCTCTTATACAAATAAATAATCTCAATTGCCCACCAGTATACTCCTCTGTGTAGTCAGACTAGGACTATTTAACAGGCATTCCTCTCACTCATTTCAGTATAGCGAGCTATCATTCCATAAGGAAGTTTTCCCATTTATTTAACCCATTAAGATATGCTATTTAGTAGAGCATAGATTATCCCAGACTAGTCCCATGTGCTGTGCCCTGTTCATATGATGAACAGGAGAAAATGTCTTCCTTGAAGAGATTAACATGAAAAAATGCAAAATCCAGGTGCAACTCCTACCAAGAACTAGGTGAAAAATAAGACCGCTGCAAACAGGGATAGTGCCACAGCATCTTGGGATAGACTGAAGTAATAAGGGACAAGTGTTCCAGAAAGATAAATATGATGGAAAGAAAAAGGGGTGTGTTAGACTGGAGGGAAGGAAGGCTGAGGAGGACAAGCTGGTTGTTTATTTCCTACAAATTCAAAATATTGCTGAAATACAGTTTTAAAAATATGTGGAGTTTCAGAATGTCCGGGGTCCTTGACTTGTGATTATTTCTACTGCCTGATTCCTTTCTATGCCTTGTCCCCAGAAATGAGGAAGGTTTTATATACCAAGTAATAATAACATGAGAAGGCATAGGGAGGCCCTGCACCTGTTTGAGCTTGGTGTACGATTGCCGGGCATAACATGAAATAATGTTTTAAGGTACGGTTTAAGTTTGGTTTTGTTTTGTTGTTTTTTTTTTTAAAATTATGTAGCTGATGAGACTCTAAGGCATGATTATTAAACTAATTCTTTGTATTATTTTGAGGGAAATGCATTTTGCTCTAGGCTTTTTGAAAGTAGTTCAAATGTGTAAAGCTAGCTTTAATACTTGCAGAATATAGTATTGGTGCAAAGCAATAGGTAGTCCTATAAACCAGCATTTTTTTTTGCTAAGAATAGAGGGTTGGTCAGTTTGCTATGCAATATTCTGATACTAAGGTGACTGTGAAACCAAAATGTGCTGCTGTCTTGTTTGTTGTGAGCTTTACATTGCCTGAAGGTAAATAGTTGAGATATTTGGAAAATAGTGTGAAGGAAAGACACCAACTTTGTCTCACCTTGAGCATGGTATGCCTGTTAAAAGTGAGGACAGCATTACTGTATGCACTCTAGATGGCTGGTCTCTTGTGTTTTCAGCATTAGCAAGTAGACATATATGGGAGAAGATTCATGGTTAAAAACTAACTCATCTTGGATGTCTTGAGAGAGACAGATCAGGGTTTCTCAGAGGGAGCAGATTGGCATAGGCCTGGTGGAGAAAGCAGTTGTGCTACCTAGAACTCCTGAGGAAAAGGTGCAGCAGAGGAGTGTGAATTGTACCAAGAAAGCACCTGGGCTGGACAGGTGTTGTGGTTTAACCCCAGCTGGTAATTAAGTGCCACACAGCTGCTCACTCAACTCCCTGTTCACCCAGAGGGATGGGGAGGAGAATGTAAAACTCAAGGATTGAGATAAGAACAATTTAATAATTGAAATAAAATAAAAATGAAAGAGCTATAATAATAATTACAATAACAGTTGTAATGAAGAGGAGGGAGAGGAGGAAAGGAATGAAATCAAAAGGGAAGGGAGGAAAGAAAACAAGTGCTGCCCAATACAATTGCTCACCACCCACTGCCTAATGCCAAGCCAGTCCCTGAGCAACAATCCACCATGCCACCACCCCCATGTATATATACTGGGCATGATGTCCCATGGTATGAAATACCTCTTTGGCTAGTTTAGGTCAGCTGTCCTGGCTGTGTCCCCTCCCAGTCTCTTGTGCCCCTCAAGCTTTCTCGCGAACAACTAAAAGCATCAGTGTGTTATCAACATTGTTCTCACACTGAAACCAAAACACAGCACTGCACCTAGCTACTAAGAAGAAAAGGAACTCTTATCCCAGCTGAAACCAGTACAATCAGTCTGGGTACAAGCCTGACGCAAGCTGTATCATTGCTACATTTTCATCTGTGACTTGCAATTATGTGCTCTCCAAAATTATGAAAGATGGGTTCTTATGGTAGTTTTCTGTTTGGTAATGTAGGTAGATGTACTTCACAGAGCTAATTTATGAAAAAAATAATTTTATCAGCAAATGTTTGTATGAATTATGCCGATACTGAAATCACTATTTATCACCATCCCTGAAACTTCTCAAAATACATTCCTATTTTTTTTTAGAATTGCTGAATCTAGTATTTATGCCTATATATTCTACAATGCATATGAAAAATTTTCTTTCTTATATAAAGCAAAACCATTGTGTTTCGGAGAAACCCCGTTGTTTTGAGGAATGATTCTCTTAGCACCCTGCTACGCTTTAGTAAATTAACTTGAATGTAAAATTGTGAACAAAAAGTCTTTCAAAACTTAGGAAGTATGGTTCAAAACTGAAACAATACATTCAAAGGTAATTAAGAAGGCAGAGTGAACCCCGGTGCTAATATTTCCTAAATATTTTAATGAAGGCTGGAAAGAATTTATTTATTGATGCAACTTTCTAGTATGTAGGAGGAAGCACTCGGAGAAAACAGCTAGGGTTTTGAGAACCTCTGTATCATTTCCATAAATGTAGTCTGGTACCCAAGTTTCAGTCTTGTTTCCTTACAGCATTTATTCAGGCTGAAGTACACCTAGGTGCTGAGCTTTAAGAGAACTGTTTCTTTCTTTGTGCCAGACTGTATTTTGTTTTATTTCAAATTTGTTTTGCTGTATATATGCACTCTTATCATTATTAGTATTTAAGCAAGTGGATTCTATGCTGCATCTAAAATAAATTTCATCCTCTATCTCTCTGATAAATTGTCTGAAAAAATTCCTAATTGGTTATAACCTGCTGTAAGAAAACGTAGTTGGAGATTACTGGCTGGCCCATGACTTTGACAGTGGGTTATAGAACATTCTAACTGCAAGCTGCTGTTTAAACTTTGCAACCAAACAGTAATCGGACCATAACAATTCTGAGACATTAGTTTGATCTCCTTTCAGTCCCCAGTGGGTAAAACGCTTGGCTATTGCTCCAGTTGGCACTAAAGGGTAGCCTGAGGCTCTCTTTCATCCACTGGGATCTCTGTTGTATAGAGACCCCCCACCCCCCACCAATTAGCTTAGCAAGTCAACAGGATGTTTCTTGGACTAAGGAGTAACTCAGACATTGTCCTTTCTCCTGTCACCCAGTGCAAGGGTGTGCCTTGAAAAGAGACTATTCATTGGCTGGTATTTTCCACAAGGGATTCTCGGCTGCAGAAATATCCCTTCATGGGCCTCTCCTTGCTTATGTAGTTCAGGGAGGCCTTGGGGCTTCTTTGACCTAGTTCCCTGTATAGATTAATGGGAGTGTGCTGCTTTCAGCCTCAAAGAGTGCCTTTGTTCCTAGTTCTCGCTAGCATAGTGGAGAGATCTGACTTTGGTGGTCTTGGCATGGAGAAAATGACAGATCGAACCTTCCTCTTACTCTCAGAAGTGGAATTTAGGATGGAAGTGCTCAGTGCTGGAGGTGATGGCAGAAGTTTCATTATGTTGCCAGCTAAATCTATTTAACATGGTGTAAACTGTCAGGATGTCTACAGCACTAAAGCCTTATCTCCCCACCCCCACCCCCCCATGTTAATTCAGATAAAACAGTAGTTATTCTGAGCAGCATTTTTCCTGAATTTAATCTGGTAACCGATCAACATGCATTGTTACTTCAGTGTAATGTACACTGAGTTCAGTGTGGATCAAAGAATACAGTCTTAGTATAAATTTTATAATTCATGATATAATTTCATGATTAAAAACTCTAGTGCACCTCATGCACAAAAAAATGAACTCACTCCTGACTAAATAGTAGCATAAAGATGATGTCTTCATTCTACTGGATGTGAATATTAGCTTTGTAAGTTTGTTTTAGTAGTGAAGTTAAGGTGGTTCTGAATAGAAAGTGTAGAGCAAAGCCAATTTTCAGTTCCCCTTACCCTGCTCCAACTACTGACTACTTAAGGTCTACTCATCACTTGGAGGAGTTTGCCTTAGTCAAGAAAAGCTCGTTATTGTGTTCTTAACTAGTTTAAATTGAACCCACACTTGAACACAAATATCAGTCAAACTGCAGTTCCAGAGGAAAATGTAGCTAACACAATTTCTCAAGCTATGATAGGCTAGACACCCTATAGTATCCTTGTAGTTAGTCAAACTACAAAAAAGTTAGATGTGTGCCTACAGCCTGATCACCAGTGAATTTCCACAATGTAACACACTGTGCAAAACACCAACAGAGTGGTGGTTTCCATAAAACTGGGCTGAACTAAAACTCTGTAAAACAGAAGAGTGTGAAAGTTCTGCAGCACGGTCCATCAGTAGTTTCACTCAGCTTTAAGGAACAATTTATTGGTAAGGAACCAGAAGACTAGTACCCTGTATATCAGAGAGCATAACGTCTGATTAAATGTGGTCTCAGAACCACAGTTCCTGTTTTGGGGGAGAGGCCTTCCTGAGAGACAAAGAAAACTTGTTGTATTACAGATGAGGATTAGAGAGAATTTTGGGGTTTTTTTGCTAGACAAAAACTCTATGGTTAGTTAATACACAGGTCAACAAAGAACAATCAGTTAGTAGGTCAATTAACTGTATACAGTTAGGAATTAATAAAGAAGTCTCAAATGTTTGATATAAGTGAAAAACATCTTTATCCAATGCTGATAATAATGAAAAAGCCTGACTTTATCTACTGGATTGTGCTGCCTCCAGGTATATTTTTTGACCAATGTGGCCAGTGTGTGATGAGAGCATTAGCTTTCCTTATGGAAACAGTGAATATTTCCATGAAGTAATGCTGCAAAATTGTGAAACAGTAAAAGCTGAAGCTTCTCTTGGTTTGACTAGATGAAACAGTTGCATGCACTCAGGTAGAGTTTTTTCTATGCAAAGCTGCTTATTTTGTGTCCGACCTAGTATTTTTAAAGGATTGCTATAACGTTAACAGCTAATACCTAATTGTTGTTTCTTTAGTATTTTTACCTTTGTAATGGCATCTTAAATATAACTTGTGAAGCTGGCTCCCAACAAGTGAGCATCCCTTATAAACAATACCCGAGTGCATATGTAATACACATAGTTTGCATTCTCTTAGATTGCCCTAATAATACAGTGTGGTAATGGTACTAGAGTTTAAAAGTCAATGTTTCTTGAAATATTTTCTGCAAATATTAATCTGTATGCCTTCAAGGACACAGAAATCTGAAATGGAGTAGCTGCAAATGTTTCAGATATGAAGTCACATTGAGGCCTAATGGAAGGGTACATCTCTCTGGGGCAGCTCTTCTAGAAATTACAGATAACCAGCAGCTGGGCTTGTATGGCCAAGTATGAAGCTTTAATTCTATTCCATTGACATTCACAGAATTGTGATGTAATAAATTTTTGTTTCCCTTTGCTATGAAGTGGGAATGCAAGCTAGCTCTAGGATACCAGTGTCCTAAACAGCAAACATAGTTTTACTGCCAAGCAGAATTCTTTTGTCATTAATATTTTGGTACTTTAAGTGTTTGTTATGAAGGCTGTGATGGTCTTGATCACATTATTTGCTTTGCTACCTTTTTCCCTTCACTTTGACACTTTTCAATGTAACTTGTTACACAACAGTCAAATGTGATCAGAAAAAGTAGGAGTTTAGAGATCAGCATTGATTTATTTATTTTTTTTTTAGAATTTAACTATTGCTCTTGGTGGGTGGAAAATCAATTATATTAAACATCAAGTATTTAAATTTTGTCAGCTCAGTCTAAGGCAGAGAGTAAACCTTTGTTATTTTGACATATTGAGGATAAAACTTGCAAAACAAAACAATACCGTGTTACTCTATGTCATTCGGGTACCTAACCATCACAACGATACGGCTCTGTTAAAAAATCAGTGCCTTATAGTTGTAGTAAGACCTTTTTTTTCACTTCAATATGTCCTTGGACTGATGCTGCATGATTGGGCACAGAAGTTCATCAATTTATGGCAATGTTGTATGGCTGGTCCACGTCAGTTCTTTTAGCAGTATAAATCTGGTATAACTTGAAAGTCAAGGGTGCCATGTCAATTTATGCTGGCTGATTGTGTAATCTCCAAAAGAGGATTCAATTTGACTAAATTCAGTTACATAGAATCTAAAGGTACATAATGCCCTCAGCTCCTCAGGTTGGTAAGGGGTAAATTGGAACTGGCATGTGAAGGTATGACTTGGTCCACAGCCTTAATAACAGGATCCTGTGGATAAATGGAGTGCTAGCTCTCTGGTGGCAACCTAGCATGGCAGTGGGGTTAGTGTCTTGGCGATTTGTTTGTGTATAATAAAATATCCTCATCTTTTCATACAGCAGCACTGCATGAGAAGTAGTTCACTGAATTTACTTTTAACAGTGTTTTGATTTCACTGTGAAATGCTCCCACACACAGTTTTACGGGAATGTCTGTCTTCAGTTAGGCAGAGTAGTAACTAAAGAATTCCCCTCTCCCAGTTACTCCTGCCCAGTGGGGGAGGACAGCATATATACAGCAGGATCTTTTTTATGTTGATCTGTAGGTGGAAGTGCCCTGCAGCCAGATACTGGTTCTATGAGGAAACTTGAGCAATAAAAATATTTTATGCTTTTACCCACCTCGTTATTCAACAAAGATATTTCTGCAGGTGTGAAGTGGCTTCTCCAGCAATGCTTCCTTCAGGGACAGAGTTGTAAGAGAGACGTTTGGCACCACAAAAGAAGGGGTCAGATGGCTTAGGTTGTCTTTTCAGATTTGATACGTTTTCTGTGCCACTCTGTGGCAATACATGACCTTGTTGTTGTTTCTCCTTCTGTTTCCAGGTAAGAGGATAATTGCACACTATAAACATTGAAGTTTTGGCACTGAAAATTCACTTGGGCGGTAACACTTTCAAATTCAGGGCTCCCACTTTGAAAATAGAGACAAACCCGTGGAATATAAACAGCTAAACAATTTGTTACTTGAAGGAATACTCTGGAGATGTTCAAGATCTACCTAGTGTCTTGTCTGAGATGTTAGTCGAGTAATAAACAGTTATTTCTTATAGTCAACCAGAGTGAAATTCAGTTTTATGCAGAAAAAAAGTCCCTGTGCTTACAAACAGGACTACACAGTGCTAGTTGAAGGGGCTTATGGACTTGTTAGTGAGCCAGGGTTTAGGAGAGGGTGATGTCAGTTGTATTTATCTCTGTCAAAAAAAGAAAAATTTTAAGGCATAAACTCTTGTCTACCTCTGTATTAAAACATACAGAAATCTGCCTCTGAAGTGAGGCAGATGCCAAAGTGGCTTAAACCTGATCCTCACAATCCCACACCTTACCCTTAGTATCCAAACTGTCCTATTAATCTCCCCATTTTAAAGAAAGAATTATTTTTCATGCAGCTGTATGCATAGTGTAATCATAACTACTCGGTTTTCTGCTCTGACTGCAGGATAGCAAAAAAAACCCTCTGTGTAAATGAGTCAGTCTCACAGAACTTGCTTAGTTATTGACCCGCTTAGACCTGGGTTGTTCCCTTTTAATCAGCTCTAGCAGTAACTGTTTTGCCCGGACAGGCTCGTACCATGCTTTAAGCACCTAAGATAGTGCTCAAATGATTATTTCTAGCAAAGCATAAAAGCAGCATGTTGTTCAGAAGTTCTTGGGGTGTCTATTTGTTGAATAGCCACAGACTATAAAGCCTCATCTCCTCAAATAACAAAACTCTCCTCTGAACTGCTCATTACAGAAGGCTATGGTTGACTGGGGAAGGGAGAAAAGAGGAGAAATCAGCCATCTTCTGCGACTTAGTGTTTATTTGAGCAGGAATGGCATCCTATACTGACTACAGTCAATGAATATCAAGGCATGTTAGCCAGCCTGCTTTTCTTTGCACAGACTAGCCGCTAGCCAGATGTTAATGGAGCAATGTCATGGACTGCCCAGGCTCTGCCTTGGGCATTGAAAAGCAAGATTGCTTGGCTTACCCAGGAAGCCTCTTCACAGAAGCAGCATGGTGTTTCTGCAGCTTCATATATTTACTTTTTAAAAGGCTGAGCTGTCAGCTTGGTATTTTTCATATTTATTTTTTTTCCCTTCCCCTGCAACATAGTAAAACAGTCCATGAAATATACAAAATGTGACTTTCTCTGCATTTCCTTCCCTTACTCCTTCCCCTATCCCAGCTGCTTGTTCATTACAGGAGTATGCGAGGGGAAATGTTTTCAGGACTGCTGGTTTTTGTACCAACCGCTGAAGTAAATGCCTAGAAGAAAGTGAAGCCACTTCACTGCCTCTTCCTAAAAGTGCTGGCTGGGTTGTCCTATATCTGCTGCTGCTGGAGTGATTGTAGATTTCCACACACTTGAAGAATTTATGCCTTAGTGAATTTTGCACTGTTCTCTGTGGTTGGTAACCTAGCCCAAAGGCATTAGAAGGAAATAAAAGTCTGAAGTCTCTTTCACGAGCTGTGTGGCCTGAGCAGCCTTTTACAGCTGTGCGGTGCGTCTGGGAGATGCTGCCAACCGCAGGGTGATGAGATCTAGTGATTCATCAGTTGTCTAATCTTATGTAGGTGGAGAAACAGTGACATGGGGGACAAAGCTGGAAGACTGCAGATCTCTGGGACAAAAACATGTCATCAAAACCTAGCCTGCCTTTGTGCTGAGACCTGGTGTGATTGCTGTACGAAACCTATGTGACTGAAACAGTCTTCAGCCACCTGTTTGGTGTGGGTAAACAAAATGAGTTCACACAGAAAGGGTGACTGAACAGAAGAAACAGAGAATGTAGCTCCCTATAATGTCATCCAGATGAAGTAAAACACTCAGTGTCTGAATGCTGCTAATATGACAAATTTGAAATGCTTTACTTTTGGACTGGGTCTTTAAATGGAAAAAATGCCTTACCATGTTTGTGGGAAACTTCATATTATTTTAATTCCTCCTTTCTTTAAAACAATTAGTCTTGCTCATTATACAGTCTTTAAAGATTAATAGTTTAGTAATCTAGTTTTATAGTCTTACTAAACATCAGATGGTGCAAGTCTGTTCTTTGATGCTTATTCTAGAACTTGTCAAATCTAGAACTATGCCTTTAAAAGTTCTCAATGGTAACATTCCTTAATAAACAATTTCTAAATAGTACAGAGAACAGAAACAATTGAAACAGGAATAATTTTTTTCCTGCATGTTAAAGCATTGGAATAAAATTAACTTTATTTTTTTAAGTGGGGATTATTTCTAAATGCTTTCTTTCTGTTAGGGTTGCCTTAAATACAAAGTCAGGTTTGTGTTGTTATTTTTAACAGAATTTAGATAATCACATTTGATTATCCTAATATGAAATTGAGATATAAAATACAGAAAAAGTGCAGAAAGGCAGTGGGAAGATTCCATAAGTTCTTTCAGGAAAAAGAAGATATGATGCATATTTTTTTCACTTCCCTGAGTTAAAAAACAACTAACTCCTAAACCATAAAATGAACAGATAATTTTGCCTGCAGTTCTTTCTTTTACCATTTTTACTTGCATTATTTTCAGTCCCCTAATCTAGACAGAGGGAGAATCTGGTCTCGTTAGTTTTGGCTATGATGCTATTTACTTTTCCATGTATATTTTAATACAAATGTTTCCTAAAAAGGTGAAAAGAGTCTTTCACATATCTTAGTCCTTCTATTCATTGTTTGGGATGTAAGAATGTAGAAATCAAGACTTGGAATTTAATTACAACAGTCTTATTGAGCTCTGGGTCATAACTAGTACAGTGCTGTCATGACTTTTGATCTATTTTCCACTTACAAAGTGTTATCTTGGGGAATTGGGCCATCTACAGAATAAGTACCATTAAATGGAGGTAGTAAGAATGTTTTTGCTCCCAGCCTTTTAGGTGCTCACATAATTCTCTTGAACAGTTGACTGATCATTTTCCCTGGCTAATGAGACGTACCACACTGTTGTTAAGTCTTCCACTAAAATGCCTGATCATTGTGATTCTTTCAAATATCTATTGTGCTATTATTTTACCGGTTTACGACCATGTATGTGCCTTAAATCTCTTAAGGAAGCTGCCACTTTTTTTCTTAGCCAAACTTGGGGATTTCTGTCTGTCTCAAACTTAATCCTGGCCTCAGCCAGCATAAATTCTTATCGTAGACCTGTGGTCTTTCTAGCATTGTGATATAAATCTAGCTCTTCACCACCTGATCTCTATTCCCAGCCTGAACTGTACAGCCTAGTAACCTAGGGACTCCTGCCTGCATAGGACATAAACCAAATCCCAAGTGACACATAGCCTTCATCCTAATCTCTGGAGACTTGTAAAATTTATTTGCAGCTATGTCTGAACTGAACTTTCATTCTAAATATTTCCATGCTACCCTTGCTTATCCTGTGGGATTGAGTAGTAAGCATTGCTCTTGTCCATACATTTTGATTTTTGTTAATTTTAAGCTTCCAGACTCCAGGCCTAACCTTAAAAACCTGCATCACTTTTAGTCTTCAATCTCCTTTAAAATGCCTTAGGGTGAACTAATTACTTCAGTCTGGGGATCAAGGTCCTTTCTGCTCTGACTCTAAATCAGCCTGAAATCTGGTTTTAAAACTTCTAAATGCTAGAGGTGTCAGACTACCCCAAACAAGGTTCTATTTCGGGTATATATCTAAGCTGCCCAGTACCTCCAAGCAACTCGGCTCTACCCTCAGCCTTTGCTCTCCTAAACAGCAAATCTTACCCATACTTCTTGTCCTTCTCTGTACTATGTCTTAACTCACTTGTCTACTGCACATGGCCTTTGCCATTTGCAGGGATTCAAAAGGCTTTGCTATCAACGGAGTCTTGCAGCTGATCCTAACCCTGCTTTTACCTCTAGCTTTAACTTTTGATGGTATCAGCTTTTCCTCTTTAAGACCTATAAATTTAAAGTGAGGATAACAAGGTAAATCTAACTGGTGTTAGATGTGTAGTTGGATTCCGGTTCACCTATCCCTCACTGAAGATTTTCTAGGCCCTGGTACATCTTCAGGACATCGCTTTCTGAATCTCTGCTGCCTTGAACCTGAGCCAGTGCTCCAACCCATACCTCTGTCTCGGTCATCAGTAATTTATGTTCATCTTTACCACCATTTCCTTCAGAATTTCTTGTTGTAAGCCAGCAGACAAGTGTTCAGCTATATATAAACCATGATGTTAAAGCTCAGTGTTAATCCTTGGACTGTTACCCAAATCACATGTCTAACATTGACTTTTAAAGAAAAACTGTTCTTTGCTTGAAGAAGGCCATTACAAGGTGTTTAAGGTAGAAAAAGTCTTACAGAAGAGTGAAAAAATATTAAACATTTTTGTAAGTCTTACTTTACATCTATAACAATTAATACAGCTATTTAATTACACAAACAAAACATGCCTGATAGGATAGTGCTGGATTTGAAATGAGCTTGAACTATTGGATTCTAATTCTGGGAACTGAATGGGTATTTTTGCCAAATTTCTTTTGGGTAAAATTTCATAACTTATACAGCTTTACTGATGTTTTTCAGGTATATGTTGCCTTTCTTATTTGTTCCATATTCATTTGTTATCCTTGATCTGTTGAAGCACATAATTGTTTTCCATGAGTATTGGTTAAGATCTTAAACATAGTTTTAAAATACTTTATCTCTCAGACTGTGTCTGAGTTAGTTTCTGTTTGTATACAGGGCTGTGAATAATTATAGGTCATTTGAACCTTCAAAGAAAGACATGGCAGAAAAGTCATATGCAAAACTTTGACATGGAATGAAATTAATCTGTAAAGAAACACAGAGTAACCAGATACAATTTTTTTTCTATTGGCTATATTTTTTTCTGTTTAGAGGAATAACATTACTGCTCTCTTAATGCTGAAGTTCTAAACTACCTGTTCTTTGCTGTCTGAGTCGGCTGGTAATTTATTACCATGTTTGCCTTTGGGTTTTCTGAGCCTGGGCTCTAAGGAAGATGACAACTAAAAGGCAGTTTACATCCTGGAAGTCCAGAAGACCCTTGATAGTCAAGCGTGCATCAATCCCTTCCTTCGACAATAGGGTTTACCTTCTCTTCTGCATAACAAGTATCACACTTCCCAAACGTAGAGTAAAATGTATTTAATAATCAGTTTAATAACAAGTCCTTGGGTATTGATTATGAGTTGAAATTACCTGAAAGTAGATCCTCTCGGCATTTCAGTGAGTGACCTTTTACACTCTTGAGGGTCTAAGGAGTTTTGCGGGGGTGGGGGTTCAAAGCAGGGGGCAGTTGTTATTGCTAAATATCTAGACTTAAGATGTACCTATTAGTCTGACAGCACCTAGAGGCCACAGTCTGCCTAGGCAGCAGGCAGAACAAAACAGTAGCTTTTGTTTCAGGGAACAAAAGGCTAACAGCAGAATCCCCAGTTGTATTTGAGTACTTTTCAGACACCTTAAAGGAAAAATACCTAGGGTTAGATAGTTTCCTTTTGCATAAAGAAAACTACTTTGTTGATTCAATCATTAAGAGACTGCCAAGATCCTGAGAATTTCAGTGCTGACATCAGTTATTTAAGATTGAGTTCGGAGCTTTTTTTGTGTCTGGGTTTTGATTTTTTTTTCTCCTCAAAACAAATAAAAACCATTGCATATGTTATTTAAACATGCACATACATTATTTAAAAAAACTTATTTCCAAATGTACATGCTGTGGGTTAGGACAGAAAATTTTACTTCAATAGCCAACTTGGAGACTACCTTGTTCAACACACTGTTAAAATGATTACTATGGCCCTTCATCCTGTGAGAAGAGAAGCTTAGGTTGTCCTTAGACAAGATGATCACTTTCTTGTATTGTTCCCTGAAGGAACAAAGCTGGTTCAAGCAAGGGTGGCTGCAATTTGTGATGTCAGGAGGAAGCTCAGGGGAGAAAGCTAATGCACAAGGGACAGGTGTAGGAATGCAAATTGAGAACATCAGTGACTGTAAGCAAGGTCAAGGAATGACAATTGCAGGGACATAGAAACAGGGTTGTTGGTTGGATGGGAGTGAAGCAAGTCAGGGGATGTAGGAAAGAAAGTAATGAAGAGAAATGGAGATTTGTGGGAAGCTTGCAAAGTTATTAATGATGGAAACCTCATGGAATCCTGGAAGAAGATACATAAACAGAAGAATGAGATTTTGTAATCCCTTTACAAATGTAATTTTTTTAAAATGTAATTTTGTAAAATACATGTATGGTGTTGAACTGTTCTTGTGCAACTAAAAGCATCTGAGAAGTCAACATGGGGAGGGACATCTGTATTTAAAAAAAAAAAAAAAGAACATTTTTAAAAATTTGCTTCTGTGGTGTAGCCCAACGAGGAATCCAACTTTATTATTTTTCTGTGGTATGTCTTTCTCTGGATTATAAAATGTTGAGACTCTTGGGACTTTAAAAGAGGGAATGGTTTTCATCTCCAGTGTTCTCAAATATTGTCCCTAAATCTGTGTATACTTGTTTCTCTCTTGCCTGGCCTTAGATGATTCACTGTACTTCTCTGTTTTTACCCCTTGTAAATCTGTAACGAAGTTCATAGTGTTTGTTCTCAGAGCTGCTTGTTATGTTTCTCTCTCAGCTCTAAATCAGGCAGCTAATCCAGGAAACACCTTCTCCACACCCTGTTCCTCACCCCCCTTCCCCCACCTCCCTCAGCAGGGAACTGTTTCTGCTTTTCTTTCTTGATCCCTAGACAGCCTCCCAGTTTGCCACTTTTTCTCTCAGCAAAGAAACAAGCAGTCTCTTTTATCTTGTTTGCCTTTCATCTGTTCTCAGTTCTCTAAGTTATGACCTAGAAGAAAAAACAGGCATCACCTAAATTCACAATTAAGTGAAAGATCAGACATCACCTGTGCTAGCAGTCCATCTTTGATACAAGCTCACGTGACAGCATGAGGCTACAGCATGGGAGGGCTGTCATTGATGAAATCAAATAGTCATTAT
The DNA here is from genome assembly GCF_023634155.1 of Falco peregrinus. Lineage (NCBI taxonomy): Eukaryota > Metazoa > Chordata > Aves > Falconiformes > Falconidae > Falco > Falco peregrinus. The sequence continues at coordinate 14,362,939 of NC_073729.1, forward strand.
AGGAACTTCTTTGCTGGAAGAGTGATGGTTCCTTCATTTCATAGAATCATTTTGGTTGGAGAAGACCTTTGAGATCATCAAGTCCAACTGTTAACCCAGAACTGCCAAGTCTGTCACTAAACCATGTCCCTAACCACCGTGTTATGTGTGTTTTAAATATCTCCAGGGATGCTTATTCCACCACCTCCCTGGGCAGCTTGGGCCAATGTTTGACCACCCTTTTAATGAAGAAATTTGCAGGTCACCTTGTCGTTGAAGGAGATCAGGCTCATCAGGCAGGACCTGCCTTTCACGACCCCGCGCTGGCGGGGCCCGATCCCCCGGTTGTTCTGCATGTGCCGTGTGACAGTGCTCAGGGTGACCTGCTCTGTAAGCTTCCCCGCGTGGAGGCTGACAGGCCTGTAGTTGGCCAGGTCCTCCTTCCTGCCCTTCTTGTAGGTGGACATCACACTGACTAACCTCCCATCTTCTGGCACCTCCCCAGTCAGCCAGGACTGTTGATAAATGATGGAGAGCGGCTTGGCGAGCTCCTTCACCAGCTCCCTCAGTAACCTCAGTGGATCCCGTCTGGCCCCATAGACGGGTGTGTGTCTAAGTGGAGCAGCCGGGCACTGACCTCCTGGGCTGTGGGGGCTTCATTCTGCTCCTCGTCCCTGTCTTCCATCTCAGGGGGGCAAGTACCCAGAGGGAGGCTGGTATGGCTATTAAAGACTGAGGGAAAGAAAACATTATGTACCTCGGCCCTTTCCTCATCCTTTGTGGCAATGTTCCCCACCACATACAATAAAGGATGTATGTTATCCTTGGCCTTCCTTTTGTTGCTAATGTATTTGTAAAAATATTTTTTGTTATCTTTTATAATGGTGGCTACCCAGTTCTAGCTGGATTTCTGCCTCTCTAATCTTCACCCTGCACAAACCTGGACAACCCTATAGTCCTCCAGAGCTGCCTGGCCCTTTCTTTTGGAGGCGGTAAACTCTCCTTTTTTCCCTAAGTTCCAGCCAAAATGATCTGTTCAGCCAGGCCTGTCTTCTCCCGGTCTCATTTTTTGACACGTGGAGATGGCCTGCTCCAGTGTCTTTAAGGCTACCCTCTTGAAGAATGTCCAGCCTTCCTGGACCCCTTGGCCCTTCAGAATTATCTCCCAAGGGACTCTATCAACAAGGCTCTTAAACAGGCCAAAGTCAGCCCTCCAGAAGACAAGGTAGCAGTCCTGTTGATCCCTCTGCTTACTTCTCTGGGAATCAAAAACTGTCATCTCATGACTGCTTTGCCCAATATGGCCTCCAACCACCATATCACCCATCAGTCCTTCCCTGCTTGTAAACAGCAAGTCCAGTGGGGCATCTCCTGAATCAAAGAATAATGAACAGAAAAATCTTTAGTGAATATAAGCCAGTACCTGGGGTACTTCTCATATGCAACTGTAAATTTCTGAATGCAAACCTGACAAAGAGTATTCTGTGATAGCACAACTATACAGAAGGATGCAGTCAATTAAAATTATTGTAATGGATTAATGGACCTGCATTAAAAGGACTCAGGCCTGCAATGTGCTGCAAACATCTGTAAGCTTCAGTGGAAAGCTGGGGGTTCTTGCTTTTTGTAGGATCAGTCATTTAGCTCCTGTGCTGGAATTCCAGAAATTCAGAACTTGAAAGGTTCTGCTTCTGTTTGGGACTAAACATTAAAATTCCTTTTTTTGCTCTCATCCAGATTTCCTCCAACTACCTCAACAAATTGTTCCCCAAGGCTTAATTAGCACTAACAGAACAACTGCCTTTGCTGTGTAATGAAGCCATCCAGAGCAGTTACACCCCCCCAACCCAAAACAAAACCTTTCTGCCATACCATGTAATCGTGCGTATTACCCTCCTACTCTGTAGTGCACCTGTGCGCATATATCAGGCATGCAAGTTTACATTGTCTTGTATATGTAACAGTTAATCTCTAAAGCTACTTGTTGATTTTAGTGTATGATTTTTTAAAACCCTTACTGATTCTGGAACTTCTATAATCATCTGACTTGAAGGATTTAAAATGTCTCCCATGCCCTTTAATTTTAGCAAATAATTTTGTGTCACTAACCTGTTATTAATGGTGGCTTAATCACTAGGTCTATGGTTGCAACGTGAAAAGCTAAGAGTGGAAACAGTGAAACAGCTTCAAAACAAGAAATCACATTACTTAGAGCAAAGGCATTTCATAAAATAAAATGAAGAAAATATTTGGGAGGCTTTCTTGTGAACAAAAATTAGGAATGCTGCATTGTTTTGTCAACTCAAAGATGCACAGAATCATCCAAGAGAAGTTGTCTTTCATCAATTTTAATGCAGTTTCTAGCTGTAAAACTCTACCAGCATACAGATGAAGGTGTCTGGGTATATTGGTATGCTAAATCATAAGCTGTCTATTCCCATTCCACTTCATTTGGTTAAACTTAAGGTTCCAGAACAACCTGCAGAAGTGAACAACATGTGAAATGTGTTGCTGTCTGGATACTTTGATTAAGTTCTTCCTTGTCTGTTTGCAATCAGTTAATAAATGTTCTGGTAGCTGTGGTTGCAAAATATTGCTGAAAATAACAGTCAATTATTGATTGTTTTTGACCAGTTCTTTCTCTTAAGTAACTATCAGGAAAGAACGAACACACTGTCCTGCATATTTTGTTTTGTTTTTAAACTTTAACCTTTTTAGAAACCTCATGAAAAATGACAATAATGTAGGATGCTGCTTCTTCTAATAGCAAAATAGTTTTCTCACTCACAGTTGAGGAGTTAAAGGCTTGTGTTGCTAATGTTACCTCAGATAAGAATTTCAACCCAAAAGACCTCTCACAAATTTTACCTTCCCTAGTCAGGCATTATCCAATATAAATAAAGGAGACTGTAGTCATCGGAACTCTATATGTTTGCTGAGAAAATTGTATAATGTGGTGAGCCACCTGATGCAAATGCATATCTGGAAGAGGATCTAATAATAATGGACTTCTCATTCTTAATGTCACTGTTATCAACATAGGGGTGACTTGCTTGGTTTTTGTGAAGGACCTTGTAAGAAAAACTTGGTGTAGACTGTCTTTGATTCTTTCATTCATTCTACTTGTACTGGTCATCTTGGGGTTTACTAATAACTAAAGAAAATTAATAATCGGGTTCTTTAAATATGGATTTAATTGTTTTTTAATATAAAGCCCACTGACTTCACCTAGTTTGGGGTCAGGTTAAAACATGTAAAGTATTGCTTGTATTTTAAATTAGCCTTAAATCAGAGTCTGTATTTTGGGTCATAGTTCTATAATTAACAATAAATTTGGACAGTGATATTTTCCTGTGAAACATGGACATAAATTTGAAGTTTGAACTTTTCATATTAACTTTTCTTTGCTAATATATACTATGAATGCATTAAGCCCTCCTGTCCTTTTCTCTGCCTGATTTGTGAAATAAAAATCTGGACTTGCCAAAAAAAAGATCAGGTTTTTGTGGAAAAGCAAATACACAATGACTTCAAAACAGCCTTGCCAGACTGCTGTGTCATCACACACATGTTCTGTCTGTCATCTTCTCAATTCAGTTGACTTTGCTGAGAAGATGTTTGAGCAATAATGGACATTTATGTTTTTGGAAGTTGAGGGAAAAATGGTGAGAGACTTGAAGCCTTAAGAAAGCAATAGTACACAGTGTATAGTTCTGTAAATGGACCATGTATCATAAAATTTTCTAAAGTCTAAGTCTGACGCAGAAAAGCTGCCTGTTAAATCAGAGCCATCACTTAACAGATTTTTTTTGCTGCTTTTCTTTTTTTTTAACACTGTAGGTGTTACTATCAGCTAACTGTGTGGCTGATGGCAAGTATTTATCTGAACTAATGAAGACGAAAAACCTGAAGAATGATAAGATAATTTGGCCTAAAGGTATCTAATGACCAAAAGCTCAGGATACAAATGCAGGTTGTAGGGGTCTTGATACTGTAAAAAAGCAAACAAACAAAAAAATCCCAACACCCCCTCTACTCCAACCTACCCCTACTTAACAAAAAAACACACACCCCCCAGTGACTAATATTGCTTATTACTAATTTTAGGCTCTGGTTTTGGTCTTATCCATGTATGGTCTCTTTTTCCTCCAGTTCAGGCACCAATGTACAAGCTGCTCTCTGCCAGTGACCTCAGTACTACTTGAAAATTCTTTTTTCTGTAGTTGATTTCCTTAAGTTAGTGGTGAGGGTAAGTCACCAAAAGTAAAATTAATCCTTTGAGTGTGTTTTCTGTAAGGAAGGAAAAGATTTTTAACACAAAGACCAAGTATGTATCTGCACTGTCATTTTGGGTTCATTAATTTTACTAGTCTATACTTAAATAAGTGACTGGAGCATGTATCTATTATATCAACAGATCATGCATTCTGTTTTATTATTTCAATGCTAATGTACCAAAGACCAAATGTTAAAAAATGCAGACTTAATTCATAAATCAATAGTAGGTTTTCTGGGTGCTTCCACATTTTTCAGTGCCATCTAAAGCACTTCTCTCACATGATGGTGCTGAAACCTCACCAGTCACTTTAGGTAGTCACATTGGTGTACAAGCATAGGAGCCTGAGTGGTTCCAGTGTCATCTCAGCCATATCTCATTCACTCATCCCTTCCAGCAACTGTAGGCTTTGACCTTCAGGCCTGACATCCTATTTTCTCAATTATTACACGTGGAGAAATCTCAGTCACTAGTAGAATAGGGACTTTGCATAGATGGTTAAAGTAGGTTTGATGGGACAATATTACAGTTGGTCCAAGTTTGGTGTATTTTGGTTGTGAACTGTAAGGCCAAGCTACAGACCTTGCTGTGCTGCTGTAATGCTTATTTGAAACAGACTGTGAGTCTACTGTTCTGTTAAAGCATTGAACTGCTGAGCTGCTGTTTCAAAAATGAGTTAAATGAGTTCATAAATTTGGTCTGCCAACAAATTGTATGTGTCAAGTCTCTGTCCTTCTTCACTAGGTCACTGTGCAGAATTTGATCTCTTTTTCAGTAGTCCAACTATTTGGTTGTTATTAAAAATGATGATTTTTTCCCTTTGTCATTAAATGTCCCTGAAAGACTAAATTAAATTGTGTACTATGCCTGAAAGAAAGAGTAAGGCAATATACTCACAAATCCCAGAATAATGTTCTAGCTTTCACAATTTACTGTGTCCTTTGTAGCCATGTTCCTTCTTTGTTCGTACTGGCAGTGTTTATTGTGTTTGGGGAGTAAAAAAAAAGTAGGATCTGTTGCTAAAGACATCATGATTTATGTCAGTGGGTAGCATTTGGGCAAGCATGAGTCTTTATTTTTAAGTCAGCTTTGAACCAAATGTCACCTGCTTCAGATTTTAAAATGGTAAAATTATAGCTTTCACTCAGTGAATCTGCTGATCGTGGCTGGTAATGTCAGGAGTGACTTGGATCTGCTTGTCTGCTGCTTAGCTTTCTTTGAAAATATAGTTACCTGTGGTTTTTAAACTGGAGCTCCACGTATTTGCTAGTTTTTCGGTGAAAGTTAGTGGTATGGTTGGCAGAAGGGTGGTCAGCAAAATGGAGAGATGATCTGCTTTCAAAAGGTAGTGCAGACTAGATAGCTAAGAATATCAGAAGAGCTTGCTTCCTCTTTAACCGTTCTAGCATACTATATGTGCAAATTGCTAGGTCCTAAGGAGTTAAAAGTGTTTGTTTCACAGGAAATTGGAAGAAATTTATGTGCGCAAGTGAAACTGAAAGGTCGAATGTGTGACTCATATCTATTGACAGATGGAATGAGCATAACATAAGAAGACAGTGACTAGAAAACAAGCAGGTTGTGTGAAAGTATTTTTAGAGACTAATTTCTACCCAGCTGTGTCTTCTATGAACGGACTAAGTTTGTTAAAGTTACCTAGAAGTTGCCTAATAGCTACCTAGTGAAAATTAATTACATTGATATGGTTTAAATGGATACTTCATCCCCTGGGATGAAAACAGAGTTAAACATTTTTAAGAGCTCTACCTGAGATATAAAAAACTGTAAGGAAGCAAGATTTAAGAGAGCATATAAGTTCCTATTAGTGCTCCTAAACTTTTACATACCCACTTACTTTACCTCAGTTCCCCTGTTGACTCCCACTTCTGTGCTCTCTTCCCCTCTCAACCTATCTCTTCTTCAGCTTAAAATACCAGAACATACCCAACTTGCTTGTTATATAATAGTGACTCATACTTTCATTGGCTTAAACTTTACCCAATCTTTTGTGTCTTTTCATGTCCTTTAAATTGAGATTTAGCCTCTTCAGTTTTGGGTACTATATTGTGAGTTTTCTAGTAAGTTCCAGTGATGAAGCTTGAAAAAGCTGATGAAGAAGCTAAGTATATAAAATTTATCTAGTAATACGAGATAAAGATTCAGCAGTTTTACAGGATACATTCATTCTGCTAGAAAGCGAAGTGTAATGTATAGAAACCCATCATGCTATAATAGTATCCGATAACCGTAGTCTTCAGCAAAACAACCCAAAATATAGATATGAGCCACACAGTAAAGTACATGTGCATGCTTACTTGCCTGTTGCCTGGAAGAGCAACTTGGGTGTATAATGCAATATAACATATTTCTTATTTGCCTTGTGTATTTTGTAGACCATGAGGTTAAGTCCTGAGGAAATAAGCAAAACTTAACAATTGCACTTTTTTCTGGTTTTGCCTTGATATGTGCTTGTGGCCAGATGATCACAATGAAATATACGATATGTATCTTAAAAACTACGTATTCCATTAATGAGTGAAAACCTTATGGTGTAAGGGAGTGTGCTGCTCTCTGGGCCTCTGCTCCCATCAGGTTGAATGGATGGAAGGCAGAACTTGTATCTCCATGAACTCCAAAGAACACTGGGGGATGGGGTGCGGTCTCTTTGCCCAGCTCATGGAGCTCACTTTCCCTTGCCCCAAGCTGCTGGGTTTTTTTGTTGTTTTCTATTTATTTAATTATTTAAAATCTTCTCCACTTCCTAGACTATTAAATGCTTTCCCTTGTGTCCTGACTATGAGTTGGGCTCCAACTTCCAGACCTCCTCTGTAGTCAGGTGGAAGAGGGCAAAAACCATGCATTGCAAGCCGATTAACTTTGTTAAAGAGTGGGAAATGTAAGAGATGAGAGAGAACCATTCTTTTAATCCAAACGGGATTATTTCAGCAATCTCAAAATCTGCATTTCTTATTTAGGTTTGTTTGGGGGGGGGTTTTGTTTGTTTTTTTTTTGGAGGGGAGGGTGTTTTGGTTTTTTTATGGGATCTCTATCGACATAAGCTACTGTTAGTGTATTATGTGTTGTTTACAAGGTTTTCACATGAGCTAGCAGGACAAGTGTAGCCTACTGGAATGAGGAAAACATCTGATGTTCTTTTACAAGAAATTAAATCTGCAGTAAATTAAATCTACAAATTCATTGGCATGCTAAATCACTGAGCAACGGTGTAAGTAGGTATATGGATAAATACTTCTGTTAGTATGGCATGTCATTGCAATTAATATTTTCACTGCACAATTATTTTATAAGACAGCATCTATAAAGGTGAACGTCCTGGTTTTGGCTGGAATAGCGTTTATTTTCTTCTCAGTAGCTGGTACAGCACTGTGTTTTGGATTTAGTATGAGCATAACGTTGATAAAACATTGATGCTTTTAGTTGTCAGTAAGTAATATTTTTACTAAGTCAAAGACTTTTCCACTTTCTTAGGCCCTGCCAGCAAGAAGGCTGGAGGGGCATAAGACATTGGGAGGGGAAACAGCCAGGACAGCTGACCTGAACTGCCCAAAGGGCTATTCCATACCATAGAATGTCACGCTCAGTATACAAACGTGGGGGAGCTGGCCGAGGCCAGCTGGTCACTGCTTGGGGACTGGCTGGGCATTGGTGAGCAGTTGTGTGGTACATCACTTCCCCCCCCCCCCCCCCCCCCCCCCGCCTTTTGGATTTTATTCCTCTCTCCTTCTCATTACTATTATTTTTATTATATTATATTTTAATTATTAAATGGTTCTTATCTCAAACCATGGAGTTTACCTTCTTCCTGAATCTCCTCCCCATGCCTCGGGGAGAAGGGAGTAAGCAAACAGCCGCATGGTACTTATTTCCTGGCTGCGAGTTAAACCATGACAGTGAAGAGCATAACTTGTTCATTAGAGTGGGCATCAGGGAGCAGCAGTAAAAATCCATGTATTGCAAGAGCAGGATATCTTTTTGGAAGTAAAAATATGCATATAGAATATTCCATTGTCTATAATCGTTTCTTATCCGGCATGTATGCTATTAGTCTACTCCTCTTCCTGGAGCTCATCCAAATACTAGTAGCATCATTTCCTGCTTAGAATGCAAAACTCAAGGGGAAGGGAAAAGAAAAGTCTTTTGCAAATAATCCTATAATATTCCTACAAGAATTATGTATTAATGAAAATCTTTGATATGAAAATAAAGTATTGAATGATAAAAAAATAAACGATGGGACTCATGGGGCAAATTTTATAATACTGACTCTGGTGGAAATACAATAGCAAGTATATGAATGAAAATATCTCTTTTCATGTACTGCTTGTCATCGTCTCTATTTGGTTTCTATTTGTTTTAAATTATTGTTCTCCCAGCACTTAAAAAAAAAAAAAAAAAAGGAAAATATTTTCTACATTTTCACTTGCATTCTTAAAAAATAGTGTTTTCTCAGCTTTCCTTGAAAAATCTGTAGGAGAATACTGTTTCATATTACAAATATAAACTGAGACCTAAAATCCCATGTACAATTAGAACTTACTTTAAATAAAAGCAGAAGCTGGCAGGTTACTATAAATGTAAATATTACAGTAGTGGGTGCCTAAGATCTTTTTTAAGATGAAGGGAATGTTCCAACTGCTGCCAGTGAATGGTAGATTACGTACTCTAACCTCATACCCTGAGCATGGATGAGTGGTCCAATGTGGACCACAGAGAGTAGTGCAATATTTGAAATAAATTAGTGCCCTTCCTCTGCTGTAGGGAAATTTATGCTGGTTTTCGCCATTGATGGGAGGCAGATTATTAGCGCTAGCATACTTCCTTTCCCTCCACAGTTGTGTAACCATTAATGGTGCATACAGAAAAGAGCCCCTGCCTGTAGTATTGTTTTGTGTGATACACCAAGGCTTTCACAGTTCTCTCTGTTCTGAGATCTTGCCTGCATGAAGCATTGTGAAATCCAAAATCCTCCATTTCTATTCATTCTGATACATTCAGATTGTATCCCCCAGTCTGATACGTTTTAAATTCATTGAGCACTAAGTGATTCTGCAAAACACTTGAAGTAGGTTTTGGCATTGGGGCAAAATGGCAATGCCCCACCACCAACAGAAAAGTTGCAGGTTATTAATAAGTAGTTTTTACACATCACTAAGAACATACAACATATTTCTTAAGTGAACAAGAAGAAAATACAATTATGACTGCAGATCTCTATATTTAGGGGAACCTATGGCTGTGAGAAAATCTTGCTATTTCATCAGCACTGAATTCACTTCAAACTTATTTCTTGTTTGCTTTATATTCTCACTCTCTTCACTTTTGCAAAATTTGGAAAACGATTCTTGGTATTGCTATCTATACCTCTAATATTTCATTAAAATCTGCCAGAGGAAATCCTGACCTAAAGTAAAACTACCACTAATAAAGCGATTAAAACTGAACTGCATCACTGTAGAACAGCACCAGATCTAATCTGCAGCATTTATTTCCTGATTCCGCTTTTACTGAAGCCAGCAGCCATGCTTACTGGGTGCTTTGGTATTGGGTCATATCTTGAAAACCAAATCTTCTGTGGATATGATTGTGTCATTCATGCATGTACTTTTGAGTTGAAAAGCAAATAAGTATGGTATTTGGAGAGAAATAAAATCATTAAGTGAAAAGCCTTCCGTAGCACCAACTCTAATGAAAAACCCAGCTTTGGTCCATGCCTGTGTTGAGGTTGATCATTGAAATGGAAAAGGAAGAAACTGAGGTGAACAGAGTTAACCTTCATTTGAGCAGAATTAAAGCTAATACTCAGAAAGAAGTAAACACAGGTTCATATATCCTTATGCATGGTTGCTGACAAAGCTGGCCATTTTGTAATAGTCATCTCCCTGATCATGTAGAATTCTTCTTTCCCATTTTCACCTTCTTCTCCCCAGTCTGATATGTTAAATAGTTAAGTAAGAATTTTTATTCTTTAATTAAAAGTTGGATAGTAGTCTTGCATACATGCCAGGAAATGTAAACATTGCAGGTTTTTGGAAGCAACAGTAGAAATACTGTAATTAATTTTAATAGGTGCTTTCACTTTGTACAATGACTATGTCTTCAGTATTTCATTATAGGTATTGAAAACTTCACAATTGGAGTGTTATTATACAGGTAGCACGAGCTCCCACACATTCCTGTGGGAATTTTTAGACTGCTGCAGCTCTTATGAATGAAAACCCCACCCACCAAAAAAAAAGGGTTTCTTGAAAGGCTGTGCAGAAAGGTCACTGGGGAGTAGGTCATATGCCTGCAAGTGAAATTGTTTTCACTCCCTTTTCCCCTAGCTTATCAAAAAGGAGGGTACAATGTGTGAATGGACATCATTGCACTGAAGATTTTTCTGTGTCTAATTAGTTTATTTATGCTTTTTTTGAGGGCTTACCAGCTGTTGGTGTAGGAGTAGCGCTGCATGTTAATAGTATTTCTTTTTAGCCTCTGTTGCTGCCTTCGGTGAGTTTAATCTGAGTGTTTGCTTGGCTGTACACACAGCAATATTTTTGAAGATTGTCTTGGGCAGTGGAGTGAGGGAGAGAAGTGCCCTCAGGTACCTACACGCCCAACGTTAAACTGTGACAAACTTGAATTTATGTGGCATTGAAGAGGACTGTAGTCCTCTCACAAGTTTGTTCAGGAACACCTGTTATTACTCTAATGTGCTTGTTAGGATAGTAACTGCTAGCCTCCTGTGCTTTGTAGGTCCACTGAAATAAAAAATAAAAAAATGTCAGAAAGACCTCTCCAGATGTGTTGGTTTAAGAATTCAGACTAGAGTTTGATCCTGTTTTTATTTGGTAGGCTAGAATTTACACACCATGTAGTACAGGGCAAACCGGCACATTGAGAGAAGAATGTTTTGAATTAAGTATCGGGAGGTGAAGAAATTTCACTGATTGCTGTATCACAAGCTCCATCTACAGCAGTAGGGTTCTTAACAGAGATATTTCCTTTCTAGGTCTATTTCCATTCTTTGTCCATGGTCTTATTTTACAGCAGTAATGTTACCCTCCTTCCTGCAGCAGGAATGATGATTTTAATGAGGCCAAGTGGAAGAGGGCCTTTCTTAGGAATACTGCAATATGAGTTGAGAGAAGCAGGCTTCCTCAAAGGAGTGATTCAAAATGTTAGTTTTTCCACTAGAAATACTTTGTAGTTATGTTTTAATTCTCCCAGTTCTTCCAGGTCTTTTTTATTTCTTTTATGGAGTTTATTTCACCCTTAAAGGGAGTGGAGGGATGGAGAGATGACATACAAACATTTTCAAGGAAAGCTTTTAGTGCTTGTAGTATCATTCAGTATACACTTTGAATATGTCGATCTTTTCAACTTAAAAACAGCTACCATTAGCATATGACTAGCATGCACTTTGTATCTTTGGAAAAAATGGCAAAACTGTTACTGTTGTCAGGGGGAGCTGAATTTACTCCAAAGCTGTGCTACTGTAATTGTGATGATAACTTGATAGGCAAATGATGTGGTGGATTGACCTTGGCTAGCTGCCAGTTGCCCACCAAGCTGCTCTATCATTCTCCCTCCTTAGCAGGACAGGGAGAAGAAAATATGATGAAAGGCTCATGGGTCAAAACAAGGACACTGAGGTTGCTCAGCAATTACCATCATGGGAAAACCAGACTCGACTGGGGGAAATTAATTTAATTTATTACCAATAACATCAGAGTAGGATGAGAAATAAGAACAAATTTTAAACCACCTTCTCCCCTCCCTTCTTTCCATGTTCAACTTCATTCCAGACTTCTCTCCTCCTTCCCCCCAGGCAGCGCCTGGTTGCAGTCAGTTCTTTATGTGTTGTCACTGCTGCTCTTTCCTTCTCATGCTCTTCCCCTGCTCCTGTGAGGGTTCCCACTCGCAGGAGACTGTCCTCCACAAACTTCTCCAATGTGGCTCCTTCCAACAGCTGCAGTTCTTCATGAACGTGGGTCCTTTCCATGGAGTGTAATCCTTCAGGAGCAGACTGCTCCGCTGTGGGGACCCACAGGGTCACATGTCCTGCCAGGAGTCTGCTCCAGCACAGGCTCTCCATGGAGTCTTAACCTCCTGCAGGTACATCAACCTGTTTCAGCATGGGGTGCTTCAGGGGCTGCAGGTGGGTATCTGCTCTGCCATGGACCTCCGCAGGCTGCAGGAGGACAGCTGGCTTCACCATGGGATTCGCCACAGGCTGCGGGGAATGTCTGCTCCAGCCCCTCCTTCTGCACTGACCTGGGTGTCTACAGAGTTGGTGCTCTCACAGCATCACTCCTCTCTCTGTCTGCTGTTGCACAAGTTGTTTTTCTCCCCCCTTCTTAAATACATTATCCCAGAGGCGCTATCACTGTTGCTGACGGGCTCGGCCTTGGCCAGTGATGGGTCCATCTTGGAGCCAGATGGCATCGGCTCCATTGGACATGGGGGAAGCTTCTGGCATCTTCTCACAGAGCCACACTTGTAGCCGCCCTACTACCAAAACCTGCCATGAAAACCCAATGCAACAATCATTTTTAATTATCCAAGTATTTCCAAATATTCAGCAGAAGGGGGAAAAACTAATAGGCCATGGTACTGCGAATGCAATACTCTGAACCAGTAATAACAGCTGTCAAGCATGTGCACAAAAATACTTACGCTGAACCATCCTAGTAGTAGTTACTTCACACTTCAACACCTTTTAGACAGAAAAAGATGTGTGAAGAAGCTTCAGGGGTTTCCTTCTTGTCACAGTTTAGAATATGTCTGAGAGAAGCAAGAAACAATAGCAGAAAATAACTGAATAGAAACATCGTTGTGCTTCATGATCCTGCTGAAAGGTTCAGGTCTAGCTGATAGTACACTGATCACGTTACTATATGACCTGACCACTGAAATATATAATTACTAGTCTGCTAGCTCATAGTTGAGTGGTGCTCTGCATTGTACCACTTTCAATTAGTGCTTTTGATAGCATGTTAATTAGTAGCTGAATTAAAAAATAGCAGTTATTTCACATATTCATAAAAGAGAGAGAGTGTAAATGTTTTTTTTCTATGGATGGAAATGGCAAAGCCAGGGCTATGATCTTAAGATTTTCATAACTGGTTTATTCTGTCGAGCCATTCTTAGCTAAAGATGCATTGGGTTTATTATTAGCCAGAAAAAACATTACGTGCTTTCTGTAGAGATAAGTAATAATCTGGAAATCAGAAGAATGAGATCAAGCAGCTTGCAAAGAGGGGCAAACCCATTCTTCTGTACTTTTGCACACCTACTATATATATTTCAGACCTGCTTCCTTCCTTCCATCTCCTACTTTGGGAATACTCCCTTTTCCCACCTTCCCTCAGAGGCCAAGCATCTCTGCTCTGCCATTCTCTAGAGTAGTTCTAGCCTGAAAAATGAGCCATTCCTGACTGTAACCAGAGATGGGAAGGAATAATATTCCAGTTAACAGCAATTCTTGGGGTGTTCATTTCAGTCATTGCATTGGTTTCCCATCTTTGCTGAGCTGACACCTGTATGTTCAGCTTTAGCACGCAGTACGAGACATCTCATGTACAAATCACAGCTGACCTACCAGACTTTCTTATGTTTAGTAGTTGTAGTGTCCACAGCTCTCTGAAAAAGCTCTCAGACTTCATCTACTGAGGTGCAGCACCTATTTCAGTGACTGCCTTGAAAAACAGTTGTCATGAGGCACCTTCAGGCTTTTAACGGGTGGTAGCAAGAAGTAGCAATGGCTTCGAAGAATGGGGTGGAGAAAGGCTGAAAAGAGAACTTGTGGAGTCCGTATTACTGGATTCCATGTTGTGTACAAGCATGAAATCCAGACACACACATGCAATATTCCCCGAACACAGCTGAAATAAGAGCTCACAGATTATTAATCTGTGAACTGGAGCCTTCCTTTGCTTTTAATAAAACACACTGAAAGAAATTAATTCAATCTAAAATCACTGTGTGCTACCTGAATGAAAGCAGGCATCAATGTTTTCTTACAACATCAAAAGTCCCTTAGTTACAGCAACGAGCGTGCTGCTTGCCTGTTAAGTCTGTATGTTTGCTATTGGTTTTTTCTTACTATTTACTTTAAGTGAACATATTCATTTAACTGCAAATGCCAAGTGACTAATGTGTAACTACATGGAGAAATACAAAAATTGATCATTCTGTTAGAAGAATGATTTATTCTTTGTGCATAAATTCTAATGTTCAAGTACAACAAAGAAATAAACATAACTTATTGCTGATAATTGAGTGTTTCAGAGATCCAGAGCTTGTCAGAAAATCAGTTGTCTTCTAAGCATTAATGAAAAACAAAAGATATAAGGGTGCATTTATTAATAGACCGTGCAGAGGGTCTGAAACTCAGTAGTTTGGAAAAGTACTACATTGTTTATAGTAATAAAGGCAAAGAAACACCAGAGGAAACATCCCTGTGGCTTAATCAATGATCAGCACATGAACATAAGTCAAAGATTCTTTAAAATTGTTCCAAATGAGGAATAATTGACGTCAAGAGCTTGCTTACCAGCTTCACACTCTGGTTGCCTGCAGTGATGAAAGTACTAATGGAATACTTACAAGCAGTCTTTCACAAACTGGTTTAGGTTTTATTTATTTGCATTCCACTTGTTTTATTTACAGGACAGCTACAGATACCTTTCAAAGGCAGAACTGTGATACACTGGTCAATCTATATATTGTCAGCATCAACAGATAATGAAGCCAGGAACAAGTAATTGTGTATTGTTAATATGGAGTTCCGTTTCCACACTGCAAGCCACAAATGACTTTTGGTCAGTAACTGTTTTTTGTGTTAGTAGAATAACATGGGTACAGGGCCAAATTCACCATAAGCTCACAGCCAAAAAGGTTCCACAGAATTCCTTCTGCCTCTCAAACTTTCAGGGAAGGAAGTGTTGAGGTAGGGTAGGAAAGGGATTCTCAGAATATCAGAGCAAAGATGCATCATGCATTTGTATAGGTGCTGTGTAGTTGCTCTAAGGTGCCCCAAGCCTTAACTGCCTGGCCTGGTTACTGCTCTAAATCACTTTGGGTAAGGATATTCCTGAGAATTGCGGAGCCAGGATTAATTTCTGGATGTGTTGTACTCTCACCTTCCATGGATGTGTTGTACTCTCACCTTCCATGGACATGTTAATTTCAGCTCTGGGGTAGGAAGCAATAAATATAATGAAATTTTCCTGTTTGCTTCTAATCATGTGACTAAACATCCCTGATGTTCAAGAGTGTCTTCACTTTTTTTCAGGGATCCTAAAAGCAAGTCTGAAGTCCATCTTCCAGAAACCTTATGCACAGTAGGGAAAGAATTTTTTGTGAGGGAAAAATAAATGTGACATGTCTCTGACTGTTTAACAGTGTTGTTTATGCAAGACTTATGTAGTTTTCCATTGAATCTATTAAATGGAAACGGAATGCATTTAGAGAAACTGATCTAAGAAACGGAAGAGTGGATTGTATCACCCATGAAAAGAGTGGAAGTGTAATCCATCGTTCCAACAGCTGGTCTGTTTTCATGACTGATTTTTCCCATTAGCAGTGTGGAAGCCCAGGGAAAAGCAGTGAGCCCATAGCACTGATACAGACAAAAAGCTGAGCTGTAAGGGCAAAACAAATATTTCCTCCTACTACATGGACAGATTTTTTCCATACTCCCTGTTGTTCAGTTATCAAAAGAGACCAGAGAGTCGACTGCCTGTGCCAGAAGCTTGTTGTATGTGACCTTGTAAGCTACCTAATCCTGCTGTCCTTCAGTTTTCCAGTCTTCCACAATTTCCTCCATTTTCAGCCCACATATTTCATTTTTGTTTCAAATAAAGCAGGATTCCAATGGACAACAGCCTCTTTCACTGTACGGGTATACCCTGAAAGCTGCCTATTCTTTCTCAGGAACATGACAGAGTCATGTGAAAAATAGCTTCTGATTATGCTTAGGTGTTTGGGTTTTTTCTTCTTTTAGCGCAGTCACCTGTTACTTCAGGTGAATTCAAAATTGTTTCAGAAATGTTAAACATAAACAGATGGGGCTGCCTGGACTATTTTCTTCCAAAAATATTGGACATATGAAAGAATAATTTGTTCCTAAACCAGGTTCTGGACAGCTGAAGTAACCTTTCTCTGCCTTTATGTCATGATTTGAAATGGAACACTACTGAGAATAATCAGCTAGCATTTGGGCTTGTGGGGTCATTAAATGAAAACACCTGAAAAAACCCTCACACAAGATTTGTAACGGACTTTAATTTTGCTTTCAGTATGTCAGCCTTTTTCATAGTGTATAGCAAGAACCACAGTTGAGAGAAGACTAAGTACAGCTACAAATACAGCTCACTAGAAACTTTCAGTGATTTATCCAATGAACTTCTAGTCTTCTAGTGTTTCAACTGTAGATGTTCCGGTAGGTCTATAACACACATCCTTCTTGCTTTGTTGGAATGGAGCTGAATCTCTTACTAAAACATTTGATAAACTAAGTATCTCCTAAATGCATTCTTCATCACTCTTTCCATCAAATTAACTCTGTTAGAGATAGCTAAATGTCTAACTTCCCTAGCTGTTGATCTGGGGTTATAATGGGCCTGGCAAGATTTTTAGTATATTTTTAATGGTTTGGGAGTTTGGGGTGGCAGATGGTTTTGGTTTTTTTTGACAGGCGCATTTAAGAGGTAAAATTGCAGTGTCTAGCATTCTCAATTAGACATACCTTAGCATTGCTAAAATTCAATTGCGTCTTATTCTGTGCACAGATGATTTACAGGATTTGAAAAAAAAAAAAAAACAAAAAACCCCAGAACTGTACATATTCAAATGAAATAGAGATGGCTTCTTTATTTTACTGTGTGATAGTTCATAATAATCAGTAACCCCTTGAAGTAGTGGCATTTACAGGTGTTTGCTTCCTCAAAGGACAGAGGTTTCTGTGCCTTTCAGTCACTACAGCTTGTTTTCATGTTTAATAGAAAACACCCTACAGAGAGGAAGGCTGAAGTGAGTTCTGTGAATGTTCTTTCTCCATGGAACAAACCAGAATTCTTTTTTTTTATTTATCTGTATGGGGGGGGAATATGTGAATGTCTCTCTTTTTTCCACCAGAAGGCCATGTGGTTGTAAAATGGTCCTGAAACTTTATGTCCAGAGAACTGTTGGCATCTGGAGTCTGTGAAGGGTGATTGGGGAAAGCCAGTGAAAATGAATCCTCACACTTTTCGGCAGAGATTAGATAGGATTGCAATCATTCTGACAGCTGTTTCTTGCCTTCTCTAAGTAAGGCAGAGCTGAATGGTCTAAGATGTTTGATTTGTTTGTTTACGTGTCCATTGCAATAGGAAAAATGTTTTTAACTTTTTTCTTTATGGTACCTGATAAGATCACAAGATGCAAATTTTTGTGATATTATAAACATTTATATATAAAAAAAAACCCATGGTTGGTAAAGGAGTGCATGTAATAGCTGGAGAGGTCTGTATATATCTGTTATGCTGTGGGATGATGGTATCAGAACTTACCCCATAATTGTAGATGAACCAGAAAATATTGTAGCACTGGAACTATAAGAATATCACTGGAGAGCTGTGATACTTACTGTGTGTCTGGGAATCCATATGTAGGCTGTTCTAAGCTTTGGCCAAAACGTTGTGCTTATTTGGAACAACTAATTTTAAGTATGAAACTTTCTAGCTGAGTTGTCCATGTGTTGTTTACTTGATAATAGTGAAAACTCTAAGCCTGACTTTTATTTCTTTTCTTGTGGGTTAAATAATAATGCTATGAAACTTCTCTGTCTGGGGAGATCACATCTACCTTAATCAAAAGGGCACCCTGAAATCACACAAATAGAACTTTTCTACACATATTTGGACAAAGTGTCTTTTTTTGCTGCATATAGGTTAATTCGTTCTTGAAAATTTGTTCTATTTGCTAGCATAGGCTGCTTCCTGCAAAAATACATCTGAATGTAAGCTTAACTTAAAACTATTTTGAAATATGTTTATCCCTAATGAGCTTCTGCTTGATAAGTCCTACAGAAATAGGTTAAATATTTATGGTACTAAGAACAATACTTGATATTAAAATACTATTTTTTATAGTGTACCTTCATTTTTCCATTTTTCAAATGTGGGGACAAGGTTAAGGGGGGGAAAACAGAAAGAGTGCAGTGCGTATACTCCAGAAGCATATTTTCATGGGGTTTTTCTCACTGTTATATGAATTGTAAGACTCAAAAAATCTCGTCGCGTGCTAATTTCTCTTTTTAATGTTTCTAAATTGAGTCATATGGGTTTGCTTATGGTTTTAGAGCAAGCTGGTGTCACAACTGAGAACTGAACTCTTATTCCCTGAGTTTCAGGTCTGTTTCTTCCTTGAAATCTTAATTTAAATTATTTTTGTTATGCACTTTTGGGCAGAGAAATATGATATAAGCAAGAATCTCCAGAGCAAATACAGAAAATTGGTCTTACAATGGTTCTGGCTCCTGGAAGAGTTTCTATGGTGAGAGTGGCTCTGTCCTATTTCATCCTTTGCACAATACCCACCCACTGTATCACTGCATCACTGCAAATGCTTCAGCCTGTGTGCCAAATGAATTATTAAGAGTGAAATCTTGTCCCACTGATAGCAGACAAAACTCCCTCTGATTTTGGTGGACCAACATGTGTCACCCCATGACTTGTAAACATGCAGATGCAGTGCCAGTACCAAAAAGAGAGGGGACCTGGATGTAAAGATTTGTTTGCTTTACAAAATATCCCTGAAACCAGTTACTGTTGCTGCAGCTAAAGACACCTGGCTTTAACTTTTCAGCTTTCTTCTAACATATCAAAATCAAACACTGAATCTTGTTATCTCTGTATTACTAAAAGTCTTTAACAGTCCAAAATAAAAAGGAGATGTTTTGTAGGCATGGTTTATGATTTAGCCAAATAATACACAGACACAGTGGAACAGGTTTATTAGCAGTCTGTCTCACACTGCATGTTGCTTGGGTTAGGGGAGTTAACAGCAAAGATGGTGTAATCTTACAAACTGACTAGGGAAAATTACAGAATCCCTTCTGAATAAACAACATTAGAAAAGCATTTTTTTTTCATATACTCTTTTGTCCTTACTAAAAAGATTTAAGTTAATCAAAACCTTGGAGATTAAATAATTAAACCTGTAGATAGCCACAATTTTTTATTGTTAATTAGTCATAGAGAGGTGCCATTTTCATAGGATGCAGAGTCCCTAAATTTAGCTGTGGAATATTACATTGATCACACATAAAAAAACATCATTGATTCTCTAGGGAAGGGTTGGACGTCAGTGTGTGCGTTTTGGCTCAGACCACCTTTCACCTATTAAAGGGGGTTCCAGTAGAATTTTTATCCTTGCTGCACATAGCAACAAAATGTGATTTGCTATCCTTAACCCTTTGAACATTTTCAGCATCTTAGTAGGATGATTCACACTTACTCAGTTTCTTTCCTTTCGTTTCCTGTATTGTGTCTGAAATCTTCATACCAAAAGTGCTGCATTTTCATCCTCTGCTGCTCTGTCAATTTTTTAATGTATGGTGTACATGTTTAAATATTTAATATACACTGAAGCCATTACAGCATGGCTGTAAAAAAAACCCTGTAATACTACAACATCCTCCTATGACACTTCCTTCTTTCTTTAAATGACTTAGAGCTTTTGGAAATAAAACTCTAAAATTAAACCCTGACATAATACAAAATACTGTATTTTACTTCACTTGTTTAAGTTTAGCAAAGACAGTGAATTGAATTGAAACACTGTGGAGAATATTTTTTTATTGCTGTATAGATCTTTGCCATTATGCAGTATGATGATTCTCAGATCTTTTTTTCAGCAATCACTAATTAAGTGTAACAGGCATGCATCCCGACACTCCTGAATTTTAATCTTCTTGTTTCTTAATGAGTTGATCAAATATTACACAGAATGTAGAAAAAATAAGGGACTCATTTAAAATACAAATATATAATTTGTG
Source organism: Falco peregrinus (assembly GCF_023634155.1). Classification (NCBI taxonomy): domain Eukaryota; kingdom Metazoa; phylum Chordata; class Aves; order Falconiformes; family Falconidae; genus Falco; species Falco peregrinus. The sequence goes on from NC_073729.1 coordinate 14,383,239, forward strand.
TAATTGTCCAGCTAATAAATTATGTCCAAATATTATGATTGTTCTTGCAAACACTTAGGCATGTGTGCATGCAAATAGTGGAAATTATCCCCGTGTGTACATGCAATTAAATATTCTATACACATAATTGTCCATAATGATTTTCATAAGCATGCATGAAATTGCGTTTTCAGAATACTTTTGAATCTAGACACAAGTCCTGCTGAAAAAAGAACAGAAGGTAGTTATATTAAAAAACATTAATGGTATATAATCAAATTTGATAGAAGGAAAATTTAGATAAAACAACATCTAATACCCCTAACTGTCACCTGACTGTAGCACCAGCCTTTCCTAGGTCCTGAACTGATGGAAGAGCTTCTTTCCTCCCCACCCTCTCTTTTTGCTGATGGGAAATTCCTGGCAGCTGAAGTGTCTAATATTTTACCTGCTTTAAAATGTATTGCATGATTTTGCAGAGTCAAGGAGCTTCCAGTAGTTCAGATAAGCTTTCAGTAAGGACCTAAACATCCTGCTGCTTAGTTAAAGTGATGTTTTGATGTTCAATACCACTTAATTTTTCTTCATTCTTCCCCATCTTAAATAGCATCTGCACTAACTTGGTATTTATTTGTTGAAAGAAAAATGAAAGTACAAAATTGTCAGTTGAGAGCAGCATTTATTTTTCCAGTTAGCAGTGGTATAAGCACAGTATTGTGTCTCTGAATGGTGAGGGCCAGCCAGAGTTCTGTCTCTGCTTTGTTCTGTACCATATGATTTAGTTGGGTTTAGTTGATAGTTTATTTTCCAAATCCTTGGGTTCATAAAGGCTGGAAAGTCCACAGAGACAGATTGCTCAGGCACTGAAGAGAGAGAGAGAGAGAATGTCTTGTGCTATTCAGCAGCAACCTCTCTGCCTGATTTTGAGAGAGAGACAGAAAGAATGAGCATATGCAAGAAACGCTAGTCATGGCGCTTAACATACAGTTGGCAGGCATTGAGCTGCTTCTGTGTTAGCAGGTGCAGGGTAACACAGCTGGTGCCTGGGACCTGACGTCCCCCTTATGTCCATGTTGGAGTGGTTTTTTCTTCAGCCCAGCTCTAGTCTAGTGCCGTGGGCTGCTGCTTGCCCCTCTGCAGCTGGAGTGTGGTGAGTGAGCTGCTGAAGTGTACCCTCCGGGCAGAATCCAGTTCATGGCCAGTGAGACCGCTCCACGCTGTGACCCACAGCACAGTAAACTTGAATGGTCAGAAAGCTGCATCAGAAAGATTTGTCTAACCTGTGCTGAAGCACTAATGGACCTTCACTCTCACTTTCTGTGTATCGGACACGATACGTGAACTTGAACACTGTGGAAAAAGCTTTTAGGAAAAGAATGTTTGAAACTGGATTAATCTTTGGCTCTTACCTGTAGCTATGAAAGTAAAATAGCACAGGAGAATCTCCATGCCGAGATACTGCCCTTTCCTCTTTACAAATTCCCCTCCACGGAACAGTCATGGAGGTATTTATCTACTTACTATAAAATACTTTACAGTGCTGGCTACATGTATATTCTGAAACTTTGACATTAGGAGTTATTTTCAGATATTGTGGACCATCTCCTGAATCAATTCAACTTTTAAAATGATACAAAATAGATGTAAGTGATGTGATTAAGTGACAATTTAGTTTAATAGATTAATTAAAAATATATATAACATAAATTTTAAATAGGACCATTATTTTCTTTTGCAACTGGAGTATCCCAAGAACAAAAATGTCCAGTAAAGACTGTTTGCTGAGAAAATGAAGAGTTTGAGAAATTAAAAAGATGGATCAGGCAAAAATAAAAATACTTCATTTTGACTGCTGCCTCACACGTAGCAATGAAATGGGTATCTCTGGAGACTGACAACTCTTCCCCTCCTGCTCCTGTACCCCACTAAAGTCTCCTAATGTATGCCAATGCTTGCGCAATTTCCATAGACTTCCCAATTTTCTTCACTGTTTTTTTGTGCTTTGAGCAAGGTAAAGGTTGTAAGAGCTTTTAGAAATTACAAATGCTGTAGCTAAAAGTTGTAGCCACTGTGAAAGGTTCCATGCTCCTACTTTTTTCTTCTCTCCCTGGGAATGCTTCTTTACATAACTGCACAGTTTCGTAGTAAGAGTCAGAAAGGGTACTCCGATCCAGCCTGTCACTGTCTGATCGGAATATTTTCCTGGGAATTTGGACCGATGAATTTGAACTCCCTTAAATTAAAGAAGGGGATAAGCTGATCAGTAATAAAAACGTGAGTCAAGTTTTAGATTCAAAGCTCTTCCCTCAATTGTTGGTAGTATTTTTATGTGAACTAGAAAGCAGCTGTTAGAAGTGAAATTCAGAAAGGCAGACTAAATATTTACTTCATAGAGTTGTTTTTATCTGGAGGATGGGTATGCATCCATTACATGTGGCTGCAAAGGCTAAACTGTCCATTTTAAACCTCTCCATCTGCAGTATGTCAAAAACAGTAACGTCCTGTACATGCTTAAATTTTTGGCAGTAAAGTAACACCTTAATTTCTTTTACAGTAAATATATAGATGTATTACTTAGTGACATGTAGAGCAGATGTTTCTAAAACTGCAAAGAAATTCCAGTCTGTTCATGTTGATGTAGTAGCTTTAGTCTTCCAAAACAGAACTAGTTAGGCAATGCAGTCATGGTGGAAGTATGAATATTTGAAGAGTCTGTGTACAAAGCCAACACCTTATATCAATGGGTATGGCCATGACATCTACAAATAAAAGGAGAGTACCTTTCGAATTCACCTATAGAAACAATAAACCATTCCTTTTAAAAGTTTTCAAAGTGAGGGACCATTCTTGTATTCAGAGTTCCAGCATAACAGGCTTGACTCATCGACAGATGACACATCAAGCACAGGGAATTTGAAAAAGCACTGCTTAACCTCACTAAAAATCATGCTTTTGAGAACAGGAAAGAAGGAAAATTGCTTTCTGATCCTTGACTCCACTATGTTCAAAAAGGGTAATGAATGTTCTGATAAAACGTACTTCATTGGACAAATAAATCTGGTTCAAACTGACAGTGTTATGTAAAGGGATGTCCAAGTCTGTTTAAAACTCATTTTGAAGCAGAATAAAAACATACAAAACAAAAGTCCAGCAGGAAGCAAGAAATTAAATTTCCTTGCGCATTGGTAGTTCTTGCTGTTGTTGTTTCTCTTGTAAAAAGTTTGTCTTTTTTTTTAAAAAAAATTCCACACGCCTGACACAACTGGGCAACTGTTTTAGCAATTTCTTATAATATGAATTGTTTTAATTGCAAGAAATGGAATATAATTGCTCTCCCCCCCCCCCCAGTGTTTTGTATCCATTAGTAAGTTTAGAGAGATGTTTGTAAACTTTCAGTGGCATCAGAGGCTGCTGAATACTAAATCCTGCAGGAGCTACTAGTCTGCTTCCAGTGTAGTTGCTGTCAGCCTGGGTAAATGGCCTGGAAGTAGATTGCTACAGATATTTTTTATTTCCCTCTCCCCACTAGGTTATTCTACTATGTCATTAAAGGATTTTATATGAGTTGTAGGAATGGCAGCGGGTTCTTAGCTTTGGAATAGTTCCTTCAGGAAAATGAATTTATCACTGAGAGTACTGTTCTGAGACCTCAGCCAAAATTGAATTAGTGCTTACCTCAGATACTTTGAAATTTGGAGGCTTGATTTTTATACCCTTCCTTATTTTCTATATTTTTATTCTGTTGGGTTAGTCTCTGTTAAGTCAGGCAGGTTACTAGGAGCAGTTTATTACATAGTTCAAGTAATAAAATTCTGTGTGTCCTTAACTAATTGAGACTTTTAAATCAGAGTTAATGATATTATCTTTTCTAGAATATATGCAACTGTCTGGTTTTGCCTGATGGTGGTGCTTCGACCCTGACCGAATGCCAGGTACCCACCAAAGCTGGTCTGTCGCTCCCCTCTCAATCAGACAGGGGAGAGAAAATATAGTGAAAGGCTGGTGGGTCGAGATGGACAGGGTGATCACTCGCCTTTACTGTCACAGGCAAACCAGACTCAACCTGAGGAAATTAGTTTATTACCATTCAGATCAGAAAAAAACCCCCACTTTCTCCCAACCCCTCCCTTCGGCTGCGGTCAATCTACCCCACGGTGTCTCCGCCGCTCCTTCCTCCTCACGCCCTGCCCCTGCTCCAGCCTGGGGTCCCTCCCACGGGAGACAATCCTCTACACACTCCTCCGGCGTGAGCCCTTCCCCCGGCCGCAGCCCCTCACCCCCTGCCCCGGCGTGGGTCCCCCCCGGTGGGTGCCGTCCTTCAGGCCCAGCCTGCTCCGGCGTGGGCCCCCCCGGGTCACGCGTCCTGCCAGCGACCCTGCCCCAGCCTGGGCTGCCCAGGGGGTCACAGCCCCGTCGGGCACCCCCTGCCCCGGCGTGGGGCTCTGCCCCCCGATACCCTCCGTGGGCTGTGGGCACACGTTTGTTATCCTTAGTCTGGTGAAACTAATTTCTCATAATGCAACTAATATAAAAGTTTAACCAGGAACAATTGATGTATAAAACATAGTCACATATAAATTCATGGTGATGGTAGAAATGTTTTAAAAATAAAGTACCTAGGATAAGATACTTTTCTTTAAACCTCACAGGTCAGTCTTTTCTTGAGTTTGTTTTGCTACATTCAAAAAGTGTTGAATCTGACCTAAAATGAGTGTATCTGCTAGTGCTGCTCTTGTTTCTCAGGAAGGGATTCCTTGGTCATGCAGTCAGTTCTGAATTAAAATTCCAGATGTTCTTCATTTCTGTTTTTTAGATTAATGGGCATGTGATAAAATCTGTGTTATTCCATGGTTCAAAACAGCAAAGGAGATACAGAATATTTTTTTTTTGTCCAAATAATCTGTATTGTACATGTAGTAACGCAGGTAATAAATCCTGCATCCAGGATTAGGTGTTCCCAGGAAAAAGTCCTTTCTTAATTCTCTAGTCATGTCCCTGTTACATCCTATAGTAAAATTAAGTGTCTTATGGAGGCAACTTTTTTTTTTTTTACCTCACTTTTTTCATACCTTTTGCCTGTTCTGCATGGGTAGAATAATGTTTAGCTGCTGATACCAACAACAACTTATTTACCTCTCCACCCTCTCTTCCTGCTGGCAGCTCAGTAACCAAAAACTGAGTGCTGCTCTCTCCAGCACTCTGCTGCTCATCACCTCCAAGCCCACTTTTATCTTTTACAGGATAAAATATGGGAATGTTTGTGATGTGAATTCATTTCATAAAGCGATATAGGTATGTATGATGTAAACAGTGTTAATCTATAACTAAAATAGAAGACAGACAGCTTAAATGTTTTAATTTGACACATTTGTAGGAAAATCATTAGCTAGTTAAAATATAATTAATTACATAGGATTTTAAGCCTCATCTCCTGCTTCTGATGTAAATATGCTGTAAGAATTGGCCATTTTCCTGGTTATGCTACCTTGAATATTAGCATCACGTTGTGAAGGATGTTGTAGACTTTTGGTGAAAATTTGCAGATCAGTTCAGGGAAGAGGATTGTACATCTGCTTTTTTTAAGTACGATTCTGACCACATCTACAATACTTTTCACTGGACTACACCAGTGCAATAGGTGAAGAACTGTTCAAAACCCCCAAACAGACAGACTTCAGAATAAGAACAAATGACAAAACCACACCCCTCTGGGGCCCAGATGCTACAGTCAGCCATTCATAGGTGGACAACCCCAAGAATGAGTGTCTAGCGTACTAAATAGTGCAACAGGGTATTTTGCATCTCATTTAGATCTTTAAATTAATTAGAAGATAAGAGATATATCAGATAGTTATTACTGGCTTGATTCAGTTGCTTAAAAATAACACTCTCTTGCCATTTGAGATACAGTGGTGTATCTGAGCCAGCTGCATGGGGCTTGCAGGTTATGATCTATGGAAACCCATAATATTCTGGATTAGCAGCTAGAGGCCAGCATGAATCTCACAGGCTTTGTCAAAAGGCACTAGGTATCTGCTAAATACACTGAAGTTTACATTTTCAAGGTTTTAATGTGTCTCAAATGCCTTTAGAAATCAAAGGGACAATAAGCTTCAGGATTATGTCTTTGAGTACTTTATATAAACCCCTAAAATGTGTCAGTCTGCATAGCAGGAATTGTGCATGTCAAATTTTCCTAAGCTTAAGTTGTTGCAATTGGATAATGTATCTGTTATTAATGATGTATCTGACACAGTTAGCTCCTTCTTGTTTTAAGTGATGTATGAATAGAATCAATACAAGAAAGGAAAAAAATCCATATTTTGCAGAAGATTTCATTCTGATAGTTTTTCATTCCCCCCCCCCCCAAAAAAAAAAAAAAAGAAAAAGAAAAAAAGAGACTAATTATATGAAGTGGTGAAAGATATAAATATTGATGAAAAAATTAGGTTTTGAAATGCGTATCTATTTGTGTAAATAGAATGCAGATTTTTATATCAAAACAAAATAAAGCATGTGTATAGGAAAAATGCATAGGAATATCTAGGAAGCCATTCACAGAAATGCAAGGCAGGCAAGCCATTCTGAGAGGCAAGCCTGTTGTAACCAAGAAATATGTTCATAGCATATAAGCTTCTTGTGAAGAAAAATGTTTACTTTTTCCTGGTGGAAAAATAAGGTTTTACTAACCAGATATTGCTTGTTTTAAGAATAGCATGAGTTTCAACTCCTTAATTTTTCAGCAAATGATCTAAATGCAGCATACAAGACCATCCATTTGGGAGATCTCCTTGACTTAGTGAAGCCTGACAACATGAAAAAAGGCTTGGAAGTGTTTGCGTTTTCTTCACACTTGCTGAGCAAACTGACAAAACATTAAGCATCACAAGCGTTAACACTATTTGTTTACAATGAAATACTAGGGTTTGCTGCAAAAGTAGAAAATAGCAGTAGTGAAATATCACATGGTGCAGGTAAAGAAACTCTTGGGAGACTTACAAGAAAGCTAACAAGATGAGAATCAGCAGAGGAAAGATTTGTCAGCCAGCTACTTACTTTTAAACTTGTGACGTGCATTTTATATCTCTCTTTCCCTTTTGTAGAAGCGGGGACTTGTGCGTGTCTGCTGCAATCTATGTTGTTGTCCAAAACATCATTATATATAAGTAAAATAGTTTAATATAAAAATCAAGACAATTGCTTCCAACTGTCGGGTGATATTTCTAATACTACCTTCATCCACATTTATAGAAACAAAATAGAAAACCAAAAGTGCCTAATTTCTGTAGAAGTAAGGAAGAACAAGCTTTCTTATACTCTTAGCACTTTGTATAAGAAAAGATGGTTCAAAGCAAATGAATTTTTATATATATAAAATGCTAAGCCTACTTCCCTTTAATATGTTAGCCACTACCTGTAAAACCTGAGTTTCTGATAATTTCTTTAATATTTTTATTTCTCAGCAGCTCTCAACCATTTATTGTCTCCTCCCTTGTAAAGCACAGAAGCATTTAAACTGGTATGAAGTTAGTTCAGAGTTATTTGATATTTATGGTCAAGCGGGGAATTTATCTGGAGAAGGAAGGTTCTCTTGGAATCCTTCCTTTCAAAACCTGAAGCCTCTCAACCTTTGGCACTACAGATACATAATCTTGTTCAGGACTTATGAGATTTTCAGTGGAAAGATAAAATTGCACAGATGTACAGTTGAAAATTATGCCTTGTTTAATTAATGTGCCTGGAGATTGATTTTTGGGTACTGACATTTGAAAATCTTAGCCTTTGCCTAGAAATTATTCTGTGATAAATCTGTTCAACTAACAAAATACTCTGTCCAAATATCTGTCATAGTTAACAGAACCAACATTGATGCGTGTCTTATATTCAAATTGTTTCTTATATTTTGTGAATTTCTTTTGTGGTTTGATTTTCTTTGCCAGTAATCAGTGTGGGTAGGGGATCTGTACAAGAGCTTTTTTTCCCCCAGTACTTCTGAGCAAATGAGTGAACAAGAGTTCTAAGAGTTCCAAGCACTTTTGCAGATGCAAGAAATTTCTTGGATAAGACAAAAGCTTTGTGAATATGTTAGAGTGGAACTTACAACTTTTTCTTCTCAATAAATTTAGTAGCAATGAAAACTTTGAGCTATATTGGAATTGAAAAATACTGAAAATACAAAATATGTTCAGAAGTTGTATTTCAATTTTTCAAATGGAAATTCAAAACTTTTGAGGTATTTTGATTTAATTTTATTTCTAATTTTTTCTCTTCCTATTTTTTAGGGGAGAGGGTTGTAAGGCTGGAAAAGCATATGTGAGAGGTGTGAATAGAAACAGTAAACAGAATGATCGGTTGTTTAATTTTTCTATGATTTTCATTAAATGAACTGTTATTGAAACTATTTGTAAGAATCTGCAACTTAAAACCATATTTTCTGATATTGAAATACTTGAAGTATTTCACTTCAGTACATGTATCGTGTCAGTGCTGGAAAACAGTATCCTACTCATGTTTTTATGTAGTCGAACGTGAAGAAGGCCATGTATGCCCTAGGAGGGCAAGAGACAACAGATATAAATTGAAACATGAGAGGTACCAACTCTGATGGAAGGAAAGCCTTTTTCACCTGAGGGCACTGGAATAGCAAAACAGGTTGTCTGGAGGAATTGTATATTCTCTGTCTTTAGAGATTTTTCAAAACTTGACTGGTTTAAGTGTGGCACAGCTGTGTCTAATTATATTGCTGACCCTGTTCTGAGCAGAAGTTTGGACTAGATGAGCTGTCAACATCCTTTCCAAGCAGGGTTATTGCATGTCTTTAAGATCCTGTCTTCAAGCTTTTGTTGTCTGAATATCCACAATACTTTTAAGACTTTTTTTTTTTTTCCCTCTCAAATTATCAAGAAACACACCACTTACAGTGTGTATGCACAAGAATTGAAAACTGAATGGAAATGTCTGCCACCGAAGAAAGCAGAATTTTATATAGGTCTTAGAACACAGGCTGTAATGTGTTTCAGCAATGAACTGAGTACCTGAACCTACGTTCTGGGAGCATGATGATCAGTGGTCATGGCACTGTTGCCACTTGCCTACATCATACAGGGACAGTAAATATTTAGAAAGGAAGACTTTGGCTAAAGGATGGTCATCACTGGTTCCATCTATGGTCAAAAGAATGAGCTCTGCCTTGTGGCAGAGACCAGTAGATGGAGACTACTGAAGCTAGATATGTTAAGCTCAAGCTAGTCTTTACGATTATGTCTCAAGTCTCAAAGTCTGAATTTCTTGATACTTTGACACCTTCCTCTTGGGCACTTGTCGTTTATATCATTCTTTGTTTTCTTTACAGACCGAGCTCTAAGTGGAATGACACTAAATGCAGGTAAAGATACAATTGCACACATATAAATAGTTTGCAGTTAAGTGACAAGTCTGGATTGACCCTTCGTGAATATTTAATGGAGATAAAACGTGACAGATTAATGCAACTCAGGCCTGAGTTGCAAAAATGATTTTGTAACTCTCCATGAAAAAATTATTGATTTTTGTCTGTATATTAGAGTGACTTCTGTTAAAGGTATGTTTTTCAAGAAATCCAAGAAGAAAAAACTTCCAGAAGCAAAATATATTAAGATGATACGTCGCTGAAAACAATTCTGTTTTCAGAGATAAAGTAATAATTTTGGCTGTCACAACTATGAAACGTCTCTGTGGCTGTGTAGGTACAAAACTTAAGGTCAGCAAAGAAAGTCTGTGCTTTTCTGATACAACCTTATATTTGTGGTGTTCTGTAAATAGAACTGCAAAAGATACATTCAAGGCAGTAGTTGATTTTATATATGCCTACATTTTTAACCTATTTCTTCTGTGAACTTTTGCAGAGTTCTTGCAATTATTTTCTTTTAAATGACAAGGGTTTCCCATATTTAATTTCCTCTTGTCTACAGATCAATAATTTCATACTCTTTTTGACATTGGGTAGGGTAGATTTTTTTTTTTTATGCCTCCCACACCCTTAATTTTAAATCACTTTCATTGTGAGAAAAGAAAATTTAAAAGCATAAACCAATGCATTTTAAACATAAATGTATGAAAAATATTAAATGGTTAAGCACCTGTTCTGGTCATGTATAGAAGCACTCATAATAAAGATGAAATTGAACTCTTCTTTTTTTTTTTTTTTTTTTTTTTTTTTCCCTCCTCCATATTGCAAAGTTCAAATCTGTATCCCAAAACAAAAGTATGCCACCTGTGCTTGTACATGTTTCTATTGCACTACGCACTTTTAAAAATTAAGAAAATTTAATTATGCAGGTATTTGTTATGGAAATGCAGATTTGAGTCTTTTCTTTTGGGGCTCTACATCCTCTGGGAAATATCCTTTCCATTTGGTGATAGATGGGACAATTGTTGTCTTATATTAAGAAAAATAAAATTTAGCCAAGTTACTAAAAGTATCTGAACCTAAAGTAAGGCCTAGAAATAATGCAGAAAGGCCTCCTTCCATTTTAAGTCCATAGCAATTTACCAAACTGAGGTGGAGAAAAATATTTACCTGGGGGGTGAGGAACGGGTTGGGGCTTAAATGTTCCCTTCAAATATATTGAACTGTTTATTTGGATATTTTATCAATGCTAAAAGAAACTTTCTCTCTTCCCCCCCTCCCCCACAGCTTTTCAGTTACATCTATCTTTTAAGCCCTGTTATGTTTATGAGTTAGTATTTGGTTAGGTTTGCACAAATTTTAGTAGCTTCATCCCAGTAATTCCACTGTAAGGGCATAAACTGGACTTTACAGATGGGAGACAGTTCTCCTTTATCCCTCTCCCAGTATCACAAAAAAAAAAAAAAAAAATTGAGTTCACATCATCAGAGTTGTACAATGCCACTTTTCCTCTTACCCTTTCAATACTTGACAGTACTTATCACTCTTTGCTTTGAGACTGTTTCTCATCTCCCTGTATGAACAAGGCAGTTATTCTTTTCACCATCTGATTCATGAGCTTTTATGATCAAAGGATGACTGCTGTTGGGAAAGCAGGGATGCATTTCTGTGATGAGCACTTCTGGTGAATTGGGTAAGCCGAAAGAACTGTACATGAAGTGTGTTGATCCTATCTCAGCTTCAGTGTTTTCCCCTAATAGATTTATTTATGGCCAGAAGACTTGTACTTGTTGACCAGGCAGTAAGCTGAATGGAACTGCAGAGGAAATATTGGGAAAGTGCAGACAAAACAATTACTTTTTTTCATGTATAGAGCATCATAAAGGTTTATTTCTTAGCCTTCTATTTCTATCATTTGTCAAAAGATTCGTTTTTAGCTGTCTCTGGCAACATTTGGTTTTGATACGTTTGGATGTGCTTCACATGCTTTGCTTAGTTCCTTATCATTTTAATGTTTTCAAAATAAACTTAGATGAAATTGTAGAGAATAAATTGCTTGAATTCATGCTGTGCAGATAGCAGTATTATATACCTTGTGTAAGAAATTTTTGGCATTGTGATCTCATATTTGATATTTTCAGAGGTAGAAGTAATCTTCATCCTATCCTTGGACACAGAGGATCCCAAAAATAGAACTTGGATTCCATAACTCAAGGAACCATTGATCTTCACTGTTCTGTCCTTTCCTGATGGGAGGAGACTATAGCTAAAAGGAAGTTTCGCTGTCTATTCATCCTTCACACTTCCATCTCCTAAATGAGTGGAAATAATGAAAACCTACAACCTATTGTCAGTCTGGAACTGGATAAGTTAATTCTTTCCTGTATCACACCTGTCACAGCTTGACTTTTATTTAAATCTAAGCTTTGATGCCATATGTGTGTTGTACACCACCTTCTCACCTAAACAAAGGTAACCTGCATAAGATGCACGAAGGGAAGGAAGTGTGAAGCCAAGGCCAGAACTGAAACACAGTATGATGAAAGATCTGGGCCATCAAATCCAAATCCTTATTATTGTAGATGCTTACAACAGCTCGTTCCATTAAGTTAATGGAGCCCCATCTTAAAATCAGTATTTTTGCTCCCACTGTGGACCTTTTCCAGATCCTCACTCCTTTGACGCATAGGAGGCTTCTTTCGAACTTATTTATGGACAGCTCATACTTACTTGTTCTGTGGACACATTGACCTTTCACACAGCCTTTTCCTGACTGCTTTCTATTCTGTGGTGAGCTTCTAGGGAAAAAAAAAAATATCTCCTCCCTTTGATTCTCCCTCTTCCCAATGTTTTCATTCTTTTGAGAAAACTAAGTCAAGATCATTTTGGTCTCATCTTTCTCTAATTATTTTATCAATTATGTTTCTTTGCTCCAGTAAAGTTCTTATTAATGATGGAGAATTGCAGGGAGTATTCTAGGTGAGACTTTATCTTTTGAGAATCTCATGCTTAAAATTCAGCCTGTGCCAATATGATATGGAATTGATTCCTTCTTATTTTCAGAGAGACTAAACAAAATGTTAGTAGATATTCAGCAAATAAAAGGTCTGCTTTTGTAAATACTGACACTTAAGTTGGCATACATAATGATATCCTTTGCTGTCAGTCAAAATGATTTCCACTCCCTAAAACAAAGCATATTTTTAAGTCTTTGCTTGGGGGTGAATGTCTTGATCCCGGTACTTGGTCATCTTCAGCAGGCTGTGTATATAAACACTTATTAATGCTTTCTAGTCCAAAATTATGGACCTGATTCTCCCTACAAACCACGTTTAAAACCATGCATAAAATGCTTCCAATTCTGTTTTGAAGTAGTTCAAGAGAAGAGTCAGTCCACTTGTATCAGCTGATACCAGAATTTGAATGGCATGTAAGTGTTGATTTGAATAGCAATTTTTGGTTTTCCACTAATTATTTTATGGATGTAATCTAGCTTCAAAATACCTTCATAGGCCATGTCTCTATTGTTTATTGTTTTGCTTTTCTCAAAGATATTGTCTGTTGGTTAGCATGCATCTCAAGAAGGGTTTTATAAAGGAAAACAGAATCTTATACTAGGAAGATGGATGATGGAGTTTTTCAGTATAATATCTGTATATAAATAAAACTCTGTAACCATAATCCTGTGTAATTGTTAAAGCAGAATGGCATGAAAGAGGATGGTGAATCTGATCTACAAAAAGCTTAGGAGTTTGCTCCTATATATGACTATATATGACATATAAAAGGGCAAAATTTGATGGTTTGAGAGTGGGCATCACAACCTGTATAAAAAGGTTTTGATTCCTGGCTCTAAATATTACTCTTCCTCCTTTCTAAATACCAATGCCAGGAGAACACCAAAACAGACCGTAAAGTGGAATGGTAAAAAGGAGGTGTTGGACTAACAGAGAATAGCTTTATCAAATGTAAAGTTAAAAAAAATGTGAAGGGAACAATGCCAGTCACACATCAGGATTTAAGCTAGCCTTTTACCTTTCCTGAGGCAAATCTGATGCAAAACAGTTTGGAAACTAATGTTGCTGTTGAGACTGAGGAAATGATTTAACAGTCAAATAACTCAAGTCCTTGGAAACTCAAATGCTGTCTCTTTACCTAATTTGCCATTTGGAAATGGCAGTACACAGTATCTCGTACAAAACTACATTGGAAAAATATTTTATTTGTGAATTTTACCTGCTCTGTCTAGACATGCTGAGTATGTTTCCTTTTCCCTGAGATATTTTTGACTGCTAGTGTTGTAATGCAAACAATCGGTAATACTTAAATACCTCCATGAACCAAGGGCAGTAGTTGCATTATAGCTGATGCTCATCAAAACCAGAAAAAAGGTCCGACTGAAGTTCATGCACCTGTCATCTACTGAGTCTTACTAGCTATGGGAAAATGTTTTTATCTGGAATGAAATTTAAGGCCTCTTAATGCCTTATTTATCATTTCCCTGAACAGCGTGACTGACTTAGGGCATTGTTAAGCCTTTGATTTTTTTTTAGGATCAACAGTTCTTCCAATGGCTTCCTTACAACCTTACAACCTTACGACAAAGTCAAACACAGCTTAGTTTAGTAACTCGCTTTCCACAAATATAGGTTTTTTGTCTTATGTCTTATGCCAAAGAAGTAATTTTCATATCTATCTAGTTATAATTACTGACAAACTAGTCTTTTATTGCAGTGTAGGTTTAATACATTAAATAATTTTCTTCTAATTAATTTGTAATACTCAATTGCTTTTTAGATGTTGCCATCAATGCTTGAAAGGAGTAGCTGGGGACATGTCATTTTCCATTCTGTTTTAGTGGCTTAATGTACCACCCTGTTCATCTTCAAACTTCTTATCATAGTGCCTTCCATGCCGTCCCATGCTAAAAGTAATTTTTTTAAAATTATAATATGAATTTTATCTATTAGGCAAAACACTCTACGTGATGTCTATGTAATGAGCTGAAGTAGCATGAGAAAACTGGAAAGCTGCACTGTATTTCCTGACTGTGTGGTCTGTTTCTGTTTTTTACTTTTCCTGGTTGGTATTAGGACTAGTTCCTTATAAAATTTTAGAACTATATTAGAATAATTTGTTCTTGTTCAATAGATGTATATTAGACTTACAAGAGAGATATCAGCACCCGAAGAATAGGTGTAACACAGTTACTTCATTCTATCATAATGGGAAGTAAATTTACTGGTCAAACTGACTTAGCATCCTTGCTACAAAAGGATTCATCGTTCAGGTATATAGCAGTGTGCCTGAAACATTGTGAAAGAAATTAAGCAACTGTTGGTCAGAAAGGAGATCAGAGGGAAGATACTCTAAGGATATGTCCTTCTGAGTCTGGAGCTAAAGGTTTTGTTGTTACAACTTTCTACGGGCAAGCACGCTGCTGTTCGTAGTGTGCATTGCACTCAGCAGGAAAAGGTTTGGTCCTACCCTCTTGAAATCTGTGTCCTGAGGCAGCCTTATTAGCACTCTTTTCAACTGATCTCTTTTAGATCTCTTGTTAGAGGATATTTAACAAATTGTAAGATTAATATTTCATGTCTAAACTAGTAACCAACAAAATTTTTTTTTAAAAGGAGTAAATTAGCTGGCCAGTGAAAAAGTCCTATTAGCCCAAAGGAGCACAGTCTGACACTTTGGTTCTTTAAACAGAGAAGCAAAAGCTCTATGACAGAAAAGCATGAGGTTCCTTTCTTAGGGAACAGAAGAACAAAATATACCAGACCTCACTTTTTTCCTTTATTTGAATACTAATCTTTCTCTAATATCCAGAAGTCCACATCTAGAATGTTAATATTCTGTTTGGGAATGGTTATTCTGGTACATGCATGATATTACATTGTTTTGAAGACATTCATTTTGCAAGAATTAACTGTGAAAATGTTGATGCTTTGCAAGATGTATACTGGGTAAATTATCATTTGACTTCTACTGAAGTGAAGGCTCAGCAAAAAGTTTAAGAAATGTTTCTGTCAGTGATGTTCAGACATCAGACTTCTGATGTCTTCTCACTGTCCTGTCTGTTACCCATAAAATGGGATTTAGTTGTTGAACATTGTAGCAAGACACAGAACGGCTTATTGGGCTGGATCCGACCACCTGAAAAAAGTAATTTTATTACTGCTGAAGCTGTACCTGTCTTCAAGAGAGGGGTTTGGGGGGGGGCATAGCCTAAGATAAGACAAGATTCTTGACTTTTAGACCCTGTTGAGTTGTAGAAATTAAAACAAATACCAGGGCCTGCCTTCCTTTAAGTGTTTGTGTGATGTTTTCTTTGTCAACTTAGAAGAAAAAAGCTCATCTTCCTCATTCCTTTTATGATTTGTTTTTGCTTATTAGAATAAATTAATATGTAAATGAGTATTTTTTAATTTCACCTATGTTCTTGTGTCAAAGGTGAGATGTACTGAGGGATTTTATTTAATTTTCTTCTGTAGTTTATATCTTCATAAATTCTCACCTATATTGCTATCTCCTTAAAATCTCTCTTAAGATAGTCTAATTTATTAGTGATGCTTTCAAATGTTATTTGATCTCTTGCTAGAAGACTATTAGAAAATTTTAAGAATAATTTTTGACATCTAAAATTTATTACCCTTGGTCAGAGCCTTCTATCTGCTGCTCCTCTGTCAGGAATAATAACTTTTTTTCCCAGCAAAACTTCGTAGAAACCCGGCTTTGCTGGAATTTGTTATTCCTTCTTGAAAAGCCTGTTCTGCTAACCTCCTTTACCAAGGTAATCGAGATGGAAATGCTGGTTCTAGTCCAGTTGAGTCTTCAGTAGAAGCCTTCTGTTGGATGTAAGAGAGATCAGAATGTTGTCAGAGTATTCAATCCTATGAAACTCTAAAGACCGTATTAGTTTTTATGATAGAATGTTTTGGCCACAACATATCAAGATTTATATTAAATAATTTGTTCCAGTTCCAATTTAATTCAGTTAGTTTTATTGTTGTGAGCCATTAAGAGGGTTTTAACTTCAGTCTAACCTGTGCTCAGCAACTAAATTAATTCTAAGATTAATACATGTTAAAAGTATTAATTAATAAAATAATGTTACTAATTAATTGATTCCTTCATAAGGCAAAGTATTAAATGCTACTATCCATAGTAGAATATTCAGAAAAAGTCTGAAATATTGGTGGTATGTGTTACTTTTAGAGTTTATTTTTCTTTCTTTTTTCTAGCATGTCTAATTTGTGCTTACTAGTATTCCATTTCGGAGACCTCAATTTACATTGATTACACTAGTCCGCTTCTTCTGTGTCACAGCTATACTGTATGCAGGCATGTTATTTTTGCAACATTTTGTCCTTAAATCAAATCTGGTGCCTGTTCCCTTTATGACCCCTTTTTGAGGTCTTTTTTCAGCAGCAGCAGTCATTCTGCATTCTGTAGTACTTGTGCTGATATTTAGTAAAGAAATGTGGGCAAGATATCCTCTGAATGCATAGAGGTGCCTTTCTTCAAAGTATATCCTGGTAATTTAAAAAAATCTGGCTAGGTTCTCTAACTTAATCTAACCAGTTTCTCTGACTGAGATCTAAATGTGGTCCATTTATTTACATGTAAATATATTTTAATTTAATGTAAAAGAATACCTTTTATTCGTATCTGTTTGGCTGTTTCATTTTTTGTTTGTGGTGTGGTTTTTTCTTTTTTTCTTTTTTTTTTCTTTTTTTTTTTTTTTTGGGGGGGGGTGGTGGTAGTGGTTCTTATTCCATGTAATTAAAAATTTATATTTCATCATTTTCAACAGCATTCAATGCAATCTTACTGCTGTAAGAACAATACTGTACTCCTTCAAAACTGTGATGCATATAAAGCAGCTTTATTTCCTTCATTGGAATTAATTAAGTTCATTTTACATGTGTTCAAGGGCTTTGTGAGCGTAGGTCACAAATCATACTGGCATTGTAGACCTTGAATAAGGTTTATCTTTTGTTCCAGCCTTGTTTTCCTGTCTTCTGAAGTCTACTGTGAGAGCTGGCAGTGATTTCTGATGAGAAAGTTAAGGAAGTAGGTGTACATCCCCTATCATGACGGCAGTTGTTAAGAACAGATTATAGTGATTATTCAGGATTATACACTAAAGTGGTAATGTGAATAGAATTTCGTATCACGTCTGACATTTACAAAGTGGTGGAAATCATGAAGAAGTACGTGCAGATCACAAACCCCACCATTTACTATACATGCATTATAATACTTCGTACTGCCCATGGAACCAACAGTGTCATCTATAGTTGAGCTTTACCGACATTTCCATTTACCAGGTCCTTTTCGTTTGCTTTATTGTAGCTCAGTCCTAGAGCTGATATTTTCAACTTGAGATGCATTGCCTGAAGCTGACATTTTTGGGGACTTTAAGATGAAATATTTCAGCTATACCCGAGAGCAATACTGGTATAAAACTGACTATTTTTTCTTAAAATAAAATGAAGTTCTTCTGGCCATTTTATTGGCATCAGCTCCATACTTAGGAACAAAGATTAAAAAGTAATTAAAAGCCTCTGAAAACTCTGTTCGGCATCCTTTGACATGGGTTTTTGAAAGCAATTTTCATGAATGAGTCTGCATGACACTGAAGTGCTACAGTAATATCCAGTATGTATAATATTCAGTATGATATTCAGTAAAAAAGCAGCAGATGAGTACTTTTCTCTGAAATGACAGTAACCGATCCTTACTTCATTAAGGCTTAACAGTTCATCCATGCTATTTGGGGTCAGAAAGACATCGTTTTAATACAGATGGTGCCATTACACACTAGCAAGCTGTGAGCAAGTGACTTCCACAACAAAAATCTGTAAATCAGAGAATCATAATGTTTAGTACTTACAGAACTTCATATAATAATTGTCTTGGTGAAACAGTAAATGTGAGTTAGCATTTTCTGCCTTTACATCATGTTAAGTCATATGGAGTATAAATACATTTTTTGTATGTTTAAGGATTTTGCACCATTCCTTTGCATAAATACCACGCTACTTTCTATGAGTAGTTTTCCAACTTTTAATGCAGTTCTTCAAATATAATAACTATCATACATAGAAGTTTGTCTTCAGCTAAGACACGTATTTCCTTGCCATAGAAAGAACTCTGGTTGGTTTTCTTCTCATTTTTTTGTAAGTGAAGTATGTCATTGAGGTCTATCCAAGAGAAAAGCACCACTGTTGCCCCAGAATTAGAGAGGTCTATTCAGCAGTTTTTACATCTTTGAAAATAACACAACCTGGTCTAGACAGCTTAGGAGATGGTTAAGATATAGAAAGAAAACCCACTGTAAAGTACCTTAACAGATACTTCCAATAAACATAGAAGAAGAAATCATGATATAGTTCTTGGCATAAATAAGGTACAGTGAGAATTTTACTGAGAAATAGAAGACTGTGTTTTGTTTTCCATAACCTAATTTTTCAGACTTAATTTTTGTGACTTTTTTGCAATGGCAAGTAGACAAAGCTGTTTAATATTTGGGGTTTTTTATTTCTGTCTGATCTCGTTATCCCTGGGAGAAAGAACTTGCAAGAATTGCAAAGTTCTGACTGGAAATTTATTACATTCTGTGTGAAAGAAGGTATTGCACAAACTAAGGGGAGAACAAAAGAGGAGGACAAAGACCTTTTTTCTTGATCTTGACCTTGAGTAGTATTTTGTACAAGGATGTGGGTTTATCTGGTTTTTTTTTGTTTGGTTTTTTTTTAAGGCTGGAAAGTGAGAACATTTGCGTGCTGACCTGAACAAATGTGTAGAAAATGCCTTGTGCTGAGAGGTATTATGGATAAGTTTGGTTTGTGAAATGTCAGTGTGGGTGGGTGTGAGATGATTGAAAGGACGTATGTCATGAATTCTTTATAAACTTGCCCCAAACTCCATAACATTTGTGAGAGTTGTTCATAGATGGTATGAATAATTATCTTTGCAACTGGTGTCTGTGCTATGTCCTATTATCATAGCTCTGCAAACTCAGAGAGAAATGAATGCTTCATTTCTCTTGGAGAGCCATTTCTCTGTTAAGCGTTGGCATGCTGTTGGTCTTTGGAGTTCTGTCATTCTTGCAGTCGCTTCTTGGTGTAGCGGAAAGGAAATACTACTGTATTTGTGGACTGAAATTCTATTTGAAATGTTATTTTAAGAGAAATTGAGAGATAAAGAAATATCAGAAGCAGTAAAATTAAGAAATCTGCATTTCTAAGGCTATTGTCAAGAAACAAAAAGATTCTGTACAAGAAAAACTTCCCACTGAACAGATATGAGAAACATGTGGTCTTTCCTTTCTGGCACATCGAAAGCACTGCCCAAAGTGGTAGACTTGAGTTGCCTTCCTCTAGAATGTGAACATTCCTGGAAACAAACAGGGAAATATTGTCTCAGGAACGATGACCCTGGTGGTTCTGTAGTATGGAAATGAGCATGATGGAAAGAGATGCTGTGGAGATTAGAGATGGAAGCCTTCTGTGAGGACTGCGCAGTGCTGCGGCAGTGTTAGGAGAGCGTTTCCCTGCAGAGGAAAGAAGCAGCTAAATCTAGTGCAGCCTCGTCCAAGCTGCTGTTTAGGAGTGGACCCTGAAACAAGTCATTACCTCTATTTTAGCCTCAGATAACTGACACAAACCAAAACAGAAACAGAGAACTAGCTGAAAATAAAGAAGAGTAAATGCTTTATGCTGAATATATATTAAAATAAGGTTCAGAAAAAGCTGAGTTTTGCACCAATATAATATTCTAGACTGAGTTTAAAACGGTATCTGGGAGCAGTATCTGTGATAGTGAGTTAATTTTCAGTTATCATGATGTATCACATATTTTTGTCAGCTCGGCATCACTATGGAAATATGACTTTCAGAAGGAACCAAAAATACTTGCTCTTTTAGTGAGTAACAATTTGAAACATAACTATATATAGGACAAACAGCTCCTTAAAAAAATGTAAAACTCATGTTACATGTCCTAGGAGATAGTATATGCCAGAAAGCAGATCAGAGTTAATTTTCAATTCACTAGCTTTGGGATCAGCTAAGGACCTGGGTTAAAGCCGTGTTTTTACCAGTTATCAGAATGTTTTATTTTCAAAGATGGAGTATGCTAATATAAGGTATAGCATCATATATTAAGAAGGTGTGCTGAAGCACGAGATCAGTGACTTTAGGAGCCATTAGAAGAGACATTTTTTGTGGGTTTTGCAGAGGCCTCAGGGTTCAGATTTTTAGCACTGGTTGGCTGAGTCCCTCAGGTTTCTATAGAAACCTTTTGTATGAGACTTTAAATAGAGGCTCTGCATGTACCCAGAAAGTAAGAGTTCTCTGGTGTCTTTGGTTACAAGGTTCTTCTTTCACCCAAAAGTCATCTAGTAATATTCACAAGATCAGAGGTACTCGGGCAGGAAAAATGCTGTACGCATAACAAATAGCTGTATTATTTATATCTTTCAGTGATCTTATAATTTATCTTATGCTTTATATAAATAAGCTGTCCAAAGCATATACTGCTCCCAAAAGTTTGTATGCCCATCTATTAACACATGAACATTAGCTACTTTGTCATTTCTTAATAAAACGTAATTATTTCTTGTAGTTCTGAACATTCACGAATAAACATCTTCTGTAAAAGTTCATCATTATTTGTAGATTTATGCTTAGAGACCATGAGGCAAATTCTGCCATCATCTGGGAAGATAAGACACTCAGTGACGACAGATCCTTGTGCCTGCTATGTGTCATTTACCTTCTTCCAAAAAAAATCTATGTCTGTTGTAAGATGTATTTTGTATAGCGATTTGCTCAGAAGGATGAAACTGGCTAAGCACAAACAGCCTGCCGCAAATAAGCTCATTCTAAAAAAATAAACCAATAATACTGAGTTGTGGTTCTTTGGTCCCAGCCAGTTTTCCTTTTTTAAGTCTTTCCACCTGAGTAAGTTGTCATCTCCAACTCAACAAAATATTTCATCTCAAAAATAGCTAAGTGTCTTCCAGAGTTCTTTTCATTTGTGAGATTTTTCTCATGGGATGTTTTTTGCTTGGATGGTCCATTTTTTGTGCAGCAAGTGAGGAAAGGTTTTTCTCCTCATGTGCTAACTTTGCTAAAAAATAAGTTGACTTAAAGTTTGGGTTTTTTTTTTTTTTCCCCAAACAGATACCTTGAAGTTTTGCTTTAAAAAAAAAAAAGTTTTACAAAAATTAAGACTTCTATGTTCTGTTTAGAAACAGAACATTTATTTTTATCTTTACATTTTCATTGTTTTCAGGAAAAAAAAAAAAAGAAAAAAAAAAAGGCATCCAAGCCTCTGTTAAGAAATAGGACAGCCACAGAGACAGTGAAATGTGATTATTTATGGTTCACTAACTCACTACACTAGCTTTTGGCTACAGAATTGCTGTATTCTAGATATTTGTTTTGAAATTACTAATTCTTCAATAAGCTGTTCATTTTCCTGTTACTTCCTATAGAACTGTGAAATTTGTTTTTTTTTCTTTTCTGGGGTAAATCCTGTGTCTATTTGAGTGATGGGTGAAATGCACAATTACAATAACTGGACTAGGATTTTAAAGGAATATTATTCTATCAGATATCCTGTAAAGCAAACTTAGACTCTTCATTCACTTTGGGTTTGTTCTTCCAGAAAATCCAGTATGTTCACTCTGGTGATTTACGTTTTTCTGCTTGTGAAGTCTTCGGTGATTGACGAATGCAAAGAGGATGTTGTACTTAGAGCTGGGAACTTCACGTATTACTATAAGGTAAGACTTGACGTAAGGAAAACTTCTTTTTTCAACAGTGCAGTTGTAGTGTCAGTGAAACTGGCTGAAACAGCCAACTTTCTAGATAAGGACTTGTCAGTTATTTCCTACAAGTCCCTAAGTTATTTAAATAGAATAGTTCCAGTTGAAAGGGACCTTCAGCTATCATCTAGTCCAACCGCAAGTAGGGGTGAGCAGATAAATCTCTAGATTTGTATGGATAAAGAAGTTGACCATATGATTCCCTATGAGTGTAGTAACAGTCAGAGGAGGAAAAAAAATCATTAAATTCTACCTAGTGGAAAAACAGATTCAAAACCAAAACACCTGATATGAAACAACTGGGTGCATATACCAGCAGAGCCCTCTGGAACAAATCTAGAACTATTTGTAAACTCTGATCAGTTAATAATAAAGAGTGTATTTACATAACTCGTAATGCTTTACAGATGTAAAATCACAATGACTATACAAGTGATGGACCTACCACTGGAACCATTCCACAGTCCATGGAATTGTAATTCATAATTTCATAGACAAGACCTGTTTAAAATAAAAGCACTAAATAATGGAAAGATTATCCACTTAATTAGCATGTGTATTAGAGAAAGATTATAATGTGTATTAAATGGGGAAAAAAAGATAAACATTTTTCTTTCATGAGTGGTTTTTTTTTTTAATTTTTGGTGTTGTTTTCTTTTAAAAGAAATCCTGAAAGTAAAATTATTTTATAGTTTATATTGAAATACTTAATTAACCACTTCTAAACCACTAACATTTTCAAATACTAATGACTTAGTCAATCTTGTGCATGACTTTGCATGCTTCTCAGCTGAGATCCATGAGTATGAATCTTTCAAACTTTTCTACTTAGCTTATCCTCATTTAAAGACAAGATTGTATCTTGTTAAAATACACAGAAACTAGATGAAAGCACCATGACAGTGTCAAAGAAAGGCACAAGTTAATTCGGATGAAGGCTGAACAGCATGTTGTGAGACAAGATAGAGGAGTAATAGCACCGTGTTGAATTATACTAGTTGATGTGTATGCCATCTTACATTCCAAATGATATTCAGCTCTATGATTTAGATGGTTCTATCACTCTATGACTGTATTTACTTTTTCAGGTGCACCTCAGTAAGATTTTTGCCTTAATAGGGCATGTGCCAGATTTCTTATACATTTTTTGATAGCACTTACACGAAGAAAGTTGAGTGCTGAATAGGTAGAAGAATGTGCATGTTTACTGAAGCCTGAAATGCCACAATCACAGAAAGATGCATTAACTCCCTCTTCTATGTGGTGTTATTTCTTAGGACCTCAGTACCTAGATAGGGGATGTATGGCCAAGGTTTTAAAAAAAGATGTTTATCATGTTTCTCAAGAAACCCTGGTGAAAACACTTCTGATAGCTTCTTAGCTGGCATAAAAGTAATTTTCCAGAAAACTAGATTTCCTTTGGTTAAGTCCCATCTGGCATATTTTAGATGAATCCACTGAAGTAATTTTGATATATTGTTATTCAATACTACTACAAGTTTTGTCTGTGTAATTTTTCAGAATTTGTTTGAAAGTTTCATAGTGAAAAACTCAATAATTTGTTTTTTTCTGTTTGACCTTCAGGATATATCTTCACCGTGCCTGGAAAAAGGGGCAAGCTTTGAAACAGCCTTTGCCATCTCTGAAAAAAGGTGTGTCTGTCTATGAAAGAGTATGTGCAATTCTGATAAAAAGGACTAGAGCCCACCCCAGTTCTAAGAATTTGTGCATCATTCACACCTCCTCATTAGTAAATGTTATATTCCTAGTGAACTACAATTGAGCTATGAATCAGTTCTGTGCAGAATCAGAGCACATTACACGAGAGCCAGACAATTATAAGTTTTCCAGATGTGTCATGTCAAACATAAGCCTGTCAGCAAGGGCTCCCACAAATAAAAAACGTTAGGTCTTGAAGGAAATTTTTCATTACTGTTCTCTCCACATAAAGTCAGATTCCAGGATGTTTCCTGCATCTTTTCTGATACAGATCAACTTTGTGCACTCACTAGAGACACTAGATTGTATATGACTTGAATCATCACGTATTCATACTAAAAATGGCATTGATAGTTCATCTGAGGATAATATGAACCAAAGCTTTTAACGGAGTCAGCTTTGCAGTGTTATGTTTTTCTTTTTGCTGTAGAATTTCTTTCAGTGTTGTTTTTCAGTTGGTTGTTGCTTTTTTATTTTTTTTTTATTATTTTTTAACTGTTATTGTCTATTTGCTACCTACTGACTTGGCATCTATTCAGATGATTCAATATAATATTTGATTTATTGCTGACTACCTTGTGGTATGTAATACTGAGCAATTCATAGAAAGAATGATCTTATCACTGTGACTTTGATAACTGTGTCCACCAGGGAAAGAAGTATGTGCCTGAGAGGAGTTCTAGAACTGATTTTTCAGTATGTTGTTTTTTTAACTATATCCTATTGGAATTTACTTCATTAGAAAAAAAAAAAAAAAGAGAAAGTTTCTTTCAAAGCATTGTTTAAATTCTGTCATAAGCTTCATTATTAGTACCTTTGGGTTATATAATTATCTTTCAAAATGGGTGCAGAGACAGGCTGAAGCTATATAACGTATTAATCTTTCAAGCAATTAGTAATTCCAAACCATACCAAAAAGCTGAAAACTCTACTAAATACACAGTAAAATTAGAAAGATTATGTTGTAAACATGCAGGTGTTGTACATGGATGGCACTGGCAAATCTGATGATGTAAACAGCATAATAATACAACAGTTTAGATCAAAAAGTCATAGAAATAAATAAAATACATAATAACTTCAATTAATGAGATCTCAAACAAACTATATATTATTTAAAAACCGCATAACCAGTGGGGCTATAACAAGCCATGCTTTTAATCAAATTAATGAGCCTACAATTCAGGACTGTTCGTGACCCAGAATAAAGCCTTTCCCTACAGCACAACTTCCTAACAGCCCTTCATGTATCGTTCATTAAACACAGACTAGTATTATGTGGGGCATAAGGACATACAGGACAAGAGATTTTGAAAATTTTAACATAGACGACTTTGGAAATCCCAGCTTTGTATCAAGTCCTTAAAAAACAATTACTTGGAATACTTGTTACACTAAATCAACACTATATATTCACCCATCCTTTGATAATTGCATGTATCTTCACAATGTTTATTTCTATGAAATATTAATCTTGTCACAGTGAAATACTCTGAATTTGTATTTGAAACACGACAATTTTTAAAAAACTATTGGACTACTATTTTCTTTTTTTAAGGAATAAATTAAATATTGACAAAAATTAGCAAAATCATCAGAAATCTGAGACAGCATCTACTCTAAGAAGACACACCTTTATGAAGCCCGAACTGAGATAAACAGTAATGATATCAGCAATAAGATGAAAGCTTCTCCTGAAAGGTTAGTAATATTTGCAGAAAAGAGTAAATGATTCATGTTGAATTCAGGCTTATTTAATTCTATTTGTGCCACTGTGTGCTCTCTCCTGCTTCTGATAAGAGTTTAATTACTAAGGTAATCATATAGACATATAGGCTGACATATAGAACGGAGGACACAACTATAGTAGGGCAGGATCCTAGAAGGTGAGAGCTGAGCACGTGTCTTTAATCTAAAAAGAGGTCTCAGAACCATCATCAGAGTGCTGAAAATCAAGTTATTTATTGTTACCACTTGTTCCAATAAACAGTCTGGTGTTAGATTTTGAATAACCGATATTCAATATAAAATTATTCTGAATCAAAAAGAGCTAAAGAGCTTTGAATCTAAACACATATTTAAGTCATTCAGCAAGACATAATCAATCCCATGTACTTGTTTTCTGCAGCCCTTGTTTTGTTTGTCAACCTAAACAGTTGTTCCTCTTCAAAGTTAGCGTAGTGGAATTTTCAGAGACATTGCTGTATGTCTTGCTAACAGGTACTCCAACAAAAGAGTTCACATCATGTCTGACACTTGATGTACTTCTTCCAAAAGGCAGTATTCATGGGAATGGTAAGCTGCATTTACAACTTTGCAACAGTATTCCCAAAAGTACCGCCTGACTCATGTTCATTTGAAAGAGTTTTCAGCTGTAGGGAAAATTACAGAGTGTACTTTATTGTTGTAAAGGACTCTGCTAACAGTGTCAGTGTACAGCCAAAGCTGATTATGTTTTTTATAGAATATTACAGAAATATGACATTTTCTATACAGCAAGGTTGAAAATTGTATGTGACATTTACATAGACCTGTTACATGCCATGGTTTCCAGAAGTATGCAGGTATGAAAAATTATTTTAATTAACTTTATTATAGAAATGTCGCGGCACAATTTATAAGAAGAAAAAAGCAGATTTTTAAGGTGGTATAAAGTATGTCTTCCTCTTCAGCATCTTCTGCAAGTATGACATTTTGTGCTCTGATTTTTAATAGCATTACAATGCTATTAAAATTATACTTTCAATGTTTTGATGTGTTTGTTGGTGGGGTTTTTTTAACTAGTAAAAACATGGTATTTGAGTGTATCAAGTCAACTTGTTTAATTTTAGAGGGAAATAAATACTTCTTAAATGGGAATGGAATACTCTTCAAAGTGACAAACGCTGGTTTGTAATTCTGTTGGTGGTTTTGTTTTGGCTGGCTAGTCATCTTTTAGCTCTGGTAAAAAGTATGTATGTTCTAAACTTCAGATTAGAAGTGTAGGAGGCTCGAGACTTAATTTCAGCTCCTCTACCATATAAAAGTAAATTAATTAGAAAAAAAACCAAAACCACACAAATCTAATATTCTCTCCATTTTAGCAATATTTGTCTGTTCAAGGTTGTATTTGTCATCTTGAACCCAAGTTAATAGAATTCATGAGCTACACAACATTAGACTGTATTCTGTATGCACGTATATTTAAATATTTTTTCTTTTCCTAACTAGCTAAGATATTTCTTTCTTAATCTGGGAATGCTGTTAAGTATTTGTGCCCTACTCACATCAATGAATGTAAACAGGACAACTCTTTTATGCTTTACAGACTTGGAGAAATAAAATCGGCTGGCCATGAGGCCTGAAGAAATGGCACCGTCACACTGAAATTGGCCATGCTCTGTCCTGACTTGTATTTCGCTGAAGATTTGACTAAATGTCTTCAGCAGGTGATTTTTATAAACTGTCACAGGAGACCAGCATCTTGAAGCTTGCTTAAATTTTACAGAACAGTTTGGGCAACATAAATACAGATAAGCAGTATACGTGTATGGATGTACCAACATGAATTCCAGTGGCGGTCAATGGGGCGAGCTACATTAAGAAAAGGTCAGAGAGTAATGATAACAGTTCTTCCGTCTCCTCATTCGGTATGTTCTTGATCAACTGAAACTTGTGGTTAAAATGACAGAAAGACATGTACCATACTTTCGCAGGTCAAGTTTCTAGTAATTGAAATTGAGTCAAGTTTCTAGATGTAATTGAAACAATGGTAGTTTCTTTCATGGAAAAAGTATGAGTTCCCCTCTGTTACAGGTAAGCAGCTTCTTCTGTGTCTGGGTTCTGGTTATGTTTGTTCTTGGCTAGAAAGATTTTTTTTCTATATGTTAGAAGGGATTACCTCTCTTTTATTTCATAGGTATTTATTGTCTGTCTGTCAATGTCATCTTCAGGAAAGTAACAATTACTTATTTGTCACAAATTCTAATTGTAAAATGCAATGATCGTAGGCAGATTATGACAGCTAAACAGGGAAAAGTATACAACTTGGAGGAAATAAGATTTTGAAATGAGAAACTAGTTTTCTGTTGTGAGGAAATCAGTCTGTATTTAATGTAAGAATTTCTCAGAACTTGATCTCCCCTGTTCTATGGCGTAGAAGGAAAGTGCTCTGAATTTTTCAGTCTACTTTTATTTTTTATATTTCTGAATAATAAAAAAAAAAAAATCTGTGACTGTAAGCCACTGTCCCACACCACTATGCTGGGATGTTGTGGTGTTGTTGTTTTGTTTGGGGTTTTCTTTGTTTGTTTTTTAAATAATATAAAATGCATTATGTTCTTCTGTGTTTTGTTATGAATAATCTTTTCTGAATGGAACTTCATCCTAATTCAAGTGCCACTAAAATAAAGGTTAACTTCTCTGACTGTATATAACTTCAGTAGAAAAGCTTTTATAAATTACTTGATTGTTTCACAGGCCTTGGAGAGTGCTGTTGTGGATGGCAATGAGTGTGACTCATCTGACTATAGAGCTGGAAGTGTAATATTAAAGAAAATAAATAACAAGACTGAAAAGAGCATTAAATGAGGAAATGAGGCATGAATGCATGAGACAGAGGTTAGTCTACTGCATGTAAGTAGATACCACCTAATTACTTGGGAAGCAAAACTCAGTAAGTACAAGATCATGAATGAACTGGAAGCACTCTAGGATATGCTTGACTTCTCAAATCTAGTAATTTCACTTCCAGCAGCGGGTGGCTGCCTTACTGCCATATATGGGGGAATAGTTTGAAAATCCCAATTTTGGAAAGAAAAATATGTATGATTGTTGAATGTGCAATTTGTATTGCTTATGTATTTCTTGTTATTATGATGAATTCTTTGCATTGCCCATAAGCAGATCATCATAATCTGTTTTTAAAAATCATGCTTGCTTATTATTTAAAAAAGAGGGGGAAAAATTATCCCCCAAATCACAGCCTTAGTTTAGGAATTTACTATGCAAACTTTAATACACTAAAGGTGGAAATTGTAATGTAAATTTTGTTGCATTAAGGACTGACCTGAGAGCCAGCAATGCAAATAGGGCAGTGCCTGTTGTCCTTCATTTGGCAGAAGTCAGAGATCTCTTCTTATCTAGAAAG
This sequence comes from Falco peregrinus, assembly GCF_023634155.1. Classification (NCBI taxonomy): domain Eukaryota; kingdom Metazoa; phylum Chordata; class Aves; order Falconiformes; family Falconidae; genus Falco; species Falco peregrinus. The sequence continues at coordinate 14,412,294 of NC_073729.1, forward strand.
AGCATCAAGGTTCTCATTTTACCCCAGCTGAGTGCATTACCTTTGAGGAGCCCTTGCTTTTACCATGCATACTTTTTTTTCCTTTAACTTTTCTTTTACAAAAGAGAAAAGTGACTCTTCCTGATCTGTAAAGGCAGCTAGGAGTCATTTCTGTGCACAATCTTGCTTTTTTTTTTTAGTCAGTTTACAAGTGACTGTAGCTTTGACAGGGGCAGAAACACTTCTTTGCTATAGCAATCACTCAAATGTGTTTATATTCTTAGGTTAAAAACCATCACCACATCACCACCACCACCACCCTATTTTATGCAAAAATTCCTTGGACAGAATGAGTGTATTAAACTATAGCTCCAGTAAATGTATTATACCTGTAGTAAACAAATAATTAGGGTCTTTTGGCATTCTGTTAATGTGTGATTATGCTAATATTCATAAAAGTATTAGCATGACCAAACCGCTAAGGTTGCATAAAGACTTAAGTGGCATTTATGTCTTTCAAAATTCAGTGCTAACACATCCAAGTAAGCTAAGGACATAGAATAAAAATGTTCAATAATTTTCATGTGAAACCTTGTTAACAAGTTGTGTCAACAAAGACACAGAGATAAATAGGGGTGTGCTCATTAACATTTTGCTCTTTGAGCAAATAGTTTTTACTCATAGAGCCAAATGAGCAAGTTTTGCAGTTCATTTTTTGAGACTGAAACCGTCATTACCAGAGCCTATTGGGAAAACTAAGACTAAAAATTGCATAATACGCCAATTGATTGAACATATTAATATTTAAAATATATATTAATACATTTAGAGTCTAATTATTTCTTATCAAAATGGATTATAGACGAGAGAGTATTTTACAAATTGGATTTTGGATTTTGAAAGAAGTGAGAATGATGTAATTCTAAGGGTTATGAGAATCTATTTTGTCTAAATATTATATGTCAGATTTTAGGATAGTCTTCGGGACAAGGCAGAGGTCTGTAGGTCATTCTGTAGATGAATAACAGGAGGTTCCTAATTTCAGACTCACGCTAGTCATGCCCTATATATCTAAATATATGCATGAGGTCATAATTAGTCTACGTAGAGATTTGCTGAAGCCATCAATGGTAGTGATCTGTTTAGCTTCGGAGTTGTGGAAGGCACAAAAGCTATGGATGACACTAAAATACAAAGGTCCTGATAACTGGAAGGACAGGGTTATGTCTTTTCTTAATTGTGAGTGGACTTTTTTCCCGTTTGATTTTTTTACAAGATAAGCTGTGTGGCAATTCATGCACTTTGCAAAGCTCCTTCATACAAGCTACTGGAATATTACTAAATTTGGGCTCTTGACAGATAAAAAGACTAAGATCTAATAGTGTTTGTTACTTGTCTTATACAAGTCAGTTAATTTCCTGCACATGTAAAATACAAATAAAGTAAAACAATGTTTTGATTAATTCCTTTTTAAAGTAAATGGACCATTTGAAAACTGAATAACTAGATAAATCAAATTCCCCAATGTCTGATCAAGCACTGTAAACTAAATTTAAAGACACCAAAGGAAAAGACATTTTTATAAAAGTAGCAATAATGGTTTAGAAAATAATTTTGGTTGCAAAGTGACATATTTATAGTACTTGGATATTCCCAGGGGAAAAAGAAGAGCTGCCTGTTGAGCTTAGATCATCTGGGGCTTGGACACAGCAAGAATACAGTGGTTGCCCTTTCAGATATGCCCAGCGTTCAAACTCGGGTGGCATCTGAATGGGGAATATCAAGAACTTTTTACAGCCAGAATGGTGTAGGAGAATTCAGGTTTCATGCTCCCTACTGCAGTCTGTGATGGCTGGTGGCAGTCCTACATGCTCTAGACAAATTTTTCTAAGTAGGAATATTCAGGAGAAAGGGTGGTTTAAGCCCAGCAGTCACATTAATGAAGGTTCTTCCATCATCTGGCATTCCGCTCTTTTCCCTTTGCCATAAACACTTTCCACCATCTTGAACCTCCGGGTGGGAATCTACTGTATTGTGGGAAGGAAGAACAGGAGGAGTTCAGTGAATGTATTGTAAGCCCATTTATTGCATTATGTAAACATACAACTCTTTTATTCTTTTCCTTTTTTTAACTCCTACTGAGGCACTGGCATCGAACTATGGTTGCCCATAGGTAATCTGCTATACATCTTCAGCACGGGACTAACAGCCAAATGCAGATTTAAGAGTCCTGATTTGCCTGGTCACAGAAGTGTCAGAAAGATCTCAAAAAAGAAGTAATAGATATAAATGAGCAAATTATGCATACAAAAATGATAGGTGTGGATTCAGCATGTCTTTCTACTTAGGAAAATGACAAATTAATAACCATTTTAAAACCACAGAGCTCCCAGTTTGAAAGGCACTATGAAATTTCACTAAGCTATTTCTTACAGACTCCTTTGATCATGAAGCACCAGTCGTTGTTAAGCTGCCATAATACACAGTGAGTACAACCAGAGATGTAAAATGTAAAAGTTTCTACACTTTCAGGTACATTACCTGCCATTCTTCATTTCACCTTCTCCTCCCTGAGCTACACAACAGAAAGCGAAGAGCTTCTGACCACTCTAGACTTGAGCTCTTCTCAGAAATAAATTGTGATTCAGCAGCAGTACTTACATGTAAGTACTTTTTTCTTTCTTAAAAAAGACTGTCTGTTTTATTAGTGTTAAACAAGCCTGATTGATAGAAGGTAGTGTGTACAAACCAGAACTGATCCAAATATTGACAATTGAAAGTTGCAGTTAGTCTCCTCCAACAAAAGATGGCAGTGCTCATTTTCTTCAAAACTCTAATGTCCATTCATTGAAATCAAATGCTCCTAAGAGTTCCCTTGTCTTTGTCTAGAATCTGCACATTGAGATCAGTATTTGTTTTTACTGATTAGCTAACAAGTTGGCCGTAGATATTTAAAGAAATATGTATGTTTCCACAGGAAGTCTCAACGGAAGAATACTAAGTGCCAGTAATTCACAAAATACTCCTGCAAATTTAGCAGTGTTAAAAACCTCTTGGAGTCCAATTTAGATTTAATCATTATTTTATGGAAGCAGGTTTTCAAATTAAATTATAAGTAAAATAGTTTCCAAGATTCTCTCAGATCTGTCTTTTTGCATGCAATATACATTAACCATTTAGATATTAATTTAAATGTCTATTGATCAAAGAATGCCTCTTCCTTGAGAGTTTCTGCTTACATTATGCCTGTACATGTAAAATACAAATTCAACATAAATTTGAACTTTTCCAATGTGTTATATCAAATTAGATAACTGTATTTTAGGGCTTTGCTAGATTTAGGTATAAGTAATAATCCCCATGACTAGTATAAATTAAAAATTAGGAAGACATTAAGAAACTAATATAATGTATTTATTGTAAAATACAATAAAGCCCCCACAGAAAAATTATGAAATAAGTTTTTGGTAGTTCTTATTTGGATTAGAACTTCTGTGTGCTACCATGACTAAACCATAAAAAGAAAACAAAAGCCAAACCCAAACCAGTAATAATCATTGTAGTAATAATATGTAAATGTCAGCAACCAATTTAGACAACGCTAAGGGAAAAAAGATTAAAATACCTCAGCATAATGTAGAAATACACAAAATCATGCATTTTTGGTCATTGTCTTATTCAAATATGATGTGAAGTGTTTTATATATAGATAAATGAAATTTCCCAAGGTATCCAGAGTGCTTTATGTTAAGTGGAACCAAAAAGGTTCAGATGGGTTTTGGTAAAGAATACAATTTACTTCCATTTTGGGGGAATTTATGTTCTGTCATTTTTTTGTGAATCGGTGGTGGAGAAATTTCCGTATCCCAGAAGCTGCATTTCAGCCTTCTTTCTGAGCTTGTTTTCTAAAAATACTGGCATGTTGTGCTTTGAGGACACCTTTCCTGCTCTTTTTCAATCCTTTCCATACTTCCTTCAAAAACAAATATTTTATTTTATTTTTTTTAAAGAGGAATAAAGCCTGTTAAGTGAATGATTTTATATTTTTTAAGAAACTTCTTTATCATGAGAGTAATTTTTTTTTTTTTTTGAAAGGAAGAGTCTGATTTTGTTCCACCTATGAGAAACTATTTAGAGCACACTGAAACCTGAGAAAATCCCCCACAATTCTGATGGGTGCCATTCTCAATGTGATCAGCAGCAGCAACAGGCAAGGCTAAGCTAAAAAAATAAAGTCATGGCAAATTCAACTGAAAGCTGCAATTCAAACAAGATTGTGGAAGTTTATGACAATGATATTACAATAATTCAAACAATGAAACAATGCTATTTCAGAACAGCAATACTGACCTTTTCATTGGAAGAGGAATCCCTAGTTCTTATATGTAGCTCACTGGGTCACACTCACCAGCAAATAGGACAATGATACATCGATAAACACTCATCGTTATCCTCACTGGGTAGAATGAAAATGGTGTTTTTACAGGTCTAGGCACATTTGCACAGTAAGAAATCACCTTACCTCATTAAAAATACATTACCGCTTTGTTTATCTGTTCAGAAAGAGGTTTCTAATGAGATTCATCTTAAATTACTGTTTTGAGAGAAGCAGCATATTAGATAGTACACACGTATTTCAGTCATATGTTCAATGCAGTAAATCCAAAACCAAAACTTCAGGCAAATTAAAAAAGCACATAATACACTAAATATTAAGATTTAAAAATCACTGTCTTGTGGCTTTTATTCCTCATTGTGCATATAGCCTTGTTCTAATATGCCAGTCTTGGAGTCGGGAATTCCTCCACATACATACACTTCATTAAATTTTTCATTTTTACACTTTTTTTTTTTTGTCTTGCCTTGTGCTCCACATTAATTACACAATAGCTTTACCCCCCTTCCTTCTCAGAGCTATTTGCCCTTCCTATGTTGCGCCTGCATCACTGGAGGGCCATCTCTCTCTGAACACCCCCATCATGGCCACGTTCATTAGGTCTGGAAATTAAAAAAGAGTGTAAGCACTGAAGGGACACTGCAGGCAACAGTCTTCCCAAGGAGCTGAACTTTCTGCTCCCTCCTTGCTCATGGAGAAGTCTGCTGACTCCTGTCATAACCCCAACAGGCAGATCTTCCTCAGAGGTAACCAAAGAGGGACTGAACTCAGAAAATGGTATTCTATATTTCAGGTACTGAAAACACTTATTTTACTGCCAAAGTTCTTTTGGAAGAAAAGCCAAAGAAATAGAGAGTAACAGAGCAGAGCACGGGGGAGAGGGATTGAAATTGATGCTCAGAATTTATGCAAAAGTTTAACAAAAAAATCAATCCTGTTTATCCAGTGAATGATAGTAAACTGAAAAGCAACCTTCTCCCCCATGAGTTAAAAATGCATTTGGTTCTTTACTGAAAGGGACATAATTTTTATGGTCCATGGTGCTGCATCAGCAAGTAAAATGGTAGGTCAACTTTAAGAGATTAATGGGTTGCAGATATCTTCTCAAAAGTTGACATTCTTTCACAATTGTTATCACAACAGACAATGGTATGCAGAGTAAGAATAAGTCAAAATTTCCCATGGGTCATCTTTTTTAACATGTTAATTTAGATCTGAAAATGAAGAGCTACTGTTAAGTTATCATTCATGAATGATAACACTTTTAATACAATGTGTGGATCATTAAGGTATTTCAGATAAAGGATGTTCTGTTTCTATACTTTCCACAAAAATACTGTATATTAGATTTCATGAAAATCTTTGAGAGCAACTTAATTTCAGAATATCTAATTATCAAGTTACCGCACCATATGTCTAAAAATACAATAATTATGCATTCATAAAGATCTCACCAAAATCCAGATGCTAAAAAGCCAAGCACAATAAAAAGTAATAGAAAGCAGATTTCAGAGTATAGTATCACTGCTGTATGGCCAAATTCCTTAAAATAAAATTATGATCTCTTATCTTCAAATTCAGTCATATGTGATGGTATTGTTTTTAGAACTTACTGTAGATATTTAAGAATCTCAAAAAACTCCGGTTTGGGCAGTTTGAAGACCACTGCTACTTGTCAAAAGATTCATGAAAATTAACAAAAAAATTACTTACTTGAAACCTGAGCTATGCCTTTTATGCTGCCATAGTATCAAGCCTGTGGGTAGAACAGGAAAAAAAGAAATTATGCACAAGAACCACTGAGCAATAGTGTGATATTCTAATGATTGTCTTTTCTCTGAGAAAGATCTGTCACTCATAAATATTTCTTAAGTCATCAGAGAAAAACTAATTTTAGCTCTTCTCCCATCTACTGCTGCTCCTTAAATTCAGGAGCCATGCCTCTTTGTATTTGGCTTGGCAAGGAGCTCCTCTTCTTCCTCCTACCATATGTTTTGGCTTGAATACAATAGTTTCTTATTTCATCAGAAAAGAGCTTGGTACAGTCTGCCCTGCCCTGGTGCTTCCCGACCCTACCACTGGAATCAATTTCTATTCGTTTTACTCTTTTCTGTCTCCCAGCCCTGTTAAATTCATCCTTTACGCACATGATCTAGGTATTCAGAGCAAAACTGGAGAATGGGCTTACCTGTCTAGGACATAAATGAGAGTTTGGATCTCCAAGTCTAAAAACCACTGCTACAGTGCTGACATCAGGTCCTGGAAGTGCTTCAACTCATAAAGATCAAAGATCACGGATGTCCATCATGTTGTGCCTCACAGCAAATCTGAAAGGAAATAAACTTTGACTTTACTGTGTATTCCCAAGTTTGTATATACATTTTGTGTTATAGAGTCATTGGAGAAAATATTAAATCAAGGATAAAAATCCAAGATTCCCACCGTCGGGAGAATGTCCTGACCACCAGCTGTTATTATGTTTTGGACCATGCTATGATTAAGTCAAAATGCTAATAAAAGACTACTGGAAAAAAAAAAAAAATAAGGTCAAGAAATAATTGTAATTTGGTTTGTTCCAAAATTACACATTCTGACAATTTTCTACAAGAATATTTGACAATTCTGTGTTTTGACTAGAAATAGAAAAAAAACCCAGAAAATTTCTGAAGCAAAACAAGATTATAGCAAGGTGTCAGCTGCTTCTCCCAGGTAAGAAGTGATAGGAAAAGAAGAAATGGCCTCACGTTTGGCCAGGGGACATTTATCTTGGATATTAGGAAAAAATTCCACACCAAAAGGGCTACCAAGCCCTGGCACAGGCTGCCCAGGGAGGTGGTGGAGTCACCATCCCTGAAGGTGTCTAAAATGTGTAGATGCGGCACTTACTTGGAGGCATGGTTTAGTGGTGGACATGACAGTGCTAGGTTAATACTTGGACTCAATGATCTCAAAGGTCTTTTTCAACCTAAACAACTCTATGATTCTATGTCCCTTGTCCCTTCAATTTGCCTGATAAAACCAGACTCTTCCTTGTTTTCCTAAAAAATAAAGTCAATACTGTTTAATTTCCAACATACTAGTATTGTATTAAAGCTTTGTTTCACTAACAAAGATCCTGAATACTCAAAACTCATACATAAAGGAGAATAGAATATTCTTCCAAGTTTAGATTAATTTAATGGAACTGAGAGTTTCTTCAATAATATAGTTTTAACTGTTTCAGCATTTATTTCGAACAGCATGGTTTTTAACATTCTTGGATACAAATCAGAAATGCTCACTTTTATTCATAGTGTAATACCATTTTAAAATAGTATACAAAAATAAATAATCTTCTTCCATCTTTTTTTGTTTTCTTGTTTTAAACAAATGGTAATAAAAGTAATATTGAAGTCCAGTATTTCGATTACAGTATGCAAATAAAGTTTTGTCTTAGTTTCTGGTGTTCGCTTGCAACAGGAGCAGTTAGGAGACAATCTCAATTTCCATCAGATGCAATTTCCATGTGATAAAAGCATAATTTTTTTCATGTATAATAAGGCAACTTTAAGAGCTTTGGAGCCTCAACAAATTACTTGATTCTGATTTCTATGAGGTCAAAGAGAACTATGACTTTAATTCTCACTTTTCCTTAAGCTTTACATAATTGTAATTAAAAAGTAATAGTATTTCATAACCTTATACTTTTCAGATGTTTTAAAATCTGTCTTCCTTTATTTAGTTTTATGTTATGACTTCTCCTGTATCCCTAAATTTAAAGTCTTGTGTTCTATCATCTGAATACAAGACCTTGAGAGAAAGGAAAGATGAAACATTTAGTTCGTACTCTGGGGTTTCACAAAATTATTTCTGTAGTTTTGAAGCCATTTGACAGACTGTGACTTTCAAGCACCATGAATGTAAAGGATCCACTGGAAAGCAAAACAGCTATCAAATGCTCAATTAGTTGTTTTCTTTTGCTTTGACAGTATCATTTCCCTAACAAACTGGCTATAAACCTGGCTCTTTCCTAGCAAGAATAAAATCAGGTTTTATTTTTCCAGCATAGCCTTAAAATGTAGATTTTCTACTAAAATGTAGATTGTCTCCTACCCAATGACATTTTTTTTTTTAATCTGGGTTCCTTGATTCTCAGACTGTATAACCTGAAACAAACTTTTTCTCCTCTTTCTTACACTTCCCCCATCTTATGGAAAACACATTGTGTAGATTTTTTTTACATTGCCTTTTCATTTAACTGGCACCTGTTTCTAATTTCAGTGGTTGGGACTATAAATTACTAAAAAATCTTAAGCAGATGTGAGGTTTGTTTTCATGGTGAGAAGGCAAACCTAGCCCAGGCACAGAATAACAAAATTCTAAGTGTGGCACTAGTAATTTTTTTTCTAAATGGTCCATCTGATGTTTAAAAGGGTTGTTTTGGGTTGTTTTTTTTACATTCCCTTTTAAATTCATTCAAAATACATGTTTTTGAAGAAGCACAGACTAATTTGTTCCAATCTACGTTAAGAAGTTTCTTTGGATGGGGATAGGTAATGAATAAAAATCAAAAAAATACTTTAAATGACAGCATATGATAGAAAACGGTGTTTTCAAAGTCTGTGGAGAACCTTTGAATAGCACAGTTAAGTAGAACTCATTCTTTAACATCTCTTATGTGGTTTTTTTTCTCTGTTTCTTCCCTTTTTTTCTGATGATAAAATAAGCAAAACTTTTTTTTCCAGGTTATTTTATATGTTATTCTGCAATGTCAGTTTAGAAATACATTTTTTTAAAGAACTTAAGGATAAAAAGATACAATAAAGACAGTGATGTAGCTCATTAGTGCTCTTAATTGCACTAATGTTAAACCACTCAGTCATGCAAGGATATGTGCAATCTGAATCATGTATGAAAGTTGTTGATTTCATACCTGGCATCTAACTTAGACATTTTGGTGTAGTAAATTTTCATTACAATTAGTCTGTGTGTGGGGAAAAAAAGCTGAATTACCTTTAAGGTATCCAGAAATCAAACACCTCAAACGATTCCTAAAGAGTCGACCAGGTCTATCCAGGTGAACACCTGATTAATGCGACATAAAGGGATCAATGTGCAGCATCTTCCACAAAGAATATTTGCTATCTTAAAGGAAAAAAAACCAAACCAGATACCATATTGATTAGCAATAAATAAAAGTTTCCAATTCTGGTGTTTATTTAATCATATAACAAAAAGAATTATTATATTTATCATTCTTACTAAAATTAAAATGGTTTTCATAACATTTGAATATGTCTATTTCCGTATGATAGCTCTTTTAGCCAACAGTGGTAAAATGATACTGAAAATCCAAACCTGGAAGGAAATTTGGGTGATTTTTTCCTATAACAACAGAATGAAACAAGTAATAACTAAATAGGTATAAAAAGGCCCATGCATTTAAGGACAAAGAATTAAATTCCCTGTTCAATAACACATATGTTTCATTAATACAGTTAAAGTCATGTTTGTTAAGAAAGTCAAGCCTAATACTTTTAGTGAGGTTTCAATTTTATAACCGCGTCCTTAGGGGTGTCCTGTGAATGCTCTGGGAATTAAAACAACAAAAGTCCAATGGTTAATTCTGATCTGGATCCAGGTTCAGTTTGTGTCTTTTCCATAGACTTCCCATGTCTGACAAACCTCAGGGAAACCCTTATATCTAGTTCAGAACTCTCCATCTAAAAATGATAAAAATGGTATTTTGACATAGCTAGTTTTATTTTGTTCTTTGCAGTGCCATACTGACCAGGGGCCATGCTGGGAATGTTTTGTATTGGAATTATGACAGATTTCTCTCATGGTGATTAGTCTATGATGGTAAGACACATTTTCATGTATTATGGGGTAAATAACATGAAAGATCAGTTTTAAGGTTTGTTTGCCTCCCTCACTGTTCCTAACTCCAAGAAAAAATACCCAAGAGATCAGCTGGTAAATATGGAGTTACTCGGTTTCATAATTCTACCTTCCAGCGTTTTTCTTGTTCTCTCCCTTCTACCTTGACATTATTCATCTGCACATACATCAAAATGCTGAAAAGAGCCCTCACTACACAGATCTTATTTCTTCCTTTAAACATCATTGTTTGCTCACATCTGCAATTCTGTAATGATCAGGCAATATAATTAAAAATTCCTGATGGGTGAAACTCCTTTTCATGAACAAAATACAAATGTCAGTAATAAGAGTTTTGCCTGTCTCAAGATGTTATGTGACATCAAACTTATGATTTAAAGAAAAAGAAGTACTGTTTTATAAGTCATAAGAATTTATTTTCAGAGTATATTCTTATTGCAAAAAGTAAGTCTAATTCTGATTTCAGTTCCCTCCTCGGGGGTGGGGAAGTATGGGTAGACACATAACCTAAAGATGAGTACACGTTTCAAATAAAAACTAGAGCCATGCCAGCTTCACCTGTGTACAGTTACCTGTCTACGGATCTTAATGGATTGAACTTTTGGCTTATAGCCATTTCATGAGTGTGCTTAATAATAACAGTGGAGAGATAGAGGGGGCAGTGGTGAACAGCCCTTTTTTTTTTTTTTTTTCATGGAGAATTCCAGGACACAAAGGCATGTAGAACTAGGTGAAAACCCAAACTAGCTACTCTAGACTTCTTCACTGTCTTGCTCCATGGAGGTACTTAATGACATTTAATGATCACTGTCTCAACCGCAGTGAGATACTTCTGGCCATGCTGCCAGGATAAGGGTGGTACGTATAATTGGATAAAAGGCCCTTGAACAACTGAAATAACTCTATATACCTGAATTCACAGAAATAAGGAAAAAAAGCTGAGATTCAGAACAATACCTCACAAGGAAATACACATTGCTGTAGAAAAGATAGGTCTAGAGCTCACAATATCAGTCATATCTGTGGACTAAAGTTTATAAATAAAATAAAATTGCAGAAAAGAAGCTTCCTTGTCTCAAAATACCAAAATTTTGTAGTATTATTACAAACAACGTGGCTACTTATAAGAAAAGAGATGGAACAAAGATGCAGATGAAGTGGAGAGTCTTTTTTCCTGCCTGCTATTATTGTCCATGTTAAACTACTGTCCATGACAAATTTTACTTGAGGATATTCTGTATAGCTTCACAGAGGTGTCTAAGCTAAAGAAGAAACAACACTCTTAATCATCTATTAAGATTTTGATGCAGCTCTAAGGACTGACTGCAGATACCACCTTTGGTACACCTAAACATACTTGAAAACTAAAAATATATCTCTCAGTCTTTTTTTCCCTCTCTCACTCACACACACAAATGCACATGCTATTTATTTAAAGTTCATATAGACTATGCATTTATAGTCCCTACCAGGAGCATCCCTGATGGCTTGCTCCCTTGTTCTCTTTCACAACTCTTTGCTCCAAGGGAACGTTGCCATTAATGACATTTGCTGATAGTCCCTACACTAGGAACAAGTTATTCCAGCCTCTCCCTAAGACTGCCAGCAGAACAGAACAGAAGCAGGAGAACAAGAGGCTGTTCTCTCCCAGACCACTGTCTTTCTGGAAAGCTGGCAATTACTGGTACGGGCCTGTGCCTCAAGTCTTGGAAGTTTGCATGAGAGTGTAAGAATGCCTCTTAAACACTTTTGTATAAGAGTGAAATATCCTGAAGCCCTTGGGTTTTTCTTGACCATAATTCACTGCAGAGTATACATGAAATATAAAAGTTTAATATATGGTCACTTATACAGAGATTGATACAAATCAGAAAGTCAGTGGTAACATCTTTTTGGTCAGTAACTTCTAGTGACAGCAGAAGTAACTTTGTCTATAAAACAGACCATTCTATTAACCATTAGACAGTAAATTCTACATGTACCAAACAAATGTACATCTATGAACTGAGGTAGGTCTAAGTCCCTTTCTCCTGTGAAAAAGAAAAAGAAAATCCTATAAGGCAATAAATTCTCACTGAAAGTTGTTTTTTTTTAAGGGCTTATACCACTGTAAAAAAGATTGCAAAGTTACTTATTGGCAAATCTGCAAACTTGTCAGTATTTACTCACATCCTTTCAAGGTCTTATACACAGAATATGGGATCAACAGTAGAGTTCAACAGCATTGAAGAAACACCAGAGGTCCTATGTGCCTTTGACAAACTCTTCTGAAGTAATCTCAATGGAATAGCATCTTCCTTTGCCGGGCCAACTTAAGAACAACCCTCTCTCTGATCACAAATGAACTTTGCATATTTTTGGAATAGAAAATTTAATTTAATCTATTAGGTAGATATTAGTTAAAAATCCCTGAAGGATGGTGGTTGACTTGCTTATGTTGAGTGACTCTGGTTTTGATTTGCCATTATCCTTTTTTTTTTATTTTCTGATGTAATGCCCATCCTATAAACTCTTGGAAAGAACTGGACTAAGTCTGAGTTTGCGATTGATAATAAACCTCTACAATGGGGGAAGACTTAGATGGATATGGGTGAAGATATGCTCATGAAGCTTAGGTAAGAACAGAGGGAATGACTGACCATAGCTGTTACAAAGGAAATTTAACTTAGCTCTACACAAAGGGAACCAAAGGGTGGCCTTAGATCAACTGGATCTAAGGAGGAACTGGTTGTGTAAATGTTTCTGCCCGAGTTAATCAAGACTGTGACTCACACGTTGGAGGGAGCATATATGTGGCTCAATACAACACTGAGTATAAAGCTGAGAAACCGACAAAATGAACTTAGAAGAGAGCAATAGGCTTGAGCTAGTTTCAAACCATGTATATCTTCCTGGCAACTGAGGATGCCCAGTGTCTTAACAGTGAGCATATTACAAAGACCAGTAATGAGAATCACACTCACATAGTGCAATTCCTGTATTCTGTGAAGTGTGATTTTGACATGTTCTGTGATTTCAGTACCTTGCAGTATCACTCTACTAAGTTGAGTTCCTGTATAATATCAAGTCTCTACAAATAAGTAAAACTGGTATCAAACATGAAACACTCCTTGTGTGAAATATCGAGAAGAACCTATTTAGAGAATATTAGAGTTGACAGAATTAAAATAGTTATTCACCTCTTTGACAGTAAGACTCAAGAGTGTCTATTACCTGGAAATGAGGGTTTTGCTTCACCTTAATTATTTCCACAGAGAACTCCCCTGTTCTCCTTTTTGGTTAGGTGCTACCATACTGATCTCTGTTTAGCTGGAATCACGTTTCAGGTTGTGTGCAGAGGACAGGTAGACCATTCTAAGTACCACATGAATCACAGGCCTTCATTTGACCGCAACATTTTTAGGCATACTATTTAAAAATGTCAGATTTGAAAACCTTTCATTTGACATTTATCTGAAAAACCATAATGTAACTGTATATAAATGTCAAATGAGAATAAAGCTGTATTCTTATCTGTATAAATATCAAATGAATGGTTGTTTCCTCTGATATTTAGGGTTCTGAAAGGGTAGAGGTCAAGTGAGGTGCCTCCCCCAACAAAGGTTAATGTCTGTGATGAAACGGAATATTGCAGAATTCTAAAGCAATGGCTCACACCTGTACGCTGGGGTTTGCCGTTTCTAAGGCAGCTGTACATTCAGCAACACAGCACTTCATTCCTCTGTCCTTCCCCAAATGCTGCTTGTACATGACATGATTTGGAGAAGGGAGATGAACTCAGGTATTCCACTTTCCAGGTGATCACTCAAATCACTAAATTATTAGTTATTTTATAGAACGTCTCATTTTCACAGTCGCTGAAATTGAACTGCAAAACACAGTTAAAAATGAAGTATATTTGAATAGGGACAGCAGAGAGAGAAATGAAAACATCCAGGTTGTGTATGCCCCTCAGACAAAAAAAAGTAACTTTTGTGCTTTGTGATACCTATCTGCTTTTTCTCAGGTATCAGCAGAAAAAAAATACTACCCAAGTAAATTTTTGCTTAGCCATCCCATCTGTAAGAACATTGGCTTCATTATGAGTAATCTAAAATTATTACATTAATAACTATAAGGAGCTAAAAAAAAAAAAAAAAGTTGTTCTTTGCTAGCTAAATAGGTCCAAAAGTCAGTTTGTCCATGAATAACACCAAACAGCACTAGATCTCTCAGCTTAGGAACCAAAAGGCTACCTTACAGGTCAATTAACCAAGCAAATTCTTTCTCTAAAACATAAAAGAACGCTTAATTTTGGTGCCCGTTTGTAAGCATCCACAACATAAATACTTCTTATCCATAGCCATAATGAAAATGCTAAGTAGAAAACAAATCAAAAGTATCATTGTCTAGAAACACATACGGTATTCCATGTAAAATCCAAAATATCTTGGTGGAATGCCTAACTATTCTAAATCTGGAAATGTTGAGATTCACGATTCCAAGTGCAGATTCTCTTATACACTGTAAGCATATAATGTAGATTTTGAACATAACAAGAAATGCTATTTTATACCTGTTTGAAGTACATTAGCATACTGTAACAATATAATTATGGTCTTAAAAGAAAGCAGAATTTAGGAAAAGGGCTGCCATATCATCTTATCTTACAATTCCTTCCTGGAAAACCATGATGCCTCTTTGGAGTCCAAAATGTATGTTTAGGTCTCTTGTCTTGAGCATCCCAAGCTGCAGCAGGTCTCTCGCTCAAGTCAGCAAGCTACATCTTCACTCCAGGTCGTGCCAGGAGGTTGGCCTCTTGAGGATCCCTACCTGTTCCCAGGATAACCTGGGCATTAAACTAAGCAAGGGATTCCACTGGGTGACTCAATGCTGTAATGCTGCCTAGGGATACCCAAATGTGCTTGCAATTTCTCCTCTTGGTGCTTTACATAAAATAATTGTTTTTCTTAATTTCACTGAAGTTCTACCTCTACACAAGCAAGGGAGTTTAGATTAGATTCACACAGTCAGTGAATATCTTGTGTTATTCTCTTCAAGCAAGCAGTGAGTAAGGGTGACATAGAAGGGCCTAAATATGGGCTGGAGTCTCTTCTTTCCCATAAGATATATCATCAATTCGACTTCTCTATTCATCTCTGCAAACATAGGAAGATGTGTGAAATGAACAAATTATGTGTATATAAGAGTGATGGGTAAAGAGTGTTGATGTTGAACCTGAAATGAAACTAAGGAAAGCATATGATGTGTGAAACATATGGCAATGCATATGTATGAAGTTTGGATCAGGATATGCATCACAAAATAGTAATAGGTTTTTATTCTGGGAGAAGAGAGTGATAAAGCAAAGGGGAATAAGAACCTCACACTAAAAACAAGAGAAGCTGGAATCTCCTTCCTCTTTGCTATTTGGCATTTCCTCTTGAAAAAAGCGGAGGAAGTATTTAAATATTTTATAACCTTCATTATTGGAACATACATCTTTTTATTACATTTTTGGAAGCATGTGTTCTATTTGAAATCAGTATGGATGTATAAATATTTTTAGGAGATGATTATTCTCTCTATGTAGGTGGAGAAGAACACTGAATTAGTGAGATCTTGCTTTCGTGAGTAACAGAGCAGCTGGCATCATCCCTCCTTTCCCTCCGCCTCCCTGCCCAAGGGAAAACACCTCTTATCCTCAACTTTAATTCCCAAAATAAAATAGAAATGGTTTTGGCTTCCCTCTTTCCATCTGCTTCTCCAGGTAATAGTGAAATTGCATCTGCCATGTTTGCAATCCTCTTACCAGGTCATTGTGGAAGTGTAGAGAAAGTAAAAAGGAATGGCATGGGGCTATCACAGAGCTGTAGAGAACACAGGTAGAAAAGATCTTTTAGTCTGCTTGCTCACCTAAACGTCCACATGATTTGTTCTCAAACAAAAGCATTTAGTCATGGAGGCTCAAAAAATGGTACCTAATCTTCTGTACCCTTTACACGTAAGCATCCAGGTTCAGATGTTTAACAGGAGGACCAGCTCCTCTTTATCTAACATCTGAAGCATAGACCAGACAATCACGAAGACTATACAACTGCCAATCTGTGGCAGTTCAGTGCCCTATGGTCTTCCTTGTCTGTATTCAGGCAGTGCTGGTGGAAATGAAAATGTCCACTGATGGTTCTTAAAAAAGAACATTAATTTTATATCCTACCAATTCTGATAGGATATAAACTTCTTTGACAGGGTTCAAGTCCAAGAAAGCTACTCAAGATCATTATTTGGAAAAGACCTCTCTATCCTTTCTGTATACAGAGATACAGCAACAGAGCCACAAGCAGCAGCAGATACTATGGCTCTAGCTTACCCAGCTGAAGCCTTCAAATATTTACATCTCTTTTTTCATAAATTTAATTTTAGGCATTCATCAAAGTTAAAACTTCATATGGCTCAGAGGCTTATTCTGTTCACCTCTCCTATGTACTCTTTTTCTGACTGCATATTTTGTTTATATGGAAAGAACCAGATTTCATAGAACAGCACCGAACTGTTGCACCTGAAAATCTGGCCTAACACATTCTCTAAGAAACCACTGCAGAAACACAACTTCATCTTTTCCAAAAAGTATGAACTCTTTCTCTCATCGTTACTCATGGGTAACAGAAAAGGATAATTATTTAAATCTCACCAGAAAAAAAGAAAACATCATGATTAAGAAAAGGTTTGAGACAGGATGAAAGTGAAGTAGAATATAATCAAGCAACAAAAGCAATATCATAATTCTATTATGTTCAGCAAACTAATTTTACTAGAAGACTGTGACTACTAGAGTGAAGTATCCATGTTAAAACTGATCACAGTTGACACTGCAGTGTATTTTCTAATTGCTCAACTTATTATGTAATTGAAAACATTTGGATTTTCTTCGGAAGGCTAACAGCATAATTCAGGCAGGTACAGATAGCCATGAAATCTTCAAAATAGTTGAATACTTCATTCTATACCAGCTAAATAGCTTTATCTCTAATTTGATAGACTGGAAACTATTTTGCTGTTTTCCCACTCATTTGCCATCAAACTTTAACATTAAATATAAACAGAAATGAAATTTAAAACTGGACTCAACCACTAGAAAAATGTGAGAAATTTTTTTTGTTTGTTTACTCATCTATTTTGTTTTTAGAAAAATATTGACCAGCTTCATTCAGAAGGATGAATCTCAATTTCGAACAGCCTGTATGTTTTAGAGTTTTGATGCAGTTTTTACTTTGGCTTTTTATCAAGTTTGGGGCTATATACAATTTTTAATTTAAAATAATGTTTTGAATTTTGAATTATCTCCACTGATCTTTGAATTACATGCTTGGATAGTAGCCACGGCAATCTGCAGATAGTAAACTGCTTTTTATTAGACTGCGCTGTCTAGAAGAGTCTCTAATACTTGTCTGTTCATTCTCAGTTAACAAATAATAAAAATGAGGGATTCAGATTAAATAATAATTTCAGACTTGCTTTGCTCTTCTTAGTAAGTTATTGAGAAAATATGTAGTCCACACTTCCTTTACCTTTCCAGTTTGTTTTTTTTTTTTTTTTTTACATTTCCCATTTTCCAGTCAGTGGGAACCTTACCGGACTATCACTGCTTCTCAAATGTGATGGATTAGTGGCTTAGCCACTTCATCCTCCAGTTCCCTCAGGACCTGTAGATCCATCCCATTGGTTTCCATGGACTTGTGCACCTTCATGTTCCTTAGATGTTCACAGACCTGATCTTCTCCTGAAGTGGGTTGTTCCTTATTCCCACAGTCCCTGCCTTTGCCTTCTGCAGCTTAGGAGGTGTGGCTGGAGCACTTGCTCATGAAAAGTGAAGCAAAAAAGTCATTGAGTACCTCAGCTCCTCCATATCCTGGGTAGCCAGGTCTCCCATTTCCTTCTGGAGAGGGTTCATATTCTCCCCAGTCTTCTTTTTATCACCAATGTACCTGTAGAAGCTTTTCTTGCTGCCCTTGACATGCCTGGCCAGGTTTAATTCTATCAGGGCTTTATCTTTCCTAGTCTGATCTTTGACTACTGGGACAATTCCTCTGGATGCTTCCCAGGCTACCTGTCCTTGCTTCTACGCTCAGTAAGCTCCCTTTTTGTGTTTCAGTTTTTCCACGAGCTCCTTGTTTATCCATGCAGGCCTCCTGGGTTTTTTACCCAACTTTCTCTTTGTTGGGATGCATCACCCCTGAGCTTTCAGGAGGCAATCCTTGAACACTAACCAGCTTTCTTGGGCCCCTTATGTCTTCTCCCAGGTAAAAAACAACAGCCAAAACCTAAAACTCCAGCTACAATACATGGCTAACAAAACTATGTTAATTGTACTTTTTTCATTTGTTTGTGTGATGCATCACTTTGCCAAGCCTATTACTTGCATTTGTAATCTTAAGACATCTGGAAGTAAGGTCTTTTCTACATTTGTACAGCTCCCCACACAATAGGAATTAGACACTGATTAAGCCCTAATGTCATAACTGCTTTATCATTGTCATCCATACTAAACAAATACATTTTCTGGAAACTAAGCATGTTGAATGAGCAACAACATTTAATAAATCCCTGCTTTTTACTTCACTAGTAACAGGCATGTGAAAACAAAATGACACTGATGTAAATCTGGAATGATTCTATTATTTTTAGACTAGTTAATCCAGACTGATATAGACGTTAACTGAGAACAAAGTTTGAAATCCACAGGGAAAACAATAGAATAAATGGGGTTTAGATGCGCACATTTATTTTGCCCAGGTTGCAAAACAGACTTGAGGCAATTCTCTAGAATGCAAAACCTGCTGGTAATCCTGCACCACAATTTACTTCAATTTTAGAATAATTATTTACTGCCTCTCTGCAGATGCACATGTTCATTAAGTTGAATTTGATGAACATATTATTAATAAACCCACAGAACTAAAAGGTCATGAACTGCAAAGTCTTAATTTCTTGAGATTTTGATTTCAAAATATCTACCAGATTTGGCTACAATAAATAGCTGGCTGCTTGTGGGAAAAGTGTCACTCTCTGGTCATTTGAATCCAATTATGAAATATGTACATGCAGAACATTCTAAAATAGCATCGCTGTCACTATGACGGCATGTCACTTTTGTCTCCATATCATTGGGTTTAGACATATTACACAAAATGAATTGCATGAACCTTTTGTTGCCTTTTCTATCCTTTTCTAAGGCAGCCTAGGAATTTCCTGATAGAGTTGAGATGCAGCAAGAAGTACAGATTTTCCCGAGTGTCCCACAGACACGGAAGTCATTTGATTCATATGTGGGTGGTCTTTGACTTATTCAGCTAGCTCTGTTATAGACTCTCTAACACGTCCAACCCAATTAGATAGATGCACAGTATGGTCTTTACAAAATATCATTCAGCCATGTATCCTGCAACAAGCAATTACAAGTCATCTTCAGGGCATTGATTTATTTCTCATTGCCCTACCAATTTAATGACCTTATGATTTATACTTATTATGGAAGTCTCTCCTTGGCAAGCAAAGTAATTATCTATCAATCTTAAATTCTTTAAGGGAAGAAAATGTTTATTTTCTGTCTGCATAATAAGTTTTATGTCATTTTTAATGTCATGACTCCCACATGCACTGAAGATATATGTAGCAACTTCTAATGTCTCACAGAATGTCAATTGGAAATGCAATTTGACAACAGGCTTAGCTTCTATTGTCTGAATATTTGGCATTATATAATGAATATGGTTAAGTCCTCTGCTTGGGAATGCATACATTATCCTAGAATAAAACAACAGACAAATTCTGTGGTCCAGACAGAAAATTCTCAGTGAGAAAAATAGCAGATTTTAAGTACATTTAAATATCAACTGTACAAAGAGGTTGAGGACCGATAGGATGCATCACACCTCAGCACAAAGGGGTGAGGCACATGACCTCTCACCACCTCCTCTGCTACAATTTTGCTACGATTTTTTGATTTAGAGTAAGGATTCCAGCACTGTGTGTGCATTAATTTTGAAAGGAAATAAGTTTTATTTGAGTATAAACCAGAAAAATATAGGTTGCATTGCATTATTTGCCAGACTAAAACGTCCTATGTGATATACTGGAAAGCTTATTTTGGATTGATTTGGGGGGTGGTGTGGTGGTGGTTGTTTTTTGGTGGGGGGGTTGTTTGTTTGTTTGTTTGTTTTTTTTTTTTACTGTAGAACTCACAAATTGAAAGTTTCTTAAACCCTGAAGACCTAGGAGAGGCTAACATCCAAGGAAACAGTTTTACAGGTGCGCCAGTGAGTTTCTCTAACTTGGCTTATTCTCAGCCCTTCTCAAAGATTATTCACACACAGCAAATCTATCCCTGTTGATGCCACCTTATTGTTTATTTCCATCTTTTTCATTATTTCCTCCTAGTCTTTGCAGATTGACTGACACGTATCCTCTATTAACAACCTTTGCATTTTAAGACTGACACCATAGCAGCTATGCGAGATGATGAAGCCCCTTCCACACAGCTTGCGTTTGATGGGAAGGTTCACTATTTGCAAGAGTTAGTATGGATGGAAGTGATGGTTCAAGTTGGGTACAGAAATAAATTAAGAGAGGTTCCAATGCATCCAACATACAGCATCAGTGATATGGACAAGATACAAGAATTATTCCTGTCCGTACATTCAAGTTACTCAAAATGACAGAAGAAAACTCTTCCACTATGTCTCAAGAGGTTTTAGATTATACAGCCAAGCCTCTGCACTTTAGTCATAAAAATTCCCATTAATTTGGCATGGATATGGTTTTCCTACAATTCGGGAGTTACTTTACTTCCGAGTCCTTAATTCCCTTACAACAGCTCAAAACCAAGATCAATCAGAGATAAGATTTGCACAGAGATCCTGTGAAAATTTAACAAATAGGAAACATCACCTACTACATCTCAGGAGATATTGCTAATTCAATGCAAGAAGGGCTGATTTAACTTTTTACATTTGACTTCTTGTGTTGAAGTGAAGGAAGAAAATCTAGAGAAGCCAACACATACCCTTTCTCCCTGAAATCTGCAATTACATGTTTTTCTTAAAGTTAATGTCACCAGAAATGACATGTCACATACACCTTTTAAGTCCTGAAAAGGAAAACCTTTATACTACCTTAATACAACACTACCTGTCATTTGACTGCCTTGGTACAGAGATGACATGTGAGTGGGTCCTACCACACCTTTCATTACAGAAACTTTTTCTTCCCAAGAGCTTTACAATAGTACAATATTTTTTTTTCTTTTCTGAAAAAGATAATTATTCTTAACTAGGAATGAGACCAAAACAAAATTTCTAATTTAAACCACTTCCTCCCATGCAAAATCATTTAGATAGAGCAGAAAACCAACCATGAATGTTTTTCCCCCTCATTCTCAACACTACCAATTTCAAATACCTAAGCAAACTCCAACACTGAGTGGATAGATTAGTATCCACACTACTTAAGGGTAGCCTCTTTCAGGGTAGATTGCCCACACCCAGGGTGCCTAGCCTTTGGATCTCACCATCTTCTGGTCCCCATGTGGTGCTCTGTTGCCCTAATGCGTTATCATTATTGAACACTCCTAAAATTTCAAATGCAATGGCTTCATTGCAGCCTACCAGAGAGGTTGATTTTATAGCACAAAACTGAGGTGACAGAAAGGACCGAGGGAGTGGCATGAGGGTGCATTTGAGGGTGCTAAACATTCTGAGATGTTTTTTTAAAAGACTGCGTAGGTAGAGGAAGCTAAATTTGATGCACTGACTTGATTCATCCTGCTTTTTGGGAGCATTCCAATTCCAGCTTTGGAATAATCCAAAGTAGACCAAGGAACTGAGTGGATGATCAGGGATCCACTACTTGAGCCTCCTTCCTGGCCATCATTAGCAGTTTAGATATACCCTGTGTAACAGGATCTAACACACAAATAACACGTATTTCAATTCAGCAAATTTATACCCTTAGTATTCACTGTGAAACAATATCTAGCTCCAAGAAAATATTACAATATTAAGAGCAACAGCTTTGAATGAGGACCAAATAAAGTGTAAAAACAGATACTACAAGACAAAAAATAAGTGGGGATTGAAACACAAAAAACAGAGCATTGCACATCAGTTCCAGTTTTATGGAATGTCATCAAATTATGTAGAAATTTTGAGCAGATTGGTTTGTTGTTCACATAAAATTTCTAGATTTTAGCATTGAGGAATATGTATGGAAAAATCAATATAAAACAAAGGAAGCTGACAGATCGCAAGCCACTCTATTAATGGCGAACCTAAGTAACTGCAGTTTTTCCAGTGGAGTTGGATGGCTTCATTTCAATGTTTATCTCTTTGGCCCAGTTTAAAATAGAAAACTTTTATGGTTGTTTAACAACTTGCATTTTAACACAACAAATGTAAGAGGATGCCTTCAAGAGTGACTGCACCTTATTCATAGAATGCACTCAGATGTCTTTTCAAGATGTAAATGTGTATATAAACACACCTAGGGTTATCATTACTCCCGAGGTGCTGCTCTGCTAAGATACCTAATTTGGTGCTGGCAGTCATGATGTGAAGACAACTGAACAGGATCAGTGAGTTTCTTGTGATATTAGTGGATTACTGCATTTCATTTGAAAAGCGACCATCAAAATTAACTACAAATCAAAAAGAAACCACACGAATGACATTATAGTTTAAAGATATGGCCTCCTATCACAGACTAAAGGCACTACACCAAGACGAAAGACTGGAGAACAACCTAGTTCATAACTACTCCTATGCTTAAGACTGCTAATGTGGCAGACAAGACACTGATAAAGGGACTTGGAAATTTTACGGACAATTTTCATGTTGCATCACTGTTCTGCTTCAGGTTATTTCCCTGCATTGGAGCCTGCAGAACCCAATGTCTGCTATTGTCTCTGCAGCCTCAGTTCATAATTCAGAATCTTACGTTAAAATCTACCTTTATGAGTTGTTCAAGCTAAAATACCAGTTCAGACTAGAGTGGCTAAGATGGGGATCACATTCCATTAACTGACTGTATAGTTGACAGCAAAGCCCTCAAAAAAAAAAAAAGGACCAGGGTGAACAGCTGGCAGTGATAATAGGTTCAAGATCTGAGGCAACATTTGTCAGTTACTCTGCTGTGATCCTTAACATGTGTCATGGAAGCAGCAAGTAAAGGTGTTCTGTTGTGATACTGTAGAAAGAGCATTTTAAAAGCAAAATCTATTGTAGTTCTGTGACAATAACTGCTAGGAAGACTGAAAGTAGGTGGGAATTACCCACTTTTGCATGCAAGTCAGCAAAATCTTCTTGGAAAACATGTCATGCAAAGGTTTCATTCCAAAATTTATTTTTTTTTCAGATTCCAATTTGTTTTTACCCCTCTTAAATTAAATTCAGGCACATTTTAAAACAAACCACAAGGTTGTTATGTTTAGAATATATATAAAAGTATTTCAAACATTTTTGTATTTTTCAGATCAGAATATTTGTGGAATATGATGTATTTGCAAATATTTTTTGGCAATTTGAAAAGCAGTTATTTCCCAACTATTTTCATACATCTTCAACAATCAGTACATTCTAATATGGGACAATTAAATCTCTTTTAAGTGTGTGGTTAGTGCATTATCAGAGTTTGGAGGGTTGGGTCATATCTCTAATTGTGAATTTCTACACCCTACATATTTATGAAATGTCATAGACACAGCTCATCTTGAATGTACCGTGCATATGATCTATACAATTTACAATGTTAGCCTAATGATTTTTCATTAATTATTAAAATGCATTCTAAATCTGAATTCCATCTTTAATACATACTGTATCTTTCTTGAAATACATGAATATAATGCAATTTACAACATCCTGGAATAGTTATTTCCATCTAAATTTCTGCATTTGTAATCCTCCATCAAAAACTGCTTCCTACACCACAGATAAATTTCACTGAACATTATTGAGTTCCTGAGTTTAGGTAAGTTTCTCTGAAAGACAAGCACCATGACCATATTTGCAAGACTATCCAGCCTGCTTGCCTTTCCCACTTACCTTCCTACCCAGCTGTCTCATTTTAGGTATTTCTAGAGACCCATCCTTTGATATCTACAAGCATCTACTTGCAAACACAATTTTTCAGGACCTTGAATTTTGCTATAAAACAAGTCTTTGTCCTGAGGATTTTTTCCATTTTGCTGTGATTCACTCAGACCTGCTGTACGGCACATGGACTTATACAGATTCCCTCACCCTTTATCAGAGCAGTACATCATACTCCAAGTACACAAGACCTAAAAATGGATTGTTTTTGTAGATACAGCAAAGAGAGAAAGGAAAACACAACGGAATTTAAAAACATGCTTGAGAACTGCACAGTGATTCACCAGTTATTTTTATATTGGAAACAGAATTGATCTGAAAGTTAAATATGTCTCGTAGATCACAGGTACGTGTTCTTTGCAAACATTTGTAAGGACAAGAGAACAGGAGAAAAAAATACTGACATCTTAATCTACTATTTCCCCCATCCATCATCTCTGCATTTTGTAGCATACAACCCAGTAGAATATAGGAGGCAAGAAATTTTTTTTTTGTGGATCTTGGATTTGAGTTTGGGTGTGGGGTTGTATTTTTTAAATACTAATAACATTCCTACTATTGACTGCTTCAAAATCTTTTATCATGAAAAATATAAGAAGGTTTAGTTCTGTTGGAAATGTCAGGGCCTTTGGGAAGAAAACATGGAAAACAGATGTTTGTTGTTTAAGGTTACAATGTAATTAAACCAGTGGGACTAATATTACTTATATGTCATTACTTAAGAAGCAGCTGTTCCTCCCACCTCTGGCTTCACTGATTGGATCATCTCTATTTTCCACCCCCATCACACTGTCTCCATGTCAGCCTAAGTTTCCTCTTTCTAGTAAATTGGAAAGCAATGTTAACATAAATTTAAAGGAACTATCCTCAAACCTTTAATGAACAGAGGTTGTTAAAGGCATTATTAATCTTTATACTTGTAAGCAATATTAGGAATTTGGCTGCATTCATTAGTTTTGCCTGATCAGAAATTTAGCCCATCATACAATTACCGTGAAAACACAATTGTGCGTACAGGTTCATATTGCTTTACAGGAACTCACATTAGTTCCTTGGAAAAGTGAAATGTAGCACTGGTAGAATCCAAGCTAAGTTACAGGTTAACAATTCTAGAAAATTTATGAGGATGAAATATAGAGTAATGCTGTAACTTGAAAAGGACTGCAGAAAATAGAGCATTTGGATAGATGCCAGTAGCGTCAGGGAAAGGGTAGTGGCCTATTAATATTTACAGTTCTAGGACAAGGCTAGCTTGAGGAACATAAAGACCACCAAACAGTACCAAATTTATCATTTGCCAAGTACAGTTTCATAATTTTCATGATCACCAACGTCTGATAAATGTTAATCCTGCACTATAAGAGATTTACATTCTCATTATAATTATTTTCTGCCCATGAATTGCAAGACTTGTTTACACAGGGGAATCAATGTGGAGTAAGCTACAGCAGAACGGTTAAGCAGGCTGCTTTATTAATATATCACTGAGGGTACTGTGATACAAGATTAAACAATGGCTTGCTTTATCCAGGGAGTTAGTGTATTGTTGCTGGCTTGTAACAAATTCTGTTCTTAGCCTTCTGTGAATCAGTTTGCCTTTGTAGAGCAGCCCAAAGGCTATCCTACAGTCAAAAATAAAAAACAGGTGGTCTCCTTATGCATTGAGCAGCTGGCATTTTTCCATTGCTGTGAAGTTCTTGATCTGTTAAATCCCAGTATAAAGGCTGTTTAACTTCTATACAGGCATCTAGAAAGGCTTACTAGTTATCATATAAACAAATATTTTTATCACCTTAAAACTCCAATCATATAATGAGATGAGTTCTTCTGCCTGAGTTTAAAAAGGGATTTGATAAAAACAGTGAATCTTTCTGTCCTTCATTGTTTTGTATATCGTTGTATGCCTCAGCAATTGTCTATCTAAGATACCAAACATTTTCTGTTTCTCTGCATGTAAAATATTTCATGTTTGCACTTTATTTTTACTGATATAATCTGAACATGCCCATATTTCTACTCTTTTTGTACCTCAGTGTCATTATTGACTTGTATCTGAGGATGCCTCTGCAAGTAAATAGGTTAAATACTGTGTCCTAAAAATTGTCCTGTGATGAATTTTTCTATAGTTAAAATTATCATATGCAATTAGCAAGATAACCAGCTCAGCTATATACCTGATTAATCCAACTACAAGATTTAGAAATCTTAGGTTAAAATTAATTAAGTGCATGTTGTCTTCTGCAAAGACATTACTAAGGCATAAAAAACCCTTGGTTTAACTCTTTGCTGTTTTAATAGTATGAAAATTTCTAATCAAAAAAGTTTGGTATTTTATTTTAGTATCTATAAGGTCGATTTTTAGCAGTGAAATATATTAATTTACTGTTATTACAACAGTTAATTAACACCATGAAACATATTCTAAACCAAATGAAACATTTCTTTTTATGGTGACAGAATTTTATAAATTACTAAGGAAAGCTTTATAGACCTCTGTATAACATTTTTAAGGAGATTCCAAATACACTAAATTCTCCCAAAGAGTTTAGCAGCGCCTGGATATATACATGCCAGATTAAAATCTACAAACAATATCGGTCCATGTTTAAAACCAAATGTTCTGATGTCATGAAAACTTTGATAGGACTATGCATGTGTGTGCATGTGTGTGAATATTAAAAGACAAAGCATGAGCTTTTTAAACATCATAACACCAGTCATACAGTGCTGTCACCTGTCATGGCATTACCCGGCAAAATATTCAAAGCACCTGATTCCCAGTTCAAAAATATATTGTCACTGTTGTGGCTTTGGCCTTTAAAATTTGATCCCTGATTTTCAAAGACACTTAAACTCAAGTTATGTGAAATTCAGCTTTTATGAAAGAAAGTTCACTTCATATTTTTGCTTCAGAAATGGATTTAAAATGCTTACAACATTTTTACAAAAATATATAGCTGATAAGTCAATATGTCTACTAGCTTGCTACCAAATTAGCCCATCAGCCTACAAAGATGTGGCAAGTTAGAGCACCTTTTAAACTTGGTTATACAACAGGACTATAGAACATAGATTTCACTTTCCAAGGCCAATTAAATGTTCTTATTAATAATATTAACCATCCCTTTAAGTGTATGAACAAAGCCTCTCTGAAGGGGTTATTTTTTCATTTATTTAATGAATTTTGAGTATACAAGTAAAAATGTTTTAACATAGCTGCCATTCTTTCTTTAAAGTGAAGCAGTGCCACAATTATTAGAGTTATGATAACTGCACTGGAAAATAGGAAAAGGTTTATAATCAACAGGGTTTCTGGAAGAGTTTTCAGTAAAAGTCCTGGGGCCAGAAAAAGTCAGATGATGATCATGATGATGCCTGAGCAGGGTATATAACAGACTATGGCATAGCTGGCTGGCTGCACTAGGGGACTGGACACCGGGATCTCACAGAAATTTGCTGTTATGGAGACAAACTTGAAACTAGGACTACTTCATCACTTAAAAACAGAACCAAGGGCAATTCAGAGTATTTAATTAATTCAAGTTTAAAATCTACGTATGATTTTTATGGGTTTGACTTCCATATTTTGAAGTATATATAGACAATATATTTTAAAAAATCATAAAAAGTTAGAAGGTAGAGTACAAGGTACAGACAAAATTTACCTGATCACAGCTGATAGAAGAGAGAGATCTCTTTTTGGTATAAGGAGCATATCCATAGAATCATAGAATCATTTAGGTTGGTAAAGACCTTTAAGATCAAGTCCAGCTGTTAACCTGGCACTGTCAAGTCCACCACTAAACCGTGTCCCTAAGCACCACATCTACATTTCTTTTAAATAACTTCAGGGATGGTCACTCAACCACTTCTCTGGCAGCCTGTTCCAGCGCTCGACAACCCTTTTGGTGAATATTTTTTTCCTAATATCCAACCTAAACCTCCCCTGGCACAACTTGAGGCCATTTCCTCCCACCCTATCAGTAGTTACCTGGGAGAAGAGGCAAACACACACCTCGCTACAGCCTCCTGTCAGGCAGCTGTAGAAAGCGACGAGGTCTCCCCCCAGCCTTCTCCTCTCCAGGCTGAACACTCCCAGTTCCCTCCAGTGCTCCTCATAAGACTTGTTCTGCAGATCCTTCACCAGCTTTGTTGCTCATTTAACTTGATCTCTTTTAGGCTTTTTTATTGCTGTCTACGATCACAGAATCTGAATGACTGCATAGGAGTGGACTTCCCAATGAATGAATGAAGTGCAAGCCAGGTACCGTGTACTCCAGCAAAACTCCACAGGACAGTGGGGCCAAAATAATGGTCTTGAACTTTCTTTAGAAAGTGTTTCAAGTACTGTTGAACGTACAAAGATCAGATGAAGAAGCAAGGGGCATGTTTGCCTTTACTTTCTGACTGACTTTCATCAGTGCTGAGAAAGTTGTAAAGCATCTGCTGCTTTAAGGCTGTGTT
The DNA here is from genome assembly GCF_023634155.1 of Falco peregrinus. Classification (NCBI taxonomy): domain Eukaryota; kingdom Metazoa; phylum Chordata; class Aves; order Falconiformes; family Falconidae; genus Falco; species Falco peregrinus. The sequence goes on from NC_073729.1 coordinate 14,441,136, forward strand.
TGAGTAGCATAATCAACAGGGGAAACTACTATATCAGAAAAATGTTACTCTTTGGTAATGGAGCTGCAAGTGAGGTCAGAACCTGGTACTCAGAATACAAATTTTCAGAAGATACTGCAGATAGTTCATATGTAAATGCTTTGAATTTGCAAGTACAGTCTGTTCTTTCAACTCATTAGCTCATACTTTATGGTCTGCCAAATTGCCAATTATAATTCTCAAAAAGATATAATCTTAAGAAAATTGTAGAGAACAGTGACATTCATAACAATAGATTAATGCCAAGTATTTTAGTATAAGCTGAAGGATATACGCAGTTTGGGTTGAAGGAGGTAATGAGTCAGAAGGTTTGGGGTTTATCTATTTTGGTACAATTTTTTGTTTGTTTCATTTAATTCTTAGTTTTTATTGGTTTTAATATCATAAACCAGAGTATTTTCAGTGGAGATTTTGCACTATATGAAATGCACTCTGGAGTTCCATTCAGAGAACTCCAGTTTTTGTCATCAGCTTGAGGCACTGAGCACACAATTTGCAAAGATGCTGAGGGCCCTTGATTTTCCATGGTTTCAATGAAAGTGTCAGGCTTCTGCATTTCTTTTGTACCTTTTTCAGATCAACAAGAAGCTGTATATGTACCCTCATATCTCATTAAAGCTGAAGATACATCACACCATTTGAAACTGGATGAAAAAAAAGTGTTTATCTCTCATGCTCTCATCAAATTGCAAAGCACTCACTGATCTCAGCATTCATTTAGCTACTGAAACCTGGGGTTTGATTTTGTTAAAAATAAAGAACATGCAATAGCAGCTTTGCAACCTTACACAATTCACGAGAAACAGTCTTTTGTAATACAGAATACTATAGTGCTTGTTTACCACAGTTACAAGAATTTGCTCTACAGATAGTTTGTAAGCATTTATATCAACCTGTTTATGTACATGCATATACAGTCTAATCAAAACACAATCAAACCACCTCAGCTGCAAACTTCCACTCAAGTTAACAAAGCTACATGTATTTATACTTGCTGTAGATCCAGCCCAGGCATTTTTTTCTTGTAAAGCCTGATGCAATGCCCACTGAAGTCAGTGAGGTGACCAAAAGAAAATACCTGAAATGCATAATTACACAAAACACAAGGGAAGGAAAAGGATATTTTTCTTTCCAGACATCAGAAAAACGCTAGATGAGAGGTATTCCCAGTTGTGTGAAAAGATTTGGAGAAGTTTCTTTTGCCCACATCACTGAATCACCCTTATGTCAGACTCCATCTGTAGAATCCTTACTCATGTAAATAATACAGGGTTTCATGTTTTCTTCAGTGATTTTTAAACCTTTGTGTTTCTCTTGAAATTAGAAGAGGAAAAGGCAATCCTAGAAGCCTAATTTTGCCCTGTTTATACCAAACAGGGGCAAAAACAGTTTATACCTGTTTTTTGTTTGTGTAAAGAGGCAGAAACAGGGTGATTGTTTTTAAATGAAAGAAAATGTAAGGTTATAATAAGCTGACATCGACTAACCTTTATCAGTAAAATTTAATGTGCAATATTGAACATTTCCTGTGAAATCAGTATAAGGAAGAATTTAAAGTCAGGTTTCCCATAAGAACACTGCATACCCAAGAGATGCATCAAATTTACAATAATTTAACTGCCATAAAGCAGATCATACTTTAAAAATCTTATCTTGTAAATTATCTGTTTCTAAGTTAATAAGCCTATTGGAAAAATTGATCTGTTTTTCATAAAAATTTCTCCTATTTGAAGCAAAACGTCTGACTGCTCATTTATTACATGAAGATACAAACCACAGCAGGCAGCAACTGATATCATGTAATCAAGTAGGGAAGAAACAGTTATTGAAATAGAAAACTCTACATGATATGAAACACTTATATTGCACTTATTTCACATTCATGCCATCAAAAAGCCTGAACAGTCACTATACACACCCAGACTATGGCATGTGAAATGACAGCAGTGGGGGAAAGCTAGTAACAAAAAACTAAGAGTTGTGTTGTGATGAATAGGGAATATTTTGAGATCCTTCAGTCAGTTCCGGGGAGTAACAGATAGTGCCGCTGGGTACTGGGTAAGGTCCTCAAGTCTAGGAGTGCAGTGTCAATGCAGTTTGCCAGAGCACCTATAACAACATCCCAGTTCATTCAATCCACAAACCTTACCAAGCAGTAGAATGGCTTTGCAGAACAAAAGATTCCAAACAGAATAAAAATTTGCTTAAAGTACTATCATGTAAATGTTCCTGATTTAAGTTTGTCAACTTTCAGTGACAACAAATGATAATAATAATAGTACTGAGTCATCTTTCTGATGACCTGAAAGTTGGTGATGATTTCTCCAAACATTAGCCAGTTATGGCTTAAGGAGTCCTGTGAGATGTTATTATGATGTGTCTGTACAGGGAGCAACCATAATATAGTCTTAAATTTAAGCCATTTCTGCAAGTTCTCTGGGACACCTAAGAATAATAACTCAGCGTAAGAATTTATTGTCATGGTGATTGGCTATTTAAAGAAGAATCTATGTTATATATGGTAAAACAAATCAGATTATTTGCTTGGCATATGGATTTAGGTTTCTACTTAATTTATATTCTGATCAATTTTTAAATTCCTGTTTATCTTAAATCTACCCAAGAAGCTGCTTCTAGAGTATATATCACACATAACCTGTTCATGTCCTCACAGTCTCTACAGTTCATAACAGAGGAATGAATAGCTGAACCATACAATTATTTGAATTTCATTGTGTAGGAAAAGATCAGACTATGTTCAATTAAAAGACATCAAAGAGAAAATGTCAAACTCTGAAATAAAAATGATTGATGATGATTAGGAAAGCTATCATATAACTAAATAAGACATTTAACTGAAAATTGTAAAGAACTAGAGGAAAATGGCTGAGACTAAATAAATAAGAAAGTAATGTAATGATATAAACATGCTACACTTCCAAAAGGTCCAAGTGGAAGCTAAAGAAATAACTAGTTAAAGTATCAGAGAATAGGCACTGGAGCTATTGAGGGTGTGAAGAGACTATACTTATGTGAAAACAAATTTGGGGGAAGCATTTCTAAAAACATTAAAGCAAGTTATTTTGTGATTATTAAAAAAAACCCTTGTCCTGATTTCAAAGTGTAAAGAGACCAGTTGCCTGTAAGGATGTACAACTGGCAATCTCAAACAATGCAAGATTAATAATAAAAAAATGTAAACCTTTGGGTGGGGGAGAAGGGGAAATTGTATGGAGAGAGACACTGTAGCAGGTCCCCTCCTCTCTCTCACACTGCAGACAGGGAAGTTGAAAATGTAGTTATGTTACATCTTTTAGCTATGGAGCTCTACAGCCCAGGCAATCATTACTTAATACTATACTATGCTGAGCATTTCTAAACAATTTAATAAGCAGAATATCCACAAGAAGACATACCACGTCTCATAAACCTACAGCCTTCAATGGGCCAAGAGCATGGGACCAAATCCAGATTCCACATGTGGAATTTTCTACGGCAGAAAGTCTTTCTCAGTCTTGTGCACAAATATGACTGTAGCTCTCACTAAGTGATGTGATCCTTACCTCTGTCTGTCACAGATTATTTCGTCATCTTTTGCCAATGCAAGTTTTATCTTATTTTGGTAATTTTCATTAGTGGATGAAGGATGAACCAGCAGCTTCACACTATCTTACAAATTAGGAAAATCTCATATTATTCCCAGATATTCTACAGATTTCTTTGTATGCTTTTAAAGAGTTATCCTTTCTGCACTGCAGTGTGCCACCTTTTAGGCAGAAACAATAAATCTCTTCACAGGTCTGCAGATGAAGAATGATTACAATGCTAATGTACATGCAAGATAGATGCTAATCTAAATGTTTTTGAGCATGAATTTATAACCTTCAGGGGGTACCGTGTCTGGAAGCCTTGGAGAACTGAAATATTAGATTATTTCATTTAAGAGAGCTATTTCAGGCATGTGATATCCATATGAAACAAATTCTTTGGTAACAGGACTACTTTTAAATGCTCTATTGTACATATTTTACCTTTTGGGGTTTTGTTATTATTATTCCAGCTACCAAATTCATGATCTCTAGAAACAGCAAACAATGCATTGAAAATTGTGACTGAGGCCACTGACAACAGAGAAACAAACTTTTCCAGATAATAAGCATTATCAAAAGCTAAAGAAACAGGACAGAGGGAAGAAGCAAACCTGAGCAGGTGCTTCACTTCTGCATGCAACAGAAATAACAGGAATAAAATTATTAAGTGTATGTCTAAAAGTATTTAGTGCTGAAAAAGAGGACCAATGACTACAAAACATTATTTTTCTGACTTTTGCAACGTGCTTTTAAATTTTAGTCTCCTTAAGAAGAAACATAACTTTATTTAAAATAGCATATTAATCATAAACTAGCTAACAAAATCCACTTCTGCATTTCATATCTCTCCTCCCTTGCCAATGCTTCTTGCCCTTTGACAAAATTTATTGCCACTTGCGTTGTGGCAATCCAAAGCATTTAGGGAAATATGATTCTAAAAATATGCTGTAGGTTCATTCAATTAAACGTTTCAGATTAAATAACAAACCTAGAAAACCCTGGAAGATTTTTTTCTAACCCAGGTAACTGCATATGCAGGAGTGCTGGCACAACCAAAACTGCAGCACAGGGTCAGGATGAGTGCCCTAGGAACAGAAACTGCTACCATTCGCTGTCTAGCTTAAAAGAATAAAGAGTCATATCTGAGAGTACAGGTAGGAAGGCTGTATTAATCAAAGATATTGAAAAAAACACTACGATACTCATACTGTAATACAATCTATATGTGGGCCTAAAATGCCAGCATAACTCATTCAACCGAAACAAACAAACAAAAAAAGAATCCCTGGCATGTCACAGAAATACCATGGAAAAAAAAGAAAAAATTTCTTCTGTTATAATGTCACCAATGAACACCTAGTGTGGCTCTTAAAAACCCTTTTTTATGCACAGAAGTGAATAAACAGAATAAGAATGACCTTTGATTCTTAGGATTTACTTGCCTTGAACATTCACTCAGAGAACAGAGATAATTTTTTTCCCGCTTCCCTTTTCTTTGCATGGACATCTGCAAAGTCACATTTATAGAAGAAAACAATGCACTATGGAAAGAAAAAAACTCTAGATATATACGTGTGATGGACAAAGCAATGCATGAACTGAAGTTACACTGACAAAATTAACTCAGCTCTTCAGAAAGGTTGATTTGTTATTTGCTATGTCTGGTTTGATTAGTCAACTCCTTCCCAATCTTTTAAAATAGAAGTATAAAATAAAGCGTTCTTGATGTACACATAAGGGAAGATACGGATTCTTTGAACTCTACCAACATTGGAAGGTGTGAAAGGTTTCTTTCCTGTCTCTAAAACTTTTGACCATCCTTAGGCAGTTAAAGCATCCTGGTTTCTCATCCCTGTCATTTTGTTCTCTCTTCTGTTGTCCTGGCATAAGCCTTTACTCATTACTGTGAACCAAAGCGGGGAACTGATCTCACAGCAGAGGAAACAATGGTTTTGAGTTGGCTGAGCTTCACAGCTGCACAACTAGCTGCCCAGCATACTGGGAAAGGAAAGGAGAGGAATTAGCTGCTGGAGGTGCAGACTAATTAAACCAGCACTGCAGCTGAAAAAATATGTAGAGCCTCAGTTGTCTTGAATGTTGGTTTAACATTAGTCGATATCAGAGTGACACCAGAGCTTACTCTGACTTCTTTTTTTTTTTTAGCAGATCACTTCAATGTACATCTTTCAACACGGTTGTCAGGTTGTGGACAGTAGTGAACTTGTAATTTTTACAATGTTATGATACCTGCCATTGGACTTTATAGGCCTTAATTAAATTAATCGTTTAGATGTTAATGTTTTAACAGGCAAACTATGTAAATGTCTGCATGGTTTAAACACAACTGTGTTGGGTTTTTTTTTTCTGTGCGGCTGTTCAGTAAACTGAAAAAAAGAAACTAAAAGCAGAATATTCAACAGTCACCCAAACCCTGCATATTCCTTTGATGACATGTGGAACTGATAACTGGACTGAAAGCAAAGCTGAGAATGCCTCAGGATGCAAGAAGTAGATTCTTACACAGGTGAGTTGAGCCAAGAAAGTGAACTATATAATCCTTGTGGGAGGGAAATAAATAAATTGGCCTAACAAGAGTACAGTGACCTGATTTGACTAACGTAACCAAAAGCTTACATTTTCAGGGACTTAGGTTGAAACCATTAGAACTGTTTCCCCTGTTTATGCTGGAACTTGTGATACCTGCATCAAACCTCGTGCGTTTTATGACATGAAATGCCTTGACCCAGAGTTATTACATTTCTTAATCTTTTCCTTTTAAAGCTCAATGACAAGATGCAATAAGTCTTGCAGACTTTTTGTCCACGAAATGGTATGTCAGTGTGGTGTGCATGCCTGAACCAAGAAGCATAGTTTTACTAATCAAGGTTAGCAAGTAATGATATCTATTTACCACTAAATTATGGGACACGTTTTTCTTTCATTAAGCCCTTATTAATCTTTAAGAAAACTGTCTAAAAGGAAGCTGAACCATTCCACTGCTAGTTTTATTGTCTTTATGTATGTTTATAGACAAGAATGATGTGCTTTATGTAGTTTTGTAACAGACATTTTTATAAAACCTACTAACACGGCAACTTTCTACTCTATGTAAAGTTAGAATAAATATTGTCATTTTATACCATAATACTGATCTAATGAACATTTGAAAGGATTAGCTGCTCTGGTACTGGATGCTATAGAAACCTCAGGTTATATAGATAATTAGAAACTGAAGAGGACTCTACCACATGATCCTCCAGGGCATGAATCAGAACAGCTATACTAGGCTTCTGCTCTAAACTGTCCCTTGGAGAAGCTCACCTCTATCCACTGACTACAGCGAGAAGTTAGGGAGATTCAGCCTAAGCTATAATTAGCCCGTGCGTATTCTCTCTACGTACCAATGCAGAGACTTCCATCAACTTCAGTGAACCTAAGTCAAATTTCTAGTCCATCCTCTGCTAATACTGTATAATTTGTGAAACTATCTCCCATTAAGAATTCTGTTCTATTACTTTCTTGGTAGAAAGAGAGATTCATAGCCTCAATTAATAATTCTCATTTAAAAATTAATTTTAAATATGTAAATCTGCTACCCATAAATAATTCTAAAACATTAATAAAATAACTTAATCTCCAAAGTAAAACAGAGACTTAAAATGTGTTTTTATCTGGTTTTGGAGTGTGAAATCTATTTGAAAACCCACAGTATCTCTATGTAAAAGTATATACTTATTATTTCAAACGACCTGGGAAAATATGCAATTAGCTCACAAGGCAGTATTGAAACTAATGGAAAGATACTCAAGTGATAATCTTTTTGAAACTAAAATAACTTCCTTGTCACACCTGAAACATCAGACAACAAAATCAATACACAGAAGTAGATTTAAGAGCAGTCTAAAATTTTTTATATAAAACAAAACAAATCAGTGCAGCCATCTAAAAGCTAAAAAGGAAATATTAAGAACTCTTGGGAAACCAGGTGACAGGAGAAATCAATATTGAACACAGACTGTCAAACAGAGAACATAAAGCCTACATGTAGCAAAACACTTGAACTGAATTCTAAAGTAAAGCTTTTTACTTAGACACACTGTAAGATTCAGACAGGAGGCAGCAAGATCATCCTGGCAAAGACAGCTTTGAAGTCATGATTCCACAGATATTCCTTAGTTCAGTACCACCTTTACCCATGTACCCTTCTTTTCTCCTCTCTTTGTTTCCCCACATGTTGCTCTCGTGCAACTGCTTATGAAGTCATGTAAACTGCATCAGGGAACCCATCCAGCCTAAAACCAAGCCTGCAGAAAGTAACTACACAGGACTGAACTGCTGACAATGTGGCAAGAACACTGACTTGGCACATTCACTAAAACAGATGAAAAAATGTGGCCAAAATGTGCAAATAATTGTTTAATGTGCTACTCAAATATAAGTGCTCAGTCCTCAATGAACAGTTCCCATGCAAAGCAAACAAAAAAGCCATTTAGTTTAGCTTCCTTGGAAGAGATCTCATTTATCAGCCTATGAACACGGTGTATACTTACATTTCTTGTTCTAAAAGAGGAAATACTGGTTTTGTGCCAGTACTGTACGATTCCTACTTTTTTCAATGGAGAAACCTTTGCATTGCCCTTCCAGGTCTGTAATAAACTGACCTGACACAAAGCGGATATTTGAAAGGGATGAGTACTTTCTCCTGAGCTAAATCAGAATATTAACGGCAACAAACAGGTTCATTTTCATTACTAACCCACACACTCATTAGTTCTTCAGTGCTGAGGGAAAAAAACGTGGTGAAAATACAATGAAAATTATTCATCCTTGATGGCTGATCCTCAGAACCTGTGGAAACTAACCTACCTTGTGGCAGTGACAGTCTGAAGGGTAGGCGCAAGTGAAAAAAGACAATCAATAAGTAACATAGGTCCTCCAGACAAACACCAGAAAAGTTTGTGCTTACCTCAAACAGGTTTGTAATTCACCAAGGTGGAGCGCAAAATTAACTGTCACTGAACCTTCCTTCCCTCTCCTCCCAGGACGCTCAAGTATTTCGGCTTTACACAGAATGTTTGAGTATTCCTCTTGTTTTCTAGTTATCAGGAGAAAGTAGAGAAAAACAAATAAGATACATTTTCATTGTATTTCTTTTCCTTATCCATTCCTAAAGAATTCCTTCTAATATATTTTAAGTTATGTGGAAATAATACTAATATAGGTGAAAATAGGAAAAGTATAAGAGAGAATTCAGATAACTAGGTTATAGAAATTGTATGGGGAAGAGAGAGGAACTCAACTTACCCGTACCTCTGGACAGTGAGAACTGATAAAGGGCACATTTATTAATCCAGCTTTCATTCTGTCTCAGATTTTCTTAAATTTGAAATACATTTGTTAAGAATCCATGTTTTTAAGAATGATACTACATAAGAAGTAAGAAAGGGAAAAACATTCCTAGGACATTTTTTAAAGGCTTAATATTTACCTTATCCTTCAGTTGTGACTGGGGCACTTCATTTTGCTCTGCTCTTCCCACCTGAAATCATGACAATAAAGGTACAATTAAATTCCAAAGAACCCGTTCTTCTCTTAAGGCAGCATTTCACAGACATTCTTGAAAATCAATTTGAAGGAAAGTGATGCCCCCAGCTATACTAAACTGATCATGTATCAATACAAGGTACTACCCCGCTGTGCCATTACTAGGTATCTTACATTGCAATGGTAACTAAAAATCCAACACTGAAGACTTTTTCTTTTTATCCAACCATCATTTCTTTGTCTCAGTGTTATCACATGCTTATTTGAGTTTAGAGCAAATACTTCTTACAATCACTGTATACAATGTGAGGTTATATGAGTGTATTTCCATAAAACTATGCCATCAGTAAAGAAAAAGGCAAGAAATAAAGTAAAGATAAGGAAAAGAAACCTTCCCTAGCCAGTGTATTCAGGCAGAATAGGAGATAAGAAAACAAACAGAAACTTTCAATTAACAGCAGCTTATGAGGGTCCAGTTCCTATCGTGGAAGGTTGAGGACGAGACTATGAACCTTACATTTTACAGTTTTTAGGATTTTGTCAGCTTTCATGTAAAAGATAAGACAACCAAGATATACCTGCTCATACTTTGTGTGAAGCAATACTACTGCCAAACAAGTACTACCCAAATCAGAGGTTTACGCAGCAGAGTTGTATACCACGGCAGAGACCAAGAACACGTTAGATGTCAAGTGCTCCGCAACTACGTGCTACGTGTTTATTTTCCCAGAAACACATAATTAGTAACTACAGCATAACAGTACTTAATGATGGCTGGTCTTTTGTCACCATCGGTTTTGTGAAGGCAGAGAGCTGCCTGCCAGTAAAGAAATTCTCATACCAAAGGGACTCTCTAATGTCAGAACTCAGTTGCTTTGCCAGCTCATGCAGCTAAACAGAACGGCTGAACACAAGTAAAAACTAATAATGTACAGAAAGGCCTTAGTTAAGCATGTCGAAATAAGCAGCAGCTCTGTATCATGGTCTGTATTGTTGCTAAAATGCAGCCTTCCCTCGTGGAAAAGGAAAGACAGCAGAAAACTGAGGCAGTAAGACCTCAGCTAGAAGCAGGCTGGAGGCCCACTATCCTCTACCAGACGTAGCTCAGTAGCCAGTCTGAAACAGTGGGACCAGAGCACATCCTCCCACATTACGCTTTGGCACTCAAAAAGCTGCATTTTGAAATGGTTGTCACCAAGTCGATAAATGATTAGACTGGAAATAATAACTATTTGGATCTTGGTAAGTGCATTAATTATCAAGGCAAAAAAAAAAGGTCTGAGAAAACTATCTTTTTTTAAGGAGTTACTGTACACTGGATTGTGAGGGTGTGAAAAAACCAAGCAGCTGTTTGTATGAGCATGTAGTTTTAAAGTTACACAAAGACAACAGGATGCATGCCTGCAATCACAGCAGAGACACACCTTTTGCACTATATTTGGAGGGCTTGGGCTACAGAAGATATTACCAAAGGAAATTGCGACTACAGCAGTTCACAGGAGCTAACTAGAATCCCTCATAAACCAGGCTGTGCCCTGGGCGCGTAGGATGAAAATCTCACCTATCGCTCCTGGGAAGCAGGCTCCCCCATCCGCAGGTCGCTCCCTCACAGTACAGATACTCCCCTTGTAAAATAAGGATGGAAATTCTGCCTCATTTCACTGGGGTGATGCCTAAAGTTAGTAGCTGTTTGTTCTCCCCACATTTGTGCAACTGAGCTGACCTAATCTTGTCCCCAGCAAACTTTCAGGAGCACATGTAGATATTTTACGTATGAATTTAATAAACGGATTTCCATCAAATATAACCTGTCCAACAGAGGAACAGCTTGTATAAAGCTATGCACATATCTGCCGTCATCACAGACCACTCGGGCTTTGCTCTCATGGTTACCATGATACTATCACAATCCCTCAGAGTGCGTACTGCCTTCTCTCTCACCACGAATGTCAATTATTAATGCCTGTTCATCATAACAACACATTATCTAGAAATGCTTTCTGTTTCTCCCTGTGTATATATATATATATAAAAACACCAAAAAATCCTCTCTCATAGTTTCTGATACAAAAATGCTTGTAGGAAAAAAAAAAAAAAAAAAAAAAAAAAGCGCGTTTGCAGATGTCCAAAAGAAAGTATTTGCCTCTCCTGGATTAACTGGCCTGCTAATTACCCACAGCAAGTGCGGTGGGTATTTATGACTGGAGGAGAGATAAGCAAGGCAGGTGGGAAATGTTTATACAGGCTAGACAGCTAACTGTTCCTGGTGCCAAAACAAACAGGTGCAGATTTTATTGATGCAACAAACATGGAAACAAAACCAAATACACAGTTGAAGGGGTATATTTCTGTACCACAAAAACAGTACCTACAAAGTTAAACAAAAGATGTTCTGTTTCCTAGTAGAGACACTTTCAAAGTTAGGATTTCGCCTCAACCTTTGGAATTCCAACATGAAGGATTACACCTGGGGGATTTTAAGAAAGTTACCCCACAACAGGTGTTCCAGTATACCTGAAGAAAATTATTTGTAATATTTAGATCACCATTTTTCTTGGTGGTCTGACCTCAGATAGCAACCTGAAGTGTGTTAGTAGCACAGCCAATGGAAAAGCTGCCTTAGCACCATCTTCGCACTCATCCAATGATTAGAGTACACTGGATTATTGGTGCCCCTCCTTCAGGCCCAGAAACACACATCAAACTAAAGCACTAATGTAGATACAACCTGGAAGCTTTTTTCTTTTCTGTGAAGAGAATCCTTTCAACTGTCCCCATGTCACCAATGTGGTTCCCATAGGAGAGCACTGTTAAAGTATGCAAAGTAAAACTAAACCAGAAGATGCACAACAGCTTCTAGTGGTGTTCTGTCTACAAAACCAGCACAGAGCTCATCTGAAGCAACCCACCTCACCTCTAAAAGGGTACAGCATGAACTCTGGATTCTCAGCACCAACAAACTCATTTTATCAAATAATTACTCCACTAAGAAACTTCAATTAAATTTTTACAATCTATTTTGAACCAAATTAATTTTGTCTCCTTTTCACTGCTTTCAAACAACTTAGACCAGTAATTTAACTTCCAGCTAAACTGTTTTTTCTATATAGGTCAATGTAAAGTATTTGTTTGTTAAGCTTATTTTAAGAACAAAATACAGCTAAGAGTAATAAAAGCCATGAGAGTTCTGTGACAAAACAAGCATACCGCCAAAAAAGAGGTGCAACGAACTCTGCTTTTTAAGGCTATGCAAAGGCCTTGGCTGCTTTCTAAAAGCCGTTTGATATGTCTCATCAGAGCAGCTTGAAAGTGGCTGTGAAGGCACCTACAAAAATCATTGAGCAACTTTCCATGTGCAAACCTTATGCATGTTTTTAAAAGTCTTGTATACTTACAGGAAGAAGTATTTCAGAAATTCTTCTGGCTGAAAGTCTGAGGTAGAGGGAGAGGGGCAGCTGTTTCACACTTGAATAATGATGAGATGTGACACAGTACTGTCACTTCTGGGGAGCTGCAGGTTATGGTGTTTCACTGTAAATTACTGTCCAGTTGCATTTCCTGGCCAAAGACAGTCAATGAGATTCAGTCTCCAAGCTGAAACTCTCATTCTGATGAGACCACTATTAAATGAATAATGAATGGAGACAGCTGAAGCAATATCTTCCCATATACCCATTACCACAATGATTACTACCTGCAGCATATTTACTAGACACTTCATTTCACTGGGTATGGAAAGGCCAGACTGAGGAGACCGGGGTAACCTGCTTATGCTGCTGTGGAGCTCTGGGCATCCACCCAGTAACAGACCCTTTACGGTGCTTGGCTATAGAGCAGTTTAGATGGGATGAATAGCTTTCATTTACACTTGAGGAGGTACATGTTCTTTGCCTTTGAATAGCAGAATCACTTCTGAGAACAGTCACAGCTCCGGTATTGTATCTCTATATCAAAAGCCTGTGGCTGTAGGTGTAAGGCAGGGTGGCTGGTGCAGTGACTCCCTAGCTTCCTGTGCACTAACTTCTGCCATTAATCCTTGAACTCCTTACCTGACCCAAACTGCAGAGTACTCTCTGTTTCTGATCTCCCTGCTGCCCATAAACATAATCTTCCCACCCCTAGAGAAGGGAGGGCAGAAAAGACAACTGGATAAACACCAATGCTTCGTTAAACAACATCAGGTTCTAAAAGTATTTCCATAATATATATTCTAAAACTATATAAAAGTATATACTGCAGCACCTGGCTATGGAACACGACAGAACAGTGCAGCTGCTGCCCATCTCCAAGACATCCATGTGATGGGCAGCAGTGGCTATAGGCCCTCCCACGTCTCCCCCCAGCACAGCTTCTTGTAAAACTTGCTTTCTCCTGACTACACTGTCTATAATGAAGGAGAGGAATGTATCCTACAGGAAAAGTAGTATGCTTAGTGTGACAGGTAATTACTACAGTGTGACCATCCTTTATTTGAAATACCAAACACTGTACAGGACCATGAACCCATCGATGGTCTCTGCTCTCAAGACAGTTAAAGTTTAGTTTAGATTTTTGGCTTTCAAGAAACTGCCTTAGAATCATAAATGTTTTCATATATTCATAGTTGTTGTTTTTCATCTGTACTGCTTCTTTATTGTTGTCATTTTTAGTAGAAATATCTGCAAATTTGTCAGAGGTTATTTGCTAATTTTTTTGAACATATTTGCTGATCTGAGAAGTAGAAGATAACTGGTTTAGCTAGTGATCTTAGTAACAATGATTTTTGAGAGCTTTTATATGCAAGTTTACTGCATTTTCTTTTAAGAAGTCTTGCTTGAATCCAAGTCTTATCCAGTATACCCTATCATCCATGAGCATTTTCTAAGTTATTCAAATAAAATTCTCTGTTTTCTTCCCTCTTTCCTTTGCAACTGTTGCCTGTAAACTAAGTAATTTTCAAAAGCATTCCCAGATTCTTTTTCTTGTTGCCGACTCAGTGGTCTATTTTAGTGATTAGTACATGACATCTTTTACTGCACTAATCTATGTGGCCTCACTCCATTCAAACTGTTTACCATAATTGTTCATTTCATACATTTCTTGAGCAACCATCTAAAAAAGCAAATGAGAAATCATTCAGAGCATGCTATCAGCATATACCAGTAGGCTTGCACAAGTTATTTTGTCAGTCACTAAATAAACCAGGAATTATTACATTAGAGAGAAAATCAGAATATCTATACACAACATACTTCATTTGCACCAGCCATCTCCTTTTTCCTACCAGTAGTGCTTAGAAAATGCTTAATTATGACACCTTTAATTTCTTTATGCAAAACAGAAAAGCTGTAGCTTTGTGAATATACCTTCAGATCCCTGTCTGCAAAATCAGTGCTATAGAAGGAATTCCTTTGTTGTCCTGTGCCAGCTAGTGACTATGACAAAGGTAATTGTTTAAAGAACAGACAATGAGCATACAAGTATTTATTCTGTGCAGACTAACTAAAGAATTAGTAGACACAAGCATGTGGAATAATAATTTTTAATTTCTTAGGAAAATTCTACTGAAGTTAATCTGCAGAAAGTTTGGGGAGATCTGAGCTACTATTAAAAACAGATGGCATGACTCATTTGTTAAACTGTCAGGAAGAATCAGGTTGATCTTTCTCTTGTGAAGTAACTCAAAGTTCTCTACCTGCATGATGAGTCAAAGTTCTTCCCTGTACTTCAATTGCCTGACTGAAAGGGCTGTGATATTTAGCTCAAGCTCTAGATGAAGGCACTGTGATTCTTTGCAACTTCTACTTTTATACCCTGAAGAGCCTTTTCAACTTAACTATTGTGTCTATAAAATCTTAAACAGAGTACCTGAAATAATAGCCTACAAGTCAAATTCATGGGTTGTGCATGTTGTCTTGCTGCAGAAGCACATGAGGAAGACCTGCTTGGAAGTCATTTTCCACAGCCAAGCATCAGAACGCTCCCTCAGGAATTTGTATGTGAAATGGGAATAACAAGTCTTGGAGACTGCTGCCATCTAGATAGAAGCAGGTCTGAAACAGATATTTAACCATACCTCATTCTATGATCCATACAAAGATGCTCTCATGCCACATCCAGATGTCAGCAATATCTATCTCCTTGTAAGTTCTTCAGAACTCTCCGGGGCCTCTCTCATTTACTACTTTGGCCACACCATAGAAATACAAGTTGCCTGCAAAGAAAATGCCCATCTTTGCCATAGACGCTTATGTATTAAAAAATGTCATCTACTTTTTCACAAGGTGCCCTAGGGAACATAGTTTCTGTCTGGACTAAGAGACAGAGAGAGAGATATGAATAGTCTGTGGGGGAAGATAATACTCTGTGAAGTGGCACTTTCTCCCTTGTTGAGCAGGATATGTTCACGTGATGTGAAGTTTAGCTCATCATTCATGGGAGACATGGTTGCTGAGACCACGTCCAAGGTAATCCTAGTTACTTAAACACAGCACGGCTGAAGACACACTTTTATTCACATTAGCAGATGGACAGAACCTCCCACTTTATTCAGGGTGATTACAAGTCCTAAAACATTGTGCAAGTAGCCAGAGTGACTTACCTGATTATCAGGCTGACACTGACAAATCAAAACGTTATGGCATCCACTGAAGCTGTCTATGGGCAGGCGGGGGGGGGGGGGACAAAACTAAGACACTATGGAGACGACCCAAGAACATGCAAATCATGTGAGGATAGTACTAGCTAGACTGGCATCATTGCTAGAAATTTTGGGAACAAAAGAAGCAAATCTGTTCTCTTCTACACCTATTATAGGAACGAAATTTTGAGTTTCTCATCTAAAGCTTTCAAAACTAACTTCATAAGAAGCATTACCACCTTCAGGGAGATACATTTGCATGTTATGCCAGACATTTACTATGTGTCTTTGTCAGATCAAGGGTTCTGTAAGCATTGTCGCTTGTGACCAAAGTTCAGACACTTACAGATTTACTGTTTCTTTTGTTTCATATTTTCCAAATCCAATCAGTGCTTAAGGTTCTTTCAAGGCAATATCACAGCTGCCTCTTTTTTTTTTTTTCCCTCATTCTTTTAGTTAAAGCTTATGGCTATCTTTCTAGAAAAAAAAAAAACAACAAATTACTTTTGCTTTGGATCACATTAGGTATCACTGGCTGTAATTGAAAGCACAGCACTTTAAACAACAAGGTTGTTATTCAGGTCTCTAAAGATGAATATAAGAGCACAGATTTAGGCAGGTGTTTTGCATGCATTTCCTATTAGCATAGAATGCAAATATTCTGAATGAGGACTTCATTTTACGTCCTGCATGGAATGAAGTGTATTAATAAGATGTAGCCAGGATGATAATAACTAGCCTAGTCTATCTCCTGTTCTCACAGCTTTTCTCATATTGCCTCATCTATGGCTTTTCATAATAATGCGTGACTTTTCCTACATTAGAGGTAGAAAATATTCAGAATAATTTCAAAAAGTCTTTTCTTCTGCTGATCTTGTATGTAATGATAATTTAATCCTAACCAAACACTTATTAAACAATGCCACTGGCTTTCTGGGCTGCAAGCTCACATTGCCAGGTCATGTTGAGGATCCTGTCAACCAGCAGCCCCAAGTCCTTCTCCTCAGGGCCGCTCTCAATCCATTCTCTGCACTGCCTGGATTTGTTCTTGGGATTGTCCCAGCCCACATGCAGGCCCTTGCACTTGCCGTTGTTGAACTTCATGAGGTTCACGGGGTCCTTCTGTCAAGCCTATCAAGGTCCCTCTGGATGGCAACCCTTCCCTCCAGCATGTTCAACAGCACCACACACCCTGCTGTCACCAGCAGACTTGCTGAGGGCGCATCAATCCCACCATTCATGGCACTGACGAAGACATTAAACAGCACCAGTCCCAACAGCAACCCCTGGGGAATGCCATTCGTCACCGGTCTCCACTTGGGCATCGAGCCATCCACCACAGCTCTTTGAGTGTGACCGTCCAGCCAATTCCTTATCTTCCAAGTGGTCCATGCATCGAATCCACCTCTCTCCAATTTAGAGACAAGGACGTTGTGCTTGACAGTGTCAGGTGCTTTGCCCAGGTTCAGGTAGGTGACGTCAGTTGCTCTTCCCTTACCCACCAACGCTGTAACCCCATTGATGAAGGCCACCAAATTTGGCAGGCACGATTTGCCCTTAGTGAAGCCATGTTGGCTGTCACCAATCACCTCCTTATTTTCCATATCCCTGAGCAGTATCGAGGAGGATCTGCTCCATGACCTTGCTGGGCACAGAGGTGAGACTGATTGGCCTATAGTTCCCTGGATCTTCCTTTTTTTCCTTTTTTAAAATGGGGATTACGTTTCCCATTTTCCAGTCAGTGGGAACTTTACTGGACTGCCATGACTGCTCAAATATGAGAAGCTACCCTACAATTCTCAAAGACATTCAGTTGCTGCAGTTAATAGACTATGTCAGGAATCTCTTATTCAAAAGCCACAGGAACTTGAAAACTAATCTTGCAGTCTGCAATTCCACAAATGTAGCAGGTGCAATGCTCCCTCTCTAAAGCCTCTGCTGTCAAATACAGATCTGTGTAAGTGTGAGAGTACACTGTAGATGTGTACATATACAATAATGCACAAATCAACTTCAGGAAGTAATACAGAAGTCACCCACAGAAACTCTGAACATATCATTACCTCAACATAGAGCATTATGACCTTTTCACTAACACTGCTGGGCTGACACAGACATACATGCACAGAAAATTACCCTGTCTTACCAAAAATGAAGAGAACTGATATCTTGATAGCTAGTTCCATTCATTAACTAACCTTATAACTAAATCCTTCGATATATTATTTGAATTTATCTTTCTTCATTTATTAGATCCCTTTTTTTTTTTTTTTTTGGACCTTATGGTACATAATCCTACAAGTTTAACAACAGTATTTAAAATGAAGCACAAAGCGAACTGTAATTTAGAAGTTAATGTTTCAACAAGTTTTCAACTTGTTAGTTTGCTCCTAGTAATAGATGCATGATGCATGCCTGCAACCATTTTTCTTTATAATGGCCCAAGTACTATGACTTAAATTTTAAGAATACTATATATATATATATTTAAATTTTGCTTTTCCTGTTGCTGCTTCTTGAAGACTAAAAATGGTTGTCAAACTAAAAGTGTAAAAATATATTTATTCTACAGTTTTCATAGATTAGCAGGGGTTCTCAAACTTTTCAAACAGGGGGGCCGGCACGCAGATGAAGTGGCAGTCAGTCATCTGCGGCTGCTTGGTTTCCCCCCCCAAACCCCCGGTGGGGGTGGGGGGGTGTCTGTAAATACCGGGGGGCAGATTGAGGACCCTGGGGGGCCGTATCCGGCCCGAGGGCCGTAGTTTGAGGACCTCTGGATTAGAGCTTGTTACTACTGTATCTACTACAACTCTGAAAGCATACTGCAGCATGACAGAACATTAACATTTTAGTATTTAAGGATGAACTGGCATACTTTGTATACACACGCTTATTTGTTGTGACATGATAATAGGAAACAGCAATTGGTTTTGAAAATTACCGTCTAAAGCTGTGACACTTAAGATGTTTGCTGTATACAAGAGGGTAATATGTTATTACTAGTACTTTGAAACCATAACCATAATATTTAGAAATTTTCAAATGATTACTGTAAATTCAATTTTTTTTACAAAAATTAAACACAGAACTTTAACAAAACTCTTAAAATACAGTTTATGTAACTGATTTCCATTCTTGACAACTATTTCAGATTTTGATGGCAATAAAAAAACCAAGTCATAGTAGCACACATGCAGGCTTTTTGTTGGTGGCAGCAGTGATTTTGCTGCGAGGTATTTACAAACTGGGTAGAGTCATGAACTCTCCTACTATCATGAGATCTTGAGATAAAGTATGAGCTTCCCTAACAATGAGTCAACATTGCATAGATAAAATCTGTAGGCATACATTTCTAAAGAACAGAGTATTGGCCTGACTATATTCCTGAAACCAACAGGATCAGAGTTTGCCAGCACTGAATGCTTCAGAGAAATCTAATAGAAATAATCTAGCAGAAATCTAATCATCTAGTGATCATATTGAGACTGTTACAGCTATATTTTTTATTCACACTATAGGTATTTTTACTTCTCTACTTCACAGATACTGAAATAATCTTCACTCTTCTATTTCCTAATTAAAGGAATGATTACTTTTAAATATCTCACTAGCTTTCAAGATACATCTTTAATTTCTTCTATGATCAGTCCTTTGCCAAAGAATATTTCCAGCAGCAAGCAGTATCTGATGTCAAATAAAACCACATAATAAGCTGATTTATTTTGTGTCTTTGCATCTTAAGTTTTACAGTAGTTCTGTATTTATCTTTTGAAGAGTTGGAGGAGGAGAATATATTTGGGTTTTTTATTTTCTTCAAAAAATATGTACACATACTGAATTTTAAACCATTATCTACAGCAATGACAGCTCAGTTGCTAGGAAAAGTTGTGTTCACGTGTCATAGCATACTGATTGTGGACACATGGTCTTTCCTAGAAAACTTGACTCACAGTCATGAAATAGAACACACCCTGGTAAGGTCTTTGATCTATTCACATTTTCTCCCATGGATTTGTCTGCTTTTCTATTTCTTCAACCAATGTCTTTACTGGCTTAGAGAAATATTCAGGATGCAATTTTACGTCTCCTTTGCTACAATTTTATGTTTGTCTGGCCAGCTTAATTTGCTATATATATTTATATATATATATAAAACATATGTATTTTTTTAAAAAATATACGTCACTAAGTAGATTTCACTAGGATTCCATTTTACACAGGCAAAACCAAGAATAACAGCCCTGAATGCTGTCTGTAATGCTCTTCACAATGTTGCCAATTATTACTAAAAGACACAGTACTGCATATATATGCCCTGAGGGCAACACTGCTCAACATCTCGAATGCTTACTACTGTATTAAAGTAAGGCTGGCTATATCTTCTGCAGCATGCTCTTTATTTTACTCTAGTCATACAATCTGTGCAATTGCTAGCCTAACTGCACTGTTTCATTCAGTAAGGAGCTAACATTCACCCTGGTTACTGTCAATCTAGACTATTGAGTTTTTTGCAGTGCTTTAATTAATCTGTGCATTGCAAACTCCGATTCCGTAAAATATTGGTACAGACATACAAAATAACAGTGTTAACAGATGGTCTTGACTGCTACTCCCATTTTCTGCAAAGGGTGCCAGTGAAAGCACCTCTACTATAGAAAGCATAGGTGCATATTTAAATGTTGGAAAATTCCTGGTGTGCACCTAAAAGTGAACAGACTTGGCTGTGTTACAAACAAAAATATCAAATCAGACTTACTGTCAAAGGTAGTCAGTCTTGTACATAGATTCAGTCTTAAATTTGGAGAGATGAGCAAAACTAAATCTAGTCTAAGTTCAGCAACTTCCAGAACTTTGGGATAACTAACACTGAATATAGATTTTCTTTTCAGAGCCTTGAAGGACAAGCCATAATAAAGCCAGAGAAACACACAGTTTCCCCTGACTCTTCCCCTGCAAAATATCAGCCAGGCTGTTTCACTGATGTGACAGCAGAATGGAGAGATCTGTGGGTGAAAAAAATTACTTTTATGGGAGTTCAAGGCAAAATGTTGAGAACTTCAAAAGAGATTCAAATCTAAAAGTTTTACGTTGTTCCCTGGCCACTGTGCCAAGCCTTTCTACATTAAAGTCAAATGCCTTCCCCATGATTCTTCCTACCTACTGTGTGACAGTTGAGTAAGACTGTGAATGACCCTGGGGGCTGGTGAGTAGGATGTTTTCGGAAAACAAAATGTAAGCTGTTTTGGAAACAATATCCCCCAATATACATATAAGAACGACCCGAAATTGTTCACTAACTCATAGCCAGGATCATCTATTTTCACTCTCCTTTAGCAAAAAGTTACTGAGAAGTAAGGAGCCATGTTACTGTGGGATAAAAGTAATCTGAAGGAGAAAACTGTAGAGAATTGTGCATTTTGGAGAATTCATAAAAGTTTCACACTGGGACAGCTCCTCTTTACAACTAAACAGATATGTCTTCCTATTAAAAATATTGAAAGAAAAGTTTAATTTTCTTTGGAGCATTTTAGAATTTGTCTCAGCTGTCCGCACTCCCCCCGTCCATGTCAGATAAGAGGAGTGGGCCGGGGGGAGAAAAGTATCCACTTGCTGGAAGCTGGGTAAGTGAGAATGAAAGCAAAAAATACCAATTATAATGCAATTACTCTTCAGACATGACTGTACTGGAGTGCTACCCACTCACCAACTGCCCATATCTGTGGGTTGTCTGTAGTTCAGCTTTACTATAGTAAGGAAATGTTGCTTTACTTGGTTAGATAGACTGCATGAATTTAAGTTCTCTTTGTTATTGTAAAAGATGTGTTCCTTTTTAAGCTTCTTTGTTTTTTTTCTTGGAAGACAGATATGTACAGCTAGTTTGACTGACAAGCACAAAACAGATTTATCACTGTAGACCCATTTGGTTTGTTATTTTTATATTTAAATAGCTGTATAGTTAATTTCAATGTGCATAATGTGCTATCTTACAAAGCATGTTACACGAGGCCAAAATGAATCCAGAACTTCCCCCCATCTCCAATAATGTTTATTAGGACTTGTGCATCCATGAATTATTTACATTGAAAAAAAACCAGCCTAAATGAAAGAGCTTTGCAGAATAAGATTTAAATTTGTTAGAGTGCTGGGAACACAGCAAAATCCAAAGGGTCACTCTTAGGCAACTGAGCTAAGTATTTAACTAAGAAACACAGGAGTTTCTCTGATATTGTAGAGCACAAGAATGAGAAAGATAGGATTAAAAAAAGCATTAATTTTTCATATCTTGTCTCAGCCACAGAGTTAGAAAATAGAGACTGGGTGGTTTTTTTGGTTTGTTTTTGTTTTTTGTTTTTTTTTTTAAAGGGGGGGGGTGGGGGTGGGGTGTGCAGAGTGAAAATAGACCAGTTCCAGCAACAAAGAAAGGCAGGAAACTACAGCTCTTCAGTTTTAGTCATTCATTCATCTGCATGTTCATCCTCCTGTGGGGAGGACAGCACCCCCTTCCTTCCTTTACATTTTCTACACAAGACAACCTATAGGTTTTCTCTTTTTCGATCCCCTCTGTTACTTCATACAGTAACAGTAAGCTTTCAGAAGACCTGTAAAAGATGTTTCCACCCCAATAATACTTAGTGTCTGACAAGGTGCTTATAAAAAGGAAAGGGCAGCATCTACTAGAGAACAATGTAATCTGCTTAGGTGTGAGGATTAGAAAATTCATTGTGCTATAAGCATAATGAGCAGGCAGTCCTTTCAGTAGAACTTGGTGACGTCAGATATGGTCTTTTGAATGTTGGCAGTTGAGATTATCTACATTATTCCGAGTTTAGAAAAGGACCAAAAGTTATTTGATCTGCATAAAATGTCCCATAAATTATTTTGTTGACCTTTGAAAATATATAATTTTAAAATGCTATAGGTTTTGGTGATCTACCTCAAGGAAAGAGAGGTCCATGATTCAGCACTAGACTGCAGCTGTTATTCACTGTGTTCTAATTATTTATAATTGTATATCTAGAGTGAAATTTCCTCCATGTAGGTTGATAAAGCAGATATATAATCATTCTCCTAAAAGATATTTTTCTTATATAGATCTATAAAATATGTGCCTTCTTTTTGTAGAAATGTTTGTAGCTTCACAAAAGAAGCAGATCTGTGATTTTTTTTATAATCAAGCTTTATCAAACCAACTAGTCCTAATGCTACAAGAATTATTTATTTTTAAAAAGAGAAAAAAAGAAGGAATATGTATCTGTAGTGAAAAACACAGACATAATTTGAAAAGCAGAGTTAGTTAAATCCTTACAGACAGTTAACAAAACATGGCCTTGGGAAAAAGAATAGAAACAATAGGTCAAGCTAAGTAACAAGATAAGCTCAGGCAGAACCTAATGGTTAAGGAGACTAAACAGAAAGTTACTGAAACTATGTGTGAACTATCCCAATTAGCATACTAATTGATCCATCCTCGAGCAAAGAAAGCCTCCAACTCACAAAGCTCCCTTCCCACAGAACATGCCTGGTGAAAACAGAACACTGTACCTTTAAATGGAGATGAGGCTTGTAAGAACTAATAAGAATTAAGTGTGACTAAATGTAATTGTAAACAATTGTTCAACGTGTAAAAATATTTTACTATATGTCAAGAGGTATGCTAGCTTTTTAGTTTGACCACGTAGAACCTACCTGTGCCCAGACATGCAATAAATAGGTACCTCAGCTCTGTGTATGGATCAGTTCTTACACATCAGATGAAGCACCCAGATTTGGGATGACACCAACATCGGGGATTCCATAAAAACGCTATGCAGACATCTTCGGGATTTTTAACTTATAGCATAACAAGCAAACATAGAATCATTCAGGTTGGAAAAGACCTTTGAGATCACCAAGTCCTACCGTTAACCCAGGGCTGCCAAGTCCATCACTAAACCATGTCCCTAAGCACTGCATATATGCATTTAGTAAATACCTCCAGGGATGGGGATTCCACCACTTCCCTGGCTAGCCTGTGCCAATGCTTCAAACACACTTTCCAAGAAGAATTTTTTTCCTAATATCCAATCTAAACCACCCCTGGCATAACTCGAGGCCGTTTCTTCGAACAGGATAGAGTATAAAATAGAAGTTAACACAAAAAGAACTAAGAAATAAAGAGGAGGTACATCATTTTATGAAGAGAAGAGAGAAGAAAGTAGCCTGAAAAGAAACACAAAAGAGAAAAAAATTCACAATGGGTGGACTTGATTCCCTCTTAATCAACATATTGAAAGCAGCCTTAACAAGCTGATCAGAGTGGAGGTTTGTCATAAGTAAAGGTTATCTTAAAAAGCAAAGCTGAATCATTTTTGGTTCCACTTAATTATTAAAAAAATAAATAAAAAATAATAAAAAAAAATACGAAAGGTGTTTACCATGACAGAATTCCACATCAGACTAAGCAAAAGGAAGAAGTCATACTTGTATGTCAGTGTGCCTAGTTCATGCAGTAAAAAGGTTGTATTTCTGTACTAGTGCTGATCTTCTCAACTGCTTCTTCCATCATATGAATCATCAATGACATAGATCTGTATTTTAAAGGAGTTATCAAAACATATTTGCAAAATGACCATCTCTAAAAGATCATCTTACATATTGATGAAGACATTCAGACATGATCCATGTCCTGACCTAGGAAAGTTATTAGTTACATGCTTAAATGGAATTGAGCAAATCTGAAATAATTTCTATAAGATTATTCATACACTTAAATTTAAGTACTTCACCAAAGAGAAGCCTAAACCCCCACGTAATTCTCTGCCTCACATCACTCTATTTGTGCACGCTGTAAAGCATCACCCACTTTGATTTTGTTATTTTGACTATTTGTCAACTGGTCAGGTCCTTTGTTGATATTTCAAGTATTGCTTCTTCACCCTGTGAATTCAGGAAAGTATTCTGATTTGCATTTATACTAGTTCATATTCCAGGGGAAGGTAGCAAAGAAGGGTCGGCCAAAAAGTTAAATGACTGAACAGTACTCTGGAGATGTGTTTTGTGTTCCACCACAGACTCACAGTGGGACTTCAAGGAGTTAAATATTGCAGCTGTTACCTTTTAGGTACCTTGCTACATGGTAGGGAAATGACACTATATGTAATTAATAGCTAAATTACTTAACTTCCTATACGATACACAAGAAGAGTTAGCAATGCTAGCAAAATTAATAAAATTAATGAACCGCTCACCAGAAAATCCTGTTGTTCAAAGAACATGTGAAAGCTGCATGTAAAAGGGGTGTGGACTTGCATACCTCCACCTTGAGCTGTGGTATAGCTAACAGCAATTTCTTCCCAGTACAAAATCTACATCTGCAACACCTCTCCTGGAGTCAGGTACTCCAGTGACTACTCTTCAGGACACAACAGAAAACAGACAGCATTACAGTGCATCTCTAAGTTATCTGATTGTATAACGGTTAGGAACCTCACCCACAATTTGACACAGGTCCAGTTGCATCAGGTCAATAAGACCTCAGTTTCAATGACCTTGCAACAAATCACGGAGAATGTATCTGTGCCTTGGTGAGACAAACAACAGGTAGTTACTTGCACACATAATTGTTGAGAAGCATCTACGCAATGACTAAGGCCAAGCTCTTGTTAACAGAGAAAAACATTGCCAAAACAGTGCCTTCAGTATTATTCTATGTTACTGAATGAAAATAATTTTAAATCAATAGCCATTTTGAGTTGTACTAACCAGAAAAAAAAAAAAGGAAAAAGTTGGGAAGAAACGTATTTCCTGATTAACATTTTGTTTACTGCCCAAAGGCTGATACTCTGAGTAAATCTGAAAGTTATTCTCTGAAATGGTTGGTTTATGAACAGTGAACTGTAATGGGCTAAAAGCTCATCATTTTTCATACTTTGTTTAAGAGCTTTAAAACTATACAATTATGCATATTGTAGCTGTTAATACATATATACATGGGAAGCTAAGATTTCTGTTATCTACAGATAATCTAATAATTTAAAAGTATAAAAGTTGATCTGTTGTTTTTCTTATCATACAGAGCTTTAGGGTTTAGAATAATTTAATAAAGATTTCAGATGAAGCTGGAATAGTTGGTGACTCATAGGTCATCAGTGGGTGGCAGGTGAGGGAAGGGAAAGCCTAAAGCAGTTAAGGTTTTAATGAGATTCAGAGATAGTTTTCAATTCACAACATTATTAGTTATTATTTTTCCTGTTATTTTAAACAATACACAATGTTAAATATATTCTCTTTCCTGAACTTTTGTTAATTTGTTATTTCCCTTTTCTCCAGAGATTTTCTAAAAAGCAAAAAGATTCTATCAGTTTCAAAAAACTAAAGCATTAGTAAATACAATGAAATTTTAGCCATAATGTTATTCCTAAAAGGGAGGACTTAGGAAAAAAAAATATAAAAGAACAGTTTCAGTTATCGATCTTGATTCTTCAAACTTCACAAACTTTGAGTAAAAAAGTTACTATGGAAATATCATAACAATTTTAGTGATACATCGTATCTTATAGAGCATGTATTTATTTAGAAATGAGCTTGTGAAGAAAAGCCAGAATTTGATAAGCTTCTACAATTTCCAGAATAAATTCAGCTGAATAAGTTTAACCATTTCTTATTTCAAGAAAGCTGTCTGCCCCTGTTCAGCTGAGGTTTCATGACAGGAGTAGGATTCAGACTGTTGGATGTTATGTTTTAATGTACCCGACACTTCTACCTGAATTATCTGCAGTGCAACCCCAGCTGAATTGCTGAAGCTGATCATTTTCTTGTCATTTGGTTTCAGCCCTAATCTTATGATGGGGAATCTCTCGTTCTCTCACCCCATTGATGGGAAGCAGCCACATCTATAGCAACATTTCCTTCAGAGAGGTTAATGAATGTATGAGTCAGTTGGACTGGCTGAGTAACAAGATAGTGAAAGGAACACGCAGTATTATCCCTGATGTCAAATGGAACCCAAAGATAAAGTTTAGAGAGTTTTTGACTACATGAACTTTTTTGAATAGCTTCTGGTCCTCACTGTTCATAGGCCTATGCCCTTACACAGAGAAAAAAACCTGGCTTCATTTTTTTTCCCCTAGGAACCTTCACTGTCCGCTAGCTGGACGTCCGATTCATTTACTTCTCTTTTAAAAACCATAAATAATATGGCTCTGGTATGCTCCATTCTTCTTCCACTCTAGTCTAAGAAGAACTACCTCTCCAATCTATGCTGTTATTCTTTGCCAATGACTTTAAGGAGCAACCATGACCTCTCCTCTTTACACGCAGGAGCAGCAGAACCTCTTGTGCTAAGCAGAAGGACTGGAGGACAAAAAACAAATAGAGCCCACACGCTGCCAAAATCAAATGTTTCATAGAGCATTTCATTATCAAAGAAACAGAGACAAGGCAAAAGCAAGTCTGAAGATCTGTCCATACACACTTCTGTACCCCTTTTATTTTCACAAAATTTAAAAAGTGCTGAGATTGAAATCTCTTTAACTCAACTCTCTGCCTGACAGTCTGGAAAGACATTGTTCTCTCCATTTCTAGTTGCATAGGACTGTGATCTACCTGAAATCCTCAGTTTCTATCAACATCTAGAAGAGATATGGTTTCTTATACATGCTCTGAATAAGGGAATAAATAGTGTTTCTTACTACAGTAAAAGAAACAACCAACCAGCCACCAATGCAGTAGCACCACAGAACTGTACTACCTCATCCAGAACATGTTCTGCAGGACTGACAGCATAATATGTACAAGTTTGTTATTCCATCCCTCCTATTTCATAAGGAAACACCCCGATTCAGCAGCAAGATCACAGTTGGATGCTATATTCTCCTGCAGCCTCAACATTTATTAAAGAATTTCCATAGCGTGTTGAATATCACCCCTGAATTGAATAGAGGCAGAGGATCATTACAGTCTACAAGACTAATCTAATGGTTAAATCTAAGTCAAATCCTGAAAAACTCTAGAATTTAAATGTAGCGTGTCATAATTTTTATTCTATTAATAACAGTCATATGAAGATTCTCTTCCAGTGACCTCACTATGACTGCATATTGTCATATCGGTGCACTGAGAGAAACAAGACCATTACAGATTGCAAGCAAAGACAAGAATGTGCGAACATATTCATCCTCCCTGTGCTTCCACATTAGCATCTATGGTGTCTCATACACAGACTCTAAAGGCAAACCTTAATGAACTTCATGTTTTAAGATCTCTAATGTGAAACATGACTGTTCTTGGTCAATAAGGCTGACCCCAATGCACAATATTTCATAAAGACCCTAGAGGCAGTGCAAGTCTCTTGAATTCTTACTTTCTTTTTCTGCAGAGCTCACACTCAGTCATTTCAAAGAACACATTTTCCACATAGCTGCTTCTATGCACGTACAAGTCTCTTATGCAGGAAACACAAAGAGCTGTTCTCCAACATAACAAAGCGAGACTAGAGATTGCCTTGACCTGGATTTCATTAACAAAACCTACAAATAATTCATTAACTATTAGTATAAATTTAAAAAAATAATGCTATTAATCAATGATTTGTTATTCTTACCATCACTGTACCTAGGCCAGGAAATGAATATACCATTTTGCTAGGTATTGTACACAGTAAAGAGTTCCTTCTCTTTTAAACAGTAAAGTATTTGAAATTTTAAAAAGAAACAAAGGAAATAAACAAAACAAAAGGAAGGGGGTGTAAGATTAGTGTAACAAAGCTATTCAGCATGACAGGTAACTAGCTCAGTACACCAGGGATTTTATTTGTGTACACATGACAGTGAAGAAGCTCACTGAACCTCAAGTTATTTACAGTGACTTTATGTGAGATTAGAGTGAGGCCCTTCAAAAATATGCATGCTATTCAATTTCTAGGAGACACTGGTAAAGAGGTAGTTTTGCATACAAAGTCTCAAACAATTCACTCACTAGGGAGCCAAGGCTTAATTTATTGCAGTGAAAGAAAGGTTCTACCAGTTAAGAAGAATCCCAAAGCAACCACTCCTTCTCTTTTTCCTGGATATGTGCCAGTCTACCCTCTGCCTCCAATTTTCAACATAGATTTAGCAAGTCTGGGCACTAAGGCAGACATAGGAGGCAAAACACCATCCCAGGTACTCTCCAATGCATATTGTGTTTTATAGTGACCTATGAACTCAGGGAGATTATTTTTCCCTCCACTGTTGTTTCTGTGTACTGTACTAGGGGAACAAGTGATCATAATGAAGTGAGAGTCAGATCCTGAGATGGTATGAATCACTATATAACTCATAGCAGCGAATAAACCAAGAGAAGAATACGGTTCTCCATAGCTTACGTTGCTTCAAATATTCCTCTGTTGATTTCATTGCTGAGCATCCCTTGCTCATAAACTCATCAAGCTAGGAAATTCAATAAAAATTCTTTTAAAAGGCTACTTCAAAGCTAATAGGAATCTTGTTCACTGGTACCTTTTTCCAGGCTCAGTTGGTTCTACCAAACTATTGCAGAAACCTCAAAATGAGGTTGTTTTTGTTTGAACCTAGTTTCCCCTTCCCCCTTTCCTATCCTTCTCACAAACATGTGCAAAATAAAGCTCCTAGAGTTCTTTCTCATGCTTTCTGATGGAGCTGGTGCTAAGTTTATCACATAGAGCTCGAGCTGCATTTTCTAGTTCTGAATCATACTACTAGGTTTTACAGTAGCAGTTAGAGTATCCCTTTCCCTCTTTCTGGAAAAAGTATGAGATTCAAACATATTGAATTTATCCCATTTCCAAGAATCTGACTAGATTTCAGCCTGTAGTTTCTACCATAGTAATTATCTCCATATATTTTGCCAAAACTTCAGCATTTGCTTGCACCTTTCCCTTAAGCTGGAAATGAATACTGAGCATGCAGCATCACCTTAAAATATGTTTCTGAAGCATGGGAGGAATTTTAAGATCTGAAAATGAATAAAACATGGAAAATATCTTGAAGCCAAAATATGATGACAGAATGACATAGTGACTGCGTCATAAGTTGTTTGTTTGGTTTTTTTTATAGTTAGAGCTGCCAGTGTTCACTCTTCCAGAGATTTGATACGTGTTAAATACAGCAAAAAGATAAATCTTCAGTAAGTTTTTATAAAGGATGTAACTTTCTCTTAAGAATTAATCATTCATGATTTACCTTGAAATAAACCAGATTTTGATACATAGTACAAGTATAGGAAAATTCTTTCAGTCCTCACTTTCAATAGTTTCAAGAAAACTTCTAAATGATCTAATTTTAATTCCCAGTGTGTAAGATGGAAGTCAGAATAAATTCTGAGCTTCACGCTTGTAGTAGGTTGGCTCCAGCCAGCCATTAGGCACACACTTAGTCACTTCCTCCCAGCAGAAGAGGGAAGATATTGGAAGAGCAAAAGTTTGAAAATATTCGTCGATTAATAGACACTTTAATTAAAGTGAAGGAAAATGAGCAAAAAAACTCAGACAAAACTGAGCAATTTTGATTATTTTCCTTTTTTTTTTTATTTTATTCTAAGTAGGCAAAACTCTAAAGGTCAAGAGAACTTGGTTCAACAAGGGTCTCAAATTTTAGACATATCCAAATGTCAAGCAAGCTGGTACTTTACATATGGACTATGGGGGAAATGGATAATTAGCAACAGTTAGAGTGCTGTGCTGGGCATGTTTTTAATCAAAAAGTAAAGAAAAAAAATGTTTTGTTCCTAAAGGTAAGACAACTGCTTTTCAAAATCTGAGCCTGAAATGACACACAGAAATCTATGATGAAAAGTCTCTATCCTTTATACAGTTTTCATCACAGTCCTCTCAGTTTTATACTTTCTTCTATTCTGTCTTTTTCCTTCTCTTCCTCCTACCTCATCTTTGATTTTCTCTCTCTTACCTATAGCCACTCTTTACAGTTCAAATTCTCATGGCAGAAGATGAGAACCCAAGTGCAATTCAAAGCATTAATTCAGAGTCTGATCTCATAGGATCTTCGCAGACATCAGCTAGCCATGGTGGATTAACGTTCAAACTAACACTTAAACAGTTACAGAATAAAACAATGACCTACAATATCATCTTGTGCTGAAGACCAATAAAGCTTAGTTAAGTCTGGCAAAAGATGGAGTACTTGCAAACCACAGCAACATCAGGGGAAATAGTTATTTTATCAATCACTGATAGATCATCTAAAAAAAAAAAAACCCAAAACAAAACCAAACACACACAAAAGAAAAAGAGGTGGAGAAGAGGGAAAGCTCAGATGCAAGGAGGTGGTGAAACAAGGTAGCAGGAACACATAGGCTGTAACATATTCTTTGGAAAATGAAAGAGGAAACAATTCAGGCTCCTTGCTAGTGGGACAACCCCATCAAAGCACAAAAAGCAATCATGTAAAAAAACTATATTTGAACATAAGGTGCAAGCTCCTGACTTATAAGCTGATTCTGTTTCTACTTTTACGCATAGCTACATGTACCATCTAGCAGGAGCTTCACAGCTCTTACAGAATTTTGCATCCCTTTTTATGTCCAAAGTTATATATACTTGGACCCTGACAACAAAGCCATCTTAGGGAGTCCTTGCCACCATAGTTAGCTACTCCTTTCATTCCTTCTCCTCAGCTGGCACAATGTTAAATGGAGCACAGTTGCAAGTCACTAGACTAAATACCTTTTGGATAAAAATGACCTTGCAAAAACAACCCTTTAAAAGATCCCTTTAAACCAAATCATTTAATCATTGATCCTGTTACCTGAATGGCTTTCCAAACTATTGTTTCACTTGGCAGGGGGGGTGGGAATACAGAATTTTCAGGTGACAGCAAGTACAAGCAGGTCTTGGATAGAGGATACAGCTTTTTGAAAAGCAAATTTCGGTCAGACTCCCTGCACTGTGACATTATATTTTAGAACTCAACTTCTTAGAGACAAGCGTGTCTTCACAGAAAAGCAACTGCACTAAATAAAACATCATTAACAAAGCTATGTTTTTAATATAGCTAAACAATAAAAGTTACATCAAATACATTATCATAAATGCTGAAGTCAAGCATCATAACAAGTATCCATGTAAATTAAGAACTTTAACAATCTCTGAATTATATGTTCTTTGTACTTTTACAAAGAAATTGTTTTCAAAGATGAAGTTGATGTTTTTATTTTAATACAGATTTTTTCTGTTTGTAAATACAAACAGTTTTTAATATTTCAGAATAACATTTAATCAGGCTATTATAGGATGTATGTTATCCTTCAATGTTTTCTTAAAGATCACAGTTTTGGACTATACATCTGTATGTGCCGTATGACATGTATAGAAGGAGGAGAAAGTCAAGAGTTCTTCCCTGTGATTCTTAGCAGACATCCCTTTCCTATTCCTTAAAAATAATTAGAATACCTTGTCTACTGGGAAAAACACTAATTGGACATATCTGCCACATTGTGCCATGTCACAAAGTGAAAAATCCTCACTAATGGTTCCTGAAACGCCAATCTGAGGTAGGTGGCATTAGATGATTCACAGAAGACAACCATCTCTGTAGATTAATTATTTTTATTTTGTTCAGACTTTGCTGATTTATTTTGAACTAGTCATTGGGTAGTTAATAAATGTCATTCACTTCATTAAAAAAGTTCTCATCTGTTGTAAATAATAATCAAAGTACATGTAGTAAGAGAGTGAAAAAAGTGCTGTCTATAATGCTCTCTGCTTAGTATTACAAACCACTATGAAATCAAGCTTTGAAATGGTACATGGACTTGTCAAGGAAATTATGCTGAGCTACACTTCTCTGATAATATGGAGAAACTTGCATTCATATAGCAAAATAAAAGAAAAAAATCAAAACAACCCTTGATCCTCATATGTCAGGTGGCTGCAGTAAACAATTGGTCATGCAGCAGAGGCAGGCCATCACCACTTCCAGACTGAGGAAGAAATAGGTGGAAGAATTACTAGTCTGGGAATCACACTCAGCTCAGACGTTGAGCTGCACAGGAAGCCATATGCATATGCAGACAGACACAGCACTAACAGGGCTTGGAGCTGATGGAAAAGAATTCAGGCCTCTCTAGAAGGTATTTGCCCAGTAGGTTAGCAGCAACTGCAGAGTTTTCAAGAATGTAACTGTTCTATTGAGACAATATAAGTACTTAACCCACTTTCACAGCCATCTGTAAACTCTTTCACTGACCAGATAGCTGAACCTTTGAGAAGTTTAAGGTCCAACACACAAACCAGAAGTCACGTGCAAGACAGAAGTATAGCGAGATAACTAGACTCTTAGCTTTATATGATAACTTGCACATGGAAGACAATCCCACAATACATGGCTTCAAAAGTGAAACTCATTTATGACTTTTCAGCTCTCCTATCAATTTTATCCCTGCAAACAGTTCTACCTCCTCACTTCTGCCCAAACAGTTGGTTTAGACCACATGGTTCACTATAAGCAAGCTTGCTTATAGCCAGACTTTAAAAATATACAATAAAATTATTTTTAATTTTTTTTAAAAAAAAATTGGGCTCCATCTGACTGCTTTGGGAGAGGGTAAAGATCACACACTGGATTTTTGATCACCCCAGAGTAATCACCATAGAATAGATTTACCTCCCTGCATAAAACAGAACATTCCCCAAGTCTAATCTAACCCTACTGGGGAGAGAGAACTAGGAAAAAATTAACCATTTTTAACATGTAGTCTTTTTCTTTGCTGTCTAGAAGGGGCTACCCTGTTATAAAAACATTACACTTTGTTGACATTTTATCCTGTGCATCACAGTTCTGTCTTGCTGAATGACCTGCTACTGGCTGCAGATGTTGTGTACACTGAAGGTTGCCAATACCATAAAAGTGAGACTCGGTTATGCATAGTATCCACTGGGAAGCAATACTGGTGCAGGCACCACCAGGCAGCAGTGATTCCCTGCTGTCAGTTCAGACAGCCCCTGGGGCCACCAAATCCAAGCGAGCTAAACCAGTCAAGGATCAGCCAAAGCTACACTAATTGTCCTGGTTTTATTGCAGTGCAGTAAGCCAACTCACAGGGAAAAAGGTAGGAATTCAGTTCCAAAGCCACACAACATAATTCAGAGACAATCTTCAATTCATTTCTTATTTTCTCTTAATAAAATTTCTCTTAAAAGATGCAATTTAACTCTCAGGGATTAAATGCATTTTACTGTAACTAAAATCCAAGATAAATCACTTTCACACTAAATGGCTGGCAAAACATTTCTAACTTTTATGACTAGTGTAAACTTTCTCTAAGGAAGGAACACTTCACGGAAAAATTTCTCAGTTACACTAGCGGAAATGAAGTGTAAATTCATTGTTTTCCTTTGCCAAAGACAGCATACTACCTGAAACTGGGTAGGACAGCAGAATTATGCTCTCATTTTAAGTGAAATAATAGTTTGATGCTGTTTTTCTTCAGCCCCTCAAACTGTACTAAAATTTTTCTCCTCTAGGTAGCGA
The DNA here is from genome assembly GCF_023634155.1 of Falco peregrinus. Lineage (NCBI taxonomy): Eukaryota > Metazoa > Chordata > Aves > Falconiformes > Falconidae > Falco > Falco peregrinus. The sequence goes on from NC_073729.1 coordinate 14,475,410, forward strand.
AAAATCCACTCACAATTATGGTGTTCCATTTTGGCAAGGTTATTTCCTATACATGCAGTATTTGTAATGGATTTTTTTAAAATAGAACATTATTAGTAAGAAAAACTGTTATGAAATACTAATAAACTTGTTCTTACCTCTTTGCTCAAGGCTGCCCTCATACCTTAAATGCTTGTTTTCAGACTCTAAAAATAAGAGAGAGAGAATACTTTAACAAAACAAAATTAAAATATGTGTCTACTATTTGATAAGCAAAATTTGCCATAAACTAAACAGATACAATAGAAGCTATATGACATTCTTACAGTGGAATTGTATATTGCTGGTTTCTGTATATGAACTGGAAAACAAAAATTAAAGGAATTATCTTTAGAGAAATCAATCATCTCAAAGGACTGGTGGTAAAATACTAAACCATGTAATACAAGAAGTAAAATAACTCAATACAAAAGTAATGTACTTGCTGTATAACTTTAATAGCCTTAAGAAAGAAATCTTAATACTGACATTTTATTAGATCTGCTTAACACCTCAGGATTTACAGGTAGCCAGCTTACAGTACGGAATAAATCTTATTCAACGTCTAGATATTAAAGTAGAGAGAAACAAAAATCTTCTTGCATCAGTGAGCATGAGTGAGGCTAACAGCAGTTGCATGCTGTATTTGGCAGAAGGCTATCTTTCTTCCTCTAATCACTAATATTAATACAAATAGTGCACCCAGCTTTTTTTACCTGAAAGGTAACTAAATGAGCCTAACACTCTACCCTCTTGTAAATTCCACTTCAGAGTTGAAAAGTTAACTGCTTCTTTATGTTCTCTTCTATGATTACTTTTCCTTCTTCTGTATTTGATAGCTTTATTTTGTCCTAAACTAGGCTAAAACATTATGAAGCATAACTTGTATAGACCTTGTATTTCAATAAGACCTAGTATAAAATATAAAAAGAGTCTATTAGCATTCCTACTTCCACCAGGTTTCTTTGCAGGCACTACTTGGTCCCTGGATTATATTTTGTATAACACTATGTGTTGGTGCCACGGGCCATGATTACCAGTCTACAAATTAGGTACCTGTTTTCTAGATTCTGTGCCTGACATTAGTTTTGTCTTCCATTAATATGAGTTCTGCTCTAGCTTGTACCTTTACAGTACCATCACTTTGTAGGTGAAGTACCATAAAACCCAGAAAGAGCTTCCTCTTAAAACAATTGGTGAAGCAACATAAATTTGGATCCTGCGACATGTTAAATAACTACAAATAAGATAAAAGCAATCTCTTATCCTGCTGTAAAGAAAACGAAAAGGAGGAAGAGGCACAAAAAAGGGGAGAATGGGAGGGAAGGGGAAAGGGGGGAAATGGAAAAAAAGGGAAGTGATACCTTTTCTGTTTCGGGTGTCCAATATAAGAAATAAGGGAAACTAATTCAGAATCTATGTGTGACTTTCAAGATAACCTGTAATGCTAATCCTGTTCTGGACAAAACCAAACCAAACCACATCAAATAAAAAACACTCCCATCTCCAACAAACAAAAATGCACTCCAAAACAAAACAAACAAAAACCACCCACACCTCACAAAACAGAACTTTAAAAGAGGAGGCTATCAACAAACAATCTAAAGCATAAAGTGCTGCTTAAGAGTTAAAGAATATCTCACTCAGCAGTAAGAGATCAAGAACCATCATCTGTTATCAAATCTTTTGTTCTAAATGCTAGCAAGAACACTCACCAGAGGGAAAGGCAACCCTCCACTCTCTTAACATGTCTAACAACCAGCCTGGAGATCACAGTATGCTTCAGAAGCAATATTTGGCCCAGGGCACTTCTTTTGCCCATAGACAAAAGGAAGTAGACCCATGCCTAGTTTAACTTGTCTCAAAGTATCGCTCCAAGAAAAACCTCTGCAATACTGTTATTTGTCATTTGGCACGTTTAATTAGACTTAGGAGGAATGAAATTAAAAGGTAAATAAAATAGATAGCTAATTTTATATGGAGGCTGCATAGGATTAGGTAGAAAGAAAAAAGATATTAGGACAACAAAACTTCCTCCCACCCCAAAAGGCAGAATCAAAAGAACAAAAAACACAGTGAATAACAGTCTGGATGTATATATATTCAAATGAAATAAAAAATACCTATTTTGCATATTGTGTTCTTACTCTGAAACTATACTTAGTAAAAGAAAAGTAAAACTTAAATATGAGGAAGAAAGAATAGGTGGATTTGAAGAACGGTTAACATGTTATTATCACCTCGTGTCTTTAGCCTTTTAGAGATATCTTAAAAAAAAAATATCTATCTTTTGAGAACTGGTTTCTATGTGGTCTGAAATCATGTTCCTTGCTACTGTAAATCCCCATGTCCACTAAGCCACAAATAACGGACTAAACCAAACATGACAGCCACCTCCATTTCTCAGGTCTTCATGATTCCTCCTGGCCCCAGAAGGCACTTAACAGCATACAAAGGCAAGAAAGGAAACACGTTTTGATAGGACTCCAGTGTTTTCAGCCCTCAAGGAAAACTTAGGATTAGATACCTAGAAAACAGAATATCTCCCTAGAGCTGCCCTCATATTTCTTTGACTGCATAGATTTACTGCTGGATGCTGAAGTCAAAGTTAATTTATCTTCCAGTTTTTACTTGACAGCCCGGAAAGACAGGTTGGGGTGGGAATCAAAGGCGTTATAGGAATACTCTTAAAAGCATGACTCATATTATAAAGTGGGGGCTGAGCAAAGAACATTGAAATCAGCAAAATCCAGGTTCTATAAAAATGTGAATACCCTCACCTCTTGTTAGTTTTAATAAGAACTGAGGGGGCTTAGGCCCTAGAAGGCTACATCAGCTGTGTTTAGGACCTAGAGAACAAAACAGTACTAGAAAAAAGGTGGAACAGAGGAAGAAAATGTAAGAAAATCACTCCTTCTCCATTAAAGTTGTCTTGTTAAAAAAAAAAAAAAACAACACTACAAATCTATCCAAATAATTTAATATTAAGCATACACTGAAAATTACTACTATATATCAGCCTCTGAGCATCTTTCAATACAATACCAAAAAAAAAGAAAAGAAAAAAAAAAGAAAAGAAAAAAAAAAGAAAAGAAAAAAAAAAAGCCTTTCATTATTTACAGATAGACCTGAAAAGGTCTCAGAAAGTCTTCAGGTTCTTTTTCAAAGTACAAGGATTTTTCTTGGTGCAAATTCACTCAATAAAATTCCCTATTGAACCATACCTATCTATCATTCACTGAAAAAACAACTAAGTCAAATCCTCTAGTATTACTGCTGTCTATGTCAAATGGGCCACTGGACTATTTGAAAAGTCTTTCTTTCAGACTTGACTTATTTTTATATTTTTTGAGACTTAGAGGGCCTACCATGTTTTACACTCAAGGAATTACCATTATTTAAAAACAATCAAGTCTCATATTTGATCTATAAAACTAATATCCGAGAATCATATCTCTAAAAATACAAATGTATAACCTCATCATAAGCATACTAGAGCAGTCAGTAGCGCATTTTTCGAATTGTGTGTGCTCATTGCCTAGAGATACATGAGAATAACTCCTTTGTCTTTTCTCATGGAATTTTATTTATGAAAAGCAAATGTAACTTGCAGGATAATCAAGTTACAGATTTAAATTAATCCTTCCTTTTTTTTCAGTGAAAGTAGGGGTGCATGTTACTTTGTTAAATGCCTCAGTTTTTGTTGGTGTACCACCCTGTGCTGCTTAATTTGTAAATAAATGTAGTAAAGAGGTAACAGCACCTTCAGTTTAGTTGTAGGTGTTAATGCAATCAAAGATGATAGCTACTAGCATTCAAGTGATAATTCTGGAGAAAAGTGAATAACTAAGAAGTTCTTTTTATGGAAATATATTGGAATGCTACACATGTTCCAGAACAGCTGAAGTACCTGCAAGAAATCCAATTTCACTACAGTGTTTGAACGTATCAATAATGTATAGGTCAGAAGGACAGTTGTCAGCTTTCTGGATAGGAAACATTGTACATGTTATGGGAGCAGAAGAGTTGACCCAACCTGTGCATTGCTGGCATAGGGCATCTCATGGGCCACCTACTTTCTTAGGGTCCATCTGCAGTGTTATATTTCAGGTGAAGTGTTTTTAATTTGTTTTCATTAGATTTGGATAGATATAAATATATATTTGTAAAACATATACACGCACACGTACATACACGCAGAAAGACTTAAAAGCAAAGTAACAAGAAAAAAACCCACAATGTACCCAAAGCTATCTTTTACTTGGTCATGTACCAAGAAATCTCTTACCAAAAAAATTATATGTGATGCTGGAGTTAGTATAACCAACTGTAAAATTCTAAGAGCTGCATACTAGCACAGTAATAATGCAGATTAAAAAAAAATATTACTGTCTTTGAAATTATTTTCCATACTCTTCACACTAAATGCAAGGCATTGCCCAAATTTCAAGGTGATTTAGCATTTAATTATAATTGCCATGTAATTTGGAAAATTAAAATATTCACCACCATACTTCCTGTTTTGTGGGGAAGCGATCGCTTTATGGATGAGACTTCAGAAAGACACTAATGCCCATCTAGAAAGAGTAAGTGGAAGACAGAGATGCTGAGAGTCTGTATATCCCAATTATCACATCTGCTATGCCAATACACCTCTTACAAGCATCCACATCATTCTATTTCAAATGTTCAATGTTGTTCTATAGAAATCAGTGGGGGCTATGACTTTTCTAGCAGCAGGAACAGTGTCCTGAGTAGGAGATGTAGGCTAGAAACAAAGGCCTACGTGACCAAGATCACGTGAAAGCTGATGAGCAACTTTAAAATAGGAACTTCAGGACAAGCTGAATGTATGCCCATCTTACTGCATGCAACTGAAAACCACACAAAAATCCAAATGATGGATTTTGTGTTTGGCCAACTTCTTATCTGTTTTTAAACTTAATATTTCAGTAGTTCAACAGTTGGGAATTAACGGCCAGGACTGTTAGGATTATTCTACTGTAGACCCCTCTTTCCTGTTGGACAAACTGCAATGATAATAAAATCAAGCAGAGCACATTTCTTTCGGCTTTAAGGAGAGAAAAGTGTGGGCCATAAGAAAGCCATATTAGTACCCAAGTCCCTGCATCACACTATATGAAGTGTGCTTGTGTTCTCTTGAAACCAAAAGGAGTCAGGAGCCCTTGATCTGTATTTGTCTCACTTTATCTCTCTCTAAAAGGTTGCAATATAAGAGAAGTCTCTGGAAAATAATACAAGACAAAACAAAAAACCCCCACCTAATACTCAAAACATGTAAAGATTTTAATAGTATCTAGCAGTGCTCAGAGTTAATGAAAAATCTCCTGGTTCTATGATGCTTTAAAGTGGGATTTGGTTTTCCTAGTTTCCTTTTTGCACACTGCTATTTATGAACTTGATGTGGTAGTTGGTTTGACAGGTGATAGGACTGTTTGCAAATTACTCATGTTTGGATCCCTGTGCAGAAACTTCTGTCCTCTAACCTCATCTTTTTTCCTCTTGCCTTTTTTTTTTTTTCTTTAAATGAAAGCAGAACTGCCTTAGGTTTTTTTTAATTAATTAATTTTCCTTAAACATATGGCAGCAATACAATGATTATAAATGACCTCTAAGCTATCAGTATATATAAAGGCCTTAAGCTAATCTTGTGGTGGTTTAAATTAAGTTTCGTTTTTCCATAAAAGTCTGACAATTGCAAAATTATTTTAAATTGCTATATGTACTGCTGGAATACTCTGTGTGTATGCGCACATGCTGGGGCCAAGGACAGAGACAGAATTACATATTTCTCATCCGAAGAAGAATACAGACAGTGAGAAAGATGTAGCACGGTATGTTCTTGTCAGAGATCACACACAAACTGCCTAAAATGCAGCTTATGATCCTCCCACAACGGGATATTTTTACTATCCTTAATGAAGCTAGGCAGGTGTTTACAGTTATGATGTATGTCCGTCTAAAGTTGGAATTAAGCACAGACACAAAATAGCAATGCTTGACGCACTAAACCATGACATACTGTACGCACTGTAATTAAAATAAACTCTACTCCTGATTTTTCTTTTTTTTTATGAAAAAACAAGAAAAGCTATGAAGATGCATTCTGCTTTGTGGAAAGCTTGCAAACTATTCTGAGAAATGTAAAAAAATAATTTGCAGAACAAACTAAAATTCTCTAAAACACCTCTTTAGCCTTGGCCTGCTCTTTGCCAGGTGATTTTGGGGGATGAGGAAGGAAGGGAGCTTTCCATCTGTTGAAGTGTTAGGATTCTAAACACGTTCCTGAGTTAATTTTGACTCTTTAAAGTGTGAGGTAAGTTAATATACTCTAAACCAATATATCGTGTCAATCAACAGTGCTTTTCTCAATATCAGCCCACTCACTTCCGCCTCCTGCCTGCAGGCTCTAGAGGCTTCTTGCTCTAAAGCTGTTCCCCTTAAGAAATGAAACATTCAAGTGGTATGAACAAATCATACATGTCTCTAATAAAATAAACCTGAAGAGTGTGAATGGAAATAGAGAAGCTGACATTGTTTATTCACTTTGCGCTAATGTAGCAGTTTACCTAAATAACTGCATTCAGAAATACAAAGGAATATCCCCCCCCCCGCCCCCCTCCCCCCCAAGTTCTTGAAAAGTGGAAGGGAAAAATGTTGTAAAGAAACATTACACATGTTATAAAAAATACTGAAATATCTATGTCCCACAATGTCTTTTTTCTGCAAATATTTCCAGTCTTTTCAAACCAGGCACAGAAGTTTCTGAAGTATATTAACATTTGCCAGATACTATAGATCTGAAATATTTGGAATATTACATCATCATCATGTAGGAACGTATGAACAAATTTACTAATGCTAGGCCTGCCTAGTCCAACACACTTTACAGAAGGAATTGAAGATCACAGTGCACGTACGATAATTGCCTCGATGTTACGCTTTAGGAACCTTAGAGACTTCCAGAATCTGGAAGATGTATCTGGACTATCAGGTTTAGACGGTAATTCAGGAATCATAGTCCATAAATTTGCCTAATTCCTTTACATTTTTGGTCTCCACAAAGTCCTGTGGTAATGGATTCTACAAGTATAAATTGTGTAAAAAGTAATTTCTTCCATTAGCTATACATTGTTTTACAAGCTCAACATTTTATTCAAGTATATCAGATTGTACACTTGCATATCACTGTATCTTCTCCTCTTTCTCTTATCTCTTCTCCAAGCTGAATCCACACAAAAGATATTCCATGCTTTTGATCAATCAAGGACTTTCTAGTTCCACCAGGTCCTTTTTTTAAATTAGTCAAGCAAAACTGCATGAAGCATTCAAAATGTAAAATTGTATAATTTTGTAAAATTATATTTATCCAGCAGCACAAATTAGTGTCCTGATTTGCTTTAAATTCCTCTGCTAGTAATGTCTAACACTCTGTTTGCTTTTTGACCAGTGATGAGTATTGGGCTAAGTTTTCAGAGAACTGAAATTCATAACTAGTCCCAGCAGGAATTAGCCATGTCTTTGGAGTGTGGATAATGTGCTTAGAGATCTAAACTATATGCATAGTTCTCAGATACTGTAAATAAGTAGTTGTTTAAAAAAAAAAAAAAAAAAAAAAAAAAGGAAGTTAGCATTAATAACCACAGTATCACACCAGAGAACAGCTAGTTTATTAGCTGAAGTGTCAACTATTCAAATAGCTGAAGAAAAAAATACTCTCTTGCAAATATTGGTCTTTCACCTCTCCCCTCCCCCTTTGTTAACGAAGAAAAGGAAAAATGTAAAACTAACATTGGTCCCATTACCCCACCAGAAAACCAAGCAAGCCTAATGCTAATTTCAGTGTGAGCCTCTTATAAAGCAACATCTTGGGGGCACATATAACTTCCAGGATGAGTCACATCAGTGTGACTCAGAATCAATAGTAATTTTAATGTGCTAAAAAATTAAGATGGTCTGAAAGATCCTTACATGGTTAACATCCTGTTTCAATAGGTATTGCCTTATGGTTTTTTACCAGTAGAACGAAAAGAAGCTCAGCTGCCTTGACAAAATGGTCAGAAGAGAGAACTTTCACGCTTGGAATCTGTGGATCCTTGAAACAGTGGAGATTTATCTTAACAGAATGTGTCCAAAGGTCAACAGGTTACATCCTGTTACCAAGAAAATAATGTAGATTCATTCTTATTTTAGTCACAGTTAAACAGTAGCCTAAAATCACTGTAAATAATCATACAATTTGACCCTATTATTTTTTTTCTCTCCACTAAATATGTACCTCTAAAATGTCAGCTTACCATCTGTTTAACATAACATGTACAGGATGGCCAAGTTTTTGGTCAGGTACCCATTCTGTCTACCATTTTTTTCCCCACTCCTGTGAGTCCCTTTCCCTCCCAAAAAATCTTATTTTATGATCTCCAGTGCATTTTGAATGAGTCCCAAAGTTACATACCAAAGTACGTAATTGTATGTTGTTGTTTTCTACCTTGTAGCAAGCAGACTATTATTTCAAGTTTTTAAAATGTTACCATCTTCTGCTGGCACAAATAGAACACAGGAAATTTCACATACTCCCCCAGGGACTAGCTTGGATTCATGTTGGAAAGGAAACAATATGAAGTTGATAAGAGAAGAGTGGCTAATCAAACTGAAGGATGAAAAGCAAATACAAGTAACTGGGATTCAGAAAGAAACAGATCCTAACTGTGTTTCCAGGGAACTCCAAAAATTGCAACTATTTTTAGGATGGTGATACATCATTCAGAATTTAGTTATTTAACATTTTAGAATTTTAGCTTCTATTTATTTAGAATAGTGAAATATATGGAGACATAAATTTCTTAATAGATTTTTTTTCATTTTAATGGAGTCAAGCATAGGCATGTAACCTAAATATAGAAGTTTACAAAAGAAAAAAAAAAGGGGGGGGTGGGGAGAATGATTTTCTTCCCCTCCCTCCAAGGACTATATAAGACACTTTAGATTTCTAAAGTCTACTTAAAGTTCTGGGTGAAAGGTTGTTTTACCAAGTTTCCTTATTAATACTTTTTAACTAAATTGATCCATTGAGTATCTCCCTTCCATCCACAACCTACTTGCACCAGACTCATCAAGCATCTTTAAAGAGATCAAGGAGAACATAGGCCTGCCCAGCTGAGCAATTCGTACAGACTGGAGAGTTTCCAGCTACCCAAAAACTGCTGCATTTTGTCTGTGGTAGGAAGGGAATGCCAGCAGAGGAAGGAAAGGTTGATGTGCAACACATACATTACTATCACAGTAGTGCACTCATAACTGAGGAGATTCCAGACGTTTGCACCCATCGTTTCACCCCCAACAGTCAAAATAGCCTCAGGGAGACCTGGAGCCATGTGGGGAGTTGGATTAGCTCCTTCATTTAACTGTAAACATTTCATGGCCCAGAAAATGTTGCATGATGGAGGAGGGATTTTCATGTCCATAAATAGCTCTGTAACCATAGGCACCTAGCGATTTGGAAGATTTCAGGTCCTTCAGAGGTGTACTGGAGTGACAAGGAAAGCTAAGGGGACCCCATCAAGGACAGGCCAGATCCCTTTGCAAGCAGTCACCAGGCCAGACTCCATTGGTTTCAGCCTTTTAATTCAGGGAGGCAAAATAGGCATTCAGTAAAAACAGCAGATGGAAGAGATACAACAATCAAACAATGCAACCTGTTACAGCATTGCTTTTGGCATGGTTGCATTTTTGTACTAACCCGTAACACTTCACCGAGAACTCCCACACACAGTTCACCAGCAATCCTTGCCCTTTTGTACAGTAGTTTCTTAATTTATCTCATCTGCAACTAGAATACTACTGACATTATAATACTAACTTGAATTATAAGTTCAGTAAGATGTAAACTGAGGTCAAGAAAGGAGAAAGATCAGCTTATCTGTTTGTTGGCTGTTTGTATTAAAATTATTTTGACTTATATGTATATCTACAACTCCTACATGTGCTTCTATATTTCCGTCACCTATAATCTACTGTAAATGTCATGTTAAATATTAAACTCTGATCTATCCTGAGGAAGGCTTTGGTTCTCAGCCACTCTTAGCTGCCCAATAGAGACATCTTTCTGACTAAAAGCAATTCTAATCATTCACGCTCACAAATTTTCCCTGCTTATCAAGTTGTGTGTTTCTCTTGTTAATATTTCAAGTATATGGAGTAAACAAAAAAATCTTTAACCATTTAAAAACAGCCTTGTAAAAATAACTTCAAGTACTTTGTATTAGGAAAACACTAACATCCTGATTCTCTCTCTCACACACAGAGCAAGTCTTAAAGCACCATCACACAGGGAAAGTTAATTTCTGAAAGGCTAGCAAGGCAGAAGTGTATGAACTTTCATAATCAGAAAATTATTTTTAGATGTTTAAAGAACTCTAGTCATAGTCTTCCCTGTACAATTTTAAATTCACACACTGAAGTTACAAAGGTAACTTTTGTTCATAATGACATGCTGCAAGAACTCCCCAAACGATTCCCCAAAATCTGGAATATTTTTGCTTTTGGAAAATCGAATGCACATCTGGAAAGCAAACTATTTATAGAATAGAAAGAAATAAAAAAATATAGAAATAATGAAAATAAAAATTTAAGTTACATGAAATATACCTTATGCTTATAAATGGACTTTACACCTTCAAGAACTCAGCATGAACAGTAGCTGCAAGTATATAGAATGAATATATTATCAAATACTTCAAATGAGTGATTCACAGCCTAAATTTCCTCTTATTTCAAAGCAAATCTATGAAAACACCAGTGAAATGAATAAAATGCTGATCACAGAAAACAAAAATCTGGCCTACTACAAAACAAAAAAAAAGCATGAACATAAGATCTCTTTAAAATAAGATGGCTGTGAAACAAACCAAAGCTAAAGTGTAAGTTCAAACACAAATTTCCTCTAACCTGATGGTGCATTAGGAGATTTAAATCACTGAAAACATAACCTGACTTTGACACACTGTGTCTCTCAGTGAGCCTAGTTAGTTGTTCAATTTTTTTTTTTTTAATGAAATCTTTTTTTGCTCAGCTTTGACTTTGAACTTGGACATTCACCTGATTTTGTTTCTATTGGTGCATTTTTAAAAATTAACTATGAAAATACTCCGAAGAAATTATAATTTTAAAAAAGCTCAACATTTTTTTTATTTGCCTTTAAAATATAACAGATGGTCACTATAATCTTGAACTCGTCATCCTGTGAAATCAAGGGAATAAAAACTGACTACTCAATGTTCACTGTTTATAGCTGCAAATCTATAAATTGGAATACAACAGTTTGTTTCTTTAAATCTAAGCACTTAAGAATTATTGAAAGAAAATTAAATTATTACCTTTCATTTCTCAGACACAGAAGGAGCAAAGTTCAGATATAAAAAAAGTGACTTAGCAGTTAAATTAATTTTAATATAGCAATACAGGACACATGCAATACCCAAGACTAGAAAATACATATAACTACTTCCATTTTTTGGGATGACCAAATGGGATTTAATTCCCAAATTTTTGGATGTGATTAAGGACTAGACCACACAACTCATTCATAGGAAACCAAGTCCAACACAATTTTATTCCCCTCATTATGTTTATATATGCACTGAACTTCAACTTGCTAGAGTTGCTTAAAATTCACACCAGTAATCAACAGACCTTAGGCTTCCCAGTGTAGGCAGAGAATGTAAATAAAGTGCTGGTGGTATCACTATTTTCCAAAGAACAGCTTTTACAGGCTGACATGTACTTTCTGACTTCTGTTGTTGGTAACGTAATCCTGACATAATCAACACTGAAGTTTTCCAAACCATTTTTTGCAAGTAATGGAACAAAAATTAAGAAAAAGTGAAAGAAGAAAAAAAAAAAAAAAGACAAACAAAAACATGACAATAATTCTGAAGATTAATTCCCCTACTAGCTGTCTGTCTCAGATGGTACTGTTGTCTTAATTCCATATCACCATAAGGTGCATTTTATAATAAATATATGATGCTATAGAAATGGATTTTATTTTTCTTTAGCAAAGAAGTAACAACACATATGCTCTTTCCATCACAATGGGATAAGTATCTTCATTATTAAAAATGTCTTGATTAAAAATAATACTTTAACGCTTAAGTGAGGAGACCATAGGTTAATCTACAGGCTAGTCAATCTGGTAAAGAACAGCTGACAGAGCTAGAGACAATATTCATAGCACTGTAGTTATACCCAAATAGCCCTGAAGAGCAGACAAGTTATCGCTGAAAAATTAATGTTTTTTTCAGTCCTCAGATGTATACTCTGGCAAGACTACAGTAGACACTGGAAAAACCTCACTTGATCCTTAGGGTCGCATTCAGAATACATGAGTTCCAACTACATGGCGGGGTTGGAATAAGATGGCTGTTAAAGTCCCTTCCAACCCAAACCATTCTATGATTTTATGAGACTCATTCATTTCTTTGACAGATTCACTCAAACAGGCAATGCAGCCACCAGCTCACTGCCTATGAAACACCCAGCTACTACTACACTGTAGAGCACCCATCCAGAAGATATAAGTATGTTCCGTCAAATACTATAGCTAGTCTGAAATTCACACCTAAAAGGGGTAGAGCTAGTAGAACAGAGCAGCTGATAAACATTAAGAGGAGAAAGCTGTGTGGATAAGTCTGAGACTTGGTGAATGTTCTTTTTACTATAGTCTCTTTACAGGCTCTGTAGACATAAGCAATCCAAAATAAAAGGAAATTTAAGATATGTCTCTGCTGTATTTCAAACGCAGGAACAGAAAACCTGAAGTACAAGAGCAGCTTTTCAATATGATGTAAATGAGTCATAGCAAGATAGATCTGTTTAGAAATAAGTGAGCTAGTTCAGGCATTTGTCACACGCTTTGTCTACTTATCTCTAGGACAAGCTGAAGATAAGATGAACAACAGTATGTCTATGCTATTTTATTATAGATTTTCTCCCATGCTGTGTTCTAACTATTAAATGAGAAGACTCCAAGAAACCCATATCAAAGATATTGGGCAACCAGCCGCTTAAACTAGTTGGGCCTGCACTGTAGTAAAACATTACGTATAGTTAAACTGCAACTACATACTCTGAAGAGAGGGGAAAGGGGAGGGAACACCAATGAAACTTCCCCACTGAAAAGGTAAGACAAACAACATTTGAAAACTTCAGGGGGGCACTGTCTTGCTTCTGTAACCTGACAGTGAGGCATCTCCAGTTCTTAGATGGCTCTTAAATATGACTTCAGCAGATTTAATTGTTAGAAAAATGTTTCTTCATTGTGAAATTTGCTGCACAAACTGTTGCTTGTTATCAGTTATTGGTAGATTCAAATAATATAAAAAGCTACCTCTAAGTTCAATTGCAGTATAGCTAGGTGAATAGGATGTTTATTCAGACAATTGATAACTAACACTCTCAAATGAAGGAACTCATTAGCAAATAGTCATTGCATGGTAACATCTTTTGATTACTGTTCCAAGTTCACTTAGATTTAAGTGGCAATCTGAAGAATAACTCCACTAACTTCCAATCATCTGTTCCTTTGGTTTAGCCATATACATTAAAAAAAATTGAAGTGTCTTATTTACTTTGGCATTAGCCATGCAGAATCATAAAATATTTGATATTTTTTATAGCTGTAATTATCACAAACTGTTAGGAATGTGGGCACCAAACACTTTTTTTAGAAGTTAAGTCCCTTATAAAAGTAACAGATCCATTAACTAATGAAGTATTTCCTGTGTTACAAATGTATCTTGAGAAGCCAAAATACTCCTAAAATATAGACACTTTTGAGAAAATACATATTGCTACAATAGATAAACTTAGCTTTCCATCTATATGAGTTTATTCATATGATCTCAGCATTGATAAGTAACAGACTATGAGAGAACACTGAACGAATAACAGCCTGCCAAAAGACTCTTGGGTTTCCCAGTATTTTTTTCCATTATTCTAGTGAGATTACTTAGCATCAATACTGATGTTAACTGTAACCTTCTGCTTTCAGAAAGTATATAATGAGATAAAATGAAAGCATCAAAATTAACATTAAATTGTTCATGGAATCATAGCTACACATATTTTTCTGTTTTGTTTGCTGATGATTTTATTTTATTCAGTAAAATGAAGTACTAGATTCTGTAGTGCTTGTTCTACCAATTTATCTAATAATAGCCATACCTTTAAGGAGAATGCAACATGTATGTGGAATGTCTTATTTATGATGACTATTCTCTGTGATAAACCTGCTGGTGGCTGTATGTTTCTATGCATTGCTCATACTTTTTTCTTCACATTTTTCTTATTATGTAGATTCATGATATTTTTACTTGTCAGTCACCTTGCCTGACTAATTTGCCAAAACCAGCTTTAAATATGTACAAAATCTCCACCTCATATTAGAGCCCCGAAAAGCACATATAGTACATGGACAAATATTTGTGAGAAAGACAGTACCTGGAGAATACAAAAGAAAAAAAAAACCAAAAACCACAACACAAAAATAACACCAACAGAGCAGCAATGTTTCGAAATAGCTGACCAGTGAATAAATGAATAGTGAGTAGCAATTCAACCAAATGACGAGACTCACTAGATGGCACTGTTACACGTGCATAGACGGTGCTGAAGGGTTTATTTCCCTTATTGTACGAGCGAGATGATAGTTTTGGGGGAAAGAAAACCTGCCTTTTTAAAATTGGCTCTTGGCGTTTGTCTTTCTGGGAACTGTAAGTACTTGAAGGAGTTAGTAGTTAAGGCAGATACGCTCTCTGGGAACAGACAATATAGTTTACGCAAAATGCCTGAGTACATTGTCTGAATATTGCAAATAGGACGAGTGGCATCTAGCATATATCAAACACCATTTTACATTCAAGTGTAAGGTTCTGATATCTGTTACTGTACATGCTATTACTTTGCAAAATTTTCACGTGCTATGTATTTTAAATTTACTTACATTCAGTTTCAGCTATGTCGATATCTACAGATGATTTTTGAGACAGCGGTTTGGATAATTACAGGGTTTACCAAGAAATTAAAAAGTCAGGCTAAGCAGTTATGGATAACAGTGTGTTTTGGAGAGCCCAACATCATGTTCATCCCCAAGGCTTTCACATTGCAAAGCTGCGGGGCTTGATTTTTGTTCAGTATACTAAGGTGCCCCAGGCAGTGAGCCTCCTCTCCCACAAAAGACAGTGTAGTGGACAGAAAATGGAGCACATCACGTATACAATTCCTTGGGTAACTGCTTTAGACTGACATACAGATACAAGCAGGTTCTATAGGTGCAGACCCATACTATTATGAAAGCAGACAAAAACGATGAATAGCATTCCTGAAAATGAATGGAAGCTGAATAAAGCATCATAACACAAACTTATCTACAATAACGAGCATCAAATCAGTGTCTGCAAGGCCAGGGCTGGGGGGCGGGGTAGGGCAAGGGAGTATTTTGGCAGCAAGAGCTATTACAAGAAGAAAAGCAATGCAGTTTAAAGCAGATGCATTACCTGGTACCAAGTACAGAGCATTGCCAAGAATAACAAATCTAGAAATAATGAATAAGCTGCTTAAGTTATTTATATGCAACTAAATAGTTTGGGAAAAGAGGAACAGGCTTTGATTCTACTCTGTTTTACTTTGTTTAAATAGCCTGATCTCTCTGTATGGGTTCTGTTATTATGAACTGTAAGCAATTCAAACAGAGGAGACCCTTTCTTACTAGAGATTCTTGTCTCCACGATTCCATTAAACCCTAGGGAACTGATACATGTTGATGGAGGAGAAACCAAGTCTCTGGTTTGAGTAGGCTGCGCACCGCATAATTCTGAATTCTGTTTGTGTAGGTAAGACCCCCCAAAAAATCATTTGCATAAAGCTTAATATGTACATTTTTAATGTATTCACCAGATGTGTCAAGGCTCACACTTTGAGCATGAGGCTAACACACTTGATATCAGCCTCATACCATCTCTGTACCTCACATGAAAATACATCATTTCATACAAAGAGAGATCTGCTTAGTCACCTGCCTGTTTATGCCACCAAAGCAAAAATTTCATTCTTACTATCTCTTCCATTATTGCTAGCTGTCAAGAATGGTAACACTTTCCATGGATTATGATGGAAATAGAAAGAATTTTCCTCAAAAGTGATAAAGAATACAACTAACCTTCTTTATTACAAATATAAAGGAGTTTCAAAGCTTAGGTAAATGTTCTGAAAGAAAGAGAAAAGCAAAACAAAATTTGAGTATTATAATCATACTTCCAAGTTTACTGAGAAATTCTTAAATTGATTAGCATCATTTGTTTTCTAACTTCAACTCATAGCGGACTTTCTGACTTTGCAAACCAAATTTCACCCAGAAAAACCTAGAAACTGTGAACTAATCAAAACTGATATTTTGACAGAAGTGCTGAACAGCACCTCTACTATGAAAAAGCACAAAAAATTTCAAGACACACATGACAGAAAAGAAACATAATTTTGACATTGAGGTCCAGTCACTACTAAATAAATGCACTCTTTTCTCTTTTTTTTTTTTCTTTAAACACCCTAACACCCTATCCCCATGCTCCAAATCTCTTTCACTTTTCTTGCAGATAATTCCGTTCTTCAAATAGATACTCCCAAAACTCTTGATTCTAGCGCATTCACTTCCCAGTCTTTCTTTTCCCAAATGGAACACTTTAGTTTCCCCCATAAACAGATCCAGAAGCCTCTCCAGTTACTGCTTCCTCTTTGTGTTGTTTAGTTCTGGTTGTGGGGTTTTGGGTTGGGTTTTTTTTTGAGTATCATTCATCCACAAACAAACAAACAACACGGAGTTATAAACAAAAAACCCAGCTTTGACTGCTGAAATCTGCTGCTCCTCCCCCAACAGAATCCCACAGAGCATACGCACTGTATCATCTGAACTTTGTTGGGGGAAAGAAAGATAACGGCCACAGGAAAATTATGTAATGCAAGTCCTGATGTAACCCAAACAATAATTCTACTGCACAGGCTATAACAATGACAGCTAGCAATACAAATATAACTTTATACATGCCTGTGAACTTTGACGGGTACATGGAATTGCTATTACGTGAATTCCTTCAAGGATAAAATAAGAGCATCTAAACTCTACACATGAGCACTTTAGTTAATGTTTTCTCTTTTCCATAGGACAGGGCAGTGAATGATAAGATCATCAGAGGACATTCAGGTTAGGAAGCTAGATATAAAAAGAGGGGTTTTATTGTGTGACATGAGGACCTAACATAACTTTGCAAAATGTAAATATATAAACAAACACAGATATATACTTTAATTTTAGAAGTCCCAGGTGCTCACAAATAGCTTGGCTCCAAAGGCAAAATTCAAGTCAGCACCTTGAAACAGTAAGTTATGAGGAAAGACACATATAAAAGTTCAGCTGAGTAGGGCATTGTTCAACATATTTTACATTTTTGTGCCACACTATCTCTTTGTTTCTTACAGAGTGTTCTAACAAACACGTGTATTGGGCCTGGCTAAGCCCCATAGCAGCCCTCATAGTGCTGTACTTGTATGGGTAGCTAGAAAGGTGGTGATAACACACCAGTGTTTTGGCTACAGCTGAGCAGGGCTCGCACAGCACCAGGGCTGTATCTCGCCTCCTCTCACCAACAGGTTGGGAGTAGGCAAGATCTTGGAAGGGGACATAACCAGGACAGCTGACCCAAAGTGACCAAAGGGATATTCCGTACCATATGACATCTACTCAGATATAACCACTAAGAAAAAGGAGGAGGAAGGTGGGAGACATTTGTTATTTATGACATTAATCTTTCAGAAAAACCACTACATGTATGGAAGCTCTGCTTCCTTGGAAGTGGCTGGACATCGCTTGCTGATGGGAAGTAGAGAATGACATCTTTTTTTTTCCTTCGCTTCCACACATGCAACTTTTGCTATTGCTTCATTAAATTGTCTTTATCTTGACCCACAAGGGTTTTTTTTCCGTCTTACTGTCTCTCTCCCTGTTCTGCTGAGAAGGGGAGTGATAGAGCATCTTGGTGGGCACCTGGTGTCTAGCCAAGGTCAACCCACCACAACAAGTAAAGGGATAAATCCACAAGGAAAGCTGTTAGATCTTGATTTGGTAGAATCAGGTACATAATACAATTCTCAAATTCTGTTGGCTAAAAGTAATGCTATGCTTAATAAGAGACACTGTGATTATTTTTTTCTACATAGCTTTAAAATCAAGAAAATTTGCTAGTACAGATAGTGCTTTTGTTCAGTCAGAACACACCACATTGGTTCAAATATTGCAGCAGCCTTTTCTTATGTCACCTATTCATTAACAAAGAGGCATTTTTACAGCATATGTGCACATGTGCAAGGAAACATTTTCTTCTTCTCAAATTTTGTTAACTTTAATAACCTCATTTCCCTTACTACAGTTCTTTCAAACTTCTACCGGTGCAAGAGAGGAAAATGGGACAAACAGGCATAGCTTGCCTAACCCCATGCACCAGTAAAGGCTATGGCTTGACCTGCTGGAAAGCAGCTCTACAGAGAAGGCCCTGGGAGACCTGGTAGACAGCAAGCTGCCCCCGAGCCAGCAGCGTGCCCTGGTGGCCAAGAAGGCCAGTGGCATCCTGGGGTGCATGAGGAGGAGTGTGGCCAGCAGGCTGAGGGAGGTGATACCCCCGCCTCTGCTCCGCCCCGGTGAGGCTGTATCCAGAGTGCTGTGTCCAGTGCTGGGCTCCCCAGTTAAGGGAGACAGGGAACGGCTGGAGAGGGTCCAGCTACAAAGACTGTTAAGGGACTGGAGCATCTCCCTGATGAGGGAAGGCTGAGGGAGCTGGGGCTGTTCAGCCTGGAGAAGAAAGACTGAGAGGGGTATTATCAATGCATACAAATATTTTAAGGGCTAGTGCCAAGAGGATGGGAGCAGGCCCTTTTCGGTTGTGCCCAGTGATGGGACAAGGAGTAATGGGCACAAACTGCAACACAAGAAGTTCCTTCTGAACATGAGGAAGAACTTTACTTTGGGGGTGACAGAGTACTGGAACAGGCTGCCCCGAGAGGTTGTGGATTCTCCTTCTCTGGAGATATTCAAAACCTTCCTGGACACAATCCTGTGCAACCTGCTCTGGGAGAACCTGCTTTAGGCAGGTGGTTAGACTAGGCGATCTCCAGAAGTCCCTTCCAGCCCCAACCATTTTGTGATTTGCGAAAAAGGACAGAAGTGAGAGAAGAATGAGTTCTATCACCTTTAGCTAGCACAAACTCATTTATGCTACTGTCAGTGAAATCAAAGCCAGGTTTACTAGATCTGTTTTTAATGCCTCCTTAAAAAAATAAAAATGTTCAAAACACATTGTTCTAACTAGGTGCACATAAAGGAAGTTAATACTTCAAGAAGAAAACAAGATCTTCTACAATGAATAGAGAGAGGCTTGTGTCTGCACCACCAAGCCACTGTTTTAAAAGGCTACCTATGCAGCTTCCTGAGCACGTAACTCTGGACCACTCTATACCCTTGGGGCATTTCAACCACTAATTGGTTGATGAGTCATTCTTTGTTTCTCTCCTGGTTTGTTGTTGTAAATACAGTATATGTCAAAAAGATATATTTGTTGGAATTCCTTTATGAGAGGTCGTATGTCAGTACATAGGGGGAGGAACTAGCAAGAAGGCCCTTTTTTTTTCCAGGTAGTACACTTAAAGGAGAGTGCACCAAAATAAATACATAAATTCCCACACATATTCATTCTGAAATTCTTGTAACAACTTTTATTTAGTTCATTGAAAAAACATGAAAGAAAAGTGAAAGCATCAGGGATGTAAGAAGTAAAAAAAAAAAAAAAAAAAAAGAGAGAAAGAAAAATGAGGAAAAACTAGGGGTGGAGAAGAGGAAAAAATGAAGACAAATCTGTTAGTTAATTACCATATCTGGAGGCTATTCAAAAGAGGAACTATTTCAGTTGTTCAAAGATGACAGATTCCAATCATAAGTGAAGTGCAAATAGAACTGAATGACCAATCCTCTCTATTTTGGGGGTGTGCTAAGGAAAAACATTCAGAAATATAGGCAGCTGTGTAAACTGTCATAGCACTCTTGACATCAACAAAAATGCAATGGTTTTCCCATATTAATAACTTCATCAATTAGTACAATTTAGGTGTTAAAGAACTCCACTACATTTGACATTTGCCAGCTACACTAAAATTTCCCCCACACACACAGGCCAATGCCGTTGGTGTTACCCATGTCCTTACGTCTTTAAATCCAGGCACATGAGAAATCAAAAAGAATAGCCAAATTCTACTCTTCAGTAATCACCATCAGTCCCAGTTTCCACTCCTCTGCGCAAAGTGAGCAATGTTTTGCATTGACCGTGGCAGGAATCTGGAGTAAGCTCTACTGAAGACACTAGAAGCGGCTGAGTAATATTCAGCAAGTCAATGAATATTACAAACCTTCCCCATTTTGAAAATGCAAATTTCCTGCAACTGATCCTTAAGATAAATGTATTTGAAAACAGCAGAGTAGTATGGTATAAAGCCAACAGAACTGGAAGCACAATGTTCATAAGCTCTTCATGTACAAAAGTACAGTCAGTAGGCTAGTAGTGTCCATCACTACCACATATCCCACATGTAGCTAGTAAAAAGAGAGGGTACCATAGGCTTCATACACTAACAGAAATGGCTTTATACCCCTTCTACCTTTAACCTTTATGGCAAGACAAGCATGCTAATGATAATGAAACCTCTTACCCTGAACTGACAGAAGAAACATTTACAAATGGCAAATTTTAATAGATCACAAACCAATGCAGATTTTCTAAAACACCTTAAACACTTGAAATTTCACAGTTTTTCAGCAGCTTTACTGCCAACAATTACATGATGTCATGATGCATTTATGAAGAATTTATTCTGCAAATAGAAAAACACAACAGCACTAACTTTTTAAAATTGTAATTTCATTATGCACGCTTAGATTGAGATTTGTCTGTCTTATTTGATGAACCACTGAAAGACAACAAACATAAACCTGAGAACATCTGCAGTTTATAAACCAGCTTAAAGAGGCTAAAAATGCTTGTGTCATATGCAGTCATACCCTGTATTTCAATTTCTGCATTCATTTGCCAGAATAAAGTCCCATTGGCCATAATAAACTTTCTATTTAATACACTACAAGCAGGAAATATTGATGAAAAGATTTGTCTTTATTTTTGGCATTCTAATGTCCAAGTTTTCAGCTAGTATAATTTGGATTAAAGAAATCAATGAATCACAGCAATTTACACCTGCCAAAATCCAGCCATTTTTCATTTTTTTTATGGAAACCATGAAATCTGACAATGCAGGGGGAGTTTATAGCATAATAGTATACAAAACAACGATACACAAGTTTGCATAAGATATTTCTTAACACCGCCCTGCACATTTTACAGAAAATGCTTAGGGTTCTGAAGTCAAAAAGCATTATAAAGAAAGAGATCTACTCTAAAGATATCTAGACATGGGCTGTAATCCAAATAAAACATCCAAAACAGCTACTTAAAAATGAACTACCTGTATATACAAACAGCAAATATACCCATCTATTTACAGAAGTCATAAATCCCAATTTCCTAGCAGTCTGATCATGGGAAACATGATTTACATAATTTTAGAGTAGACATACAACATAACATCAGCTATGTAAAAGATATCAGGGCTAAGAATGTTAGCACATGTGTGGATTTATGAAGAATAAATTTAGGAAAATCAAGTTAAAATAATTAAAAGAAAATATATGGATATCAAATGGGTCACCAATCCACTTGTAGCTAAGCTTTTATGTGCATGACTGGAGAGAAAATGAAAGAAAATAAGAAGCAGCAAATTGAGTAACTGTAGAGTGATACCAGTTTCTGACTTGTTAAGAGTAATACTGCATTGCCTTAAAAAAATTAGGAGAATCCCACTAACTTCAGATAAATAGGAGAATAAAAGAAAAAAGGGAGACCAAAAGAAGTTAAATACGTGAACAGAAAATATTGAAACATATGAAAATGCAAGTCAACATCTAGAGAAGTTGTACATATCTTCAATAGTTAAGGAAACCTGAAAGCAAGAGCAAACAAGTGGCTAGACACTGTAATATTCCAGGCAGAGGGAGAGAAGTTGATTTCCAAAATAATTTGATGTGGGAATGGGTAAAGGAGCCATTCACCATGAATGAAAACAGAAAATGTCACTATAGAGCTCCCCTACATCTTCAGGTGAAATACAAAATTCTAGTCTGAGCCTGTAATTTAAACAAATATGAAGGTGTCAAGGGAGGCAATGAGATTGAAATGGGTGGAAGAGAAAAAAAGAAGGGAAGTCCCTATACCATTGTAATAAACAAAATTTTGGAATAGTTTCTACATGAAAAGATGGAAGCCAATAATGATATTCAACTTCGAGATGCTGCTATTGACTACTCTTAGAAAGATACTTGAGGATGTAGAATATCATTGATGTTTAAGAAAGACACTAGATAAAGTCTCATAAATGAGAAAAATTGGAATAAAACTTGCTGTCTACCATCTAATTTTATGGCTTCATTTTTGTAATTCAGCTACTATAGTATGGTGACTTGTTTCACTGGAGCGTATCTATACAGAGATAAAGGATGTGAAATCTCACGAAGGCTTTTAATCTCTTATTTTTAACAACTAAGACTTTGACTCAACATCAGCAGAAGAGCTTTAAAATACTTGTCCTTCATCCCAAAAGTGTTTGCAGCTCCAGAGTTATACTTTATTTAGCCCACCATATTGATATTAATTTTCAGTGCTGCAAGTTGGAATGTCAGTGTACATTACACCTGATCTATAAAGGGAATGCTGAGATCTCACTGGAAGTATTAGTCACTGTGCCCTGGGAATGCGGGGTGTTTGTGTTTGTGTTCTTGGCTCAAATGTCTGAGCTAGGCATGCCTCAATTCTTAATGAAACATACACACCATCAGATTCATTATCCAGAAACTCTTCAGGATTAGAAGCTTTCTCCAATTTACTTAGCAATTACTAACTTCCATGATATTCTTTTTGAGGGGCAAAGGGTCACGTCATTCTAACAAACACACAATTCCTTGGAGCATGTATTCTTTACCCATAGGTGAGTGACCTTTGTCTCTTTTCTCTGCCCATCCCACTCCCACCTCCCCTTAAGGACACCATTTAGATATTTTTACTTTTAACAGCTTTTTTAGCCCAAGGTTTGCACTGTCACTAAGTTGACAGTTAACTTGCGATCTCATTCAGACATCAGTCTCATCTTGGATATTTATTTTTAGGTTCATAATTACAACATATCACAACATGATTTCTGCCTCTAGTTCCCTGGCTAGTCCAGAGGGCATTTCTGCAATCCTGCTTCCAGATACAGCCCTGGGTAGTACTTCATTGCCTGAACTAGTTCCTTTCATATGCTCTGACCTGCCAGCTACCTGGACCCCTCTATTGTAATACAATCATGAAAGCCACACTCAGTTTCCCCTATTTATCCCATATTGCTCTTTCACAACTTTACATCCAGCCCACTCAAAGGTTCTTTTTGATTTACAGTGAAAGCTTTTGCTTTTCCTGGGAATTCCTTCCCCGGAAGATGTTTCTTCATAAATTCTGTAGGTCTAAAGACAATTGTGTCCTTTTTTTGTGCCCCCAGCCTGTTTTTGTTGTGTTGTGTTGGAGCAGTGGTCAAGTACCACCACTTATACTTCCAAGGAAAGGTTTTGTTGAGATTGAAGAAAAAAAATAGAGCTGGATTATTCTGCATTGCTGCAGCTAGAAAACTACCACAGTTTGCTTTTAGGGAAAAAAAAAAAAAAAGCAAGCATTTTTACTTATTTGATAATGTTTATTTTATACTATTAATTGCATGGAAATCTGCCATAGACTTACACATGATCATAATGAAAACCATGAAGAAAGAAGGAAAAATCACAGTGTAATTAAAGGCAAGGGAAAAGAAAGAGATAATATCAGATACAGTTTCCATGGAAATAAAAAGCTATGAAACCTTTTCTTTAGTGTTTTCAAACAAACATCTCTACCTAGACACCTGAACCAGGACCTCAGCTACTATACAATTAAAGCATCTATGTCAATTTTTGCCCTCTCAAAATACATTCTATTATGTCATGCAGGCTTTCTGACTATGGAATTTAAGACAGCTCCTCAAATGAAAAGCATATACACATTCCATAAGCTCTTTAACATCAGGAGATTTTGGAAATTACCAGAGGGGGGAAAAAAATGTGAACTTTCAGGCATACAGAAAATTTAAAGTTGCCATAAATGTATTTGCAATATTTTGTTGCAAAAGGTACAAAACTCCAGGTATCCACCATCAGTTAAAAAAGGAGATGCATAACAGACCAAGAAAAATTCCCCTGAAACAATAAACTGTTATATGAACATTCTGTCTCAATCAGCATCCCGTTTGATGATATAATCTACATCTGTTGCTTGTTGAACACGCACTTTGTTGGAATGTAAAAAAGCCCCAGGTACTGTTAGAAAAGCCTTTGTGTTTCATTATCTCATTTATTATGCTGGAGGTTTTATCCATCTCCATGCTCTCCAGGTTCTAGGAAAAAGTTACATAACAGTCCTAGAAAACCACAAACACATCCTAAATTATTTAATCTCATTTTAGTCATGCTAAGTCAACATACGCAGAATAATATCTCACTTTCATTTAGTTAGACTGGAGCACATTACATACCATTCCTGGAAATTAACTCTGGAGTTCACATTAAGATTCCCAATAGTTGCAAGTTTAAATATGCAATTCCCTACCCACAACAGCACAAGTTGTTCCTACTTTTTCCTTATTCCCACTTTTTGCCTTATTCAAACAACACCAAAATTATATGTAGATGTATCTATATATACACACACAGCCCCATCCATTTAATACACAGTACAAATTTTATGAATTCAAGCACACACGCAGTTGTTCATCATATATAAGTAGCCTTAAAAGCATTAAGCTTCTCTCACTTTACACCTATGTTAGTATTCTGTGTGAGATGATGGAATAGCAGTCTCACTCTTCAACCACACTGCAAAGCTTAGGCTCCAACAGGTGGGAGAATCAAAGTAAGAAAAACATTCAACATTTACTCTGTAACTAGCTTAAAGTACCTTGGGGTTTATTTTTCTTTCAGGATATATTGCTCTTACCATTACCCAAGTTTCACAGATATTTTTTATGCAGATAGTTTCCAGAAATAAAAAAAGAAAACCTAACATATAATAGAACTTAGGGAGCATAAAGGCTTGTACGGCTTAAAATTTACAGTGTTTTGAAATAAGCATATATATTTTCAGCTTCAGCGTACAACTTTGAGTGAAAGAAATGTCTTTCATTGAGTAATTTGACATGAATACATTACATGGGATTATTCATGACTATAAGATACGAGCCACGTATATTTACCTTACTGACAGACAGCTTAAGTGGATTTCAGCCTGTATTACAAACTACAGAGGTCTTGCTTTGCAGTCATTATTAATGACTTGCAAAACTATAACCAAAAGTCTTACTTGTTTTACAGAATTTTCCCTGAGTATTTGTCAATATTTTGCACTTTGTATATCTACTGTTAAATCTTGGCAGCTTCAAAGCAATTTTAGGTTTTCATCTCTCTGTTCCCAGACCCTCCCACCGCCACACACACACACAGACACCCCAACTGAAAAAAGCTCTAAAACAGTCTCTGCCATACTTATGAGAAAACCGTCACACAGTATTCAAACTAAAAAAATTATTCCTGTTGATGTAATAGGAGTGCTAAGAATACAACCTATCACAGAATTTCTTATATACAAAGTCATGATGATATCTCTATGTCTATTTCAACATATTGCCTAGATATCTGCCTGTCTTCTATATAAGTCAAATCGGGGAAACTAGGCAATATATCTGGTTTGTAGCATTCACACACAAACTATGAACAACTTTACAAGAGAAGAATTCACGTAATATTTTTTCATTTGCAAAGAAAATGCATTTACATAAAACAGGATCTGCATCAACCTGCATACTCTATGTACTCTGAAGCGTAATGAGACAGATACACAGATTCTTGAATCAAGACAAAAATAGAAAATTTACCATATATATTTAGGACCCGTAACAAAGATTTGAAGAAGAAGCATATATTAAGGGACTGCTGGTTGGACTAGTCAGGAAGACTTTAAAGCAACAACATAGAGGGAAAAGTGCAGACATACAAAACACAGAAATATATTTGGAACTATATCATGGTGGTTACGTTACACATAAGCAAGGAAGAAATATGGGATACATCATTTACGTTTGCATGCACGTGTTACAAAATAATTGCTTCTTTATGAAATTGAAGCCTCATGAGAAAGACTTTTCTGATTCAAATAGTACTGCTTTTTACACTCTTTTTTTGAGAACAAATGAGTGAGCAAAATGAAAAGCAATGTGAGCTCTGTATATGTTTCTCACTTGTCAACAGGTTTAGAATAAAAGGAACCTTGGTTACTCTAGGATCAGCAGCCTGACAGATAAACCAGAAGAAGAATGTTAATTGGCATTTAATTTCCTTTTGTGGTAAAGAGCAGAATGATTGTTTCCATCTAGCTAAAGCGTATGGGGAGAAGGAATCCATTATTACAAAAACGTCTGTTCAAGTGGTGCTGTAGATATATTAGAATGTCCAAAGGACGTAAATCTTTAATTCAAGAAGCACTGTGTTTAACTTATTTTGCATAACAAAATTTTGCATGTATTGATTTGTTAACACAGAATAATCCTCAAAACATATATTGCTTTTTTGTTCATTTTTATCACACAACTTTTCCAAAAACATAACCTCTAAGTTACTAGCCATTTTCCTCAGCTATCACTGCAGAAATTACCTTGTGTCTTAAGTGAAGGGAGAATGAGAACAGAGAAGAAAAAGTGCAAATGGACACTCCCTCACAGCAAAAAATTTTGCACAAATGAGCAGGTTTGACAAGAATGTTAATTTTGAGTACAGCTGTATCTCTTCTTGAAGACTAGAGGGACAACATAGAACAGCAGTAAACAATCAACTGGCAAATTATTAGCTTGTGCTAAAAGACGTATACAGACTACTGCAGTCTTTGGCACAATTAAAATTTCTGTGAGGATTCTTTTTTTATGACAAGTGATGTAAAACCTCTATTAGAGGCTGCTGGTTTTGAAAAGCTTGTGGACTTCTATATTTCAATAGAAAATGGAGATCATAAACATAAGTCTGTAAGACAGACAGTTGTGAGATTCAGAACTAGAGCTAGAAGGAACAAGACTGAGATCCAGCAGGGCTAAAACAAACATGTTAAAAGATAGTAACAACAGGTAGGGGAACTGGCACTACCAGATCCCCCTTATTTTATGTTACATCTGGGTTTGGAACAGTCCTCTGAAAACAAACAGTGCACAGTAGTGTGCTGGGTAAAACACCTTTTGGAAGCAACCACGACTTCAGTTACTTTGAGTAATGCAGTCGTCAAATTTCTGCAATGGTAAGGAATCACCACAGTAATCAACTGATTCTACTGAAGTAGTCACCAGGGCAAAACTTTTGTGAAAATATAGTAATTGTCAGAGTCCTGTGGTATATGCTTTTATTCCAGAAGTATGTAGCATAGGCTTCCAGAAAATCATAGGAGACCTGCAAATAAAATTCCAGGGCCTTAACTGAAGCTGAGGTTTGCATACAAAAAAAATGGGAAGGATTGACTTACATGGAAATATATCTGGTTTTATTATATACAGAAAACTGGAAAGATCTAGTACTCTGACTACAGCTGTATTGGTCTGTCAGTTAGGGTTACTATTAAAGATAAACAGTGCAAACACTTTGAAAGAAGTGGAAAACTTTTGAAGTAAAAGTTACTGAAGTGGGGAGATGAAAGGCGTAGCAAAAAGAAAGGAATGGATTAAATCTGTGTTAAATTGCTTTCAAATGATCACTAAATACAAAGGAAAAGGGACTGATGAAAGCTCAGGAACTCTCTAGCAACATTATTTCCAGAAATTTATTTCCAAAATTTCCAAAATTATTTCCAAAAATAGAAGTTTAGTATAAATGTGTGCATTGTTGAAAAAAAGAACCACTGTTTAGAATTACTTTCCTTTCCCACACTAACATTAATAGAGAATACCTACCAAAAAAGATGTTCTCTCAGCCATAAATGTGTTACACCACACACTAAATAGAAAAAAGCATTAAGAAACTCAGAAGTAGGGAAAAAAGTAATCATGAAGATTTGATGGGTAAACAAAGTATGTTGAATAATATGCCTGTTAAGAGTGTTAGCATGACACTGATCATGGAGAAAAAAGAACAATTAAAGAGTAGTGTAATTACTTCCTGTTAGTGTGAGTTCACGGAAACAGATCTTGACCAATGTTCGTTAGATATCGTTCTTTAATAATTTCATTATTATCTACTAGAATAACAACAGGATTTATTTTCAGCATTGTGTTTATCTGAAGAGGTCTCGAATCTTAAAGCACAAGTGCTGCTAAACGGGTATATATCTGCAAAAGTCCAATCTTGTGTTTGTGGTCTCCATCATTTTTATTGATGACTTGTGGGGGAAAAAAAAACCAACAAACAACAACATCAGGAGTGATACAGCTCAAAGTTGAAACAAAGTTTCGAGAAACACTTAAAGAGGACCAAGGAAGAGTAATGGGGGTTAATCATGTTCAAGGAAAAAATCCCAAACCAAAGCAAAACAAATTTTGATACAGCTGGAGAATTTAAATCACATAATTACCAGAGGATGCAACAGCTGAAAAAGTTTTGGGTAATCATTCGTTAATATCATCAACTACAACATACAACTGTGATGAAAAGCACAAATAAGAGCTAAAGATACCTAAACTGGAACCCTGAATAAGAGGGGAAAGTTTATATCTGCCGACAGCTATAGAAATACAATCAAAAAGATCATGTCCTTCCTTAGTATTCCAATAAAACAAAGCTGCTGAAGGAATGAGAAGAGGTTTGGAAAAGAGCCACAAGACTGATTAGAAGATTGGTAAACATGCCTTACAGAGAGGTGCCAAGATTTAAATCTATCTATCTTAGGAAAGAAGAGGTTAAGAGGTGATTTGATCTAACATGTTAAGTAGCTACATGGGGATTAGTAACATAAGAAAAGGGAGTTCTTCGATCTCTTTTAACAAGCACCAGCAACCGGAACATGGATCTAGACAGATATAGAATTGACATTTTTAACTATTAGTATAGCTAACTATGTGAAAAACTGCAAAGACTATGGAGAAGTCTCTAATTACCAGAAATATTTCAACAGAAAGATTAATTAGTATATATCACCTCTAGCTTATCCCAGAATGGGATAAAACAGTTCTGAGACAACAGAGAAGACTGCCACCTAGCTTTATTGCTGCTTATACAATCCTCTTGGAAGCAATTACTAATTGTTCCTTAAGATTTTCGACATTTTCACCCACTGCAGTCACTATAGCACATTCCTATTAATTATATCTGCTTTCCAATAGCATTTCAGTGTTACTAGCTCTATCTCAGAAATTCCATCTGATGAATATAAGCCTATATATACACACACAACACATACATTTCTCAGCAAGGATATACGAACACCAAAACCTTCTGCTTCCACAAAGAAAACTTAAGTTTACATTTAGAAAAAAGATGGACGTAATGCAATATTTTCTTCATGTCTCTCAAGTCACTCATTGCAAGATTGTTTTATGAAAGCTGCAAACAAATTCAACAATGGTGCTTCATAAAATAATAAAACCCAAAAAAGTACACTTCCATAGTAAACAAAAAGAAAACAATAATTGCATCTAACTTGAGTATACATGCACTTTAGGGTACTTGCTTGGCATATTCAGAAGAAAGGGAAAATAAACCATGAAGAGTTGAAATGCATGCTCACCACAAAAAGGTTGCTTATTCACATCCCCATTCATCCTGCCAAGATCATGCATCTTCTGTGATTTGAAAATCTCACAGAAAAGCAGGATTCACTAAATGATATTCACCTCCCTTGTCCAGACTTTTTCATTGTACAGCACAAGTCTTTCTACTCCAGTGTGAATAGCACAACTTAGTGTGGAGGTTTCTCCTTCAGCCTAGAAAACTCCTTGTTCAGGAGTGCACTAGTCATTCAAAAAAAAAAAAAAAAAAAAAAAAAAAAAAGAGCATTATCCCCATTTCACATATAGTTTCTACAGCACAGCTTGCAGTCATGTAGACCCGAGATAAATCCCCAAGGCCTCCCAGATTTCCTTGCATTTTAGCTCTTGGAAGACAGGGCGTTTTACTGCATATCCACATCTACTACTAGGTGAAACAGCTATCCACTTAATGCCAAATTCCAGCAAAGCTGTCTCAAATGCTTGTTATTACACAGGAAAACAAAACAAAGAGAACAATGGTCTTTTAAAATGCTTGTAGAAGTCTGTTTTGCAAATCCCATATGTGTAAGTTTTACCGTATTGTTTACACTACCTTTGGGGCACCATCCACCTTTAGAATGCAGAAAACATACCAATAACCTCATTTTACTTAGCCTGAAATACTATTTTAAAAGAAGAACTATTAATAATCCATTAGTAATAATAATCTCATTATAATAACCTTATTTGTAAGACAGATGTTACAGGATCCCAGAACAGAGTTCAATTCTAAGTGTCACTGCACAGACAGTTAAATAAGCGGCAGTCCACCAGTGCAACACAATGTCAGCAAAAAACCAGCATTGTTTTCAAATTTACAGGCAGGGAACTGAATCACAGACATGAGGAAACATTAAACTATTGGTTTTGTCTAGATTAAGTCACCAAAAACCCTTATCCAATGTAAAAGCCATATAAGCCTGTACATATCAGCAGACTCAGAAAATTTTTGAAGAGATTTTCTTCATCTAAATCTATGCATTACTAAACCAATTTTGAGTAGGGAGTAGCAAAACACACACTAGAGAAATTACAAAGACATACTACAACTCATGGAGTTCCTGAATTAATCATACTAAATCATATTTAGAAAGTATGCTATTGTTTTTCTTCTTTTGTAGCTAATTCCAGAATATAATTTGGTATTCTTGTTAAAGAAAAAGGAAAAGATGGTATATAAAGAGCAAACTTACAGTGAAAAATATGCCTTTAGCCTAGCAAATTTACATTTCTGATAAAAACAATAGATTTCCTCAAAGGAGATAATGAACTGGTTTCTATGAAAAGGATCCCAATGAACAAGAAAAAAGCTCAGAACCTCCACCATATATTCTCCTCTTAAACAGATAAAAGTGAAGGAAAAAAATCTTAGTTGAGAAATTTAGACAGAATAGGCAAGAAAAATGTTTGTTAGAGGTTATTAAGCACTAAGAAAAACTACTCAATAGATCAAGTGGCTGTGTGCAGTACAGATGTAACTGATAAAAGGAACAAATCAGGCTGCAAGATAAGGAAAAGGTAAACAATTCAATGGGAATGGAAAAACCCCCATTAATACCCTAATTATGTATTTGTAATGCAGCCTTTTGTTAATAATCTGAAGTGATGCACTTATCAACCTTTGACATTTTGCAAAAGACATCTATGCATTCATAATGAGGATTTGTGAAATGGGATGCTTCAATGTTTTCTTTCTTGTATTTCAGGATTCAGGCTGAGGAACTTTTTTTAAACTTTTATTTATAAGCAATTCCTGGCCCTCCCCCCTGACACAAGCTGCACACAAACCTCTCCCACAGTGTCAAATTATTGCTTATAACCTCTTTCTCCTCCTGTCTTGAGTAAAAAAAAAAGTGATGTAAACACACTATTTTAAGCAAATAATAATAAAACATCAATTTTCAGAACAGCCAATGCAGTTCCAGAGAGGAGGCTACATCAGCAAAAAGGCCTTTCCTTTCCTTGAGCGAAGGCCGAACTAAATCCACAGTTTTCAACACTTAGTTATCCAAGAATCCTAAACAAATGAGACCTCTGCAAACTAAAGGATTCCTATATTATTTCTCAAAATAGAGAAAAACATATTTATGAACATGTGCTATTTTACAGATGCATATGCAAACACCACAAGAAGACAACAACAAAATTTGAGAAGTAACGTGAAGAACTTTCACTAAGATCATGCTGAATAATATGTGTGAATTTGTCTGATAGCACATGAAGAGAATTTTAAGTGAAATGTCACATACTGTCTGCTGCAGAGACAAATATTGTTTGCTGCTGCTTCGTTAAAATTTTGCCAGACAACTAATGCTTTTAAGATGTGAGGAAGTTAAATAAGGATAAGGTTTTAAATGCAGACAATTCAAAAGGATATTGTAAGATTCACATGAATATTTGGGGGGTTGGTGGAAAAATTATTATCATTTATATTTAATTTCTTTATATTAATAATTCATTGCCATATCACAATGCAAATGTTATGGTAAAAATACTCATCAGTTGACCTCAAAATTCATCCTGGCAGTTATTATGTATCCAGAACAATAAGTAAGCATGCAGTTTAAGGGTACATACAAATCTCTTTTGTGTCAACAGAAAACTAAGCATATGCTTAAGTGCTCTCCTATGTTACTTAGCACAATGTTTTGTTTGAATGGCTACTCCTATTCTAAATCTAAAAGACAAAAGGGAAAAAGACTAACAAGAAGCTCAAGAATAATGCAAATAATCTCAGTGAAATAAACATGCTCTTACTGCAGTCCTCTAAGTGGGCTAGCATGGACCTTGGACACAAAATCTAGAAAACATCAAGTAGGAGTAGGGAAATGATTTAATGGCAACATCTGGCATTAGTGAGGCTTCTACTGATTCATTTCTCCATGATTCAATTTGGTTTCTGACAAACTGGAAAGGATTCAGAAGAAAGTTACAAAAACAGTCTTAAGTCTAGAAAATTATGTGCTGCATAAAATTAAAAGTTAAATCCATTTATTTGAGACCCAAAAACGTAATGGGATGGTTATAGTATCACATAAGAATCTGTATACAAAGAGGTTTGGTAGCACTGTAATTTTGTTCTGCCCCACTTCCCCCTTGGTGCAAACCAATGTAGCTACATTTAGATTAAAATTAAGCAGCAAAATTTTAAACAACAGGCCAGCTAAAGGCAACTGATACATTTTTTTATAAGTGAAGGTTCTAATATCAATGCTAAAAGAAACATACAGTAAACAAAATCTAAAGGATTGCACAATCGTTCTCTTGGTTAAATCATCATAGCTTGTATAGCAAAATAAATCACACTATGTCTAAGTATAAAGTTGACTGTGAGAAAGGACCTAACCACTTCTTCAGGAATGATATCCCTGGTCACTGGACCTGCAGTGCTGAGCAAATAATGTATTGCAATATATTGAAGTTCAACTTTATGTTCCAAGATTTCAAAGCTAACATTTTTCACTATAAAGCAGTTAGAAGACACTTAGTTTCTTTATAGTTTCTGTGATCTATTGGACAAGACCTGACTTGTGGATATTTAAAATATTTAAAACATCCTTACATACATTTGTTATCTGCTTGTAACTTTACAACTTATGTTTCTTCGTATACTACTTTACAAACACAAACACTAATTTGGTTAAATCACATTTTCCTTTGTGCCTTTGAAAGAAACATATAAAACCTACATAGTTCCATACATACCATTCTCCTTTGGTAAGTATCTCATGTTTCTCAGCCTTCATGGTTATTATTTTTTTTAAAAAAGGCATCTGCTGCCCAGAAAGAGAATTAGAAGTACAAAAAGTCCCTTCAGACTTGAAAACAAGATATTACAGTATGTGTCTCCATGTTATAAATTACGTCTCAAAAATAGCTCTACCGCAGTCCTGTTAGCCTTAATACGCCTATGCTAGGTATGTGTTACTCTGCTCTAGTCCACCTGCGTAATCGTGTTTTTTTACTATTGCTGGTTCCATTAATAAAAAAATAATTTTGAAAACATTAACAATCTCTTACATGCCTCTGCTGCCACAGCTTCATCCTGATACATTCATGTGTCATCTGCAATGCACTCCGAAAATAAAGGCACAAGCAGTCAAAATATTTACATATTTCCTCATGAAATATTTCACACAAAGACTTAACAGACATAAGCAAGCTATGATGAGTATGTTCACTTATCTTCTGAAAAGTACTTTGAGAATTTCCTGGCATGCAGAAATAAGAAAACTAAACTAGACATCAATTTCTGGAATGCAATGTAACCCGCTAGCCTTCCTTTTTCTTTTCCCTCTGTCCCTCAGAAAGGATAATCAGCTGATACCCAGCTTTTTTCACAGAATACCATATACAGTAGCACAACCCAACTTATGTGATAAGCACATGCTTCAGGAGGATCAAGAAGTTTGGGGTTCTTTTAGTTTGATGGATGACATCAGTGCACATAGGTCTTTCCTTCGTTCCACTTGCTAAACTGGCAACAAAATAAAATCTAACATCCATGTTAGCCATTTCAAATTAGATTCACTGCAGAAAACTAATGGGAGAGAGGGGAACCATGATACTCTTAGCAGTTTGATATTTTTATATTCCAGCCATATAAGAAACAGTTCCTTTCTCACAAAGTGAAGAAAATCCATATGGAAAGAGCCATACTACTAGGCTACTAAATTAATTTCTGCTCCAAGTAAAGTAGATAGACTGGTACCGGCATAAATACGTAGACTTTTGTTTAAAAAGCAAGCCCTTGTTTAATGACATTTAACTTAGTGGAACAATTCAAACTGGAATATTTATTTCCTAATTGCCTTGTTCTGCTAAGTGCTCAGCACTCATAACACTGCAAAAACCAGGAGCAGTTAGGCACCTTTCAGGATCAAGTTCCATCAAAGAACATAGATATCAGTTAGTGATATAAATGAAGGGCATAAAACAAACAAATGAATCCATGTACCATCAGAATTGGTGTACAGAGGTTGAAGAAAATCGATTACTAACAAGTGATACATATGACAAAGGGAGAGGAAGACAACCAGCCCAGAAAATTAATCAGCTTATAAATTAATCTTCTTACCTAAGGACAAATTAGAGTCTGAAGTATTGCTTTTAAGATACCGGAAAGTTAAATCTTTCTGCTGGAAGAATATTAACATGGTGTAGAAGAATTTCTGTACTCCTAAGGTAGGCAGATATTGAAGTAAGAACCAGGATTTTTTATTTTTTTTTTTCTAATTTTATTTATCTAGCACTACAGGTCCTATTCAGCTCGTTAGAGATAGTAATACCTTTGTCTGAATCTTGATTGGCTTACTCAGAGTGTTAAGGTTGAACTTAAATAGCTGTAAACTTTATAACCATTTATGCAACAAATAAGCTGCTTCCACAATGCTGTAAAAGGACATTTAAAAGGAAGAGAAATGTGATTGCAAAGAGGGTGGTGGTATGTGTGAATTAATGTCATGAATACCTGTATTTATTAATTTTTTTTCTGTCTGAAAAGTTCTAGATTTTAAACATCTACTTACACATATTAAAATGCTTTCTCCTCATAACTCACCCTGCATTTTATCAGCTTACAAGTCATAACTTTGAAATAACCTGTTTAGACATTCCTTTGGACAAGCACAACTCGGTCATCCATACAGCCAAACATTTGAAGAATGTGATATTCATTTTTTTCCCCTCTCACTTTCTAATGGACAACTTATTGCATAAACATTTGCTTTATTGTTATGGTATCTACCATATTCCAGCATACTTTATTTCATCTAACAGGAATGGTAAAGACTAGGGGAGCGGTTAATTTTTGAAGCTTGACCAGATGAACTGTTTTGCAAGCAGGTCATTTCTGAACTGGAAACTAGAGATCATTCCAAGACTTACAGAGGTCCAGCCTAGTAAATTCAAACAGTGCAGCACAGCATCGGGTTAATAACAGGAGGTGCGTATCTATATCATGAGGCTATGCCAAAACATAGCAAACCCAGTAAATCAGGTGAAGTACTAAGGGAAGTATACAGCAGTAGGACCAAAGCTGTTGATCTTCCAGCTAAACTCAAGTCCCTGCATCATGCTAGCTTTAGTACTTTGTAATTGTTTTTCACAATTTCCACCTACCTGGGAGAATAGGTCATCTCTATTTCTTAACTTTTATCAGTAAAATAATGATGAATATTTCCCCACTTCGTGCATGGAGTGGAGGTATTGAGCTTCCTTTATCCAGCCCTTGTGGCCTCCCACTTCAGAGAGCCTTAATCTCTATATTCCCTTGTATATCCTTCTCTTTAGATACTTTTATAAATCTTAAATAAATTGGAAAACATATTGTGAGGAATAGTTTTATATTACTTTCCTAACTCCCTAATAAATTTTATAAAATAATCCTTACTGGAGATTTATAGTGATGTACTTTTATTTGTATATTATAGACAAGGAAACTGAAGAAAAACATATTCTATAAAGCTATAAAGTAATTCACCTATAAACTTAATTTATAGGCAATCATGTGTTGTCAACATTAAAAAAAAAGCCTTCTCTCTTAAATAAGTAGGTCTTAACAGTGCTGGGATTATTCATGATTAATTTAAAATAGAGACATGTTAAGTATATAAAGTTTTAAACAAAACAAAGATAGCTGAAGCATGGTATAAAGATACTGGGCTTTATTTTTTCCTTATACTTTTCTAGCTATGAATCGTTTCTGGAAATGATTACCAAATAGAAAGCTTCCTTTTCACCCTTTTAATCATGCAAGTGAAAATCCGAAATTAAAGTGTTCTGAAAATATGCAAAACATGTAGGTCTTCATCCAGAAAAGGATGCGAACAGACACCAATAACATTTAGTATCTTACTGGGTAAAGGAACAGAAACATACCCATCTATCCTCATCAGACCATATTTGGGAACAGCTACTTTCACACCCCCTTTTGTAACTACTAATTTGCCTTTTGTTCCTCAGTTAAATGTGTCCATCACTCTACTTCTTGGGGAAGTCCAAACAGTGACCCCTACTACTCATTCCTTTGTGTCTTTTAAACCAGGCTAATTTGAGTATCCCATTTGTTATCACAGGTTCATAAAAGTAAATGGGAGCAAGCCATTAGTACAAGCAAGTTTTGTTAGTGTGCTTGCATCAGTTATTTCCCACTACTTTTATTTCTTTATCTAAGAGAATTTCCACAGAACACAAAAATTAAAACACATTTAAAATTGCTTTGTGTGAGATATCTGAAAAAAGAGATACAACAGCAGCTGGTGCTGAAAAGGTTGCGTTCTTCCTAGAAGTCTTTATAGCCCTTCTAATTATGTAATAAGCTTAATATGGTTTTATAGGCCAGCCTGAGAGGTACACCAACAATGCCTAAAAGCACTGTTCGTCCTCAACTGGGGTGGAGGGGAGGGGGGGCGGTGGAGGGGAAGTCTGCATTCTTTAAGCTTCTATGCATGGCACAGTAAATTTCCCAAGTAGAACGATAGATATGTAAACATATTAATCTAAATAATTACTCAATTTTTATTTAGAATTAGACTATGCACAGTGAGGATCAAAACGTGTTTCTTTCTGCAGCAACCGTTGTGTGTTATAACAATTTCACTGAAGATGAAGGGGTTACTTCAGTGCAAACCAGAAGCAAGCAAGGTCACTAAGGAACATGTAGCTGCAAGCCTAAGTGTATTCAGGATAAAGTGTGGAACTGAGGTCATAAGCACTAAG
The DNA here is from genome assembly GCF_023634155.1 of Falco peregrinus. Lineage (NCBI taxonomy): Eukaryota > Metazoa > Chordata > Aves > Falconiformes > Falconidae > Falco > Falco peregrinus. The sequence goes on from NC_073729.1 coordinate 14,513,201, forward strand.
GTCTTCAGTTCACTAGCCCCAGGGGGCCTTGTTTCTGTGAGTCAGAACAGCCAGTACACAGAACTTTTAGCTCCTGGCTGATCACTTCTTTCTTTTGACTGATGTGCAGGTGGGACATATTTACATGGCAATTTTTGCTATACCTATTTCTGCTAATCTTGTATTCTACTGGTAGCAAAGACAGCATACTAGTGCTATGGCCAAGATAGTGAGGCAAGTCTTAGTTTATGTACAATGGCCTAGAGATGGGAGGTGGCAGAATGAGTCCTCTTTCTCCCTCAAGCTAGCCCATGTACTACTACATTCCATATGTAAGAGTCTTAAATAAACACTATTGGAATAATTTCATATGATCCAAATAACATGCAACCTATGTGATTAGCAGCTGTGAGGAGTGCTACTGGAAGCAGTGAAAATGTTATATCCTTAAGGTTCTCCCAGAATGGCTTAACTTTAGAAGCGCCAGAGAGTTCCATAAGTCTATTAAGATTTACTAAGATATTTACTCTTCTTTAGCTATTAAAAGGAAAGATCTCCTTTGACCTTTCATTTGCCTGACACTCTCTTAAAACAGAACACCTCTGAATCATTCAAAAATAAATGCCAATTTAACATTTTCTGCTGCAAAATCTTATGATTTCGTATAGATATTTCCAGCACGTTACTTAAACGTTTCATCTTTCAAAAGTACCAACACGTAATCTTAGAGTTAAAAAGAATTAACATTAAGCAACTACTCTTTGCATAACTCTACAGTCATTGAAAGTGTTTCATGAAATGAAATTATAATACTGGCAAAACTATTTAGTGCTGTACATTACTCTCAGATCAACAGGTTAGCCTTCCATTTACTCTAAGATAAGAAAACTGAATATAACTGCCTAAGTTCCTTATTCCTTGGCCATGTTCTTCAGACCTGCTTAGCCTTGACAAGCCTGGTGTAGAATATAAAAATGAATGTATCAAGTCTGACAAAATATTTGTATAGTTACTGTGGCCATAAGCAGTTCACAATAAAATGTATATATACACAGGGAGGGCGGGGAAGAAAAAAGAAGAAACATGATTCTTTGCTTCTTTACATAACCTTCCAGAAGTTTGTGTTATACAGTACAACTCAACCTTTTTTATGTTGCTACAGCTCAAGAAAAATTTAATATAGGTTCGAGATTTCTGGAAGGAAGCTAATCCTGTTCATAGCCATATGGAAAAACTAGAGGATGCTCACTTTAGATTTTGTATTAGTCATTATTCTTACATTTGGCTATTACCACCATTTGTCTGGGTGCGACGACAAAATTGCCAGAAATAGGCAGCTTCACACATGGTATGAGATGTCTCGCTAGGATATATTCCTCCTTCTGAGTCGACAGTTTCTATTTGTAGAGTTGTATATCTTGTTTTTACCATTCAACGCAAATGTTTTAAAGCGTGCTTGTAGGAGTCCTTTAGGACATAGTCCTTCTATCACAGAAATTAATAGAAAAACTCCTACTGATTTCAACTCTGTTACCAGAAGAAACCAGCCAAAATAACTCTCTAGCAATTTCCCTTTTTGGTGTTTGGGAGTTTTTTCTTTGCTTCTTTTTTTTTTTCTTCTTCTTCTTCTTCTTTTCTTTTGTCTGTCAGTTACAGCAAAAAATCTATCAAAGAGCAGACACAGACTTCCTGAATCACTCTTTAAAAGTTCATACTCCACATCATTCTTACCTTCCTCCCTTCCACCTCCTCTTCCATTCCACCATCAGTATAATGAAAAACCACTTTCATGCCATAAAACATTTTCAAGTATTTAGTTTGATCATAATTTTCTCTTGGATGTGAAACCCACATACCTTCCACAGTATTTCCCCCAGCCAACATTTTTTTTCTTTACAACTGTCCTTTACACGGCAACTAGGCTTGCTTTCTTTCAGCCCATCTGAAGAGGGCTGTTATGCATCTGGCAACATCAGCAATGAGTTAAAAAACAGAAATGAAAAGTCCATTCCTGCTCAAACAGACTTAATATTCAAGGCAGATTCCTCATTCAAGGCAGGCATGGGCACCAGTTAAATACACCAGGATACAAGAAGAAACATAAAGCATTTTTAATTATTTCTTTGCATAACAGTGTGACTAGACACATTATCCTTCTGGCTCTTACAAAGGACATGAAAGGAGGTTGAAGGTTGGCACCTTCCAGAGGGCCCAGGATTTGTCTAGACAGTTGGAGAAACCGGTGGTGAAAACAGAGTCACAGAATAAATTCAGCTGGAAGGGACCTTAGGAGGTCATTTGGTCCAAAACCCTGCTTGAGCAGAGCTAGCTTGTTGTATGATGAAGTCTATTGCCGTACAATGAGTTGTACAATGAATACCCAACTGAAGTGGATGCCAGTTCTACGGGAGAGAAATAAAAGCTGTCTCCTCAGGATAAAACACAGTAAGGAAGCAGAGTGTTATAATTCTGGCAGGGGAGATCTCATTTCAAGAAGATGAATTATTCTTATAGCCAGAAGGAGGAGAAAATATTTTGGATGCTTGCACCTTCAGACTAAAAGCATTTCATGATCTGTTACAATGGATCTTATACTATTCATAGCCTCATTTGATATAACATTAATTTTCAGAATGGAAAGATATTTTCTGAATGGCTGGTTAAGTTTAGACAGTTCACCTTTATGCAAGAACCAATGGACTTTTCCACTGAAAATTCTCTTATTTCTTTAGCTAGATTAAGACAAGCTTTGTCAGGAATAAGGGGGAAATCTATATCATACAGAAGGAAGAGAGAGGGCAAGGGAGGCAATATTTCTCAAGGTTTAGAATGTAGATCTGTTCAATAGCTTAGAGCTAGGCTACGCGTTCTTGTGCACCATCAAGCACTTGATCCAGACTCTGGGGTAATTTATAGTGACAGTCTTCCAATATTCATCTAGTTAGTCCTAGCCACCTTACTTCTACCAGACAGCACAGCCTAAACCAGCAAGTACATAAAGACATAGGCAGCCCGTAGAAGCCACTGAAATAGTTTATTAAAACTTACAATTTTTTTTCCCCTTTGTGTTGGGAAAACGACTGGAATCTTGTCTCCCTCAGTAGCCCTCCCATAGGATAAAACCAGTTACCTTGATGTGCAAGAGAGCTTGAACCCACTCCTTCCGCGTCCTCCCCGTGTGCACCCCTGGGGTTGGAACCCAGCCCCTGTCCAGAGTGCTGAAACACAAGGCTCTGGGACATACGTCACGTGTGCCTCTGGCTCACCACTTGCTTCTCGCTTGAATAGGCAGTTTCTAATAATTAACACGAGTTTAAATGCCTAACAGAAAAGGTGGAATAAAATTCTAGTTTCACAGATGAAAAATCTGGGGTAATTTCTCTCTCAGCTTTCTTCCCTTATGTGTTCTCCCAGCTATACAAGCTTTTTGTTCCTTCCTTACAGTTGGCTCTGATTACTTTCTAGAGTTTCTCTTCATATGCAGATGTAGATCTGCTCTCAGATACACCTCAAGGGACTTGGGATCTGTGTACCTACTAACCCTTTGTACAAAAGACTTACATTTTTAGATATACACTGAACTAAGAATAAAATACAATATACTATGCAAGTTGCATAATTCAGAAGCTGCTCAGGTGGGGAAGATCAAGAGTGACAGACATCTTGCTCTAACATAATCACATTTTGGGTGGACTTCCCACAGGAACTGAAAATCCAGATCTTCACTAACAGAATCTAGCACCTTTTGCTCATACCAGCTGGAACAAGAAAAAGGCAAGAAACCTTCGTCTCACTGAAATATTTTCAGCTAGCTTACTACTTTGGGGGTTTAAGGCAGAAATAAATATTCAAAATCAGTTCTCAAATCTGTAACAAAATAATCAAAACTTCTATTGTACATTCACTTAGCATTAGGGATGGAGTTACTTGGTATTAGCGTGCTCTGTTATGATGACTAATGTTTTCAGTATATATTGCATGTCTTTGAAAGAATTATTAGTACAAATAGCATACGATCTATAACAGAAGATTTATAATACAACAGCCAGTAGAATTTACTGGTATAGCACTTTTAATACTCCATTCCCTCCCCCAGCTGGGTTGCACATTAACAGCAAGATAAGGGAGCAGATTCATCTGTTATGCTCCTCTGTTTCTAGCATAACATTACTTTGAGAACTTGTTAGCTTTTTGTTTCTCTTAACATGTTGTTAACACTTCCTTTTCATGATTTCAGGCAAGTTTTTTTATTTGTGCTGACACATCAAAGGAATATGAAAAATATAACAGCAAAGAGTCTATCATCAAGAAAAATAAGTATCACAGAAACATTAAGGTTGAAAGGATCCTCTTGAGATCATCTAGTCCAACCTCGCTGCTTCAGCAGTATCAGCTAGAAGGTTGTCCAGGTGTGCGTCCAGTTGGGTTTTGGCTATCTCCAGAAATTTCTAGTCCACATAGTGTAAGAATATTATATTCCTTTGCTCATTTTCTTCAAAATTAAATAGACATCAGTGCCAAACAGATAAGAAAGAATTTGGCCTTTGTATCTAGCATCTAAATAATAACTTTTCCTGACATCAGGCAAACACTGTGTTAATTTAAAAAAAAAAAAAAAAACAACATAGCAGAAACCATTCTAGAACATATGAAATAATTCCTTGACCTGTAAAAGGAAGTTTGGTGGTTTTCTGGTTTGTTTGGGTTTGTTTTTTTTCTTGTTTTCTTCTTTTTGGGGAGGATGGAGGGGATGTTTTTGCCAAACTTAGGCTACTTCTTACATAAAAAAACCACTTTCCAAACAGTCAGAAAAAGCAGGCAGCAACCATTCAGGTGCTTCTCTAAATCAGTTCCTATCATAAGACTTACTTTTCTAAGAAATCTTAATAAAACCCTACATTATAATAAAATGTAAGCCTTAAATTTTAATCCAACAACTAAAAATGTTAGTAAAAGACATCAGTTTTGCTGGTCTCATCTCTTATAGGTTTTCTATACTTGATGAGCTGGAAATTACATCACAATAAGACTTATGCCATCCCTATTTCCTGTCCTAAAGAAAAATTACAAAAAAAATATCCTTTTCTGCAGTTAAGTTTTGCTTTCTGAAATGTTTAACCTGGGACATTTTAGACTACCACAGAACATTGAATTTGATATCATCCAAAAAGACAAAGAGAAATCTCCATCCCAAATTCACCAATTATTTGTCAATGGCATTTCTATGTATTCACTAATAATGAGAAAATGGAAACAGTCTAAAGAAATTGGCTATTGCAGCCTCTAAAATAAGTTTGAAAAGTATGCAAAACAAATTGACAACAAATGCCTGGTATTAGCTGGATAATGCAATAGGTGATAATGACATTCCTGGCAAAAGGTCAGCTCATCTCAAACATCTGTTAGGAATGAAACTATTAAAAACAAAGCAGTTTCATATTGTGGGGGTTTATGCAGACATTTGTTTCTGTTTTGATCTGCCATGGTTTAGACTCCTTGAACTTTATTGTTCAGTTGTTTTTCTTCCTGTTTTTTTTCCTTTACAAAACTTTAGAGTGTGTCTAACACTCAAACCCACAGTGACTAACACTTTTGCAAATGTTGACCAGTTTTCTTTCATTATAAGGTGTGCTGAATTTGTCTAGTTATTGATTAAAAGCAAACCTGAGCTGTGTTTCAAGACCGCAGCAATATCCTACTGGAGTATATGCTGTTTCCTATTTTGCGAACATTTTGCACAGCTCAATTTAGAATTCTGGTCTTTCTGACTAGTGTTTTCCATTGCCTTGCTCATAACTCCAAAACACCAATTTTCAATTCAGTTCAAGATTCATAACAATTAACCACCCAGAAGTAACTACCCCACCCCAGACTATAGTGTGTGTAATTGGAAGAAATAAAAGCTACTTTTATAATTTAGTTAAACATTTTAGAAATATTTCAGTAAGAAAACCTCATCAGATATCTAGATATCAGACAACTAGGCATTTTGAAGTCTAGAACTCATTTTCATAAAAATCTCACAAAATTTTTACAAGTTGCTAAATGGCCAGCTCTGAGGGCATGCTTGGTACATAGGCTGGAAGTCAGCAAAAAACAGTTCATAGGCTGAACCTTAAAATCCATTGTCTTAATTGATATAACACAGACTTTTTCTAAGACAGTAAAACTTGACTCCAGTTATTCTTTAAAGGCAAGATCAACAAAATTACTTGCTTGCAGTCCCCCCAGAAGGAGTGACCTTGGATTCTTATCATCAAAAGAGGGACAAATAACTGCATTTATGCAGAATGGTTATCAGTTAAAATATATTAACAGCACTGGAAGGACAAATTGTGGTGCAGAACTCCATCACACACCTTTGGCCTTCACACATATGGCATTTTTTTGCGGTAATCTCAATTCAACTAAAGGGGCCAAGTCTCGGTCCACACCAACCTATTTTATAGTCTGATCATTGTAATACATTGGAATATTCCTGGCTACAAGAGCTCTAGGCATGAATAGTCTCACTATGACGGTAGTCAAGAACTCAGGTCTCCTCCTAAATTAATATGATGATTATAAAAATATAACCGCTCTTTTTAAACACCCACTTTCAGAAGTGGACACTCATTCCGAATCCCTAATGGCTGCAAGTGGCTAGCTCATAGCCATGATTTAAGTGTCTGTATAGCCTAAAGAGCATTTGATGTTCAGGACACTCCCTATCAGTCACACAGAAATCCTTGTTCAGCATGAAATTACATAACCCAGCTTTTTCTTCACTAAATCTGTAAAAAACAGAAGCCCTTAGATGATCTGTAAGGTTCCTGCCAATCCCAACCATTCTATGATTCTACGTATGGGACTTTTAACCCTTGTTAAAGTAGTCAGGTGTTAGCTAATAACCACTAACTTACAAGAAATACACCATGCCAAACTAAAGAGGCAAGTCTACAGAGCCTGAAGACATTACAAAAATGTTGTGAATGAACTGTTCTTTTGAACAAGAGACCCTTTAGTAGCAAGCTGAAAAACTATTTTACAGGTGCAACTTTCAGTAAGGGTCAGGAAAATTCATTCAGTAGAATTACGGGAGGTAAGACTTTCTTATAAATATTACAAGACCATTAAAAAGTGTCATTGCTTGAAAATGGACTTAAATCATATTCATTAATTATTAAGTATTACTCTAGTTCTTCACTGATGTTTTTAATGGAATGAAGTTTCCTCAACTGCAGTAACGTCACTGCTATCTATTTATAGACAACTCGTCTTAAGGTATAGAAGTGCCTTTTCATGTTGGTTATCAAAGCAGGTTTTCACTTTGTAGCAAGACTTCTGATCTTAAAAGAAAGTAATCTATTACTTGGTGAATGAAAGAGACAGAACTGAGAATATCTATAAATGTAATAGCATCCCAGGTGCTCATTCACAATCAATAAAACAAAGTCAGATTTATAGGTTGTTTTTTTTTTTTGGGGGGGGGGGTGGTGTTCTTAAAGTGAATGGATTCTTTAAATTTAAAAAGGCCTAAGAGATCTGAAAAAATTATGTCAAAAAAGCAACCTGTTTCTCACTGCTGATCTTTGCTCTTGATTCCTCTAAGCTATTAAACATTTCCAAGATCAACTAGAGTCCAGCTTGTAACAACTTTTACTTTAAATAAAAAATTATACTACCTGCCAATCTATCGCATTACTGACATTTGGTATCTTTACCAAGAACATTCCATTATTCTCCCAATTCCTCCTACAAATATGAAAACACTGATAATGGAAGAAAAAAAAAAAGCCTCCTTAAAAGTCTGCAGCAATGACTATTAGACAATCTGTAGATTTATACCAAGATAATAGATGCTAAAAAGAAGTGCCATCTCTGTGAGCAAATTATGAGTTCTGTAGCTCACTTGCAAGAGCATGAATCGCATCTTCATCTACCCCACTGGTATGCATTCACAGCAGCTCAAAACGTAGCTTAAAAGTACTACTCTTCCTCATTTCAGCATTGCAATTAAAAGAGTGTTTGCCTAAAAAGATCTCAAAGGTACTGCATCATACTGCCTAGGGTTCTTCTCAACCCCTGAAATGTTGCTACTTTCCAGAAAAATCTACTATTAACAAAGTTGCCATGGTGAAAGAAGCTAAAATTTAAAATAGACTGTCCAAGATAATGCATTTACCTAAAACCCCTAACAGAATGTATCTGTGATCCTAGACTGAACAGTTCATTCTTCAGGCAGAATAAATACAGAGCTATTATGTAAGAGAGTACCATTAGAACAATTCCTCTGGATTATGTGCATATCTACAGGATGAACTCCGCCCCGCCCCCCCCAATAGAACACCACAAACGGCAACCTGAAATGAAAAAAATACCACAGTCACTGCAACATAAGGTGGTGACTATAGCTTCAAAAAAACTGCCGGAGGTAAAGTCTCAGTTCCTTCAGCTTTATGCCATCTTCAGACAAACCAGTTTTCACTCTGACCTCAGCATTTGTGTGCGTCAGCTCTTCCAGTCCTATTTTTGCTTCACATCTCTCATCTAACAATATCAATGTCCTAGAGAGTTCTGCCTGTTAAATTTAAGTGTACTCTCCTTAGTGCCTTAGCTTTTTGTAGTAAAGAACCCTCTACATTATATACAGATCCAGGGTGTGACCATGGCTGTCAAATTGCAATAGGACAACTTTTTAATTAAATGTTTACCTTTAATATTGTTATTCACACCAATTAAACATAAAATCTCTGTAGGATAATGTTTATTGTCTTTATGTAGAGCAGAACAGACCACTGTCTGGAGAGCCAAAGAGGCATTATGTAATTCTGTGAGCCTCACCCAGCTAGTTTTAGGGTGGGGATTTTATTTAACTGAAGTAGACATTTGAAATTATACCAATATAGGACAAGAGCACAAAAGGTAGCAAGTGTTTAATTAAGTTAAAATAAAATATTAGTGGAAACTCATGCCCAGACTTACCTTTATTACCAAAACCCAAACAGTACTACCCAACAGCTTTTACCCCCCAAAAATGAATTAGAAGTGGGCTGCCTGTTTTCAAGCAATAAAGTCTCCCTAGATTCCTAATTTTTTAATACAGAAATCTTGCTAGCAATTACAAGGCCCCCATCCCTTGGTCCCTTGTGTTTCCAGGAAGCCTCCTACTTCTTCAGATCAGTGCTTTCACCAAGCAACTGAGCCTCCCAAAGATCCCCTTCAGAAGTACACTCAGTTTGTCTACTAGAGACTCTATTTTTTCCACTGATGAATATATACATGCACTCCCTTTATAAGTCTTCTAGTGGCAAAAATATTTCTGCTAGTCAAATAGAAATATGTTTGGACAGGACAGCAACATATACTTCCAACTTCCTCCTAGCCTCCATATTCTTTACCTGGACCATTCCTACCTTTCAGGTTAGAAGATTACTGCAGACTATCAGTGCCCTAAGAGGCACCTCTACCTGTTTGCAAAATGCTATAGATCTGACTGAACACTCTTCCAAATGAGGGAATGGTGTCAACCAGGTTTTACACGATCCTAGAATGTCTCCTCATACAGCTTCTGTAAGATTGCAGATGGTTCTCAGACTGAAGTCCTGCCGCACAGACTCGGAAGCAAATATATTTCCAGTCTGCTATCAGGCTGATGAGAAGAGATGAGGAGGCAGCCTGGAAATATTCTCCCATCACGCTACAGGAAGAGCTCTTTCCAGGGCCAAAAAGAGACAGCTTTTTGGGCCCTAGAGTGAAACACTGTGGTGCGGCAGCTGCACTTTTATGTGCATTACAGGGAAGAAAATGGCCCTTTAAAGCTAAGCATTTCTCACTTTTCCTTTTAATTCAGATTCCCTTGGGAAAAAAGATGATGCAGATGTTTTCTTTTAAACCAGAGGAAAGATAGGAATCTTAAATGGTCCATCTAGCCTTTCAATGCAAGCCATATTGCTCAATGTAAGAATACATACAAGTACTAGGCAATGTATTTTTAACCCTTTAGCTGCCTCTGCCATTAAACTCTTATGAGTATCAGTATTTCATGACATCAACTACCAATAGATTATGTTGAAGTAAAGAACAAAGTGAACTTTGCTAATAACAATGATTACTGTAATTCTTTTGCTACCTCCAACACACAAAGACAGAATCTATATACACATACAAGCAAGCAAAAATAGTTTATAACAAATATTTCACTCAACAAAGAACTGAAGAGATTTTAAATCATTCAACCCACCAGTCACTGAGTTATCTTGAATTCTTATCAGATTAATTATAGAAAAGTTTAGGTTGGAAGGGACCTTAAAGATCATCTCATTTCAACCACCCTGCTACGAGTGGAGGACACCTTCCACCAGCCCAGGTTGCTCCCAGCCCCATCCAGCCTGGCCCTGAGCACTGCCAGGGACGGGGCACCCCCAGCTGCTCTGGGCAGCCTGTGCCAGCGCCTCACCACCCTCACAGGGAAGATTTTCTTCCTAATATCTCATTTAAATCCAACAGTTCAAGTACAGCATAACTGAGGTGGGCCTAGAACACCTAATACTGAATGCACATTCCTAAAGCTTTCAAATAAAGCAGACTTAAAGTCTGCAACATATTTTTTTACTATTCTGCCACAGCGCTGATCTTTTTCTTTTAAAAGATAATTCTATTATTTTCTAGACAGCAGCTGACTTTATTCTTAGTAAACTTTTCTAAGAGAAAAGTAAACCAGGGCTCTTTCCACACATCAGCATGGAATTACACCTGCATGGTAACATTACATATAAATAAGAGAGTGCAAAACATTACGTAGAAATCTCTAAATGAATCAAGTCTCTATTTCTAACTGGAATAAACTTACAGATCACAAAACCTTTTAAGCACCTACTATAACATTTGATAGGGTAAACATCAGCATAGTTTCAGATAAATTTTGGCTATGCCTAATCACCAGAAACCCTCAACTTTCTAAGTCAGTAACTTCTGAAACATGAAGTTTTATAATTTATCAAACTTTAATACGAAGCCCTAAGATTGAAAATGTACAGTATTCAGAAATCCTGCCTTTTCAGGAAAGTCTTTCAAACAGCTATCTTGGTAATGTTCTGAATGATTATTCATGATGACAGCCATCCATGAATCTTGTCATTAGCATCATACATATCATAATTTAGATGGAAATTTTTAAACACTACACAAATTACCTGTTTTCCAGCATCCAATGCTGTCAGACCAGGTTATTTTAGATATTTCACAGATGAAGGGTATGATGTTTAATATAAAATTTACTTATTTGAAGATGCCTGATATTACATGGAATTTCTGTTTTAGCAGCAGTACAAAATATACTGAAACAACAACACAAATATAAGTTATACTACTCAGCAAAATATAGCAATTGCAACGTACAGCTCAATCCAACACCAATCTGATTCCCACTACCACTCTCTGTAATGTGCTTGCCACCATGGCACTAGGCATGCCCAGTCACCCAGAAGGAATACATGGGCTGAAGCCAGCTCAAGCCCATTATTCTCTTCAAAATACTTTTGTTAGCTGTCTAGTTTTTGTACCCTGTGTTGGGCGGAGCTATGTATTCACTCCCCCCATGCTGGTCTGGCTAACTCAGAAGGACATTTACATTCTCCTAACAAACTTTTAATGGGAGAAACCTGTACACAGCCATCTGATCCACTCAACTGCTGGTAACTGTTTGTCTAAACTGAAGGCCACTCCCCCGTCCCCTTTGTGGTGAGGTAAAGTCAACTTCTTTGTAGCAACTGTGGTCAGTTACACCCCTCATTACTCCTTGAGTTTCTGTGGTTCCTGGGCCCATCACCCTTGTCCACCTCCTCTGAGCCTTCTTCCATTTTAGGGTTTTATTGGTCAGTCACAGCACTTTAGCAAGATATTGATAATCATAATAACTACTCCAGTAATTTCTGAATAACAATGACAACCCAAAGCGATACTGTTGGATTAATACAATTATGAGTAAAGCTACAAAACTGATGCAACAAATAAAATATCTGCAATGGAAAAGAAATACTAAATTAGAGTTTGACAAAGTGAAACTGCAGATGTTTCCATTTGTAATTAGAATGAACGTTCATGTGGCCTGTCCCAATAAAAGCAGCTGGGAAAGCTCCTAGTGGCCTATGGTAGCTCAGCCCAACTGTCCTATCGGAGCAGAGTATCAGTGTATGGTATGAAAACAGAATTAAATGCGTTTTTGACCTTAAGACCTAATAATCTCCCAAAAAGAAAACAATCCCAATTTACCCATAACTATACCTGTTTTAGGCAACATGCAAAATGCTTGAATTATCAAGTAGATTCCATTTAGAAATTCGCACAATACAAAACTCACAATGCTATTCTAATAACTATCGAGATTGTCATAATTAATAAAGCAACAGACCTCATTTGACAATTTTTTCAGAATTTCCAGTTTCACACTATTTCATAATTATTGTGCACTTTTGCTAAAATCAAAACAGCGCAACATCTCTTTTTTGTCATACAATGAAAGCAGGGTGTTCTCAACAGCTTTTATTGACACTAAATTAGCTCAAGTACTTAAAATTGTGTTTCATTTTTGTCTTCCATCACCAAGCCCACCAGTTTATTTTGGTTTTATTTCATTACATTTAATTTTTAATGGGATACATGAGAATTCTTATAGAACACTTCAATATCTGCATGCCTGAAAATATAAAGCCTTGAAAAGTTGATCTTATGAGATAGAAGCCACAAACAAGCTGGCACTGCTAGAAACATGCATGGAGCAGGTAGGACAATTGAATTTGAAAGCACATATTTATGAATCTCTAGGCGTGAACACTATTTCATCCCCTTATAATCTAATTTGAAACAAGCAAATTTATCTTGAGGCAATGTTAATTTGCTATTAACAATAGTATCTCAGAGTTTCCTTTCAGAAGACACCTGGAAAAAGCAAAGGTGATTATGACTTTGTCTGCAAATATGTTGGTGTACTGGATCCAGCTCTTAATTCCTCTTTCAGTGCAGACAGAATACAAACATTGTGCTACATTTGTTGTACAGTGCTTGCTTCTCTGATTGATAACATCTATTAAGCTATCTGCAGCTTTTCTATTGACTCTTTATACTTATTCAATTGTTTCTGCCCAGTCAGACTGCATATTTAGCTCTTTCAGGACATCAGCTATTTTGCTTTTAACTACATCTACTGCCAGATTACAAAGAATGGACTTCTCACTAAATTCATCATTAAAACGGTCTTGCAAGGGAAGGGACACTTAAAAATGATGCAAGCTTGAAGTGACTAGGATAGTTAAATTTTCTCCTTTTAAACAATGCTCTGCCTTTAGAAACATAGACCCTAAGAAGACACTCTCCACTTATGGCTGTTTCTATACAAATTTAATTACGGATGTCCCAAGAAGTTGAACTACACAGAAAAGCAGTGACTTGATCGATATACAAAACTTAGCTCTTCCACTACAGGCTTGCTGCTTACTCATTGCTAACAGGCTGTAAGTTTTTTCTTTTATAAACTAAATTCTTTAGCCACTTGGTCATACTTTTCCAGGAACTCTATTCAGCGCCAGAGTTCATATCTCCTTGTGTTATGCTGACTAACTGTAAGAATTGTATGAACTGCTGTGAAAAGGTGACAAAAACTCTTGAAGTGCTAAGGCTTGGGACATCAAAGAGCACTTGACCGATAAAATTAATAACACAGTGAGCAAGAAAAGTTATTTTAAAAGCTTTCCAAAGCTCAGAGAGAATTAATATTCTGAGATGTGGAACTTTTTGAAACAGAATTAAAGTAGAAAACGTTAAACTGGGAATTAAAATTTACAGTTTTCTAAAATTCCCGGCAAGCAACTCTCCCCTCTTCACAAAAGGCTAAAGAAGCTCAAATAGCACATAGTATTTTCTCCCTCATAATTATGTAGGTAATTGTATACTTTTAATATTTAGACTATAATGATTTGCATTACTTCAGAGCTACTCAAAGTAATATACTCATGCTTCTGTTATGCATAAACATTGAAGATTATTTCATCCAAACCAGTATATTTTGAAGAAGGCTTTTTATACACTGAAACATAAAGTAAGGTGTACAAAACCCATTAGAACTTTACTGATTTAATGACCAAGAATTCATAAACAAACAATGACTCTTGGTCATGCCTATCTATTTGATACTTGTCCTCTTACATGACTAGTTCCGAGTGCTGGAGGAAGCCAAGACCTCTATGCTGGGTACATGTGAGATCATTCTGTCTCCATTCACTGTTAAATTTTCATTGCTGACATAATTAACACTTTTCTCCACAGCTAACAGTTACTCAACCCCCATTTAAAATCTTAATTAAGATTTGAACCTAGCACCCACCTATGGCCGCATTTTGTATACAAAAACACAAACATGCAATTCTGAACTTCCTATTTTTCAGACATTTTGAATGGTCAGACATTGGGAACTCCTGGTTAGAGGATAAACTGTGCATTTATGCAGTGTAGCTATCCTGCCCCCGTACTGACTGCTAGCTGGGTGCTTTGGACAACCAAAGCCTTTTTTATATCTTCACATCTAATTAAGAGTCTAATTTTCTGTCAGAGTGTACTTAACTAAATGCCAGGCCTGAAGCTACAGGTTCAAGCTCCAGCCAATGAAAGTGAGCCTTAATAGAAAATATACCAATTAAATTTTAGTGAAATGAGGCGTTACACATCAGTATTGTCTGTTCTGTGGTGACCTTAAAAAGCACATTGTACATTCTATTATAATTACCTCTTGTACCTTAAGGGATAACTGTTCTGGTCGTGGAGTTTGCAAGCACCTACTCTATACAGTATTTCAAGTAATGATTCCTATAGTTTAGGAGTTTCTGTAAACTTTAATATTATTGACTGCTACTGAGATGACTGAAGGTTCAATAAAAATAATCTATGGTTCATATTTCTTTTGAATTCAAAATTAAAGGAATATGTTTTTTTTTTTAAAAATCATTTTCTATTTGCAAAACTCCATCTATTTCAGAAGCATTCACTATGGAATTCTAAACTTCCAACAGAAAAAACAGATTTCTTTTTAGTAAAGAAAGGGTATCAACCAATATCCAACAACTAGTCTTAGCCTTCTAAGCTTTAAGAAAAATGAAACATTAACTCTATGAAGAGTCATGCGGAAAAAAAGTCAAACCACTAAATGTTTAAAAAGTAAAATACCAAGAGAAAGAATACCGAAGTTTCAGAGAGAAGTTTCCCAAATACATTTTTTTATATATATATATATATACATACACACACACACAAAAAAAAAAAGATTAAGTCTGTTGAGTCATACACCAATTTCACTCAGTGGCTACACAGTCAGGCTTTGTCTTGCTCTTATATTTTTTGGCACCTTAAATATTGATTTTTTTTCCTAGACAGTGGCATGACTTCAACAGTAATAGATAAAGCATACACCATGCTACTTTCTTGCAAAGGACAGTCTGGATTCATCTTTCCTTGCTCCTTTTTTATCACCTACACAGTAGCAACAAAAGAGGGAAACTCTCTACACAGCATACAGCACCAAGCTAGCAGCTGTTTTCTGCCTTTTACATAGCACAGTGAAAAGCAGCTCCATGCCCAACCCACCTACAGCTGATCTATTGCCAGCCATAGCCTAGACAAGTTGATTTTTTTCTCCTGCAGTTTCATGTGAGTTTAGGATTAATTGGCATGTTGTCTTTCAGTAATATAACATAGTCACTATTTAGAGACCATTTTTAATGTACAGACTCATAGGGAACATTTACAAGTCTTATTACACAAATGCTGAGCAAAAGTTAAGAAAATCTACAGTGTTTTAAATAAAACCCAAGAAAAAAAAAAGCGGGGGGGGGGGGGGGGGGAGGGGGGGGTGGGGGCGGCAAGGAGTCAACTTCATGAATTTGAGCTACTAAATCTTTCTTTCAGTTTGGAAACACATTGTTGTCAAAGGCCAAAATTTAGAAGGACACTTCAGAATTCTCCCTTACTATAACCAAAAAGAAAAATCTCTCAGAAACCTGCTTAAACCTCAGTGAAGTAGAACCCCAACTAACAAACCCTTTCTATTACAAGGCACATTTTCTTACAAACTGACAAAACGCAATGATTGTTATAACAGAGATTTAATTTTAATACTCTTTTTAAGAAGCCCCAGGGGTTTTCCTCATCCAGGTGAACCACTACTAAATTGCAGCTTTGCTAAGAAATCTCTTTTCCAGCAACTCAACATTACTTAGAAAAAATCTACACCATACCCCATACTACAGCATAGTTCTAAAATACACACACAAAAAGCCTATTCACTGTAAAAAAAATGCAGTCTACTTACTTATCTCCATTTTGCTGTTGTTCTTTTGCAGTAAACTACCACTGCGTGCAGACATTTTCTGCCTTCCACTGGAGATTTCAACCAGATGCAAGGAATCAATGATGCTTCATGAAAAACACATGTGCACTGTAGATCAGCAATGGGACTTGCAGGCAATTAGGATCTGTTGCCACACAGTAACAAAAAGAATCACCTGTAAAATTAAAATAATTATTTCTGTTCTTTTATTGTAGTTAATATAAACTCTCTGCGTAAGGACAAACTTATCACTGCCAAAATAAAATTGTTTTGAAAGTATCATTTGCAATACACAGAGCTACTATTAAAATATTAACTGTTTTAAGATAAATATTTCTTAATAAGTTGTCTAAATATACATTTATCCACATGCAGAGTTCTAAAAACATACAAAATCTTCCTTTTCACAAGAGAGCGCCACACAAAACAAAAAAATAAACCAAGAAATGTGTTTGGAAAAATGAATTTATAGCTTCTGATTTGTGTTTAATAGAGTTTGAAACAACTCTATTATTAATGTTCTTTATCTGATTCTACAAATAAAGGCTCTTTTGTGTTAGCATATTTTGCTGGACTTTAACATTTCAAAGTAGACCAATTTGTGAATTAAGTTCTTGAAACAGATACTTTTCATGTCTAGGAACAGAGCAAAATTAAGAATTGAAGTCCCCAACTGCAAAAAGATCTGTCAACAATTCTTTTATAAAGCTCCATTCTCAAGAGGTTACAATTATCACAGCATGACATTTTTTCAGGAAAATAATTTTCCCCTAGATGGCTTTCTGGCTTATAGTTTTGAGGTTGGGGTTTTTTGCCCTCTCTTTAAATGAATAATGATAATGAATAATATCTGTAAGAGGAAAATTACACATTACCTTACCACTCATACTTCGCTCAACAACCTGAAAAGAGAGGACCTTAGACTAGGTGTAGATTTCACTCATTTCGCTTCTGTGATACTTGAACCGAAAGCTTCACATTTACACACTATCATGAAATCTAATAATAAAATTTAGAGGTAGAGTTTGATACTATTCTTTGCTTTGAAGATTTATCTGTGGTGTAGATCACAAAACCCCCCCACCTCCTGATTTAGAGTAACTCTTATAAATTAATTGAATGAACTTTTCTCTTCGGTGCATGCATGTACTTTTTCAAAATACATATGCCAATAATGCAATGCAAAACATCCACTGTTTGGGGAAGGAAACAAATGCTGGTTCACTCTCTATTTCACAGCTTGAATCAAAATTCCCTCAAGACAAAGGGAAGTCATTTGCACATTAGCATTCTAAATCACCAGGGAGAGCATGGCAAGGCTTTCCTGTTGCGTGTTGTGAAAATTATTTTTATAGGATTCTGCAAAGGGCAGAAATAATAATAACTAATTTTAAATTCCTTGCTATTTTTGGAAACTTGAAATGTACTGATGTATTAATGAGGATATGCAACATTTTCCGTGTTTCTGAAAGTTCCTGTTTTGTCACTTTATCCTGCTACACATCAAAGTTTTGTCATATATCCTTTAGAGAACATAGAGTTTTGAAAGAGTAGCACATAGCAAAGGCTAGAAATGCTTTTACTCAACTATGGCTTTTTTTTCCTCATGTTAGAAAGAAAAACGGATTCCAAATACCAATTGTTTACGTTGCTGAACTCTTGTACTTCTTTGCAAACACAGCTCTTCAGACAATTTGGGGCTGGAGTACATGACAGGTTTAAAGGACTACCATTTCTAGTAACTTCCTTACTTCAGGTCCTTTCTGTACACTGCAGACAACTTAATCCTTCCCATACAAAATTCTCAAGGCCTTTTTTAATATGCAACAGCCATGAAGCCATTTTTCCTTGCTATTTTCTTCTGAATCATAAGTGCACTTGGCAAGAACTCAAAGCATACGTGGTTGCTGACGCTTCATACACTGGCAGAGAAGGTGAAGGTTGAATCACTCTAACACTTAGGAATTGATTTGGAATAGCTCTCACAAGTTTGGAAAGAGCTGCTCGCTCTCCCAGCTACAGAAATGTTATACTACACCATTATAGACTGAAAGAGATACAGACACACAATTTACGAAGCAAGCTATTGTACTTCATCGTACACTCTATTCCCTGATCCTTGGCAACAAAGAAGGGGTTGAACTTCCTTTGTGGGAGGATGATTATTGAATTGTGCACCTGGCATGCACAAGGCCTTTCTGTCCTTCATTGATTGCTGTGGGCATCAGAAATGAATGAAGTAGGGGAAGACAGATTGTTCTAATACTCTGTTTCCCAGCAAGATAAGCACCAAGCCAGGGCACGCTTTCCTGGCTTGAGATAGACCTTCATGTATCTTTTGAACTCTGGAAGCAGTTTATTCATACTTAAAACCCTTAAAAAAAATACTACCTCACTT
Source organism: Falco peregrinus (assembly GCF_023634155.1). Classification (NCBI taxonomy): domain Eukaryota; kingdom Metazoa; phylum Chordata; class Aves; order Falconiformes; family Falconidae; genus Falco; species Falco peregrinus. The sequence continues at coordinate 14,531,932 of NC_073729.1, forward strand.
TCAACTGCCTCAGAGTAACTACATCTCTCTTTCCGTAACAAAGCAGTACGTTCATTGTCTTGCCGAGGGCCATAAACTCCCTCTAGCTCAGGGACTTTACAAAGCTCCTGCTTTAAGTATGATCTTGAATGACTTCCTCCCTCCTCCTCAGAGCTGCTGCAGCCTGGTCTGCAATCCCCTGCTGAGCCCCCCTCCTTTCACTGCTCATACCTTTCATCTTTCCCAGGGGCATCTCTTAACACCAAACACCTGGGTCTCAGGCGGCTGGGAGTAGAGCTCTGCCCAGCCCTCTCCTCAGGGCTTCTAGTCACAGGTCTGAAAGAAACAGGCAGTTGAGAATGCTTCCTATTACCTGTGGCAATATTCATCAGCTATATTGAAAGATTAAGCAGCCCAGAAACAAACTCTGGGGATTCACAAGCAGTTCAAAATACTAAAAAAAAAGGACTTCATCCATAGAGAAAAGAAGCTCAGCAAGCAAAGAGAGAATTTATAAACGTGTTTTCTCAGATGACAGAAAAAAGGGCATTTTGCTCATGGTAGCTACTGCAGGCAACTGACTGGTAGACATCGGGGTTTTTGGTTTATTATTGATTTTTAAAATAGCCTTCATTTAGAAATGAAGCTGTTTGCAAGAAAACTTTTATCTTTGAGAGTTTTTCCTTTTTTATATAAAATAACGGTGGTTTTAAACAATGGTTTCAAAGATTTATTTTCACGAGGTAAACAGTTTTTTCTTTGATGTCTTTCATCTAGTTGTGTATCAGTAATTTTGCTCCTAAATATAATGTGAAAAAGGAGCACTTTTCAGGTGTTGCATTTTTATTTTATTTTATACATTTGGTCATCAAATCCTAGGGAGGATTGTTCCCCGCACCTCCAACCACATTCAGATTGCTTCATGTAAGTTTTACTAACTTTTGACTAGCAACATTTATCTGACCCAAGCATCAAAGAAGATTGTCTCCAGAGCATCTAGTTCCATCACAAAACTTGTTCGTGAGTCAAGTCCTCATATGCCATTATTCTGTAATTCAAAACACTAGAAGAACAAGCCCATATTCCAAAGCACCCAAGCTAAATTCAACTTTTTAACTGGTTCAATTACTTTAGCTTTTTGCAGCTAGTGAATTTTGCCACTATAGAAAACAGAGATATAGCAAGGATCTTTATTCATTTTTCTCAATTAGATGTGGACAGTTTAATTTTAATTATGTGCTTTGCTCTTCACGATTTCGAACTGGTCAGGTAAGTTGCAAAGTATTTAATCTGCCAGTTAACAAACTGAAAATTGTAAAAGAAAAATTTAAAGACACTCCTATCTGCATATGACTCTTGTTCATATGCCTAATAGTTATTGTCTGAAGAAAATTGGTTCCTCATACTTCAGTCAAAAAAAGAGCACAATTCCCATTGTGAGGAGAGATCCATGCTATTACTGTAGTGAGAATACCTAGACTATTCATACACTGTCTTTTTAAAGTACCTGTCATCATACCCTATTAACACCTCCATGAAAGGGTTGCCATAAATCTATTTTATAGCTAGAATCACAGTAATTTTTTGTGGAGGGTGGTGATATTCAGCTATGATACAGACTGACTCACTACCCAGAATTGTCTTAAACTTTTCTCATTTTCTTTAAATATTATCTACCTTGTCTGTGTAAACCATATTAAAACATGCTTTTCAACAACTACATTTAAGCACACAGCTGTTGAGTTTTGCTACCACTATGGCTATGATGGTGCTAAAGAATACTTTATAGAAAAACAATTTATGTAATGACTTACATTGAGTTGCTAATAATATGGAAAGTCATTAAAATGAGGTCAATCGTCCTGTAACACTGAAGGCTACAATACCTTTAAAACTTTTTTTCCAATTAATTAAGCCTTACTTTAAAGGTGTTTAGCCTTCCTTCTAGTTTTGAGTGTTGGGGTTTTTTTTAATAAAAATCCAAATAAGACACCATTTTTTCAGAAAATAATTCCGAACACCATCTTACAAGCTAGTCCTGGTACAACATTCCAGAAGGTAGAACAAATCTAGCTGACAAGAATTCTCCTTGCAATCCAGCACAACAAACACAAGAGAATTTCAGTTATACTGTTTTATTATGTGTTTCTGCAAGTGCTCACAGCACTCAACACAGCAAAACCAGATTTGTTGAGATGGCCAAGGATCCGAGCAGCAGTAATACTATTGCTTGTTTTGTTAATTATGTCTCAATCATCCACTGGCTACTAATTTTGTACTGATAATTTTCACTCTGCTTTCTTTTCTAGCTTGAATTTAGATTAGGGCTGCATTGCTAAACATCTTCTCACTACCTGTCAAATGTTTTCTCTTTATCCACAAATTGGGAAGAAAATGATAAAAAATATGGCTTACCCCAAAAAACATTATCTAATTAATTTCACTACATGCCATAGATTCTTGTATCCAGCATGTCTTACACAGCTTAATAAAACCATAAAGCTGATTTATTGCCTAGTATTTAGCCACCAAAAAAACCCCCAAAACCAAAACCAAAGTGTCTGGGCAGCTCTGTCTGTGAGTCATGGTACAATTTCTGCCCCCTGTTGTTTGACCTGGACTATTGAATCCTCTATGCTGACTCAGCAGCTTTGACCAAGGCATTGAAGAAATGGAAATGAAAGTACTTGTGTCAGCCTGACTTTCCCATTCAATTGCCACCTGCAATACAGACTGACAATGGGACATAAGGCACTCTTAATTAATGTTCTAGGGATCAGGTATATAAATGTGAAGTGTTAGCCTGGCAGGCACTGAGAGTTACTTCTGTCTGACAGACTACTCAGACCTCCAATAACTTCTATCCATACACCTGTGACTATGTTGATCATGTGCTGGACATAGAGGAACTTGTACTGGTGGGAAAGTATCTAGGGAACGTGTTTACTAGCAGGGTTCTTTAATTCTCCCTAGGTGGAATGCCTTGTGCTGGAGGAGGCATAACTGTTCCTACTGGGGCACAATGCTGCTCTTGATATTAGAGACCAAACCGATTGTGAAAACCTTACTCTGAATAGGTACATCATGGAAAGTGACCTATTCCTCAAAGTCCTTCCTTTTCCTTCTGGTAATCAGATATTCTCTTGCTTGACGCTCAATTATCTGTTGCTTGTTGTTCATAAGTTATATTTTGGCATTCTTAATTATAATAACATACATTTTTATCTTGAGATCTAATTGTTTTTCATCATTACAATATGCAAATATATCTGTTTATACCATAAATGTACATGAAACTAAGAAACTAGAAGCTGTTAATAACTTCCTACCAATTGTAATTGATACTATCATAATTCTACCATCCTACATAAAAGTTATTCTGCATCAGAAAACACAGAAAATAATTAAATTTAGACAGAATAAGGGAAGTATACTATGAGGGTCTTGAAACTAATATGTTAAACAGAAAAGATACTAAGTCGTAACAAGTATGTTGAATGTTTCCTCCTCCCTGCGCTCAAAGCACCTATCTTACTCAAACCTTATGAAAACTTAATTGGTGATAATTTCCATTATTTTAGTTGATTATTCTGCAAAAGCATATAAAATGAACCAGGTGACTAATCCTAACACCAGAAGAGTGGAAAAGCCTTTTAAGTATTATTATAACATTTGACTAATAATGTTTCTGTATGGAAAGTGCCTCTGCACTTAGAAAATATTTTAAGACAAATACTATCAGATAAACAGCACTCGAGACAGGTATTCTGGCATCTTACATATTACCCCATCGAAAAGTCCTGAAAAGCTTAGTCCTGAAAGCCATTTCACCAGAGCACAAATGTGATACTGACGCCAGTTTAGCAGAGACAGCACGAAGAACAAAAACCTGGGTTACTGAAAGGGCTTTGTGAACCTGCGTAACACTGCAGATTTAACAGAATCGTCTTGAAAAGGTGACGAATACTGAGTCTGTCACCATGCAAACTCTATGACATATGGCCAATAGATTGTTGGTAAATATTTAATAAAATGAAACATTAGTCTCTGACGTAAAACCTCTACTATTACAAAGAGGCAAAGGTACAGCAACAAAGCACGTGTGGGGGTTTTTTTTGGACAATAGCGCTGTGTTTCATGTTGCCCATATCTACAGACTAAAATTAAAACTCAATCTGTTACCACAGTGTAATACAACTCAGCAGAAGAGGCCTCTGTAGATTTTCTTTTTAGTTAAAACTGGCTTCTATGGTTCAACAGCTTGACAGCAGTGTAAAAGTATATTGGTTTTGCTAGAGCATGTGTCCTTCAAGTCATGACTATTCCTGCTCTAAAATCTTTACTGTAAAAGCCAGTAGACTTTGGGTGTTGCGTTTGTTTGTTCCCTTTGTTAATATCTTACACTTTGTGTCAGGTGTAAAATGCACAGGTAGCACAGGATTGGTGCTTCTAAATTAACAGAAAATTATAAAATATCTTAATTTGCTAGTCACAACTGCTTATGTGATAGAAGACTGAATTTTATAGAGGACAAATTAATTTTTTCCTTTGTAGCTGTGATTTAAAATCACAATTACTAGTAAAAATAGTTTGGCAGCTTCAGTTCCAGTGGAACTCCAGAAAATAACGTTTGGCAGCTCCATTTACGACTGGTATGAATTGCCACAATGCAAAATGCCCACCTCCACATGCCAGAGTTATGTGCAATATTGCCAATCGAAATCCTAATGTCACGGATGGTTTTAAAAATCTTCACTTCTAAGAATAATGAAGATTGAGGTCTTTTTTTTTTCTTTTTTTTTTTTTTTTCCCCTTATATTTTCCTCTTTTTGCACTTTTAAGGTCACAATTATTTCAACATATTCTAATTTTGGACCAAAAGACTATAAGTTTAATTTCTTCAGTGAAAACAAAAACACAAATATCACTTACTGATTTCTGCAGCTGAGTTTTTAAGATACCAAGTTGCCTGACAAAAAGTTAAAAAGTGGTACAAGATAAAAAGATCCACGATACAAGATCCATTATGAAGCCTGACAATTGGCAATATTGTACATGGAAAATATAAACAGTGCTTGCCAAATTTCTGTGATGGAATTAATCAGCCATCAGAACTGTTTGTCTCAGCCCATTTGCTGTAACTACTTTCCTCTAGAAGCAGTAACTTACTGCTGCACAGACTTACTAGAGATAGTTCAGCATTTAGATGGATAAGTATGTGAATAGATTTTCTGGATAAACTGCAGGGTCAGTATGTCTGTCTCAAGAACTGTTATCTGATAACACTTTTTTTTTAAAACAAATTAATCAAAGAACATCACATGTAACTATCAATGTTACAGATTAAAATTCTAAAATATTAAAATTCTCCTTGTCCAGCAAAGAAAAGGCAGATTTTCTTTTTTCTACCATTAAAAAAAGCACAACAGCCTTTTTAAAAATAAATTCTGCAGGGCAACAACATTTCCTCAGGATAGTCAAATCCCAAAACTACAATTATGCCTCTTTGTATAATATTACAATCCTTAAACAGTCCACACAGTGCTATCTTGCCATAAGTTATTTTCTGGTCAGCTTGCTTATTTCAGTGCCTCATTATTCATAGTCAAAATTTCAGCCAAACTAAGAACAAGCACATATGTAACACAGAAAAAAAATCCTGGCATCCATTCAAATTAGTAATAACATTTTGAACATTTGTTATTGAAGTTTGTTTAAATCCTTCCATCTTAAAGTGTGTAACAAGGCAACTTGTCCTATGCATCATCATGAGATCTTCCATTATCCAATCATGTATCAAGAAAACATGAAAAAGTCATATTAGAATAGCATCTGTTAATGTGTTTAAAGTTCTGCAGTTACTCAAGCTGATACTGAACACAAACAGAGTCCACTAGATGGCATATAGCAATAAATTCATGATAAAAAACCATAATGAAGCCCCTGATATCTGTTATGGATATTCACTGATTTATGATAAAAATCACGCAGTGAGAGAACAAATTTCTGTTTACTGAAATATTAATAAATTTTAGCCATGTTTTTCGCATACATACCAAGTATTATAAAGGGAAATGTTAAGGATACAAGCTTACATAAGGAAGTCAGGTAACATTAATATGAAAGTTATAAATACAATCCTAAATCTACCCTTTAAGGTTACTTATTCTGGTACAACATTACAACATAATCACACTACTTCAAAAATAATAAAAGACAATAATTTAGTTTTTTATATGTAGCTGTCTTCACAGAAAAGAAAGTAAGACTTTTTTTTTGTTTTCATATTCAAATTGACCACGTGTCATTTTTGCTAACAACTGTTAACAAAACATCTTTAAGATCAAGACCTAGCCTGGAAGATTTCTTCAGCCCTCAGAAACCTCTCCTGGTCACCACAGCCTTTCAAAGTCAATTGCTAATGGCCTTGCAAGGACATCAGCCTCCTCCCTCAACACTCGTGACTGCATCCCATCAGATCCCTTGGACTTTCGTACATCCATTGGTTTTACATGTCTTTTGATTTGATCCTTCTCTACCAAGGGTAAGTCTTCCTTGCTCAGGAGTTTCCTGCTGATCTCTGGGGGCCTGGGATTCCTGAGGGCAAAACCCTAGCAGTAAAGACCTTTCACAGTTTAACCTCAGCTGGCAACTAAGCCCCACGCAGCTGCTGGCTCACTCCCCCCGTGTTGGGCTGCGGGGAGAGAATCAGAAGACTAAAAGTGAGAAAACTGGTGGGTTGAGATAAAGACAGTTTAATAGGCAAAGCAAAAGCTGGACATGCAAGCAAAGCAAAACAAGGAATTCATTCACTGCTTCTCATGGGCACGGCCGTTCAGCCATCTCCACGACAGCAGGGCTCCATCATGCTTAACAGTGATTTGGGAGGACAAAAACTGTCACTCCAAACATGCCCTCCTCCTTCCTTCCTTCTCCCCCAGCTTTCCATGCCGAGCGTGACGCCGCATGGGATGGGATGTCCCTTTGGTCCGTGGGGCTCAGCTGTCCCGGTTGTGTCCCCTGCCAGCCCCTGGTGCCCCCCAGCCTGCTGGCTGGTGGGGTGGGCGAGGAGCAGGAAAGCCCTCGGTGCTGGGCAAGCATTGCTTGGCAGTAACAAAAACATTCCTGAATTATCAGCACTGTTTTCAGCAGAAATGCAACACATAGCCCCATACTAGCTAGTGCGAAAAAAATTAAGTCTATCTCAACTAAAACCAGCACAAGACCAAGGAGAAGGCAGCACTGAATACCTCGGCCTTTTCCATGTCCTTTGTCGCCGTGTCTCCTGCCCCATTCCGCAGAGGGCCCATGTTTTCTCTAATCTTCCTGTTGCTGATGTCTGTATGTCTAAAGAAGCCCTTCACATCCCTCCCAAGTTTAAATTTGAAGTGAACTTTGGCTTTCCTGACTCTGTTCCTGCACACTCAGGGGAAATGAGGAAAAGAAAACCAACTCTTTGTGTAACTAGCTTAAACATCGAGTAGTGCGTTGGGGTTTTTTTTCATTTTATTACTTCTATATTTTCTTACAAACTTGTAATATTTTTTTTTATTCTGAATGTTATGAGCAACTGCTTTTATGTGCTTGTAATCTTATTCAGGCTCAATCCAATGTGATTTAGGGTAACTACGTAACAGCATCCATCACCTCAGGTCATGACAGGTCTATAAAGCAAGACCCTGGGGCTCTTTACCAGTAGCCCCAGTTCCCCAGCTTATCCTCCACTGTTTCCAAAAGGTAGGTTTACAGCTTTTCTTCTCAGGCCAAGGAGAGAACAGCCACTGCAGGAGTCAGGACAAGCAAAAACTTTCAATACTGTTTACACTAAAGTCCCTGGAACACAGGAAGGTGTTGGGATACTGCAGGAGTCATAGATGTCAGGTACATATTCTGCACTTGTGAGGCATGCTTTTTGGGCTTCACTGAAATTTCTGTTTTCTATACTTACACTCCACCTTGGTTCAGCACTTTTATGCCTATACACTATTCTTTTACATTCTATTGATACTATCGGTTACAGTATTAGAGTCAATACAGAGCCTGTTCCAGAAATAGGGACCAGGATGCTCGTGAAAATGTTTGTTAACCAGAGAGATGCTAACTGAAACTTTAATAACGTTAGATGATGCTTTTTCAGAGTGTGCAGCTTCACTTCTACTTTTAAATGGTTTCTGTAGCTGAACCTGACAGTTATAAAGCCACGGATTTCCAAAGAGAAATTTATTTCCAGGAAGCTGAAACAGCTTTTTGACCAAAGCTAAATTATCCTTTTCCCTATACATGTATATCTACTCCATATATACACACACATATTCCATACATTCCACATATGTTTAATTCAAATATGTATATGTATTAAAATGTATCGTATATTCTGTTTACATAGACATGTTTACATATATATGTGTTTTCATATCCTGGTGCACAGGAGGAATCAAAGATCAGGAAATATATTTAAAATCCAAGATGATGTCCTTTGCAGACAGTGGGGAAAAAGCCTTTTGCATAAAGGAATAATATGAAGCAGATCATTTCTCCTCAGCATAGCGTTTCATGGTAGTTGTAAGTTTTTCTTTTTGGCTTTTCAATTAGACTGTTCCACAAATCAGAGCTTATTGCTGGGTAGTAATTAACAGACCCCAGCACTAGACAATAAGTACTGGTAGCAGTAAAACTATTACACAGTTTGGGACAGAAAGTAGAATAGTCTTTCAAATTATCTTCTATGTCTTTGTTTCTTTTGTTGCCATGTTTCTAGTTGTGCAGACACACCAAGCTTTTGTAGTCTTTCATGGATGTTTAATTAGCTGTTCTATGTACTCTGCAAAGCCATTCTCTGTATGCTTCCTGTGCATGCTTCCTTATATGCTGCACATACACATTCCCTTCCCTGTACATGTGCATTCCCAGAACAATTTCTCTGCATGCTTTCACATGCATACTCCTTATGTACCTTATGTTGAAGTGTTCTTTTACATGCTACTTAAAACTTTTCAGCAAAGAAACACTGAAGATGTGGCAACAGCATGAATTTTCTTGTGAGGAGTAAGTCAGATTTAGTACCTTTGCATTAGTTGTTCAGGCTTAGTTTTCATAAATGCCCAAATCACAACTGATTTTTTTTGTTTAATACCTTCTTGATCTCTACTTACACAACTTCAACATTAATTTAAGCTTCTGAGAAGTGTCAATCTCTTTGACTAATTAAATTAAAACCTATTTGAAACTGAATATTTTGGGGCCATAAACTTTTCCAAAATTATTGTAAAAAAATAACACATGGCTGAGCTGTCTGTTCTGCCTCTAATGTGCTGATCTCAAAGATTGTGCCTATGCAAGCAAATTATTATATAGTGAAACATAGCTTTTCATAACTGTGTATCCATAGGCTAGTCCAGTTAAGAGCAACTGTGGGACATGTATTTATAAGATATAAAAATGTTAGTGTGTATAATTTTTTCCTTCTAATACAATTTTAAAACAAAAGCTGTTTCACAGCTAATTGAATGTAAAGGAAAAAAACAGATGTTACTCTATTGAATTACCTGTTTTAATCTTTACTGATAAATATGTTATTTTATTAAAATCTTACTGGAATACTAGATGATTTTGACCTGTATTGATCTGTACACTATCTGTACTGATACCCCACAAATGGCCTGAAGTTTTTTCAAGGGTTTGTTTTGATTTGATTGTATATTTTAATGTTTAAGCAGCAGGTTCATTTGTTAGCAGAAAAAACATGTTTGGCATTTCAACTTGAAAATTAAAATTCACTCTGATACAACTTGAATGCTGGGTTCACAGCACAAGAGGGCCGAAAATAATGTTTAAGTGTTCCTATAAAGGACAGGGTATTTGGGAAAATCAAAACCTTACCAATCATTTGTATGCTACACTAACTGGGAGCACATGAAACATGATGAGAGAGAGTGTGAGAGAATGCTAGTCTTTCTATATGCCTCTATAAAAATAAGAATTAATACAATCAAAAATGCCCCTGGAAAAGTCACTATGTATACACACTTACTTTTAAAGAAAAAGTTTTGTTCTCTGACAGAACGGAATACCCTTAACGTATGATAATGGGCTTTGATACACTAGGCTAAACTGTAAAGTCATAACACAGAATTCCAATACTATCAGAAGTTCTGAAATCTTTCTAAAATCCCCTTAAAAACAATTGAATTTTTTAAAAAAAAGTCAATCAGAAAAGACTTTTAACAAATGTTCCTAAAGCTCCTGGAAGAAACAGGAGAGGTGTTAGAGAGCTAGCATATTGGGAAGCCCGGAGATCCTGGAATCTGAGAAAGCTGAAGACAACGTAGTCTACAGACTTCCTTAAAACCTCATTATCACCTAGCAATTTTTGTGAAATATTTCATATAAAGAACACTGGTGGATCAGATTCAATACTGAATGTATAGAGACTACTATAAGACTTCTCAATTTTTAAAAATTAAGTAGAAATCACCAATCCCTTTAAGGTACTCTAACAAATCAAAATGAAAGTAGCTTCAAGTTAATTTAGACAGTAAAGAAAGGACACCGAGAGTTAATATTCCAAACAGAAAATATCCTCCCATATCTTCAATAATAAACCTGTATCCCTATGCACCTCTCAATATATTCCACTTTTACAAAGGTCTACACCTGCCCTGGCACAGCAAAATTCATGCAGAATTATCCATGCTGTAGGCAGTAGACATTGAGATCTTGCTTCTGTGATACTAAGTTTGAAAACTGAAAGACAAAACTACAAAGTATATGAGACCTCATTTTCTCTCTGCTCTACATTCTTCCTCTTTATTCTATCTCTTTGCTGTATGGACCTTGATAGCTCTGACTGTGTGCCGTGGTTCATGTGTGGCCTCATGACACAAAAACGATGAATGAGGAGCAAGCAGAAACATCTAGCAGATCCTGGGGCTGCTCCTGAGATATGTTTTAAAGCCTTTAAGAAAGTAAAATTAATACGAAAAGTCGAGATAAGTTGACAATACACAACCATCCTGAACTCTCCAACTTACCCATCTGCCTTCTATAATTCTCGCATATAAATTTTCTCTTTTCATTTAATACCCTAAATAATATTACTTTACTAGATGTATACAAGCCAATCAATTTTCCTTCAGCTGTGGTTTTGGGATTAACAATAATGAAAAAAGGTAAAAAACCAGAAAATCTCAATAACAGTTCCAGCTCACCAAAGAATTGCTTGATGGGCAGTATATAGAACATTACTATGGACTTGTACTCCCTTTTCTGGTTCTTGAAGCACATTGATCATAATATTGTGCCTTAAAAAGTAAAATCAATCTCAAGACATGAAAATATCCTACATAACCTGTCTAGTTTAATTTGATTCACTTTTATTGGTAAACTTATACATCCTATAGCAGCTTTGAGCAAAAGGTTTGTTTTCAGGATATTGATACTAGGTTTTTAAAAACTCAGACCCACCACCCTAGTTCTTTCAGGTATATAAGCCTTCTAAGTATTGCTGGGGTCAAATAAGTTGTGTCTGCTCCAATAAGTTAATAACATTAATTTCAGCACTTTGCAAGTTTCTTAAGCTGAAAACAAAAAGAATAGGAGGGAAGCACTTTGGTTCTCAAATTTCGAACGTTATAAACCTCTCTTTCTGCACAAAAAGAAGAGCATCTGAGTATGGCATATTAACAGAACTTAATACTGGACATTAAACTATTTTGACAATTGAAGAAGCAACAAACAATGTAGCACAGAAAAAATATTATGAATATATAATTCCAATATATAATACAGTGTAGAAAATACTTTAAAATACATATTGTAGTTATCAGGATAGTTTGCTTCACATTTTGCATATTTAGAAGGCTGAAACATTGCTTTGTGTTCATGATTCATGAGATCTGCTGGAAGTAAATAGGCTCCTTAACATCTCTTTCTTTCCACAGTAGGACATACTTGACAAGTGTCAGAATGACATAATGCGAGCTATATTGTAATGCAGTGTAGACACTGATCACTCAAGAGAGCTTGACTTCCATCACAATGCATTACTAAACTGATACCACAACAAACATGGTGAGTTTTTGGCACTAAAACACTTTTTCTGGTAGAGGTGATGGACAGCACAGATGTAAAAAACATAAAAATTATTCTCATAAAATAGGTAAGACAGTTATTTGACTTTCTTAGTGATGCTGGCCAAAGATAAAGCACTACAAAAAACTGCTGGGAAGAAGATGATGCACTGCAGGTCTGCAGTTCCCAATCATATATATCACATAAATGAACCACTTTCAATCAGGGACTAAGTTGAACACTACGCAGCTACAGAAGCTGAAGATGCTAATGAAGTGCCGAGTCATCGCAATATCAAAACTCAGAGAACTCACTCATGTCTATGGCAAAAAATATTCTGTTCTGACTAACAATACACCATAGATTTCATTTTCAAGGGTGTCCTTGTTGAAATTTCTCTTCTTTTCAATTGCCCATCAGCTGTGTCTGAAATGTCTCACTATATAAGTATTTACTAAGTTCTTAGGACAGACTGCTCCCTGAAATGGGGAACTGTGCTGGGGAAACAGAGAATAGCAATATTTGTTTACACTTGCTACAAACCATTTTGTTAGTCCTGTGCAAACATTGTTCCTAATGTGATCACAGTCTGCCAAATGAAGCACTACATCCAGGCTCATTAGGTAAAACCCAGTTTCTTCCTCAGGCAATACAATGAACAGCTTCATTTGTTGCCAGGTTACTCCATCTCTAATTTCTTTTGCCAAAGGAAGTTGGAATTGGCATACATCTGAAGATGCCACAATGAAAATGGGTTGGCACAATTTTGTTGAGAAATTACTCCTCATTTATGACAAATTTACAAGTCAACACGGTGAGTAGTGGCTTGAAACAGCTACGTTTCTGATATGTTTCTGCCTAGAACTGGTATGTGGCTTCTCAGGATGCTCCACAAAACACCCTAGCCCCACTGAGGTGCATGCGTTAAGAATGGAGGGGAACACAGACAATTTTCTGAGACTTTAATTAAATTACTTCTACTGAATTAATAAGATTAATTAAGAGCACTAATTTTGAATGGCAACAGGCCCCATCAGAACAGTACCCTGGTAAAGTCATAAAAGATCCAATCCATTCCAGCGGTATTAGTGGTACCAGAAAAGCACCTTTGAAAACTGCTACTTTCAAAAATAATGTAACTCTAGAAAAGTATGTAAAACTTTGGATTGAGAGGCAATCTTTGGAAAAATGTTACATTTGATTCTGGCTTTCTTTTTCTACAGACGCTATTTTTGGTACAAAGAGCTCTTTCTATTGCAGAAGATATATCTCAGACCCTTTGACCTTGGCAGACAGTAGTAGAAAAAACAGCACACGCACTTTTTTTTTTTTTTTTAAAAAAAAAAAAAAACTTAGCAAACTAGGAACATACAACAGGGATATGAGTAAGCAGGCAACAAAGGTATGTTTTCAACTTCCTAAAGATACGGAAACTAGATCTACTTCGTTAAAAGCGAGCTGTTCCTTTATATTCTTCCTTCCTATCCTGGCCACGGGCAAAGTTGCATTATTATCCTATGAGTCATTCTTTCTTCAAAATATCTCTCTGGGTAGTACTTGTTAATTAAACTTTCTCATCCTCTTTCTCTCTTACAGTTGTTGGCAATAGTCTTGTATTCTTTCTTTTGAATAGACATCTATATGTAATCTCCCATTATTAGAGTAGTAGGAAGGAACTGACTTTTACCATGTGTGCCTGTTGAGCACACAATTACTAATTATATCAAGTATGCCTTGTGAGTGCTACTGGTGATTTAAATAGTACATTTTCTTCATCTCTTTAGGACAATGTCATCTATTGTACAATGTTTCTGTCTGATTCTTTGGTGGCATTTTAGCTACTGAACTTGAAAAGTTCTTCAGTTTCATAAAGAAAAATGTGGAACTTGTCCCTTTTCTATGGATGTGACTCTGCAGTAGCTAAACCAGCCTGCTGTTCAGAAATGCAGAGTAGGAAATAAAATGTCATTTGAGTATGTGCGGTAATAATAGCCTGGTAGCAATGCCATACTCATCAAAGTTGTATCTAGTATCATTAGTACCGATTTCTTAATTTCATTTTTTTATGAAATGATAGGAAAGCATTTTTCACAGAAACTAGGTTTCACTCCCAGCCATACAAACATACATATATATTTTATGAGTCTGTCCTACAAAATATATAGAGAAGTAACTGAGCATGAATTAATCACCTGAATACAAATGAAAGGATAATAGAGTTGTTGTTTATGCTCAGTGAAACAAATTCACAGGATGGCTCTGTAGATGACCAAGAAGTTATAGCTTATGTCTTTACCCATAGTCATTGAGCTCATAGCTCTGAACAGAGCTATAAAGCTGTACCTCTAAGCATACGGCAGGATAGGGAAGGTAAAATATGAGTGAAGGCTAGCCAATGTATTCGGAGAGCGAGGTAAGCAGAGAGAAAGCCCAAGCAGAGTAACACCTAAAGCTCTTCAACTGAAATCAGAACTCCACTGAAGACCCTATTGTAGAAATGAATAATTAGCATGAGAAGTCTACAATTAGAACAGAATGGGAAGGTATAAGAATTCAGCAACCGATTTAACCTAGGCCAAGGAAATCCTGGAGCAAAACCAGGAAAATAATCTACCTCTTGGAAAATCAATCCACACCTCATGCAGAAAACCATCCCTTTTGCAAGCAGAGACAAAACAACACAGATTGCTGTACTCTGGGTAGCCAGGCTCTGCCTTAAAGCTGATCTGGTAAGTCACTCACAGTCCCTTCAAGACATGCATTTCTATGGCTTCAACAGTAAGATAAAGATAAGGAGAATGGGCCATTATATGTGTGATGTTTGATCTTTTTATTTCTGTCATGTATGAACATCAAAAGCATTTGTTGGGACTGCAGTTGTCAAATTGTAAGCCAGCATGTGAAAACAGCTGTCTATCCTCAGCACCAACAAACATGAATAGATCTGTCATCGTAATTACAGCTCAGAGCTGGATTGTCTTCAAATACCAACAACAGTCTGCACTGTGAGCGATGTCAAATAAGCCTGACTCAACTAGTTTAGGAACCATTTTTTTAGAGAGCATAATGATAGCCTTTCTCTCCTATGAAATGTTGCAAAAGTTTGTGTGAGGAAGTCTGTTCTCTCTCGTGTTAAATATTTCATGAATTGCTAAAAGATATCATTCTAGAAATCAAAAAAAATTTTACACATTTAATAAAATAATTATGCAGTTTATTTATGTGCATATAATTTTAACTTGATTACACTCCAACAGTCTTGTTTCCTCATTACAGCAGTAACTGTCTTCTGATATTGCTTTATGGATCTCTCACAAATGTTTATTTAGATAGATACAGTAGCTCAAGGGGGTTATAATGGAATACTGAGATTTTCATCCCAAAAGAGCAAGAAGTGAATGAGAGATGTCTGAAAGTATCTCCTGATTTAGCTGTGCCATAGACAAAAATGATTTGGGAATCTTATTAAGAATGAAATTCTATAATGTAAATATCCCACAGTCACCATAGCTGGTCAGCAGATTTAGCACAAATATTACACATCTCTGTATATCATTGACAATGCAAAAAGGAAAAAGGCTTGTTTGATGAAAAGAGCTAGAGACAATCATTTCCCTTGGGACGCAGAAGCAGGAACCAAAAAAAATGACAATTTGAATCAATTCCCAGGCTCTCTTCTGAACCAAACTTATGCAACTGACCTGTGTACTGACTTTCCTCAGCCAAGTAGATTACAGTCTTCAAATGTGCAGATTATAAACTGCCATTTTGAAATTAAAACTTGTAATATTTGTTCTCTGAGGGTGAGTCTGGATATTATTACTTAGTCAATGCTCAGTAGCAGGTAAGCCAGGATACTCTGCTTTCCTATCATACATTACTCCTATTCCTGAATTATTTTAAATATCATAACAGTCTAGCATATAATCAAAGTACAAAAGCATTCCAGTAAAGTAAAACCATTAAGCAACTGGAATTTCAGGTCACTGGTGCTGTTATCCATATAAATCAAACTGGTTGTAGAGAGGCAAAGACTTCTGACTATCAAAATCTTCTAGCCTGAGGGTTTGCACTTACCTGACACTAAGCTTTGTTAAATGTGCACTTTCATGGCACATGGTGGTATTTTCAATGTGGAAAGTATACTACTTTTGAATTACTATATAGAGTCATAATCTAAAAGAAGTAGCCATATTTCTTAAAAAAGGAAGCAGGAGAGAAAGAGAATGTAAGAAAGGTAAAGGGAGGGATCTACAGTTGGCTCTCAATTTAGTAAAAAAAAGGGGGGGGGGGGCGGGAATTTGAAGTCCATCGTCACATGACCTAGATACTAAACTCCTTGCCAGATTTGAGCCTATACTTGAAGTTAACAATATAAAAAATGTGCAGCCACAACATTTTAGAATCATTCAGGTTAGAAGGGAACTCGGCAGCTCTTCTGGCCTATCCTCCTGCTCAAAGTCCAAGGCATATCTCTTAGTCTGATTCTATTTTTATGCATGTGCATGCTCCTGAAAACAAAGTATGTTCTGTGGAAATTTTTAATTAGAAAATGCATTGTCTTTATATTCTGAATATTTTTTCACTTAAAATCATCCAAAGCAGCTCAGTGAAAGCATTTGTAAAGGTCTTAAGAGTCAGACATTGTGCAGTAATACACTTAAATTGAAAAATACTGGTAACAAGCTGATAGTTACTAGTGGAGTAAATGAGGGACACTGACAAAATTTGGCGATGATTCCTCTATTAGCTGCAGGTTGCAGAGTATGAGTTTAAGCCTAAATTCAATATTATTGTCATTTCCCTTTCCAACCCTCTCCCCCTTCCAAGCCCAGCTGTATATGCTGGTCCCTGGTCATGGGAACCAAAGACAGGAAAGCTGTTGGCCACTTCATTTTGCTTGTATAATACCAGTAAAGGGTTTCGCCCTTTGCCACGACTCTCAGGAAAACGTGAGCACAGTTTGGTGCTTGTAAATACAAATATGACTGCACACACAGAGGGACACACATACACATTACGTTGCATAATGCAACATAGTAAACGTGGCATAAGTCATTAGCTTAAATTCAGCTGAGCATTAAAAACACAAGTGAACAAGATGTGAATCTAAATATAGCTCATTGTGCTTTTCAGGAGTGATTTGCAGCATCACAGTGCATATGTAGATTGTATCAGAGAATTAACTGGAGCTTCTAAGTGCTGAGAAAACCATGCAATAACAACGTAAAAAAAAAGGAATAGCAGCAGCATGAAATGTGCATGTTAGTTGGCAATTTGAATCATGAAAGAATTAATTGTCATTAATTGTTACTAATTCTTGTTTAAGCTGCTGCCAATCCAATTCATACTAAAGATCCATGAGATGACAGGAGTTAGTTCGCATTTCTAAAAGCCATTTTTTGTTTCTGGAAAATCTGGGATCTCAGAAACATAAACCAAAATATAATCTCAGCAGGGTTTACACACTTTCTTTTTCAAGGTTTCTTCATAATTTATAGGTTAGATACAGATAATCAGCTTGTCCCAGTTCAAGATCTACTTCCAAATGATTATGCAAATTGTGTGACCCAAGCAATGATGTTTTCTATGAAATATTTACTCCCTGTGTACCTTTAGGGTACTCTAGAACTACAGTGATCAAGGGAAAGTGATAATTTTTTAGGCTTGTTTTCCAGAATAGAGAACATACATTTCAGAGGCATTCACATATAACACAGTATTGTTCCCCATGACTAAGGCTCGCAGAATCTCTTTCAAATTTCATACAGGCCTATGTGAGGAAAGTGCAAGGAACAGAGAATAAAATAAGACGCTATCCTATCAGTGGTGATGTCAAAGTCAAAATGTATCATGTTATTTGTAGGCATGAAGCTGAGCCAAGGGAAGACCTTTGAGAACCAAAAAAACCCCTATTGTTTGAGATATAATAGGCCACAATCTCCACTTCTGATGATGTAACCCAACAAGAACAGATAGATATCCCCGAGAAAGAACCTCCAAAACCCACTCAAGTTTCGTGTCAGCCTGTAGAAAGAAGAGAGAGGCTATGTTTCAATTCCATCCTGACTAGATGGTGAATACGTCTGTAACAGCTGCTAAAATTACTTAGATATTCCCTTTAATCACACGCACACTAATGTAATTAAAGCTGCAAAACCAGTGAAAAATTAAAGGCTTGTCTAAAGAAGTGGTGATTCACAGAGTTGAATACACAAAACCTGGTTTGAGTCTGAGTCATGTGGAGCTCAGCGTACTACTGACTTTTGCCAAAGGCAATTGTAATAATGTTGAAAAAGATTAAAATTTTAAATATGATTAAACTCATTAAGAACTTGTTTTGAAGCTTAAGTGGATATGGCAGTAGAGAAGAGGCTTGGATGCAACTGTGAATCATGCCAATTTCACTTTGAAAAACTGCTCTCCAAACACTTGAGTTTTACTTTGTGGTTAGGAAAATGAGCTAAACTGGTTTCCCAATGCAGTATGTAAAAGTGAGAAAGTTCACTGACCCATAAATGCTGTTTGCTATAGCGCCTTTGCAAGTCCTATCTCCTGCCAACCATGTAATAACCTGAGACTATATTTGAAACTGATAAGGAATGAAACTAAGGAGGAATGGTTGGACAAATTAAATATGAAGCTTTTCAGTTTAAAAAGTTGTCAGAAGCTTGTCAATAGGGATTTAAATATGTGGGATGAGCCACATTCTGGAAACATCATTTTCTCATCACTTTCTATACAGCTTATTTAGATTATGCAACGACTTCTAGGTGTTTATAAATAGATGTGAGGATTCCCACTTACAGAAAATAGAAGACAATTAGAAAATGAGAGCAAAGGATCACTTCTTATTTGTAAGAAACACCATTGTGACTCTGTATTAGAGTTTCTGCTTCCCTTGATAGGGCTCTTGTCTAAACAATTCTAGTTTTCCTGATTTTTGGTACAAAGCTTGTGAATTACTCAGAATTGTTCATTTCCCCTCTGCTGCTGAAGGAGCAGAAGCTACCAATTGTCCTTAATTAAAATGGTCTACATGTGCCTGTAATATATACAACTTCATTTGAGGCTTCCACTAATCAAGCTGCTCACTGTCATTTATTTCCAAAAAAAAAAAAAAAAAAAATCAAATAAGATATGTATTTCCTCACACAACTGACAAAGGAAGCCTTTTTTAAACAAAGATTAGAAATAACCAGTTACTTTCCTAAGCCAAACAGTAAAAAAGCAGCATCACAAAACAACTCAGTCATTTTTTTTCTTCATGAAGATGTCTGTTAGCAAGGACTCATTGTTTTTTGTAGTGCTTTGTTTTCTCAGGGAACTGAAAATTCAACAGTTTCTCTGGAATGCTTGGTGTTTCTTCATTACTTAAAAATGAAGGAAAATATACAGCTCAGCAAATTTCATCAAGTCATCAGAAAGATCAGTTTGTTGTTTTGACAATCTAATATAATTTCTTCTAGAAATAAAATCAGAAAATAAGCAGCGGTCCTCACATTTTACACTTCAAATTATCAATACACCTGTAAACTTGTTATTCTGACCTTTCAAGTCTGACCTCAATAATTATTGCTAGAGGGTAGCCTTTATTTTCACTGAGCATATTAGTGAATCTCTCAGCAGGTGAAACGCCTCTTTTCAGAAGCCCACCCTGTTATAAGAGACATTTAAATACTATATACATTCCCAGGGTTGTGTTTTGTTTTGTTTTTAAATGAACCCTAGATTAATAGGGCAACAGTTCACAACATATTTACAGAGCCAAAACTTTGTGCTAGCACTGAACTGAAAAACACCAAGTTCATACCACTCTTTTGCAAAACAAAATTGATATAGATTTCTAGCTCTGAGACTTTTTAAACTCTAAAGATTTTATATCTGCACATTCTTAACTTAGGGTTCATTATACAATTCCTAAAAAGTTCTGACCTAACAAAGTGTGGTGAAAAATGTGGTTAACAATTAACCATTTTGTATAACACTAGGGAAACTTTTTACACTAAACTGAGTGAGTTTTGATTTAATTAATTATTCTTTCATGGGTTTCATTGGAAATCAAATAAACACCACAGCAGAAAAGCATATCCAGCAATCAAATCTCCAGTTGATTTTTAAGCAATAAGACCTAGTGTAAGACAGAATATTATTAGTATTTTAGTCATTTTTTTTCCAGCTCAGTTCGATTTTACCTGTAGTTAAAGTGTCCCATGAGTTTCAGTAGTTACAATGGACTTCCAGTGAAGGAATGAAATACAATTAACTTTAAGCATGTATTGCCAGATTGGGGCCTGAAAATGCAAACATAAATCAAAAGTTAATAGTTCTGTCCAATTCTCTCTGGGATGGCACTTTCAAAGAAAATGTTCAAACTAGTGTACTTTACCTAAATAACTGTTTAACCACCAATAAACAACAATTTGTTACATAGAATAGACTCAAAACAGAGTATTGCACTGATGCCAAACAAGTTGCACTCACCTGCAAAGGAAACTTTCAACTTTCACATACAGTGAAAATCAGTGCTAAAATCTTTAAAATGAAGCATTGGAAAAGATGCTTACTTGCACCAGGTCATTTAGCTTTGCAACAAGCCCCGGGATTCCTAAATATCTTAAGGACAAAACTCCACCATCTTGCAAACAGATACTAAAAAGATAACATGCCAACATGCCTTTTCTTTTTCATGTGATAAATCAGTGCTAAGACAATTGATTATTTCTGAATCACAGAATATCATAGTAACAACATGCACTATTTATTGTCACCTCTGGAATTTTTCTCTGGTGAAAACAAGCTTTGAAAAGAAAGTATTCTCTTCACTTTCCCAGATGCATTCCTACACCTACTTGCTCCTCCACAATCCAAATTATTTATGATAAGTGCAATGAGGCAGTATTCTTCTATACTTTACTGGGAAAGGGTTGGAAGTAGAAGCAACTTCTTGGAGTGAAACTATTTCTTAGCATTTTTGTATAATTATATAACAAATCCTGAACTACCCCTTTTGCAGAGTCATACGGGCATCTCCTGTCAATCTGTCACCTGTATTCAGAAACAAGATATTCACGTACCCCAGGCCTCTGAAAACAGTTGAGGGTGGTTCTTCATTTTTGCTTTGTGTAAAATCAAAACAGTAATAATCAAAACCTGATGACTTAAGACATACCATGGTACTAACACACAGTGTGCATACATAGGCTTTCTTTTTGTTGCTCCCAGGACTGTTCTTTTACACAAAATCTCTGCTTAATGCCAGTAGAGATTAATCCTGAAAGCAGATATGGCACCCAGTCTCTTTTCTCCAAGCAAATGTTCTCAGCACTGCGCTAAGCAGACAGTCTCCTTTTTGAATACTTATTCTCTCTCATTTTCCCTCACAATAAAAAGAGGTCTTCAATTATAGATCATCAGCATGATGCAGGAGGGTGCTGCTGTTCAAAAGAGACAACAACCAAGTTCTGGCTGCCTGCTTTCCAGAAGCTGAACATCTAGATCTGAAGTAAAAATTACACCCAGATAACTTTCTACCTGAATGAGCGTACCAAACAACAGACTTACAAATCAAGGATCATCAGCTTAGAAAAAGGAAAAGCTGTGAAAAGAACTCAGTTCTTTGAAAGAAAATGGCTAGCATTTTACTGTTTGTATAATTTTACACTGTATAATCCTCCTTGAAGCGCTGACAGAAATGCCACTAAGACGAAGGAGATTTCAGAATCTACTCTGCCCTTCATATTTCCTTTACTAGTTGGAGCATGTCCCACACTGTAATTCTGCCTAATCTTGTGCTATGAAGCAAAATATAGCTTTCTGCATTCCATTTACACCTAAAGGTTAGGGGCTGCAGCCTTTAAGTGCTTAAATACTTCTCTATTTTGGTTGCCATTCTGTAAATAATTCAGTCTTGCTTATACTTTTTATCTTTTCTGATTCCACCTACATAATTTCTGTTGGTCAGGTACTGACCATTACTACATGCTCATAACTATGCATTTATAGGCACTGCTACAATACAGATAATACAACTAGAAAAATAATAAACAGTTGTTAGTGAATGAATGGTGTTCTGTAACAATGCCAAAGTCTACCCTATCAGGCACAAAGCTTGAATCATTTTCATATTAAATCTGACATTCTCTTGCCCATTGCAGTGAAGGATTTGTTTTTCTTACCTGCTCTCCAGTCCAACAGAGAGCTTAGGAAGGGTATGCAGCACATGATACTGTGATAAAGATAAGAAGGAGGAATACATCAATGGAATCAGACGTAAAAGTAAGTCATGGTGCTGATTCCCATCATAGATGCCAACAACTCAAAAAGTTGCAGTTCATGAGTTTGTAAAAAAAGTTGTCTATTCCACAAGCTGTTTTGGCCCCTACCTCATGGCTGCATGACAGTAATTTAGTAATTCTTGATGTGAAAGTTTGTCAGATGCATATTCCAGGCAATACCTCCTCCCCCTCGTTGAATCATACAGGCTGTGTCCTAATCAAATTATATTTTTGAAGTGTTTCCTCACTGAATCCCACAAGATTGTTTCTCATATTTTCCCCCACACCTGCTTTTTAAACTAACTATCCTGAGGCTGCCAGCAGAGCCTTCTTTCTTCTCTCTCCCCCTACACCCCACTTTCCTTTATTTGGAGTGGGGAAGGAAAGGAGGAAGAGTCGTGGAGTTAGGTTCATCATTTTTCAGTCCTTCACAATCCACCCTGTCAGCTGATAATATCTATCAGGAATACGGAGACTTATTTCGTCTTTTCAGGCTTATGCCTATTTTTTTCCCCATATAGCTGAGAAGTAGGAGGTGTCGTCTATTAATGTCAGGAAAACACTTGTGTTCAGATCTGTTGTGACCCATTAGGTGGACCATCACTGACCTTCCCTAGTATTTATGAGGAGGCTCATTGACCTCTTCCAGCAAATACAATTAGATGTTCTTCCTTAAAGGTCAGGGACAGAGGGCTTGCTGGAGAGAAGCACAGTAGTGATATAGAATCTTTCACCTAAAGTTGCTGCCATTTGCTTCCTCATCATTACTCAGTGATGATGCACAAGAAGAAAGCATTACATCCTTGGCTGTGCACTGGTTACCTCTGCTTATCACAACTCAGTAACATCATACCATAAAGTTCTTTATTTACAATGGACTCACTGTTGTCTTTTGAATTATTTCCAGTTGTATTCCAGGAGTTGTTCTCTGTGCATCATAACTGTGTACCACCTGTTTCCTCAAACTGACTTGCAAGGGGACATTTATTTCACTTGTGCCTGGTCATTCTAAAACAGGCATCATTGCTGGGCTACAGCCTAGCGCTTTTCAGAACGTTTTCTGATGTTCTAGCAATATAAAGCAGTTGATAGCAGCTGGTTTTGCAGATCTGCATCTATAGTCCTCCCATAGTTCCTGGTGAAAAAGTACAAGGTGGAACAGGGTCACAGGAAGAGATGATTAGGGAAGGCTGAAATGCAGCTGTAGAGGTAACAGTTGTGTGGGATCTGGTACATAAACACATGTGTAATTTGGGTAGAACACATCCACGACATTGAACACAGTGGGAAGAAAGTATTGCCTGTCCTCCAGAACCATGTAGCAGAGGGAACCAGTGACCCATGTACAAGTTCAGGCAAAGTTACTAATGCTTTTATTAATACTTGGGCTTGAAGTATTTTTATAGAATCATAGAATGCTTTGGCTTGTAAGGGATCTTAAAGACCATCTCGTTCCAACCCCTCTGCCATGGGCAGGGACACCTTCCACTAGACCAGGTTGCTCAAAGCCTCATCTAACCTAGTCTTGAACACTGCCAGGGATGGGGCATCCGCAACCTGTTCCAGTGTTCCATCACCCTCACCGTAAATAATTTCTTCCTAATAGCTAATCAAAATCTACTCTTTTTTAGTTTAAAACCATTACCCCTTGTCCTATCGCTACAGGCCCTACTAAAAAGCCTGTCCCCATTTTTCTCATGAGCCCCCTTTAGGTACTGGAAGGCTGCTATAAGGTCTCCAAGGAGCCTTTTCTTCTCCAAGATGAACAACCCCAACTTTCTCAGCCAGCTCTCATTTCCAGCAGGTCTCATGCCCTGGGAAAATCAAAGACAGTATCTATGGAGTAATTCCCTAGCATAGCACTGATCACAACCAGTCTCTTAGTAAACATGCCTGATACCACCTATTACTACTGAAGGCTGGTTTGCAGCTGCCACTTCAGCTCAGTCTGGCTCCACCTCCTCCTCATTCTCATCATAGATTAGTATTACTTATCACCATACAAATGATAGGTTGTGTTGTGCCAAGGAATCATGAAGCCTTAGCTCTTCCACTTATACTCTTAGCAATAATGGGATGTCAAAGGCGAGGTGTAAACCAGTTATTTCCTAAGCACAAATACAACAAGTTATCTGAAAACCCTAATTGTCATAGATCACATGAAAACAATCCCATTCTATTGGCACAAGTAAACAGTCTCTCTGTGACAAAGAATATAAATAAAGGAAGAAAGGTATGCAGTGCATGGAGGACACTGAAGATGGACTGCCAGCTTCATTGAAAACTTCACATATTCTTTGAAAACAAGCTGTGCATAAACTGAAGCAGCCTGGGGATTTAATTGCCACATTTATTTTTAAAAGAATCTCTATCTCAGATGACATATGAGACACAACATAATGTCGATCATTATTTCAAGCCAAAGGAACTAGATTTTAATAGGAGTTGGCCAGGGAAAGATGGAAAGGGGTTTTGAACACATTCTGAAAAGTTTCTGCTACATAGATATATATGGCAGAAAGCACATAAATCCAAATTAATTAGGTATATAAATTCCTATTCTGAACATTGAATAGAAGTCAAAATCTGCTGTGGCCTTCATTGGATGCACTCTGTATCTCCAGTGCACTTCTCTTCCCTCGTGTTCTACAGGTGTAGAGTCTGGGTTTAGGCTTGAGCAATGCAATTTTACAGGCACTATAAAACCTGCGTTACCATGGGATGGGAAACGTTTGGGGCATAGCCTGACTTTGAACAGCTAGATTCTTTGATTAAGAAGTCTTTAGGAAAACAGGTCCCTTGTAAGGACGATGCAAGAATCAGAAATAAGCAAAGTGTACACGTTTCATGTACGTTTTTTAGTCTTTGCACCTTCAGGGTTAAGCACGTTACTAGAGCTCGTTTGGAAGTTACGCTTTTGAGAAAGAGACTTACGGGCTTCCTGAGCGTTGAGGTTGAAATGCTAGAACTTATAAAGACTATTTTCTGATCTAGCAGCCAGTACAGGCCCCGAGTATGCTGTCCTGATTACTGGTAAGAAACAAAGTATATAGGTCAATGAAAATAAGTCAAACCAAACATTTGTCTGGACATGATGGATGGCACTTGGGAACGCTCAGCTAGAACTGTGGCATAGCCTTGGAATGAAATTCAGTCTATCCAGGGCACTACCTGAAACTATCTGCACAAGAGGATAACAGTATTTTTCTCCTTCGCTGGAGGTTTTTGGAGATAAAAATCCAAGAGTGATACCAAGGTGTTCCTATGACAAGGCAACAATTACCAAATTCTATGCATATGATAGCAATAGATGCATATCAACTGGATCTTTACCCTGGCTCAGCAGCCTAAATTAAGCTTAAATTACTGATCATTTTTCCATTTAATTTATTATATCGTCAGTATCCATCACGTATCTGGTCTTCTCTACAGCCTGTCCAGATGTACACAGTTTATCCTTATACCTGTAATAGCTCCATGTCCTTTGATCTAGTTCAGTTTTGCTGCATCTCTCCCTCAGGATATGTCTACATTATGCCTAAAACCTACCAGGGCCACCTGTATTTCCAGCTCAAACCTAGAGCAGGATAAGTACTCCTAAAAATTCCAGACAAATTCTCAGTTACCATTACTTGTATCAGGAAGACTGCAGATACCCATACATTCATCCTGGTCTTTTGTTATCAAACTGAAAGTGAAGAGAAGGAAAAGTTAGTGAGACTGATCAGTTTGCCAGCTAGATTATATTACAACTGTTCCTAAACAGCTGAAATTGTGACAGGCAAAAAAGCAGTGTCAGGAATACTAGGTGGATGCTAAAGAACCAGTTAGGCATATCCAGCTTAGATATACAGGGTCTATAAGAGGATCCGGTAGCAGGGACAGGAGCAGAGAAGAGGGGAACAGGTATTAGGGAGGCTAAACAGGGACAGGAAACTAGCTGTTTAAATAACTGTTCATTGTCAGTAATAGGAAACGAGTCACCTGGCCTATCAAAACTCCACCACAACTAACAGGCAACCAGGTAATGTGGAGAGATATTGGCAATACTTAGCCAGGTCAGCTTGGAGAAAAATCTTTGAATATCCTAAGAAGAAAATAAAGAAATCTTATGATGAAAAGATTCATATGTCTAGTTTCATTAACAAACAGTGAGTGAGAAAAAACAGGAGAGAGGATCTCTGAAGACTGTATGAGTGTACCCAGTAACAGAAATTAATAAGTGGAACATCAGCTTAAATAAGAGAATAGGAAAAAATCTAAGATAAGGCAAATTGCATAAAATCCTTATACAAAGGCTTTTTTCCTCCTGCTTCTGCCCACCTCCCTACATCACTAGCCACTGCAGATGTCATCAACAACTTTTTAACCATGTCACATGAAGCTACAAGTATATATGAAATATACTACATACCCCCAATCTAAGCATGTATGTACAGCCAAAGCTATTACAGAATACATGGGGAAGAGCAAATACTGAGAAGGTACTACTGTGCAGAAAGCCAGATTAAAAATGTGTGTTCTTGTCTCACAGTTGCCATGCTCAGTCCACTCTACTATGCTGCCTCACTCCAAGTTATTACATCATTCTATCTACCCTTGAGGCAAGCTATCTCACTGAATTACCATTTGCATATTTATATCCCATCTAAAAATACCTGTAAACATATGTATATAAATACTGTATCCCACCTGCCCATCAGCCCCAGTCACCTCCCACCTCCTGCTCACTAATAGCACAGTCCTGCATCACCTCCCACTCAGCTAAGCGATCCTGTGCTAGCTGCTTTCGACATACTCACAGCTATATATATTTATAAGCATGATAAAACCCTTCTGCAAAGTAAAGATAACATCTTTTTTGCAAGAGTTACAATGCATTTTAGAGTCACTGTGATGCTGTGGGTTTTTTACACTGTATTATGTGCTACATTTACATATACATATATGTCTGCAGTTCACCTAGTTTGGAAAAGTATATACCACTAAGACTAATAAAAGCCCCACATGTTTTATTATATATAAATATAAAAGTATATACCACATGTTAATAAAACCCAGCCATGTTTATGTAAGCAAAAGTATTTTTTCTAGCACAATAATTAAATCTTGATAATTCAGAATTACCAATAGATCTTTCAAAAACACAAACACAGTTATGTTTTCTTATACAAAGGTAGATTTCTCAGAGCAAATGTATTCTAGTATGGAAAGACAGCCTTTGGATTACTTCTGTTCTATACATTCCATATTAGTGGCTAAATGCAATCACGATTAGAAATTTCTGGTGTTACTATGCCATCTATCCATTCCTAGTACAGTGCAGATACATTCTGAATCTATCCTAGAATAATTTTCACATGAATGCAAATTTTCAGTTTTCTCTTGCTTTTTGTGTGAGGCTCTTCAATTGCACAGTATTTGATCTCACTGCAAAGAGCGTTTCATGATTCAAGCTGATTTTTGTTGCTTAATTTCATCCAACCACTAAAATAAAAATTCCCCTATCTTGGTAGTTGTTGCCCTTTTCAAGTGCATGTTAACAAATATCATA
Source organism: Falco peregrinus (assembly GCF_023634155.1). Classification (NCBI taxonomy): domain Eukaryota; kingdom Metazoa; phylum Chordata; class Aves; order Falconiformes; family Falconidae; genus Falco; species Falco peregrinus. The sequence goes on from NC_073729.1 coordinate 14,559,811, forward strand.
ACCTTTTTGCTCCATACTTTTTATTTGGCCAGGTTACACGTAACAATTTCTTTCCACAGTCAGTCAATTGCCTTAATGCCTAACTTGTCTCTAGTGGGTTGAATGAAGGCTTAATGCATTAAGGTCTAGGATGTTCCTTCAGTTCAAAGAGTTAAGCACTCCTTGTAGATTTAAAAGATGCTCATGGCTCATGGGGTATAGTTGCAAATATGAAGAAGTTTATATAACTCTCAGAGCAAGTTACACTTGAGATCCTCTTAGAAAAAATTGCAAATGCATATGGGCTACAACATTGCTGTACTACATGGATTTACTTGATGAAAAATTGTGCTCTTTATAAGAGGTTTAACAAACTCACTATGATTGGTGGAACAGCAATTGCTGCTTGCCTGGTTGACTGTCACATGAACACTACAATCAAGAGATGGCCTCACTCTCACTCAAGTCTAGAATACCTTTTTCGTATCCCCACAGTACACAAGGGGTACCCAGAATATCTCTGGAGGGTCAACATTCAAGCTCTGGACTGAGATTTTCAGATAATCAGACATTTACGTATACCTGCTAAATGGACTTTTTGGTTTTGTGACAGAGGCAGGGAGGAACTTCTTCCTCCTGTGGCCATTCCTCTGCAGCAGTGTTACTGGCAGCTTATGATGTGACATACAGCATACTCTAGGCAGGAATGACTCCTTACAAGAACAACTTCTGGCAAGCAAAAGAAAAGTTTACATAAACTTTTAACACTCTATACGTAATAACTTTAAAATATCAAAATGCTTTCTGAGAACAAGACTGGGGTTATACCAGTATCTCTCCGTCCTTAAAGAGTCAACAATAGTGTTCAGCTGAGCATTAGACAGCTAGATCTTAAAACCACCAATCAGTTGTGTTACTGTATTACTCACCAAAAACTTGTTTCCAACCAGAGAGACTAATAAAGTTTTTGTTTCATTGCAACTTTTAGGTGTCGAGATTCTAGGTATCAGAAATCACCAAGAAAGCATACAAAAAATATAATGTGACTCAAAAAAGACCATAACTCTAGTAAAAGAAGAAAAAAATATCTGTTCAGGTCCTTATTTTAATCATCTTCCCCGCTTCTCCTTAGAGCTCATCTAATTAGCTTCCATGTATAGGTGTTGAAGTATGGGCCTACAGGAAGCCAGACCTGACAAAACCAATGTATTTTCTGAAGATCTGAACCTGAATCGTAATACAGATTGTCTTACGAAGTGGCATGAAAACAAAGTACACATCCCAACGCAGGAGGCAAAAAAGTCTAGGAAGGCATTTTAATTATGGTTATGCTTTCAGTGAGCATAATAATAAGTACAGACGAGCAAGTAGGCAACAACAAAACTCATGGGGATTATTTGTAGACTGCTGTAAAGTTAAACTAATTAATTAAGTGCAATTGATATTCAGTTGCATTATCCTCAATAGGATGGAAGCAGGATTTAGTTGACATGGACATTTTTTTGAACTGCATTTCTGCATCAAAGGATCAAGACTAGTCTTACAAATTAAAAGTCATAGTTTCTCCAAACAAAGGAATTATTGCAATGCGATTAGTAAATAATGACATTTCGTTAATTTTTAGGCAAAACTGCGTTGGATCTGTTTTAGGCAAAGCGTTCACGCTAATTTAAACAAATTTCTGTATTTCACTGGCTATAGTTGTCAAACGCAGAAAAGGCAGGTTTCACAAATTGGAGATGAAGACAAAACTTACTTTTGCCACATTGCAAAACAGGCAATTTCCTGTTTACAACATTTTGCACTTTTTCTTGGCACCACAAAGTTCTCATATGTCCCAGATCATTTCCACTGCTTAGAAACAATCATAGCAAATGACCAGAAATGCTGATTGCATTGCACAATGGCCTTTTCCCTAAAGCTGTTGCAGAACGTTGTAGCATACAGTGTACCAGACTACTATACAAATGTTCATAATCTTTGAGTTGTTTCAACAATCAAATCAATGTTAACATTAACTAATTCCTCTAGCTTGAGAAGAGAACCATAACCAGCTCTTCAATCTGTAAGAAAGAAAGGTGCCATACTCATAAGTCAGTCACTGAAAATTAATGGAAGCCTATGGGTACCAACTGACAACAAATCTGCAGTTATTCCCGTTTCTTCTTTATACCTGCTGTTCTGAACCCCACACTATGCCCACTTCTGCACTTCTCAGTTGCCATCCTTTAAAAGACACAATGAATGCCAAGCTTAAGCATATACATGTTAAAAAGTTCTGTCCATAAAGGGTAGTGGGAGTTCCATCTGTAAGTCTTCACAAACTACTCTGGTAATCATTGCTAATCAACCATGTTTCCAATATAGTCAATATAAATAATTCCACAAACAACATTTGCAAAGTTCTGACATGTGGCAAATGTTCAGTAGCTATGTTTAGCACATGATGGATAATCCAAGTTCTTCATACACATTAAATTAGCAATTTTGACTCATGATAAAAAGGGAAAGAAAAAAGAAGATTTTTAGAATCTGTTACAACTACAAGAGGAAGAATGTGCATCATGCAAGGCCTGACAAAAACTTACAGGAAGAGGTGCTTCCTTAGCATAACAAGCAAGGTACTTTTTCTAGTTTTGTACTACCAGTGTTATTACTAAAGCTTTTCTGTTGTTCAGCCCAGATGAATCTTTGAGTAGTGCACAGCTGCTACAGTTGTTCCTACACCATACTCAGCCAATATTCTGAGTACTGAAGCTGTAGAAAGGAAACACATTAGGTGATATCCAACTGTCAGAATAGTCCCTTAGGGAAAGAGCAGACCTGCTCAATGTTATTCCTTCTGAAGACTTCCATACTTCCTCCAGACTTCTGCAGCTTTTATTAGCAGAAATTCTGGTATTCACTCCCTTTGGGGAGGTAATGCTTAGTTGTTTCTTTTGGAGAAAGTATCACGGTTATATTTATCTTCTTCGGAGAAAGCAGAGTGACTGGAAAATGGAATATCTTCCTACTAAAAACTCAGATTTTTGTTGCATAAATTTGAATATTTTATTTGCTAATGTTACTACAGTGCCTTATGCTTCCCAGCTCAGATGTTCTCTCCTCTTATGCAACACAGCCACTCTAACATTAGAAGACCAGCATATGAGGAGAATGTTCATCTGCCATGGATCATGGGAATTGGAGTCCAAGGAAAACTTAGCTAGAGGCAGCAAACTTACCTCCTTGGAGGAACTACAGAAGAAGACTCATAAAAATTAGAAGTGGCCACAAACAAAGTATTTGGCTGAAATACTGTGTGATTTTTTTTTTTTTTTTCCAAAAGAAAACTAAAAATTAGATGGAAGCCTGAAACCTCCTGTAAAAAACTAAGAGGTGAAAACAACTTCAATATTTTAAGTTCCAGGTGAATACTAGTCACATTATTACCATGATTGCTAGTATGGCATTTGACAAAAGAAGAAACTGAGTCATTAAGGAAAGTACCTTCTCAGGGTCAACCGTTGAAGTAGTGTCTAAATGGAAAGTCAAACCAAACAGTCAAAAGCATTGGTGAGGGATTAAAAGCTGGGAAGAGGAAAGGACTGTATGAGCCAGAACTCCCATCAACCTTAAGAGCTATGGAACCACGTCATAAACTTTGCCTCGTAACTTTGCTCTTTGCAGCAACTTTTGTTGGTATTGTCACATCCCATCCCATTCCCCGCCTCAAATAATGTATTTCTTCCAAGTGAGGAAGAAGTATTATCTCAAAAGGGTCTCTACCTTTACTCCTCTGAAAAGCTTTTGGCTTGATCTTTCCTTTGTCCAGCTTCTAAGCAGCTGTTTAGATGAACACAAATGCTCAGCAGAGAAGCAGAACACACAAGATTAGCATTCCTTATGGGTAAATGCATACACATTATCTTACTATTCTTACTAGATGATAACAAGCAGGCAGAAGCATAGATAGGTAATACTACATCAAGGTAACTTTTTGTTCTGCAGTGTGGCAACTTAAATGTTCTATGAAAGAGTTGCTTTCACTTGTGTGTTTATTTAGATACTCTTTCAGTTCCTTGTGTCTAATATACAAAGCGGAATCATTCCAGGGGTATTCAGGCATGGTAGAAACTCCACAGATTCCCCTCTCTCACAGGATCTCAGAGTGTTAGTAAACATAACAGACAACCAATCAGTCAGGCTACAGTAACACACACATCTCCAGAAGGCAGTGAGAAAGCCTTAAATAAAACATAGTACCAGCCTTCAGTAGAGTGCATTGAGACAAATGCCAGGGATGTGAAAGGTGTCGCTGGGATTACCAATGACGTGCTAATGGTTGTTCAAGCAATCTCTGTGCCTCCTTCTCTCTGACTCACTGTCTCCCTTTGGAGGCTCCTCTCACGTCATTAAGGGACTGAGGGTTATTCACAGATCACTGACTAAATGCAAGCTTTAGCTTCCCGCCTGCATTCCCCTGGTCATATGAACAGGACTGAGGTCACTGGCAAGCAGTCTTTGAGCTTTTTATCAATAGACCAAATGGAAAAAAAGAACAAAACAAAAACTTGAGTACCTTCTGCTCTCCTGTTTCTATCTCCCACCATCACCACCCCCAAAACCAGGACTTGCCTGTTTTGTGCTGTTTTCCCCAAAGGGTTAAAAATTCCCCTGATTACAGCAGAAGTTGGTTTATGGTTTCTGACTCTTTCCAGAGACTTCTGACTAATAATAAAAGATGAAATATATAAATTTATATAAAGCTCCCAAACTTTATATGAGAAACCAGCTTCAGGATAATTACTAGAGGAACCTTTCATTATTACTAGAAACAAATGAGCCACAAGCAGACCTAACCATTTACTTATACACCTGTTTCTAATTACTTTTTACAGTGTGCTGTGATGCTCTTTCACATGCTTTTTATGCCATCACTTCAGTAGGAAGCACTGCAGGCACTGCCAGTGCAATGTGTTTGACTCAAGCCCTTTCCAGCTTGCTGTTATCACTCATTCAAGTGCTATACTGTTGATTTTTTTTTTAATTGGATTCCATGAGTTAGTCATCATTTTCAATGTAACTGTTAGGTTAAGGCATTACATCCTTAAATGAGACAGGCACAAAATAGTACAGCCCCAGTGCAGATACTATTGTATTGCTTCAACTGACCACAATGGGGTTTTTCAACCCTTTCCATGTGCAAATAATCTGTACTGCAAAAAGTGTATTTATACTAAAATAACTACAGCAATACTATGGGAATGTAATGAGTACAATTAAAGTCTGCGCAGCAAAGTGTTATAATATTTGTGTGCAGAAAAAACAAGAGAAGATTATTTTGTAAAGGATGACAAAAGTGAAGGACCCAAATCCTATGTCATCAATGAACACAACCAGCTATTAAACTGGCTTCAGCACACAGAAGCAAGTACATCACAGGTGCATGATTGTAACCCATTCATAGGGCTTTTACACATCATCTTCCTCACAACCTCATGTGTACTTGTCCCTATATCACCTTCTCCCTATCTTACTTATTCTCCTTCTATTGTTTTTATCCACATACCAGATTTTCATCTGTGATCCTCACCAGATGTTGCAATATTCCAACAGTCAAGATGGCACCTTTTTCCACCTACAGCCCTCTTAAGCAGAAGCAAAGCAGCAGATTCACTTCATCACCCTCGAGTATTCCCAGATTGCTGCTAACTCATCACAAAAGCCTGTTCCATCACACTTGATATCACAAAACAAGATTATTATTTTTCTCCAAAGATCACAATTTCTGTTACTTGCCAGGGACCTTTGCTTCAGGAGGCTCAAGCCTCTATTGTGCATAAGCACTTTCCGCAATAACAGTTAAAAAGGGTTGGAATGAGGCTATGCAGGCTCAAAATTCAGAGAGAGCCTGGAAAACAGGAAGGGTAAGGATAGTAACAGAATTAATCTGTTTAAGTCTTTCTGTCTGCTAACACTAAAATGGAGATGGTAACCTGGAGATGAGATAGCAGAAAAAAAACACTCGGGACTTTAACATGTTAAACCACTAGAGCAAAATTTTCCAGATTGTATTTCTTAGCACCCCAGCACAGCCCATTAAATGTAGCTGTGGCAATGAAGCAGACTAGGGAGGATTCTATTTTTCATCTCCTCCCAAACACTCTGCAGAAGGAAAATACCGTGCCAAGTTCTCAGTTTACATTTTGTGACAGGGTGATGCTCTTAAAAATTAGTTGTACCCTGCACTGAAAGTATAGTTTTCTACTGTCATGACTAAATCTCCTGAAATAACAAGTCAGTTTATTTTCACACCCTACAGTTCTCTGTGGTAAAGAAATTCCAATTTATTTTTGTCTCTCTTCTTCCTATTTTCAACATTTGTGACACTTCTACTTTATAAGATAAACATTTGAAAAGGAAGACGTCTCTGCACTACAAAAATGCACTTTTATCATGCTGGCTTTTAAAAGAAAAGTTCAGTTCTGAAAGGGGGAGAAATCATATCATCAGAAAACGACTTTGGATACTCCTGTACATGAATTATTCATATTCTATTTTATAGTCCCCTTTATTCTCCAAGAAATATCAAATGATTCAGCAAGCTTATGATTTTCTGTGTTAATCAGATGTCTGACACTATACTCAGGCCTGATGAAGGGCCAAAAGAGAAAGAAATTTTTTATGTGAGTTAACTGCAAAGACCCTTGATGAATCCCACCCAGTTGCATGTCTCCATGCAATAAGACATTCAAATACCATTTAACTATAGTAGTGAGATTGGAAAGTTCCATCTAATGATTTATAGCCCAACCGCTAACACATCAAGAAAGTAGCCTGGCTGATATTTCTACCAGAACTATTATGTAAAAAATGAATTACAGCTTTCAATTATTTTTGAAAAAAAATAGATATTTTCCCCCTATTTTATTTATTTCAAATCTATTACTATAGCTATCACAGCCTATGGTCTCTTTTTCCAGTATGTTTCACACACTATCACTATTTGTAGTCAGGGACAAGGATATACACACACACACACACCTTATATAAACACATATTTAAATATATAACGGTTAGGTTATCTTGCTAACAATTCAGAAAAACAGTCTAGACAACTTTCTGTTTTGTTTGATTATTATCATCTCACCTGCTCAGGGTCCCATTATGTGATGTTTTACAAATCCATTAGTAACACTCAAAGACAGAAAAATGTAGCATATTTATCCAGAACACCACAGAAAATCTGTAGCATGGTCTATATAGCCAACACTGAGTCAGGATATTCCAAACCCCTCACCTTTGGATCATTCTTTCTCTCTCATTTTGGTGGTTACAAGAAACCTTATCACCACACCTGCAAGTACTTGGTACAAATTCTTTAGTTCTGGTAGTAACAAGTTATAAGCAATAGGCCTTAACCACCTGAGGAAGAATTGCTATTCTTACCAACAGAGGGATAAAATCAGCTATAAACTATAATTCTTTCTAATTATTTTTTTTTTCCTGTGCCACACAGGAAGATTTTTGAATAACAAAAGCAAAAATGAAAACAGCACCCTCATGTCAGAATAAGAAAAAAGTTCAAAGTTACAGCTCAACTAATCTAAAACTCACCATGGTCAAGGCAGGACTATTCTGCTCCAGCCCTGCTAGCACTATACGCTTCTGTCTGTATTCCTTACACCTGACCAAGCAGCAGCCAGCTGAACCCAATCACCATTTTGGTAACAGCTTGATTTTATATTAGCTCAGCTGTAACACAAAGCTGTAACCTTGAGTAAGTCTGCATGGGAAGTTAGACCAGCAAACCTGCATCATCAGCTTAAAATTTATGGTCTAGGTTTTATGAAAATAAAAATATGTCCTCAAGTAAGCAGGGTGCTTTTCTAATACTGATGTTTAACTTAACATTTTTATGTGCTATAACTTTTGAAATAGGCATGACAGATCATGCATATTTTGAAATCCCATTGGGAAAAACAAAACAAAAAAAAAAGATATATACCTCCTTTTGATTGAATTGTAAGCCATGTTACAATATTTGTAGTTTTCTATATTGCATGTAAGATAAAACAGTAATGTAAAACAGTAATATAAAGATCTAGCTGTATTTGAAAAATAGTACAAAGTTATTGAAAAACAATGTTGGTTGTTAGCAATGTCAGGTCACTGCAAGGACAAAAAAGTTCGGTAAGATTATCAGCTAAGGTTTCACTGTTGCTGCGGTGTCTGCTGCCTACTGAAAATAACTGTTATGATTAGATTTTTTTCATATTAGAATTAAAAAAACAAAAAGAAATACGAGATTAAAAAATACTTTTTAAACATTATTTTTAATAACACAAACTAGTCAACTCTTCAAGGCCTCAGTGCAGATTCAATTTGATTTCTTCATCATGGTCTTTATGCACCAGCAGTGTGCTTAGGAAAATAAAAAAAATTGAAATCAGTTAACACTGAATTTCTAACTAACCCTTAAAATCCCACTAACCTGTGAAGGAAGCAGGATTATGGGGGGCAACATATGATAGATATATGGACTGACTGAATTAAGCAGATTATACAAACACCCATACATGAGGGGTGGAAGAGGAAGACATGGAATGCAATGTGGCAAGAGTAAGCCTTGGTACACTAGACGTGACTGTGCATATCTCAACTGTAGCTTCCTTGTTTTGCATTTGAGGCACTAATCCAGGAATGAGAAGAGCAGGAGAACAAGGCATTCTAAGAATAAAAGCCAACCCATACACGTAGTAAATATTATATGTTCATCTTTTGACTCTGCACCTTTTTCCTGTTCAGTGGCTGAGCTGCACACAGCAGCTACTCTAGGACCACCTAAATTGTAAAGCCTCTACTGTAGGCACAGTAAAGAGTGCAAGGAACAAAAGTAGAGTCAAAAGCAATCACTTCCGTGTTTAACTGGCACAGTTGGTACAACAGTTGTGTTGCCCTAGTTACTGATTCATTGTTGGCTGGAGGGCGTTATGGTCTTGGGTAAAGCTGACTGAACAACAATCAATTTGCCATTGAACAAAAGTTTGCATCAGTGGCTGGTAAGTGGTGTGCCTGACAGCACTAATTGCTTTTCAGTAGCTTGGTATAGATTAAGAGGATGCACAGCATAGCATCATTATAGCATCATCAGTTCTGAGAAAAATGATCATGATTAAATAAGTTAATAGTGGCAATCATGAAGAATAATTAAAACTTAGCAGCATACGAGAAAGAACACAAAATATACATACAACATGTATTTTCTTTAATCTCTTAAAACAATCACTTCAGTATTAACTATATTTGTTAATTAATTATACTAGAGCTCACAGCTATGGCATTTCTTGGCAAATTGTATGAAACAGATGTCTGAGCCTGAAGACACTGGTTTCTATTTTTCCCCAAAATAGTGAGCTGTTTGTTAGCATTCTTTCTGCTGCTAACATATTGAAATCTGCTGCCATTTTCTCTCCTGTTGTTGCAATGTTAAATCACAAAATACATTGTTGATTGGGTGAGAGGGGGTAATGTATTAGTCCAAACTGAGAAAAGAAAAAAAATTAATAGAAACATGAATAGACTCCCTTTCACAGCATTGCCACCCCCAAGGGAATATTACACTGGGGGAGAAGTTGCTGGAAGTAGTTTTAGCAACTGATGAGGAAAAAGGGATAGTGCAGAGAAGGTGTGTATAACAGGGTTAAGAATACTTCAGAAGGGATGTTCTGTTCCATATTATGTTAGTTTCTTTTGTTGCTACTAAACCTGCCTGGAAATTGGAAGCCTGTATTGCAAATTTTTGATATGGCAGATTTCACTTAAGAATATCCTAAAGAAATATTTTTACTCTCTTTCCAAATAATTCTGATTTGGAATCAGATTGGATTTCAATTTCACAACACCTCTCACATTTTCATTTATGAAAATACTTAACAAAATTGTATTTTCTAGAAATCGATTTTGTTTATTTTGGTTTGGTAGATGTGAAAAAAAAAAAAAAAGACAATTGTAAATTGTATGTCAGATCTAATCATGGTAAGTCCTTGATTTTGTTCTGAAGGTTTAGGATCTGTAAAGAAAGGATTTGCAAAATGTTTTGAAAGAAAGGCAAGAGAAAGTACAGATGACTTGAAGATAAAAACAGCTGGGTAGTATGCTAAATAAGTATACTTCATAGTATATATATAAATTAACAAAAGCCTTTTTACTATAATGTTGAAAAAAATTAAATAAATCATTGTTTAGGAGGAGAAAAAAGTATTTCATTTCCTAATCACATTTATGCAAGTAAAAAGAACAATCACCAGTGAAACATCTGTTTTAGTACTCCCAACCTGACTTCTGAAATGGTTAATTCTGCCTACTGGCAGTAAGGATCTATCCTGCATGGCTGCTACCACGTTAGGTCTGTAAATGGCAAGCTCCATGTCTTTGATGAAAAACATTCAACAACTTCACACACTGGTTGACTGAAGCAATCAGTCACAATATGAAACAAGCATGAAATCATTATAAGAGAACCAAATCTCAATGGACATTCCCGTTAACAGGACTAGGAACTGTTTCCTGGTTCAGGTCTGAGAACATTCAGCATACAACTGGTCTCTCAGTATATATTCCAATTCAATTTTATCCTGCTTTTCCAGAGAGAATACGGAGCACGAGGTTGGTAAACCCTTACCTCTCCACCCGTTACCACAGAAAAAGCATGCAAAACACTGCCTTTTTGTTATTGAAATGATAGTCTTAAATGTGTTTAAGGAGAAATTTTTTAGATGCGTCTCAAAATCCACTGTCAGAAAAGAGAAAATACAGATAACTATGTTCCAGAGTACATCATCATCCTGCTGGAAAAGCCTAATAAACAAAATAATCAGCAAAAGAAGACTTGTCTGTAAGTACTGAAGAGATGCTCGCAACTATGTTGGTCAAAATGAAGTAAGTTTGTGATGTTTGTGTGCTGGTTTTGGCTGGGACGGAGTTAATTTTCTTCACAGTAGCTGGGGGCTATGTTTTGAATTTGTGCTGAAAACAGTGTTGATAATTCAGGGATGCTTTTGTCACTGCTGACAGTGCTTATGCAGCATCAAGGTCTTTTCTGCTCCTCACCCACCACACCAGCGAGCAGGCTGGGGTGCACAAGAAGATGGGAGGGGACACAGCCAGAACAGCTGAGCCAGACTGACCAGGGGGTATCCCATACCATATGACATCATGCTCAGCATGTAAAGCTGGGGTGAGAAGAAGGAGGGGAGGGATGTTCAGAGTGATGGCATTTGTCTTCCCAAGTCATTGTTATGCATGCTAGTGCTCTGCTTTCCTGGAGATGGCTAAACACCATCTGGTGGATCTGATGGAAAGGGCCAAACACCTAGCTGCCCATGGGATGTGGTGAATGAATTCCTTGTTTCGCTTTATCTATTAAACTGTCTTTATCTCAACCAACAAGTTTTCTCACATTTACCCTTCCAATTCTCTCCTCCATCCCACAGGGAAGGGCAGGGGGAGTGAGCGAGTGGCTGTGTGGTGCTTAGTTGCCGTCTGGGTTTAAACCATGACAGTTTGTTTTTAAAGGTCTGCAAAGTTGACATGCTAGCTTTATAACACCAAGCTGTTTAGAACCATGTTGTATTGTTTCAACTTAGATTTGCCTTACTGATCTTTTCAAGGCACAGAAATATTTGCAAGGAGAAATATTTCCTGTTATAAAATATGTCAGGCAGCGATTATGTGGAAAAACTAAAGGCAACTTTTCTGTTTTGTAGAACTTCAGCAAAACTGTTCAGTGATACTGCATCCAGTCCTGGGAGTTTTGAATTAGAAAGTAAAGAAAGATATAATGAACTCAGAGAAGAGTAAGAAAGGAGTTGGCAGAGGAAGGGGGGAAAAGTAAAATTAAAAAACTCAACAGGTCATTTGCTGAACAATGGAGGGAGTTCTAAAAAAGTGGGCAATCTGACATCAGGTGTTTCAGTGGTATAGTTAATGAGCAGGACTACTTAACAATGGAAACTGCATAATTCAGAGCAATCTGGTGAACTTTATAAATCCCAAAAGAGGCAAGAGATTAAAGAAGAAAAAAAAAATCTAGTAGTCAAATCCTCCAAGAACAGCTGAATTTGACTGGGAAAACCTGTCTAGGTAATGCACAAAGCTAGAATGTAGCAGCTCTGGACTCACTTATCAGGTCTGTTATACATATTATCAGCAAGCCCAGAAGCAGCTCATCTCTCTTTGCTTCAGTTGTGCTTTACTAAAATGGAGGTATTGGTACGGCCAGTTTCTCAAGCTTTGTTTTATCTATTTAAACTGTAAACCCTTCAGGGGGAAAATTACTTCATGCTATGTGTTCATAGAGTGCCTTGCACAGTGGGATCCTAATTTCAGTTGAGTTCTCCAATTGCTGCCATAATGTAAATAAATTATAATGTATTAAGACCACCAAAGAACAGCCCTCCAGTTTAATAAATGTAAATCCTCACTTGAGATAGTTAAATCTACTCTGGACTTAGAAATAGAAAATATATTTCAGGGAATAATCCTGTACCAGTAGGGGCATAGCTGACCTATTTTTATCTCTAGCTCCATGAATCACAGAAGTGAAAATGGACATATTACGGTATCAAATGTCTATTTTGAATGATATAATAGAAGAAGAAATCTTTTGAAGTTCCTTTTCTTTCAGGCACAGCACTCTACATATTAAGCACAATGTAAGGTGCTTATCTTTGAAATATGGAATAAAAGCTGTTGACCTTTTAAACATAAAATCTTGGTGAGCTTTGGTATGGCTTGGTCTAATTATATTATAATGGATAGAAGGTAATCTCTTATGTATGCTGTCTAGACACATCATCTCTTATCAGAAATCTCAGGGAAAAAAATGGACCTATAGCAAAGCAGTGATGTAGCAATCTTTGTTGAAAGATCAGGATACCATGGCTTCACAACAGACAACAAGAGATGCATGACATTGCTAAGCAACGCTATGAGCTAGTGAGGTTTTCTCTGGCTTCATATGGTGTGGTAGTTAAGGAAGTAAGAGCAAGAAAAGAAAGACAAAAACAACCAAATGAACTGAAGAGTGTAAGGAAGAAAGCAAAAGAACAAATGGAAAAGCAGGAAAAATATGTCTGAATTAATAAAGTGATCGTAGCATATCAAAGCTGCTGTTCTAGGAAAGCCACAATATTATCATTTTCTAATTAAGAAGTAACAAAAATCAGTATGTTTAGCAATGGATTTCTCCAGCTAAACTTTCATCATCCTATTTGCCTTTAACGTTTATAATCACATATGGATTCGAAAATGTTTCTTAGAGCAAACTATGCTTTAAAGGAAATCACCGTTTGTTAAAGGTGTTCTCCTGCAGGAAGGTTAGAGAATGTTTGAAAACTAAACAAGTGGGCTCAAAAGTGATTGACAGAAGGTTCAAGCATTTCAAAGAATAGAGCAGTCTGATAAATGGTAAAAACTTTCTCTTTGACAACTTGACAAGTTATTTGCACTCTAGAAAGCAGAGCTGTTCATTTGTCTCCATCTTTTCTCTTCATACAGTTGTCAGAAGATGTTAATAGGTTTGTCCCTATGATTAGACACTCCCATCCTTTCTTCTTTTTTTAATAGAAATATTCACTACTGCATATTTAATATCCATGCAGCCAGTGCTGTTAAAAGTCTTCCCAACAAAAAAAAACAACCCACCAGGTAACTTTTGAAAGCATGGCTTCAATTCTTCCTGAACATAACAAAATCCATGCTCACATGCAAGCGAACCTAGTCTAGAACAAAGGTATCATACCGTATGCTTTCAATCTAATTATAAAAGGACCTAAATTACACTTTCTAAATAAAGTCTTCCGTTTTGCTTCACCCACTCAGATTATTCTTCGGTTCTTTCTAAAGTCTCTGACTCTCTTGTGTAACTTGGGTCTTCTGCCAAAGAAAGGACATTTGGTAAAGATTAGTGAACAATCCCAATCCATCTCTCATTCCACACTGAGGAGATGTACTGTCATCTTGTTCACATATACTTCTTTCAGGGAGATACCTTCTGACCTTGCTTTTCCCGGAGTACTTCCCAGATAAACTAAAGCTATCACACAGACAGCAACAGAATTGCTATCTCTTGACTCCTTGAGGAGAGTAGGAGAGATCCTTTGCAACACACCTTGATCATATGATAAAAAAGCTGACGTTTACTATTTCTCATTATATAACTAAAATAGTTAAAAGGACTGTCCAAAACAAACCATTTAAGATGGTTTTTTAAACATCTTAACATTAGGAGTCCATAATCATTTTATCAGTCAAAACAGAACAGCATCTCACTTACCATTGATCCCCCATGGACAAACATTTATCTAAAATTAAACAACTTAGCTATTTAAAAATAAAACCCACAGATTAGAAAACAAAGTATGTATTTGACACAGAATATGAGTCTTTAACTTTGTATGCTATTTTAATTCAAGTAAGTCTAAGTTTCTACTGTTTTGTAAACATACAACAAGAACCACATGACATTAACTCCCTCATGAAAGAACAGCAAGTACAGACTAAATAAGCCACTATTTCAGTGTCACTATACTGTTTTCTGATTCATTAACAGAAGCAAAAGTAATCTTGATAAACAAGCAACAATTATAAGCAGATTCTGGGCTTCAAACCTGTAAAACAGTACTATACTGATGAAGTTGTCACCTCCTGACTATTATTTTTGTGTGGGAAGACTGTTTTTCTCCAGTTTTCTAAGAATTTTTAGTCTTTAAGTGCCTACAATGAGTAGCTTATTTTGCAGTGTCTGTCAGCCCAGAAGTTGTTTAATTAGTCTTTCCATCTTAACAAAAACATACTTCTTATCTTGATGTTAATGGCTAAACTTTTAAACTCAGAACTCTCTACTTGCGTATCTGGCATGGTTACTCGGGATTTTGAGCATGATGTATTTAGAAAAGCTTTTACTTTCTAGTTAGAATGACCCTCAGTCAGTCCTACCCTGTTCTGTGCCACACTTTAAAATCTCAACTCTCACTAATACTGAGGGACTCAGGAATTATCCTTTAATGAAGTCCAGGAATTACATAAGAAACTTTTGAAATATTTTAGCTGTTTATTATAAAGGTACTCTATTCAGTTTGGGAATGAGAAGTGGGTTTCGACCACGAGAGGGAGCTCATATTGTTGTTATGTGCAACAGCAATATGTGGAGGCACACAGAATAATTTGCTTTAAATCCATTTGGTATAGAAATGAGAAAGGTCATCAGATCTATTTCAATAAGCAAACTAAGTGCAGATGCAAGTTTGACTTCAAATCAATCTTAATTACAGACTTCTTCAATGAAACCAGAATTATTCCAGATTTTGTTCAAGAAAATAAAATGACACATTTTTAACTATGTTTTTGATAGTAAAAAGTTTAAGATTTATGCCTGCTACTCTTTTGTGAGTAACTCCATAGTTTCAGTGAGACAATTTATGGGATGACAGATCTCTACAGTGATGAATGATGGCTGCAAAATTCATCCTAGTTCTATACATAATAACAGTATACAAATGTTAATGTTCCTAGAAGAAATCTCAGATTCCCCATCAAGCTCTACCATGTATAAACTGCACTAGAAGTAACAGAGTTCTTTGAGGGCTTAGAATACTCTTTAACCTCTTACCATCAAAACTGAGTAATTACCAAAAGAGCAATGGTAAGAAAGAAAAGGAGCTTGGTATGAAGACAGAAAGCATCAGTTGCTGTGTCTGCAGCCAGTGAAGACCTACTCCAGTGCAGCCCAAAGAAGGATGCTCCAGAGATATGTGAAAGTTGCTGGAAGTAATTTACATCACCAAAATGAGTCCTCTTCCATGGCTGGACTGTTGTATGAAGACCATTTTCTAATCTTTAGGCCTGTTGAGTTCTAAATGTCTTGAACTATGAGACTTTGTTCTCCAAACCCCATAGTCAAAATTTCTTGAGATTTTTTCTGGCATTCAGTCTTCTCTTTTTTGTTTCCGTTTTCATCTAATTTCTTATAGGCCTACATGTCTTGACAAACAATCCTGCTCCCTTCTTATTGTTTACCACTTTAAAATAGTCAGGTCTCGTTCCATACAACGTCCACACACAAATACACCAACACACACTTGAAGGACCCTAGAGCTGAGGATGATATAAGCTGGATATTGTAACTGTGAAGCCTCAATAAACTGATTCAAGCACAAAATTAAGTAGGAAGAGGTTGGTATTTCTTTCTTTTGGTGAAAGAAAGCATTTCATGAATGGTTTGAGATGAAAACTTCAAAATTTCATCTGGGATGTCAAGCATTGCTTATGCTTCACTGGCAATACTTCCCCATGCAATCTAACCAATTGCATATGTGTCCAGAACAAAATGTAAACGTGCAGCCTTTAGATCAGTGTACTTTAGATATTTACCTGTAAGTGTTCCTTTTCATGGCCCATTCAATCATTATTAGAGTTTTCAACAGGGTTTATTTATAAAGAAGAAAAAAATCTGAGAGGTATTTTTTTCTGTGCAGATCTGTTTCAATATTATTTAAACATTTATATATTGGTACATGCTCTACATTGAAAAACAGAAAAATGACAAGACTGTGGTCTACTGAGCTGACAGACTTAGCCACAAGTTCTTCCAATACCTCACTAAACCATAACAAACTTGCAATTCCCAAAACATGTATGTAGATCATTAGTGGTTCAAACGAAGTGATGTTTATTAATTTTAAAAAAACACTCCTTTCTGCATGTAGCACTTGGCATGTTCACCTGCAATCCATTTTACCTCCAATAACTTCCATGAAGAAACGTGTACCACCTTCAAATTTATACTATTATTATTACTAAGTGAAAAAAAAAATATTAAAGGCTTGTAGATATATAACTCCATGCAGATGGCATTGAATGCATCTTATTTGTGCAGAATGTTTTGCTACATTGCAAATCTATATATACTATTTTGTTTTATTGTGATACAAATGCCATTAAACTCCTCAGCATATTTCTCAGTGTTGTGTGTTAATTTACATTTCAATTCTGTACATGCATCTTCTTGGTAAACTGCATAAAATCAGATTTGCCTTAGTTTCATTACAATGTAAAATGCCATTTGTAGCTTAATAAAAGTGACACATACATTAAAAAAAAAAAAAGAAAAGACAAAACCCCAAAGAATAAAATAGTATAGAAGTCTCACACTCTCCTCACTGCAAATTAAAACAGCAGTGGAGGAGGAAAAAGAGAGAAAAATTTTATTAAGGGTAATGCTATACACATTTATGTAATAAAAGTATGTCTGACCTTTTCACAGTCCCCAAAATTGCCAGCTCCTGTAAGGCTTTCCATAAACTGCCTGCCAAATTGACAGAAAATCTGGCCACTTTACTACAGTTCACATCTGTGTTCAGTTTGCACGCAGCAAGAAGAACGTAAGACATCAAGAATATTTGATTTGTGCCAATCTGTAACATTATTTCCGATGAGAAAGCCACTTCATCATGGGGAAGCAATGAAACAGGTGACCACCACTCTTGATAAGGAATAGTTTCTTAATAAGTCACTTGAATACAGAGCTTACTTCTCCATATTTAAGACACTTAAATCACCTCACGATGTCTGACACAAAGTTTTCCACTGCAGTGATACTAGAGAGAAAGAACCATCTCTATTTTTATGTTGTCCAGAGGCTTGAATCCCAGTCCAAACGTGGAAAATATTTGCAAGGTTTGGTTTCACTATTAATGAGCATTTAATGACACCAGTAAACCACAACATGAGCTGGCAAAAGAAGCAGCCTCTCCTAAGGAAAAGAACAGTACTACAGTCTGCTTTGGAGCCTGAACTTTGCAATTTGTGTATGTGTGAGATCTTCATTACAAGACATGATCTTGCAGAAGTCCTGATTGTTTAATGAATGCATTTGTCTTAGCTCACCAGATCCTTTTCTACAGCTACACAGCACCAAAGAGGCAGTCCAACTCATCCTCTGAGGCTGCCATGATATTCTTCATTTTCTGTGGGACATAACTGCTTAAAACAACCACCACCACAACCTTTTAAACACTCTCAGAGTTCTCAATTCAAAACTAACTACTTGAGCAGTCTCACGGCTCCCTAATCCTCAGCACATCTAGCATTAAATGTGAGCTTGTGATCTTGTACAAGTAAAAATGCTTGCTGAATTTAGGTAACTGCTGACTCAGAATGAAGAAGTTATCATGGGTGTTACAGAGATGCAAACGATCTGTACATGATTCAAAAACCTCCACAAAACCAAAAGAGCCATATAAAAATGTTTAAAACATTCCTTTAAAGTTTTAACTCATGACCTTAACCATTGGTACTGCTACAAAACCCATATTTACTCTAAAATGTTTTCCAAATCTATCACAGTGCTCAAAGCTTGACCAACAGTAATAGAATTTCCAGTTAGAGCTGCACTGCAAAGTACTGGCTCTTGACTGTTTTGCATAGGAAAATGCAAACCAACATTTACTAGGGTCAAAATTGTCAAAGACTTGGCAATTATATTTAAGATATAAAGAATAAATTAGTTGAAAAAAAACTCCACATGTGAAGCCCTTACCTTCCCTGTTCTAGAGATATGCCATTCTGTACACGTGCAATGAAGCCTCTACTCCGAGATCTCTTCAGCAAAGCTGAGAAAGTTGGACTCTTCCTCTTCAGTCTCCTCTGCCATCTGCAGAGATAGACATAAAACAAAGTAAGTATTTGTGACTGTGGGCATTCCACTTGGGGCATCCTAAACAAAACTTCCTATTAAGATGTAGGAAATCACCACTTTCTGAAAAACAAATGTATTTTTCTGTTTACTAAACTGAATAACTTACAGTCACTAACTCTATTTGGAGGCTAACCACCACTACCAATGCTAATATTTAAATAACAGTACCAAAATTTTAAGGTTTATTGTAAGAATTTTTTTTCTTTTTAGCAAAGTGGATGAAATATAAAAGGTGAAACAGAATTAAACATATAAACATGAAATTAAAACAACACAAGTTTATCCTAAGACCAGCCTTGAAAATTGAAAACTCGAAAGATTTGTTTCAATTATAATTTCTAGCCTTTTAATCACAAAACTCAAATAGAATACAACCTGTTCTTGATATGCATTCTTAAAAGATATAATAACAATAAATGCCATAGCACTGAATTAGAAATAAAATACTTTCTTGAAAAATGTGCATCAGAAACAAATTAAGCGCAGCTCTTTTCTACAGAAAGTTGAAAAGTATTTTTCAGTAATTTTCTCTGGAAAATAATTAAAGTATGAACATGTCTGTAAACAAGGGCTTTCATTAAATACTCTTTTTTTTAAACCTAGTTCTATCTTTAATAGTTTGTTCTCAAATAAACTTCGGCAGAGAACAAAGGGAAGATCCACATTTGCACTTAATTCAAACAATATCTGTGTAGTCCCTTTCCCATTGTTTTAATGCTGTTCCAGATTAATATTTAATTTAAGAGAGTGTCTCATATGTGAACATAGTCAGCATATCACTAAAAGATATGCAAGTCTTTCAGTGTGTCTTTAATGGAGAAAATATAAGAAACATAGTTTGGATTTAGTTTGACGATTTTACACTCAACATGAATGCTAGGCCACAAATGTTTTCATAGCAACTTAAATATTCCAAGACAGGATTAATGTCCATTCTTTATTCATTTTCCATAAAGTTAGCCTCTAATGTTATTATTTTTTCTCCTTTCCATCCATAAAAGAAAAGACAACTGACAACACTGAAAGAGAAGTGGGAATATCCATTTGTCTTTTGGGAACTTGTATTTAGGCAGAGGACAGAATCAAAGCATGTTGGTGACAGCAAACTTAACGCAGCACACCAAGAAGCCAGATATGAGGAATCTGCTACGCACCTTAAGGAAGAGGATACCCACAGTTATTTTACCAGCTAGGCAAACACAGATATTTTCCAACTTTTATTTCTCCAATAGAATGGTCCTGTTCCCACAATAAACCTAATTAACTCTCTGGGAAATACAAATCAGTTCACATTTTCTGTGAGTCTCAAATAGATTGCAGCATGAAACTGAATGTCAGTTTTTTTCCTCTCACTGGCGTACATCTCTACATATCTTTGTTCTGTTCCAGTGCTGAAGTACAAGTGTGTGAAAACAAACAAAACGAGTTAATTTCTGGCTCTGTAGTTTTTAGTCTGCACTTCGGAGAAGTTTGAAGCATTTTGCTTTGTCTGGTTGGGGGACCTTACCCTCTATAAAGAAAAAGCTGCTGCCAATTAATAACAGGACAAAACGTCACAAAAGAAGATGGGCTGAAGAAAAATTTGTCATTTCATGTCAATTATTCTCACCTCCTTCAGCTAACTCTAAGATCTTACAGGGCACTCCAGACTCAAATATTTGGCATGGAAGGACAAAGAAAAAATTGAATTTGACCTACCAGCATTTTCCAAACTCACTCCTGTCCTCACTCTTGACTCACTGTTCTCCCTATATTACAGTATTCTCATCCAGTTTTCACATATACTATTGCACAGTTGCATCTGCAAGCTCATCAGTGAGGAATTTAGAAAGCCACAGAAGAGAAGACTACTGCCAACATTTGTGACAGGTTTTAAATGCCGTAACAGTACAAGACAAGTGGGGCAGATTGCCATGTTAGGCAGGAAAGCAAATAAGTCTCAGGGGAGTATTTGATAAATATTAACCTTGGTGAGTTGGACTACTGAAACGTACTTTTTAAGATGCTATTAGTTGTTTCACTGGAGATTTGCATTTATAATATGGATACTATATTATACATAACTTCATACCTCAAACAGTTAAAAAGCAATTAGCAAGATTATAATCAATAAAAAAATACAATGTAGAATTAAAGTGACTCTTGGCATGTGAACAAAAGTGTAAAAAAGTAGGCTTTCTAGACTGGTATAGTAGAAACAGCAGCACTTCTCAGCACAGCCAGCAATGTGCTCTGGAGTTACTTGTTCTTAGTATAGGACAGGATCTGTCTTTGGGTTCACCCATGCTGTAGTCCCTCTACTGATGTAACCTGCAAGGTGAATCTAGAGACAGTATGGCTTCCTAATGTATGGAGGCCCTTCACAGACTGAGAATTAAATGTGAATTTAGCAAAGAATAAAGATGGTTTTTGAAAAGGTTTCATTGCATTAATTTGATTCAGTTGCATTCATTCAGACAGGGCTGCTTCACTAAAGGACTGTTTGCAAAAAGTGAATCTGAAATTTCTCTTTTAAATACCTGCCATGTCAGCTAACTTGTCGGATGTTGAGCTTATGCTAATGAGGAGATGGTTCCAATATTATCCTTCAGGATGTTTTCTAGTAATAAAGTATTATGTACAAACACTTATTGGCATCACTGAGTAGTGGTGTCACAGTATGAGCCAAGGCCCCAGTTGCTACAAAATCCTGTTAAGGTAAGCACTGTACACACTATAAATGGTGTTTAACATGGTAAAAGGTCAGCAAAAAGGCTACAAATAACTCAAAGGATTAACAGAAGTTTCTCATATTAACCAAAAATACATTCAAAAAACACTGTATGATGCATGTCTTACACAGGGGGTGGCACATGCCAGCAAGTGACTGCTCATCTTTGTCACTTGCAGAGATATTGTTGACAGACTTGGCATTAAGTTTGCTAAATTTTCCTTTGGAAAGCTAATTATCCAACTTTGCTGGACATGTTCTTGAAAGTTTCCAATGCTTTGGCTATTCTAGCCTGGGACTTCAATCCTGCCCATGTTCCACAAGCAGGTTCAGCACCTGGAGACCATACTTGAAACAAGTCATGTTCTTACCATGACATAGCATTAATTTAACACATTTGCATCACAGTTTTGTTTTTAGCTTTACCCTAACACACTAATTTTAAATAAACTGCAATCTTTTAAAACATAACGTTACTCATGTGCATAATTGTTTAGAGGATCGGATCTCTGGAGTCCCCAGCGTATTTCTCATCAACTTCCACAAGGTCTGGGTTACTGTTTTGTAAATGCTTATATTTTATATGTACTTAAAGGCATAATGAACATTTTGGAAGAAACTAAACTTTTTTAAATGAATATTCATTACTTTTATACTGAAAAATATCTCTTACTGAGGAAACTCTCGCTTAGCCAAACTTATTGCATGCTAACTTATTATAAGAAAGTACTTTGCTTCATTTTCTGTATGTAATTATATATCTATTGGTCAGAAAGTTCCCAGAGAAATCAAGAGTTACCTATCTACAGGATGAATACTTAACATATGACAAAATTGTAAATTTGAAAAAAATTACTAATGAATTACCATAGAAGAAAAATGCAAACACATTCAGGTGGACTGAAATGTGCAGTGCCACCCAAATGGATAAATCAATGCTTAGGTAACCATTGTAACAATGACGCTTTAGCATAAACATTTATCAGAAAAAATTCAACATGTAATTTCATTCTATGAAAGCTTAGTTTAATAGCTACTTAAAGAAGATAAATGAAAGGAGGCTTAAGCAAAGTCATGTTAGGTCCAAGACTAAATCTTGGACAAAAGTATTTACAAAAATTATTCTCTATGACTAAACGTAAAGAATTATGGGGTTTCTAGGAAATTTCAAACTCTTCCTGTTTGTGGGAATCATCAGCAATTTCAAGCCAGCTGAAGTTGGATATTGCACAGGATGTTTGGATAGTAACTACCTGTCTTACTTTCACTCTGTGTAAATGGTGCATTGCCTGACTCTTCATCCCCTGCCCACCTTGAAGCAATCTATTTCTTTTGGCCATTCTTAAGTTTTAGAAATACTTTTGACATAAGTGTTAATGAGAGGTAGGGGAAGTATTTTTGAAGTGTAGTGCATTTCAGCATGCCTGTTTGCAGTTTCGAGACATGCCTGCAATTAAATAGTTCACTATGTTAGGGCCTGAATCAGAAGCACGTATCTAAATATTGTTGTTTCACTAACAGTTCTGTCCCAAACCCAGCAGAGCAAGCATTGTCTCCAGTCTATTAATCTACCGGTTACCATGACATTTTTCTTCAAACACTGAGGTAGAATCTGTATCTAGAGATGGGTCTAACTTCCTCATAAGTTTAAGATTTAGCTTTTCAGATACCTGTCAGGAGAGATGTTGCTTAGCCAGTAAAGTATACCCGTACTGAAAAACTATGAAATGTATTGCTCAGCAGGGTCTTTACTAAGAGTTTCATTCTTTTTTCTCTTAATGCAAATAGTTCTTATCACTGGATATACAGGATGCGCCCAAATGAGTACAAACAGAAACCATATATATATAAGATTATTTTCTTGACAAGCCATGGAATGTTTAGTTAGGTCTTGGTTCTGTCTTACTCTCCTGTGTAACCGTAGATGCAGAGCTTGAGGAACTCATGTGTAAAATAGAACAATACATCCCTGTCTCAGCACGTAGTATATGCATGTTCACTTCAAAGAAGGAACTGTCTTCTGTTCAAAGCCCTCTTCTCCCTGTATTCATACTGAACTAACAGTCTTAAAGAAAGTATGTCAGCAACGTTCACCAGACATATTGCATTACACAGCCCCAAAGTAAGGTTCAAACCTCAATCACTAAGCTCATATATGGCTTTAATGAGCTTTTCTTCAGTAGGTCAGAATTACTATTCTCATGTCACAGATGGAAAACCAAGATGAGGAAAGGGAATATTATCTCCTTTATAAGGTCACTCAGTGTGTCACTGACAAACTTGGGTACAAACTTGGGAGTTCTTTGGTATCACTCACTACTCTATTGTAGGCAGCATGATTCTGATCACATGAACAGCCTTAACCAAACTCACCAAAACCAAGATGCAGTGCTTCCCCATCACAGAATTCTAGCAAGGGGCATTTACATCACAGGATAGGGGTGACTAATAAT
This sequence comes from Falco peregrinus, assembly GCF_023634155.1. Taxonomy (NCBI): domain Eukaryota; kingdom Metazoa; phylum Chordata; class Aves; order Falconiformes; family Falconidae; genus Falco; species Falco peregrinus. The sequence goes on from NC_073729.1 coordinate 14,583,695, forward strand.
GAAAATACTGAAATGACAAAAATAGACTTTGTAGTAGTAAAGTCAATCTATATTTTAACATTCATGAATTCTACTTGAGACATTTCTAAAAATAATATTCTTACTGCTGTCATTGTTTTTCTTGACTCATGGGATGCCAAGATGGAAATAAAGATAACTAACAAAACTTCAGCTGTGATGGTGCCTTTAATTATTGACACATGGTTGTTACTTCTCAAAGCTCACAGCTAAAATTAACCATGACAGGATATATCTTTAACAATAGATAAAGCACGGGAATGACACTGGCACATGAGGATTGCTTTATATCCAGAAAAGTCAAAGTCAAAATGCTTAAAATTAAGGACTTCACAGTCACAGTATTTGTTTGTTTCCTGATATTCCTCTTACAAAGATATGAACAGATGAGAACGTTCATGATTTCCCAGTTCTGCCATCAAATGCTTTGCAGAGACCTTTGCCTATAAGCTTGCGTGGGAGTAAACTGAAGAGTTACTTAAATAGCAATACTGAACTTAACAGCTCAGCAATGTGTGAACATTCTTTAATCTTGATCCAATAGTCAAATCATGGACAAGATAATAGCACCACAGGTTTATTTTGTATTCATTTAAGGTTTTACACGAGTACTGGAACAAAGCCACTTACAGTACTCTACCATAAACACAATCTTTCTCCCTCAATCTCAGTCAAACTCTCCCAGCTCTCTAGATTTCCAAACAGAAAGGCGGAACTTTCATTAGATGCCAAGGATAAGGCCTCATGAATCTCCATCTTGTCCACTATGAAAGACACAGTGATGCTGTGGTTGTAAACAACAATGTTAAAAGAGCTGATTCACAAAAAATTATGTATTGAGAAGGAAAGCAAGGAAAAAAGAAAAAGAAAGAAAAATGCAAAGCAAAAAAACTTGTCTTCACTGAGGTTCCTGAGTGCCCACTAGCTTGGTATGCAAACAGTAAAGACAGCTTTCCTTTGAAGTCAAGCCTGACACTTCATGGTGGCTGTCCATGAACTGTCATTTCACAGCATGATTCTAGGCACACAACCACTAAGCACATGCTACATCATAAACTATAAACACATATTTTATATAGGGCACGAATAGGGATTTGGAGCACGGCATCATTAAATGAGTTCAGCTGAACACTGATAATCTACTTAAGAAAAAAAAAAAAAATTTACAGAGGTCCTGGTGAAAAAAATTACCAAACATCAGCCTTCATGTAAATCACTTATCTTACAACACTAATATGATAAAGCAAATCACTTTTTGTCACAAATTTGATATATAGTAATGAGTTACTTACTTTTCTCATGAGAAAATGGTGAAAACATCAGGCCATAAAAAATTCAAAATTGTGTCACATTTTTTGTATGCACAACTCAGCACATTCATGTACCTTTCTATTACATCACAGTTTCCTTGAATAGTATCGCTGTGTCCAGTCATATGAAAAAGAAAATGCATTCCTTTATAGCACACTGGAATGCCAATGATTAATTCATACCAAAACAAAAAGACTATCTGTTGGAAAAAAGCATGTGTGGTTATTTTTGTACTGCATATATACAAGATTACAATAGATTTGGAAGAAAAAAGAAAAAAAAAAAAGCTTTATTTGTTGAGGATGTACTAACCTAGCTCTATTTAATGAATTAGTAATTCAACATTCTTAAGCGTTATGTATTACTGTTTCAGACTGTATAGTCAATATTTCAGAGTATGCACAAGACACAATGTAATATTACAATACAAACATTTCAATATATGTGACTATTAAATAGACCATATATCTTCATTTTTATGTTATTTGCTTCCATTCCTTCACGTGTTTTTCTCCATATTATTGGAATAGTATAACAGCTATGTTCAAGTTTTTCTCACACAGAATATATTCATTTATGGGATCACAACTCTTTCCATGGCAACCAACCTTCATGTGAGAAATTCAGTATGTGTGAGTTTAATGACAGGTGAATAGGCCCAGAAAATGTTAGTGGTGTTGAGACAGAGAGGGTGGTATAGAACTGCCTAGTCCTCTAACTGAAAATTGCTGTGAAATTCTGGAAAATAGTGGGTTTGGTAAACTGAGAAATATAGGATACTTCTCTCGTGTTCATTATTTACATAATAATAAGTCAAAGCATGATACATGACAACAGAAAGTATTGCCCAGTTTACATAAAGAATATAAAGAAACTTGACATCTCATATACTTTTGTGAAATGTCTTTTTAGTCAGCATTAAAAATCAAACGTTTCAGGTGAAGCCACCCTCAGCGAACACCACAGCCTCTCAGCACACAGCACCCTGGCCGGCACATGACACCCACCCCCCTCCCACAGGCAGCACCAAAACCAGGGAAAAGTGGAGTGTTCCAGCTACTTCCGAAATCCATGTTTCTCCTTTGGGCACTTTTCTTTATCTGGGGCCTGCCTGGGTGTTTAAACACCAGAAGCCAAGGGTAAACCCCAGGTAGAATTGACAACACTTTGATTTCAAGGGAGCTCATTCAGAAAGAGCAGTAATGCTACGACGTAAGATAAACCTGGAGGAAATCTGCTAAATCAGCACCACTGATGAGAGAGATGTATAAAATGTTGATATTAATAGTCAATAAATAAGAAGGTGGGTGCTAAACAGTTAAATATCTAGAGAAATTCAGACATCTGTCTTAACACACCTATCATGGTGCACAATTGCTGCTCCACACAGCAATAAGCCTTTCAAAAGGAAAAAAAAAATGTATAATAGAAGAATTAAAATATTATCCTTACAATGCTACCGCCGAAGTTTTGCAGCAGCTCCTCAGAACAAATCCTCCTCAGCAGCAGTGGCGCTGAACGGCGCTGTGTGCTGGCAAGGCCACACAAAGATGGCGCCCGACCAGCCACCCCTCGGCGCTGCTCCGGCAATGGGCCCAGCAGCACCAGCACTCCCAGCTGCCCCCTGGGCACCGGCCACCGCCTCGGTTTGCTCTGGGGCAGCGGGCTGCCTCTTTCCACCCCCCTGCCTACCTGGGCCTAGCGTTGAGTGGGGTTACCACACAGGGCAGCCACTGGCCTTCACCCAGGGTATTCTCCAGAACTTCAGAAAACAGGCATAAGTTATCAAATAAGGTGGAACTACAATAACTTCAACAATTCAATGAGTGTTTACAAGATGGAGAGGGCAAGAGGCAGAGGGAGACCCGCAGGAGCCAGCGCCTCACGGGGAGGGGGCGGCACTGCCACAGGCCGGCCCACATGGCTCCGTGCCACACACCCCAACAGCCTTTCGACGCGCTGCTAACAGTGTGTTTTAGGTGGCCATACGTGTGCCAAGGACTTCATATCAGAAGAGATGGAGGGGGAAAAGGATGTTGTTTATAAAGAATGTATGCATTAAAAAATAAGCAAAATGTCTTAGGTTTTTTGTTTTGTTTTGTTTTGTTTTTTAAATTTTGTTATTGGTGAAGAGCATATTTACCTGTAGGCATGTGTAGCTGTTGAAGAGAAATATTACTTTAATCGTTTTCATTTGTCTCCAGAACAAGAAGCCTGGGATAAACACCACAAAACAGGGAAACTGTTCCAAAAGTGAAATGTTGAACTGAGTTACTACACTTTCGGAATTGCCCTCTTAATTTGCAAGAGACTGAAAACCAAACAAGCCCTGACAGAAAGAGCCGCATTCTCAGTTCAGCTGCTAACAGTGCCCTGCAACAAGTCTGGGCCATCTATACTGAACTGTCTTACAAGAACCTGAGAGAAGTTGAGCTCAGTTTACAGCACCTTGCTTTAATAAAGATGAAGTTTTCAAAAGCATGGGCGGACCTAACCCTAGTCCCAAAGCGGGCAGTATTAACTGCAAGGGAGCGTGCACGTTGTGCCACAAAGCTATTGCCAAATATTCATGAAGTTTTCCCAAACATACAAAGACAATTTTCATTCTGCTGGCACAAACCAAAAGCATTCACTTTCCCTAATACATAAAAATGAAAAAAATCCTTATAATCATTCCTTTTACATAAGCAACTAATCTCTAAAATGAAATCACTGTTTTCCTTCAGTATTTTCCATCCAGCCATAGGCACAGCTACCAACACATTTCATTAGATGGGAGGTGAAGAGGATCAAGAGACAGTCAAATGAATAGTTTTCAATATTTATAAAAAACTTCATTCGCCTCATGCCTGTGGAAGGTGAAAATAAAAGATACGTAAAAAGAAAGAAGCTGTTCAGCATCCTCCCCAACAATATGGGGAAATTACATGTTTCTGTTGGAAGAGGTATTTTAGCACAGTAGGATGTTCTTATGTTGTGACAAGATAATGTGTGTGTAAAGCACTCCTATAATTTACCCGTCACACAGACGCGCCTACTCAAGTGCATGTGTGTCAATGGAGAATTAGCTCTGATCTGTAAAATACATCAGAAGGTTTCCATTCCTTACGCTGAATCAACTCAGTTTGATAAGAAATTAAGCTGACCATCTTTCTTATAGCCATTGTCAGAGTGTGTAATCTCTGGAACTGATGCTGTGACTGCACACAGCTGTTTACAGGGTAAAAGCTAATGTCAACATGGATAAAAATCACATTTTAATGTTTTTTATCTTAGCACTTCCCCTTTAGAGCATTCTAGATATTTAAGGGCCAGCAGGGTAACAGACTATCCAGCAATTTTTTCTGGACAGAAAAAAAACTAAACAAAATTTAATCCTGAATAGACACTAAACTTTGGAACCAAGAAATACATTTTCTGTAGCTACTGTAATTTCAGCATTAGAGATCCAGATGTGAAAATAGAATGATTTTTACAACTATGCCTGCCAACACTATAAAGACTGACTTAAACTTGCAGTAGTTTAAGCTGTTTAAGTTTAATATGGCAGCTGGTACTACATTTTTTCACTATAATCATTCTTCCAAATACTAAACTTCACCCTGGATTCTAAGTTCTTCAGCACATGCTTCTTCAGACAAATGAAGCAAAAGCAAAGATGACTCTGATTTCCAGGAATCAGATCACAAAGAAAGGAAAATGATATGTGCACACTGTAAATCTAGAGTGAAAATTTTCATATATTTTGAGGAGTCAACATGCTTTGAAACTGATGCTTGCTTTAAGGGACTGAGGACTGGGACCTAGGACCTGTCACCTTCTTTCCTCCTTTAACTCCTGCACATGCTCACTTGGACACACAAAATACTTCTAAGAAATTCCAGTGTTCTTTCTATACTGAGCATGCTTCAGTCTCTAAAGTTCAGCTGCTGCTGCAATTCACCTGTAACTTTTCATTTGGCATGGGCGGAAAAAAGGCTGAATGCCAGATCAGGAAAAAAACCAAACAACTAGCTTAAATAAGGCCTTCATCTCAGGTGTTCCTCTCTGCCATATATATCATAGTGCTCCAGAGTCTTACCTCTAGGCACAGACAAGTCCTTAATTAAGAATCTAGTGGTAAGATTGCCTACAGTTATTTAATGCAGCACAAAAAAGAGGACCCAGCATGAAAAATGAAAATCATGCCCACATGATTTTTAAGTTAAGCACATTACCCATTGTGCTCTGCCTGTCTCTGACCATCTTACTCTTTCTAAAGACTACTTTTAGAGAGTATAAACTTGTATTTTAGAGGAATCTAGAAGTCTTTACTGCCACTACTGCACTTCTATATATAAGTATGCCTTATATAAGTGAACATAATAGATAGGGTAATACTAGTGAAGAAAAATAAACAGAAGAGAATACCTGCACATAGATGGGCTATTTCAGCATCCAGTGAAACTCAGGTGATAGGGCAGAGAAAGATGAAGTGGTGGCAGTATTTTATAAATCTCACAGCTGATGGAGTAGGAGTGTAGAGAAGAGGAGGAACAACCAGAATCAAGTCATTTGGACAGAAGCCAGGGAAAAGAGCAACCAAGTCTCCTCTCCATCTACCTGTGGCCTTATAGCTAGGTGTGTGGCTATTAGCTGTACTACTAAGCAACAGTTACATCTCTGAACAATAGTTATACCTCTGAACATCGAAATAAGTCTATTTCCCGATATTCACACTGCCTTCCAAGAATTATTCTTACATGTGAAGAGGATACACATTAGTTAATTATGTTTGCAGTTTCAGCCAGGCCAGGGAAGGTAGAGCAATATTTCACAATCCAGCCCATAAGATTTTTCACAAAGCCACAGGAATCAACAGCTTTGTCAACAGCCCATCACTTGGAAAACCAGCTCTTCCCTGGTGCTTCCAAGGCAGCTCATCTCTATTTTCCCAGTGATATCAGCTTCTGTTAACTGCTTGTCTGCTTTCCCTCAAGCACCTGTGTAATCCCTTCGTCACTTTGCAGTAGGAACACCCTCCCTCCCTGCAGAAAAGAAACTACCACCTCCTAGGCCTCTTTCAGGTACCCTTTCACCACAAAGCCCCACTTTGAAGCCAGTGCTGTCAGCTCATGATGATCAGGTGGGTGGCAAACTGCAGAGGCTGTTGGTGCTTGGTTGTGGTTCTCTTCTCCTGGGAGGAAATATCTATTTCACTTTTTCTCTCTTCTCTTTGCCTATAATCCCTATCCCCTTGCCTTGCATATATGAGGGAGGAAATATCAAACCAAACCCTAATAAAAATCCTGACCTACTTTCTTCCAGAGAAACTGTTCCTCCTTGCTCAAACACTTGGGTTTTTTTTTTTGTGGTTTTGTTGCTGTTTATTTTTTTAATATTGTCATGCTTCAGTGGTCTATCTTCACTGCCTTCTCAAATGATTCTTCTAAGATCTTAGACTTCAGACACATATTGTGCTTTTACTATACACTCAGTTAAAATACAGTAGATGGGATTTCATCTTGATCTGTATTCTTGGCTGTGATGGTTGGACTGCAAAAGGACTGTGACAGGTGTACGTAGAACTAAAGTTGAGTAGAATGAGATTTGTTGTGAGAAAAAGTACTACAGTGCTATGCAAACCTGGTAAAGACAGCATTTTTTTGCTTAACCCTGAACAAAAAAAAAAAGTGCCCAAAAAAGTGTGCATGCACTTTTGGACCCATTAAAAATGTACCATTTATATCTGTGAAAGTTTATTATATACAAGCTGTAGATTTGTTTCTGGCTTGAAAAATAGAAATTTGAAAAACCTGAATCTGAGTAGGCAGAAAAACTTAACAGATCTGTCCTCAGAATACATTCAGAAAGAAACTTGGATACCCCGTCATATAAAGACTTGAACGGCTTTCAAGATACCCAGTGCTGTCCAATAATAAAACAGAATTACAAAAAAGTGCAATTAATTACACAGTTTGAGACTAATATATTACTTACTTGGTCATACCATTTATACCCCTAATATACTTCAAAATGTATAAGCAAGATAGAAATTGTAACCACAGCAAGTACAGCTTGCTATATGCACAGATAACAGACATTGGCCATTAACTGCCTTTAATGGTTTGCACACCAAGAAATCACCAAGGAAAGGGCTGCAACCAGTATCCAAACACTACGCTACAGTGAAGTTGAAAATAGGCATTCCCTACTCCCTGATGGAAAGGTAACTGCAGTAGTTGAAGAAATAATAACTCATAGGGCAAGTAAAACTGGGCTAATTACCACCGTATAGAAAACATCAAACAACCAGCGTTAATGTGATGAAAGTTTGAAGTGACCAGCCACAAAAGGAACTAGCCATTACTTTGCACCAGAACGCAGATTTTGTTGATTCATTTTTGTTGTTTTAAATAAAACAGCACACACAGACAGAGCTGTTTTAGAGCCAGTAGTAAGTAAAGAATTATGTTGGAATTTCCAAATGTTTCACAGCATCTGAAGTGCAGAGAAATAATATAGTGACTCTATACAGCTTCCTTACAGCAACACATACAGACTACACATAAAAGCTCTGCAGGACAAGGGAAAGGAATGAACTACTGGCCACCGTTTGTGAGCCTTTCAATAGGCCGCCACTTCTGTGCAATCAAGAAGCAACATTCTGTTACTCACCCCACAATTTATTTATTTATTACTGTCATAAAATAGGATTCAGAGGGTTTAAGATTTGATGGCGATACCTACCACAAATCTTTTACAAGCAGCAATGTGGTCTATAAATTTGCTTTACTTATACAGCTTTTCTAAAAATAACACACAAACACCATTTCAATGTAACTTTTTGAGCTTGCCATTTCTTTTTTCCTTCAAAAGTTTTGCAGACAGTAAGCATATTAGAAGTACTAATTAACTGTTTTGGAAAAAGTGTAGACCTGTATCAAATCAGCAAAGATGTGAATTAACTACATCAAAGTATATTTCTTTTCCTAAAATTTACATAGACAACAGTAGAGATCTCACAATATTGTCACAGTACCACAAATTATATGTAAATGAATGACAACACAACCATCCATTACCAAAAGCTGATACCTGGAAACCTACAAAAAAATCTTCAGTAACGTTCTAGACTAATTATTGAGGAATCAGGCAGTCTGAAGCCATTCTTCATTAAGCATAATTAATTGCAAATTCTATGATACTCATAAGCAACATTAGCTGGTCAAATAAAACCGCTATGAAAGAAACTTCTCTTCAGTGTCTAGTGTTATGCTAGATATATCTGCAGTGCCAGCTACATTAATAATCATATCTGACCTTAATTCATCACATTATTATAGAATTTTTGCTCTAACATTAAAAGCTAGAGGTTTCCATCTGAGAATTACCTTCATAAAATTACCTATGTATTGCTTTCATCCACTATATGCACCATATACAAACATTATATCATACACATGACTTGTACACATGTCTTTGTGCCATATCTTTGTGTAAATAAGCTTTACTTATGCCAATTATCACTAGATAAATCAGTTCTTAGATTGGAAAAAAAAAAGTCAAATAATCAGCAAAGTCAAGCTGCTGGAAAACACAAGATGAAGAGCCAAAGACTGCCATTCTTCTCACTAAGCCTCTGTCTGGCAGCAGTGCACACTGTCCTGTGGGAACTCCTGCATGGATTTCAATATACAACCAACAAAAATTGCAATCACTTTAGATTTAAGATTTAAGACATTGGCTGACCCTAGTAAGAGCTGCCATTTCTGTGCATGCTTCTGTGCAGGAAATGCAGCTTGCTTGTCCTTCCCCTCAGCTTGAAAATACAGGACTGACTCGTAGCAGTGTTGCTTTCTGGACAGCAGCACTGCTGATGCCTCTTTACAAAGGGATTTCCTAAATGACCTTTGTGACTACCTTGATTTGAAGGCTGACCTATGAAAAGTAAAGTTTTGTTGAGCACTTGAAGGCCTTCTGGTAATCCAACACAAAATACTTTCTATGTGGACACAATGAGCTCTTGATATACAACATTAGCTCTTCCCTAGCAGCCTTGTATAAAACTGTCATAAATTAAATACAGTTAGCATTGTTTATGCTTAGATCGTACATTAGCTATAGAGTTAAAAGCTGAAATAACAAAGCATTTTCCAGTTTCACTGGAAAACAACAACAAAAAAAAGATAGAGTGAAATATATCTGTATGCTCCATATGTGTGCATCTAGAGGACCCAGAGCTTTCCAGAGAAGAAAAAGCAAGTCATTTCACCTGTAAACCCCCTTTGAACTGACAGCACACCTTCCTTATTCTGTGACAATTCATTTAAAAATAGAGGATTGGCAATCCCCTAGTCAGTCCCCATATGTACAGATGTACTTCAGCCATTCTTTTCTCCAAAACACCAGAGTAACGTACACAGGCAATGTGTCTGTCACACCAATATAACATTAAGGCAGTGAGAATGCTCTGGGAAACACCTGGGAAGAAGAGAACTGCAGTCTCGCTCACTGGACTCATGAGGTGGTCATGGTGGCCTCCAAGAAGATCATGTAGCACAAGATTGCTCTGGGTTTCCATGTGAAGGAGGAAGGATAAATGGAAAGGCAAGCCTCCATTCTCCAAATATTTCTTTGAACACAGTATAAGATTAGAGCAGTACATTCCTACTCAGAGCCTTCACTTTCTTTCAGCTGGCTCCATTAATATTGGACCTTAAGTACCACAGTTCAGGACACTGCCCAAACCGTAATGCTGGTGTGGTGCTGTGCAGGTGGACGTGGAGGGGATGGAAAGTTGTTAATTGACATCAAAAAAGATTTATTGCTGCTTGTTTTCAGCAAGAATACTAGAAAGTAACAAAAATTTCTTCACATTTTAAATGTCTCAGACTTAACGTCCTGCATAGCCTTCCTTTTCTGCATACAGGATGTCCTAGTTCTATGACTTTTGCACCCACCTGCCTACGAAACTGTGTTAGTCAGTGCATTGGTCAAGTGCGCTATTGGATCAAGCATTTGTGAAGTTAAAACTGCCTGTTTTGCAAGGTTTCTTTCAAAGAGGGCATTTATCATGAAAAAAGAAGGGCAACTATATCCCTATAGAGGATTACTAAAAGACCCTTTAATATTATACCTTAGAACTAAAGTTTGTGTGCAGATTTACATGTTGCTGTAAAGCCCTAGTTGAATCAACAAATTAATATAACCACTGTAGTTTTAATAGTTTAAACTTACCACAATTATTCTCTCCAAGTTTTAAAATCAGACAGAAAAAAATGATTCAGCTCAGCTGTGTGCAAATAAGACAGACCTGAAGTGATAAATACAGATTTGAAAATATCAGAATATTGTTTTACAGCTGAAGCACCAAGAAACAATGACTTTTAAGCAAAACAGAGATACAGTCAGTGTCTTCCTTACCATCTTAAAATTCAATGTTGACTCAATTCAGCAACAACCTGTCCTTGGATTTCAGTTGGCATCGATGGGTTCTTTGCAACTTTGTGACTTTTTTCCCAGCTGGTAACTGATAATTTTTAATAAAACAGTAAGTGACAGTGAGATGCAAGAAATAAGTAGCTCCCCATTTCAAATGTACGATGAAAGCAATGAAATATAAATTTACAACAAATCCTATTACCAAACTTTTGTTGTTATTAGCAACAGGCTTTAATAGTTGGAAATAGTTCTTTTATTCATTGTCTCATTTTAAATTGTTTTTACCTTCCCTGGAGTACCTGGACTTCTGAAGGTTCATATTTTATCAATGTCTTTATTGTGAGTCAGTGAATAGCAGGATTCCCAGCTGGACTCTTGCTTCTGCTTTTCAGCTGGATTTGATCTGACTCTCATGAGCTCAGTCTTGCGTCATTCAGAAACATTATTCAAATACCTCTAGCCTCAAAGTTGTTCATTGAGAAGTTGGTTTTTTCCCTCTTTACACAGAGAACAAGCTGTGCTCTTATTAGCGTAGTGTTCAGCCAGCTTCCTGCCCCCACTTTTAAATTCAGGACCAAGGTCATTTTTATATTATCTGCTACAGATTTTGAAACACACCAGCCTGGTGTTACTTCCATTTTAAAAACATAGCTATGGAAAATGTTTGAAGTCATAACAAAAGAAATGTGAGGATTCTGGAATACTTTTAAAGTAACTCCAACTAGGAAGGGAGTCCACATGATGTTGTAAAGAAGCAGTTAACAATGTATCACACTGAACGTACAGAACACCAGAACAATTAGTAATCCTGAAAATTCCATAAAAACATATTAAAATATTGGGAATAAAAGAAATATGATGACTCATATATTAGCAATGTTTTTAATGACATACTAAAACACCTGTCTGAACAACAACTTCAGAACTCACTCTTACTTGGAAGGAAAATTCCACCACACGTTTGTAGTAAAACCTCTCTCAGTGCAGTAAAAACCTAATGCTCAAAAACGAGAGCCTGATATTCACTTGGGAGATCAGTAATATATAGTACATATTTACAGCTCACTTGAACCACCCTAGGAGATTCTGGGAAGTGAATCATATATACCATTTCATGCTTATTTAACAAACTACTTAAATAAGGAATTGATTTCATTATTTAATCTTCTGCCACAGGCAGCCTGTGCCAGTGGTGCCCTGGTGAAACCATCCACACACCAGTCTACCGAGTAGGAATGGTTCTTGCTTTCTTGGACCATGCAGACACAACCTCATATAAATCCTTTCTTAATCTCACATATTTTGACCTTAAAAAGCCCACCCCTAAAGAATCATCAGGCTGTGGCTGTGATCTGGTTATCCAAATTACAATGGACCAAAGAATTTTCAGCCCTTTTTCCTATGCTTTTTTCCAGAGGCTTCCAGAACACTCAAGCTAACGCTGTGTGTTGAAACCTCAGCATCTTGGGAAGCTTTGGTTTTCTCTCCAAGCTAGGAGGACCAATTTTCTCATTTCTTCCTTCCTTTCACTTATCTTCCCTCCCTCTTTGATGTAACTATATTTCAGTATTTTATATATATATATATATATATATATATATTTAGATTTAATCTTAGTATCTTTTCCATGGTGTAGTTAGGAAAACTTTGCAACTTTGCACTTTGTACACGGTACCATTTCTAGCACACTTACATTTCCAGTTTGACAAAATTGTTCAATCCTAGAAAGTGCACACAGCATTTGACTCCACTTAAAAGGGGGACTTATACAAGAGATTTCCATAACTAAACTAAATACTGTGAAGGCTTGTTCACTGTCCCCATGGCCACTGAAAAAGTCTTTCTGGTTTTATATATTATTTTAATTATAATTGAATTATTTTTTTCTAAAAACTGGATTGCTTCCAGCTGACAGCTGGGAGTGATCCCTGGCACATGCCAGCTACTTCGTGTCCAAGAAACATGGCCGGACCAGGCCAAACAAAAGAGGCAAGGAGTATTCTAACAGGAAAAAGCATAGGCAATCAGGCTTCAGTGCTGAGAAGTATTCCCAGTTACTATTGGACAGGATTTACATCTTCGCACCGTCTATAAACCATAAAGCCCCACTTTGTGCAATGTTAGCTATACACTAAATATTTGAGGCCCAGATAAAAGCTCTTATAAAAAGGCTATATACAATGCTCTCTCCTTTCATTAACATAGCAATCAAATATAGAGAAAAAATATTATTACCTTCTTTTAAATTGAATTTGCTCTTTAGTCTAGAACTCCTGCAAGGTGTGAAATAACTTCAGTTGCGCTGCTGGCAGCCTTACGTTACTTTCCGAGACGATACAGCAGGGCAGGTTGTTCCAGCTCATTCTTCAGTTCAAAGTTCTCCAAAAAGACCAACATCGGGTTTCATGATGGAGCCACTGGGGTTTGAACAGCAACTCTACCAGATCCCTCAGTATAGTAACTGGGTTAGTTCCTTTCAATAAAGAAATAAAGATATATATATGCACACATCTAAAAGATATAAATACATCATACAAAGCTGTATCTTACCACCAACGAGATTTTTTAACACACTGAGCAGGCATGCACCTGCAGCTGGTTGTGAAACCCACATTACCCGTTCAACGTTTGGGATCTCCTTTATTCTAGCACATAGCCTAACCACAATTTCATTTATGAACGCCCTAATAAAAAGTCAGGAGGCTGCTCCTCTGAGTCAGCTGTTCTACCTTTTAGCCTTTCATTTTTCTTTTTACTGTAATCCAAATAAAGAGCCATGATTTCATATGTGCCTGCCCCTGGTGGGTTACCACCTGTTTTGCAGCTGGTGGGTCTCATTCTTTGCATAAAGCAGTTTTCAAACCAGACCTTCATTCTGGCACCATGGGGTAAATTTTAGTCCCACTCAAACTTACTGTCCGATTGCCTTCACATAATCCTAGCCACAACCCCAAGCACTGCTGTAATGATTCCAAAAAGACAAAAATCTGTAGCAGTTTGAAAACATGCTTTATTCATCCAAGATTTAATGGTCTGTTTGCTTCTTCCGGAAGACTACATATTGTGACATTTTGCTCAGTCTAACAGATACTCCAAACAACTCTTCTTAAAGCTGTGACCCTTATTTTTGTTTGCTGGTTTTGCATAATGTGAAAAGACATATTAACAGTCTCTCCAGTAACAGTGAGAATTACTGCAATGGATTTATTCTTTGCCTAAGTATTTTTTCCACATACATAAATATCCAATGAATCTCAGCTCTCTTGTAATGAAAACTCAGACTTATGCCTTCATATTCCTCCTGATTGGTGTTTGATTTCACTTTTATTTTTATTCCTGTCCTCTAACAGCAAATGTATTTTATTTAAGAACCTGAGAAGGAAGCAAGGGTCTTTTCAGGACAAAAGGACAAGGGCATTTCAGAGATAATTTTTGTGATTTACCATGATTTAACTTTAATTTAACAATTAGCTGGTATGCCAGCAGGCCAAGTTGAGATACAATGACATATACAGAGATGTTAGATTTCAGTGTATTAAGGGGATGCATATAACAGAGGTCTGCAAGTTTGTTGTCCAGCTAAGTATGGAGGTCATTTATTTATGGGTTTATACATGATTTCTAAAACTTGAGGTTAAGCTTTTCTTCTTTGAAACAAAACACAGTGTTAGCACCTTTTGGATTTCTCCACCAAAGAGATGGTGGATTTTTGCCCAGGATGGTACATATTGATCCTTACATGTATGCAATATACTATGACATGCAGGTTGTATACATTACAAGTACTTTGTAACAATTCTATGTTCTGCCACATTCATCATATTTTATAGTTGTTGCAGCTTGGGTACTTTAACAAATGTCTTCAGGGTTTTGCTGCTACAGCATGCTGATAAATGAAAAGAGATGCTCACACAACCTGTGACAGAATGTGCCTGGTCACCTTCCTCTCCACCACTATCTACACACATCATGTAGCAATCACACTAGCTGCGTGCGTCTTTAGGTGGCAAGAAACAACAGATTGGATAGATGCAATGAAGTGAAAGAAGTGTTCATCCTGCTGGAGAGAACAGAGCAAACAGCAAACCCCACCAGTTCTTTCCATGAAGATGTGTGCTGTCTCTACAGATACAGATGTACCCCTACCCCTCTTTATCTCTCAGTTTCTTTCTTCTGACACTGCTGTTTCTAAAAAGCATTGTTTTGGAGTATGCTCTGTGTGAAAAGTTGCATTGTGCTCCGAGGAATAGATCACTACCCACAAAAGCTTTTGTATGGTTACCAATCTGCCTTTTGTGCACACTTAGGGATTCTCCAAAGTTATCTAGGCTGAAGAAATCTTATCAAAGTCTTTTGTATTATACCAACTGCAGAAGCTTCAAGGGGAATTTTATGCTAATGATTCTCTTTAATCTCCATATAATTCAGGCCAACTAAATATAGATCTTTTACAAACAATGAATCATCATGACTTTAAGTGGATGCAGTTCTGCCACAATAAAGTTGAAATCTCTGTTCCATAGCATCTTTC
This sequence comes from Falco peregrinus, assembly GCF_023634155.1. NCBI lineage: Eukaryota > Metazoa > Chordata > Aves > Falconiformes > Falconidae > Falco > Falco peregrinus. The sequence goes on from NC_073729.1 coordinate 14,598,978, forward strand.
TTTCCTCTCTTCATGCAACAGCCATCCAACAAGCCACTGACAAAAATGAATACAACTGGTTTTTTTCTCCCCTCTTACTTCAGCTGTCAGTAGTCAGTTCCCAGCACCATATTCATTTGAAGGGTAATTCCAGAAGAGAAATAGAATTTACCATTTATTTGTTGGGTTTTTTTTTTTTAGTTAAGAAAATTAGACATGAGATTGTCAAATCTTATGACAGTAGCAAAACCAAAGGTAATTTCTTTTCTGAAAGAAAAAAAAATACCCAGTAGGCTGTAGACCTACTTTTACTGCTGTTCCACCCTCTTGGAATGTGTGAGAAATCAGAGATATATACAGTGACTGAACTGATTTGTATGATTAATTAGCAGCCGTGTTACCTTGCAGATCAGATCTGTCTCACAACATTTCACACAGTGGGTTTCTACATGCAAAGATTTCGCCTGGTATGTCACTACCAGGAGACAAATAGCTCTGCAAATGTATCTCTAAGATAAAGCAGGTCTGTGCAGTATGGAGCTAGTTTTTTATCTCTCCTTAGCCTATTTTACTCAAAACTACCAGCACTGAAGGGAAGCAGAAACAGCCATGTTGAAATCCTAAACAGTAATTAATTTGGCAATTGAAAAACTACTCACTTCTCAGTGACAATATAATTGGTTTCCTAACACAGTTCTTGTGGATTCCTTAAATTTTACCAACACCCTTCAGGAATTCCCTTAAGACTAGCACATAAGATAAAGGTTTGTATGCATTTTTCTTAGACAGCAGGTGGAATAAATGAACAACTAGAGAGCAAAGGCCAACCATTAATATCATAGAGGTTTAGGGCTGAGGGAGATCCAGGTGTTGGCTGACAAAAATTAACCATAAGACAAGCTGAAAGATTGCTTCCTGGACTTCTAAAAGCCTTCATGCTTGAGCTTCTCTGACATTTGCTTTTGGAACTCATTACATTTTATTTTATATTTTTCTCAGTGGAAGATAACAGTATGATCCTAGGGTTAAACTGACTGTGAGACTTATCTCTCAATTTACCCAAATTTTAGCCCATGGAACTTCATGGATCTGATGTGGTAGGGTCCTATAAATTAATTTGGATGGCAGTATTGGGAAGCACAATGGAAGCAAATCCCTATGAAAAGCAATGCCCCAGCTGCTACACAATGCTATGCGACCTCTCCCACCCAGTGCACAATGAGGAATTACAGTTTTAAGACTACTCCATTTTAAAAAGTGCTGTTTACAATTATTGCAATTATACACCAATAAAATCAATGGGTACAGATGCAAAATATCAACAGGAGACAATGCAGAGCAATCCTGATGCCTCTAACGAAGCCACCAACCCAGGCAAAGAAGCAAATCCTGCAGGACACCTGGAAGAGTGAACCCCCAAAAACTCAGTGAGTTTTGCTGAGTTCTCCATAATCCTTCCTGGGCAGCAGAAGAGGCTGCTAGTTGAGAACTGCCCATTCCCTGGTTTTCCCAGTCCAGAGCATGAAGAGGTCAGTGAGAGCATCTGCACTTTGTATCAGGATGATAAGAGTGTTTTTTCAGAGACAGCAGGATTTCTCTAGGACTCTGAATTATATCTGAGCAAAGCTTAAATTTAACATTTTATTTTTTACCTCTGAAGCGAGCATCTAAATCTCTATGTATTGCTGATTATTATATTTTTTTATAGGACTAAGAAAATTGCTTTCTCCTTTAGAAGCAGTTCTCACTTAGATTGCATGTGCTCTGAATATTTGAGGTGTAAGTTAAATTGGAATTGTGCAGTACTTAGGATTCAGATTTTTATATTCTCTACCGGGAAGCACTGGCTCTTCCTTCTGGGCTAGTAGATACATGGAAATCAGTACACTGCTTTGAGATCTGAAGGAACATTTTCTATAACAGTGTATGTACAGAAATACACATTTCCAGGAGAGATATATTAAAATATGAATAGTAATACACACTGATATAGTAGTTAATTTTTATGGTCACAGACCAGAATGATGAAGTTGGTAGAGAATTCAGCTACAGGGAGACTGTTGAATTCAAAGTTTCCTACCATCAGTAAAAGGAAAGGGAAGGATAACAAAGAGTTAAGCAAAGTCAGGACCCCAAGAAAGCATTAAATATAAACCAAAATCGTGTTAAGTGGTATTTGACAGACTGTGTTAAAAATAAGAGGTTGACAACAAAGCTGAGAGAAAGTATCATCTAAAATTCAAATGCAGAAATCTTCTAAGAGGGAAGAAAAGTACATAAGCAGAAGTATGTAGAGGCATAATACAGACCTAGGTCATCTTTTCATGTGTTGCGTAGTACCTTGTCCCACAAGTCAGTGTCTTAAGTTTTCCATTATTTCCACTGTACCCAGGGGAGGAGCAAACTCATGAGCAAGTACACTGGAATCTACTTACTCTATGGGTCAGAAGACTTGTTACAAGATTTCCTTTAAGTATTCATGTTATTTTTCACCTAACTGCTGACTTTTTAATCTCTTCCAGACCATAATCTATGCTTTGACCTATACTAGGGATACACAGAGAGAAAAGGAGCAAATTTTTGAAAGTACTCAGTGCTGCTCAGCGTTGGTACTCAGGTAAATTACTTGGCTAGCTATTACATAATAAATGAAAGCATCCGGCTTCCACACAAAATATTTGAAAGCTCTTACCTTTCTTTCCCCTTTATATTTATTTTGGCTTTGATCCTTATTTTCTTCCTCTAAATCCCTGTTAGCTTTCCCTTTCTGCTTACAGTACTCACCACCACGCTCGCTCTCTCTGTGCTAACTATCAAACTGTTATATTCACAGAAGAATGAACATTAAAGTTTGACTCTATTTTTTTACTTACCCTGAGAAATTACCGTAGAGGACATCCAAGGAAGTACAATTACATAACATACCCTAAAGACAATTAATAGACATAATCTGGCTAAGTGAAGACCTACTAAATAATATTTACTAGAGCTTACTAAGCCTCAGAATAGCCTGTTTAGAAAGGCTGTCCCTGTATGAAGTAGCACACTTACATATTCTTTAAGGTCAAACTGCGACTGCAGGCAGAGAAGGGTGATAGTGAGCTCCTCCCATATTTCTGAAGGAGCCCTTAATGAGTGCAAGCATATCTGGGGTTCACTCTGCTGTGCAGCAATTGAAAGAAATTTTTTCACTTTTCACAGAATTCTTAAGGGCCACCTAGTGCATTATGCTGCCCTGCTTACAACCTCCTTTGTCATTTCTGAGGATCATGAAATCCTCAGAAGGGTGGAAATTTTGTCAACTTGTTATTGTGTAAAAACTTAGAATAAACATTTACAGAGCATGGCCATGCGAATTATTCTTTAGACACTCTTGGCTCAGACTAAACATGAGACTTTTGAAACTTTCAGGCCTTATTGCCCAAATAAGCCAGAAATAGCTTGTGTCAGGTGGGTTAAGGTACCTTGCATGTGCTGCACATCAAGCGTATCAGCATGGGGGACTAAGATAGAAAATTCCAGTAAGCTGCCATGTGACTTCATGTTCTTTATGCATACATATTCTTATTCCTTGGAGTTTTCTTTCTCAGCAATATAATATAAAAATTATTCCCTTACATTACTTAAACTTATGCCAGGAAAGTCTTTCCTGAGAGTTTATCAAAAACTTAGCAGATTTGTATATTTCATTATACTCATGCCACAGTGTCCACTTTGAATGCCCATGGAGCATGTTTGTAAAGACTAGGGTTGCAGCACTTAAAATTTTGTGTTTACTGATTACTTTCTAGGAAGATGAACACTATCTTCACCATAGCCTTTTAGTAAACGATGTTCCATGGGTTTTTTTTCTCAGTAGCATACCTACTCCAGAAAATACTAGAATGAAAAAGCTCTTTCTTTCTCTCCTTGCTTCTTATTTTTCTTTTATAACATTTCTTCTGTGCTGTAGAAAACATGTAGAAATTATGTATTTTCAGGATTAAAAACTGGTTTTCGAGTTCTTTCACAGAACATCTCATTGTGCAATGAGCTACACACAATCTTACTGTTATCCCAGGAGATGAGTCGGGGGGAGATCATAGTACCTTTGTCCCCTAACTAGATTATTTATAATTGTGAAATCTGTGAATTAACTCCCTTAGGAAATATGAAAAATTGATCCACTTTGGTAAATTACTATTAATGCTTTCAACTAAATTAAAGTAAATGGTCATACTTGTATGTAGCTTGCCTGATGGGCAGGTAATAACAGCATCCTTCCTTTGTTGTTATCTTCATTTTCAGTTGCTGAAACCTCTCTGCTCTAAATACAGAGACATGCTGAAAAATCAGAAGAAAAAGAATTAGCCTGCTCCATAGTTCTTTGATTCTTCTTTGCTTTGTCTTATTGTTCTCCATCATTGCATATACCGGGTAAACATGCTTAAATTGGAAGGAACAGCAGGTTCCTTTCCCTCCCTCCACAAAGGGATAGCACAATAACTATGCTGAAGAAAGGACCATCTTACATGTTTTTCCAGCATTCTCACGCAGGTCGTTTGTGACTTTCTTTGAATCAGCTGAAGTGCCTGTGTGGGTTTTGGGGGCTTTGTATTTTTAAGCAAAAGGCTCTAGCGCTTCATATTTTGGAAATTATTTATCAATGCATTTCTCAATTTATACATTGCTTAGGCTAAAATTGTTACCAAAATGAAACCAGATCTCCCCACAGAAATTTTTGCCAGACATTTTAATTGATTCCATATTCTGTAGAATACCATGTTGCCAAAATAATCATATTGAATCTGCTATTAAGGTATTTTCGGTGTGAATGCTGTGAGTCAGTCAGCCCACAGGGCTGTAAAGAATATCCTCTAATGCACATTTCCTAGGGCTCACCAGAAATGAGGGACATAATAACGCAAGACGTCTCCATTAGCACAATTGCACCAACACAACAGATGCGTAAAGTTTGTGCTTTTAGTGATATCATTAGTGTGTTTGTATAGCCAGTAGCTATGTGAAGGTATCAAGTTTAGAGTTGTTTACTTATTTCAAAAGCATACTCCCAATTTTTTCTTACTGAGGAATAACACATTTTTAAAGAATCAGATAACAATATTTAAAACTGTAGGCTTCAGAAATCTGTAGTATAAAACCAACTTACATACCATTAATGGAGTTTTTAAGCACCTGACCAAAATTTAATAACTTGATTATCTTTCGGGCGTGTTCTTATTATGTCAACATGGTGCACAAATTAATATAGCTGTTCTGATCAGAATCATTTTTTTTGAGCATTTTGATCTTAGCAAGCCAAGTGTGCTGAGCAATATATTCCTTGAGAAGACAGTAAAAAAGCCACCATCTTCCTTCTCTCCCACACAAAATTGTAAATTCAACTTGTCCATTATGAGTTTAAATTAGTGACACAGTAACAAGTAGATTGGAGTGGGGATCAGAAGACACCAGTTACTAGTATTATTTTGTATCAAGATACTAACTACTGCTGGATGGTTCAGATGGTCCCGTTACAACAAGTTCTATACTTCAATGTATCTTTATCTCACTGGCCTGCTAGAACAATGCTTTTTTTGGAAAAAAAAAGCAATCTATTTTTCAAGTAACAGATGGATAAACAGATGGGTGGAAAAGTCCACTGAATAGTGTGTTGGCTGCCTGTCATTGCCTGTATGACAGCCAATAAATATCATATGGATTAAACCTGTAAACTAACATGTTCCTATTTAATGAATTCTTTCAGAATGGTACATGTTTGCCTGCCAATACCTGTATAAATGAAATGCCACTTCGGATAAGGTAAATTCTTGCAAGGAGACTAAACACCTAAGCACAGCTTGTTCTAAGATTAATAACCAAAAGCAAACAGGGAAGGAAGCCCCATGGTAAAGTGTGTACATTTTTACAGATTGTCTATGAGAAAGTACCTTTTGCACACCTGGAATGAATTCCTGTAAAGAACTTAACCTTCAGTATGTTTACACTTATGATAATGTTTTCATACTGCTTACATGTCTTTTTGTGAGAATTTAATATTTTGGGATTTCAGGCTTGCCTAAAAGAAAAGCACTGAATTCAGCAGCCAGTCATGAGATACCTACCCACATCCGACCACCAGCAGAACACATATTTTATCCTCTTTGAGAGATTCTCTTTGTTTTGGGCTAACATAAAACTAATGAAGAAAATACTGACATGACATGAAATTCCGTATTTACTGGCATTTAGGCCTTTCTGTGTGGCATGCATCTTGCATTACAAATGACGACAATTTGCCTGTCTGCCAAAGCCAGCACGGCTGTGGGGAATGGAAGGCTCCTGCTCACTTTAGGGTGTTCATCAGCAGATATCATTATGTGTAAAAGAGTAGTTCATTTATTTTTTTTCCAGCCTACTGTCTAATACTCACTAACTCCTAGCTCTTCTGAGAGTAGATATATTTTTTTCCTTATTTAACAAACCATTACTGATTTTACAGGCAGAGGTAAAACTCTTACAGGCTCGGTTCCACAGCCTGCAAAATGAGATGGAGAGAGATTAAACAATTTCCCCATGATGCACTGAAAAAAATGCCTTGAAAAGGAGTTCACTTCTCCTGAGCAATGCTCCAATGCTGTCACCCTGTGGGAACCTTATTCCTGATTTTTTGGGAAGAAAATACAAAAGCAAATATTCAGGCTGAATAATGACACATGAATGTAATTATTAAAATTATTTTGCTTTTGATTTTTCACAGGTAGTAGAAATAGTTTTCCTAATAAAAAAAAAAAAAAATCCTTAAAAACAGTATTCCTGAAAAGGAAATGCAGCATTTGTGATGTCATAAAGCATAAAATATTTAGCTGTGCCTAGATAGAAAATAATAGAAAAAGAAAACAGAAGCTCAATACCAATAGATGGGGTAAATTTCAGTGAGTTTCTGAAAATGTATAGACAGTTGCAAATCACCAAGAATACTCTGCAACACTATCAGACATATGGATTTATCCAGCAGAACGGTATATGACAACATAAGACTGATTATAATTTGAAAAGGAAATAAAAGATGAGTAGAAAACCCCTGTAGTATCAATTAGAAAAAAGATTTGGCCTAAGAAAGATACAGTGAAGATTAACTTTGAAATATAAAACCAAATTCTGCCATATAAAAGTATTAGTATGAAGAGATCTTTGACTTTACATAACACCTTTTCCCTGAGGAGCTCCAAATCCTGTGAAGAGGTTCAGAGCTTCATGACATTAATTAGTTCAATATTATTTCATTTATATGACATGTGGCTCATGTGACATGATAGGAAAGAATCCAGCAAACACTTTAGGACATTCATTTAAAAAAAATTTAATAATTAAACCACTGATCCTGATCAGTTTAGTCCTCCAAAGCATCTGAAAAGGAGAACTGCAAAGTGTTCAGAGAAAGGTTCTGAGGCTCTCAGGAGTACAGCAGCAGACTACAGGTATAAACCACGCAGAGGACAACACGTTCTGTTACCTACAGAATATCATGTAAGAAAACACAAAACACTGAAGTAATGGAATGAGAAAACACAAACAAGGAATTTTTGATTAGCAAGGCTCCTACTCTGCTACAGGACTTGGTCCTAAACAGAGACAGCGGACAAGATAAAACTGGGCAATCCACTGGTGCAGGATTACACAAATTATGTGGTGCTGAGTCCTTCGTGTAATAGAATTAGTTGATGCCTTCCTGAAAAGCATCACAGAAGCCTGTGAATATCCTTTTTATCTTCAGAGTCTTCCTTACTAGGCTCTAGTACAGCCAAGCAAGACCGTAACGCTGAGTGACCCTCAATCCGTGCTGACACTGCTCCTATTCAGTGTACCCAGAAACAGGTATCTTTATTTAAAAAAAAAAGCTGTCATTTCCCCAGCCTCTTTGGGCATATGAGGCATGTCTGTGGAGCCATTACCTGGATCCAGCCTTGCCTAGGCCTGGAGAGTACCTTAATGGTGGGTTCAATTTTCTTATGCGCTACAGCAGCCTTTTCAGTGACTGTATACCTCTAGATCTGACTGAAGGAGTGAATTAAAAGTGGAATATTCTCTTTTAGTGTAATATTACATGCCTATGCATCTTGCTGTACACTTAGTCATCCCTCCATGTGTGAATAAGCCCTTCTGTGAAAGAGCTGCTCTACTCTGGGCATATTACTATGATTGACAGAATCTGTCAGAAACCAGAGTGGGATTTTTGCCCCCTTTTCCTTCACTTACATATAGCAGAGAGTAAATTTTGTAAAGTAGAAGGGAAGTTAATAAAATCACTAGAAATATAACTGACATGAAGAAACACAGGCATTTTATTTTTTTACATCTCAAAATTGGAGAGTTTCAAGTTTTGCCATATGAATTTTTGTCCAGCTTTTTTTTTTTTTTTTGGAACATAGAAGTCTTACATTCCAAAAATAACTAAATAATTCTATAGAAGCTTAGATTAAAATTAAATGAGGCTTAGATGTGTATCTGAACTAATTTTTACTCTTTGGCTGGTTAGCCTCTGGAGCCTTAGGAATGCCTGTGTCCCAGTTATTTAAAGCAATTCAAAGTCCCCAAAATCTGACAGGATCCAAGATTTCAAAATACCATCATAGACTACAAATTTACTCTACTGAATATAAGCAACACAAAACAACCAGGTATTCTCAGCCTTCTGGGCATATACAGATTTAAAGCTACTGCTATCTTGTTATTTTCGCATCCCAGCAAGGGTGGGTTATTCCATGGCCCAACAGCTAAAGCAATGCATGAAGTAATTATTCACACAAAAGTACAAACAGTGCAGATCATTGCTAGCCTTTTCAAACCTTTCTCCTCCTTTTTGACTGATTTGTTCCCAATATCCATGTCAATCGGACTGCATTTTCTCCATCACATAGAGAATTTTTGTCACTACACACTTGACTACTTCGGTCTTGCTTTTTCAACACACAGTGCACAGTTAGGTGCATCCATTTTCTTCACCTCTTCAGCCTTATGCCCCTGCCTCCAGCAGATTAGACTGAGGTCCCTAACAACTCTACACATATTCCACTTACAGGTGATATTAGATTATTATACTGGTTGATGTCACCTTCAGCTGAGTTGACCTGTGAAATGATTTAACCAGACCCATAGGCAGTCCCTGTGAAAAACAGCCATAGCAAACAGCTAAAACACAATTCCCCCCTGTACTGCCAATAGAGATCATCTCTAGGGGTTCCACATACATCATGACTCCCCAGGTGGTTGGTCTATTTATATACATTTATCACCACCAGACTACAGATGACTGGCTCTGGAAGTAGTCTGGAGGATAACCAAGATGATTTATGCCTCTATGGTCACATTGCTCTTATAGACAACTCCAAACTGCCTACAGTGTCTGGGCAGGGCTCTGGGCCAACGTGCCTGTGGAGACACGTATAGGCAGGTAACAAAGCAGCAGTTAGATGATGTACAGCCTCATCACAGACATACTCTCACTTCTAAAATATAGTCTTTTCTGTGTTTGACCCTGAAACATCAAAGCTGAGTTGCTACAGAGATGGTCTTGACAGTAAGCCAGGTGGCAAAACCTGGAAACCTGGAAACCTTGGCTTTTAATGTCTACTTGAAATATAGTGCTAGTTCTACCACTTCGTTGCAAAGATGCAAGAGGCTCTTATGATCTGAATGATCGTAACAAATCCTTATGACAAGTGTGCATTATCATTTGGAAAAATTAAAAAAAAAGAAAAAGACATAAAAGAATGAGACTGTGTATTTTAATACTAAAGTTGCAACATTAATGTTGGGTTTGGACGAATCAGCTTTGTCCTGGTTAGATTTTGGACCTACCAGCAGTAGTCACACTGGATAAAACAAAACAACCTGATCAATATCCTACTCTTTTGTAAACTCCTTTTTTAAAAGGTTCACCACCTAAAGAGACAGTAACACCCAATACTGCAGATTTTCTTTTCTTTGACTTTTTTTTTTCCCCCTGCCTTATGTTAAGCCATTAAAATTACATTTGTAGGACAAGACAACAATCTGCAGGAAAATAGTTTGTAACATATGAGCAATGTAGGCTGATACAAGTTTCATATCTCTTATTTAAAAGTCTTGGTGATTCACATTAAATTACTTTTTAAATTTATTTGTTGACAGAAGAAAAACAAAAGCTAACAAAACTCCAGAAAAGAATCTGCTATTCAAACACATAAGAATGAAGATAAGAGCATGTGGGGATTTTTCCAGAGTGTTTAATTTCCACTAATTTTTTTTCAAATTTTATAAACAAGAAGAATCCAGTTCAAAATTCCAACTCTTCCTTTATTTCACCCTAACTTCACGGTTCTAATTCAAAATGATGAAAAATTATGAATGGAAGGCTTAATACACAGTGTTTCTGAACTCTATCAATTTAACTAACAAGGAAAAGGCCCCTTATAATTCTCAAAATTATTTTGGGGTTCCAAGGGGTTCAACAGAAACCTTGAGCTTCAGTGGTTTTTAAGCTGAATCCCTAAAACTTTCCAGATTAATCTTCCAATGTATTAATAACAAAGCTGTTTAAACAAAACTGCCATTGTAAGAACTGAACCCAGTACTACATGTACCGTGCAGTTTGGTCTTCCCAAACATCTCCCCTAATAAATCCCTTTCAAGCCTCCAAGCTGTGATTCAGAAAGAGAAGAATAGTTCAGGGGTAACAGCACGGTGAAGCCTTGAGTCACGAACACTTTGTGGAAAGAGTTGGTGTATCATTAAGTAATACAGGAGGAAAGAATAATTGGTTCGAACCCAGTCAGCCAAGTGAGGACAAAGCCTGCATTTGTGATGTGTGACTCAACGTGCTCTTCAGCAGCGGCGTTGCAAACAGCTCTCTGCAGGTCCGAAAGAAGTGGGGCCTTTTGAGAGAAGAACGTGGAACTTTTCCTTTGCCATTTGCTACAGCTCTGAACGTCTCACCGCAGTATCAGTGGCATGTAAACAGAAGTTATGCATTACAGGACAGAATTCAAAACCAACTAGGGCCTCCTTGTTACTTCTGCTGTGCCATCTATACTACAAAAATAGCACTATATAAACCAAAACAACCCCACAAAGAGAAAAGAAACACATCTGAAGCATCATAGATGAAGAAACTGGAGTTCGGTAATGTCATTTGCTGTCTCAACTCTCATTCCAGTTGCAGAAGTCTGTCTGTTTATCTACACCCCTGTTGACACACGACAGGTCACACAGCACTAGAAATACTGACATTAAGTAATGTTGGTTTGGATTTAACACAGATGGGAAATACTCCTTGGCTTTCTGGGAAGAAAATGGGTATGGTGGTTATCATCACTGCCGAAAAAAAACCCACCTAAACCAAAAACTAAACAAAGCAGGGGAAAAATAGATGACTCCAGCAACATTTCCCATCTCCAACTACTCACATATCAAATAAGCTCCATTAAGTAGCACCCACTTAATCCAGTGGTCTAAAATGAGAAATGGCAACTGTATCCACAAAAGTGGCTCTTATGCCAATATACTTCACCTCTGTACTAGCTTTTTCAGGTGTGTTTTTTAAGCCTCTTAAACGTTATGCTTTTAACTGAGAATTGTTTATAATTTAGTAGCTTAGGGCAGTAGGATATGAAGATGGGATTTTGGTGAGATACAGAACAAGAACACTGAATTGGAAAATATTCAATAAATGGTAGGGATAAGACTGCATTGTATTTATGCTAGCATCTTGATAATATAGGTAGGAAACATATCATCTGTTCACTAGCTACTGAACTTATCTACAGATGAACTTCCCTTCATTAGTCTGCTTGCTTCCTCTTGAAGTAACAGGCTTTATTCTCTCAAATACCCTAAAGATGGCTATGCTAACTAATGAAGCATGATTTTTGTGTGTATATATATGCACACACACACATAGGTATATGTATGTATGCATGCCTAGATATACACTTGTATATATAAAATCAATTTGGTTAAAACAGTGCAGCTATACAATCTTTGTGCCGATGTAAATCAGTAAGTGTAGAACTCATCCAGAATCCTACAATGTAAGACCTTTAATGTCAACAAATTCACAGCCTTCAAGAGTCATTTGCCATTGTAGTGCTCTTTATATTGTCATTAACATCTCTGTAAAATGGAAATTTTAACTAAATGCCAGAAGAGCTGCTCCAAATATTACAGAAATATAATACCGATATGAAAAAATGGCAAAAAAATTCATTCACTTTTTTCTGTATCTTCATTTTGGGGTAAAGAAAGAAAAGCAGAATTTTCTTTGCTTCTTCTTAAAAACTAAACTAAAATAAATAAATAAATAATGTTTGTTTTCAGATACACAAGCTATGCTATTTCCTTCAGCACGTTGAGTGAAAACGCTTTGCATTTTCCAATGGTCATCATTTAGAAGAGGTGTAACATTCTCACTAGGAGTAAGGTAGCTTCCAACAAGCGGTACATTATTTCAGTAACATGAAGAGAAGAGAGGGATAGGAGTTACACAGGGGAAAGACAGAATTTGAGAGGAAATTCTTTGGCTCTTGGTAAGCAGCAACTAAAAGATACTACCATGTGAAAGCTGATCTGTGTAACATGAGGTGTTTATCCCATCAGTCTACATCTAAAGATTTCAGCATCAATAAAGACCTTAACAGTGGTAATTAGCACCATTTCAAACAAATTACATGAGTTTGCAATTCATTGCTTAATTGATACTTCACTCAACAGAAGGTATTTAATACTCAAATAAAACAGAGCTTTATTAGAAATGTGGTGAATATTTTATTTTACAAAGTAGCATGCTAATAAAGACCGAGTTGAAACTATGATCCCCATTTGAAACTACGCTGGTGCAATGACAATTTTGCAGCATAAACTATATTGTAATTACACTAATAAAAGCGTTGTTGTCAGTCAGTTCTCTATATGCATGCCATTTAGAAAGAGCTACATAAATATGTAAATTATACATATTTATGATCCACTTCTTCCTGGTCAGAAATGACCAAAACCTACGATTATCATTTAATTAGAAGGTAAAGTGCAACAGAAGCCCCCTCTTCCCCCTAACAGGCCCCTCTTCCCCCTAACAGTCACTGGAAGGTCAGGGAATTTAAAAATATTGGATTTGCTATTTCAGATTGAAGCTTGGGTGTGCAATGTTTCCACAAAGCCAAGCAGCTGGTGAAACAACAGATTCAGGCACCTAACTTGCAGCAGTCGTACAAGAGCATCACGGTCTAATTTACTTGTGGGTGGGCAGCCAGGGAGGCAGGCACCGAGGTGGGAACAGAACCCAGAGGCCACCCAGGTCGCCATCCTACCCTCTGAGCACTGCAGTCCTGGTAGCATTAAACTGCCTTACCTATTAATCAATGCACAATTTACTAACAAATTCACGATACGCTACAATAGTGTATTCCCAATTTAGGTCTTTAACGTCAAGTAACCAGTGACCCGGATAGCATGGCTAACTTCTCTGCTAACTTCAGCTCTACAAAATAAACTGTGCCACTTTTAGCAATAACTTACCTTTCTACAGCTTTTTCTCCATTTGAGAGCTGCACTTCCCTTTTGATAAGAGGAAGGACCTCGTTACAATGCACTGGAAATATCTACAGCAGATGGATTGTTATTAATGGGAAAACAAGGATATGTTTATATAGGCAGGGGAACCACAACTCTATTTTTAAATACAGACTTAATTCATTTAAATAAGGATTACCTGGAACTTTACAGAAAGCAGACTGCTGAAACAGGTGATAACACTGTTATTTTTAAGTCTTGGAGAAGCTTAAATAAAGAAAATAAGACATTATTAATGTAAGTCTGCCAAGATTATGAAAGAAAACAATAATATATTTATGCAAGAGCGTATTAAGCCCACTCATGAAGTAATCTTCAAGGAAAGGAATCTTTCCCAAAACAGCCACTTAGGTTAAATGGAAGGAAATTATGAAAGTGAATCACAAAGCTGTAGGGCTCATGTTCATATTAACAAGAAAAATAATAGGAACGGATCACCCACTCTTTGTCTTCTGTGGTTGCTACTGCTTCTTATTTTTCTAAAAGAAAGTAAGCAGGCAAAATCAAACTCTTCTATTAATGAGTATGTGTTGACTCTTCTGAAAAGAATAGTAATGACTTCACAGCTGTTCACATTACCTATTTTTAATTTACTGCACAGGTTTAACCATCCTGAATGACCCACGAAAGCATTTCATCTGAAAATATTTTAAATAAATTTAAGCTTTCGAGCATTTTTAATTCTTAGGTGAGTGAAACTGGCTAAGAAATAAACATTCTTCCCTCTTCTAATTTATTGTTCACAAAATGCATTTTTGTGGTTTGCAAGAATCGCTATAGCTGGCTACATACAGACAGCAAAGTTTATTTCATTAAAGCCACCCGCAGTGTTGGGCTGTACTTGAATACAAGCACCTCTTTATCTACCTCTCTGTAAAAAGCACTAAATATAATAAAAACGCACCTAGGGATATCAGTATTTAACTTCATTTGTTAATTGGTGCAGAGACAGAGAAAAATGAAGACTTTTGCACAAGTCTCTTTGCCTTGTGACAAAGTTTTCTGTTTGTTTCCCTGCAAATAACTCAAATAAGGAACAACCACGAGCTAAATATCCACCAGTGTTTGACTTGCATTTTGCAAGCGACATAGCAGAATTAGTTATTTCTGGTAGACTATTGTTTTGTTCTCGAGGAATGCAAAGGTGTCCCTTCACTGAACAAAACTCTCCACCTTTTTTTTTTTTTCAGTTGAGGACACAGATGACCGCCTGCTTGCTTGGGCTCGCCTTGCAGAGCCCTCTCCTGCTAGGGGCTCCGGAGCGCTGCAAACGCCCGGCGTTTCTGAGCTTGCAGCACAACTCACCATCTGCATTATTTGCACTCTGACCACTTACTCTCCAAACACAGAACACGGCCCACATCAGCCTCGGGAAAGGAGGACTGAGCACCAATGCACCCATCTGCACAGAACGAGAGGACGCCTGGGTGAGCAGTGCAGCCACAGGCAGCCTGCAATGCAGAAAAGAGAGGTCATAAAAATAAAACTGTACATGGTAAAATGCATTAAATCGTTTGTTAAAATATTAAATAATACGCTCATTTCTGCACGCACACACACACACTTCATAAATTCCTGGTTGAACATCAGAAAGAATTTCCTATGTGCATTTAATTAGATTCTGAATATTTTTTCATATGCACCCTGATGATTTGGAACATTTCCAAAATATTAGGAACATGATTAAACATATATATGAAATTTTGGACATTTATCTTACCTTTTCTGCCTTTTCATGGCCCACTGGCCAAACAGCTTCTGAAGGGGAGCCATACTGTTTGTTTACTGTTGCAACTGGTGCGGTTCATTATAATGACAAAAAACATCGAAGCTGAGGGCTTTCATCCATCCATAACCCTATATGTATTTTTTTAAGCCAGTGGCTAAATTTTTTACTGAGATTGTGATAGATCTTAAAGATTTGTACTCTGTTCCTTAGAAACAGCTTTTTAATTAACTTATTTATTTATTGATGAGTGTAGATGATAGGAAAGGAAAGAAGCAAGGGTATTGAGGAAGGCATACATTCCCAGCCTATTAACCTCTGCTATTGAATAATGCTCCAAAAGCCCCATAACTTTCATTTTTTTTCTCTCTCTAGATAGAAAAGGCAACATGTTTTGCATTCAGTACCGAGGAGAAATAAACACCCTTGCCAGTTACATTTCTGCAGAAAAAGAGCCCTAGATCAATACATTTGTGTATTTACAGACATCTGCCACAGATGATGAATCCTCCAGCAGATTAAACTCAGAAGAAATGACAAATAATTGTTGGCATGCTGCTGGAAATTGGCTACATTGCCATTTCCCATAAAAAAAAGTACAGGCTTCTAACAGTCTTCAACTTTGCTGGACAAAAAAACCACCCAACACCCACCCCACCCCCACTCCCCAAAAAAACCCCAACCCCCCAAAAAAACCCAACCAAACAAAAAACCCCAAAAAACAAACCCCAAACCAAACTATACTATGCCAAAACTGTACTTGTCAACCTTTTTCTGAATTACTTTAATATTGCTTTACTGGTGTGTTTCACTGCTGCTCATCACATGCTACTTGAAATAATTCTAGAAAGAAGGACAGTGTAAAGAAAATTACCATAAAAAGATAACTGCAGACATTCCAAAGAAAACAGTTAAAGACATAATATAAATTGCCACTTAATGACAGTTCAACATGCTTGCAAGTCAGCTGACATGCTGTTAAGTAGGCTATCACTGATTAAAACGCCAGCTGCTACGGACTCAGGTTAATATGTTAAGAAAAGGATAGTGCCCTAGACGTGGCTGCTCTGTCCCAAATGCAACGTAGCCATTTTAACACAGTCATGCTAATAAATTTTGCTCAACAGGGCTCTGGTTTAGTTAAACTCCTTTCGTTTCCAGGATTAACATGTCATCTGCACAGGTTTTACTAAATCAGTTATTAAAACAAATTCATATCAAGTATTTACAGATCATGCACATTTAAACTGAAATCACAGCAAAGGCAATTCCCTTTTGATGCAAATCATGTGCTTTTTACGCAACATCCAGGCATTTAACTCTTCATGCCTGCATACACCTTACCCTAAGCATTTTGCTGAAATAAGGAAAATGGTATTTTTATGCTGTTGCCCCTTCTCTCCACAAGAAATTGCTAGGGCATGCACTGCCAAGGCAAGCAGACAGCCACAACTCCCATCTCCTTGGATTTTGGAAAGGAAGCAGTGGCTGCAGTGAATGCAAATAGAGCTAATGATAATTATTAAAGGCAGCAACTGGGTACTAGTCACACGTTCTAACGTTTCTCAAGTTTTCTCACAATGACATTTTAAAGCCTTAGAGCATTTAAAGCTGCTGGATTTAACATTGGGTCAGACCCCGTATAATTGCTAACTGCCCACCAGTGTAACTTAATTTGGGGGAAAAAAATAAGCATGACTCAGGCGATTTGAATCATATCTTATCTTGACTTTAATCACTGAAAGTGATATTCCCGAAGAACTATCTTTCAAATTAAACACTTTTCCCCATTGCAGAAGATACACCCCTCCAATTTAACATGCCCAAGAAAAGCCACGTGCAGTATTCTTTTTGAGAATGATAAAATGATTCTCCTTCTCCTTCTCCAGTAATAACCCTCAATCTTTATCATTACCCAAGGCAACTTTAAATTACACAATCGTCAATTATACTGTGTACTGTTAGAGATACTCCTCAGTCTGTTAATGTCACTGAACAATCCTTGCAGACTTCAGCCAACAGCCAGACCCAACCACATTCGAACATCCTACTTTGTCACACAGGATTGCCTTGGGGACAGGATGAGGAGCTGGTAAGCTGTGGACCCCAAATCCCGAGCACCCCGAAGCATTGGCAGTCTCGTCCCGGCAAGCTGCCTCCCGCCGCTCAGGAAGCTCTTCCGGAATCTGTTGACTCTGGCTATCAAGGCTAAGGAAATTGCTCATTGGGAAAGACTGTTTTTACAGAGCTGGATGTATAAATACTTTCATTCATGAATTTAATCCAACAACCTATCAGTTT
This sequence comes from Falco peregrinus, assembly GCF_023634155.1. Lineage (NCBI taxonomy): Eukaryota > Metazoa > Chordata > Aves > Falconiformes > Falconidae > Falco > Falco peregrinus. The sequence continues at coordinate 14,616,571 of NC_073729.1, forward strand.
ACTGGGATATGAAGCATAAGAAATACTTCTAAGGATCCATTTGTAAAGGTTCAGGTTTAAGAGAGGCTTTTGTGCTTCAGAGAGTGTAAAAGTTGCTGTTGAAGATGACCTGAATCACTGATAACTCACACATCAGTGGGAAGCAGCAACAAACCTGCTTTTCTCCCACTCCAAACCTGTGCCATCGCATGCTCTTAACTGTGTCATGACTGGGATTCATAGGTACTAAAGATACATGCCAATTAATATAATTTGTTGCAGATTTCAGTTTGGAAGATGTTTAGGAGAAGCCCGAAATGCTATATTATGTTCTCAAATTCTATGCATTAATTTAAAAACAAAGATATCTGATCCCTGTCTATTGTACTCCTAAGACAGTAACTGGAGTTGTAGCTTTTCAGCAGGCAGTGCTCAACAGAAGGGAATTGTGTGAATAAATGAAAAACCAAGAGAAGCTCAAATGGACTACAAGCAGTACTCTGTACAGTGAACACCCATTTGCACAGCAGCAAAGTGTGCAATGGCACACCCAGATGTGCTCTGGGCACTCATAATTAACGGCATCCTGCAGTAATTAAGATGGTAGGTGTTGGTACCATGAAAGAACAATGGCATCCAAGCAAGGTGACAAGTACAGAGCCAGTCTGCAGGCTCTTCCACGCCCTGCTACACACCCCCCCACACACACCTTCTAGACTGGCAAACAGAGGGCAGGGGGAGAAGGGAAAGGGCTGAAAATGTTAAAAAGATCAGAAGTGAGGCTCCAAAAATGACACAGCTATCCTAAAAACAACCAAACAAAAAGATTACATTGGTTATCATCTTATCATATATAGTTATGGAAAAGACAAGGGGCTCGGACTGCCATGGTTTTGTCTGCAGCCACGAAGGCTGGAAACTGAATTCAACGTTTCAGGAAAACCAAGACTCTCAAGGCCATTAGAAAACTTGGATCATCATTAATTACAAAGGTAATGAGTGCTGTCAGTGCTGAATCTGATGTGGTATCCTGAACATGGAAACATTTCATGATTTTTTTATGTAAAAATAAGTAAAATTACAAGTGTAGGTTTCACTTAGAGAAACTACTGCCTGTTCTGCTGCAGACTAGTGGAAGCGATCGGGAGTAAGGCCAGTTGAGTTGACACACTGTGTAAGAGGGAACACGACAGTCAATAGCTTTCGTCAGTAGCCAATGTTAATTCTGTACACCTAACACAATTACTTCAAAGAAGAAATGATGGTAGAAGTTATTAGAGCTATATTTCCTCAAAGATAAAAACCAAAAAAAGGAGGGGGGTGAAAAAAGCGCACTGTTTTCTTAGCACAAGACCGGAATCAATTGCCTTTTCTCAGGAAAAACAAGTACTTCTAACGTTTTTTTATACGCAGGCTGTTCAAATAAAACAACCCTGAGAACTAAGCTACAACTTGGATAGGCTGAGTAAAATATTTGCCAACTATAACTACGGAAGTGGCCAAACTGCAAAAGAATATTTTCAATACGCTGCCGAATTACGGAACTATTGGGAAATGTGGTATTTACGGAGGGAGGACCGTGCTCCCATTAGGATATAATTGGCTCTAATGGTCACTGCAATTAAATTTGTTAATTATCTTTTGTCTCAAAGAAAAATGTTGACAGCTGATGACGATTCCAGGAAAGTTTCACTTAATTTTAGAAGAAAATAGCTAGCTTGCCCCAAGGAAAAACAAGTTATCAGGTTCAAGCAACAACCAGGAAATACCGTGTACGCTCAGCTTGTAACATGTTGTTTACCAAATAACTGGAGCTGTTAAGAAAGCATTAGTTAATAAGTCAGTACTCTAGAAAGTTAGATATTGTAACATTTTGAGGGGAGGCTCAGATTTTAATCTAAGTGTCAGTCATCACACTATCAGCTCCAGCGGTGCTCCAGTCCAGGTGCGCAGGGTGCAGCCCAGCGCCGCTGTGTTTGCTTAAGATGTACCACAAGTAAAACTGGCAGGGTCCCGGTGTGAAGGCTAGCGTGACGCATCCCTAATCAGCCCTTAATTACCTTAGTTTTTTTGTACTGTTAAGCACAGCACAACTATACGGCAGGGTATTTGCCAAGCTCATTTAATTAATCTACCGTTTTATAATCTCACATCACCCGCTAGTTTTTAATAGACTGATTAATAGAGATAACTACCGTGCGTGTGCAGTTTAGGTCTTGAGCTGACATTTTTTAAACCAATGGAAACTTTTTATTACCTTTAATAGGTGCAGCAACAGTAGAGACTAAAGCCCCTTTCCTCTCAAATAGTTTTTGTCACCCACCTGCCCTTCTCAAGAGAGGCAGTAAAAAACATCATATACTAGCTGCAATTCCAAGGATTATTTTATTAGTGCCCTAAATTTAGCCTGCTGAAACCCACAGCCACCGCTGCTAAGCCATCGTGAAATGCAGTGTAACATACACCAGTGGACCTGCCTCCATATCAAGAGCTCTGTCAATCCAGCGCTATCACACGTAGATGCTATGGTGCAAGCTGGCGCTGCCCCGTGCACCGTGTAACTCGTTTTTCAGTGTCACATCCCTTCTGCTTCCACAGAGACCCACCAACCAGCCTGCTGGACCGACCTCTGCTCTATCAGCTCCTATCGCCTACCAAGATTTCAACTCTCATTTCTATCACCACTTTGAGAAATGGGACATTTTAGAAATCGTGTGTCTCACAAAGCGGTACCCGTAAGAAAAAGTTGCAAGATCAGGCTCTCAGATTGCGCGTGTATTAACAGGCACGCGTGCGTCACTACTCTTGAGAATATAAATGCTGCACTTTATTACAAAACAATTTTCATGATATCTTCATTTTCAGATACTTATCAGCCAGGACTGTCAATACGTCTTATTTCAGTTCTTTGCAGTCTGTAAGAGATGTTCTTAAGCATGAAACTACTTCTGATTAATAAATAAATAAACACGCATATATATATATACACACAATTTACAAGAAAGGTGTGTAGAAATGAGCTTAAAATATAGTTTGAATTAAGAAAGCAGCTTTTCTAGCCTGAACTGTTGATGACTTAAGTTACTAACAAACTTCCACATATTTTAGTGTACAAGTTATATCACTATGCTTCGAGATTATTTTTATAGTTACTAATTTGTGATATAAGCTGTTAATATTTTACATTACTAGTAGAATAACAGCTAATACAAATCATCAATAATATCATAAGCCTAGCAGAGAGTTATTCTGAGCTCCTGGATACATTCAGGGGAAATATAAACCACAGAGAACCTAAAACTGAAATGCAGATTACATTTTCTTTGTCAGAATCACATCCACAGAATCAAACTAATATGGCATGTGAACAAATGCCAACAGAATGCACTACACCCTAAGCTTTTACTCAGGTATTCCAGCATTTGTGAACTCTATAGATGTGATTTATATAGTGTAATTTATTTTCATTCCAGTATCTGTCATATCCCTTAATATTTTACTGTTTATGCAGATTTTTCCACCAGACAATTTTTTTTTTTTTTTTTTTATGAATGTCAACAAAAACATGAAGTATGTTTGCCACCATTATGCCTGTAAAAATTGTACAGGTACTAAAGAATAGCTAGAATTTTTATATATTTCATTCTAAAAATATGTTTGAGAAACTTACTTTGCAAGTTTATTTTTCTGTCTGTTGAATTAGGTATCTTGATTGAAGTATTTTCAGATAAGAAAAAGATTCACTCTTTGTTCTTTCGAAATTCCAGTTAGCCTAATGTAAAACAATTATGTCCCTGTAAAAGAAGTTATCCACATATTTTTTTCTTGTATCTTCATGTTGACAATAAACATGATGTTACAATAATCACTTGAAGGTGCACTCCAGAAAGAACAAAGCACAGGTATTCCCAAGACAGATAGAGGGAGCTGTATCTCCAGATTTACTCTTTAAAGAGACAGCTATAAACAAGGTATCAGGTTTAAATTTGAAAATATACAAATTAATTTTATAAAATGCCAGCTGGTTTTGACTATTAGAATCAATTAAACTAGGCTTTAAAAGCTTCAGGGAAAACATCATTTGCCTAAAGATCAAGGTACAATGAAAAAGTTTTAGTTTTTATAAAATCAAATACTAATAAATAAATAAAATAAAAGCTACATCAGTATGGTAGGGCATTCAGGCACTCAACACTTGCTCTGTTTTTTTTAGCTTAGATTTCCCATGAACAAATATTTGCCCGTTTTCCTGTCTTAGTGATGTAATGGCAATATTGAAAAACATGGCATGTCATCAGTAAAATATGTCAAAAAGAAAAGTATTAAACAGCATTAATTTCAATACAGTTGAATGGACAGGTATGATGGTTTTCTGAAAAAAAAAAAAGCCCTTCCCCTCTCATTCACCCCAAGATAAGCTTATAGAAGATTCAGAAAGGTAAACATGATTCTAACTGAAAAAAAAAGAATTGAGGGAAAAATACACAGAGCTGGATTTAGCAGTGTGTGTACCTTCCCACTGTTACCTTCGATTATGTGCTACAGAAACCATGCTTTGCATCCATGTCCTGAGATCGAGCTAGCTCCCTGCTGCTGCTTAGCCCCACACAGGTAAAATTATGCAAACGGAAAAAGTAAGAGAATACTGCATATATGGAATTTTGTGAACGCCGGATGTCAACCCCATACATTACTGTTGGGGTTTTTTTCTAAGGCATTCAACTTTACTGCTTATTTCTTACTTTTTAATTAAACATACTTTTCTATCTTATAAAGGGGCTGGGCGAAGGGGCAGGAAAGAAGCTGTTCTACATTCATTTAAATTGTTTGCAAGATTCACTGTGCTACTGCAGCCTTAATCAATCCACCATATCCTGCTTTAATTCCAGTACACCCCAGGTATAAAAAGGTCTCCACATTTGATTATACTTCTGAAAGACACAAATATAACTGCATATGATTCTAAATTAGAGATTAGTTTTAAGCAACTGCTATATGAAAAAAAGAAATGTATGGATATAAAGACCGACTCCCTTACTCCACTGAACAGTGTTTCTAATGCTGATGTAAATGGCCCTAATCCTACCGAAGGGCCCTTCCTGGAGACACCTTGAGGCACCAGAAAAGCAGGGCTGAACCCCGTCCTTACTCTTGCTAGAGGTAACGATGTTAAGTAAGATGGGCAGCAACACATTGTCTCATGAGTTCATTACTTCTCTGGGTTTATTCAAATTCATCTCATTTTTCACCTGCACTTTCATACAGTGATACTCCAAACAATGAGTCAAGATTGATATCTAAGTTATTTTAAAATTTAATCAAATAAAATCACCAACAATCTGCGTCTCAGACTGCTTATTGCAATCATCCCACCCCTGCATGTCACCTTTCCTCAGGGCATCGTGCCTCATGCTTCCCCCCTCATTGCGCCGTTACACTATTTAGGAGCATAAACTCTTCAATTAATACTGTATCTTCTCTAATACAAAGATTAGTATTAGAGCAATTATATGAGTCATTATTAATCACAGAAATGCTACTCTGGAAAGCAGCGTACAAAAAGTCTGATACAATACTGGCTACTAGAAGAGCCATTTGCTAACAGTATTTCCTGAAGTCGGTGTTTTCCCCGCTCGTACTGCATGAGGGACCTTCTCCTTCCAGCTCCCATCTATCAAACACCCCGATACAGCTGTACAAAAGCTGATGTTTCAGACTGGGATTTTTCCAAGGCAGGGGGCAATCTCAGCAGGTGTGACTAAAAAAATTACTGAGCAATTACTCAACTGTAATTGTATAAAAAAACCCACAAAACAAACCAAAACCCTAAAGAAATATGTATTAATTCCTTATATTACTTGAACATAGTTTGATTAAGCCTTTGTGTTCTGAAAGGATGAAACGGATTCTTTCTCTTTAAGAAGCAATAGGGAGTAATAATTGTTGGTAGGCCCTCATGGGCTACAAATGCAGCTAATTATGCTTATACTTTAAAATGATACTTCAAAACTATTTTTACTACAAAAACCTCATTCACAGGACAACTATGTTTAGTTCTCAAATAATTATTCTATGCAAATCTCTTCACCAGGCAGGTACTTTTGACTGCATATTACTATTCATGTTCACTTGGATTAACTAAGTAAATTGCATGTTCTAGTAATTTCAATAGAAAGTGTGTTTATAATTCATATAAATAGTATCATAGCTGGTTTTTATGCTGTTTAAAATTTTTCCACACCCTTCTGAAGTACTAGCATGAAAAGATACAAACTTTAGAAGTATGCTGTGCATGCACATATTGTTTGGCAACACCATCATCTCTCCACAACTACCACTTGATATTCTCTACAAATATTCCACATATTGGACATTTCTACTCCTCCCATTGTGTACAGCACCATGGTATTGCCATATTCCTGGTCAATTTGGTCTATAAACTTTTTTCTTTTTTCTAGATAATCTTGCATCTGGCTGTATTAAAATGTACATTGCTCAGACTGAACGGAAATTTTTAGAAATGATACACAATTTGTATCTTGACAGCATAACTTGGTTTTCAGCGAGACTAATTTCCCATCAGACACAGTCTCCTTCATAAACATTACTTCTGATGATGGTAAAAAAGGTTTAGTTTTACTAACATGTCCCAGATACCACGTTAGGAAAAGTTAAGATATACTTTATAGTCATGTGTCCTAGTAAGAACGAAGACCTAACACCCCTTCACATAACATAACTTCATCTACAAATTGAAAATGAAATGCTTAAAGATGCTAAGAATACTTTTGACTAAATATAACCAGATGTTTTTCTCGGAAAACTAGAAAATTCTTTTTTCAAGAAACCAGAGGTTAAAATTCCATGACTCTCCACACCGCAAGTTTAAAGGTGAAAGTGAGGAGACTCTGAGAGGAGAGAAAGAGATCGGCTAAGGAGAACTGCTCAACAACCAATGCAGTGCCATGGCTGTGCAACTCCAACCTCAAGCTAAAGAAAAGTCTCTTACTTTCGTTGAGGGAGTGTAACTACAAACATGGATATAGAGTAGTTCAACTATAGTAAGAAATTGTGCCTTTGAAATTAGATGTGAGAGGTGTGGTTTTTAAACATCCTTTTAAGCATCAGGAATTTTCAGGCTTTCAATGTCATTTCTGGGATACTGATACTTCTGCTATAACTGGATAGTCTTTTCCTGAAAGTGTTCCTGAGCAACGCACAGCATGGCACTACAACTCTGCTGAGCCTACACTGGAGGCACAAGTTGTCCAACCTACATCTGGAATACGTTTCAGTATGGAATCTTACCTAAAAATAACATTAGTTATTTATATTTAATGTTTGGATGAAAATATGTCTATTTCAGGTACAGTTGGTTGTCTCTAAGGTGTCAACACTAAGCAATATTATTTGAAGTGGAATGTTTTATTTAATATTTAATAGCACGTATAACAAAACTAGTGGGGAAATATTGGTATTTCAGAAAAATATGAAATGCCCATCGTCATTCAAATGTTATTTCAGATTCCTGGTAGATGTTATCATGTGTATATCAAGAACACATTACATGACTTAGCTTTACCAAGGAATTAAACAATATTCAGGTATTTCAGTATGTTGTATATTATAGACAATGAACTTAAATTTCAACTTGTGTCAATATGACACAAAAACCTCCTGTGAAGTAATTATTTATATAAACATAAAGAGGATGCTTGCTGAAAATCAAGTCCAGAATGATCCAGTCAGTTCTCTTTCAGAAACCAGTGTAGTAATCATCTAGCTGAGTCAGAAACTGCATTTTTCATTCCACCAGCCAAGTTTCAGGTTCACCACAAATGAAATCTTTCTACCAATTTGATTATCCAAATACCTTTTCTCCTGAAGAGATGAGTCAGAGGTCAAAAAAGTTGAAACTTAGGCTATTTTCTAAATCATTTTTAACATACAAAGACAGCAAAACAATGGTCTGTTAAGATAAAATACAAACCCAAAGCTAAATCTAATTTCATACTTACTAGAAGAACAGTTACATGTTCCACTACGTAGGACAGCATCCAAAAAGGAACTGGTGTTACAGTGGGCCTTTTATAAAATAATTAAATACTTACATAAGTAGCACCTCTTAATAAACGATCACCAGCAAAGGAGAACACTTCGTAAGACACACCATACCCCCTTTTACCGATGGGTTCACTATAATTCCATCAACACCTAGAAGTTGTACTGGATCTATGCACAGAACTTAGGCTACCAGGAAGAAATTCAAACGATCAAGTACAAATCTGACTGCTTGTAGTGTTCAAGTGCAAACAGTGATCTCTTAAGTATCCTTTTTTTCCCCCAAGATACATTCATTATTTAGAACCCATAAACGTTAAATAACCAGGTGATCACTCAGCAGTAAATATTTACTTATTTTAATAAAGGGTAAGAGTCCATTTACAAATTCCTGGATAGAACACTACATACTGATGTCAGCCTATTTAAGAACCAGCTCTTGTCCCACAGGCATTCATGCAGCAAGACGACCAAGATACAGAGACTAATATATTAGGAATTCTTAGGTCAGTTTAAATTTCCTCTAGACTAAACCAGCCATCTGACTTTGGGGTGTGAAATGCACCCCCATAAATACGTGTCTCTGTCAATCAGCTACTGAATTTAGACTGATAATGTCAGGCTTTTGAATTTCACCTGAAGAAAATACTGAAAATACATCAAACCTGTAATTTTTATAAACCTTGGGTTTGGTACTCTTTTTAAAAACACATTTCTTTTGTATAATTCGCGACACCCACTTATCTACATTTATTTTACCTTTTGATGCTCTACACTGCATCCTAATTAAAGAGAACAAAAGTAAGAAAGAGATGTTTTCTAACAGTCTTAATTTTATTTTTTTCAGTTTGATACCATCTGTCCAGTTAGCCTTCTGGAAAACAAAATTTAAGGAAATTATACAATTATATAATCACATATTTCATTTTAGAGTTTAATAGCAGCTCTTAGCTTGGCTGATCTTCCTCTTGGGTTTGTTTGAATATCCTTGGCCTGGGGTGTGAGAACTTTTTTCTGTATAAAAGTCCACCTGGAGCTGGATTTTCCATGCAGAAATTCCTGTGTTTCTTCTTTTTTGGAGCAGTTTTTCAGAGCCTGTCTTATCTTCTGCCTTGAGCCAAGATTCCACTTTTCTGTCATGTCTATTCCATAAAGAAAACGTTTGATAATACGATCTTCTAGTGAATGAAAGGAGAGAGCTACGAGGCGACCTCCAGGTTTTAGAAACTTCTCAGCCATCTTCAGCCCTATAAAGAGTTCATGGAGCTCATCATTTACAAATATTCGCAGGCCCTGAAAAGTTTTGGTAGCAACATGTGTAGGTCTTTGAAGCAAGTCTTTGCGTGCATACAGTGCTGATGCTGGAAAAGCACCTGTCAAATTTCAAAAGGTATATGTTAATATCTTATTATTTCTACATTGCTATCCTGACATTAATCCACTCATGCATGATGACTTTAAAGGAAACACACTTAGAACTCAACCCTGAGCGGTAAGCTTCCTTCGTTATATCTTTATTTTCTGCTTTGAATTCACATTTCTGAAAGTAAAACACATTAAACTGAGTTGGCTTGTGGTTGAGTGTTGGGTTTTTTTCCTAGAACCTTTCATAGATATTTCTTCCCCAAATGCTTCACAAAGTTAAAATAAAAAATGATGACTGAAACCAACATAGGGAAAAAATGAAGATGGGTTAGAAAAGTCTCACTTTACAGCTCAATGTAGTCAAAGTTAGTTGAGTATTTGTGATGGTTTGTTTTATGCTTGTAAGGCAAACAAAAAAAATTAATATATGTTGGACACAATTCTAACTGTTGCCTTCTAGAAACCTACGCATTCTTTCACCGGCAGAGATAAGATGAAGACAATGTCTACCCCCTTCAATGAATTACTTAAAGTGTCATCCATGTTTGGGGATAAAAATTGTTGACCACGGCACCTATGTTTCTTCAAATACTCAGAAAAATATCTTGAGAAATTTAGAAAATGCAACTGATACGTGTTGCTTTTTCATGTGCCTATTCAGCAGAATGTGTCAAGCTATGAGTTTGTTGGATAAAAAAAAAATCACCAGATTGACTAATTTTTACCAGATACACAAAACTCTCTTTTCCTTTCTCCAAAATTCTGATATATACATCTCTGTAGAGACTGAAATGTTGACAGATACTTTAATATATCATTATTTAATGTATTTTAGGCTTGAATTTTCATTATCTGAGTACAGAGCAAGAAGCTAGAGAAGCCAGATTTGATGAATCAAAGGGACTAATGTGCAAGAGTCTTACAAGACCTGTGAAACCTGAGTAAACTTATCATCGATTATGTGAGTGAGTGCAGGAGTCTGATAAAGATAAACTGAATGAATAATGCTGGCGCATAACTGGAAAGAGTTATTTTTCCAAACAAGAGGGCCCATTAGATATAAGGCAATACAGCTGCTGTGTATGTATTAAAATGCCTTAATTCCATGCCAGTGCTGAACTACAACATAATAAAGCAATGGTTTTGAAGTAAATGTAGTCCATAATCAAGTCATTGATATTCTACACAGTGGAGCAAAAGAAGGGAACATGGTACCTCTGAAACAAGTTGACTAAATTCACATTTACACAGGTGACTGCAAAAAATTTAATAGAGATATCATAATCCAGTACATTGGAACAGAATAATTTATTAGTAAAATTCTGGAGAGTTTTAAAGGCGAGATTTTACTTATGTCAGAAAACATATGTGTTTGGCATCACAAACACACAAGTGATCATCAGTGTTCAGCAAAGGGAGAGGCCAATAATGGGATTTAAAAATTCAGTCATTATGAACAAAGTTATTATCATGTATGCAACATATGTCAGGTGTGCTTCTGCATACCCAATTTTCCCAACTACTCTCCCTACCTCCTCTAACTGATGCTAACAGCTCCTGAATTAACTGAAGGCACCCCCTGTAGCTCTTTCCTATTCCTAGAGTCTGAATCCTTCGAGACAGAAAGTAGCAACAGGATCACATTCTCCTGCTACAACCTACTGCACAGGATTTTGTGACTTTATAAACTCTGTTTCACGAACCAGATTAAATAGATTTAACCTGCTGGAGCTAGGCTCCACCATCACCGAACAACTCTAAAAAACGTTACACTAGCTAGCTAATATAATTTCTGTGTTTGAGAACACCCCGTTCTATACTGTCTATAAATCATAAAAAGAATATATACCATCATTGTATGAGTCAACAAAGCTTGTTTTGATGAAAGAGCTGAACTTAAAGGAGAACTGGAAATCACAGAATGTAAGATGTCCCAAGAAACCAAATGACACCAAGCTTGCACTACCTGGCACAATATTTGTTTCCGTGTATCTTTACGTACCTAAAAATAGATTATTTGAAAACGGGATCCTTAAAACAGTCATTGACTGCCATTTGTGTCAGAAGAAAACTCTCTATTAATGTGTAACATAAAGGAATGCTGTGCTGAGCAAAATAGTTTTCTTGAAGTAGACAACTAAGAGCTACAAACAGTAGCAATATGCTCAGAACTCTCAAATAGTTATTAAATGAAAAGAGAGGGTTTAAAATCAGCATGTGATATATCCAGAACCACCACAGGACATGCATGTTTCCATAGCATGTACTAAGTGACTAAATACATACAGCTTTGTATTCCCCGTGAAACCTGTCTCATGATTCAGTCATAACAGCATTTTTCTTCAATGGAATTCGAAGCTGAAACATCAGTTTCCCTGGGCATCTTTCGAATTCTTTACAGAAGCCACGGTCTCTTGAATAAGAAAATACCTGTTTTGTAAAAGATCTCACACAACAAAGCTCTCTCTTTTTCTAAGCCTACTTTTAAACCCATTGAAAACACACCCTGCATTTCCCCTCCTCCCCTTCCAAAACCCAGCCCACCGCTCCCGCGTTTGCTCTATGAAAACAGTTGTAACTGGAGAGCAGAAACACTGTTCCCTTACAAAATATTTGCTATTAACAACCTCGTGGGTTAGAAAAGTGCTTTTTTGCTTCTACCTGTATTGTTCCTGCCCCTTGCTGGACAATTTGCAGCTGTGACTTGAAGAGCATCACTTTTATACTTCCCGGTTTGGGTTGTTCCTACCCAGAGCTGGTGTTCACCACTCAAAGCAGATCCAGAATTTTTAACTATCATATGCTAGCAGTTTAAGTATTTTCTAAAAATACTGCTGGTTTTCTGGGGATGATCCATTTCTGATACTCTGTGAGTATTTCAGCTTCCAAAAGGATCAGATAAAAATGAAGCCAACCTACAGGAGTACAGCATGTAATTTATGTACAAAACTGATGGTGCTTCTTGATTCGGAGCTACCCATAAAAAGAGAAGCCGAGAAAGAGATTCTTTATTTAAATGTCCACAGCCAATCTCACTGGCATTTTAGTAACATACTGTAAGTTTTTATCTCCTATGACACCAAAATACCTTTTACTTATCTGAAAAAACAAGTGTGACATAAAGAATTGCTTCAAACGCGGTTTGGTAAAAATCTAAATAGACATGACATGCTGATATCTGGCCAGATTCTCAGTAGTCTGATCACGAACACTGCTATTTTGCAACTGCAATACTGAATAGATAAACAGAAGAAATGAGATACTTAGGCTACCAGCATGACTGGGACACTAACAGGTCTTTGGAGATTCTTCCATTTGTACTGCCATGGTTGCCGAGTGTAGTGTCTGCCCACAATAATATTCTATGACAATTAACTGTGACATTAATCTATTACTATGAATTAATTTATCCCACACTGAAGAAGAATAAATTAAACCCCAGATATATTCACTAAGTATAATATAGTCTTACATGACTCAATTGAATACACACAAACAGCACTGCAGGTCATATATAATGGTACAGAACACCAATATTCAGGGAACCGGTAAATGCAGCCACTTTGCAGATGTATGCAATCTAACCCACACTCCAAACCATGCCCAAGTTCAGACTTACTGGTCTGTCTTCAGAAACTGGGATTAATTAGTAAATGTAATCTGTGGTAGTGACTGATGGCTGTCACACTGGCCTTCATCTTTTTAGTAAGGTGAGTAGATTTTCATCTATGTTCCAGGGTGAAAAATTTTCCTAGCCCATTCTTAGTTCTCTGGTACAGTTAAAACCCTATTTGTGCTTTCTGCTAAGGCACCAAATCTCTCACCCAGCCCCCTCCGACTACCATGACACTGAAAGAAAATCTTTCCTGGTGACAGGCTCTACAATGTACAAAAATATAAAAAAATCTGTATGGGAAGTTTGAAAAATTAATTTCATTCATAAAAATAACATGCTTCTGGCTAGATGACTGGTTTGAAATCCCAGTGAGAGAAATTATAATTTTTAGTTTTGGGATGCCCTGATGCTACTCACACTTTTAAAACTCTAATAGATTCACATGTTGAAATGTATTGAAATTTTAAAGCTTGTGAATGAAATTAGCAACGTGCTGTGCCTGTCAATATGAACTATTAAAGTCCCCAGAGTGTATGAGAGTGGGAGAGTTTAAAAATTAATTCAGATCGTGCACCTGTTTGCAGGAATCCGTCTGTTGAATTAGCATTGCATTTAATAAGTTTCTGTGACGCAACTAATGTCCTTTTGTCTAAGCTCCCTCAGTACAGTGTTAATTCTCACCCATCTGAAATTCAGGCAATATTACAAATTCCAAACTGATAATTAAAGTCTATAAATGTAACCCGATCTGAATGAGACTGGCTTTACCCATAAAAGTTCTTTTTAAACTTTTCAGATTTCTTTAATATCTCATCTTCAATTCCTTTCAAGTTAAGTCCAAATGATTACATGATCTCAAAATGATCTGTTAATAGATTACATACCTAAATGCAATTGAGAAAAATTAAATTTTGAACAAACACTAATAGATAACAAGGTATATTACCCATTGAAAAGAAATAAAAATAAATCATCAGTTATAACGAAAAAGCATATTGAATTTACATTCTAAAAAAAAAAAAATCACTATTTTTAACCAGTTTTCCTGCACACGGAGTTAAACCTACCGCTTCCAAACAACTCAATGAGTTACAGCAAAAGCCATCAGGAAGTGCTTCTTAACCAACTTCCATACATCTATTCATAGACCTTCAGCTGAGAACTACTGATGTTTTGTATTTCCAGAGTGTACATCACTGCAGATAGCTTTTTGAAAATTATAAACAGTGAGCGGAGTTCGATTGTGCTGCTAGGAGAGATGATGTTCGCAGGACTGAACAGAAAACTCCTTTTTGTCCCTTTTCCCATGTAAACTGCAGACTCCGTAGCTCACAGAGATCTTATTTAAATGGATGAGAAGCCTTTGGATAACATTTAGAAAAAAAAAAAAAAAGCTGTAGTTTTTTTAGGTTTTTTTGTAGGACCTTATTCATTGGCACAGTACGTAGAGAGAGGACTTTCAGGCTCTATGTCAAGAAATTAAAGGAATTATTTTCTTGAATTGGAGCAAAGGAGAGCAAGAAATCACTTGGGTACTTGAGTTAGCCCCAAGCTGGTTTTGGCAATCTTGACATACAAATCTATTTATATATTTCTTCCAGCTATACTTTAAAATTATTACTCTTGCTAATAGAAACTTTAGAAACATCTGATTGTTCTGTAACTGTTGTGGAGCTGTTTAATTGTTTGTTTTTTAATTACATCCTTCACTTTTGTCTCCCAGTCAATTAACAACAGTAATACACGTTCTAACCGTTTGGGGGTGGTAGGAAAGACCAGAAGTCTAGCATTCTATAAAGAGAAATGAAATTCTCAAATTTCAGGCCAGTGCAAATCTAGATTCACTGGGATTCTGGTTATCAGCTGGACTGTGACACAAAACTTTGGATTTCTAGAAAATCTGAAGCCAGTCGTCTATAACATGTGAAAGAAACATGGACTATACATGAAGTCTCAGATACTGACACAGCAGAGAAAGAGATGTAAATGCCCAGCCTCACTGGCTAGATTTTTTGCTTGTATTCTGGCTCCTATACTAGGCAAAAAAAAATAAATAAATAATCCTGTTCTGGAGAGATAATCATGCTTGTATAGAGTCTGCAAAATCTAAAATGCAAGATTTTATTAATCTAATTAATACTCTATTTTTTTAAAGGACTTGACATGTAACTAATAGGTCATAGATCATCCTCTGGTAAAGTCCTGAATTAATCAGGTGGTTTTTTTCTGCTGTGCATCAAGAGGATCCTGTAGCTGTGGTCTCTACCACTTTCGCCCTTGCTTACCTCAATAACTTCACTAACATCATTTTGCATAAGAACATATAGATGACAGATGACAAATTAAATGAAATACATTACAGCTACCAGAAATTTTCTTCAGGTATCACCAGTTCAAAAACTAGAGGGATCCACCATTGTGCTCCTTTACTGGAGGAATCAAATGAAAATTGAAAGAAGTTCTACCCAAACAGGGATCGGTGTAACAGTCCTAAAAATGGTTTTAACTACTTGCATACTTCAAAAAAGCACACAAAAAATACATGTTTATGGTCTTGACAGATGTGTGCTGGATTCATTCTTTGGCATATATACTGTCTGATGCATACCTGACACATGTATCAAGGTGCTCTTCAAATATAGCAGAGAGTTTAAAGTGAGAACAAAAAATCTTTCTCACTGTCACAGAAAGTGACCATTAAGTGACGACTCACATGCAACACATTAAACATGAAGGGATCTTCAATCACTGCCTTTTATGCACTAGTATTTTTATTTCCTTTGTTCAAGCCAGTGCACAAAATTATTTCAGAAGTTACAAGTTGCTTGTTGATAGCCTGCAGCCCGTTACAGCTTCAGCACAGCAACATGGTGACCTCCGTCCCTAGAACGGTACATCAACAGTTCTCCAAAAGCACGAGATACATGTGACAAAAACCTAAATTATTAGTTCGTGATGTTGAATGACTGTATTAAAAATGTAACTCTTCAAGTTTTATGAAAAACTCGGTGTTTTATCTCTTTGAATTTTCTAGGATTGATTGTTCCTCACATTCCTTATATTTACAGCAGGGGCTTAGGACAGCACACAGGGTCTTCAGGTCCTTCCCTCATATCAGCTGGCCTTTGGGCCTTGGTTCACTGGGCATTTTGCTCAAGAATCCTGACTTATACAAATCCAAACCTTGTAATTTCTTTGTCAGTCATTAAAATTAAGTCACTTAAGCTTCCAATTTAAGTAATATGAATTTTTAAGAACAAATTTTTTAAAAAGTCTTCAGGGTACCGATACAATGTGTAACACTATTCTTAAGCAAATGTTAAATTGGCATCACCATTTTAACAGTCTATATTCTAAGCAGTCAGCAGTTTAGACTTATGATAAGAGCCAGTAATTTTAATTTCTTGATTAAAAAAACCAAAATACCCCAACGTTACATATTATAATGTTAACAAACAGGATTTGTGTCCTACATTTTTCCTTGAAAATTTTCACTTGAGAACACAAACATGAAGGCTCTTGATGTGAGCACAGTTCCTGCCTAACTGCATTTTGTTCAAGTTGTTTACAGTGAAGAGCAAGTAAGATGAAGTGCTTCAATAGTCGCTTCAGGCTGATCTAGTTGGCATTCACAAGGTGACGCAAGCTGTGTAGTGCTTAACTTTTTGCTTCCTGGTTCTTTAAGTAGACAGAAATGATCTGTTGTCATCTGTAATTGCAAACTGCCATGGTACTTCCCCTCCAAATATTATAATGTAGAAATTTTAAATCAAGAGGGATATGTGACGTATCTGATATTTGAAGGCTTATCTATAGCTGGGATAAAGAATTCCCTAGGTTGCTGTCATTCTGTGTTTCAACTTGGTTGGCAAAACGACAAATCACTTCATGTAAAATCCATTATTAAACTAATTATTAAACTACAATAGAAAAAGTGGGAGCTTAAATAAAAAGAAAAAAAAAAAAAAGAAAAAAAGGGAGCACACTGACACCAGAGCAGAATAGGCAGGATTAGATCCTGCATGATTTCAAGTACAAATAGATCCCTCTGGGACTGTGGGGATTAATATTTTTTCTCCTCAGCCACTGTGAAGAATTAATGAGAGTACCTGCAACAATGCTTGCAAGCTGCTGAGTTCTGGTGATGGGGTATATGCTGCGTGCCTGAACGATGGCTGAAGCGATTTTCTTGGCGTGCCTCTCCTCCCCGTATGTTCTCAGGATGGACGCAAGCGCCTGTTGATCTAAAGCATTCACAACATCAGCAGCAGTGGGCATGTCAGGGTACCTACGCACAAGAAGAGCCAATTAGTTCACTGACGTCAGTTTTCATTGACAAGAGGTGAAGCTTCATAGCATTGAGACATAAAGTCAAACACACACTGCATATAAGTGCCTTTGAGGTTTTCAAATAAGAGACAGCAACCCCATGAAAACAGATACAGCTTGCGCCTTTTAAATACTTTTTCTTTGCTACTTTAAATGGAGTTTGTGCTTAACATCAACTAGAACAGCTGAAACGTAAGAAACTGAAACAGGTATTATCACAAACTATGCTTTTTCGTTTTTATTATCCAAACTATGAGTTGACAAAAATAAATACATCTCAATATCATGGTAAAATGGAAATGCTGTGTGATTTTTTATTTAGCCCACTTTAGAATAAAACTTTCCCCTTATATGGGTTCATTTTAGTCACCTTGCATTATATGTTTTTTTCTAGCCAGAACCAATTTCAAAAATCTCTCCTTTCACTGGTGTGAAAACAATTTACCTTTCACTAATAGGCATAAGAATTTACATCCAAATACTGTTTGGAGAGAATACAAATGACCTAATATTACAAATGAAAGGAATTATTACAGGATGAACAGCATAAGCCATGCAATTATTTTTTAAAAATCTCTGTCACTTTGCTACTGAAATAAATCAAGGCATCGTATAAACATCATATATGGGTTTACTTATCTGAGAAAACATGCAACCTACATAATAAATTCTCTTCTACGCAGACGTGATCATGCAGAATATTTTTCAGGCACTTATTACTCTCCTGCAGTATCTTACAAAAGATAACAAAACTTAAAAATCAGAGGCAAGTAGTATCATAGCAACAACCATAGCGTAAGGCTTTTGTAATGCCACAGGTATCCTTTGTTCTTATGCTCCTGGTCCATGTATGCATCCTCACGATGCAAATATAAGCCGGGAGTTCAGATTCGTGAAATCTGAATCCCAGGAGGATCATGTGAGCTTTTTACACAAACTGGAAAAGTGAGAATCATGAAATTTGTTGTGTTAAGGCTTAATATTAATGTGTTAAGATAACTCCTTAGAAACTGAGGCTTCGCATTGGGTCCGTGTGAGCAATGAAAGATCAAATAACATTTCTTAAGGCTACAGGTTCATTGGAACACAAAGCAAAAACTATCATTCTCCCAGTAACGCATTATGTCATTACACCATCAATTATACAACAGAGATCTTTGGGTCTTCATGTAAAAAGCAAAATGCCACAGAAATATATTAGGTTGTATGAAGATGAAAACTGCTACGTAAGTAGAAATTATCCTTCCACCATTGATATTCATGCCCTTGAATATACTAAAATCCAATGCTAATAATGTAAATAGAGGTGATCTATTTAGTAATTGTTAATTTGACAATTAAGTAAGCCTACCTTCTACACAATGTGAAAGCGAGCTTATAATACAGTTAAGGAAAGCTTACAATAAATCTACGGGTATGCAAGACATTATAATAGTGTGCTAAAAGCAATGTTGCTATCTGATTTCCACTGGCAGATATTAAGGATGGGATTTAGTTTGTTTATTTTATATTGCATTCCTTTCAGAGAGGAGTAACTGGGTCAGATGGCCATTGCAGAAAAGAGGGAGGTTGCTCCTTTCCTGAGGGAGCAACTGAACGTGTTCAAGTGAAGGTTCCACAAATAGTAAATGTCGCAGAAAAGGAAAGGGACTGCAGTAAGGGGGTTGTAAGCCTGCAAATGAAGCACAGTCTGGGAAACCGCAGAAATAACAGGGAGAAGACCGGCCTCAAAGAGAGATGCCCCTGTGACTGTATACACAGACTCCAAAAATGTAAAATTTTAATGGTATAGTTAATAAAAATGTTACTGGTTTTATTACTTACCACTGGAACTTTCCTCTTATTTCAAAGAAGAAAAAGAGGATAACCAGGGTTCCAAGTATCAAGATCAAAAAAAGCTTTGCGGCAAAAGACAGTCTGCTTATGCAAAATTAGATATGGGTTGATAATGAGAGTTCTTCAGTTTAAGGGAACATAAAATGCACAGGGGTTGCTGAGCACAGTTTTTGAGTGTCAAGGAGAAATATTTTATTGACGGGTACCTGTCACTATCCATCCTCATGTCCAAAGGTCCATCCTTCTGCAGAGAAAAACCTCTTTCGGGTGTATCAAACTGCATAGAAGAACAACCAGCATCCAAGAGAACTCCATCCAGAGTCCCTGGCTCAACTCCAGAGGAGATTAACAGAGCTTCTGCCTGGCTAAACTGTCCTAGAAGAGGTTGAATCTGTTTCCTGTAAGAAAATAATAAATAGACTCAACTTTAATTATAACAGCACAGTGACCTCCCCTACGTATAGCAGGAATTAGCCGCACACACTTGTCTCAGAAGCAATAGAGTTACTCCCAAAGTAACAGTTGAAGTACTTGTCATATGTCAAAACTGGTCAAACCCACCCATCAGCGGCTACTTAAGCTTCTTTAACTCTTTACTCCCTTCCTGCTTCATCTCAAAGAAATGGAAACGAGACTAAAATTTCATTTCTCCAGCACGCAGGAACTCAAAGGGACACCGTTCCCGTTCAGCAGCAATGCCCTGACCACTCAGGCACCTGCTGTGCTAAGCATGGTTCCTAGTCAAGCGAGGCCAAAGTGCAGAAAAGCACAAACGGTTCTTGGATGTAGAGGAGAAGCAGACAAGGAAGAACCGGACTGCACAGCCTTGTGGTTAAAAAACTTCTGGGCTCCTGTCATGAGACAAACACCTTTCTTTTTAGTGGTATTCACCATTACAAAAGTAATTGGGTAACTGAGGCACACTGGATCATAAGCAGATAAAATACCTCGGTGTAGTTTCGATTCAGGCACCTGACCACTGGGGAGGAGTTTTGCATGCGTTTTTGTGCTTAGCGTTCTTCTTTCTTAGATTTAAGATGGTTCTTGCTATGTAGCAGGAAGGGAAAGAGGCGCGGCAAGGGAGAAGATGACACATCTCCGAGGTGCCCAGTGCTTTCTTGGGTGTCTAAACCTGGAAGTTTCATTCGTGCTTAGATATAAGGTGACTTACAATCACATAATTCACCTATCTTTCAAAATCTCCATGAATTTCACATATTTAAAAAGATTAACCGACATGCTGCTGCATTTTTAAGCAGTGCCTGCCAAACACAACATATTTCTGCCCCTAACAAGAAGTTACTGCCTCCACCTTCGAGTTTTGATTACAGTTTGGACAACTGCTCTTCAGCCACAGTGATCAGCATTCAAATTATTACAAGGTCCACCAGCTTAACATATATAATTCTAAGTTACATGAGCAGCCCTGAATGGATGGGGAGCGATTCCTTTAACTGTTTCAGCTACAAAAGGATGACAGCCGCCCATATATCTTTTGACACATCAGCGTTACGGTCATTTCGAAAAGAATTTTTTTTCAAAATACCAGCTTCTGTCTAATCCACCTTTCAAGCCAGCTTAACGTCAAGACAACTGGCGCTGACACAACTCAGTCCACTCCAGTGGCTACCATTGTAAAACAGCGTACAAACAGGGGATGGGAAAACTTTTGGCACCCATCCAACAGGAGTGAGAAAATGCTACAAAGCTTAACAAAAACACCCAAACCAACCCACCATAGGGAAAAAAGAGAGAGAGAGAGAGGGGAAAAAAATAATACAAGCTCTGTTAAAAGGAGGAGGTGATGAACACAATCATATGGAAGAACACTTAGCTGCACAATGGTATCCTCATTACAGCAGGATGAATCAACGTATTTAACATGGCACAAAATCCAGGAAATACCTTCAATGCACAGATTTCACGAGGGATATCACGATCACACTTATGCATTTTTTAATTGATTGCTGTCCAGCTTATAATTAAATACAACTATCCAGCTTAATAACAACTGACAGTTCCTGAAAAGCACAATGATCCACTTAAGAGATTTAAACCAATTTAAGCTGTATAGTTATAGTTTTGAGATTGTATTTCCCCTCAATATAATGAGAGGAATTTTCTTGAAAATCTGCACTACTTTGCCCAACTGGGCAGTGTTTCTAACTTTACAACTTGTGCGAATGAAAGAACTTTAAAATTCCATATGTGGGAGATGAAAATAAATGAGATCTGGACAAAATTATAAATTGCCACTGTCAAGTTCCCCCAACAGACAGTAATCCATGTCAGCAGCTATGAACTATGAATGGCTGTACAGTGCTACCAACCAATCTGAAAAATTATTCTGAAATTTACAACTTGCTAGAAATTTTATTACATTTGGGAAGTGCCCTTTGATTTGTGGTCTGCCACCTCTTTGCAACTAGGAAAAGGTAATTAAAACAGAAGTATATTTGAGGTTGAAATGTACTCTTTGGTAGAGAGATACTTCAGCTGGAGAATGTTTTGGAGTTTGCAAATAAAAAAAACTGAAAAGGAATTAGATAAGACATTTTCATGTCAGCCTTTCAGCTGTGTGAAATAACAGCTTCCGAATATAACATCTTTGTTATATGCTGCATTTTGTGTATCAATAGTGGATATAGGTTGTCTCTGTGAATATAAATCTTTACCAAGAACAGGTGCTTTTCACGAGATTGCAATGACTACATTAAAATGTTCATGCCAGTTCCCTGAATTTCTTTGTGGACTAGAAGAAACAATTTTAAGCATATTGGGTACCTCATACATTTCAATTAATCAAGCCAAGTATACAGCTATAAAAGATTTATTACCTTATGAAAGGAAATACAAGTATCAACTTTTTTTTTATAGGTTAGTAACAATGATGATAGCGACAACAAGGACTAATCTATTAGATTATGAGCATGACACGTTTATTTAAAGAAAAATATTTTACCAAGAATTCATCTGAATTATTAGAACATAATAAAACTCTTCCCTTGTCTACTATTCTTTACGCCTATATTCAAATAAGAACTGTCTGTTACACACATAGTCTTCTCTAAAAATGCTTTATTTAGCCTCCATTCCTTTTACCTTTGGATTTTTGTTTACATCACTTGTAAATCCTGTTTCCAGAATAACCTGAAATAAGTAATAAAAAACTATGTATCCTATCCTAAAAATGTTTATTCCCTACAGTCACATGCCTTCTGCTCTCCCCAGGTTTGTAGAAATTCTTCTTGCTTTCTGTTTCAGTGTTCCACTGTTTTCCTTGGGCATTAGAGGAATTATGTTCCATGACCATACTCTCACCTAGTGTGAAACTCTATTACCCTTTCTTTCTTAATATATTGCACAAACAGTGCTCAGAGGAAAAAGCAGGAAAGGTAAACCAGGGAACGCCCCTAAACACCTAATAAACCAGCACATATCACAACATTGCAGACCAAGGGGTTTGGCGTTTTAAGTGCGTCCTGGGGATAGCATTAAAAGCTGTTAAGACACTACAAAGGGTCACTGAGAGAGCTTTTTAATCATATTACGTGATCTTTGAAGGTTACAAGCTAACTGAATCCAATTGTCCTGCTTAAAAGAAAAAATAAACTTCATACTTGAACAGCACTTTAAATACTCAGAATATTTTAGAAACAAAACAGCTGTGAAGAGCTTTTAGCCCCTCTCTTACAAATGTAGAAGTAAAATTTGCAGGGTTTCATACAGAATGACTTGAAGATACCTATATAGAAATCTAAGCCAATTTCAGAGATTATGGTCTGAGAACATAAAAAAGCAAACAGTACTTGTCATATGTTTAGCTCTTATTTGGCTGGGGCGCGCGCGCGCGCGTGTGTGTGTGTGTGTGTGTGTTGATAGAGTGGTAATTTTTGATACATTCCCAACTGCTACAACTTAAGCAACCTCTAACCTCAAAGTATTCAACATGCTCATGGCCTCTTTATCAATTTTGACATTTTCCAGGAAAAAAAGTATTCAAGCTTTTAAAAGAACACTGGGAACATTGACAAACTATCTGTTTTTAAAAATAATAAAAAGTTATTTCAGCTGCTATGTATGTTGTTGGGGCCTTAATAGATTCTATCACACAACAGCCTCAAGAGCTCACAGAAATCTTGTACTGTTTGCTACAGTTGAAAAATAACACAGAACCTTGGATTTGGGACCCTCTGTTAGGTCATAAGACAGTGTTTTATTGTATTATACTGTGACACATAGCATAATAATTCTGACAGACAGCACTGGATCCACATTTCTCAGTTATATGAAAGAGCAGAATGAGAAAGAGTTCAAAGTGTCCTAATGTATTTCAGGCTCTTCTTTCAGTTAACCTCTGGCATTCTACAATGCTTTACAAAAATATTTCCTTTTCATTTTACTCATCTGAGAGGGATGAGCGTAAGAAAAACAAGTAAAGCATGAATATAGCTCCTACAAAATAAACAAGAGAAAAATCTTTTCCCTTATTTAGTTTCTCTCCGTTGTCACAGAGGTTGCTGTGACATCAATCATCCAAGTAATTTCACAGAAAAGTACAATTACGCTTTCATGGTGCTCCAGCATTTTTTATGTGTATGTAACAATACTTGCTCTTGACCTTTCACCGTTGCTCCCCTTACAAATTCGATGTATGAATACACAGAAAGCTGGGAAGCAATGATCCCTTATCAACAGTGAAAACTGCCTTCTACTCAACCAGAATAAATGGTTTCTTTAAGAAAACCAAGGGAAAACAAGCTTTTCAGCTAACTCTTGCCAATGCACATCAAACGAGGAGACCAATCTGGTGCTTTGGTTCAGTTGCCTCCACTGAGACTGCCAACAGGGGTGCCAATTAGCACTGGCTGTAATGAGGGAATGGGTACAGACCTGGTTTGATGTCATTGACTCACTTCACCTGGGTCACTCAGGAGCTCTCAGACAGCTGCGACTTTCCTTCACGGCTGCACTGTGCGAGGCACATCTAGAAGCAAACCACGAAGTACTCCAGTTGTAAAACCCTGGGACTTCCAGCATCCTACCTGGAAACTGTTGTGAGAGTTACTCTGCCTCAGTGCAACACCCCCCGTTAAAAAAACCAATCTGAATATTCTATAAAAAATTTGAAATCGCCTTTGGCAAGTGGGAAGTTGACAAGGTTTTCATGTTTGCAAAAAATTGTAACATCTATCAACTTATCAATGAACCTTGTCATTACGTTCAAAGCTTTATAAAAAATTTAATTAGTTCTGGAAGAAGCCCCTGTATCTGTCTGAGAACTAACAGTTCAGTTTAGGCTGGGTTTTCTGCTACAAAATTACAAACATGAGTCTCAGCTGCTGATTAACAAAAGATCTCAAACCAGGAAGACATAAAAAGCAATTTCCACAGAACAAAGAAAGTTCATATTTTTGAATTTGAGGGCTATAACAATAATTTTATTCCATGTGTTAGGACCACAGAAATGTTTTATGAACTGGTGAATATTTACATATTATGTACTCCCACTTAAAAAAGGTATGCATACATTCTAAAAATTAAATATTTCTTTCCATATAACTTGAAGACATAACACCACCCACCCCACCCCCGACAAAATGCCCTTTCTTAATTATCCTGTAATTAATTTTTGTATTAAGATCAAATTGCATTATTTTATGCAATTTGCAGCTAGCCAGAGTTAACACCTTTGTTATAAAATATGCAACCTTGTTATGTATGCCATCTTTATTACATAATATATCTAAAATATGTAACAGGCTGTCACCATTCAGATGTGCCAAGAAAACCAAGCCATCAGAATGATTTGCTTTTTATTCATGAGAGCTGACAGCCCAAAGGGCAAGACACCACCCATCAGAAAGATCATAAATATTTCTCTGACGTTACACTGCTGCATCCAGGGATTTTAGTTTGAGGCATATGTTGGTTTAGCCTTCACGGCAACAGGGCAGTCCAGTTCTACAAGGTTCCGCGGACATAATGCAGGAACAGCTGAATACCTGCATCATCATCTCAGGTCTACCAAACATTCCTTGTGACTCTCAGCTTCATTAACGCTGATTTTAACTTCAAAGCTGACCAGCTTTCTTTACACCTCTGACTCTCTGTACTGGTTTCCATTCCCTCTCCTGTTCTCACACAACCTCCAGGGAACACAGGGCGGTGACAATAAGGACCACAGAGCAGAGAACAATTTCCTGGGAAAAACAGTGAATCAGGTAGCAGAACTGCCAGATACACTTTACAAAAATGCTCACTTTCCACGATGATTGAAATCGAAGAGTTGAGAGAAATAACTGGACTTAAAAAAAAAATGTGAATCACTGAAGGATTCACGGTCTTTACTGATGCAGGACTGTCCCACTACACCACTTGAGGATGGTTTGGGTTTTGCAGGCAGAACCACACACGGTTCTACTTCCATTCTGCCACGAGTGGAAGCAGCCAGCATTCAGCATAGCTCTGAAGCAAGTAGATAATTGCACAGTTATTTCCACAGCCAATAAAACCACACTGCCCCATCAGATCCAGTATGTACTATACGTGTCAACGAATCTGCCTGTTATTTCAGTTCTCCTAATAACTGCTATTACTTTAACATTACTGCAAGAAGTTTTGATGGTCTTGTAGCTTTTCTGCTGGCAGTTTGCACAATCACTTTTTAAGGGTGAATGTTGATCTAATTATTAAAGTTCTATTTCTACAACTATTTTTAACTGTAAGAAAAGGTAATAAAGCAACTTCCCTTAGATTTGATAAATCTTATGCATTATTTCCTTATTCTTTCTATACTAACATCTTAAAAGGTATCTTTACCAAAATCTCCTCTCCATTCCCCAACAACCCACAGAAATCCATACTTTCCTTAAAGATGTAATGGTGCTTCATTGAACTCAAAAGAAACATTGCTACTGGGCTTTAAAAGGAAGTTCTGCTTAATTCAGTTGCTAAAACCCTGTAGAAAACAGAAAGAAATTCTGGATATACATCAGCAAGTCAGAAAGTGCAAATTAACACCAGAAACGTAACAACTGTGTATAAACATTTAACAACTGTGTATAAATATTTTTCTAGCCCATGAATATAAGAATACTAGAATCTGTAGCCACAGTCATTGCAGACACTATTTTTTTTCAACATGCAGGGAATGAGCAGATCACACCATCTTTTCTGCAGCGTTAACACGCAGTCTCAGAGGAATCTGAAATTAAATTCAGGGTTTCAAGACTGGGGAAAAGGCACACAGATTTATCATTTAATCGGCTTTACTGATCAATCACTGATCAGTTGCAATCAGCTATGCATAAGGACCACAACACCATATATGAAAAATTACAGTTTCAAAAGACGAGACCTGTGTGTTAAATGAACAAAAAAAGCGTACTTTCTCTACTAGATACTTTTCCTCCCTGTACCACTTTGTTTTGTGCTGTCTAAATATGTTTTCTACCTTACCTAAATCAGTAATTAACTTTTCTCTCCGTAATATGGATATTAATGAAGAAGGAATTTGTACACATAACAGAATCAAGTAAATTCTTTTTCTAGCAGGGAAAGTTAAATTATTACAGTGTCCAGTGCTTTCTTGTCTACACTCATACTTTCCGAAATACACAGTAATCTGTTCACGAACAAAGGATTATGAAGTAAGTGCAAAATAATCTTGTAGTCAATTTCCATGGTTAGAATATAGCTATCCAACTTCCAAGGATATTCATTCATTAGATGAATGAAGGGTTTAATTTATTGACATATTTATCTGCATATTAAACATGAACTTGAAGTTAACAAAACGTACACTGATGATTTTAAAAGCAACACGCAATGAACTGTTAAAAGGCTACTCCTACCCACAACTCACACATTCAATTGTTTCCAAAGTACTCCTATTACAATTTGATTTACATTTTGTTAGGTTGTTATAAAATCAAAGACACACAGCGTGTAAAAAACATTCCTTTTTCCTCCCGGCAGAACCAAACAACAAATGAAACTACTGTTAAATTTTCTTTAGGTAACAAAGCAAATTTACACAATACTTTTCCACATCACAAATTCTGGCACTCTGAAGCGCTCTATTCATGGAGAGTGCTTGCTCAAGATTGTGCATAATTGTTGCTTTGACAGACCTGCTGCTACTGATACTTGGAATATATTTGCATAACCTTTGCCTTGTTAACAAAATGCTAGTCTAGACCTTGAGACTCAGTGGCAATACTATGACATAATAGATGGAAAAATAATCTGAGTCACAGAAGCTTTTTCTTCTTTTCTTAATTATTCAGCAGCTGACAGTATTGGAGTGGCCTGATAAAGCCCTACAGGATTTTTATTTCCTTTGACAAACTATTTCTTTGTTTGACACAGCAGTTAAACCTCAGAACACTAAGGATGAATACACCTGGCATCAAGAATTTATTACAAATGAAACAAGTAACTTTTCCTTCCTTCCTGTCATTCTTATCTAAGCTACCTCACACAACAGCATGTCTACATTCCTAATTGACTCTCACCTTAAGCATTATACTGTCTGCCCATCATCTGGACTGCGTCACATCTCCCAGCTACACGCTCCTAATTGTGAGAAGGAGAAATACGAGAAGCAGAACACAAGAAAAAAGCAAGTAAGGGCAGAAGTGAAGTAGGGTCATCACTCAGCTGGAAATTACAGAAGCCCCAGAGCTTTACTTTTCTCTATCCTTGCCTGTACCAGGTCTTCCCTGTTTGAGACAAAGGAACAAGAACTGTGCATAAACCTAAAAATACAACCATATCATGGGTTTAAATGACAGGCTAACATTCACCATTCTGCGCTCTATTCGTTTCCTAGTTTCTAGCCAGTGAACCAAGTGAACACCAAGCATTAAGTTTTCACAGAACTATACATTATAACCCCAGTATTTCATTACTCACTGGTCGGCTCATAGCCCTTCACTACAGAAATATAAGCTCAAGACTGTTTTTGCCACACATCACTTTATACTTAACCACATGCCTTTTCCTGCCTTGTAAGGTTTTACAGTTCTTCAGAACATGTCTTCATTTTTGCTGTATTAGGTAATGTAGCCTAACCAACAATCATCAGCAATTATGACACCAATTTACTGTCTTATTTAGATAATTTATGAATAAATAGGTTGTATACCCTACCCACGTATCTTTCTGATACTTCACTGGCGAGCTCACTGCTTTACACGAGATGAGTGTGAATCTTACAGCCAGGCAGAAAACCCATACCTAAAGACGTCTTTGCTTCTACTACCCATTCTTTACACAAAATGGTTATTTTACCTTGTTAAACTGTATTTGTAACTTAGGCATTTACAAAATTTAAAAACTTGTTCCAAATTACAAAGCACTTAAAATCAAAATTATATCTATATTTGCTTCTCATAACATTGCAATCCACTCTTGGAAAGAAAATCATGTACTTAATCCTACTAACAATTACAAGGTTTACATACATACTTAAAAACGAGAACTTTACTAGTTTGTCAAATCAAAACCTTAAGAAAGTCAGGATTTTCAAACATTCTATCTGAAGACTTAGGTACATCCCCTAAGTTAATTGACTTAATTACAATGGTAAGCATTTAATTCTGAAAAACTACTGAATTTATAGAAAAGAATGGAATACTAACAACTGTAAGGGTGCTTCTGATTTAAAATGCTATTTTAAAACACAATTTGGCAGCAATTTACTTCCCCAGTGACTTTGACCTTTTTTCTAATTTAAAATTTTCAATTTCAGAATGCAATCATAAAAATAAAACTGGTTTGTTTAGGTACCGTTAACATCTTGCTGCTCTGTAGACACCACCTGGTTAGCATCCATGCAGAATCTCACAGGCAATTCTGTATTAAATGCTAATTCTGTTATATCATTTATAATATATCTTGTAATAAAATCTGGTAAATTTAGCTGCATTCCATCAGTGATGACATTCCCTAACCATCAGTGTTTCATGCATTGACATTTTTACTTTACAAGTCATGATATGCTGCATTCGAATGGGACTTCCTCCTGCGCAATGAACATCCAGACACTGTGCAAATTATCTTTTAAATAAATACAGGAAATAAGAATAATTAATGGTTTTCATGAAATACCCTGATTGCAACCACGCATACTTTTTATGTACAAAGACTGTCTTAGTTACTTGCCACTGCAGATGACAACATGAAGTCTGAAGTTGTAAGGATTTGGAGAAGTGAGAGAATATTTAACTGAATAATGTTTGGCCCTGAAAGTATACAGACAATTTTAAATTACTGCTTTGTTCCTCTCTCGTCTCAATCCTATTGAGATTCATTAAAAAAAAATTAAAATGCCGCACTTGTGAAACAAGACAACATCCCGAACTAAAACAAACCAGTGAGTCACCTCCACCCAGTGTAAAAGGTAACAACCACTTCAGAATCAACACTGTGTGACTTTTTTCCAAGCAGCCAAAATGAACAGCTTAAGTTTAAAAGATACAATACAAAAAAAAATAATGTGGAAGTATGCAAACGTGATCACCGGGCTAGCGGAGCAGAAGCTGTTGTGTAAAGTCCATTTAAACTATCGTGAAACGTGATCCTTAAAGCCCCATAAGCACAAAAGTATTTGTAGTCAAGTTTCTATTGCTCTAGAAGAGGCAATGTCAGTCTAGTGAAATGCAAGTACCCCGGTAAAGGATGACAAAGTTCATAAAGAAATGACTAAAGAGAAATGTGATGAGCTGAACAATATCACATGTGAAATCATGTACTGAAGTGCCAAAAGAAAAATTCTTGCACGGGCTGGAAGATCATCATCTTGG
The DNA here is from genome assembly GCF_023634155.1 of Falco peregrinus. Taxonomy (NCBI): domain Eukaryota; kingdom Metazoa; phylum Chordata; class Aves; order Falconiformes; family Falconidae; genus Falco; species Falco peregrinus. Next base: position 14,646,568 of record NC_073729.1, read on the forward strand.
CATCACCTTGAGGAAAAGGAACGTGAAGTTTTATTTGACTGTAAAATGAGCAGTAAACAGTAGCACGAACACAGCCATAAAAAGGGAAACAAAATCCTAGGATGTACAAAATCTCTTCATTAGGAATAAAAAAGTATTACTAGTAAGATTTCACCCAGAGGATCGTATGCCATTACGGGAGCCATCCCTAAAAGAGAGCGACTCAAAGCGGAACTGGCACAGAGAAACTCTACTAGGATGACTAGAAGAAATAAGAACTATTATTATGAGATGAAAATATGAAAAAAAAAAAACCCCAGGCTTGTTTTGCATACGAAAAAGAAGGCCAAGAATAGATGTTAATATTCTCCATGAAGTATTTTAAATGCCAGGGAGAGAAAAAAGCTAATAGATATTAATCAACTATTAGTTAATTTTATTTCACTAAAATTAAATTAGGTAACTACATTAACCGGAAATTTAAAGAAAGTTTCATATAATGAAAAATTAGACTCTGCAATAGCTGGAGCACTGTATATAGAACTCCTAATTACTTTTAAGATAGAGCACAGTGAAGGAGATTAAATTATGCAGTGACTTCTAATACCAGGCAATTGGATTCAACAATCTAGAAGTCTGTTACAGCATGTTTATATATGAACATGCTATTGTAATTCTCCATTGTAAAGTTCACCCTGAAAATGTTTAAGTAAACTTATCAAGATGTATAAACATTGCACGTTTTACATGTGTATAAACATACTCCAACCTAAGAATAAGGTACCCCTTAGGTATAAACAATTCATTTTATTTTTAGAAAAATCCCAGCTGAATAATGCATAAATACAACATGAGCACTGAAAAGGCTTCTTTCCCTTAATTTTTTCCAAAGTGATTACTGGGAATTTTTGAACCAAATATAAAACTGGTATTGACTGGAAACTGCTACTTTATGACAGCAAACTGAAAAAAGACACTGCTCTCAGATAAAATGATTCTTCGCTTTTTTAAATTCAGAAAAAGAGAAAGCAACTCCCAGACGCTTTTGCGGCTACAAAAGGATGATTAGGATCTCAAGGTCAACAACTTTTGATCATTACTGAAGGAAAAGTTCAGTATGTGTTTTTGCATAGTGATAAAATAGTCTGAAGGCATTAACAATGAAATATAAAAGGAAATTTTGAAATAATAATACTATCTCCCCCAACAACAACAACAACAAAACCACAAAAAAACGAACAACAAAAAACACACACAAAACCAACTTACTCCAGGGGTATTACAACTATATTTCTTTCCAACCAGAATAAAGGAGAACTGGCTTATCTAGAAAGAACATTTTAACATTCTGCTTCATGGCTTGGGACTTTGTAGGCTGTATTTCTCTACATTTATGAGCAGTTTTCCATCTGTTTCCCACAGTAGCTGCTGCCTCTATTAGACTAGTACTTTCTTTTGTATTACTGGCTTTATTAGAGGCTAACTTCTTCTAAGTAAAATAATCACAGGTAATTTCCCTGTGAAGCTGAACGCCCTTTGAGATGCTAGAAAATACACAGTAGCGTGATCTTGAGAGGCTTCAGAAGACAAGTACACTCTACTTAGACATTTCTTTAAACTGAAGTTTTCCAAAACTGGAATTATTCAAGAATCCATTTGACCCACAAATGTTCAGACTGTTACAGATAACTTTTTTCTGAGCTGTCATCTTTTTACCTGAGAATCACAGATCATTTGTCAAGAGAGACCTCCGGAGGTCTTCCAGTCCAATTGAGCCCCCTGCTCAATGCAGGTCTAATTAGATGGGGTTGCTCAAGGCCAGTTCCAGTTGAGCCTTGAACACCTCCAAAGATAAAGATTCTGCAAGTTCTCCAGGCAACCTGTTCCAGTACTACCACCCTCATTGGCTTCCCCGCTCCCAACCCCAATACCTAATTGGAATTTCCTGCCTTTTAATTTGTGTCCCAAAAACTCCAAAGGGCTCCAGCTATACGGCAGCCCTTCAGGCAGGTGAAAAGCTTTAGTCAAGTTGTTCATGAAGTTGGTAAAGGGTTTTAAATTAAGTCTTCAAGAACACTACAGATCACTGATCCGTTTTTTAATTTTTTTTTTCCCAGAATTACAAAAAATAAACTTGAATTTAAGATAAAGCAACCATGTATTTAGTCTAATTATAAACCAAGTGTAGTCTGACGCAGCTCTGGAACATTAAGCCTTGGTGTCACACCAAGCTAAATAATTAGTTCTATGTGAAGTTCCTTTACATAGCTACTTCAAGCAGGTCCATTTTCCATACCAGAGTACTAAGAGAATAAGACTCACAGTTTTTGATGCTGGATTCTTAGCAAGATATAAAATAATCACTCATTACCTGATGACATAAAAAAATGTAAAAATCAAACCATAAATGCAAGCTGGTTTACAGCTCAGTATTTTTGCACGTTCTCAGAACAACTGATTTTTCAGTTATGATATGGTTTCTTTCTGGAAGTGTCAGTAAATGGAGTTTCATTACTTCCCATTTGTTAGAACACTCTTTTAGGAGAAACATTTCATTTCTGAGTAGAATAATCTTCACTGGAAGAAAGTTTCAGTTTTGTTACTATAAAAATGTATTTGTGTTCCTGTTCACAAATTCCTGGACTACTGACATCAATATAAATACAAATACCAGCACTTCAAGCAAAACAATTACCCTTTAATTTTGAATAAATTTCTCCTTGCCATAGCAAAAACATGGGTAATCTGTTAAATTCTCCAAAAGACACTAGATGGCTCCACTGGTGCTCCTACAACCTGCTCTGGCAACATCTCAAATCTCCCACGGGAAATACTGAAGAAAGACCTTACTATTTCATTTCAGCAGTATAATGTATCATATAGAGTATACTCTTCCCTAAGGTGGCACAGCAAAACATTAAGTGTTAACTCCATTTAAAAAACTTATATAAAAGAAACTTAAAAGACACGGTATTTCCAATAATGAAATAGCAAATAAAATCAAACAGAATTCAATAGAACCAACCCAGCAGAACTCGTTAACGTCAGAGCAAGCACACCTTTGGTTTCACTCTGCAAAACACTGCCATGAACTTGGCACAGTCAATTCCATCCCCACCACACGCCTCCTACAATACCAATGACTCTGGTGTTATATTCACAGTATGGGTATTAGATTTGTTACAAAGCGTAGCGCCTGATTTGATTTATGAAAGTAATCCTCAAGCGATTCCCCAGCTATTGCTCTGTCTTACAAAAGAACCCAGAAACTACTGCCCAGAGAACGTACTCTATGAGTCCGATTGCTCCACGCATCTGGGCTGACCTCGCCACGTAAAGCAGTTCTGACAGCATACTGCTTTCGTCCACAAAACCAGTGAGTTAGCTGATACACAGATTAATGAATAAAATGTTACAGAAGATGCTGTCTGCTGAAAAGATTATGAGAGTTCTGGTTCTATTAGATGGGGGGATAAAAGACATGTTCATTTCATTACAGTTATTTTGCATCTTTCTTCTTACAAAGGAGTTGCTGAGCAAATCAAATCAGACAAAGGCTTGAAACATGTAAAAAATATTTTGAGGTCTTCTTTAAATATGTTCCTCACCATTTATCTTTATTGCTTGCTTATCTGATACCAGCTCTTTGTGGATTACACGCACAAACACTAAAGTCTTACCTAAAGCAAAGAGTAGAACAAGATTCTGCACGGTAAGGGCATGACACATCTTCTGTATATGTATGTATCTATGTATCTATATTTTCTTCACACAATATTAAGCAAAGGGAGAAGCCTTCTGCTGATGATCCTGGGGACCTGAACCAGATTTCTCCCATAGCTACGAAGCTGGTACTCCAAGACCTCTTGGCAGAGGCACATGTGTATGGAGTGATACACCAGCGGTTTAGATAGAAGCGAACCTCCCCATCACCCTCACTGCACTTCGCTCTGCATCAGAGTGCCTTCAGTGCACATCACCTGAGCTCCTGTCCAAAGAATCCACACATGAAGATGACGTTTAATGCGCTCTGAAGGGACATTCAGTCCTAAGGATAAGGGTATTCAACAGCAAAGATCACAAAACAAAGTACAAATCTCAGGTCAAAAGCACCACTACTCCTGTTGCATCATGCTACATGCTAACGAAGGCATGGCTTATTACTGGGGACCTGGGAATTTAGATGGAGGACTCCACCATCACATAGGCTCATGTTTCCAGGCAGCACCTGGGTCACTTTACAAAACACAAGATGGAAAAATACGCGAGAATAATTTTCTGCTGGAAGGGACCCACAATGATCATTCAGTCTGACAGCCTGACCACTTCAGGGCTGGCCACGAGCTAAGGCATGTTATAAAGTGCATTGTCCAAGCACCTCTTAAACACCAGCAGGCTTGGGGCATCGACCACCTCTCTGTTGAGGCTACTGAAAAAACAACATGTAAGGACACACAAAAAAAAAATCCACATAGGAATTTTTCAAGGAAGTTGCATGAAGCCCGTATTTTCGTTAAGAGAAATGATTTCTTCCCCACCCACCCCACCCCCTCAAAAATGGATTGTCAGTATAAAGCATAGTTAGTGATAGATCTTGACTGTTTTGCATAATATTACAGCAAAGTAGGAAATTATGGTGGACATTTCTGTGGTTTAAAAAACATCAAACCAGTAATTGTGAACAGTAGCCAAACTGAATGGCAACTCAACAGGTTTTTTACAGGCACTGATCCTGGGCCTGGTACAAGTAATTATTTTCGATACTGATAGAACAGTTAATACTTTTTTTTAAAGTTTTAGACAGCTCTGAGCTGAAAAGCCATGGATGGCAAAATGACCATAATGCTGAAAAAAAAACCAAACCCACAACCCAAAAAAACACATCAAAATTGGAGAATGACATGGTTCAATAAAATTAAGATTATGACATTAGAAGATGATGCTATTGGGAAAAAAGGCAAATATTTTCACAGTATAATTAGCAAAAGTCTGATGAACAAAATTAAGAGTCAGATATTCCATGTGACACAGAACTAATCAGGTACCACCTGAAGTACTGGGCCAAGTTTTACAGACAATGCTTTAAAAAAATAGCCAACAAACTGCAAAGGTGGTTAGTAAACATGACTCTCATGGAAACACTGGAAGTTGTGCTTTGTTTTGTTTTTCCTTCTGGATGAAAAAGGCTGGAGGGGATCAGGATGCTTATCTCTAGAAGAAGTTGTTAAAAAGGCATCAGAATTCAGTCATTCTGCATGCCAAGGTAGAGCAAGTCAAGGAATACTTGGTTAAAGTAGCAGCAAAGCCCTAGACACTAGGAAAGATTCTTTATGTATAAACCACACAAAATCACCAAGACAGATTATTTATGCAATTCCTGTTACTTAAGAAGGTTTCTAAGAATAGGAAAGGAAAACGTTGTTAAGGAATTCCAGAAGTATATTTTATTTTGGTTTAGATCAAGAAAAATCAAGCAGGTAATTTTTTGACAATGATTAAAACCCATGGATTAATGGGATGGTCTACCATCTATGATTTACTTTCTTTGAATTTCTTTTTGGATGTCATTCAGGATTGAAGTTGTTCCATTCCTGTTTGATCAGGAAATTTGCAGTTAAATTTTAAGTTCCTAACATCTGATTTCACCTGAGAGTGACTGATTAAATTTTTGCCTCCATTATTCTGTTCTCTCTTCTGTCTTATTTCCTGATACTTCTAAGGCTGCATCAGGGGTTCTTCCTTTTATCACGGATTTATTTCTTTGTGCTAGAAATATAGGGAGAATAGCTCCCTTCATGCTCTCATCATCTCCTATCCCTGCAGTCAACAGACTCCAAGTATGATTTCTGAAAGACAGAGATCATAGTACCTACTCTTTTCTGTCTATTTATTAGTAAGGTATTATTATTCTGTGTTAAATAAACAGCATTCTGTGTTAATAAACCAGATTTTGGATAGACAGAAAACTTTCTGCTTCAGCCTGCAAAAGTCATCTTTGACTCTACTTCCTTCAGTATCATGAATGCCAAAGTGTCCTTGGTCCCTCTCATCAACTGCAATTTATATAAAACACATACAAAAACCTCCTCAGAAAAATTACAAGTAGTACGTAGATTATTATTATTTGTATTCTTTTATAAGAGAGAATAATGTATAGAACCCACACTTGGGGCTTTTTTTTTGGCATGATACATATTGCAAGACTGCTTCCTGAGAACTAAAAGTCATTACCCACAGGACTTAAATCATCCTTGTTTCCTTTCCCGTGCGCACAAAAAGCATAGATTTTTTTTCAGAAAATCCTGGCTAGCCAAATATGACAGGAAATGTTACATAAGGTTCCTGTAAATTAAAATAATGGTAAAAACATCTGTAATGTAATCAGACATAGGCAACTATTGCCCATTTTGAAAGAGAAATTGAAAATTTTAGCTCAAAGATGAACACAGATGTTACCAAAGAGACAAAAAAAACCCCACAAAACCAAAAGTGAGTAATTTCCAGGTTGCTCTGGACTACACAGAAGAGCCGAGTCTGAAAGGACCGGCGTGCACTTAGAAGTGTTTTCGCTGATCGATTTCATGCTGAAGTGGACAGAGAGGTGTAAAACCACCAGTACTTTCCATGGCAACTGTAAGAGATGGCATATATACTTTTGCTGTAGAGCAAAAAACGAAGTGAGACAGAAATGTACAACCATGCAGAGTTTTGGTTTTTTCCCTCTAAACAAAAAAAACAAAATCTGTCTTTCGCTCAATAGTTCCACCTAGAACTAAATATCCTGAAGACACACCCTGAGGACTCCTCTAAAGATTCTTCTTGGCTATCCCCAGCTTCCCCACAATCTAACTGCTGCTGTTGAATGGTCAACCAATATTTAACTTCTGTTCTTTGCCATTTTGCCTGTCACATTCCACATTTACATTTTTTCCATTCATTTCACCTCTGACTCATATTATTCCTTTTAAAAATGTGCTATCCCCTTCAATCATGAATTATTCAAGTCACTTGGCCGTCTGGTATTTTTCTGATGCTCCATTTTTCTCAGCAAAACTTGCATATAGTTCTCATCTTCCGGACTTACTTTTCATCCTTGGATTGCTATATTTTTTCAGTTGTCCTCATGTTCCTGAATTTCCTGCTCTCTTCCATATTCTTCCCCACTGCTTCTCCATGAAGTATCAATGCAATCCTATAGGTATTCTCAAGACATTATAATTTCCCCGCTCTCTGAACAACAAATGGGTGGTCACCACAGAAAATATCACTTAAAAAGCCTTTCCTATTTTCTAGGGAAAAGAAGTCTTTTCTTAGGATGCTTATTTCTCATTTACCAATGTATAACCCAAATATTTATGAGCCATGCTTCTTTTCCACTACATCAATAGAGATCAAATTAAACATGTTCATCTCCATTACAAACAAATGCCATTTAAGTGATACAAAACCGCTGAAATTTCACAACACTGCACAAATGAAGATCAATCTCTGAAGCTACCTACACCTACATCACAGTTTTCACAAACTGCAATTGAAGTCAGAAGGCTGAAACACTGAGTTGTAGATATGACTCAGTTCCTCACAAAAAGCTTTCCAATTACAATACCTCACCAATTGGACTTTAAATAAATAATCACTTGTGTACCTTGCATCTCTAGTTTAATCTAGTTCCTGATGAGACTGTGAATGTTAAGAAAACAAAAAACCTCTGAAATTAATGTGTGGACCATCACTATTCTTCTGTTCCATACTTTGTTTGTTCCTGTGACAATAAGAAGAATATACTGTGTCTGAATTACAGATATTCAGTTATGAAGGTTAATGTAGCATGTCGAAGGAGATGAATGTTCTCAAGCAGATTCACCTAAAATGCTAGCATTTGTGATAAACGTACCTGAGTTTGGGGGGTAAGGGAATGCTGAGAGAAGAAAGAAATTAAAACTACTGTGAGACTGCAACCTGCACTATAACAGCAGCTAAGAAAGGAAATTACTGCTTTAGGCCTTTCACAATACATATACTACTTAAGGGCAGTTCCCACGCTGAAAATGTCTTCATTCAAGAACCTTATCTCAAGATTAACAAAAACTTGCACAGCAGGGATATCTACATTGCAAGTATCCAGATTTTGCAGGTCGTAACAGCCTAAACAGGAATTCATCTTGAACAGTTACTTCAGAACTTTTTGAAACGTTACTCTAATTTCCTTTTCCACAGGAAGTCCTCCAATAGATGATCTTTTCCATGGTTCTTGCACATGCAGTAGCAGGAAAGTCTACAATCACTATTCAGTCTTACAAAAATGTTTGTTCCAAGTATTTCCTAAATCCCTGTAAATTATTAGCACTCAGGAAAGGGCAGGTAAAATATTTCATTGTAGTTTTCCAGCTGGATTACCATTAGAATGTAATTCTTAAATTTGAGATCTAAAGTAGTTTTCCGTCTTTCAAAAGTAGTCAAGCTTGTACTCACATTCACAGTCAGGTACTTGTAAAGAAACAACTAGCTAAAAAATAGCTTCAAAATGTGCATATTCCAATGAACAGAAGACTGTTAAAGATCTCCCTCATAAAGCACAAAAGCATAAACGAGTGATATATCCACTATAAAGTTTCTTTAATATAGAAAGGATCATACAGGAAAACAACTGTGGTTTTTGATGTTTAAGACGCCAAAGCGTGCGTTCCCTTATGTCACTGCAGCACATACACCATTCAGAGTGAACATTCAGGCACATGCAGACAGAATGTGCACACAGGAGTAACCAGCAAGGAAGGCACCCTCTCTTTCTGGAAGACTTGATGTCTCCTTCATACAGTTGCTTAGACAATAAAATCCTTTATCCCTAATTGCCTACTTGCCTTTCCCAAAGAAACCCAAAACTTCTCATGCACTTTCTCTTCTCTTCCAGAACCAAGTGTAACTTTTCTCCTCGTTGTTTTAGTGGTCTCCAAATCCCACCACCTCTCAGGCAATCCTTCTGTTCAGTCCCTTGGGCAAACCAACCCCTTCTTTGCCAGTCCTCACAAGTACTTTTCTCTACCCCATATGTTTCAACAGTTTTCTCTTTTCTCTCAAATAATCTCAATTCTCTGTTGCTACCTTCAAGAAGAAAATGTTTGTCTTCATTAACTTAGTAAGGTCACTAACCAGAGGTTGGTAAAAGACAGCACAGCCTCTGATGTGTTGCATCTGCTGTATGATTCTGCAGCACCCAGAACGAACATCCAAATTGCAGGAGATAGCAGTGAGGGACATCAAAGGCTCCACACACGGCAAATACAAGAACTAGGAGCAGAATATCCAAATTCTTCCCCCCCATGGCTGCTCAAGAGATGCTTGTTCACCTGGAATTACCTGAAAACCTTATTATATTACACATAAATGAAGAGGCCTGATAAGTTAAGATCAAGCAGCTTCTATTTACTTGGAAAATTAGGATATGGCTGCCCAAGTTAAGGATCTTCAGTTTGCAACCAGGACCATTTAAAAAATACATTGAAGTTGGCCTATTATAATAGAGATCGGAAACTTCAAGAGAAGCATTTTTGCAGGAAACAACCTATGACAAAACCTGAGAATATTTTCACTACTGATCTAAAGAACACAAGATCATTAATGAAGTGCAGGAATGGAAAAACCTACTTACGTAAGAGAGCATTCACATCAAAATAAATGTGCAGGACGCTAGTAAAGCACCATGTACAAACAAGTGTTTTGTAACTTTTGTAGAAAGGCGACTCCAACTTTATGTGCATATACGCAGTGCGTATCACCAAGCCCCCGAGAGATCACAGAAAATGACACAGAAGGAAAACATGTCTGTTGTAGCTTCTGTTTGTACATGATGACACTCCTTATTGCCACAACAGACAGTGATACTAAATCCATCACCAGGAATCAGGCCCCATAGTACCCTCTTATGCAGCTGTTCCATCACCCTGTAGGTAGTGCATGCAACAAACACGGCAGCCTAGTGCTGCTGAAGTTTAAACTCGGGGTGGGGGTAAAACCCAGCAACAGAAACCTCTACTGAAATTTCTCTACAAGACGGTGGATTTTGCCAAGCCCACCCCCTCCGCCCAGTTTTCCTCCACACCCCCTCTATCTCCCCAATTCTCTCTACATTAAGTCTTCTGCCCCTTTCATATCCTACTGAAGCTACCAGACTGACCGGCCAGCATGACTCAGCTGCAATTACATTAAATTCTAATAAAGGCTCACGCATTTGACAAGGCAGCCTAGCTTAACCCCGGCCTCTCAAATACACGTTTACAGCAAACAGTCAACCTGAAGCGTGGCTCGCTAGTATGTTTTGTGAATTTTGAGTGCAATAATTCATATTTTTATGCTGTAGTTTTTGGAAAGCTACATTTAGTAAGTTACAAAAAAGATCTCTTCCCTTACTTCTATATTGAGAAAGAATCCTAATTGGCCAGAACCAGTCATAAAAATTTAACCATGTTTCTGAAAACACGAGTGCCAAAGGGTAATGCATCGCTAATGGTTGCCAGTGGAATAAATAGCAGTTCTGACGTCAAAACTTTGTTACACTCCAATAACTGGCTCACTTGGGGTTTCAGGTACAGCAAGTTACATGTCAGTTTTAAATAAAGTTATAAAAATAGAATACACGGTGAACCATATTGTCACTATGCAACCTGAAACTACACGATTTATGTCTAATAAAATGTTAACAAAGGTGATAGATGGTACAAAAATAGAATTTTCTACCTCATAATACCCTCTTACTTGAATTTGAGAGGGCAAAACAAGGCAGATACTATTTCTCTTTCGTTTTTCAAAACATATGACCAAAACCAGAGTAAGCAATTTTGAGTGGAAGTGAGATTCTTAAAGCATTTATAGTACCTTTACCCAAAAGGCAGTCTAGTAGAATTCAAATAGTAAAAATCTTCATTACGATAGATCTTTGATTCCTTCTCCAATAAACACATTAAGCAGGAAGTGGCTTTCCCTTGTCTTTCAATTCCTTCTCTAGAGCAACTATTTAACAAAATACTCCCTTTATATCTAGTTTTATAAAAGATTTAAATCATGGGCCATGCTTGTATAACTAAGAGCTTCCAGGTTCAGTGATGCAGCCACCCAGATGATGGACAACACTGTGGTGCATGTGTGCAGCTTAATACTCATAACCTTCCAGCTATGCCTATGCACAAAGCGGGGTTTAGCTGTGCAAACCCTGGATGCATCCACAGGGAAGGGAAAGGACAGTGCTCTTAGGGCAAAGCTTGAGACAGAAAGACCAATCCGAAAGCAGGTTCCCAAAACCGTTACCTGGGGTCCCACATAAGTAAGATCATCTTGATCAAACACTAGCATCAAGCAATACTAATCTTTTCCTTTCTAAATCTAAGCCCGATCATATGATCTTGCCAAAATAGAACCATAAATAAAACATTTTTCCATTTCAGGATAGCTGAAATGCTGAGGGACTTCCAGAAAAAGAGGTGATACCTTGTCCCTAAATGAGGTTAGAAGAAATAGGCTGTTTTGCCAAAATTCTATGATCATTTAATTGAGCACGTCCAACAGCTCACAGTTCTACAGCTGGAACTTGAAGTGTGATGACAGCACGAGACACAGCTATGATGTAGATTTGGAATGAAGTAAAAGCTGTCCAGCAACTAAACCTTGTACCCTGTCACTGGGGTACAAACTGTACATTATTCTGAATATTGCTAGGGAGGTCTCCTGAGCCTCACCCCGAGATCTGTCTCTGGAGATGTGCAAAGGTTGCCACATAGAGTCATCGTCCTTTGCTCACATCATACACTTCTGAAAACTGGTGTCTCCTAATTGCATAGAGATGGTGCAGTTGTGGCTTAAGAAAGAGCTTAAACTGGGGAAAGGGACAGGAGGATTGACCCTCCCCAAGCATACTCTGAACTAGAAGTGAAAAGGATTTTTCCTGCCATTACTCATCACAGAGGTTGGGGCTCCATGGTGCCACCCAAAGCAAGTAAGGAGGCTGGTCCTTTTGAACAGGAAATCTCCCTGAGATGGAGAGGGTGCTCCCCCTCTTCCCTTCAGCAGGAAGCTTGTGCAAAGCCTGAACACTGTTCATGCAGTCAATAATAAATCTCTTTCCCTTGAATAGCAAGTCTTGTTAATCTCAAATCATTTCTGTCTTGAGCACCTTCATAAGTATTCCTGGGAGAACAGGCATTACTTCCATTTCAGAGATCAGAGTGCGAGCTAAGTAATTTAAGTATTTGTACCATGCTCTGCACATCTGCAAGTGCACACAAAAAATTTGGTTCACAATTAAAAAAATGCTCAAGATGTTGCTCCAGGAAAACACGCAGCCAAAATAAATCCAGTTTGTTTGTAGCTCCTGTAGAGTTTACCAGTCTTCTGTTATAAAGTTTATGAAACTGAGTTTTAGACTCAGCATACATGATCATTTAAACACTGATGCAGATTATACTAAATAATAATTAAAAATGGTAACAATGTTACTATTTAACACCTGTTCCTTTCAAAAAGAAAACCCACTAGGACAGTTCACACCAACTTGAAGGAAAAAATAAGTAACAGGAAAAAACCCACCAAAAGAAATTCTTACATATTGATTTTCATGGGTACTCTTAAGGAGTGGCAAAAAATAGCTTACTACATATGCCTCAACGTTTCCATTGCTGAGTTGTCTACTCCATTTTCATTACTTGATCCCAAGTGAAAGAAAGGTAGTGGAAGCAAAAATTGCCTGCAAGTACTTTTTAAATAGTAAATTATGCCCTGTCATATATTACAAGCATTATTTTTTTTTTCAGCTGCAGAACAGTCCTAATTTTCCAGTAGGCTTTTCCCTCCAGTGAGTAGCAGCAAATGCTAAAAGAAAAAGAACAAAAAGAAACAACTGCCCTTTCAAAGTGCAATTCACTATGAACAGTGAATTTCTTCTATAACAGGGCAGCTTTTAATCCTCTCAATAAAGGTGACTATTTTACTTGCCGTATTCATTTAAATTGCAGTGCACATAATTTTCTAATGTTTTATTTATGACACTGCAGAATAACCATTACATTTTAAACACATTGATGTTCAAAAACGCAGACCTAGTTTTGTTTGTTTTGCTTTAGCTTCCCCCTCCCCCATCAGCTGGTGCACTTCTCTAGGCTGGTAAAAGGAAATTCATCTCAAGAGGGAACAAGTATTTCAGCCACAGGTTTTTATGAAGAACAAACACCAGAGTGGTGACAGGACCATCTAGGACTGAGCTTGCTGTGGGCAATGGTGAAGCAACGCAGATTTCCTGCCTTGGTTATGTCCCTGTTTTTATCAGTATCTCTAATCTTGTGCTGCACTGAGAATTCTATATCTCTTAGAACTCTAGGTGACTCCACTGAGCAGATTACAAACCAAAATAAGCCATGTAAAAGTTGACAGAACGTCAACATGCTGAACTAAGAGACGTTCTCTCTCCAAGCTGCTCCACTTCAGTCAGGGTTTAAGCAAAGACCTTATATAACTAGTCCATCTTCTGGTCAGTACATAAACTTCTTCAAAATAAGGCAGGTTTCTTTTGAATATATTAAATAAGAAAACTTTCCCAGTAGTGTCTGCAGGTTACAAATTCTACGTACAACTTCCAGACTTTTCCAACTTCTTGATGTGCTACATGCTTAGTCTTCTTTACCACAAATATAAGAGTTCTCTCACTTAGGACAGTGGGTCGTCCCAGATGTATAACCACCTTTAACTACAATTAGCAAGTATAGTAGTGGGTTTGTGGATGGGAGGCATTCCTCCTGTCATTTCCTTTCTCTTTAATGGAATTCAAAATTTAAGTGAACGCCACAGGTACCTATCAAATAATTTGTAAAAACAACAACAAAAAGCCAGTTTTGAGACTTTCACTTTGCCTTCAAACTTCTTGATTTTTTAATGCTTACAATACTTAGGAATAATTTTACATTTTCTTTTACATTAAGAGAATTTCCCCTAAACAGGGGGAAAAATCCTATTAATTTTGTTAATAAGGCATCAACATTTCAGTATACTATCACATGAGCTTTAAGACAAAAGTCATTACACGTACATCCTGCATTGGGAATTCCCCCGATGTTTCTAATTTTGTTTTCAGGTAAAAGAAAATGCCCTTTGAAGAAAATATTGACCAATATTTCCAATACATCAACACTAAATTATAAATGTATTCTAATCTTAAAAGTCAAACAGAATGGAGACATACAAAGCTTAGGATGTATTTCAGAGTCCCAGCTTTTAAGATTAAATAGGAAAATATACAATTGCATACCCACAAGTATCAGAGATCTGACAATATATAAAGATATGAAGTATAGCCCAAATCTCTCTAACTCTTCAGGATGACCGTCATTAGCCCGTGGAAGTTCATATGCTCAATTCCAGCGCTTGGTTCAAATGTTTTTCAAGGTCATAATTTCAAAAAAATTCTTTACAACTTGTTACATAACAACTTCTAATGCTATACAAAGAGTGGAAGACAGATGTCTGACCCAATTACAAGTAGAATACAAGCAAGACAGTACCAAATATAAAAGGTAATTTCTCTGATCTCTTGCTTCCTCAATGAGAAGGAAACAGACTTAACACAGGGGGTATAACAAGATAATACGAGAAGTTTTGAAGAAATGGTTCTAAAATTAACAACAAATTTAAATCCATGTCTGTCCAGGCAAACTACTGCAAGTTTCAGTGTTTCAGTTTTTGGTTTGGTTGGTATTTATGTGATACTCTGATTAAAAATAACATTACAGTATTCATTGAATTATTGTAAGGTACTTATTTCCCGAAGTATAGAATTTATAATGTTCTAGCACTGCATCTTCAAAAGACTTTAGAGATCAAAAAAACGAAATTGAAGACAGTATCTACAGCATGAAAAGTGTTTTTAAAATCAAGAAATATTAGGAAAAAACAGAGAAAGTTACTTCTTTCAGCTTCACCACTCTGAATGACAGTACTCAGACACAAAGAATAACGAGCAATTTCTTATAATATAAACAAGAAGGGAGATCAGAACTTTGTGAAGAAATGAAGAGTTAGTAGCACCTTCTTCCATTGCGCTGTTTTCAAAGCTTATACAGAAAGGACAAAAAACTTTGAACAACAAATTGAAAGATCAAGTTTTAAGAAAACTGGGAAAGGTTAACTTCAGATTGAGATGAAGAAATCAAGTGGCCAGACTTGAAAGACAAATCAAGTACTCAGGCAATGAAGGAAGAACTTGATTAATAAGTTTAACAGAAAAATCAGTTTTCTGCATACTGCTTTTCTCTTGTAATTGCTTATGTTGTTAGAAAACCCTATTATACCCTAATTTTATAAGACAATTTTCTGAGACAGGTGAAGAAGTCTAGCTGTTCCATTTTTAAGTAGCAATCCTAAGTGCTTTGCAATTATTGTCAAAGCAACACACACCACATACAATTTCAGATCCTCAGGATCTGAAAGTCTGATTTGAGTCTGTTATTATGAGCACTGGGGTTCTGGAAAGAATGCTTTCTTAGCAAGCAAGAGGAAAAGAGGGGAAGATGCTCTTGATTTGTGGAGCCTAAGACTCCTAAAACTCTTCAACAAAAGCCATGATTGACAATGTCGTTGCTCTGCAAAATAGCCTACAAAAGGTATGATCCTGTTTGTGCTGAAGATCAGTGCCCGAGTGTGGTGTAAATTCATCTAGGAGCACTGAAATCGCATTATACACAGTAATGAGCCCATGTTTAATGCTCCTTTCCCAATCTTTGATAAACAAAGCGCAACAGAGTAGTCTATTACCAAAATTTATCTATGAGAGATAAAGACAATACAATGATGAAAGCTCCTAGCGCAAACTGCTAGAAAGCATTCATTTCATAATTATGAGCCATAGTTATGAACCACAGCATAAGCAAAGAACAGATCAAACCTTGCAATCCAAATTCCCGTAGACTTCTCTCAAACAAATACAGGGTTAGCCAATCTAGCTAAGAGAAACCCCTTTTACGTCTACCTATATTCAGCATTTTTGTATACCAGAATAACATAGCTTCACTTTGCTACACATTCACTTAATACAAATTATTCAACATACTGGAAATATATAATTTGAAATATAATTTTACTAGAAAAATACATCATATATCATCACGATACATTCAGAAGACTGTGTGACATGATAACACAAAGCGCATATCCAAACTCTTTTAAGCTACTAACTGTAACATGCACACTTTAATAGACATTTTCAATTTATTTAGTATACTGCACAACATGCCATATTAACAATTTATGTACCTTCTGTTTAAGCCACAAAAGCAATTTCAGAAAAATAATGATGGCAATCACAGGACATTTAACTGCTATAGTTTCAGCTTCTTTCCTTCTTTTAACTAAAAATAAAACCAAAATGCCTACTGCTTTAGCATATAAATCATACAGTCTTGCAATAACTGCATAGCCTTCAAAGACCTTTAAAACTGATCAGAACTGTAATACGTATTTCCAGGGGAAAAAAAAGCATGACACATTAACTTCAGTCTAGTTTAGGAATAGCAATAGTTGTCATTTTGACCGTAGGGTATGTTTAGTTCAAAAATATTAAGACATACCTACCATTACATGTATCCCCCAAAGCATGGGAAATTCAAAAAGCTTGCAGCACCGCAGATCAAAGCTCACATACATGAAACCCCACCCTTATAGAAGGCCTGTGACAGACTTCCAAGTTACCTATAGTGCCTACACTTTCAGCAGAAAAGACTTCAGCATTATAAGACCCTGTGGAAGTAGGGAAGCAAGCTCAGCACCAGTTGCAAAAATCAGTATTTGTAATCAAACTAGATAAGTACTACTATATGCAATCTGTGAGGAAAATTTTGAAGTGACAAAAGAAAGTTTGTCCAAGCTTTGTCAGAAAAACAGGAACTGCGTATTTATAAGTGAATGCAATCAAGTACCTTAGAGCAGAATGTGGTTTAAAAAAAGGAAAATAATATATCCCATTGTTTCACATTCAAAGTTTTGTCTCTTTGGAAGGCAACTGCTTTCATTAGTTAAATGTTTATAAAAGACCATCTTATTTGAAAGGACCCTAAGGTTTAAAAGGAACATAAGAACAAAACAAGAAAGCATATTCTTTGGACAGAAATCTTTTAACGTGGTCATGGAAATGGCTGGTTTTGTTGCTGTTCTAGTTCTATAATATTTGAAGATAAAATACCTTCCTGCTGTAATGGCAACCTCCAGAGAGATTTATGAAAACCGGAAAAAGAAAAAAAAAAACAAAACTGAAAAAATTACGTACTAAGACTGATACCCACTTGAGTGAATGTTCTTGAGAAAAAGCCATACAGCAACATTTGATAAACTGAATAATTACTGCATTACATATAAAGAGGAAAGTTAAGCTTCTACATAAAATTACAACAGAAAACATTATTTTAATTGGTTCTTTGTATTCCTTACAATAAAACAAAATTTTATAGCATCCAAGTGCAACCAATAAAATACTTATTTTGACTTCTATAATTTATTTTCTTTGTTCATCAGCATCAGTTGCACTACAGGCTCCTGCTGTTTATTGTCCTGGTCGATTTTAAGCCCTTAGGTGACTTGTTAGCAAATGATTTGGAAATAAAAAGTGACGCAAAAAGCTGCGTAAATCCTTATTAATCGTTAACTCACTCTACCTCCAAGCCACCTGCAGTACCTCTTAAAGTTGATTATGGGACAGAAAGACGTCAGAAAGCCAAAACACTGAGAACATTCTGGTTCTAGTTAAAAGGGTGCATATTTTTTTCATATAAAACTACTGAAATTGTCATTCAAGCTTAAAATATTCAGTTTGACCAAAGCGCTTTAGAGATGTGTTAAACAGGTTGTGACTGGACTGAGTATTGCAGCAGGGAAGAAGGAACAAAACACCTTATAAAAGTTTGGTGGGTTTTTTTGAAACCCCACTAGTTTAAGAACTGTCTTCCTCATCCTGAATGTCATTGACTTAGGATATGGCCTAAACCAATAAAGGTCTACTCTGCTTTTTTCTTTAAAACATGTAATACTAAAATAAAGTCAAATGTAGATATCCAGTCCTCTTACCTGCACGGAAACCCTTCCAGGACCACATGCTACTTGAGAGAAGGGCTTTGCTTCCCAATACACTAACGCTTAACAAGAAGCGCTGAACCTTGAACCACAATTCTTTCTGTACAAATCATATCATAGGTGGTAAAGCAACAAAGTAGCAAGCTGTCACTCACGCGCAATTTTACTTTTACACAGGAAACGTAACAAAATCCCCCCAAAACCTCAAAGAAAAAACACTCTCAGAACTTGATGTTTGAAAAAACACTTTTCAACTTACCATAAAGTTGCTTAATATTTACAGCACGGTTTAGATTTTCTTTTTTTTTTTTAAAAAAAGGACATATTCAAAACAGCTTCTAAGTCAGTCATAATGATTTCAGGATTTGGCAGCATTTAAAATCACAATACTGCCGATATTTTTAAAACAGAATTCCGCTGAGTTCAGCTTCACCTCTAACACATATAATGCTCTCTGCTGAGTTTAAGCAAAGTTGTCAATGACACAGTTGACTAATTAATCTTAAGAGGTCATTTTAGTAATTGATGTGTTATTCAGGTTGTAGTGTTTCTCTTCTTCAATAGCTTTTTAGGAGCAAACTATAAATTACAACTCACATTTGTTAAAGGCAATTTAAACTTTTCAGTGCTAAGAGTATTTGAAACTTCATTCATTTTATAAATGAAAAATGGAATTAAACTGTTAATGAAATTTATCAGAAATGGACTTCCCCATATTAATTAACATAAAAACTCCATCCTCACATTTAACTGCTTTCTGGCAATCAGTAAGTTTTCCTGTAAGGAAAAGAGGAAAGAAAAAAAATAATAAAAAAAAAAGACTACAACAAATGCAGAAGTACATGAAAATTGGACAAAGGCTGTTAATGTAGCAAGAAATTCTGGGCCAGTTTCATACAGCGCCAAAGGGGGTACTTGTAGTAAACTACACAATACCCATATTAACAAAAAGATGGAATTGGTAAAACCCTTTTGGCATCAGGAGCAAGCATTCCAACAATATTTGACTTCAGGTGTCTCATCTCCTGAGACAACCTCAAACAGATTTTGGAGGAATGACAGTGAATGGTGCATTAACAGGTGATTCTTCATGGAAGGCATAAAACAGTCTAAAAATATTTCCTAATATTGACATCTTAGATCCTAGGTTAGACAGTGCCCTTCTGCAGTCTAAGACTTCAGGAAAATTGCTGATGACCCTTATGGCAGTGAGGAAGACAAGTAGCAGACTAGAAATCCCAGGATTCAGGAAGCCCTCAGGCTGCTTTGGGAATGGGTAAGCAGGAGGCCTTGGGAGGCTCTCCTGATGCACAAAGGAGCTCAGGACAGCGGGTCTGTTCCCATCAACAATCTCCACAAAGTGCAAGGGCATCCATCGCCCTCTGAAGAAGAAAACTAAAATAAATTAAAAAAAGCAAAAGGAAAAAAAAAAAGGGGGGGGGGCAGCCACACCAAGAGTCCAGCTTGGATCAACAGGGAAATTCTGACAATGGCAAAAAAAGGAGGGCTAAGAGAAAAAGCAGGACAAGCTACCATGGTGTATAAAAGCAAAAATCCTGAGCTGGATTGCGCTGAGCTGGAATTAGGAACACCTAAATCTGCCTGAAGCTAAAACTGGGAGGGGATATGTCATCGAGACATGGAAGACTGCAAAATGGCATGGCAAAACCTGCTCCCAGTGCCCACTGTTTAGGAGGGAAATGTGCTAATACCATAGTACAGGAGGACCACGCAAGATGCCACATACAGCAGCTGGGCATGTACAAGGCTAGGAGATGAGATGACACATACCTGAAAGTGTCAAGACAGCTGGCTGATGTTACCTTGAAGACCCTCTGTCAGCTTTAAGACACTGGGGTGATCAGGTCCGTGATGACTAGAAAAAGGTCAGTGCCATGATAGCTTCAAAAAACTGTCAAGAAGGATCAAAATCTTTTGTACAGTAAGATTTTTGTCTTTGGACTACAAAGTCCAGAGAAGTACAGGCTGGCAGCCCTCACCTTCATCATTGTGGAAATTATATAGTAAGTCCTCATGGAAACTACTCCCGAGCACATGACGAACAAGATGAGAACAGCCAACGTAAGATTTATGACCAACTTAATTGCTTTCTATGACAAAGTAGCTGGTTCTGTGGATAACAGTTAAACAGTAGATTTAATTTGATTTTAATATACGGTTTGATTTTTTCCCTCTCTCTTACCTTGGTAGCCAACGTGAAAGGCACAAACTGAATGCACAGACTAAAAAGCTGGATCCAAAGGCTATTGGTACAATGGATCCATGTGTGATTTGCACCTGGAAGACTAACAAGAGAGGAGAGCTTCCCTCCAGAGAGAAAGCCCTGTCAGACCTGACAGAGGAATGTAATTTTGAGTTGAAAACCTACGTAAGGTTCAGTAATTAAAGTGTGTATATACTACACATGTGGCTGCAGAATGAAAGGATACATTTTCTTGTGTGTACTGTATGTTACTACATATTAATCTATTTCTAATAAACTTGCCACACTGACTCGTTGAGAAGCTTCCAGACTGGCAGCCACACACTGACTTTTTTTTCTGTAGTTATAGTTGAGGACAAGACATTTTTAGTTCTGCACACTTCTGTTTCACAATGTTCAATATCTTACTCACTGAGAATTAAAAATGGAAACGCATCCCTTTGAAAAAAAGAAATCCCCCCTGATTATACAATGAGATTCAGTCCTTATTTCTAGTGTCAGTAAGATAAAGTCTTCAAGCCATGAAATCATTCCACAGGAAATTAATTCTAGAATTTGAAAAAGTTTTTTCAATTCAGTAGAATTTTGTTTTATTCATATTTCTGGCTGCAGTATTCCTGAGTGTATAATAAACTAGTGTCTCAAGCAAACAGCTATTGAAAAGGACATCAAATTACTATCAAAAGCCTACAGCAGCTTCTTTTCCAGTCCACTTGTTATCTGCAAAACATCCAAAGAAACAGAAATACAACGTTTCCTTTGGACATAGCATTGATGACCTGTCCATCGGGTATGGGACCATGCAAAACAAAGGAACAAATGAGACCAAGATTACCATGCCTGCTGCTTATTCTACTAAATTGCCCAAAAAAATGTTGTATTCCAGACATCTAGGAATAGCAATCTGGAAATTCTCTACCACAAGAATGATGTGAGAGGTCTCATCTACTTTGTAGTATAGGGCAAATCTTAAAACAGCTCAGAGGCTGGTCAACAGTTTCATGATTGATCATATAATTTCTCATTATTACCAGCCATTTTAGTTACTACTATTGTTAATTTATTTGAATTTGATAAAAAGGTTATTTTGAAGGCAAAAAAAGAGTAAAATTTTAATTACAAATTTATTTTCAGAAATCTAAATGTTTCCATAGCACAGTGTGCTTTCCAAACATGCAGAAGTAAGATCATTCGTACAACACAAGTCATAAGCCACAACAGAAAAATCCTACCTTAAGTATATTGTAAAAATCATCTTATTTACAGGGTTCCCCTCATTACCAGGATAAATACCACACTATCATTAACCTTCATACTCAGTCTTTTCTTAACTGTGGGTTTTGACACATAATAGATTCACCTTGGAAACAGTAACTCTCTACATAAGAAGAAAATTGTATGTTATATACACGTTATATGTTATATACATAAACACCAATTTTTGTTAGCTTGAACTAAGAAGTTGCCCTTTATACTCCTGAAGACAGTATCCACGATGCTCCCCAAATTCCCTCTAAGTGAAATGAGCTTCGCTGCATTTCTGAATAACGTTTCACAAAGTGACCGCACCGATTATGCAAAATGGGCACACACTTTGGTCTTGCTAGTTGGAAAAGTAATAAACAGCACATTCAACTCTGTCGTGATACAGATATTTTTCCTTTTATTCTTTTTTTTTAAAAGAAGATGAAAAGATACTAGCATAATTTCATATATTATCAGTTCTTGGATCAAATATTACTAAATGCATTAAGGTTTTATCTTAATATTGGGCTCACCAAGCGCTAACATCCACTTCTTTTGACAAAGGCATACTGAGGGAATGGTTGAATTCAGTAAGAATACTCTTCTGCTCCATACTTGGCTGGTCACACTTTGTTCCACCTCAGCCTGGACTGCATTGCAAGGAAAAGTCATTCTGATGCTCAGTCAGCTGAGTAAGATTTTTGCCTTGTCTTTTGCGGCAAAATCTGTTCATTAGGAATAGATCCACTCTGATCATTAGGAACCGCTAGGAGTCATGAATGAGATGAAGGAGGATGAACTACTACCTTAAACTGACGGAAAATACAGTAACATGCAGCACGTCTTCAGAAAGGGTGGGAAGAGACAAAGCAGAAGTGGATTAGGCCTTCCGTGGTAGCAGAAAAGTTGGGGTTTTAATAGCTGCTCTCCCAGTTTCACAGGAATTTGTTCCTAGTTTCTTCAGAGGGGCAAAAGGTGCAGGTTTTCAGGTCCCCATGTAATCACTGGAATTAGAATTAAAAAAAAAAAAAAAAAAAAAAAAAAAGATGCTTTCCCAGAGATAAAGACATAGTGGGTTGAGAGAGGGGAACACTGCTTATCCTCTTATTTCCCTTCCCCACCTAGCAGGTGAAACAGATCACCTTGAAGATGAACGGCCAATCTGGATATCATTATCAGAAAAACTGGTTGTTTTTCTGACTCATAGTTAAAAGTTTCAGCAGTTTCCAACTTCTCATGATCAGTGTAAGACTATGCAGTAAACAGCACCAATATTACAGATCGTTTCTGTTGTTGAGACATGACATTTGTATTATTCCTTATAAATCTGTGTGTGCCAAAAGTTAAGACCACTTACGAGTCAATATTGGTCTCAAACACCAGCACCATTCAGTGGTGACAAGGCCACAGGTAACTTCTGTTCCAAGTTACGTGGTTTCTCCACCAAGATTTTACATGGAAATTCACTGAAATCTCTCTGTCCAAATCTTTGCTGCCCGATCAAGCTAAGTTGCTGTGTTTTTCAGGCATCCAAATAAAAAGCCAGCAATTAAATGTCTGATTTTACTTTCAGTCCTTTGAATATTCTGCACAACACTTGGCACGGCTGAGTCACAAAGGCCAAAATCAAATTAAAATGCAAATGATGTTTATTATTATGACAAGAAAAAATAGAATTATGTAGTCAAAGTAACTCATTTTTATGGTCTATGTCACTTACATGCATAGTCTAATGTATCTAAGATAAGAATAATAGTACTTAAAGTATAATGACTCAATCAGAAAAATAATCTGAACTTGAAATCAACTTCTCTACATAGTTGTATTTCATAGTTAAGTTTTGACCTTCTCTTAGTAAGTGAAAAGCACCTTTTTGCCCACATTTTTATATCATCTCCACCTCCATATGAAAATGCTAGAATCTTCTTCTCTATAATTTTTTCCTGTGCACTGATGAAATATACTTTTATGTTTATTGTCTGATACAAGGAGGAGTATTTCAACACAGTTTATGTCCTCTTGTTTTGTGCTTGGTGCCTCAATGCCTCTTATTGTAAATGTGAACAAAAATAAGCTAAGTATACAGCTCTTGACAAACAGCAAGCTAAAATACTAACTGTTGTTGAGGAATATGAAGATGACATCTTCTCAATAGAAAAAAAAAAATCTGTAAACAACTAGCTGCCAGGTGCAAAAAACTTCAGATTAGAACCTATGTTCTAATCTCTTCTCCTCCTCCGTCTCACTGAAAAAAAGCAGCATCTTGAGTTTTGCTGTTATGAAAAAATAAATAAATAAAAATACTGAAAGGAGTAGTCTTTATCAGTTTCCTTTACAAAATGCTGATTATTTTTATAAACACCAAGGTGTTTTTTTCTGTAATGAAAATGTACTCGGAACTCAGCTCTTCAGCTACAAAAAAAAAAAAATATGCTTTAAATGTTTATAAAATATATTTCAAAATTTGTTTTGGCACATACATTTTTAAATGTTTTTAATGGAATTTAAGTTCAAACAAAAATGTTTTACACATGTACTTCAGTAATGATATGGTTACAAAAGTAATATAAAAGTACCTAAGTCATCCAAACAACTGTAAGAAACTTCCTCATCAAAACCAATATAACGGAAAAGTGGCTGAAAGGAAAAGTCAGTGTATCCTTTATGGATCATGTCAGTTCAAAGATTGCTTCAGCATGATAATCATTTACTTTAAAAAATAAAGGCATTTGTTCCTTTTAGAAAAAAAAACACCTACAACACAAGTTAAGCTTCACAGAACTGTCCTCAGAAACAATCTGCATGTAAGAGCTATAACATTAAACTTTAAAGACGTTCTTGAGCACTTTTGTACCACACTGATACAGACAAATTAAAAAAAAAAACAATACAATGGACATGTCTGAAACTACTGCTGGTTAAAGCAACACTTGGCACTGCACTCCACATGAAGTTGAGCTAGCAGGTATATACAATGTCGTTAAAAATAAACTAGGAATCTAGACATTTGTACTGAAAAGAAATTCAAATCACCCACATTCAGCTCCATGTACTCAACCAACACCTAGAGGGTTTTGAATGTTTTAAATTATTTCAGAAGCTTCTTACCCCTCTTCATCAACTTAGGAAATAGCATTCCTAGAAACACTAACAAAAAACTGTGACGGGAGAAAACCTACATTTAACATTTGTTCATTTCTTGATCAATATCTGTGGTCTAAAAGCTGTAGTTTCTCAGGCTGGAAAATAATTAAGCTGCTTGACCTGTACTTCTGTTGTCTAAAGATGTCTAAGATGACTCAGATATATGTGTACACAATACTCAAATGTAAAATGACTCGATAACAGCAACAGAAAAAATCAAGGAAATAAAACAGGTCATTATTTTAAGCCTAATGCTCGCAAACCTTCCTTCAGAACTTCAATTCAGTCAACATCTCTTCTAAGGCTTTCCTACTAAAATAATATAATGCTGCTGCTTCTCTCAAGATTACTCAGATCAAAAATGCAGCAATTTGTTTTCCTAAACTAGTAACATATAAAAGGGCTGTCCTCGCTCGTCTGACTGGAAATTACATTAAATCTAGCATTGTCACATGAGATGTTATGTATGAAAACAAAGACAAACCCTGCATTATGACATCGAAAATAATTTTAATACTATAGCTATCAGATAATCTTGCCAAAACAAAACAAATAGATAGCCTAAAAAAGATTAATAGAATCTTGTACATAGAATGAGTCTTGATAGGCTGATTAGTACTTAATCATGCTCCAAATGCTTCTATTGCTAAATAATGCTTTAGTGGGAGTGTCAACAAAACCACATGCCCTGAAACTAGTGCCACTGTATATGCAGAGGCAGTATTTGGGCATCGCTATGTTCTTACAAGATACCGTACTCCTTTAAGATGTAAACAGTGCACACAAGGACTTCTCTTCTATGCAACCATTACACAAAACTTAAACTCAGCTACTGTACTGGAGATGGTCTGTAACCATCCCACCTCAATGCATCAGCTACGCAGATTAAGTGTCAGGTCAGGACAGTATTTGGTTGCAGCTGAGGCAGAAAAAAAATTGAGCTCGGAAGTGATTTTGATAAATTTATAGTGTTTAAATTCAGCAGATAGAGCTTATTGTTGTCATTCAGTATTAAAATTCTGGTATGATACGGTGCTAAAAGAATTCTGTGATGGAAAGATACGAGACGTTGATACCACATTCATCAATCCTTAACATCCTATACCTTGAGCATAAAAAGCTCTGCCGAGGCCTGCCAAACATACAGATTAACCTGCTTCAGTCAACATAAAGCACAATCTCTCCTGCCCTTACTAACTGTAATTTAAGAGCTGTTTTCTGGCTTCTCGTGGATACAACAGTTAACAACTTCCACCACTGGAGCTAAATACCAGTTTTAAGACCCACTGCATGGACAGCATTGGCGCTGAGAAAAAAAGAATCTTAGTTTAGGACTCCATTCAGACTTTCCCATATACATGGATGTGATGGCAACTCACACTTTAACATGTGCCCACTCTGTAGGCTGCAGTGTATGAGCTTTTTCACATCTGCCTCTGAGGAAAAGAGCAAACATGCTGGAAGCTGAACCTTACGAAAGAGCCACAGTAAAACACGACTGCATGAATGGTACGCTTACTGCAGGCTGCTGGGCAACTTGCTTATTCTAGAAACAATTTTCCTTTACTTCAGATAACTCACAAACTTGCCTTCCTCTAGGCTTTTTCTCTCCCCATAAAAAAAGTAAAATAGGGATTTTATATCTTAAAGACCGTGGATACATACACTTTCAACTGGGTAACACAGGGGTTACTGAAACTGCAGGGGTAGGTCTTAAGATATTTAGACAAACTGTTGCATCCAATTCACTCGATCTTCTCAAGCTTCAGGCTGACACCTGAAAACTGGTTATCTGCCCAACTAGTAGACTCACATTTGTCACCTATTCATGTTACCATCTTCATGACTTTCTCCTAGCTCCAAACTTACTTCTAATATCAAGCTACACACTGTTTTAAAGAAGCACTTGGATTTGTGCATCATTTCTCTTCCACCTCCTTTTATAAAGAAGTACTGTTTGCCTACCTGGTCTTAAATTATGCTACATTTTGAAGATGCTTAGAAGGTGTTCATATATCTATGACTATTTCCACATGAAATGTGCCCTGTTTAAGCCAAAAAAATGCATTCTGCTTATATGAATAGATACACGTATTGAAAAGATGTAAGGTATCCTCTAGATTGTGCCTTGTGTTATTTTCCATGGGTGACAATCTCATCAATACTTCTGTTTTTCAGATAACCTATAAACATCAATAAAACACGGAAGAGAAAAGACGGACATACTAGACAGAAAATATTGCACTGCTCAGCAACTAACTTCAATCTGTGCCTTTATTCCCTAAGCAAAAACATATTATTGCACACTCTTGAGGACAGTAACTTTCCCTGTCCATAGAAAGTATTGAGAAGACTTTTGATGCTCACAGGATACTAGCAATTACATACCACCCCCCTGTTTTATGCCATTACTTGCTACTGGTCGCTATGATTAATTGTAAAAATAGCTTATTCATTATAAAAATAATTTTTGTTGCTATCTCAGTTATAGGAGTTTCTCAAATTAACTTTTTACAGAGCCAGTCAACAATGCGTAAATGGATTACTGTGACTGAGGGTTAACCAACCCTGCCACTTCTCTTAACTGTCTGCGGGGCGCAGTGCGATAAAAAGTTCATATATACTTCACATTGCACTTCCTCTCTACAATATCACATTTAACAGATTTTTTTCAAAAGTAAATATATTAAAACATATTTTATATTGTATAGTATTTGATTTCTACTATGCATTTTTACAGTATAATTTTGTTTTTCCATCTCTACGTTGCTGTTCCCAATTACAATACATAACAAGAGCTGATGGTAACTCTGGGGACTGGTGTAGGCACCCAGGCACCTGCAGGTGCTCAGTGCAATATGTACATGCATGGTTGTAGTATACAAATACAGATACAAATTGTTAGAAATTTTACAAAGTATTTATATTCAGAGAAATTAAATTATTCTGCTGAAAGACTAATAAAAAATATGCTCTTAATGAAGAAGCATCAGCATTTGTTCCCATTATCTCTTGATTTAGCCAGGAAATACTCAACAAAATGTTAACGAACTGGTCTTTGCATAGCACTGCATGTCAGTCGCTCCACTTCAGCTCCCTGATCTAAAATCCCTCACAAAACCAATAAACTTAACTTTCAGATTCTTTGGCAGACACATATTATTTGTAACCACGAGTATATGACTGCAATAACAATTCAAAGTATTACCACAGGAATGTTAAGTAAATTAAGAAAATAATCCTATAACATTTAGTTCAGCTAGTTAACACCATCAGTTATATAAGAAGCTGATGCTGAGCTGTATTGAGTTTGCATGGCAAGATTTTGGTAGCAGGGGGGCTACAGGGGTGGCTTCTCTGAAAGATGTCAGAAGCTTCCCCCATGTCAAATGGAGCAAGTTCCATCTGGCTCCAAGATGGATCGGCTGCTGGCCAAGGCTGAGCCCATCAGCAACAGTGGTATCACCTCTGGGATAATGTATTTAAGAAGGGGAAAAACCTGCTGTGCAACAGCAGCTGCGGAGAGGAGCGAGACTATGTGGGAGCAACAAACCTGCAGACACCCAAGTCAGTGCAGAAGAGGCTCCAGGTGCCAGAGCAGAGATTCCCCCGCAGTCTATGGTGAAGACCATGGTGAGGCAGGCTGTGCCCCTGCGCCAGTGGAGGACCACAGCAGAGCAGATACCCACCTGCAGCCCACGGAGGTTATCGGGGGGGGGGGGGGCAGACCCCCACCTGCAGCCCACGGGGGGGGGGGGGGGGGGGCAGACCCCCACCTGCAGCCCACGGAGGTTATCGGGGGGGTAGACCCCCACCTGCAGCCCAGGGAGGGCCCCACGCCGGGGCAGGGGGTGCCCGACGGGGCTGTGACCCCCTGGGCAGCCCAGGCTGGGGCAGGGTCGCTGGCAGGACGCGTGACCCGGGGGGGCCCACGCTGGAGCAGTTAATGAAGAACTGCAGCCCATGGGAAGGACTCACGCTGGAAGAGTTCATGGAGGACCGTCTCACATGGCAGGGACCCCATGCTGGAGCATGAAACAAGTGTAAGAAGCCTTCCCCCTGAGGATGAAGGAGTGGCAGAGACACCATGGGATGAACTGACCACAACCCCCATTCCCCATCCCCCTCGCCACTCAGGAAGGAAATCAGGAATTGAGTCTGTGAATAAGGGAGGAGTGGGGGGAAGGTGTCCTAAGATTTGGTTGTATGTCTCATTACCCTACTCTGATTTGATTGGCAATAAATTCAATTAACTTTCCTGAGTTGAGCCTGTTTTGCCGGTGACAGTAATTGGCGAGTGATCTCTCCCTGTCCTTATCTCAACCCACAAGCCTTTTGTGATATTTATTTCTCCCCTGTCAAGCTGAGGAGGAGAGTGATAGAACAGCTTTGATGGGCATCTGGCATCCACCCAAGGTTAACCTACCACATGAGCATAAGATACAGATACACATACATGGCAAAGAACATTAAAAAAAAAAAAAAAATCACTGAACATGGTTCTATGTGTTTTTTATGGAAATAGTTGCAAAATTTTTTTTCACAGGTTGACTGTTTTGTCTTTTTTCTTAAATACCAAAAATACCTGGAAGAGTTCCCCACTTTTCTTTTTCAGTATCATGGACTACTGAGCATTGTGTACCCCAAAATGGAGATATATTGTCTTCGTAAAGCTTAAAATGAACAGGACTGAGGACACATTAACTAAAGAGTTGCTTCAACCATGGGAAAACAAAGACTTCCTTTGTCCGCCATGAAATTTCCCTTTTAATCAGTCAACATGTTTTCCTCATTTGCTTGAGTTTAGGGAACATTTACAGGGAGAGGGGAAAACTGGCACTTCTCTCAAAAAGCAGGATTACATGATTCTGGCTTCTTCCACCAGTTTGCTTTCATTTTTGCCATGGAACATCCCAAAGTAATGGGCCAGTTTTGGATACAGAGTTTGTGACACTTGGTATCAATGACCACTGAGAAGGTGTTTATCTCTCTCCTACCAATACTTATGTAACAGAAACACTTTCTGAACCTGGAATTATTAGATTGCAGTCTGAAACTGATAGATTTTGCAGCCCACACAACAAATTAAAACACAATCATTATGTCTGCAAAGAAAAGAAAATTAAGTGTACACAAAAAAGATTTAATTGCAGTTTCAAGCAATGTGATGCTGTTAGTGAAACATCTATAATTACGCTATTTAAGAGAAGACTAACACTCCAATCACACACTCAGAGACTCACTTAGGCTGGAAAAGACCCTGAAGACGATTGAGTCCAACTATTAACGTAACTCTGCCAAGCCCACCACTAAACCCTGTCCCCAGGTGTGACATCCACACGTCTTCTCAACACCTCCGGGGATGGTGACTCAGCCCCGTCCCTGGGCAGCCTGTGCCAGTGCCGACAGCCCGTGCAGTGAAGACATTTTTCCTAAAATCCCATCTAAACCTCCCCGGCGCAACCTGGGGCTGTTTTTAGACCAACACCCACCTCGCTACGGCCCCTGCCAGGCAGCTGTAGGGAGGGATCAGGCCCCCCCCGAGCCCCCTCCTCTCCGGGCTGAACCCCCCCGCTCCCCCCGCCGCCCCCCCAGCCTTGTGCCCCATCCCCAGCCGGGGTCCCCTGCAGCTGGCTGAGGGCGCTGCCCCCCTGGCCCAGGCCGTGGGCAGAGCCATGGCACAGGGCTGGCCCCAGCACGGAGCCCTGGGAACACCCCCTGTGCCCGGCGCCCCCGGGAGGTGGCTCCATCCACCCCCGCGCTTCGGGCTCGGCCGCCCGGGCAGCTTTGACCCCAGCGCAGAGCTCGCCCGCCCGGCCGGCAGCAGCCGCTGGCACAGGGGGTGCTGGGGGAGACGGGCCAAAGGCTCCGCTGGGCTCCGGGTGGGCAGCACGCGTGGCCTCCCCTGTGAAGCTGGCAAGGTTGCAAAAAAGTACTGAAGGACCAAGTTACAAAAGACCAAAAAAAGGGAAAACAATAGTGAAAAGCAGACCGTCGCATGTGTTGTGTATGTCAGGGTACCCAATCTGGCTGAGGAACCCGCTGTTTTGAAGGATCAGACCGCGCGTATGAAAGCAAGTGAAGGTTTCCAGTCATTCTGAAACCCGCACGGCTGGAACTTCAGCAACAAGAGAAAGAATTTTTATTCCTTCTGCTTTTATAAGGAAACATATTTAGGCTTCTTACCCAAATAAACTTTTTGGGGAACAAAATAAATGACAGAGATGCACTTTTTTAATACAATGGCATATTTAAGAGGCTTTTTAGTGTTCTCAGTTGCTTTTTTCCATCGGATATTTAAGGCAACTCATTCATCGATGTTGCCTGCATTTGAGAAGCAGCCAGTTACTGACATAGATGGAGAATTCTTTAGAAAGAAATAGCGCTACAGGTAACTAATTAACTTACTTATATATAGCCATGGCACCATTATAATGGGTATGCCTTGATTGCACACTCTGAATTGTATCCCTTATGCACTACAGTCAAAAGTTAAATGGCAGCTTATATAAATAACATACAGCAACAATATAATACTCAGCTACAATTCACAAGCATGTAAAATAAGCTTACTGCAACTGGAAAAAGTTCTGTTTTCCCTAGAACCGAACAAAATAAATTCTATGCTCCCCAGAGCATACAATGCAACCTGATGGGTCTATCTCACTTTTTCTATACACTTAGTTTAACCCTGAAAGCAAAACCCACAAGCACCATCACATCTCAAAACTACTTTAGAACTACAATAAAATGGTAGTTAAATTGGGTGAGAAATTTTATGCTATTTATCCTTAGTTTGGGGGCACAATCTCTTATTCTGCTCAGAGATTTACAAAGAACATATTGTCCCCTCTGCGTAGGCTTTGCATAGGTTTCTCTTACTTAAAAGCCTGCAATGATATTAGTTAATTGCCAGATTTCAGCCACCTCTCCAACCCCTCGCTTTCAGTGGGCGTGAAAGGGTTTACTTGTAATATATATTGCTACTGACTGAATTTTATCTTGTTCTTCTGGATTCCCAGCAGTAATTCCCAAGTTAGAGGCTTCCCCAGAAAGCACGTCAAAGGATTCCCACCCACACACTGAATATCTAACAGGCCCTGACCCATTTTCTCCTTATTAAAGCAGCACTAGATATTTAGGAAAAAAAAACCACACAAAAAACCCAAAAAAACCCCCTAACAAAAAAAAAAACCAAACCAGAGACACTAAATGAGTGCAAGAATTGCAGTTAGAACTCTACCCTCTTCAGATCTTAGTTCTGAAAAAATCACTACCAAGAAGCAGAGACACATCTAAAATACAAACATCAAATTATTTTTCCTCCATGTTCTCATTTAGAGACTTATTACTCCAGCTGTCTTTCTGCTAAGTACAACGAGGACTTCATTTATTAGTCCTGAATATAGAAAAATCCCCTAATTTAACTATACTTACTTCCTCTTCCGACCATATCTTTGGGCGTATTTCTGCAACTTGAGCTTTAATAATCTTGTAACTCGGTGACTTAAGATATAGGATGCTTTTAAAAATGAAGCCTCTTAGTGAGTAACAGTGGGAACTGTGTGATTTTACTAAGATTATTAAATGTTACCTAACCAGAAGAAGCAATAACAATTAACGCTGAATAGAACTGAATCTTTTTATGGTAGGACGGACTACTGCCAACACTACTGCAAGACTCAAGCTGTTCATGTAGTTAATATGCTGGAATTTATTAACATCCCAAATTAACCAGGTACAGTATTCTAAGTGAAACAAAATGGTCACAAATTTCAGTTGATGTATGACTTTCAGTTGGCCCATTGCATTCACAATTTCAGACACAGTGGGAATCAGATTTACTGGTTACAGCTGCATAACAGCTTTTTCCCCTCCTTGCGGCCTCACCTCCAAAGGAAGTAAAGCATTTCAGCAAGTCAAATAACCTCTTCAAAACAGCAATGTTAAATAGAAGAGGTGAAAAAAAACCCCACCCTAGCACAGGAAAAGAACGGAGTTTATACCTCTGTGCTGCAGTTCTCCAGTCAGTTACATCTACATCTGTGCTTACGGAACGGACAGCCCTACATTTCTCTCAGCTTGCATCTGCATGCTGCCATTGCCATTTTTAAGATACCACAACTGTTTCTGTGGCTCCTTGGTGAACCAAGGAACCATTTCACCCAAGACTAGACCTGACTAGATACAGATGTCAAAATTCCCTGAGCTTTAGATGTCAACACAGATTTGAATTAAACTGATAAAATTATGATAAAAGGATTTACTTCTAACACAGTGCAGAAAACAGACAATAAACCCATTAATATTAGATCAACCATCCTTTAATGAATACTGAAATAAAAAATTCCATTTATGAAAGCTCCATATCTCATAAGTAAATCCATTATACTTACAACTGATTTGTAAGCAAATCCTAGCTTTACCTGTTATTTATAAATTATATACTTATACCTCTTCCTTCCCCCTTTTAATTTAACAATACTTTATGCAACTGATTTCACAAGGAAAGAAGATCAATAATGAGCAAATATACCATATATGAACATTCTTTTACCTTCATTTTTGACATACAGCATTATAAAAAAAATAAAATAAAATAAAAATACGTTTACCTTCTAAAAAAGGATCCACCTGTTCTTTCTAATAGGAAAGACGGGAGATGAGGAAAAACACCAAAACAGTAAGAATACTGCTCTATATCTTACAATGTATATTCAAGTGGCATGGAGTGATCTTTCAGAGATGAAGACTTTTCACTAATAACTTAAAATTAATGTTATTTGAGAATTCACTTCATTCTACTGATAACTTGAGTCTGTAAAGGTGGACAACACCGTGTCTGGAGTCCAAGTAACCAATGATTTTACAAACCGAAATAGGAACTAGGAGACCTACTTTGTTTATAAAGCCATAGTAAGTTACATAACTGTAAGACTATATTGGTTAAAGCTCATCTTTTCAAATATAAGCAAGCAGAGAAATAACTACGTCAATCACTGGCAGAACAACATCCAACACTTGTAAAATCTCTTCATCTATCTGGAAAACAAACTTCCTTCACACCCAGGTTTGCATAGGACACTTTACAGATAAACACATATTGAGTCACAAGAGACTTTTCATCATTGTCTTATGTAGTGTGAATGTTTCAGAACATTTTTATTAGATATAAGATTAGCTTTAATCTGGACTACATTTTTTTTTGCTAGAATAGAAGGCACCACAACTCCCATGACATCTGGTAGAACATCTTTGTAGGCTTACTTTAAAAGTAAATGGACTTTCCCTTGCCGATATTCTCCGCGCTATTCTGTCAAAAAGAGCATTATCTGGAGAAATAACACTTGAGAGAGGAATTCCACAAATTTTTAAGTATACACTGTATGTCACTTCAGCCCACAGAGTACTAAAAAATTAGAGAAACCTATTTAAGTGGTCTTAGAGAGTAGGATGACTAGAAATTGAGCTATGCTTCCTTGTCATAAGCTTGCATTTTTCCCACTGGGCCTCTGACAATGGCACTTGAAGAAAGGAATGCACAGTTCAGCCTTTTCTTTTAGAAAAGGTGAGGAACACATTCTGCATTACTTAAATAGCACTGCTGTCTTACTACTCCTTTTTTTATGTGGGGAAACGTGACTGAACAACCAGGTGTCAACCTTTTATCTGCCTCTTCCCATTTTCTTCTTACTGGAACATTATGCTTTTCCTCATGTAAAAGCTCTTTTGAAATAAATATTCTTAACATTTTCAACCTGACAGCATGTGTTCTCTCCTTCCTACTTTCCCTAAGTTTCTTAAGTATTAATTATTTCATATTATTTAATTTGTATCTACATATTTTTACTTATTTTTGAATCTAAATAGCACTTTCTGAAAAGCTTATATTCATTTTTATATACTGCACACCTTTGCATGAATGTACTCATGCTCTGACTGGGTTTTTTCTTGAATAAATTAAAGTTTTTGAATACGTTAAAGGAACAAGAACCTAAAAATTGCATTTAGCAAGCAAATACAGCACTCTAAACAGAACTAGGCATGAGCTTTACACAGATACAGTAGCTTACTCAATTGTTTAGTAGTTTCTGAAGCCAGTGGCAAAATATTTAGCAAACCTAATACTGAATTAAGATTATTTTCTTCTTTTTAAAAATTGAACTATTCATAAGCCATATTTAAATTACCTCATTTGAAAGTATATTATTCCATCCTTTTATGTACAGCTCTGCCATCAGAATCATCTCAAAGCAAGCAGAGCACAAGAATCTTCTTAAAATCAATTTTAAAATATAAAATTGGTTACTTGATGCATATTCAAAATTAACAGAGCACAGAATATGCATTTAACTCCCAAAACCTCAGAAGAAGTTGCACGCAAACACTCATAAATTGAATTGGATCTCCTGTTCAACTGGGTACATAGAACATACAATGCTATTCTACAGTAAGCCATTAAAATCTATGTATTAAAACTACAGGAACGTATTGCATTGTGAATATAATACCACTGTATCAACCTTGACCATATTTAAGAAAGGAGAAGACAACTTACGGGTACAATTCTGAAAGCTGCTGAGCTATTTTATAAGCTGTGGGGTCCCTGTCTAGTGCATATACTGTAACACCGCTGGCTTTCTCTAGAAGAGCTGTAGTATGACCTCCGGCTCCAAACGTCATATCAAGGAAACGCTGTTGAGTGAAAAAGACAACACCTTTACCTTAGAACAGTGATAAACTGATTGTTGTTTTAAAGCTTCTGTTGCTAATCTCTCTCATATGCTAGCAGTAAAACATAGCATTCAATATAGTCACAATGCCTTTTTGTAAATATTTTCATATTCTGTGCAAAATTGGAATCATGTCAGAGTAAGCTTTTTAGAAGCTGGGACCTCCCCCCCAACAATCCTTCCGGAATAAAAGGGCAATCGTTTGTACAACCTACTGCAGCTTCATACTCCTCCTAGTTATTTATATTTTGAGTTGAGAGGAAAGTCACTTGGTTTGACTGCCTTGCTTTGACCTTGCTCAATGTGATGGACACAAAGATATATAGGACATGGGACTATAGGAAGTAATCAGCACCATCTACTTTGTAAGAACGTGTCCAAAAGGAAGGCTGATGTACTGTGTATCAATCCAGAAAATGACACTACCATAGTTTTATACCACAGATCAAAGTGTGATGGCAGCATAGGCACATATATCCCGACTGGGATTCACCTAACTAGCACAGAAGACATAGGTTTGCAAGACACAGTACCACTCATTTAGGGTTCACCGTGCAAGGACAAAGCTATGTAAGATAGGCTGGATCTCCTGGACCTTCACTACCATCATGACATGCCCTAACAAGATGCAGAATAGCACAGGAATACCCACCTTCACAGCAATCTCACTGCAACTGCTGATGTGGCATGCTCTATGGGCTTAGTCACATCTTTTGATAAACAACATACACTTCCTTGCTTCTGAGGAATACTTACTGCCCATGAACATATACCATGGGTTTTTGGATAGAGAAATTTAGACTGAAAAGTTTTTAGTAACACCAGGCAGAGACAGCCATTCTCTCCAGCCTTCTGGACTGAAACTGATGGCACATTTAAGGAACTCTGAATGCACTCTGACTAGAACATACAGGTATGGATGGAGTCAGCACAAGTTGAGTAAAATTGGGCATTGAAATTCCTATAGCAAGTCTCTCAGAACTCAAAGTTCCTGAAAATACATGGAAATTTCATATTCTCACCTTCAAAACGTCACAAAGAAGTAAAATAAGACAAGAAAAAAACCCGCAGAAACAGAACACAATCCCCCCAAAAAGGCTTTCTATCTCATACTTGAGAAGGATAACGGGGGTAATAGGGTCATCAAATCTCACACAGAGACAAGATGACTTCAAAAGGCTGGTTAACTCCCAGCCACATCATGGAGAACATCTGGAAAAAACTGGTTTGCCTGCAAAGAAGGGAGACTTAGCAGTGGTGTGCTGCTGGTCCCAGCAGGGAAAAGGAAGGGAGAAGCTGAAGGGCAGCTGAGGTAAGACTCTGGAAAGGTGACCGCTGCTCTCCTGATGGCTCTGCAGTTTCTGTAGGCTCATTCCAGAGTTGTTTCTGCAGTTAGAGTCCATTTGACCAACAGGCTGACCAGGAGGCTTTGCTCCTGAGGCTTCCCTAAGGAACAGTGACTTGGGACACAGGGCTATACAATCCCGCTAATGGGAGTAACACAAGAAAATTAGGTAGAACTTAAGGCTGGTTTAAGGTGTTTGGTTTTTTTATCTGTACAACAGCAGTAGTGTTTCTAGAAGCTGTCCCACACACCTTCCCTCCTTTGGCCTGACAACATTGGCGCTTAATCGCTTAGAAGTCAAGAACTATTTTGTTGACAGAAATAACCGGCTCATCGCTCAGTAATGCAGAGGTTGCATGACTGCAATCCCACTTCGGAAGGATTTCCTTTTCAATTACTAAGAAAGTATATATAATCCTATACTCTAGGGAAAACATACTGGAGTTTAGAAAGAGATAGATTTTTATTGTTTGATGACAGTGTATTTGAACCAAAGCAGAAATGTGACTGAACAGCATCTTCCCTAGTTTCTGCCTCTCTGGATTCCCATAACTCTTCCCTCTTGGCTGATTTAACTAACCGCTGTTGACTGGGGCAGCGGG
This sequence comes from Falco peregrinus, assembly GCF_023634155.1. Lineage (NCBI taxonomy): Eukaryota > Metazoa > Chordata > Aves > Falconiformes > Falconidae > Falco > Falco peregrinus. The sequence goes on from NC_073729.1 coordinate 14,683,936, forward strand.
GGGAATCGGACTCATGCAAGCTAAACGAAAACAAATTGTCCATATCCTTCAATATGAATACCTGGTCTTTTTTTTTTTCCCCACCTCTCAAATTGCTTCATGTGAAACAGATTTTGGAGACCGCTTACCAAGCGCAATTATATTAAATAGAAATTAATGTGAACTACACTTATGCATAAAAATTATACACCACAAGTTAAGCACCTTTTAGGGGAAATTTTGTCATTTCTCTCTTGAAAGAATTAAGATTCAAGCACAAAATTCCTCTGGATAAAAACAGAAATTCAAAGGCAATGAAGAAAGGCCCAAACATTTTTCCAGAAACAGTTTTTAGAAAACATAAATAAAAGCCTTTTAAATGGAAAATCCATAATACTAAAACTGAATATTTATGAGACTAATAATAAAACTCTACTGTGGCTAAAAGTATGTGCAAATTAGGATCCTTTAAGATCTTTATGTTGTCACGGTACAATTTTTGTATTATGCCATCATGCTTCCTAAGCCTATGCTCTAGAAGCAGAACTTCCCTATAATATTTTACAAAGTTCATGCAGGAAAAAAAATTGAGTTGGCTCATCATCCAACATTAAATCGCACCACTCATACAAAGAAATAAAGAGATTAGAAATACAGATTATTTTTCTTGTAAGCAGTATAAGACAAAGTTACATTAAAGAGGATATAATATGCATACTATACAAATGCTCCCACAATATATCTAAGCATTCTGATTTCTCTTCTGCCATAAAAAAAAAAGTATATTCACTGAAACAAATTTACAAGCACAAAACTGAAACAGTCAGAAAAGTGTGGGTATTTTTTAAAAAAACACAACTAACCACAAGACTTTAGCTAGGTTTTGAGAAGACCTGCATACCTTCAAAATTCCACGATACTGAAAACACTTTCTATGCAAGCTCTCACATTATCACCGTTGATCAGATTCAGAGAACCTCTCTTCTGATAGAGGGTCCAACTCAGTATAGGCCTTTTTTCCACTACACTGTTACCTGTACTATCCTTGTAAAAATCCAATACTGGCTACTGAGTGTCATATTATAGTAATTAGCAAAATTTGTATTATCTCAAATGAAAATCAATATAAAACTGGAATTTTTAACTCTGCATTTAGCTTCAAAAATTAGAAATACTAACATGAACTGACAAATATATAAATCCTCTTAAATGACTCTTAAAACTTCCAAAAAATATCTATGTATTTGATTTGCACTCAAGTTACTTCTATTTAATCCTTACCAGAATGACGTACATAAGTAATACAAAGACCTTTCACTTTTATCTTCTATTTCTGTAAAAAAACTCCTTTTGAAAAAGCGAGGCAACAATAGAAAATTAAAACTACCTTTTTATTTCTTGCATACAATTAACCCACTCAGAAATGCACTCAAAAAACTTGGTCAGAACAGTCTCAAGTGTCATTTAGGATTGCACTTATTCCAGAGCAACACAAAACAATCAAAATTACTCTTGGAAAAAGTAGGTTTAATCAACATGAGTAACGTCATCTGCATTGGGTTTGGTTGTTTTGTTTAAAAAACAACAAAGAATTGCTTTGATTTGATATCATAGCTAGAAATCTAGCACTAAAATTTCGAAAAATCTCAACACAACCTTCCACGAAGTAGAGCTACAATGTTGGCAGGAAGAGTCAAAGAAGGTATAGGAAGTGCTCAAACCAGCTACTTCGATCTTCTTTACAACAAAAGTTTGAAATAATAATTTTATTTCACTTAAACTCACTACTAAAGTTCCAGAAAATAGTCTTTCTTCACCCATACATTTACCAATTGCTTATTTATTGCACATCTGTTCTTTTTCTAAATATTTAACTCTCCTTTGTTGATCCCTACAAAGTATTACACAGATTTGATCCTTTGTGCCTTTCCCTCACCAACATCTCCATGCTATGGAGAAGGTCCTTTGTTTCATTAGGTTTGAACAGCAGGAACTCAAAATATGAGTTAGCGACCTCTTTGGCCAAAATATCCAGACAATTTTGCTATTTAAACAACTTTTTCTTTTTTCCCCAAAATTAATTTTTGGAGGTCTCGTGGCTCATTCAAGAGCATTTAATTTGCTATTCTGCTTAAGTCTCACCTTTTCTCACACACATCTGCCTCTGCTTTCAGTAATTTTAAATTTGATAACTTTAAGCTTAATAAACCCCTCATACATGCTGAATATTGATGAACCACACAGATCTTCTAAATAAACCAAACCTCCTAAGAGCGCAAAGGAAAGAAGAGGAAGGATAAGGATCATTGTACCATGACATAGTGACAAGCTCTCAATATTGTGACAGCATCAAAAAGCTTTAGTTAAGAACTCATACCAACACTGACGGTGAGTAAACACACGCTCACCAAAGTATATTGCCCTTTCTGAAAGAACCAACACAAACTAACCAAACCTTTAAGCAACAGCAGACAACTGTAATGTGATCTTTACATTGGGAGCACTACATAAAAGAGGATACAGCTCTGATTCAAGCAGAAGTGACTGCAGGACTGAATACACAGTGCTGGACAAAACACTGCATCACCAGCATTAACGGCATAGGCTAAAGCATTTTTGGCATCCTAGCAAACCTAATTCAGGCTACATTAAGTAAATTTTGGCACAACCTTTAAAGGTAAGAAAATCCATGGATAATCTTTGAACTGCACAGATACGTATGCCTAAACTAGCAAGGAAGGACTCGTACAGATGCCTCAATCTAGCAGTTCCACTCAAAAGCGATGCTTTGCATCTAGAACCTAAAAAAAAATCATCACCTCAAGTTATCAAATCAAATAATTTTATTATTAACACAACCTTTTTGGAGCATTGATCGCATTTGAAATTAATCACTATACTATACTGCTTCATAATAAGCCTTTTATATATTCCATTCATCTTTCATGCCTGAAATAAAAGAAAGATACTTCATTTTTTTCTTCCTCTTTCTCTCTTGCCTAGTAGTTTTTAATCAAATTAAATGACATTTTATCCTCCTGGTCCTATAAATACAGGAAAAGATTATTACATGAATTCCTCCTGCAGTGACTCACCATTCCATTGTTATGATAGCCCCATCAGAGCTCCCCTTGGGAATTTTATAATCAGTTTGTGACTGTATGTTTTAGAAACCATTTGGCTCTTTCATGACATACAAAACAACACAAAGCAACAAACAAAAACTTTATAGCCTTCATTTTACAACTAGCTCTAAGATAGTTGCAGAGGTAGAAAGAGTTCATCTTCCTCATTTTTTTATACAAGACGTTTTTTCTTCCTCTTGCAACCCGGACACAGTCTCAAAGGGGACTTTGACAAGTTGTATGAAGTCTTAAAGAGACTTTGGCAAATTGTACAAAATACCCATGACATAGTGAGTTGCAATATAGTACATGAACCACTATGCCAGACAGTCTTCTACCCCAGGTATGAGCACTTCATGAGCAGGCTCTCTCCATCACTGACCCCATGACTGACTGCTGCAGATTGCCTTTTGGTCTAGACAAACTAGGGCTCATCTTGTTCATAGTTCTGCAATACAAAAAGATTGTTATTATGCCAGACTAACTAGTACACATAAGGCATTCTTCCATGGCTCTTTCCAACAGATGACATTAATTTTTCCAAAAAAAGGAGAGCCTGTTATTCCCCCTACACACCAACCTACCTTGCACTGCATAATTTTCTTCAATCCCCAGCCCTGTTTAACCACGTTTTTCTACTAAAAAAAAAATGAAACTATATTGATAATGACCATCCTTCTCTGCCTTCTGCAAGCATTATCACCTGAACCACCTTAACACCAAATTCACAGATTTAAAAAAAAAACAAACAAAACACCAAAAAACACCACCAACAAAACAAAACCAAACAAAGAAAAAAAAATCAATCTCAAATCAACCTTCCTGGGAAAACAGCGTTCCTTCCTCCAGCCCTCTGTTTCGCACTTCCTCTGAAGACTTAACATACACTCACAGAAGGGACAGTGGTACAAGTACTCCCCTTGGATGCTCCTGTATCATCTTGTTGGCATTTTCCACTTCCTGTCTAAAGTATTTTTTTCTTTAAGGGGCAATCATTCAAGTATAGCAGGATAACGTACTGAGCAGACCATTTTGCAGCACCCTTCATAGTATATTTGTGCGAGTATCCTCCTCACAAATGAAATGCTCGTAAGACACATCAAACACAGCATGAGTCAGTCACGTAGGTGGTAATGAAGATGGCTATCACATCGGTCAAACAGAACAGTCGGGCAGTCACGGAAAGACAAACTGATCCTACATATATTACAATGCATGACCTCTATACAATGCAGAAGTAACTCAGCTTTGCCATATGCAATATACGTATCAAAAATGGTTCAGATTTAGTTTTAAGAAGAAAACATTACTCACTAGTAAGCCAAAAGCAGTGAAAAGAATCCTACTTAATTAGTCACCTCTTTTGGCTAATAGGAAAGACATACTTCCTGATACGCGAAAAACCAAGCCAAGACTAGTGCTGTTTTCAGAAAACAATAAATGCGAAGTTTAAAATATGAGCAGAAGAAAAATTAACTTGAAAAAACTACACACTTCACCAGTATCATATCAATATTATATACAAATATAATACTTTAACAATGATACATGCCTGATGGAGGGCTTTCCACCCCAAACTGGGCTTCAAATGATAAACTAGAATCACAGAACTTCCACGTGGGAGGTAGAGAAAGGAAATCTGCCCACAATCCCTGCTGCCACAGCCAAGAACACTGCCCCAGTCCAAACAGTCCCTCGCCCTCCATGTTCCATCTTCCAGAAGAAAAATCAGGAGTTAGAAAGAATAACAATTACGAAATTAGTATCTTTTCACTGCTTTCAAAACAAATGTGTTATGCAAGTAAATGGCACCCTTTCCACTTTTTACAGACTTGAAAAATACCAGAATACTGATGTGTTTGAAACAAACCCTGCAAAGAAAAACGGAAGAACAACTACCCAGCAGCTGAGCTATGCTGCCTAACTTTTCAGCTCATCGGAAGAAAAATTAAAAAGCCTGATATTGACTGCTTGAAGAAAGAAAAATAAAACTGAAAAGACTCTTTCATGCAATTGAGACAAACATCAAAATAACAATAGTTTTTCCTGGACTTATTTTTATACTTGATATGCTAACAAAAATAAATTCACAGAAGTAAATGGTTATGTGATGAGAGCAATGACACTTTTCTACAATACTAGAGCCACCATTCACTAGTGCATTCCAAGCCACCTGCGACCTGGTCACAGGGCTTGTCTTTGCATTCACACATCTTTCTTAGTGGGATCACAAGCCAATGTTTGTCACTGTTTCCATATTTCAAGTAAGTGCTAGTGTTTTCTTGTAAATGGCAAGAAGGTCAAACTACTAGTATGCTTGTATTTTGAACTGAGACATTTGTTAAAACTAACAATAAATATTTATTACTGCATCACCAGGCACTGTTGGTAGGTATCTAAGTATTCTCTTACTGTATTTGTATCTATTCCATCGCTTTGTGGAAAAAAAAAGAATCCCAGGAACAGAAAAATAATATCATAAAAAGAAATATCACAATGCAAGACACCTTTTGCTTCTTCATTCTCCTGATGTTTCCATGCTGAGTCATGTCCTTTAAATTTGTTCTCTGAATTTCCTCATTATTTACAACAGAAATTGTTCATTGTCACAACACAACTTGTTTTCTACTGTTTTATTTTTCAAATATCAACTCTAAGTGCATTAAAGTATAAATATATCTGACCTCTTCTTCAAGCATCTCGAATTTGCCACAGCTTACCATTTTAATACACTGAACTATTTCATATACACATAAGGAGAATACACTGAGCTGAAGAGTTGCAGTGGGCAGCAGTGACAAGGAATTCTATAGTCATCTTTTTCTAGCCGTGATTTTTTTTCAAGGCAGAGTTGATATGCTGTATGTTTTTATTACCCCACAGCTAATCACTGCAAAGGTATGAATTAATACAGACATTTTAAAAATAATTATTGGAGTAAATGCTTCTTGAATAAAGCACACAGACTGTTGTTTGGGCAGATATTTTAAAGGTCCACAGTGGGACAAGCCAGAGTCCCTTCTCAGTTCCTTAGTCTTTTCCTTCCCTTCTGCAAAGCTTAAAATCCAACAGCTCAAAATTGAAAATCAATGCTCAGTGCTGGCCTTTGTTAACACCAAACTCACTGAACCTAGTTTCAATAAACACAGAGGGACAATTAATCAGAAGTACAAATCCAAAAAGTGATGCTAGGAGGAATGAAAAGTATATCCAAACTTTAACATTATTTCCTTCCAAGCTTCTAAAAGTAGGGATTCTATTAAGCCACAACGTGAAACAGAACTTACTCGTACTATGGAAGAGGATGGTGATCCACCAAAGAGGCTTCAAATCCTATTCCAGCCAACACGCTGGACTGAGAACACCCAAGACCCTAAATGGACTTCTGTTAGGAGACACTGGCAAACATTTCTTTAAGAAGGCAACCTTCCCAAGACCACAGCTCGCTCCCCATCCACCTTTGCACAGAATTACAACAGATGTTACTATTGGTATGCATGGAGAATGAATCGGAACCTCTGGGTGCAAACATATTAGTTCCAACCCCCACAGACTATCAATAAAAACACAGCCAGTGCATGCACAAAGACACACACGTATAGTAATTTCTAATCACAGGGAGAAATAAATTTCTAAAAAATGACACTGTTTAAGGAAAGAAACTTACTAATCTTAGAACTGTTCTGATTTGCAGTCTCCTTTTTCCCAGCTAGTAGCAGTAATTGATGAGAACAAATAAATACGGCTCGTTCTATTCCAAGTAAGTTTCTGCACTTCAATAGATGACCAATTACAACGTCAGTGTATGAGCAAGTACTTTTCATCCAAAGACAGAAGAAAAGGCTCTGTTGCTTTGAAATCTGTAATACTTACCAGAATTAAGTCATAAGCATTTCTTTTCATTCAGGCCTTTTTAACAGCTATTCTGACATTCTCTGGGATACAGTAAAAAAGTATCAGTGTTAAAGTTTTTCTTCAATTCCTCTTCTTTTTTACTTTATCAAACACAATGCACCTTAGAAAACCAGGAATTGATGGCCATATTCAAGGGCCCTAATTTTAAGGTAGTTGTCCAAATGGATCAAGAAACAAAAATGTCTTCAGAAAATAATAATAATAAAAAAATCTATCTTAATTGAAATAAACTTCCCATGTAACATGCAGCAATATACTACACGATAATTTTAGGAAAAGAAAAATATTATTACTTCTTTTTCATGTACGGGAGATTATACACACACACACACATATATATATATATAAAGTTCAGAGGGCCTTTACAGATTACCATTCACAGTGGTACATGCATACCAATGAACAGTAAAAAAATGCTGTTCAGTATTTTTATATATGTACTAATGATAAAACTAGCTTTCTAAGTCAATAAAGAATAACTAATACTAGTGCATTTTGTCCAAATTAATTTATAATCATCTCCAAAATCTGAAGTTAACACTTCTGCTGCACAAACATTGAACTGCGTACATATATGCACCCTACGCTTTACAATGAAAAGGAATTCAGGCAGCAGCACCGGGACAACCATGTACCATGCAGCTCAAAGCCAGTTTGCCCCAGTGCCTTAAGACGGCAAGGACTTGGTTCCACATAAACCAGTTAAGCTATTTCTGGAACCAATGAGATTGAAAGTATTCCCATGCTACTACCCAAGACCACATACTTGTTACAGAATGTGATTTTTAATCAACAGAAAAGATAATAATTATTCTGAGATGACCTGATGCTCTAATTCAGATGTTTTCATAAGAAACTGAATGAATGGGAAAAAAAAATCATCCTGTGGAGTGAAGTATTTTAGAAGAAAGCAAGTAAGTGTTGGGTGGGGTGGTGGTTTTTTTGTTTTATCACATCAGTATCTCATCCAAACCTCATTTGCTGCTGAAATCGCTCTGTATGTCCAACAGATGGACATAAACAGCACATTTCTCCTACCCTCTTTCTCCATGTCACCTCCTAAGCATGCACAACTCAAGCCTATCAAGATTTCCACAAAACTGATTTTGAAACAAATTATGGCAGTAAAGATTATCCCATACAGCTCTCAAAAGACAATCATGTTAAAAATATTGGTTTGATATGCTGAATACTGGGATTGAAAAGACAAGCTAACAATATTTCTATATTCTTTTGAAATTATTTTACATTATAGAAACAAACATTTCTCCAAAACACATACCACATATCCAACATTTGCACTTCTTACAGCAGTTACCTTTAATCAACTAGATATAGTTTGTAAATATTTTTTACGCTAAAGCAGACAATCATGTCTTCTTCTTCCCACATGCACTGTTTAAGGTCAGTTTTTGCAAAGTACAGCAACTTCTAACATGAGCCTACAAGATGTTATCTGAGGTACACACAGAAAATCTTTGCTCTGCAGCCCATCACTTTTGAAGACACATGTCAGTATCTGTTGGAGTAGTTTTGACAGATCATGTTCATGACCAAATATAATGGAAAAGAAAAATGAAATTTAGCTGTCTTTTCTTAACACATATTCTGAACAACACAGTCCAGAAAATGGTAGTAACCAGCAGGAAGCTAAACTTTAATTTTCTATTAATTTAAAAGGCACTATTAAGGTATAACTTTGTCAGAGACAGAAAGGAAGTAATTTCAAATCTCTTTACACAAAGGTTATTTCAGGTATTACTTTGCATTTTAAGTTACTCTTACAAATTATTTCTGAACAAATTATAATGGTCATTGTGTGCAGTAAATACAAGAATATAGTTCAAAAGGAACCTTGAATTATTTCCCTTAGCTCACTGCAACCATATTTATGTACAAACAAAAATGAAAAGCGTTTCTTTAAAAACTCACTTAAATTAACATTTACAAACAAGAAAACCAAACCTATTAATTGCAGTGCCTTTGCAAAGTCACACATGGGTAAAGTCACTTAGACCAGCTCAGTTACATAGAACAATCCAAAATGTCGGTGTTGACTTTGGAACATCTTATTACGGTAACAAACAATCTATTTAAAAGAGACTAATGGAAGTAGGATCACTTTCCGTCTGAAAGACATATGGAGTCTTTTTCCTGTCAACTGAAGTTCATGGCTGGATTCAATTTACAACTCTGATCGGAATAACATGCTTAAAAACCTACAGTGTGCAGAAATCTCACAAATGTTCTCCTAACGTTACATAATATTTATGTAACTTTGCAACATAAATTATGACTGATAACAGTCCTTGTTCTAATTGTATTACTACATGAAAAAACTTCATGTAAACATATGCTTAATTGGATTTTGAGCATATTACAGTAATACATTTAAAAAAACACCAACCAAAAAAAAAAGCAAAGCAAAATAAAATAAAAGAAACAAAAATCATGGCATTCTCCAGAAGAAAAAAATTTCCTTGAAAAATGTTTTTATTGTTCACCTTCGGCTGAAGCACAAATACAAAATCATAAATTGTACACAGCTACCAATACAACGACATTCTGAATTAAAGTTGTTGTTAAGAAGAATAACTTACCTTCAACATGAAAAAAATCTACCCATCCAAACTCTTTAAATAGTTTTCTCTTCTAGCATTATTTCAAATAATATTCTCTACTGATTAAAGTAATGGGTATTTCAAAAAAAGTTATTCATTTTCAACTACGTTTCAAATATATTATTCTTCTACAAGAGGAATTCAAAAGGCAGTGATACGAGAATAATCTCCCATTTGTCTTTAACATTATTCATGCAATAACTTTATTAACATTTTTTTCCAATAATCAACTTAGCAAGTTCTCTCCTGTGAGCTACTCGTTAATTTCATTCTTTGTAACTAATATCTGAATGTATTAAAAATATTTTTCTGAGTTTTAATTATATATGCAGAAATCCTAATTAAGATGGTATTTGTGATCTCTTAGGAAAGGTCAGCCCCCAAACATGAAGCACATGTTTTCTACAAAACATGTAACAGAAGTTCCATTTCATAAGAAAGGTTTAAGAAAAAAAAAAAAGAACAAAACAAAAAAAAAACCCTAACCAAAATATTTCATATACTCCCTCCCCAGACAAATACACACCACTACGGTGTTGGATAAAACTGCAAACACATGACACACATTTAAAGACCGTGAAGAATGTTGTCGTGTCATTGAAGTCTTTGCCATAGCATGCATTCAAAAAAGACCACAAAGTTTGTCCTACTACCTTAGCCCTTTTGGTTTTCATTTCCAATTATTTCAACTGTGCAAAATTGTAGTGCTTTGGGGTGGTGGTTTTTTTTTTTAACACACACTCCATGGAACTGGGCAGAAGGAAATCAGTATGATCAACAGAATTAATTCTGTTCTTCAGGATAGTGAAGCTCAGCTGACTCGCAAATGAAACATGTTGTATACTCTGTAGTTATGTCTCTTCATTTTTAAAAAAATAAAAATGTTTGTAAACCATCAGGCTATTCATATTTCTCACTCAACAGGCTTAATACACAACATGGTCCTCCAGCTCCACTGTTCTCCGTCTTTTGTGTCAAACACAGCAGTGCTTAAGAACCGTGGGCTTGGGGCATACTCAGTAAAAGATGACATATTAGCAGCTTTCCTTCTAATATTAGCGAACCCAGGCTACGCTACTTCTGCTCTAGGATCAGTATTTCTTTGAAAAGGTCACACTGCTGACTGTTTTCTTCCTGGTCAGGATACGGACAGCTCAGCACAATGACGGAATGGGATGTGGTGCACAGAGCTGCCAAAGGTAGCCTGTAATTTAGATGCTTTTCTATTTGCAGATGGTTGGGTTGATGAGTAGAATAGAACACTAGAAGCAATATCGTCTTCTTATAGAAGCTACGACTTCCTAGAAGTCTGAGCAACTATGTAACAGATTTAAAGCTTTATCATGCCAGTTCAAGTTAACTTATCAAGTAGCGTTTAGTTCCCTACCACAGACATGTCCAACACCACGCCGATAATGCCTCATTTAGATACTGCAAGGCAGCAGACTAAATGTTACGAAAAGGAACATTCTACTCAGAAGCACAGACCACTGCAGAGGATGCACTGTTACGGGACTGTCTGTTGGAACAAAACATTGTGCTGTAGGCTGGCATACCCCAAGAGCCATATGAATTCTAGTATCTCTAGACCTTGGGTTGATGGCCCACATCTTGCACTGGATGCTAATTATGTCTGCTCATATTGTGACTTATTAAATGATTTGACATGCCACGATATTATGCTATTTTTTCATATATCATTTTTGTATTGAGTTCATCAACCAGACCTTGTTCCAGTCATTTGAAGATTGCCTAGCATCCTACAAATCACACAAATGGATATATGAATAGAGTCCTAAGTTAAAAGTATCACCAGAAATCATGTTCCCGGATTAGACCATCAGCCTTGTTTACAAGGCTTTTTAAAAAGAGAGGCAACTGTGCTAGCTCAAATTCCTACCTTATATCACAGCAATATTTGCAGTACAACAACAACAGTATTAGTAACGTTCATCCTTACAATTCATTAATGTAGTTATGGCTAGACAACAGTAAGCTTTTGTACACCCAAGTCTTACGACTGACAACCTAAAGCCAATAAAAATATTTTCCATGAATCACTTGGTCCGAACATATTTCAGCATCATTTCTAGAAATTTTACATTAATTTTAGCAGAAATAATCTCTGCCTGAACAGGGAAGAGGTCAAGTGTAAAGTGGCAAGGGAAGACACTGCTTCTGAGAACGCAGGTTACATTAGTCATCTTTTCATGAAATTAATACAAAATTTTCGGACCGTGGTAGATTCAGCCATGTATTTATGAGATGCTAAACAATATTCTTAAATAATTGATACCTTTTTTTTTATTTTACATTAAAAAATCTTAAAATTATTTACAATGACAGATTTTTTTAAAAAAATACTTTGTAAGTTTATGGTGTGTTTTATAGCAATTGTTTTCCATAGTGTCAAAAAACCCTACGGAGTTACTTAAAAAGTGAGTGATTGTCTTACTGTAGCTAAACATAGCCCCTCTAAAACAAGCAGCAACAAACACACAGTACATTTTTCAGTAATTAGAAATGCAGTGCTACTAAACTTCATAGAGCAGAGAAGATTTAATGACCTCGAATACACCGTAACTGGAGATGCTCATATTCTCATCTAGTATGCAGGTACAATACACTAATACATAATTAAAGAACAGGCAGTTACTGATTTATATTTATGTGAGATCAGCTTTACAAAAAGGAACATACTTCAGACTCACGGGCAATTAAAACCAGATTAATTTCCTACCACAAATATGAGTTCAAACTCCTAATAAGAACAGTATGACTTATCATTGACTTTAATACTCCCTATTACATTAATACAGCAATCAAAACATAGTACAGACCCAGAGAAAAATCCTGTAATTCACCACTAGCAAAAATGACAAGCAGAGAAACCTTGTAGAACTCTACATATATTTTAATATAAACCATCGATTACAGAAGGTACCTACTCTGCCCTTCAGAGCAAGTAATCGACCACCAGGAACTTCCAAGCTCTTGTGGAAACTCTGCAGCTGGTTCGATAGTGGTATAAGAAGTCTTAATCAGCAACACGTAATTATAGTAATAAAACATGTTTGAAGTGTCTGCGCTGTTGACATAAGTCACTGAAACAGTACATGCATCCACAATCTCTAGTCTGAACAAGTGTCCCTCCACTTCCTTTTTAAGGCAAAAAACATTCTCTATTGTATTATTGTGTATTTTAAATAACATGTGATGTTGGAAATCACAGAATACAACGGCACGACTAAGTCAAGTAATTTTTTATGGGTTTCTTTTGGGGGGGGGGGGGGATTTAAAAACAACAAACATTCAGCTGTTAATTACAAGTGCATTAAGAACATAATAAACTGTATTTTACAGTAAAGTTGTTAAACTAATTGCTTGCATTTCAACATGACAGTATAGATACTACCATAAGCCAAACGCTGGAAAGAGGTCGCATACCAAACTCTTCACTTTCTGACATTCTGTTTACAAACAAAGTAGCACCTGCGGCAGCGTGTTACAAAACGGAGCCGATTTTGCTCACCTCTTAATTACTACTGGCTGAAACAAGAAGCATAAAGCAACTATATCTAACTTAATTATACAGGTTAGTTATACATAGCAGTTGAATCAACCAGTTTAACACAGTATTAGTTTAGAACAATAAACAGGAACAACGCTACTTAATATGCTACTATCTGTGTAAAAAACATTTTAAAAATCCCTACAAATACACAGGAAATAAGACAGCTTTTATCATGAGAAAAGAGCGCCAACACAGAAAATACTTGCTCCCTGTTGTCTGTCATTTATTGCCTGCAAACAAATTGTTTGACTCAGTTTGCCGTAGTGATGCCTGTATGCCGTAATCATTTATTAGAGGGCAAAGGAATAATCATTAGCAGAATTCATGTGCTTTATGAACTGTACACACAGACAATACAGTTCTTTTCAAAAGAACTTATTATGTAACTTGAGACAAGACCATACAAATGACTGTGATTGTGTAAGAAAGACCATACAGATAACAGTAACAATTCCATGTAATTACACAGATTAGCAGTCATCGCCCTCCGAGCAAAGCAATTAAACACGTGTTAATTTTCAGGCGTAGCTTCATTTACCTCCAAAAGACTATTCATGGATTTAATGTTATGAAAGCCTTGAGTGCTTAGCTGTCTTGGAACCCACATGCACAGCTACATGGGTCTATTCATATTTTTTAGCTTTATCCTCCATTTCCATCCAAAAGTTAGTTGCACAAGAAGAAAAATTAAAGTTGTTATAATTCGGAATCCTCTCCTCCACAAGCAGAATCTGAGCAACAAAAGCCCTTTTTGCATCTAGCTTTCCACACATTCAGTGCTGCTAAGCTCCTCCAGACATGAACATACCGTTACCCTTTGTTATTGCCTGCTGTTGCACCTGGAAGCTTGCACATACGTCCACTTTTCCTAGCAATATAATATTTTATACATTTACTTAACAGTTCGTTTAAGGAAGCTGAAAAATATCCAGTTTTGAAACACTAAGGAGTGGTATTAAGGTATTATGCCCACAAGAATCTGAAGTATATGCTTCAGAGTCTATTTGGACAAACTCCTACTTTCCTGAAATTTCAGATGACCCGGTTAATTAGCATTTTCCATTATAGGTAAGCATTTGTCAAAAATGACTGTGCAGGATTTTAAAATTCCACTCAAAATAACCTACTTCAAAAAAGAGCAAGTTCTTTCTATTCTCCAACCCCATTCCGCTTCCTAAAAAAATGTGAGGTATAAATTTAGCAATGGAAGAATTGTTTGAAGGTTAATTTTAATACTATGACTGCACTATTGACATTTGCTCCAGAAAGCATTAAATAATATTTAATTTAAAAGGCAGCATAAAGACTGGATGACCTGTTTCCTGTTGCTATGTTAAACGGTCCTCAGGTTTAAAATGAACTGGAGAGTATCAGGTAGGGAAACTGGAACAGGTCTCACCATCAGTATTCTTTACAGGTCCCAGGATGGAAGTAGCCTGTCAGTGTCACACGTATGTCTACGCTACAAAAAAATCACTACTGGTAATTCTTAAGAAGTCATGTCACTACCAGAAAATCCATATCTTGTAACATCCCAAGCTCTGAAAATTACTTTTGACAGCATCAGTGATCAGAAATTTTATTCTCAAGGACCTGCATGAAAGCAGCTCAGCGAGAACAGAACAGAGGGAGTATTTCACCCTACTCTCTATCCAACAGATACTGTGCTTCTACTAAAAAAGTGGCATGTCACAATGCAGAAACTACAAAGATCCTCTAGAAATTCCAAGCAATTTGATACAGCTTTTGTTGAAAAAAACCCAGGGAAAATAACTAATTTTGAAACATACCTAAGAATGATGACTGCAGATCTCCACACTACAGTAATACAGAGAACGCGCTCCACTTGGATGAAAAGACAACATGTACAGACACTGCAATTTAATTATCTGGTGGGAATGGAGATCAGTAAAGTCCCTTAACTAATAGGTAAGTTCTCCCAAGTCTTCCGGTCAAGACTTTTAACTAAGAATATAAACAGTCAAAAAGGCACATCTCTAAATGTAACAACAATGTAAGCCTGTTGAACTCCTGAAGTTTCACTGCATACAGGATCCCTTCACAGAAAAGTTAACACACAGAACGTCCCACCACCACACATCTGGTAGTTGCCACCAAAACAAAATATGAATAAAATTCAGAACTGAAAGCACTGAATCCAATGGGTACTTACACCAAAACTGGTCAATGGAGGAATATGCTGAACGTCACACAAACAAAAGACAGCAAAAGAGATTTATCAAGTAAATTTGTTGCATTTTTTAAATTACATTCACAAAAATCTAGGTTTCAGAACTGAGATTTAATGGTTGCTTCCAAAAGGAATCAAACAGGACATGTTCCCTGAATGCCACACAGGCTACCAGTATTGCAAAGGAGTCACGGAGACTCCTAAAACTTAAAAAATAGATTTTTAAAAAAACCTCAATTTTCATGCTCACTGATGTGAACAGCAGAATATGAACCCATGATTGGAGGTGATCAGTAAACTCCTAGAAGACACACTACAAGAATCCAGTTTGCACTCAAAAACAAGGGTTACATTTGTCCTCGGCTGCTCTGATCAAAGGAGAGGTAACCTGATAAAATTTTTTTTAGTAGGAAAGTTAACGTACAGATGTAATCCAACTTGTTAAATCAATTGCGTGTATTCCCTACTGTTATATTTCACTCTACAACCTCCTTAACTAGGATATGAATGTATATGCAACCATGTCGAGAAGAAATGATTTTTGAAGCACGATAGGTACATACATATTCAGGGATGGCACGTTCTCAGAAGTGTCACCCCAACAGGCATGGCTGGCTGTGACGTTCAAGCCTCAGGTGCTTCACAGAACAGTGGCAATGCAGAACGCCTGACCAAAAAAACTGGCATTACCATCATTTACAATTATTGACATGCTTTTACTCAAAATGTGTTTCATCAAAATTATCATATAAAGATTTTTAACTTAGTTCGATAAGGTAACTAGCAACTGTGAGCTCCATCTCCTAAAATAACAGTATGGATACACATTTGTTGTGATAAGAATTACTGTTTTACACAACTGTTAATACTTACTTAAAATAATTGCATGGTTCATTCTGATAACTTGCCTCCTGTATTCCATTCTTGCTTTTAATATTTATATATTAATATACTATTAAAATAGAAAAAATCCTAATGCAAGCAATCTGATCTGCTGAGAAAAAAATAAAGACATTCCTAAACCACTTAGGAAAATTCCTTACAAAACCATAAATATCATGGGGCTAAGAGTATGTCTCCAAGTGTACTTACTGGATTGTTTGTTAGATTATTTTACCTATTACAGCTTCTGAAATTATTCTAAAATTGGTACCTTAATTGTCTCATGCCTCAATAGGTGCTAAAATTTATCTTATGGATTTTCTAAATGCCAGCTCCATCAGGCTCTGAGCACTTACTCTTGCCCACTCAGAGACAGGTCAACAAGATAGAATTTTTGCATAACAGTTGCTGAAATGAAGTCTTAATTCTCTAATTATTCTATCAGCAGCCAAGACACTAACAAATATTTCCAAGACCAGTGTTTCTGACACCATTTAATGATTTAGCTGCCTGGAAGAACTAACTGATCTGACAGAAATTTTGTGCAACATTTGTAAAAGTAATCCATCTACCACTGCAAGGCAAAAACCATTCGCTGTAGCATGCAGTATGTCAATGCGCACAGAAGAGCCTCTAATTATTTCACTTAAATGATCTATTAAGTTATAGAGGAAAAATAATAGCTATTACCACCATTAGTTATTTGCTTGTGTTATAAAATAAAGCATTGTCGCACACAATTAAAAAGGCATGACTTTATTATTTAGCATATGTAAACATTCCTAAATATTTCCTCTAAAGCAAATGAAAGTCCCACTGCTGGTGGGACATTTCAGACTTCTGTACTAGAGATGCAGAAATCCCATTAACAGGTCAGAAATCTCATTTCTTCATCTTCAGTACTCCAGCTTAGAAAAGACTAACTCTGTCCAGCAATAACGTAACCCAGATAGGTTTGTACATTTTTATGTACAAATGTGGTGTGGGAAACAGGATAAGAAAACAGGAAACTATCACCATTTTAACTCTATATAATTCTTTTAACTCTGTAACCAAGATAATATGAGTAGCAATGCACTTGTCCAAGCAAGTGCCATTAATACTTTACAAAGGAATCACATCACAAACTTTACTAATAAAGATACTGCTTCTATTGTTACTGTACAAACCAGAATACAAGTTTCAAAATTAATGAGTTCAAATTCAAGCTACAAGTGTCCACCACAAAAATCTTCTCCTATATTTTCTGCATAGAGCAACAAAAGTTTAGCTGAAATAAAAGATTTTGATTTTATTCCATCTAGAAATTGCATACCTCCAAGTTTATTCTTCTCAGTGACTGTATGTACAGCAAGCTTTGCTTTAAATCTTTACTGCTTCTTTTAAACCAAAAAAGATGCTTTGAAATATGCTGCATTTTTCTCTTAAATAATTAATTTTATTGCTAGGATAAAAATTATTTTGGTGACCATACTCAAATCTTCACAAACTGATTAAACAGAACAAACAGCTACATGAAAAAGTTGCAGCCATAAACCTACCTAAAAATGTAGGTTGTTTAAAAACTTCAAATTATATACAAAATAGAGTTAATAAATACTTTGATAGAGAATAACAGTACTATCAGGGAAACAGGAAGAACTGCTAGAAAAAGAGGAACTGAATAAAATCAAGACAAAGATGACAAAGGAAAAATGCATGAAGGAGGAAATCCTACAGGAAGGAAGAAGGCTGGGAATGAAGTGCACCAGTAAGTCTTTGTTCGTAGGAGAAAGTTGATGTGAGGGAAATCTACAATCCAGAAAAACAAGAAAATCACATTCAAGGAACAAATTTCAGAGCTAAGTGAATGTTCATTTTGGAAAGAATAGAACACCTTCCGTCACTGCTGCTTTATATGAAGCTGGGCTTAGATGAGGACAAGAAGATAAGAAATGTGGAAAAGGAGTCCCTTAGGACACATCTCTCTGGTCCAATACAACAACCGAAGGCTCCAGCAATTTTCTGTGGAGGACTATTAACATTGCCTTTATACAGCTGTAGCAGATGGTATGATTCACTTATCTCAAAATACAAGAGCTCAGGGAACTTGATGATATTATCAGGCATCAAGTTAGAACAAATAAAAAAGCGCCTTTCATGTAAATATTGAAACTATGGATATCATGTTGCAGGGAGAGGGCTAATATTTAACGCATTTTTTAGAGACATCAAACCTGAAAAAATACTACGCCAGTAATGTTACACAAACACAACCCTCAACCTTTTTTTTTTCCCCCCCCCTTCTCCCCCTCGAGGATGTCCTTAAACTACTGTCAGTGTTGAAGATAACGTATGGTAGAAAAAGAATTCTGTCTTTCCCCCTCCTGTTGGGTTTCCATTAGCACCTGCTGGTGGGCGCTGCCAGAAACTGGACACCTGGTCAGATACAATTCTGCTGGGAACGAGTACCATGTTACTGATGGTATTGCAATTTAGCAAGATCCCGAGATCTAGAGAGCTAAGGAGAGACAAAAAAATGTTCAAGAGAAAAACATGGAAGCAAAACAACTTCTACCTTCTCAAGCCTCTAGAAAGACATTTCTTCACCAATCCCAGTTTCAGTACTTATCACATATGGAAGTAGCATAGACAGTTTGTGAAAGTTCAAAAATATTTTCTCAAAGGTTTTAAAAATAAGAAACTCTGTTGCACAGGCAGCCACCATCCATTCAACTTCTCACTCCTCAGTTCTCAGCTGGAGCAAGCAGGAGTCCTACACAAAGCCAACCAGGTGGGTTTTTTAATCATGCAAATGATTATGAAAAAAGAAAGACCAAACCTTGCTTTTCTCCCAAGACCCTGAGGTTGGTTGGTGGTTGTTTGTTTTTCCTCCTTAAAGGAGGACAGACAGCTTCAAGACATGGCCTGTTCCCCCCCTGCCTCCCATATAGCTCTTTGCCTCCTCAAGCTGAATCACAGAAAGAAACACACACACAAAGGAGCTGAAGAACAGTAGGGAGAAAGGCTCAAACGATACTGGAAGCCACTTCCATCATCCAGGAACGATGGGCAGGCACTGGGGTAAAGAAAAGCCATTCATGATTATAAAACGGTTAAAACACACAAGATGAACGTCAGAAATGAAAACTAGCAAAACTGAAAATTAATCTGCAAATCAACACAAAAAAATGTATGGCTTCTTTAAGAAATTTTGCACAATGCTTACAAACGTTCAGGAGAAGTGAAAAAATATTCAGTGATAATAGGACAGTTCTTAATGAAGAAAACTTAAAAAAAAAAACCTCAAAGGACTCTAAACATCTATAAATCCACAGGCATGATAAAAAGCGTAATTACCAAATATGTGACCTAACAAGGGAAAAAATTCAAAGTGAGCACTATAAAAATCATAAAGAGGATAGTAAAAGATAATGGCAATGGCAGGTCTATTCAACAGAAACAAGATCTTAAAACACACAAATTTTAACAGCAAAGAACAATTAATGTAAGTTGCTAAGAACAAAATACTTCAGTGGGATGTCAATCAGTAACACAGAGCTGACAACTGTGCTTTAATTAAATTTGAGACTGTTACCAATTAGTTAGTCTAGAGCACTACAGGCTTCATGCTGCCTATGACTCAGTGCACTGACTCATCCAGTAAAACTTTTCTTACAGAAAAACTACCCAGGCACCCACAAGGATGCAAGATCAAAAGGAAAGTGGTTTCATTGACCTTCTTAGCAAAAGTCTTGTTTTAAATTTAGACGACTGAAAGTATATACTGACAACTGGTCAGACAGAGTTAAAACAATGCTCCTGAAATTCTCTCCTTCATAAACCTACTTCAGATAAACATCTCCAAAAAATCAAAATACAACTAATGCTTTAGCTGAAGCAGCAGATTTTAAAGCTGTTTTATGAGCTCTCAAGTAGCATTAATTATTATTAATAATATATCTATCATTTCTTCATTGAAAGATCCTATTTTCTGCAGCAGAGAGTCCTGACTGATTTTAACAATTGGAGGCTGAAACTTTTCCATATCAGAAGTTAAGTCTTCAGCTGACTGGAGGCAGTGGGAAAGGGTGACAAAACTCTTAAGGCACTTTCTGTTTAGGCAAAAAACATGTCGGCTTAGATTTTAAAATTACAACAATTCTACTATTGCAATAAGCAGTAATGGCATTTTCAAGTTCTGAAATAAACGGGAGGATAATCCTGGATGAAAGACTCCTATTGATATTCTCATGGACTTCCAAAAACATTTAGATTGAAAAGCAAGATGTCTCTCCCAGATTTTCTTTGTGAATGCCCAGGCTATGATGCCTAAGCTGCCAAGCACAGGATCTCAGAAAAGGAAAGCTGTCTCTCTTGCTCCCTGAGATTCTGCTCCGATAGTGCCGACACAGAGGGAGCAAATAAAGAGTGGGTGTGAGGTGTCCAGACCCAAGAAAGACAACCAGTTGAGCAGCAGCCCTACAGGGTGTGTACAAACATCTCAGTGCTTCTCAGAACACCGGGCTGCTCGCTGTCATCTAGCTGTACACTGGCGCAGCAGCCATGGGCTGGATCCACTTGCTTATTCACCTGAAAACCAACTGCAAGTACATGGACAGTTCCAGTGTGAGCTTGTTCCTTGGCTGCACAATCAGCAGAGCGAGAGGAAGCAAGAACGTATATCCAGATAGCAGCATGTGCAGCGCAATTTCAGACCTGTTAGGCCATATGATAAGCAGGACCAGACAAACTTGGCAAAGAACTCAAGAGCTGTATTTTAAGCCTGGAGCAAAGGCTGGAACAGGTAAGGCTCCTGAGGGTTATCATGAGCGTGCACATAGCAATTAAGAGAGAACCTTCAACTAAACAACATTTTCCCCAGAACCTACACTGGGACCTACAAATCTCAGTATTTAATTTTTACCAATTGAAAAGGCTGTAACTTCAACATAACAGGCATATTGCATCTCCTCACAGCAAAGTCAGCAAATGACAGCCTCCCAAAGGTCGGTACTAAAGGTATGGTTTCACAAGATGTTAAGCATTGGGAGAGAGGGGAATGAAGAAAGAAAAAGAAAAAAATAAAGAAAATAAAGGAAAAAAAAAGGAGCAATTCTGCACTATTTTCTCCTGTGCAAGTCTTCCCTCTTTCTAGTTCACTTCTCCCAGCACCGGTGGCTTACTAGGTACTTCCATATGCCAATTGAACTTAAGAGCATGGCATGGAAAACCAATACAGAAGAAAAACCTGTATTGTTTTCTACCCTATTAGTGTTCAACGGATGTGCAGAACAGTCAGGGAGGGACAGGAGGATACGGAGATGAGATGCACGGGGAGCAGGGAAGGTGGACTTGCCCCCTTCAGGGGCAACAAGACATTTCACTGGCTTACTTGTTCAGCCCGGCTCTTCCAGAAAGCCCTGTGGAAATGAATCAACCACTTCAACTGCAGTTTTCTTTCCAAAAGCAAAGCGACATTGGAAATTGCAGTATCCAACACAGTAATTAAGAAATGCACTCAGCTGACAGATGAACACTGGAACTTCTGCCACACAGCTTGTGCGTGACTCTCAGGAGGTCAGTACACCAAGCAGGTAGGTCAGAATACTGGTCCTCATATTTCTGGCTGTAAAACTCAGGAACTCTAGATCTGCTTGCCAGATACACTGTCACCTCAACAACTGCAAATGGACGTCACTCCAATGTCTTTCAAAGCTCTAAACCAAATGTGTAACTAAAAATGTCACCCTCTCTGAAAAAGCAGGAAAAGGGGCGTTTCTGCTTGGGCACCCAAAGCATAATTCTGGTACTGGTGCCTCGAATGAGTTCTGCAAAGTAGAAGTAACAGTACTGTGCTACCTTACAGGACAGCTGCAAAGATAAATTCTGTGTAATTAACGTGAATGAATGAATTTACCTAGGAAGACAATCTGTGAGGAACCCAAATGTAGTAGCGATATAATTCAAGAGACAAAAATCTGAATTGAAAGCAGAGTTTGAATAGTGAACAGCATGTAAGACATCTCCGTGTACCAGAACAAAACAGAACAGACAGCTCATTCACCCAGCACTGTCTGGCTATGCCAGCTTTAGCAGGCCAGTGGAAGAAGATTCTCAAAGGGCAGAACAACTGTTTTGTCTGAGATCCTACACATGTGCCAAGGGGATTTACTCCAGACCATTTCTACTTTGGTTCTTCAGGCCGAGTATTTATTCACAGTGGGAGTGCAAGGTGCATTCTCAGAGTCTGTCTCCTGCTTTAATCTGAAGGAATCCAGTTTGTGCACTGCAATGTGAACCATCTGCTTCAAGCAGGGACAATCACTACACCCTCTCAAAAGCAGATTCTTTACTCAAGGACTGAAACACTAACGCTGATGAACCCTCTACTGTGCTAAAAACAAAATGGGATTTTTAAAAATAAATTTTTTAAATGTAATTATGCTTTAAAACTTATTTTTAAAATATTTTCCAAAGGAAGCTCACAAAATATAGAAACAATCGATGAAATCTGGGAAATATTTCAATGCCACACTTGTGATAACGCAACAATTCAGCTATCCTCTGCGGCATTATTAAAACTTTAAAAATTGGAAAACAGAGGACATAAAAAGTATGTCATGCCAAAGTGCATTTTTCATATATTTAGTAATTTTTTTAAATACTTATACGATGCTGCAGTCAACTTCATTTCTCTTGGTAGAGTTAAGATTGCTTAACAACTACAGGCCACTGTGTAATGCAAATTTTATATGTCTGTATCTGTACAAACAAGACTTGTCAAACCATAAAACAATGGTGGGATCAGCAGTTATACAGTCTTGACTTTAAAAGGAAAAAAGAAGTACTTTTTACACAATTGCTGTAAAAAAGAGCTTTCTTATTAACTTTTCTACTATAGCAACTACAGAAATCCAGAAATACTGTAGAAAGTCATCTTAAGCACTACTTTTCTTTCTACAGGCCAAGAAAGCTGTTAACATATTTTTTCCTACAAAAGTCTAGTGTACTTAGTGTTTCTCCATGTTATACCAATGTTATAAACTGTACTATGTTATAAATTGTCTGTCATGAATAACCATTTAACCTATTTAACCCATCCTCAAAACACCTGAAGAAATTCTTAAACCAAATTTACAAAAATTACAGTAAATTTTAATGTCTCACCAAGAAGTAGGCCAAATCTTAATTACCTGAGAGTGTCTGCAAAATTCTTCAAAAAAGGAAACCCAACCATATCATCTCACCATGACGAAATAGTCCGAGTAAGTCTGCAAATATTTTGTAACTCCTTACAGTATTACAATGAATCACATCTTGGACGTTATCCTAAATGATCTGTGCCATGAGGGAATCCTGTTAGTGTTATAAAGTATTTGTATACTAGAAAACTCTTTCTAAAGAAAATAAAAGTATTATAATATTGAGGAAAAACCCACACACAACGAAGTGCTGGTTATGGGCAAGTAAGAGTTTACTACTTCAGAAATAAGTGGTTTACATTCTAAGAAGGGCTTTTCAACAGGATACCATTTCCCAAGGTCACTGTCATCTTTACACCTTTCCTAGTTAACTGTTAGCTTATAAATTAAAGGCCAGCAAAGAGGTCTGCCTTCAGTCCTCCTGAACAATTACTTATCTACAGTGTTCTTTAAAAAAAATAAAAAATCCTCTCTAACAAAATCTACACTATGTACACTCAGACTTCACAACTGCAATACTGCTGGGTTTAGAGAACAGCATCTGTAAAAACTTACAAAATGTTTAATCAGATCGTATTTCTAGAACTATTATAATTCCAGAATTATTTTTGCTAGAGCAAAACTATTGATAAAAAAATTTATCCATGTCAGTTTTTTCTCCATGATGTTAGAAATTCAGTCACCAAAATACTAGCACATAACAGAATTCTCCATGAGAAAACAGGAATTTTTTTCTTTCTCCTCTTTTGCTCTGTCCAGGGGTGCACTTACTCCTCTGCCGGAGAAGTGACATTCGTTGAAAGAACACACCTCATGCAAGCTGAAAGATGTGCAGCTTCTCAAAGTCAAGGACTTTGGACTAATCTTGAAAACCAAAGTCTAACTACCTACCCCTGATTATTTCCAAAGCATGTATCTAGCAGTTTAAATTATTATACTTCTCAGTTCTAAGCACTGCTTCTTCAGTTGACTCAACATGTGGCTTATGATGGATAAAACTTTGCACTCCTCCCCATTTATCCCAAATCTGTTTACTGCACCTATCACTATGTCCTATCTAATGCATGCATAGATCCACCATGGAAAGGATTTTCTTTTTATTTTTGCACAACTGAAGAATTTTTCTTGGCTTTCTGTTAAACACACAAAAATTAAAAAGGCATACTTGTTTTATATGCCTGCCAAAAGGCAGGGCTTGTAAATTTTTTTAAATAAAACAGACCATTAAAAAACATTTGTACAGTGAGACATGCTATGTAAGTTGGTTACTCATGGGATCGCAACAGATATGTTAGTACAGAAATCTACTTTTAGAGAAATGCTGGAAGGGTTTTAATATTTCTCTAAATAAAGAAACTGTACACACTCGAAGTCACAGCTGGAAAAAATTATTAAAAGGTATACCTTGCTGTTATTCATATGCAAGTAAGAAAAATTATCCTAGAACTAAGAAAATGAGAGGTCAAAGACAGTCCAAGATATTCTTGCACTTTTATCAAGATATTTTTATACTACTGCAATTTACTAAGAAATATTATTTAGTCTTTAGCACACTAATAACCTTTCCTCCCTCTTATGAAAATTTAAAATATTTCGCAAAGATATTCAGTTTTATAAGGTAAATCAAACTTACCTGGTTTTAAACTAAGGAGTATCTACGTTGATTTTTAATAATTGTTTTAAAACTATTGACTCACAGAAGGGAAAATACGACAAATCTAGAGAACCACATACTGCACACAATCACTTAGAAACTCTGAAGTCCCTACCTCTCATTCCTAAAAAGTTACAATTTGAATTTGCATTCACATTCTGTTAATTCTAAGAGGAACTCCAAAAATGAAAGATGACTTTCTATTCGAGAGTATGTTCTAATGTCATCTCAACTTCAATCAGTAACATATTACCCATAAAATGCTGCTCTAATACAAAATTATTTAACGATGAAAAAAAAAGGAATAAAAAACCCCACTTCTGAAAATACAAACATCTGTGACAAAAAGCAGTCAAGGATACCCTGTAGAGCAAAGCAGTCATTCCAAGCTTCCCTGCAGCAAACTTCAAAGTGTTGAAAACAGATGCAAGGTAAATAAGCTTTCCAAAACTCTGCACCTACTACCAAAAAGGGGATGTTGATGACACTGCTATGAAATGTATGAGCAGCTACACTGTACAGATTAAGCCATAGATCTACAGAGGCACAATTCCCATTCAAACCTTGCTCAAGTGTATAAAAGCTGAACTCGTCAGCGAAAACATTATGAAGGGATTAAAGGGTCTTATGCCTTATGACATCACCTGCCAGAAAATAAAGACAACCAGAAAAAAATAAATCTTACACCACACAAACCATTTTTTCTGGTATCTACTAGAGATAAGAGAAAGAAGCAAACAAAGTACACAGTGGGAAAAAATGTTGTTGCAAGCAAAAACTATCTCCTATCAGTACCTTCTATACAGTACCTGCCTTTCATCTATGTAAAAAGTCATTACACATAATTTATAAAAATAAGGACTGATTGGTAGAACATAATTGGACTGTAATTTTTTTCCCCAAAAGCACCTCTGAGAGAGTATGAAATGATTAAAAAAGTTGTTGTTTACACTGCAACTCTAACAATCTACATGACAAAAAGAAACCGAAATAAATAGTTGGTATTTTGTAGGAAAACAACCTTCCCACATAATGGATGAAGTACACCATAAAATGATTTTCTAGACAATACAACCTAATGCAACCATTATTACCCATTTTTCACATTCATCCCATCGGGACACCAAGAGAGTATCTAAATCATACTAGTATACAGCTGAAATACCTGTAAGATCCCTGACTAGGTCTGCATAGTCAAGCATTTTAGTAACTTGCATTCTCTATCAACCATCTCTTCATCATTCCACACAAAAAGGAAGAAAAAAAAAGCCCGTTATGAACGTATTTTGAAGCACCCATCAATCATAATCACTCAACAGTCTCTAAATGAATTTCAAATATGTTTTCTTCACAAGGGTTCAGTTTTCTGATTACAGCCAAAAACGGAACAGCAATTTTATAGGCAAGATACTCCCTTCTATACTTAAAAAAACAGCTTTTGGATTAAAACATTTGAAAAAGCATTTTACCTCGTTATTGTTTTGACGACTTCACTTATTTTCTAAAACTGCGTATCTTCATTTGTGATCTTGATTCTACAGAACATATTGGAATACTTCACCTGTAAACACCTACAATTTCTGTAGATGTTTAAATTTAAACACCTTAGAACACATGACAGCTTTCTCAGTCATCGATTGTAGGTCCTTCACAGAAGCCTGGAAAAAGCCCATTCACTGGTGAACCACCCCCATCCCTCACATCCAGAAGCAAACGGAGCTGCGTCCCAGACCCTCTAGTATATGCCAAATGGCATTCCTTGCATAGTGTGAAACCTGCCAGCCAAACGCTGGAACACCCAGGAATATATCTGGGAGCAAAGTTTTTCAATGCAGACAAACAAGCCCCTTCCCCCTTCCTGCTCAGATCAGAGGCAAAAGAAACAAAAGCCACCACCACCTGCCTTTGTCACCTGCTTTTAGACAGCTCTGGCAGGCCTTGCTTCAGGATGCATTATTTACTTTACTCATTTTCCTAAGAGTAATGTTGTCTGGAATTAGATTTAATGACATTATGACTCAAGCATGCGATTATTAACATTTCCATAGGAAATTAAAATTTCAGTATCTGAATGACTTCAGCTAATCACCAAACTTAGCAAGAAAGAGATGATTTCCTCAGCTACTTCAGAAGAAACTTCTTTCCTCAATTGTAACTGAGGAGATACTTAAGCTGCAATGAAATTTTTACAAAGGCTCAACTGAAGATCTAATCCATTCCTTAGTATCTACGGTTAGCCAACCCAAAAAAGCCATGTTTTCGATAAGTCTAGGCTGCAAGGTACCTACAGCAATTTGACATTAGAGAATACAGCTTTTTATAAAGAGGGAGCCTGAAACAATTAGTTGAGTAGTGATCAGAACAGAATTATTAGAAAACTATTCTCCCAAGCTGCTGAGCAACAGAAAACACTACTGGAATGAAGATGATGTGCTCAAAAACTCTGGGAAGAAGAAAAAACGTATTTGAAAAAAAAAAAAAAAAATCAGACCATACATTTGAATGACTTCAGATACATGTTAATTTTAAACATCACATCTGGTAGTTTAACATTTAATTATCTCTCTATGCAGAACAAGCCTGTGCAAAGGTACTCACAACAGGATTACCTTGAACAGAAAGACAAGAAAGGAAATAAAAACCCTGCAGATATTTTCCATACTCCAATTGTGATCTTAAACTCCTAGTAATATTTTGTATGGTAGAAAAAGTCTGTATTTCTGTTTGCAAACTCAAATTCAAATATTTAATAAGAAAGCTTAGCCAAAAGGCTGACTAAATAAGACACACAGTACTAGATGGGGAGGAAATGAGTAGCTACATATATTAATTATCACCCTTTCCGCGATCACAGGCTCACTCAAGTTAAAATTTAAAGGGCTTAGATTACTTTCTGGTGAATTTTATTAGTTTTCCCCAAGAGGTGCAAAGACTAATGCTGTCACAACAGAAAAGGAGAGCATATACAGCGTCATTACAAGCTGAGTCACCCAAAAGCATTGAATCTGGCTTTATTATAACACAGCATCTTAAATAGTCTCCTGAAGCACTATCATTTGTTATGCGATACAGTGGTAACAGCAAGCTAACCCAGTATTACAATAAAATGAAATCTGGCGCATCTGCAGAGTTGCTCTCAGTAGGCAGACCAAGTTCCCTGGCTGGTCTCTTTGGAGATAGCAGCTGCAGACTTCCCTTCCTCTACTGCAATAAAGATGCAGAACAAAGTTGGTGAGAGCTGTTGCCTTGTTGATGCTGATGGTAACATTTTGATATGCCTGCTGAGAGCCTTGCTGCAGCAGGTGGGAAGAAGAGGTGGTCGGGCGGATGTCCAAGAATTACAACCAAAAGATTCTTCCCTGTGCAGCTGTAGCCATCAACTTATTCTTCCCCCCGCCCAAGCTTTTTAGTTACTTTCACTCTCAAGAGCAACATCTTGAAGTATAGATGTGCACAATCTGAAGGGACTTTTTCACCGTGCCTCATCTGTACCTTGCCATCATTCAGATTCCATACATGGGTATTTTTCATGTCCTGGTACTACAGTCTAATCACACAGCGAGTATAAGCTTCAAAACAGAGAACAGTTGTGCAGTACTCTAAATGGTATGTGCTTAAATTCTTCTGCCATTAGGGAAGACATCATCAGAAGACAGCAAAGCAAGAAGCTTCAGATAGCAAAATGCATGAGTGGGCTTTCTCTGCCCCCTCACCTGACAAGCTGTTCATGAACACCATCTCCTGTCTTGTTCTATGCCTTGCCTCCTTCTTCCCTCTCTCACCTTGTGATGGAACTCACCCAGACATAGATACTGTAGATCTGGTATGACTTTTGCTAGCATTGCATCGTTAAGTAACGCTCTTTCTACCCTGCTACTTTTTTATTTAGACTGCTTGTCACAGCAGAGGACAGCTGGTTATAAGTTAAAGAACTTAAGCGAATGGGGTCTGGTTTTCCAAATCCCCACACAGACACTACCATTGAAAAAACCAATAATATTATTACTTTTAATAGTAATAGATATATGGGGGACTACCTTGTGCACATCTTAATCGAAACCTTTTTGAAAGTATTCTGAAAGTGTTCTCCATTTAATGAACTACCTTCACATACTAACTGTACCCAAAAATCCCTTTCAGAGTATGATTTTAGCCAAATATTTTAAACAGTGCACTCTATCTCACAGGATTCCATCTAACAAAGTTTCCTATTACACACTGCAGAAAATTAACGCACTTTGCATATATATGCACTCTATGTACATTTTACTACACATCTCCTTACACAGCTGTGATCTTAAAGCTGGTTAGTCTCTTTTATAAATTCAGAATATACACAACCAGGAAACTGGGCAAGACAAAGAGTGACTGAAAGGGTACACAGAAGCTATATGATCAGCTGAAATACCTCAACATCCCTCAGTAACGCTACAGTATCATGGAAAAAAGCATGTTCTGTAATACCCAAAATATTGTCAGAATTTCTCTGTATTAATGTATTTGCCTCTTGCAAGTTCCTGTATCTGTCTTCCTATTCTACAACAGCTTGTACTTATCACCATATAAATCACTGTGCTGCTGCTACAGATAAATTAACCATACAATTTGCATACAGACAGATACCTTCGGCATGCTTCCCACAAAAAAACCAAGCCATATAGTTGTTTCTACAATAAAGAATGCTATATAAATCACTTGCTTTATGTCACCTACTATCCTTCTACAAGTCCAGTGGAAAACAGGCTAAAACAACACAGTTACTATATCCACGGAGCACTGTGCTTTTCCAAATTAAGTATTTCAGTGTTTATCTCATGATATAATTAATATTCCATGCCAAACTTGGCTTTTTGGTTGCATGCTATGAAATACTTCATACAACTTGAGAACACAGAATTCGTTTTTTCCAGGTCCCTTTTCAGTTCCTGTTTATCTTGGACACCCTGCGGAAAACCTCAATTGTGAGAGCCTTTAGCGTAAATGGGTTGTTCCAGTTACGAACTATTTGCAGATGGCTTTGGAAGTACTACGGTGAGTACGCTGGTCACCAACATAGCCACATAACTGTTTATACCCCGTGATACTTGGAAACCTCTCACAAAACAGAAGTCCAATCTGCAGGGTGCTGTACAGAGAAAGGTTATTTTTGTCCGTAAGAGTTTACACTCAGTGTAAGGCAGAAAAGAAAAAGGAATACTGACATATGGACAAGGATATAAGGAAACTAAGACAACAATTTGAGTCCAATAGACTCTGCTTTTGCACACGAGCAGTCTACTTCAGCTTCCTTTGAGCCTCATCCATTATTTGACTAACTAGCTCTGGGGAATAGGAAGGATACTCCTGATCAACAACATCCAACAGTGGCAACAGAACTTCAGGAGATGAATGGCTACTGTCTTCAAACTAACTGCAGAGCTCATGAAGCACTTCAGTGACAGAAGACCAATGTTTGACTGTTAGCAACATATTATGCTTCCTCTTGTTATTTTGCAAGGCCACGCTCACACTCAACTCTCAGCTAAAAAAGCAGCATTTGACATGTGGCTACATGAAAATAGTAGCTACCCCGAGAACAACGCAGTACATACCTGAAAGACTGAAAGGTAAGCTCACAGCAAAGCTAGGCGTTTTTAATAAATACCTGTCTCTCTCTAGAAGCTAGATACCACACAGTATTTCCAAGACAAAGAGGACACCCCCTTCAATGAAAGCTGTGTGATAAAAACAGTCCAAATAATTTTATGAAGAATCAAAGAGGTTACCTCCACAAGAAGTCCCAGTTAACTCAAGAAGATGTCAGACAAAATCTGTTCGGGGAAAATTAACTACCTGAATTTTTTAGACACAAATTAACATAATGAGATAAAAAGATCATCTGATATGGACTGTTTCTGATGAATCACCTAAACACTGGAGAAAACTGAATGGTCTCATTCATTCTTTCTCACCTCAGGTTTGTCCACCTACCATTTAATTTACAGATATTAAAAAAAGCTTCCAGAACTATCATAAAGCAAATAATACTCCAAGAGCTTACTGTATCTCCATTTTAGTCTATTCCAAATCACATTTAACACAAAACCATAGATGGCATCAGATTACAGGCTTCCCCATAAAATCTGAGTAGGGTATAATAGTTTTTTGTTCTAGTTGGGAGTTTAAATATAAATATACACAGAAGTGTTCTGTTTGTGCTGAAGCATTATCAAAACAGTTTTCCAGAGCTCTGCAACCATAAGAACCTTTGCTGTAAGACCCCCAGAAGAATAATTAAAACTTCAAAGTTTCATCCTCTGGCGTTCATACTCGAATCCACTGCTAATGAAATTCTTCTTCAGATCTTTATAGGCTATGATGTGACAAAGAGCCACATCTCTAGTTAAAAGGTGACTATTGTAAAAGGAAAAATAGGAAAAAGTAGGGTGAAAATTGGGAAAACATGCTTCTGGATGCCCAAAGACATTCATTCTGAAAATCTGCTGGGTTCTTCACTAACTTTAAAGTTTAAGAGAACTGAGAAAACTCAGGCTGCCCAGACAACTGCAGATACATTGGCCAAGTATGCATAAAGAACACTAGAGGACTGAGAAGACTAAAATGTAGTTTAGTCAATACAGTGAACTTAAAGAGGAAATTACTTGTGTGTGGATTTACTGCAACAGATTTTTCACTGAGGATAAGTGAGGTAAATCAGTAAAACCTAGTTTGTACAATGTGCTTCAACGACAGGACCGCTACAGGGACTTTGTAGAAACAAGCTCTAAGGCAATAAAAAAAAGATTCAAAGAAAGGTCAGTGGAAATACTATTGGTTAAACCTCTGAAAGACTCCACAAAGGAGACAGTCAATAAGAATATTCAGTAGGAAGGTACTAACATCTTTATCTCAGCTGCGACTCACTCTTAAGTAATATCTATTTTCTTAGGAACCGCTATAAGTAAAATGAAAACCCCATTCGCTGACTAAAACCATAGGGAGAATGTTGTCTTTCTAACTGGATTTTCTTTTTATTGGCAACTCCTTGTCCTTGTCCTAGAACACAAGCAATAGAGGCCCAAATCAGCTTTTTTATAAGAACAAATGTAACCATGTTAAAGCACAGCAAAGGAAATCTTCACGTGCATAGGAGAGAGGAAAGCAGAAAAACAAAAAACAAAATCAGAACATTACTTTCCCTGCCCACAAAACAAAGAAAGTGTTCATGGACTTCCAGTCATGACTATGACCTTAAAAATTAAATTGATACAACAGTCCCAGTTGATATCCATGTTAACTGAAACTGTACCAGCGTTCATGTGAGAAACAGTCTCAATCTTTCTTCAAAATTTCACTGATGCTTACTCTAGCAAAACTCCGTTGCCACATTACATCCTTTTGCACAGTACTTATTTTCAAAACGTCAGGCTTCAGAAAGTAGTGCAAATCTATGATTTATCTGGCTTAAAAATAAAAGAAAAACGGAAGTGCTGTTTTAATTTTCAGTTATGCTAAACAGGTTAGCAATATTATAACTGCTTCTGTTCAAGGTAACGCACGTGCTCTCTTCTATCTGTCATTAGCGGTTCACCACTGGTGTAGAAATCTGCAAAACTACGTATACACAGACCTGAAAAAAATCCCACCCCAACAATAAGCTATTTTAAATTCATAAATATTTTCGTTATCAAAAAGCCTTTAGTGACAACAATAGTTACTCTCCACGGTTTATAACAACAAACAGAGTTTCTTCTGCAAGTTATGTTGCCAAACCAATTCTGTTATATCAACACAGTTTAATAAACAATCACTTCAACAGCCTCTTCTTATTTAAGTAGAAACTTACACAGCTGTTGGACAATGATGGTTTAGAGTAAAAATAAAACAAACACACACACTTTGAACAATCCACTACTTCATGTATCATTTCAGTCTTTGTAGTGAAACAACACACTGATAAGCCTACATTAATAAGATTCTATGAAGGTAACAAAACCCACTAAAATCACAGATGAAAGCACCTGAAATGGGAAAATCATTCAAGCATTTAAGTTGTATAAGAAATCCTTTCAACTTAGTATTGTGTTTAAGATCCCTACACAGTGAAAGAGTTTTCATGTGATCATTTTTGTAAAGGGAGCATGTAACAGAATACTTACACTGCATACACCAGCACAACATAGATGTATCAACACTGCAGCGTAGAGACCTGAGCTAATCCAGTTACCCAAAGGAATCTACTCACAGTACTGTAGCCAAGACAGACAACTTGCAATACTTCCATGTTATTGATGGTAAACAATTTCTGGTACCATACACAGTCATTTTATAACTACAGTACACCACATTATCAGCGTAAGCATATCCTTAGGAAATACAGTGCCTCAAACCAAGTGAAACCATGGAAATAACTGTCTCAGAGCAAGCTATGATGATGATTTTTAAAACTTACATACTTACTACCTCTTACACAAATGGAAGAAAGCTCTTCACAAATTGTTGATGTAACCATAGATGAGAACTCCCTACTGCTACATTAACAATTAACATAACCCTACAAGTACACAAGAGCAATCCAGAAAGACAAGCACAAAAGCAAGAGATTATTCAAATACTTATTACAGTTATAACAAATACTGCTTATTTGGGGATTCAGGCATACAGACAGGAGATTTTTATTTTGAATACAGAGCCTTTAACTGCAAAACATTCAGAATCTTTAAAAGGTGCAACTGCTTCTTGAAGAACATCCCTTTATTCTTCTAAATAAAAGTTATCTCTATGCTGCACAAATTTTTCTGCTGGACTGCTACTAATCACAAATGTTAAATAATCCTTTAACTCACCTGGCCTGGCTGGGGGGATAAACAATTAACAACCTCCTCCAGCATCACTGGTATGTGCAATCTTCCAAAATTACCGTTTTCTGTACTTTGAGGGAACTCCTTATTTTCTCGTTTCTGGACGATTTGTTCATTTAACTCACAGTCAGAAAGCTTTTTTGCTGAAGAATGGATCCTTCTGGCCAAAGTAGACACATTTACTGAATTCAGTTTTAAGTTGTGCAGAAACAAACATTTGTAAACTTGGCACAGATACTTAGACAACATTTTGGAGTTGATCAACCTAGAAAAACAGTAGATGTCAGGAATTACTTCAAAACAAGTATTTAAAACAGTTGGTTTGTTTAAAAGACAAAGTGGAAATGCTATAAATAAAGCACTACACAGTCCAAGATGGGCAGTTTCATAGATAAATCATGTCAGCAAAAAGTCAGAATCTCTTACTTAACTTGCTTTCAGAATCTTCAATGTTACCTACCAATCAATCATCTTCAAGCAACAATGGCTTTCTTTTCCTAAGGAGCACCTTCTTTTCCTTTTCATTGCCAGGACTCTTTTAACAGTGTTACAATGTCCCAGAGCTGCTAACCTTAAATAACTACCCAAATCTGAGCACAAGCAGAACAGTGACTTTACTTTCAAACTGTTCCCCTCTGTTTTGCCAAACATAATGAGACAATTGCTCTAACTAGTAGCATGCTGGTTGCCAAGTTTTCCGTAATTCTAGTTTAAACAGGAATGGACAAATCAAATACTGCAACCATATGTAAAATAATGCTATAATTTAGTGTTACACATGTGGTAAATATATGGTTTTCATCAAGCATTACATCTTGTAATACCAAATATTTTGAGTACAGTCAGAGGTAAGAATTCTCCAGAGTATAACTAACTGAAATAATAAAAAACCTGGAAACATCGGAGTTGTTAGCTATGTAGTTTGTCTTTTATCAACACGGAGAACTGATGATTTTCCCCCCCCTCTATCTAAAACACTTCAAAACCACATCAGTAACCTACAAGTAGAAGGCAGCACGTTTACCTTCCATTAAAAAAAAACCAAACCAACAAATTTAGCGTTTAACATGGGTGATAATCAGTCTTTATTTATAAGATATCTGCATTTCTTTATGGAGCCAAGAGCTTCTGTAACACTGTATTGCATACTCCCTCCTGCCAGACAGGAAAGCTACAAACTTTGATATAAAACCACCCGAAAAATGCCATCCTACACTTATCTCACTAACCAAAGAACCACCTTATTTTGACTACCTAATTTTTTTACATGCTTTGCTTGGATTTGCCTAGCCAAAAGCTTCACATATTTTGTCTGCATAGATAAGATCATGCAGAGCCATCACCTCTCGAAAGTTATTCTCCTAATAAGTAAGGCTCAGCAGGACAGTATTTCCCCTTTGCTTAAATTAGGAAGCGTATCACGCTATAACCTTGCATAGACATACCACAGCCCTGAGGTTTTGCAGCAAACTGCTCGCTGTGCACAGAGCTGAGACACCCATTCACTGCAAGTCTGCACAGGGCTGGGTGCTAGCTAGGTGGTAAACCTCAAGCTAGCACACCTCTGCGCTCACACTAAAACATTTTATATACTTTCAACGATTGTTTACAATTACGTTCAGCCACATTTAATTCTCATTGGTCCTCACGAGCCCCGTCTTCATTTAAAGGTACAGTGTTCTTTTTTTCACCCTGCACTTTCTGCGGGGTTTATGGTGCCTGCTCCTTCTCCGGAGGCCGGGTCTTGTGAACTGTTTGTAAGGGCTGATAAACACCCCCCGTTTTTTCAATTGTTTCATTATAGATATTAATATACGTTGTCTAATTATGATGTTAAAGAACAGACTGACCTTCTATTAACGGCGTATCTGCATATGTCTGATCTAACACTGAGCAGGTCGCCTACAGCACCAGAGAAAACGCTGTCAACAGGGTGAGGACCGCAGCACCACCTCATGCTGCCCCACCGCCTCGCCCGCGAGCCCAGGAGGCGATTTTGCCTACAACCAACCTCGTCCTATACATTTGGGACCTTTTTTTTTACGTAGAAGCGAACAGAAAACATACTTCCCTACAGCACGCGCCCTAAGCGGCGTTCAGGCGGGTTTTTTTTCCCTGAGAAGATGGGAGATGCGGCTGCAGCCCGCACCCTCGGCCAGGCCCCACGGCCTCAAGGCCAGGCCACCGGGACACTGGGGGCCGACTACCCACCCCGCCGGCCCCGGGGCACAACCCCCCCTCCCCGCGGGCACTCAGCCCCCCCTCACCCCGCCGCACCTCTGCCCGGCGGCCTCCCGCCCCCGCTTCGCGACAGGAAGCGCCGCGCCCGCGGTACGGGAGCCGCCACCTCACTTCGCACCGGCGGGACCCCCACCCCCCGCAGCAACAACAGCCCCCCAACACCGCAGGGTAAGGCCGTGCTCCAAGGGCAACACCGGCTTGCTGGACCGCGGGGGAGCCCACCCCAGCCAGGGCCCGGCCAACGCCGAGCCGCGCTACCGCTCACCCACGCACGCTTACCGTCCGCGCCGTCGCGCTGCTGACGTCACGGGGGCGACGGCCAATGAGGAGGCGGGGGCGGTGGGCCGCTAGTGTTTGAATCCGGCGGCCGTTACCTGCGCCGCGGCAGTGAGGTGAGTGGCGGCCCGTGCGGGCGTCGGGGTTTGACCTTGTGGGCTCGGCTGTACCGTAGGGTTGAGCCTGGTGTTTGGGGGGTCTTGGGGAAAGCGCTCTGAAGCGGGGTGAGGGGTGAGCTGAGGAGACTAGGTGGGGTCGGGCCGGGCCGGGCCGCGGCCTCTCGGCTCGAGTGGCGCTGGGCGTTAGCTCCCCGTTACGGTCCGGCTCCGTGGCCGTGCCTCGCCTGCGTTAGCGCCCCAGGGGCGGCTTAGCCAGGAGAGGACAAGTCGGCTGGGAGAGGGCGAGCTTGCCCTGAAGCTGGAAAAATGTCACCGGGAACTCTACTGCTGTTAAGAACGAGCAATCCTTAGGTATCAGCGAGAATGGCCTCTTAAAAGGAAATTCTGGCCTGACATCTATAGAACGTGTTTCTATATCCCATGCAGATGATATTAACGTGAAGCCCCCTTTAACCGTCTCTTTAAACCTATGTGCATTATGATTAACCCCAGAGAAAGCAGATAGGGGGATCCTCCGTGTTTTACTGAAAGACTAGAAAGCACCTTGCTTTGGTCTATGGACACCTGGTAGATTACCTGCAACCTTGTTCTGAAATAAAGGAAAGCCAGTAGTTGATTTAGTAGTTTAAATTGTTGAAATAAGTTTATGAATTTCCGAGGGAAATGCTACTTAGTGTTCTTGAAACTGCTGAATTAGGTTCCCTGTTCAGACAAATTACAGTGCTCTCCAAAGTTCTGCTATCATGGTAGCAGTCAAGAGGGCAAACTGACAAGGGACGGACAGATCTAGCCCAGGTACAAGATGCTAGTTCCATTTAAGTTTGTGAACTGTTTGAAATATTAGGCCTTTCACTCTTCTTTGTCAATTGCAGAAAAGATTCAGTTGCTTCATCTGAAAGAGCCTTGGAAGCAAAGGAGGAGGATAAAAGGGGCAGTTATGTCTGCTCCTAAGGAAGAAGAAGTCTGTAATCATGTGAAAGTGGTGGTCCGAGTCCGTCCAGAGTCTCAAAAGGAAAGAGATGGCAACTTTAGCAAGGTTGTTCATGTTGTTGACCAGCATATATTGGTCTTTGATCCAGAGGAAGAAGTTAGCTTCTTTCACGGGAAGAGACTGGCACATAGGGATATTAATAAAAGAAAAAAGAAAGATCTTAAATTTGTGTTTGATGCAGTTTTTGCTGAAGATTCATCCCAGATGGAAGTTTTTGAGCATACTACCAAAAGTGTTATTGATGGCTTCTTAAATGGATATAACTGCACAGGTAAATTTGTTACTTATTTTCCTCAATTCAGAAACTTCACTGAATTCCTCAATGTTTCTGCCATTGTATCCAAATGCTGTAGAGGCCTTAAAAAAGGCTGAGATAAAAATAAAGCATTTTGGTTTAATTGATAGATAAGAGAGGCTGACTTTTTAGCCTGTGGAAGTTGGGATAGCTCTATATTTTGAAAGTAAGTTCTTGTTAGGCTTACAGCAGGCTTCAGAATTTTGTCTTAAATATGCATGCTAATGAGGGGAGTCTTCTAGAAAGTTATTCAACCAGAAGAGTAGTGTCACACAGTGTGTGGTAGCCTGCTTTATGAACTCTTTTTAAGAGCTTGGGTTTTTTAATTGATGAGTGGAACATGGTGAGGAAAAGAAATACCTATCTGCAGTAAATTGATGGCTTAGGATTATGGGAATAAGCAATTGATATTTTCTTGTAAATTGCCAGTGAATTAATTTTAAATTGAAAAGTCAAAAATAAATATAAGTTTGAAATAGTTTTCTGACTACAGCTGTAGGTAAAGCCTAAGAAAGAAACTTGATTGACTTGTGAAAACAGCTGTGCAGAGTGACACAGGTGTGCAAATGTCCTTTTGACACTTGTTGTCTTGATGAGCTTACAGGTGGTATAAAGTACATGTTTTTGCTTTGTTGCTCTTTTGTGGAAATTCAGTGCTTGCTTATGGTGCAACGGGAGCTGGAAAAACTCATACAATGTTAGGTTCCCCTGAAGATCCTGGAGTGATGTATTTAACCATGATGACACTTTATAATTGCATGGATCAAATAAAGGAAGATAAAATATGCAATGTTGCTGTGTCTTATTTAGAGGTAAGCGAGTGCCTGCGTTTGATATGTTGTTTTTAATAAGGTGTATTCTAATCAGTAATGTCAAGCTGGTTTTGCCTTCCCTCGTCCCTTTCTGGGTCTTGACAAAATGTGTCCCTGATAGGTATGGAGCTGAACTGTGCTCCACGAATTTTATGTTATGTATAGACACCTTTTTACTATTTTACAGAAGGTTGCCCTAAAAGGACTATATCTTCTTATGTATTCACTAAATGTTCTAATGATTTCAGTCTTGCTAATCACTTACATCCCTCTGAACATCTGTTGATGTATACAACATCTTTTTGAGGTTATATTTCAGGATTTCACAATAAAACCCTATAAACAAAATGATATCTAATCCCTGTTAAGGTGATGTCTTTTTTAAAGTTTTCAGTTTATTTATCTGAGATACAGTACAACTGCTTGAATTAGATTTGCTACACCAATGGTTAACTCTTAGCAAGTAGCCCTTTTGTTCTTTGTGGCCTTCTCTCCTCCCTTCAACTTTTTTGCATCACATACCTGTTCTTATAAGTAGCTGTTTGTGCACTGCTATCAAGCAGTAGTAGTGAAATTGTTACCTTGTAGCCCCCTCAAAGCCTTAATGGAAGGATAGTTAGTGTTTGGGAGGAGGAGGAGGGAAAAGTTTGCTTTGGCACGTGCTATTTCAAGTGCTTCCATAGACCAAAAAATAAGGTAATTAAGAAATTTAATAGAAGTACATTTGGATTAAGACATCTTGCTGAAGGTATCTATTATGAAGGGTAATATAGAACAATAAATGCTTTGGCCTCATGCTTACTGCAAAAGTGTTTTTAAAAAAAAAAAAGGTAACCTTTTTAAAATTAAGAATAAAGGTTACTTACTAAGAAATTTTTAAAATTAAGAATAAAGGTTACTTACTAAGAAAGAGTGACTCCCACTTCAATGGCTAAAAAAATCATGCAAATTTAATTATTTCAATTTCAGTATAGGAAAGCTGTTTGGCAAAAAATCTGCAGAATTAATTTCTTACTTTGTCTTGAAGTATTAAAAAAGACTGATTTCTGGTTAGTTAAGCTTAATCTTTTCAAGTATGGTAGTATAGTTTTATCAAATGATTTTAAATTCCTTTTCAAAGGTTTACAATGAACAGATCCGTGATCTGCTGGTAAATTCTGGACCTCTGGCTGTTCGTGAAGATAACCAGAAAGGAGTGGTAGTTCAAGGGCTAACATTACATCAGGTATGTAAATAGATATTGAAATTCAGGAAGCCTCACAAGGTGTTTGGGGAAAATGATGAAGTTTTGAATGATCTGTGAAAGCTGTATGCAACAAGGTAGTTTCCTAGTAGGCTTTTTTTCTGGCCATAATCACTAGTATTTTAGTAACCTGCAAGCATAATTATGAAGTTATTATTATAAAAGCATGTTGTGGAAGAAACTGCTAATATTATTGAACACAAATGGATAGAAGTATTTGTTCCTTTTTATTGAAAGGGTACCATTGTTTTGATGCCCATCTTCAGATTTTGGAAGACTTCTTTTTTGGCTAAAACATCTTACATTTGTTAAAGAATTTCACTGCCTTCAGTGCCATCTTGGACTGTTCTACACCTCTGCAATGTCTCGGGGTTGTTTTTATTTTTAAATAGCCGTGTTTGAAAAGTTCCACGTTATATTCCTTTACCAGGCTGCATAACTGTTCTTTGGCAAAGTCAGTGACAGCAGGCTTTTAGTGTATGTTATGTGTTACTGTAGCTTCCAGCTTTTGTGTACATGGAATTGTAATTCAACAGGAAACAGTGCTGTTATTAGTTTGTGTCTTTGTGAACACCATGCTTCCCAAAGCTTGGTTTTTGTGGGGAAAAAAAATAGTATATCACT
This sequence comes from Falco peregrinus, assembly GCF_023634155.1. Lineage (NCBI taxonomy): Eukaryota > Metazoa > Chordata > Aves > Falconiformes > Falconidae > Falco > Falco peregrinus. The sequence goes on from NC_073729.1 coordinate 14,724,502, forward strand.
GTTTAATACATGAGTAGAAGAAAGTATAATCATTCTTATATAAGATTTCTTCTGAATGTGGCGAACCTTGGCAGATTTGTTTAAATTGCTTAGTAAAAAAACTGTCTGGTTTAAATTACTGTATTTATTAATTGCTTGCTTTTTGTATCTTACTGCTTTTTAACTGAGAACATTTGTTTAAAGTGCCTCAATTCCAAACCAGGAGATTTCTTTAATTTCTAGGTAACTAAAATTTTAAGTGCCTTTTATTTTTTTTAAGATGAATGTTAATGTATTTTAGAATCCCCTATAGTTGACAAAAAAAGAAAAAAAACCTCATGCATTTATCTTGTGCTGTACCATTAAAGCCTAAATCAGCAGAGGAAATACTTCAAATGTTGGATTATGGAAATAGAAATAGAACACAGCATCCCACAGATGTAAATGCCTCCTCTTCCCGGTCGCATGCTGTCTTCCAGGTAAGACAATACACAGGGTATGTACAGTAGTCATTACTATGAGTTGTAGTTACTGTTTAAAGTTGAATGCAATGAAAGTTGTTCCTTTTTTTGGGTTCTTACTCAGCGTTGAACCTTAGTTTGGTGTGAGAGGAGATTAAAGTTTTCCAGTTTAGTAATCTTGCTGACATCTCATTCTTTGTAAAGATGTAAAAGATCATAGGGATTATATTTGAAAAATCAAGTTCAATTAAAAGCTCCCTGGGTCCAATAGTTTGAACTAATACCCCTTAGAAGAAATCTCTTTTCTGTAAAACTGTGATTTTGAGCCTTGAATATACTTCCCTATTCTAATCTCATAAACTGAAAGTTGTTGGGTGGTGTTGCTTTTTTAATGCTTCCTGGTTTCATTCTGTTGCTCAGCATTTTTCTAGAAAACATATTTTAGAGAATGCAGTTATGTGTCTGACAAACTGAGAATCTCAAGTAGTACTTTCTCATCGTCCTTATTTTGGTTAATGTTGATTTTTACACTGAAGTGTATGTGCCAAAATGTAGAATAACTATAGCAGTATATATACTCTGAAAATATTTCCACACACATGCATCATCAAAATAAAGTACTGATGTTTAGATTCCATAGAGGAGTTTTGCATGTGTTGTACAAATCTAATAGAACTTCAGACTTCTCCAAAGATACTGCTGTTTGTTTACCACCACCTTATCCTTCTGACTCCTCTTAAATACACCCATATTTTTTAAAAATACTGTTTAAAAATTATTCCTGTTAGCAGAAATATTTTGTTGTTGTTGTTTCCTGGTGCGTTCTGCAAAGCACACAATCTTCAATTATGTATATGTTGCCATTCTGGGTTGCAAAATATTAAAATAAATTTGAATTCTGGTCCTTGCATTGCAGCTAAACTTGTAACTGTTAGCCTGTTCTTAACTGTATCTGCTGAGTTAGGCAAAGTTAGCACTCCAGAGCTCGACTGTCAATACTAATGACAAAATAACTTAGTAACAGATAGTAAATGTGTTAAATACTTCTAAAATATGTAACGGAGCAAAAGGCATTCCTAATCTAAAAGCTTCTGTATTTTCTTGTATACTTTCAGCTTTTGTTTGATATTGCTGTTTTTAATTTCCATGGAAGCCTTACCCATGGTTGCATATTTAATGCAAAGTCTAGTTACAAAGTTGTTAAGTTTGAGAGCTGCATTGTTGTGTATGTGTGCTGCCTTTAATAAGGCACAAAGTACAGTGCAGCAGACTGATCTCAGAATGAACTGCTGATTTCTGTTTCTTAACCTGCTGGGCTGCAGTGCCATCACTCCCTCCCTCTTACTCAGGAAAAAGCTCTGAATTGTGTGATCTGGCAGGCTTTGTATTCTCTGGTCATTTCTAAAAGTGGCAAGCAATTAAATGAATTAGATGCTACAGATTCATAGTGTCTTTAAGAAGATGACATTTCTGTGAACAGGGATGATGGAGAGTTTGTCTTGTCCAGCCAATGTTCTGTATTTATTCTGGTAAACTGATCTCACTTTAGATATATCTACTTGTTAGTGCAAGTTGTGCATTCACCAAATAACCTATACTGACAAAAAAGGCTTATATCATACAATACTTTTGTTGGAATGTGCGACTGAAAAAAATGGGTTTGGTACACTTAATCAGATTTACGCTTTTTTAAAATTTATCATTTCGAACTTTGCTTTACAGACAGCAAAAGCAAACTGAATACAAATGCTTGCAGGTTAAAGGATTGTTTACTTTATTATAAATTGTATTATTCTATAATGAAGTCTATAATTTCTAATTAAAACCATAATGTAAACAAAGATCCTCTTGTATCTGAACATTGTAGAATTGCAAATATTTCATTTCTCTGTGTATATATATATAATATATTTATTTAGGATGCAGCTTGTTTGCAACGCACTGAACAAAAGTGGTCACGCTTGGTGGTTTTGTAAATGCTTTTCATATTAGGTTACAAAATGAGCATGCTTCGGGTGTTTTTTCTGTGTGCGTATTACATACGCACTGTAAACTGGTGTGACGCATAAGAAAGTACAAATAACAATCCTTTGACTGGTTTGTGAAATACTGTTACAGTGCGCATCTGACTTGAGAAGCAAAAAGTGTATACTTCTGCAAGTCACGTATATTAAGCTCTGAATGATTTTTTTCCAGAGATGGTTCTTGTTGATAATGGAATTCTTCAGACTGCTCAAAGTCATGTGTACATTTTTGTCTTTGAGCTTGAGATAACTGGCAGAGCAATTTCTGGACTAATTCTTTGTGTTCTTTATTTGTTTTTCTGTGTCCTCATAGCAGTAGTAGCCAGTCAGTAGCCACAATTATGTAAAACATACTGCCTGTCTCTTAGCCGGTCTCTGTATGCAGTTGCAGACAGTTAAAACAGCATGCTTGATTAAACTTGATATACGTGGACAAATGTCTGGGTGTTAAAACTCTTGGAAGGAAAAGACCTTTCAACATAAAGATTAGACTTTGCCATGTCACAACTGGAAGCACGTTCTGCTGTGTACTCAGCGTTCATCTCCAGTGCACAGTTCATTCACAAAAACTGTCAAGCTGATTATGTTCAAGGATACCATAAGTAGTAAAAACTCTCTGGTGTTCTTTTCAATATTCCTAATCCAGTTAACTCTCATAACGATCCTGAATGTCTGTTGTGTTTGTCTTTTGAGATGGTCTAGATGTCAGTCGAGATAGTTAATTGCTTTTGCTTAAGGGTTATTTTCTGTAAGTGCACAAATGAATGGTAAAAGTCGTCATTTGTTCTGTGAGATGATCAGCTTGAATGTGTAACTTATAAATGTCTACTATCATGTGTTCTCGAAGATGAGTTAGTGCAGCCTTTGAATAATAGCTTGAGTGAATGGGTTTTAAGCCTTTTTCACAAAAGTGGCTTTATGCTGGAGGAGGGGTGGATTATGTAATTTATGAAAAATAGGTGTGTAAATTAATGCTTAATAGAAATGCTGCATCTGCACGTACCATTTCAAAGGCATATTACTGTTGTTGACTAGTACAATGAATGCAACTGGAAGTTTAACATTTAAATTAATGTGTATAGGTTTAAGCAAATACACAACCATACACCTGTTTTAGATTATCCAAGAACTCACTTTATCTACTTCATGCACTTAATAGCAGCACTGGCATCTGTAAGGAATAATTACTAACTAGTCAATTAGCACTAAAGGTAATTGCTTATGTCAGTTTCTCATCTATTTCCACAGATCTGTGACATCCTGCAAAACATGTCTTACCTGCTTATCCTTTATGGCCTCTTTGGCTCCACAGATATAAATGATGAGAAATCCCTATTGCTGTCTTGATGCCTCTTCATTTCTAAATTTTCTAGTATTTGAAGAGTTACTCTTCTTTGTAGAGATCGGTTGTCTTTTATGCTGGCTTTGGTTTTTCTTGTTAACTCTATTGAAGCAGGATGTTTTCTGAAACTGACGAAGGTAGTAGTAGAAGTCTTGGCCGGGACACCTTGAGCTGATTTTAGAGACACAAGTTTTGCCTTGCTGTATGATCTGTCTTGGGTTTGAAATCTCTATCTAGGTCAGGCAATTGCTGCATCTGAAAGTAAAATCCCGATTCCACACTGTTCTACTGAAAGTGTTCTGCTGACGGACAAAGAAATAGAAAAGATTCTGCTTTGAGGCATTTCCTGTATCTTTTGAATTCTTATAAAAGCTTGAGTCATACAACATAGTTTGGCTGTCACTCCACCTTTCTCTACTTCGCTAATGATAGTTACTGGATTCTGGTAGAGTGCTACTAGCCTGCGAGAGATACTTTACCAGCATAAGTATAGGGAAGTGGCTTTTTTGTTCTTTTTAATTTTTTTTCTTATGTTGTACTAGAAATAGTACAACAGAATTTAGTTGTATTGTTTGATATAGAAACATGTCTGTTTGGTATAGACATAGGTTTTGTGGCAAGTCATAAGAATTTTATTCGCTCCCAAGACTTGTCAATTTTTTTCCGGTTACATATTACTGTGGAGACTTCGTTTCTCATGCGCAAAGCTTAAAGCTATGGAACGAGTGAGATACTGTCATTATTAGTCAATGATTTTGTATATATGTCAACTTTCCCAATTCACTGTTTAAAAGTGCGTTCATGGGAGCACCGGTAACCATTGGCTGTAAAAATGGCAAGGCACTTAACGCAAAAGAAGCGGAAACTTGCAGAGAATCCTGAAAAAGCAAAAGCCATCTAAGGATAACTGTAATTCTTCTTACTGACTGTGTAATCATGCTCTGCCTGCTTCTTCATAAACCTGAAGTTAGCATTTAGTTCCTTGTATATCTCCTGTACTGTGAAAATTTCAGGAAAGAAGGCATGAGGAGGAACCAGTGGCCTCAGGGGTCACAGCTTTCCAAAAGACCCTGTAGTAGTGTATGTTTTCACAACAGTAAATGAGTATTATTTACCTATTAATGGTAGTTGAAGTCTAAATCACTGGAAGTCCAGCTTTTTTCCTGGTTTATCTCTCTGTATGACTTTATGGCATACCCTAAAAGGGGCCTTTTAAAAAAATAACATCTTTTTCAGTTTGAAGTGCAGTAGTATGTTGTACATCTTGAGTGCAGGAGAATCAAGAGCTATTTTAGCTGTGAAATTCATTTGAAGCTCACCAGTCTTCACCACTGCAGTAAGCCCGGGCCCAGCTGCACACTTAATCCTCTGTAGCGGGACGGGGGAAAGAATCAAAGGGGCAGAAGCAAGAGGGAGAGGATAAGTCTGTGGTTCCCTTAAAAAGTTAAGGGAGTGCAGGGGAAGCAACCACTTGCCACTGGCAGACTGATGCCCAGCCAGTCCTCAAGCAATGGTTACCTTGGAGAAACTTTTGATCAGTTGGGGTCAGCTGTCCCCTTGCAACCTCTTGCGCACCACCTTGACGCCTACAACTGCTGTTCAACAAAAGCTAAGCGTTGGTGTGTACTGTGATCAGCACTGTTTGAGTCACAAATCTGAAAGCACCATCCAGGCTGCTATGCAGAAAATCGGCTCCATCCCAGCCAAACCCAATGCAACCACACTCTGCTTGCTTTTTTTTTTTCCCCTAATAATACCTAAAGCAGGTCAGTTGAAGAGGTAAGTATCAGAAATGGATTCACTGTTTTCCATTAGGCCAAACTGCCTGTTGGTGTTAGATAGGTACCGAAAGGTTTAACTTGGGTTCCAAGAAGGATTCCAGTAAGAATTTCTGAAAACAGTTGTTACAGGGTAAAATTAACCTACTGCTTACAATAACAACAGACTGGTTAGTGGTTACTTCTTAATTATTTTCCTTTTTTTATTGTAGATTTATCTGAGACAGCAAGATAAAACAGCAAGCATTAATCAAAATGTTCGCATCGCCAAAATGTCTCTCATTGACCTGGCAGGATCTGAACGTGCCAGCGTGACAAATGCCAAGGGGGCTCGTTTTAGAGAAGGAACAAATATTAACCGCTCCCTGCTAGCTCTTGGAAATGTCATTAATGCCTTGGCAGACCCAAAGGTATGTGCTGCTTTCCCACTTCCGCACCTCCTAGCATTCTGAAAACATTTTTAAAAATAGTAAGTGCTCTTTAAGTAATGGGGATTACATTGCTGATGCTTCTCACATCATAACTTTCATTTAAGGTTTTCTTATGGCTTTCTGCCATCATCTCTGTGATAGCTGAAAGACAGTTCCAGTGGGAAAGAGTTCTCAAGAAGTGTGCTGCTACCCGAGGATAGTGTCAAAGATGAATGTACCTGCTTTTCTTAGCCACCTTTTTAAAATCAAACATGTACAGGAAGTTGTATGAGTAGAATAGGCTTACAAGGACAAAGATTTTTCAGAGGTTTATGCCCTTCAATCTTGGGGGAAAAGGCTTTTATAGGAGAAAACATCTAAAGTTGAGGGGTTTTTGAGCTCTAACATATGTGTGCATACCCACATCCCCCACTGTCCCCCACCCCCTGCTCACAGTAGCAAATTACTCTCCTGATCTGGCTCACCAGCTCAAGGGAAGGAGTGGGCACACGTGTGGGAGAATGACAAAACCTGAATTTTAGCAAAAGTCAAGTCCATGGTGTACAGCTACACCTGTTTTGTCCTTCTGGTCAGCTAGCAATTTCCCCCTTCAAATATGCCAGGGGAAAACAATCAGAGCTTTTACTACCCTTCTTGATGCTGCACGTTCTCATCACCACTTTGTTGGAATGGGAGGCAGAATTTAAAATCTGTACCATGGACATAAGTAAGATTTTTTTTTGTGTTGAGTTACTTGGTGTGGGTTTGGGGTCTTGGTGACTTAGCTTTGTACCATGAGATTAATATTATGTAAGTATGATTGAAAAAAAGCTTCACAAAGCAGACTGGGTTGCGTGAAAAGGTTGTGGAATCTCTATCCTTGGAGACGGTAAAAACCCAACTGGGCATAGTCCTTGACAACTTAGTTCAGCTGGCCCTGCTCTGAGCAGAGGGATTGGACTAGATGAATCTTGAGAGACCCTTCCCAACCTCGATTATTCTGTGAACTGAAAGAAGTTTAATGCAGTCTACCTTTTATGTTGATTGCACACATTACAAACATAGTTGTTCCATGTCCAGGCATCAGAAAGTAACCTGGCTAACGCGTGTGTTACAAATGTTTTAAATATTCCAAGAGACTTACAAATTTACATCTGAAATGGATTTAAGTTTGAGGAAAAATTACTTGTATCAAAGAAAACTTCCAAGGCTGTTTGTCATGTTTTATGGCATTGTTGAAATTCTAAGCAGACTTTTAGGCAGATGAATAATTACAGTACAGTTGTCTAACCCATAGAAATGCATATAACTCTTTCTAGAGCAAGAAACAGCACATTCCTTATCGAAACAGCAAACTTACTCGTCTGTTGAAAGATTCTCTTGGAGGAAATTGCCGAACAATAATGATAGCTGCTGTTAGTCCGTCTTCTATGTTTTATGATGATACATATAATACTCTCAAGTATGCAAACCGAGCAAAAGATATAAAGTCTTCTGTGAGTATGTTGGTATTTATTGATCCTCTGTCGAAGTATAATAACGTAGTGTTAAGAGAAGGAAAATTATTTCTTTCAGAAGATTATAATTTCCTTCAATTTTGTCTGAACCTTTTTTCAGTTACCTTCTTTCTTGCAGTCAGCTCATCATCTGATTGATGGATGTAGTAGATACTAGTTCTGGCCTAAAAGCAATGTAGCTTCATTAATGGGATTATGCTGCCAGTTTGGAAGTGTTTTGTGAGCATCAAATTTAGAAATAGTCCTCAGCCGGTAGAATTCACAATCAGTTTCAGTATCTTACTATTAATTTCTCAGGGAACTGTAAAGCATATTAAAGAAATACCTGAGCAATTGCATAAAAGCCACTCCAGGTTTGTTACAGGCAGAATTCAGCTGGGCCAAGAAGCAAAATGAGATTATATTGATAAATAAAAAGCTACTGGTGTGTCCTGTCTACTGCTCTCTATTATTCTGATCTTTTTTTCATAAACAGTTTTATTGCAGTTTGTGATTTTTTTTTTATGTAATATGGGGTTGACTGTAGTTTCCACTTGTTGCATACTTAACGATAGTTTTTATAACTAAATTCACAAGCTGTGCATTAAATAAAACTAGCCTGAATAAATGCAAAATGTGTACGTGCATGTAAATGTAATTATTTTTTTGTTCTGTTGAGGGGAAATTTCATGGCCATTGATATGTAACAGATGACTTCGAAAGCAGAGTGTCACATTTTTGTTGTGCAAGTCAAGATTTTGTTCATCCCTTATAATATAATGCGAGTATAATTATGTAGTAGGTAAAGTATATTTATTATGCAGGAAAACATGAAAGAGCCTTCTAAATTCTAATTTGTTTCTTTTCTTTAACAGTTGAAGAGCAATGTTGTGAGTTTGGACAGTCACATAAGCCAGTATGTTAAAATTTGCAACGAACAAAAGAAAGAGGTATGTTAAAAATGTATTGTTAAAAGTTTGGAAGATAAATTGCTATAACTTCGAATACAAAAAATGTTTATGGGATTGAACCTATGAAGCAATATTGTACTAATGCTCCTATACAGCCTTTTGAAGTAAGAAAGTTTTGTCTTCTACAAGGAATATCACCTACTACCATTAGTAAAGCTTTTCAAGGCATAAGCACAGAATGATAAGGTTAAAGAAACGGAAACAACTATATTCCAAAGGTACCTTTTTGTTTTAGATCCTAATGTTGAAAGAGAAACTGAGAGAATATGAAGAAAAGCAAGCAAGCATTCCAGAAAATCTTACAGCTGTGACGCTTCCAAACACCCAGCAAGCAGAAATACAAAGGTAAATTAATCACAGTACAATCCCGCTTAGAAATGGGAGTTTGCATAGCTTGTAAAAGTATTTGTAAAACAAACTTCATGTTTTCAATATTGATTTCCTCATTTTTAACATTGCTTTACTTAAACTAGGTGTGGGTTTGCATAACTTATCGCTCCTTTCCAGAACAACTTGGTGGTGGATTTAAAACAAACCCAAAGTCATGTACTTGAAGTATCCTGATATTAACCTTCTATTAATAGAATAGAAACAAAAACTTCCTGATAGATCTGTCTATGGAACAGTCACACTTGGAGGATGATAGAATTCCATTTCACAGGACTCTTAAAACTAGGCAGAGTCCTTTAATAACAGGAAGAAAAAAATCCTTTTTCTGGTAGGAAGCTTATCTTCATAACCCCAAAAAAGTGAAAGTGTCTTACAAGAGAAAGTTACGATAGTTTTATATTATTGGTAAACTGGTCAAGATCTAGACTTTTAAAATCAAGAGGATACATTTTGGTGAAACAGTAGAATATTAAGTTGTTATTTTTTTTTAGTAACTCTAGAAGCACATTACCAAACAGAACTTGGCAGTCTCTTGCATTATGCAAAAATTCCAAAACTACACAGTTCTAATGGTGGTGTTTCTACTCACAGTCTAGTTCAGTTACTTTATTAATGTGTGTGTGTGCATGCGCAGGAAGTGACACGTGCACATGGCAGGGAGGAGCGTATGAATGCTAGCTTTCAGCAAAGCTACTTAACAGCTTGTTTTTGTGGATAGAATGTAGTTTGTGTAAATGACAGCAGCTGCTGCTGGCAGATACTACTTCAGTAGTATCTTTCCAGCAAGGTTTAAGAGAGGCAAGAACTTGAAGCTCTTCTTTCCACAGAGAGTGTAATTTGTTTGTAGGTTCCTTTCTATTGCTTTAATGTTTCGTGGTCTTTTATTTCCTCTTGGTGATGTTTTTGTCTGTCTTGTCTGATGTGACAGTCCTCTCATGAGAACACACATAAAGTAACAAATCGAAGCATGTGAGGTGAATTTGTTACAGAAGGCAATCTATTCCATAAGAGGGTTAGGTTTTGGTGTGAAAGTTCCTGGATCTGACTCCGCATATCTCATCACATATTTCTGAGATATTGACCTAGGTTTATTCAGATAAAGTTTTTTGTGCTGGCTCTTTGAATGTAGTATTTTTTTAAACTGAAAAACCTGAGGCAAAATTATAAACCCATTCAAAGCAAAATGCTCTGTAACTGAGCATTTTACTGGCATTCCAGAAGTTTCAATAAATGTCTTGAGTTATTTAAATTTAATTTTCAAAAGTAGTGTAGGTTTCTGAGTCACATTGAGAGTTCTGACAGATTTCCTGTGTATTTTTGCACTGTACATTTTTAATGTTAACTAAATTTCCTGTGATTTGCCCTTTATTTCATTTGGGGTGTGTGTGGGAAGAATCAGTTGAGGGTAAGTCTTTTCAAAATGCTGGACATCCTGACATGTATGCCAAGATTTGTTGGTCAGAAAGTTTGGGTTTTAATGTTCTGGGAGTGTTGCAGAATGGCTGTGTGATCATGGCCATGACTCCCTTAAAGATCTTTGTGAAACAAAGTTAGCGTAAGTTAGCTGAAGCAGGCCTTGCAGCTATGCTGAGGCATGCTGATAAGGAAGCTGAGACAAACACTGACCTTGTGCCTAATGTTGTAAATAACTTTGAGGAATTCACGTAGACAAGAGAGGAAAAAAAAATATGTAGCTAGCTATCCGCAGAAACCGCAAGTAGGAGGACGTATGAAAAAGTAACCCTTTAGAGCTTAGCCAATCAGCAGATGACTAGTAGGCATAATTAACTGGAACTGTATATAAGACATAATCGCGCCGTAATAAATCGAAGCTTGCTTTATCACTCATATTGAGTCGGCCGCGTGCTTCCCCTCGCGCGTCATGGGAGATCCACAGAGATACGTATAAGCCTATCCCATTCCCATTAGGTATCAGCAATAAAGTGGCTGTTCCGTTTTCTTCTTCCTCATAAGGATCCTGTCAGGTTCATCTTACTGATGGTGTGGGTGATGAGTTGATTTCCCCCACAAAACAGGTTTTACAGGTTGTTTTTACAGGTTTTGGAGATATTCTGTTGTCTACTCCCTTGCGTTTGGGACAGGGTAGAGCGCTTCATCCACAATCCTGTTTCAGTACAACTACCTGTGGCTTTTGTTTCACTGTTATCTGGAAGAGACTCACTGATTACACAGCTTGCTCAAATCCAAAGGTCATTCCTGCTCCCTTTGTTGTCTAAGGCTTGCAGATGTATTGTCTGTCAACCTTTAAGCCTTGAACCTGTTCAGGTAGACAGTGGACACTGGCTTTGGAACTGTCACTGACAGGTCCACAGGCTCTTAGAGACTAGGTAGTCCAGCAAGTTCATAACCTGGATATACCTACAGGATCACTTTGTCATATTTAAGTGAAGAAGAGAGGGTAAAAATAACTCCATAAGAATAGAAGTGTGCTTATTGAAAGAGTCAATGCAGCTCAAGGCAGGAGCTTTGCAGAGGCATCTATACTTGATGCTATATTTGTGACACTGATGACTGTACACAAAGGGCTGACTTACTGGTAATAGTTCCTCACAGTGACTGTACATAGAATCAGAATCCGCAGCCTCTCAGATTATGCCCAGGGTTTTACTGTGAGGGAAACTGAGAGGATTCACCCTCATCTCTTAATTGCTGCGTTTCCCAGGCAGCTGGGAGGAGGAACTATGGATATTTTTTTCCCTCCATAGTATCCATAGAAACAATCAGTTATTCAGTGGACATGATTGCATAGATAGTAGCAGTGTAGGGTAAGAACTCTGATGCTCTGCAGCTGACTATTACGATTCTTAAAGAAATATTATTTCTAAATTCTGTGTGGTGAAGTACTTATTTTTACCTAGAAATGATAGTATTTGCTGGATGCTTTTACGTAAAACCATTTAATTTCTAAGAATTCTTTTGTTAATTCTTTTCAGTTTTAAATGAGAGTAATAAGACACTGGAATAAAAGACTCAGTTACTCAGACTTTAGACTATAAAATGGAATTGCTGCTTCTGAAACATACTGGCAAGAAGTCAACTACGTAGTTCAACTTGCTCCCTAGTTGAACCTGTGTGTTATTTATGGAGTATTTACAGTGTGGTACTTAATTTTATGATTTTTATATTAAACACTGTATAATGATCTCAAATGATGCATATCTTCAGAACATTTGCACGTTAAACTGTGCCTTATGTAAAGTTTTAATAAGTCAATGGGATGTTATGAAATGGCATGTATACAAGGTTGGTTATTACTGTGATATACAGTATCTTCTATCACAGAATCATAGAATGATTTGGGTTGGAAGGGACCTTAAAGATTGTCTAGTTAAAGCCCCGCTGCCATGGGCAGGGACACCTTCCACTACACCAGGTTGCTCAAAACCACATCCAAACCACATTTGGGCTGTGCTGTACTGCTTTTTCAGTATTCAGGAGTGAAATGAAAGAGCGCAACGTCTGAAACTTATATTGCATCAAGATAATGCTTCCAGGCTTTCTCCTTGACATTCTGATGTGCATTGCAGACTAGGGATAATCGGAATATGAGGCCATGTAAACATTGGTTTCCTTGGAATAACTTCTAAGTACCTTCTTTTACAGATTTGGTTTCTTTCCCCTATTAGTGTAGTTTAACATGTGTTAAAACACGATGCACATTCTGATTTTTGTGGACCATTAGTGATCAAAATTGTACAACAGAACTTGAGAGAAAGTGAGCAGCTAAAGACACTTGTGGCTTTTCTTTTTTTGAGGGCCATTTAGTGTGTCTATGGTAACAATCATCTGATCTGTTTAATGAATTGGCATAAGAAGTAGAGAACCTAAGTATGTAGTATCTATTGGAGGTGGAGATGTGAGGATGTTCCAGATGTCTGTCTTGCGGGTTTCAGCAGTATCTTCATAAATACAAGGCTTGTTTTTAGTGACCCCTTCAAAGTTTAACATCCCATTTCCGGTTCAAGTATATAAAAATCTGTACTGATGTACTGACCCTTTTATTGCTCACTGAAAACAGGCTTACTTTTTTATGTTTACTTTATTAACTTGGAATTGCAAGTTCCCTTTGTAAAGGAGGTGATCATAAAAGTCTTAAGTAATCTGTTACTTATTCTTATCCTTTGGTTCTATTAGATACAAAGAAATCCTTAAAAATGTGTTTGCAAACCGTGAGGAAATCAGAAAAGAATACCTCAAGTTGGAAATGCAACTGAAAGAAAATGCATTGAAGGCATATTACCAGAAACAATGTCACGAACAAATACAACTGATGTGCTCTGAAGAAAGAGTAGAAAGGGTGAGTTTTATATACTGCAGTGCAAGGTATCATCTCTCTTAATTTTGCTAACTAATTTATCATTGGTAATGTATGAATTTTGCTTAAGCAAATATATAATTTTTTAATGCTGAAATATTTAATTAAAATGGGACAGACTACTTATCACTCGGATGACGTTTTCTGACAACGTAGTAGTAATGCCAGCTGTGTTTTTTTCCCACAGTGCATGGAAAACTGTTGTCGCGTGCTTATTGCTGCTAATTGTGAAAGCTTTTCAACTTGTCCTTAAGTAGATTGATTGCATAGTTACTTAAGACCTGACTAGACTTAGGAGACTCATCGTGCTCTTGTCAAAAACCATGTTCATGTACATATGGTACAGCCATTGAAGCTCAGTAATCTATTTGTGTTTCATAAGGAAAAGCATAATTTTGGGCTAAACGAGAGTTATTATTATCACTGGTGTTTTCATTTGTCACCAGGAAGATGTTGGGATAGCTGCTTAAAGACCGAGTCATGTCAACTGAACTAGTTACACTTAGTTGCCTTGAAGTTGAAGAGTCTGGGGGCTATGTATGAGCAAGTGCTGTTGTACAGCATTAAATGCTTGTGTCTTTCTAGAAGAATCAAAGTCGAAATAAGTAAGCATGGTTAGATAGTATCTCAATTTTTCTGATAAGTCACCTGAAAGGAATATATGTCTTATGTACAGGTGAAGTTGAAGGTGGGGCTGATCTTGCTTAGTCACAGTAACAATCTGTATTTGGCCAAAAATGAGTTTCATACGATTGTTTTTTTCCTAGTGATTCACATGAAAATTTGTCCTTAAACAAATGTCAAAGTGCAAATAAATTGCATATTTTTGGTTGTCATTAATGAAGATATTTCAGATGACTAGTGTGTACTACAATTCTCTTTTATGCCAAAGAAACTCTGAAACAATATTTTCTGTTTGTGCCATATTTCTAAATGCTGCTTACACTAGAACATAGATGTGTATCTACTCATAATGATGAGGTATACCTTTATAGGCTCTTTTGTATGAATTCTTTTATGAGGTGATTTAACTTTGATTTTGAGTGTTAGCAGTGCTTCACTCAAATGTTGGTTTTGCCATCAGCTAACTTGTAAATATGATTTGCAAAGGATCAAGAGTCACTGTCCTATAAATGTAATGCCTTATTTATCAATGAGAGTCACTGTAGTAGTAAAATTAAATGTCCATTTGTGACTACTTTGCAACAAATTGGTTTTTAATTTGGAACCCAGGCATTTGATTACCAAAGTGATTATCACATTTCCCTTGTGGACTGTAATGCTTTTGTTCTTCCTTTAATTTTTACACATTTGTTGTTGGGTTTTCTCTCTTGAAAATATATACTGTTAGGCTGCAGGAGTATTTCTGAAATATTATTTTTTATGATAAAAGTTTTACTTCTAAAGTATTTCTGTGACAATTGTCTGTGCTCAGTAACTAGATATAATAATGATTTTAGGTAACTTAACATGAAGCAAACGATACCTTATCTATACTTGAACAACCCGAATATGCGCACTTTAATTTAAAACAATTAAAAGAAAGAAGGAAAAACTCCAGTGTGAGTTTAGGTTACCTTAATCCTTGTTCTTAAAAATGCTTTCTTGTTGCAAAACTTTTGACACAGTTTATCTTGGGAAATTCAGTTCATATAAGTCCTTTGCATTTTCTACATAACTGACCCTGTTTCCAGCTTTTTTGGAAATGGAATGTTGCCCATTTAAAGGGCCTGTTTAAGTCTTCCTGCCTAATGCCTGTTCTTCCCACTTGTTACCTGTATTTCTGCATCCATACTGTTTTCCTTTTGCTCGCAAGGTATCAGTCGCAGCAATGTTAGCCAGAAAGCCTTTGTGCCAATAGGAGAACATGTCAGATCATTCCTCTTTGTATGGAAACATAAAAAGCTAACCTGTGCCCTGTGTTATAGTTACTTTTAACTGTCTTGGAGAGGTTAAGGAAGTCTGCTCGGTTTTGACCTATTTTATCTTGAATGTTTTTGCACCAGTCATGGAATCTGTTTTACAAATATTTTTTACTTTTTTTTTATTTTTAAAGACATGGCGAAAAACTGCTGGTGCTTTTTTGATAGACTTTAAAATATATATATTAGGTTTTAAATTGTTCCTACATTTCTGATTGCCTTTTTAACACTATTTTTACTGTCTTGAAAAGGAGCATATTCCTAGGAAGCCATCAGTCAGTCCAATCATGGTTTCAGTATTTCTGCTTACTGCAATTGCCCATGCTGGATTCAAAATGACTTGTTGAATATGTCCCAGTTCTTCAGCCCAGGAGGGATGATTTCTTCTGTGTCTCTTGCGGTGTTTTTTTAATGACAAAATACAGTAGCAACCCAGTTCCTACTGTGTTCCAGAGGGGGTGGTTGGAGCTAGCACACATAACCATACTTCTTCTGTTGTAACATAGCCTTTATTCCTTGGAACATATGGGATGGGTTCATCAAATGTTGGGATGTTATCAATACCACCTTCAATCCTAATAGCTCTCCTGCACTGTGTAAAAGCTGATGAATGCAAAACAACGCATTTGAATTTCTCTGCTTCAGCAGTCCTGAAAGCTCTCCCCTAGCCTCACTGATCAGAGGGAGCCAGTGATTATTGCAAGCTTTAGTCTGCCAGTTAACTCTTCCTCCTGGTATTTTCTCTAAGGAGTGGGTCCTTTATGAAGTGACTGTCTTCTCTGGATCCTCTTAGCAGCTAAGGCAGTCTAAAGGGAAAGAAAAGGGCAGTTCTGGCCAGAATGTAGTCTTAGACCCTAGTAAGTTGCCTGGAGCACGCACGTAGTTCAGGTGTTTCTACCATGCTGTTTCTGTATGCCGTGTGTTGAAATAAGCATTTTGGAAAAGTCAGCTTAAGAAGTGCAATCTGCATCTCTCCACATACTGTTCCTGTTTTCTACAGTATGTTCAGAAGGGCACCAGACAGAGTAATTTCTGCTTTACTGGAGGTACAGAGTTGCTTATGACATTTTATAATAGAACTAATTTGGCTTGCTGTTCTAAATATCTACTTTTATTCTAATTAATGAAGTTTTCTTTAGGTATTAAATTTGGAATGTATGGACATAGAGAATTAGATTATATGATATTTTAAAAATGGGTTATATAACTTTTTGTTGACTGTGGCAGTATACTTAAAATGTTTGTGAGTTTGGGTTTTTTTAGTTAAATAAGTTCAGGCAAAGGTTAACTGTGAACTCTTGCTAAAGTGCTCCATGGCCAGTGGAGTCTGACCTAATTTTTAAAGTACACTGCTAACTATAGTTGTCCGCTGAATAGGAAGTCTTCTGTGCCTTGTTACGACACTTACCTCACTCATACCCAGCTTACTGCTGCTGGTTTGGTGCCTTTCTGCTGTCAGATTTCAGAGAAGCATTGGAAGAATCTTGATACTTGGAGATACAGGGTTTTCCTTTTGCCAAATACTTTGTCCTTTACCGGGCTTTTTCTAGGACTTAATGCCTTAGGAAAGCAAAGGAGATAAAATTTCTTCTTCATGCTTGAGTTAGGTAATGTTACATTTAGAAGTGTGTTGGTATTTGCACATGCAGTTTTTCCAGTCTTCCCAATGTAAGATAAATATGGCCTAGAACACAAACGGATCAAATCCATTGAATTGTTTTTTAAAGGTGTAATCGAATGACTGTACCGTAATCTGTTGTAAAGGCTTCCAGTAAAAAGAAAAAAAGATAAATGTTTAAATGCAGTTCGGTAATGACCATAAGGAGAATGTGCTACTTCGCTTGTTTTAAGCTGGTCAAAAATGCAAAATGTTTGTTATGCCCAGTTGAGTATAAAGGTATGGAAAAAAAATCTTTTTATACAAAAATGTTTGTGAACATAATTTGAAAGTTGTTCCCTCAAATGCTGATTTTTAGGCCACTTGCAAGACTGATCAAAGGCTTGCAAGGCTTAGAACTCACTGTGTACACGTGCAGAAGAGGAAAGAGGAGGAGGTCAAACATTTTGAGGAAAATACTGATTGGCTGCATCGAGTTGAAAATGAAATGCGCCTCCTGGGTCAAGATGGTTGTATTCCAAAGGTAAGATGACTTTCATTTCAAGGGCAGATTTCATGTGTTTTAGACAACATCTGATTTTAATAGACTTTTTTTTTTCTCTATTAGTCTGTCTTTTACTCATGGCTTCTGCCATTTTTCCAGGGTGTTTTCAAATTTTAGTGTTAGCTGTTTCTGTTCTGCCCTACAAACTTCAATGTTTGTGCAAGTATTCCTTATTCATGAAAATATACAATTACATACTAAAATGCATGTTAAAGTGGATTAAGCATGCTATGGCTGAGCTGTTCAGATGGCTGCCAGAGTGTTGATCCTGCTTGTGGCCATACACTTCTAATCTTGCTTTTACAGTAGCTCCCTATGCTCATTGAACCACGTGACAATCTAATTCTTAGCCTGGCCAAAAAAAAACCTTTTTTTTTTTTTTTTTTTTTTTGGAGGGTGCTAGAGGAGGAGTGGGAAGGGGGAAAGAGCAGTTGTCTGCCAAGTTTTAGTCAGTAGACTCAGCTCAGTGTGGCCTGAGCTGGCAGAGCTGGCAGAAGGGAAGCGATGAAGGTCTGTGCAAGAGCAAGAGGAAAAGAAAGGTTGTTCTTCCCTGCCTCTTAGTTTCAGCCAGTAATTGGAGTGGCTTAAATGATCGTGTAATAAGCACTTATGTGGCTCATATCATGGATTATATTTCAATACCTGTATTTTTACTGGGTTAGTAAAATGTGTTGATACTTAAAAAGAAATTAAGATATTTCAAAGGGGATACTGGCATCTCAGGAAGACGACTGAATACAGTTGAAGACTTGTCCTAGACAAGGTCAGTTAAGTTTAGATGTGGAGCAAGTACACAGGAAAAAAGGCAAACATATATCAAACGTACATTTGGGGCATGCATAGATAAGCATATGTGCGTGCCTGTTGGAATCATAATGCTAATTACAGTATACCCACAATTGGTCAAAGTAATCTACAAAGCAATGTTCATGCGTGTAAATAAAATTCAGTCAATTCATACTTCTCTACCATAAAACTTCATTATATTATAATAATATAGGTGTGTTCCATTATTAATATTATTTTTACTTTACATTTTAGTTTCTTGCTACCAATTTTCAGTTGTCAGTTTCTTTTCTTACTAATTTCCCAAGGAACTCAGTAAAGATCTGCGGTGTTGCCATTTAAACCTAGAAATTAAGGACCTGAAAGCCCAGATAGAGCACATGTTATCTCTGGTGTCCCTTCAAGTTCAACATTATAAGCAGACAGAAAAGTAAGTACAGTTTCATAGCAGACACTGTAAGACTTCTATTCTGACATTTGTAACTTCAGACGGCATATATGTAGAATTTAGTTTTAGCTGAAAAAGAAGCAAGACTTTTCTTGAACTTTTTTTTCTAGATTAGAATTGTTTTTTCTTAAGCAAAACCGTATGTTAAAAAAATAAACGCTTAATAAATCTTGGTCTGTATCTACCATTGTTTAACAGAAACTGCAGGTATATTCTAATGCTTCTTGTTTCTATTTCATTTTCTTTGCATAATTTTTCCAAATTGTTCAATAGATCAAGGTGTCTTATTTTAGTCTTCTGTGTTGAACAGCAGTATTGGGTTTTTTTAATAAATGTGTTCTTTTAATTTCTTGAACTGTAGGCATTAATTTACTTGTATCAAAAAATTTATAACTTTGATAGAGTGAAAACAGCTGAATTTGGTTGTAAGCATCAGCTCTTTTTCCATTATCTATCTTTTGAAAGTGTTGAGAGACTAGCTTTCAGAGTGTGACATAAGGAGTAGGAAGTAATTGCAAATCTGTTTGGTAAATAAATATATTAAATTTGTAATAAAATCATTCCCAAGTGAAACAACCAGCTTTTCTTCTACCTTTGGAGGAAAGGCTGTTGCCATAAGCATTACAAAAAGTAATATGTAAACCTGCAAAAATGAAAGCAAAATTTTTAAAGCTACATTGTTATTGCAGTTATATCTTTGGGGTTTTATATAGGTATCCCTTTCCCTATTGCTTGAACCTACTGTTTAGTCTTGCAACTAACTGCACAGTTAACGAATGTCTGTATTCAGGTAGAATTTCTAAACTTATTGTTACTTTAATTTGGTCTACAATTGTGTGTGGATCTTAGTATATTCCATTATTTAGGTAAAGTTCCTAGTATCTAAACTTATTTGCACGAGGCTTCTAATAAGGTTCTTTGCACATCTAATTGAGATGTGCGTGGCTTAAACCACTTAATTTGGTTTATATTCTTCTTTGTTTATCTGATGCTTCATTTTAGAAAGTCAGAATTCAGTCAAGATCTATACTGACTATATTTCTGTGGTGGTTGAGGGTCTGAACATCTTGGACACTGAGGAAAAACTATACCTAGTTAATGCTTAGAGTGAAATGCAAGATTTTGCAAAGGAAAAAATCACTCTAGTCGTGAATATTTCTTCTCAGTGTCATGGTGTTCCTGCAAAATAAATCAAATTACACAGCAGAACATGGCGGGGGGCTGGGGCTGAGGGAGAAGGCACCACCACCACCCATATTCCTAACAGTGACAGTGCTGGTATCAGATTAGTTATGATTTAGTCATATTTATCTTGCTTGTTGTTGTTTTACAGAGTGCTAGTTACTTTGCTGCCAGTTCTTCGCAAGCAATACCTGACTTTGAAAGAAGCTGGGTTGGCAAATAATTTAACTGAGACTGAATTTGGGGAGGTTGAGCAGCTGATTGAAAGACAAAAATCAGTAGTTTGGGCAGACCAAACTGAAGAGAAGGAGCAAAATAAAAACCATCAACTAGAGTTGTCATCTGTCTTTGTATTCCCACAACTTGTGCACAGACCAAACACCCCATGCCGTAAGTATATGATTTGTTCTCTGTTGGAAATACTTTTGAATATCTCCCGCAAGAGCTGTATGTCATTCATAAACACAGTGGATGTACACATCTGCAAATCCTGAAGCCAGCTGCACAACTGAGCCTCAAGACCCACTTCCTGTAAGTTATATACCTTACTTAATTGGATATAGGAAAGAAATTGACTTTTGCAATGGCTAGACACACTCTGCCAACAGGTAACTCCCTCCCTTTTCTTGTTAAAAAGTACCCTGTGTATTAATGTTCCTAGATCCTATGAGTATGATTAATAATTCCATTTGATTCTTTAGCATTATATTGATGGAAAAGGAATCATTGTGTTAATAAGTATTATTCTGTTAGCAATTTGATATGTTAAGCAGTTACTACAGTTTTGCACAGTTTCAATTAATAGCTTTGAGGGCGATGAGATTTCCCATAAATTAATTGCAGGTTAACTTTGAATCAATTTAGTTCAATATTTTGTAAGTTTATTTTTTCAAGAAATAAAGGATTGGCCATTTCTACCAGGAAATTCACTGCCTTGCTGTATCCTCATGGCCCCACTTTCCCCCCATAACTCTGTGTCGCTGGCTTTTCTTCTTTCACTGTAAAGCGAGTTGCTCTGGAGCGTAGCCTGGGTAAAAAGAGATGAAGAATCCTTACAGAAGGCACTGTTCTGACTGGTGACAAGCAAAATCTCGGCCTGACAGTGCAGCTGCTGTGGGCCAGTGCTTGTATCTTATCCTCTGGGAAGGCAGCACTCGCCACACTGGGGCTTTCCGGTTGCAGTTAACAGTCCAAAACACTGAAAGACATCCATGGGTAACAAGGGAAAATCAGATACATAATACTGCTTCAGCTTCTCAAAAGGGAAAAGCGTTGACTCCTGTGAAATGGTTTGCAAACTTTCTTTTCCTTCTCTGAAGGCTTGCATGCTTTTGTACTTCCTATTCCACTCGTGCTAGTCAGGGATTCAGTAAGGTTAAAAGCAGTTGTTGCCCATTTCTCCTTCCCACTTGGAGTGAGGGTAGTGGACCTCAGCTGATTATAGTGTTCTTCCACTCTGCTCCATTCTCATTTCCCATATAGAAAGAAATTGGATGTGATCTTGGCTTGCTGGCAATCTTTTGGAAAATCATGGCAGTGATAAGTACCTGTGACATTCGGTAGCATTGTGTTTCTTATGATGCTACTGTCATACCATAATGGAAATATATTCTGCAAAGCTTTATGAAAGGTATTCAAATAAAAGGTAGTTATTTTCTTTTCTTTTATCCTCTTTTCTTAAAAAAGAAATAATTTTAAAAAATGGTTTTCTAGGCAGATTACTCTGTTACGGCAAAGCAGATAAGCAAAGGGTCTGGAGGTTGGGTTGTTTCCTGCTGTAATTCATCTAAGAATTCAAATACTGTAACATTTTATTTCCAGTGGTAGAACACAAGAATCTGAAGTGCTAGAATTAAGTGATTTTTTGTAATAAGAACTGCTTATTTCAAATGGTGTTTCATGCGTCTATATATGCCTATATTTTCACTTATAATTTAAACTGATTATCTGCTTGAAATTTGTCATTTTTAATATATAAAAAAACCTAAACTCCTAAAAATGGCATTTATAACATCTTAAGATGGGTTCTGTGGAGGTGTAAGTCTGCCTGAAGAAGGAAAGAAATACAGACTTCTCTAAACCACTTGTAAATTAAGAGTTCAGTTCTTATGCGCCATGGAGTTTTAAGTTGGAGACTGGTGTTTTGTATCTGCAAGACAAACATGAAGCCATGCTCCTGACCGGTGGTTATTTTATATCATAGCCATATGGTTTGTTTTCCTTTTAGAGGGACTTTTTCTTTTTTTTTTTTCTGGAAGAGTAGGTAGGGAGACGTACCCAAATACAGGTAGAAAGAAGTCACCCACTTAAAGTGCTTTCATTTATTTATTTTCCTCTGTTGAGCACAAAATAAATGCAGTGAAATAGCTCTTCTACCACTGTTGGTTTGAATTACCATTTGAAATATGTTGAACTATGTTATGGAAATCAATTGTGCAGAATGTATATAGCAAACTGTTAAGAAAAAACATAAATCAGGAAAAATAATTAGCATGGGGAAAAGTATAGTACAAGGGCAACATTGCAATCAGAAATAGGAAGGATGTAGTAATTTCTTTTTTACTTTAAAGATGAAATAAATTATTCAAGAATCCAATTCCTTTTCCCTAAAGTCATCTCAGAAGTATGCTTGGCAAATGTTAGCAAGAGCTGACCTAAGAACTTAGTGAACAAATAAAAGGGAAGATTTATACAAATCCCTCACACCTTTGTTGCACTGATATTATATTATTTATGGTTTGTTCAAGATGTTAGAAAGGAAATAGTGTTTTGCACCAAGATGAAAAAAACAAAAACCACAAACCAAAAACATGAGCCATGTGCTACACAGTGGTCATTATTCCCAATAGAAAAATATGTATTGCACATATAATTGCATGGACTTTAACTTGTCAGCAGGAAAGAGCAATGAAGTTCATGTCTTGTGATTTGATTCTTACTTTCCATGTTGTAACTTGAGAGCAGCAATTTTTTTAGATCTCACATTTAATATAAATGTCACCTTGTGTTAGTATCTTAGAAGTTTCTTTTCTAAATAAACTGGCTGAGAGGGTAGGAAAGTTAATTTGTGGCAATGTAATGTTTCTTTCATATGAAACATAAGTCTGGAGCATCTTAGAGGAAGAGTGTACTAGGTCTGCCGGTAACAAATTTGTGATGTATTGCTTTTGAACCTAGGTTAACATGTATTTGAAAGAATATTTTTTGACATAAAATCCCTCTGCAAAAATGAGATGCTACTCCTATAGGAAACAGTAAGATTTAGGAGGAAGACAGAAATTCCTCTTCAGTGTAAGTTTATGAAGTTAATTACATGTCTTCTATCAAGTAAAAAGTATTTAGGATGTGTGTACTATCCTTGCATTATCTGTATTTGGAAATGTCCAATTAATTAACAAACTACAAGTGACTGTTTAGTCACCATGCATTTAAAGTAGTAGCAATGCAGAAAAACACCTGTACTTGAAAGAAACTACTGTATTCTGTGTCTCATAAAACAAGAGCCACTAATCGTTGCATGAAACTTTTTTTTTAATGACACTAACCTTTTGCCGGCAGTCCTTTTAAGCAGAACTGTGATACTGTTTTAATGCAAACAAATCTTTATTGAGTGTTTTAACATAAAACTTGAAGCATTTTAAGTCACATAAATAATTTTTCTGATTGTAAGCCCTGTCCCCAAAAGGCTGAAGCAGCTAAATTATATCTATGGAATAGGAAAAGCTGTGAAAGCATGGCCTTAACTTCTCGTGGATTTCTTGAGAATTAACTACATTCCAGTAGCTGATGCTGAAGAAGGAAGTCAAAGTAGTAATCGATATGGAAAAAGAATCTAAAAAGAGTAAAGGGAAGGATAGCAAAGGTGAAAAGGTAGGGATTTTTATTCCAGGTTTTGTTGAAAGTCTCTTAAAGAAGTTTTGAAAAATAAATTCCAAATGAGCTTACTTGATTGTATGAAGTGGGTTGGATATTACCTTGTTATAAGAACCTTATTTCTGTCAGGAGTTTCAAAATACCGAATAATTTCAGCTGTATTCCAGTAGCACATACATCTTGGTTTCTAATAAAGATTCCTTCCTTGGAAAGGATCTCCTGTGTATTAAGTAATATAAAGTCATAGTGGGAAAGGAAAAGATGAAGACATTATCTAGCCGTTCATTTAACATATGTTTATACAGTTTTCAAGATAGTAAATTCTTGTGCTTAAAAAAATCTGATTTTTGGTGAAAGCTTTACCAAAACGCATATAGTGCTTCACTACAGGAATAGACCTCTTTATATCTTGTTTTTCCTTTAACTTCGAAAGCTTTAAACACCACCTGTAAAATGGCTTGCTCTGAGAGTCAGAGGTGTATGTTACTAGCTGACTGTTAACCAACAACCTCATCCAATCAAGTAATAATTTAGTCATCTGTCTACACTAGCCCTACCATGGATACTAGAAATAGCTTTTAAAAAATTCTTGATTTGTCCCAAGCTAATCTTTCTTGCTCGTCAGATTTCTTTAGACAGTGCTATATTAACACAGGTATGCATGGCAATTAATTTGATCTAACAAACAATTGTTTTGCAGTGCATGCTAAAGCATTCTAAATGTAATGATTCAAGGAGTATTTTGTAAAGAACTTAACAGAATATCCGAGTCTTAAATTTCTGATTGCGCTTATTGGATGCGATTTACTTTTTTTTCTACTACCAATACTTCAGGATTTCTAAAATAAAATACCCTCAAATTTAATGTAAAATGAAACATTTGAATATTTGAATTGTCATTTAATTTCAAGTTAAGTAAAAACAAATTTAAAGTATTTGCACAGCATTAATTTATCCTACTGAGTGTACTCATCTTATGCTTTTTTAATCACTGTTCTTGGTAATTTAATTTTTGTTTCTGAAAATATGACTGAAAGCACATTACTTTAAGAACGTCTGCTCTTGCTCCCTTTCATGGTGAAGCCTTAACATGAGCTTCCCGTAACATGTTTTAATCATACTTTCTACTCTATATTATTAGAGAAGATATTTTGGAAGCAATTGTTTCATCAATCTATACTTCTGTTTCTAAGCATCCACCCATGCTATTTGTTCGACCATAATTATAAATCAGAATTGTTGTTTTGTAGAGGAAATGCTAGTTTTCCACTATCATTTTTGTTTACAAATATGTTAACATTTTAGATTAAGCTTGTGTATGCTTCACGAAACCATATATGTGCAACCTCAGGAACAATTACTTGTATCAAGGAAAGCACAAGCTCTGAAGACATGTTCATCTAAAAATGTATTTGTGCCCCCATGCTTGAGTGTTGGTTAATGGAGAGCCATACAGTATTCATAGAGTACGGACGGACATGTGGAGACCTCTGACGGGTATTTGCAAGTATTTCTGTGAATGGGAAAGTTCTTGGCATTGTTTCAGGCATCCCATTTCCAGAAGCCTTACTGTACATTACCATTGAGAGAATGGAATTGATTTACGGGGGGGGGGGGGGGGGGGGGGGGGGGGGGGGGGTGGAAAAACCCAACCCAAAAAGCATCCATTACCTCCCCTTGTCACAAACATCCGAAAGTAAAGCTAATGTATTATTTTGCATGGCAGGAAAAATTGGGATGCAGTTGCATGTAGTAAAAGACTTGATTAAAACTAGGAAAGGCATGTGTCTTGTGTGTAGGAAAGACTTGTCTTCTATTGAGCAGCGTTTTCACACTGTCCTATATGACTTCTAAGTATTATTTTTTTTCTTGTAGTACACCTGACCACTGGGAATTGCAAAAATGCAGCGTGGATTCTAGCCTTTTTCAGTTCACAGCAGCTGTTTCCAAAACTGGTCACTGCAGTGATGCCTTGGGTCGCATGAATATTAAATAATTGAAATACACTCATTAGACCTCATTTGCAATTTGGAATTCCATGAGTCAGTTGTTAAAAGAATGAAAATGTATGGTTAGTATTGTAATTGGATCAATCATTTGTAGCCCAGAAATGTTTATTGAAATGAATACATTAATATTTCATTTCCCTTTAGCAGAACAGCCTGCTAGACTTAATTTAGCACAGTTTCCAGAAATAATCCCCTTATGTATGTATTAACATGAGTTCCAGAAGAAGAAAAAGTCTTGGCCATTATTTTGTCCCAAACATCAATTAGAACTAACCCAATTCATCAGGGTCATTTTGTCATTGAACCCTACTCACTTGCTGGGACTCTTGTTTTACAGATTCTGCATTCTGCTTTTCATGTTAACTCACAGAGTTGTAAATATCTAATAATGCTGGGTTTCTCTCCTGAATCTCCTTTTCTGAGTTGTATTTTGAGACAGATAATACAACAAACTCATGACCAAAACCACCTCATACTTATTTGATGGAGGGTGGTTGGTCAGTGGAGGTTGACTTTTATTTCTAATTTACAATTGAATTCCCTAAGAAAAATAGTATCTATCAAGGATTCTGACAATTATCTTTAATAATCATCGACCTGAAATCAAACATGAGCAAATATGTGATCTGTTCTCTAAAAAATATTTGGTATAATGCTTATTTTTAGAGAAGCGTTGTAGCTGTGAAAGCGCTAGCTAAGGAAATAAAACTTCTAATTTTTTTTCTTTTAGGCTAGTCCAAGTTAACTGTGGGTATTTCAGTAAAGCATATACAAAAATTAATCACTATATAAAATAAAAAGTAAATGTAATATCACCGAATCACGGTGATCATTCTGATGGGAAAGATGGAACTGGCCATAAAACATGAAGCAAATAGAAACCATAAACATTATAATTTCCTTGCCGTATTGTGGAACAGGTTTGGAGATTTTCTTCAGAGTTGGCGTGTGTCTTTCTGTAGAAAAGTAATGACAATGCTTAACAATTAGCGTTAGGCATCCATTCAGGAACTGCTTAGATTTGTTCTTTAAGAAAATATGAATATAGCCATACTTGGTCCACGCCTGCGTTGTCTTTGGTACCCTGCACTTAGTGGCTGGCCAGTAACATGCTCTCAAGACAGACAGCAATACAAGACCAATCTAGAGTCAGCCGACTTGAAGTTTCCAGTTCCGGTGCGATGAGAAATCCCATCGAACCAATTGTAGGTAATAATTGTCAGTAGGTATCTTTTAAGTTTGTCAGGTCTGTATTTTGTAAACCGTGTATGTTGACGGGATCTGCCACGCAGCAAGTTGAACAGTATAATTGTTCCATGGGATGCATGGATTGCTCTTACTATTAAAATTAGTAAGTGATATGCATAGGGCATCTACTGTTTGTTACTGCAATAAATAAATAAATTCCTCATTAACCTCCTCTGTGAGATTTTACTAACATTTTATATTACCTCAGCTGTTCCTGTTGTCTCTGTTTTCAGTGTTTACTCATTGGAGTATGTAGGCAGTAAAATAAAGCATATGCTAAAGTATGTAACATCTACATACATTCCACCTACAAGCACTCAACAATATCATGTTAAAATTGAGTATCCTGGGAGAAAGCATTGTATGAAATTGTCGTACAAATACTTTGGTTTTAGTAGACAAGATCTGCTGTGAAATGAATGTGTCTTCTGCGTTGCTTGAGTACTGGAAGTTCATATTTGCCACTTGAAACTTTCAAGTCTTTTGTTCTGGAACCTTTCCCCTTCTTGAATAGGAGTTAGGGGAACTGGTTCTCCCTAGTTGTAGCTGTCCCGTTGCAATATAAGCCATGTAGTGACCGCATTTTTCAAAAATAGTTTGCTGAATTGTTCAGTGCTTGTTTACACAAAACTATGCTGAAGTTGTATGAAGTCAGTATTTAGGACAGGCAAGGTATGGTGTTTCAGTTTCAGGCATACTACTTTGTGTCAGCTTGAGTATTAAGTTTTCTCTTTTGGTAAGAATTTATATATATATATATATATATATAAATTTGGAAACATGTCTGTGAGTAGCACTGGTTTTAATAACATGAAGTAGCCTTTGAAGTACTTGAAAATAGCTTCTTACAAAAAAAAATTATTTTTTAAGGAGAAGTACTTTTGATAGGACCATGTGAAGTCATCTGAAATCTACAGGAGTAGTGTTTTTGTAGCAGCTACTGTTACCTGAGCCCATTTTATTTGAAATTCTCAATGGCAGCTGTTAAAAGCACCTGCAAAAAATGAACAACCAGTTTCAGTATCTTGCTTCCTTATTAAGACAAAAATAAAAACACTGGCATTCCTTTATTTTGTAAGTTTAAATGTTTTTCCTGCTGTATTTATATTTATTATATCATAACTTCTTGGAGCTATATACTGTAGAACAGCAAGCTAACATGGAACTGGGGTGTTGGGGGTGTGTGTGACACATTAGGCTTACGTTATTTAGTGAAATCTGGTTAAATATGTTGCTGGTGATGTTTTTGTTTACTTTTTTGTTTACTGTGTTAGGAGCAATTAAATGCTTTCACAAAAAGCTATGAGAAGGGACACTTCTTGAATATTTTATAGGCTTTCCAACACTTAATGGGCAAGAAAACCTAGTTTTGTTTTACCTTCATTGTAAAATGAGTTTTATTCCAGAAATAGATTTTAAAAATAGGCCTGGGGTTTTACTGACAGCTTATATTTACCCTTATAGAATGGCTGTAACTGTCTTTTTATTAATGTACTTGTATTACAGTATGAAATACTGTTCATAATGATGAAATTCAACAAATTATTAATGTTGTGGCAACAGTTTTGTGTTCTTTACCTATTTAGTTCATGGTTTGAATGCCTGCATTTACAGTTAATTTAAAAAGGCTTCCAGTATTTAGTCCTGGGGAAGCTTCTAAAACTTGGCACTCTTAGCAAAATGTTTCTCCATCAGACTTCCTTCCCAGGAACTTTAGGACATTAGCAAAACCTCAGTGGCTTACTGTAAGCAAACTTTCTGAAACTGGAACCTCTCTGTCCTAATGTAACAACAGACAAACAGAATTCTAACCACTATTTTTCCCGAAACGCACACTGTCAGACACATATAAGCAGGAGTAAAACTTAATAAAATGATAATTTAAAATGTGTCCTGAAATGTTTTAGTGGATAGTTATTTCAAACACTAGAATGGAAGCTTATTCTTGTATTTAAGAATATAAGCTGTCAGCAAATCTTTAAAAGAAAGTTTTGGTCTCAATTTTTGGTTGTGATGACTAGAAAATATATTTTTTGAAAGAAAGACATGTTAAGTTTCTTACGTAGAAGAACAATATTGTAGTTAGGAAACCAAAGTTAAAGAGTAATCACATTAATAAAGCATAGCATTGTTGATAGCATCACAGAGTCCATATTGGAAATGGTTCATAAGTAACTTTCTTGCTTGTTACCAAAAAATTGCTATCAGGTCTTGGAGAAAAATGTCGTCGTTGAATTAGGTCTGTATTATTTTGATTAGAGGTAAAAATTATTTGGGGAAAACACAGGCGGTGTTTTACTACCCTTTCTATTTCACTGCTCATTGAGGATATTCTGAATTAGCTTAACGTTTAGATTACAATCAGACTGCTGTGTCTCAACAACTTGTTGTGCTTCCCCTGGTGAATGCTGACTGTCAATTAGGCTAAGACTAGGTATGAGAAAATAATGTATTTTGCATTTTAACAACATGTCAAGTAGTCCTCTCAGGCTTGAGTTTTTCCATGTCTGTGTTTCTTCAGACCTGAAAAAAGAATAGAATTGTAATTGTTCATGTAATTGTCCAGGCATCTTTTTCCGTAAGCGGTTTAGCTTGAATTAACCTCCTTTTATTGTTTATGCATTGTTGGATAAGATGTTGCATATTTGTTGAAGCATAATAGTTTAAGCGTTGTTCTTTGTGAAACTGATCCCTTGAGAGAGGAATAAATGTTTGCTTAGTTTTTTCCGATGGTTCTATTATTGAATTAAGTTCTGGCAACATAGAATAGATTTGTGGCCTATATATTAGCATCTAATTTACTTGCTACTTGCACACACTTTGGTGCTACCCACTCCATCTGCCCAGAAGAGCTCTAGGTCTCGTGTTAGTCCTGAAAACCTTTTCTGTCTCCTCACAACTATCATTTGTATCTTTTGATGGGGCATCATCTCATGTAGCTGGGCATGAGGAATCCATCATATGGTATGTCTAGTTCCAAAGTGTGCACAAAAAACTGGTGCTGAGATCATCCTTCAACCTTTGACTGCTCTTCTTCAATGAGGGTTTTGTTTGGACCTTTGCCTCAAAACATCTGATTTCTGTGGGCATCAGGGAATTGGCATTCTTAAAAGTTTCTTGCTTATGGCAAACTGGGTTGCAACTGGGCATTGAGGTCAGAATTAAATGGGCTGGGAAGTGGTGAGCAGTCAGGGAAATGGCTACAATCACTTAAGCTTTGCTTTGTGTAAGAAATCAGATGGAGGGCGTGTGTGGAATAATGCAATACGTATGTGGCTTTAATCAGTTTTCCTCCTCTTCAAAGAATTTTTATGGAACAGCTAAAATGCCGTAAGTGTTAACACATGAGAGAGAACTAAAGAAGCATTCAGATTAAGGAGTTGAAACTAACTTACTTTGAGGCAAAAACAGAATGGAATTTCAGAAGAAATATTTATCAACAATGTTATATGAATACCATAGTTAATGGCTGAGTAACTTGTAGCAGTTTAAAAAGCAGGAGCTCTTTTTGCAGTTTAGTTGCTCGTAGGAATGGAGTAGGCAATGCAGAAAGGGGAAATGTGATGCTGCGGCTACCAAATGAAATGGGGCCAACCCTTAGGCATTTCAAAGATAATAGGCTTTACGTATTTTTTTTTTAATTTGCACTGAAAGTTAAATATAGAAGCACTTGGATTTGACGGCCCTTTGCTACTCTTCATTTGTTTAAGAAAAAGTATATATCCTTTTTTGTTATTAACTACTTCAGTCACCACTAGCCTAGCCATTTGAACAGTGGTCTGTGTCTTAAAATGATTCTCTTCTACTGAAAACCTGAATAAAAGAAAGGTTTCTTTTCGCCTCTTACTTTGGCGATTGCCATCATTACCACCTGCTTGGGAGAGAAAAAAAAAAAAAAAAAACAAAACAAAACTATGATACTTCCAAACCCCAGTATAAACCAGGATGAATGAGAATGGCCAGTTACTGCTGCGTTGCTTGCTTTGTTATTTTTAAGGGTGGGGGTTTTACTGAAGAGCCTTTTTCCCACAGTTGATACATTGAGATGACAGGATCCAAGTAACTTCTTTTCTCTTGTCCAGAACATTCTTCTTGTATTTGCAATGTCAAATAATTTTTTTATTCTAAGTGATTCTATGACCTTCCTTTTACAAGAGTCTCTCCCTCCTGCATAGTGTTTGCTAGGAAAAAAACCGACTGTGACCGGGGGGCAGCTGTAGATTACTGTTAGTACCATCTTAAATGAAGAGTTGTGTCATGATAATGTGATCATTTTCAATACTCTTACTCTTCAATTCCCTGTTGTCATGTGTCATATCTTACCTGTGATTACTTGTAGCATCTCTGGGATTAACTATATCAGCCTATGCAGATTTGTAATACTTTGAGTGCCACAGAACAAATGCTACCATCTGGACAATGCTGCAATAGAAATAATTTCAATGATCAAATGAATATGTAAAAGAAAGAAATACTGTTTGTAAGAATTTCTGCTAATAAACATTTTAACAGAGGAGGATAAAAAGCAAGACTTAAGTGGTAAATATAGGTTAATGTGCTAACCATTGATACCTATGTTGCACAGGTACAAATTTTGGCACGCCATCACAAGAAATGAATACAAATACACAACAAATAACAAGATATGCAGTACCACTACAGAAAAAAACCAGGCGGAAGCTGATGGGCTCTCCAGTCACAGCTCAAACTCCTGATGCGTCCAAGCCCTCCAGTCTCCATCATCTGGAAGATTCTCTTACCAAGGAGGTCCGCCCTATTGTCTATACACCAGAATTTTGCAGAAAACCAGTACAAAGCTACTGTACGCAGGCTGTGGTAAAGAAAGCTTTGCACCTTGCAGGCCTTCAAGAAGCTGATGCATGTAATATAGGTATGCCAGTGAAAAAGACAAGTAGTATGGACTACACATGTGATGTCCCAAAGTGCGATGAAGCTGACATGGACTCAACAGTAATTCTCTATGAAGGGACAGGTGAAACAACTGAAACATCTATTGACTCGTCCATGAAGGAGGCGCAGCCATGCAGCAATGTCTTTCTACAAAGGTATTTTCCATTTGCATGGGCAAGGAATGTTACCCAAGCGATTTAATCCTGTTAATTTTCACAGCTGAGTTTTTTCTATTGGTGTCAGTTTTATCTGTAAAACCAACATTTTGAAAATCAAATCCTCCATTTTAGTCGGCATCAGATTCAATTTTGCCATTATTTAAAATCAGTGGTATGTTGATGATGACAGATGAAGTTGAAAACTTATCCTGTGTTACAAGATATGTACCGAAAAGAAAATACAACACTTCTGAAATTTTGTGATGCTTCAGGCAAGTTAGGTTTTCTCAGCCTTACTTTTCTGGTCTGTAAAATGAATCCTTAACCTCCTGGACACTGAGAGATACCATCGTTAAAGGGGCCGTATATGCATGAAATTCTGCAAAGCTGCCTTAAGTAATATTATTGAAACAAATTTCCAGTATTTTTTTCAATGTAACATTTATTTACAGCTTCGCTTGACTTCTAACCAGAATAGATTTTACAAAATATAATTCCTTTATTTCAGGCTTGATCTCTTTTCCTTAAAAAAAAATAATCATTCTTCAGCACTTGAGAAGCCCTCATATATGGCAATGACTTCTGCTGCTGAGAGAAAAAGAAAGGTATTAAGGTAAGTTTAAACTAACTCTTATATACAAATGAGTTTGTATTCATTTTTTATGTTCTCACTTTAGCTTCGGTGTTGCATTTGAAATCTGAAAACCTCTTATGCAAGTCATCTGGGCCTAGATATGAGATGTTCTGAGTCAAATATGTTTGGCAATTCAATTTTATTTTTTTTTTCTTCGTGGCAAGCTGCATAATCTATTTTACTCTTTGTTTAGGAACTCTGTTTTATCAAGTGCAAATAATATGGTGTCTCCTGTATTTTCTGTCTACTCAAAATACAAAGATGACCTATAATTCTGAAAAGAGAAATTCTATCATCAATTAAAAATCACTAATTTTGAGAATGTTATGCCTTTGCTGAAAGACATTAGAAACTACCAAAATAGAAAGTGAAGAAAACATTTAACAATACTTTAGTGGCCAGTGCCTTTGTTTTTCTAATAATTCAGGTCCAGTCTCAGTTACTATGACTTCATTCTTGTGCTCTGCTCTGGGAAGAACTCCCTCTTCTGTTTTACGACCTCAAAAGAGCCTTGTTAGTAGAAGATCTGAAACTGAATAGATGCTAAGTGGAATTGTATTCTTGTTTGGTTTAGTTAATCCTTAAATACATTAACAATCAGCCTAGTACTGAAAAAAGAATTTTTTTCTTTTTTCTTTTTTTCTTCTTTTTCGAAAAGCAAAAGTTGATACAACCTTTTTAAAATCATACTATGAGTCACCTGTTGCTAGACAGCGAGTAGAGCTGCTACCTCCGAAGTCTTCTAAAGACTGTTTCAAGATTGTTGTAACAAATTCTATAGAAAGATCACAGGATATGGAAGAAACACAAGCATTTTTTTGGTTTATTAGCATCTTTGAGATAGCAAATCTTCCTAGATCATAGATCTACCTGATCGAATTTAATGTTCCTGTTCTAATTGTCATTCGTTACTTTTCTAAACTGTTTTTCTAAGATGAGGAATAAACTGTATTGCTCTAGGATGAGAAAAGAAGCTCATCTCACACTTCCCATTTTTCAAATGCTTGATCATGAATTTGGCAAAATAAATCACTTGCTCTCTGAAACTGGGCTAATTTTCTAGTTTTAATTAGGGAGAGGCATGGGAACTTTTGGAGCCTGATTTATCTTACCTTAAGGTAAATGTTCTAAGATAGACTTTAGGAGTACTGTTTTTGTAATCATTGTGTAATGATTTCCAAACTTAGGTGCTTTTCTCTTCCCAAAAGACTAACTTTCTGCTCTTTTATCTCTTTCCTTCCATGTCTCAAGCATGTATTTCCCAGTTTCAAGGTTAGAATAAAATTACAGGAAAATTGCACAACTTTTATTCCTTTTTGGGGGATTATTTCTTTTCTCTCAGACTGCAAACACTGTAAACAAAAACTCTTTATGGTTTTGTCTAGTAGTTTGTGATGAAGAGAGGGAATGAAAGCTGCTTATTTGCTCTTACTTCTCAGATAGCACCTACTTTCATTTCTCTTTGCTTTTTCTCCTTTTTCTCTCCCACACTTCTCCTGTTTGAAGTAGTTCACTCCAGTCATTCATCTACTAACATTAGAATAAAAATATAAATTGCAGGCGTATTCTGCACATA
Source organism: Falco peregrinus (assembly GCF_023634155.1). Taxonomy (NCBI): domain Eukaryota; kingdom Metazoa; phylum Chordata; class Aves; order Falconiformes; family Falconidae; genus Falco; species Falco peregrinus. The sequence goes on from NC_073729.1 coordinate 14,758,598, forward strand.
AGAAATATAATTTGAAACAGTCGTATGGCTAGGACAAGGGATAAAAGACAAGTCAGCCACAATAGAGAGGCTGCTTTTACTAAACAGGATTATGTTCTTATTGGCATAAGTCCTCTTACAAGAAACGTGTGTTAATAGGACTGGCACAAAACAGGTCTTAGTCTTTACAGATTGCTATATATTTCCATTTAGGCAGAAAGTTATTATCAGGAGCAGTAGTGTAAGTTAGGGGGCTATAAAGTGAGAATAATACAATATTGTTAGGGGAATGCAAAAAAGCATAGGAACTTGGGACATAAATAGAATTAGCTTGTTAATGAGGCTGTCATACAGAGTGGAATTGGGGAAGCTAGCAAGGCAAGCGTCAAAGGGTGAGATCAGATAGGTTTATAACTTTCACTGTAGATCTAAAGTCCATCATATAAAAGGCTATAAAGTATAGAGGTTTTGTCTCAATGAATTTGAAGCTATAACAGCTTTTTTGCAGCTTAGCTGAGAAGTATTCTCTGCTATGAAGCCACCTCCTCCGACTGTGTTGGAGGCCATAGAAAAAATATTGTAGAAATAAAAAAAAAGTAGTTTGTTCAATAAACACAGCTTGGTCATTTCAAGGATTTCATACATGAATTAAGATTATTTCTTAGTACAGTTTGTGTGCAAAGACCACCAAACTGGCTTCTGTAGTTTCCAAAAAAACTGTAGGATATCGGTTTGCGTTCTAACGTAAGTGACAACATTAGTTCTTATTTCCACTGTTGAAATATTCTTGTAAATTTTTAAAAAGGAAAACGGGGAATAATATCCATATATATACATCATAAATAAATTAGCTTATTCTTTGCATTCCATTACGAATTACCAGGACTGGATAATAAAGTGATTAAGCTACGTTACAGTTGTTTAGCCCTTGCAATGTAGAAATACATTCAACATTAACTGAAAGCAAGCTCTTTTCTGTCTGTCTTTCCAGTTCTTCATCAAACACTGCATTAGGCAGCCTGCAAGACCCTGTTTCCGCAAAACGCATTCGGCAAGATGTCTTGATGAGCTATAGAGCTCTAAGAGTACCCAAAATGGCAGGTAAGTGTCAAAGCCTGGATGTGTGACACGGCACTGTTAACTGTGATTGTACAGGAGGTTCAAAATTAAGGTTGATATTCAAGGTTTTGTCAATTTAATATCGTGTGTTGCTGTGATCAGTACTAAGCTATTGGTTTGAATAGTAAATCTATTCATAACCAAAAAAATCTGAATCTCTAAGCAGTTACCTAGATGGTATCTAATAAAAACTCAATTATTACGACAAGCTGGTTGGAAAAACCTTTTCCCAAGAGTTATGGTCTTCCACCAGAAATTCCACCAAAAATTTGTGTACTTTTTGAGAAGTTCGATGAACTTTATGACCAATTTTATCTTTGCCAAGTGTGGTTTATCAAGAAATAAAATCCTCTAGTGATTTCCATACCTGTCCTTAACTTTTTGCTTTGTTTTATGGCACTATACTGTTTTTAACTTTTTGTGTTGTTATATGACACTGCACTGATTTGGTTTCACAGGTGTTTTTTCTCAGAGATCTATTACTTAAACTTTGGGGCTATTTTGGGCCAACACAATAGCTGAGGAAAAATTCTTTTAAAGCCATATTTAGGAATTCTTTTGCTAATAATAATAGTCAGGTGGTACTCTGTGAAAGCCTGCTACAATTACATGGCTTCTCTCTGAGGTATATAAATCTTTACTGTAACATATTCGGTTACAAATAATTTTTTAGTAGATGTGCACAAAGGTCTTTTGTTCACAACCTTCTAAAAACCTCTGCCTTTTCCTAGTGCATGGAACTAAGTTACCTGGCACCTGCAGCAGGTTATAATGCATGGAATACCTAAAATTTTTCCTTTTATCTCTATGCACTTGTCTGCTTTTCTCTGTGTTCAAAAAAAGTGCTTAATGATCTTTGTGCAACTTCTTGGGCAGTTTAGAGGCAGTCAAAGATGGCTTAAAGTTTTAGTCCGCTGTTTTTATGCAATAGTCCAACCGTATAGCTTTTCCCACTGGCACAGGCGATATGCCAGTTTTACAGCACACATACGTTTATGTAAGAGCTGATGTGAGGGAGCAAGTACATATGAATACGTATTCTCCATTCATGAGAAACGTTGAAGTTCTGTTACATTAAACTTACTGAAAAGTGTAGATCTGAGGCTAAACATAGTCTAACCAGTAGTTACTGGTTAGTTAGTCAAAGTTCATACAAAGTTACCTCAATATCAATTTCTACTAATAAAGACTGGGTTACGAAGTTAGCAAAATCAGTCACTACTCTGATATTATTAAGAAACTGTGTAATGAGGCACCACATGCTACCTGAAGGGAGCTTGTAGGCAGAGGGGGTCAGTCTCTTACCCCAGATAATAAGCGACAGGGAAAGAGGAAACGGTCTCAGGTTGTGCCGGAGGAGGTTTGGATTGGCTATTAGGAAAAATTTCATCACAGAAAGGGTGGTGAAGCATTGAAACAGGCTGCCCAGCGTGGCGATGGAATCGCCATCCCCAGAGCTGTTTCAAAAATGCATAGATGCGGTGCTTAGGGACGTGGTTTAGGGATGGACTTGGCAGTCCAGGGTTAATGGCTGGACTTGATGATCTCAAAGGTCTTTTCTAAGCTAAATGATTCTATGATTCTGAAACACAGAAGAGATTTTTGATTCTTCAGAGTTCAACTGAAAGTAAAATTGTGTCTTCAAAACCATGCGTTGCAGGAGAAGAATGAAATATGACCAAATACCTAAGGGAAAGAGCTGCTTTCCGATTAAATAGACAAAGCTTTCTCTAGTGAGTGTGTTAATTTTTCAATACTGTTGTATAAAAATAGTAAGTGTTAATAAAATTTTAACATATTTCTACATTTTTATATAGACCACTGTGCCTTTTTAATAGCATCTTATGTCAATTGAGCATCTAATCATTGGACTTTCTAGGCAATCAGCACACTGGATCACTGAGCTTAGAGTGATTAGGGTTTTGCATATCAAAATTAAGCTTTCAGTAAGGACAAGTAGTACGTCCAAAAGTTCTTAGACATGCTTTGAGAAGGAGATCCAGGTAGGCCAAATTGTGCTTATGTGTATTGAATGAGTGTCTCCTATTTGTTAATAACATTTCTTTCTTCACTAGGAATTAAAACAAGGAAGTGCAAGCAAGAACAGAATGTGCCAAGAAACCTACTGAAAAAGCCTTTCTGAAGGAAATGTATCGTTGGGTGTTAACATGAAGTCTTTTGCTTTGCGTTTGTAAGGAAAAAAAAAAAATAGGATTTTGCTTTTAGTCTGTCCATATTTCAAGCAGGATTGATGGATAGCAAATGAGAACCCGGTGATCTTAGTTTCCCTCTTGTGAGTTGTTTTGTGTTAAAGGTGTCTCTTAGTAATGCACTAGTTCAGAAAGAACCATTCTTGGAAATAAAAGGATTTTGTTAAATGCTGTAAGATAAGTTCTCTTCTTGTCTCCTGTTAAAGCTTACAAATGTGTTTTGTATATTAACAAGTTAAAGACACTTCATTTGGACTCTGGAATGCAGAAGGGCACAGTGTAACTATTGCTATAATCTTTGTGAATATTTCCCTGTGTTTGACTAACAGATCAATATTTCAGACAATGCAAGTCTTTAAGGGGATCAATGGTGCTGTAATTTCTACGTGCTACTCTAAATTGCTTACCTACAATCAGTCTTACTTCTCTGAGAACATTGTGGTACAGAAGTTAGAAAATTTGTTTTGAACTGCTAAATTATTTTCACTGAAATGTCCTAATGTTAAAATTGTTTTTCATTTGGAAGAAAGTCAAACATGTTAATGTTAAAATGTATTCATGCTTAGCACTAGGATGCCAGTGTATTCCTAGATATGCTATCATGGATACATTCTACCCGTGTACTACCAGGAGGCAGGAAAATATTTACAAAAAGTGTTTTTAATGAAGTACTAAATCTAAATCTTTTTAGTCTTTCTATTCTTTGTCTGTTCCTTCGTTGTAAATGTTTGTTTTATTTTTCAGGTTTTTTAATTTGGTTGTTAATAGGATTATTATGTTAGTTTGAATAAATACTTAGTCTTGATGACCAATGTAATGTGAATTGAACGTCTAGAAATAAATGTACTTTTTTGCCTCTTGTATTATGAAAAATGTCTGCATTCACTTTGACAAGTATTATAAGTACATGTGGTTCATATTGTATCTACTGATAAATTATGAATATTCAGAGACATAGTAGTTACATATAGTTGTATTGTAGCCTTGACAGCCTGCCGACCCTTAGGTTCTAGCGTGTTTGGTTTGTGCAAATGTAAGTGTATACATGAATTTCCCCAAACTAAGGAGAACTAGAGAGAGAAATCCAGTAACTGGCTTCAGTGGTTTAAAATGACTGAAGAAAGAGCTTGCAACCCGATCAGTTAAGCAACGCTAAGTACGCTGCAGAAGAGTGTTCTGGCTTTCAGCAATAGTAATGGGTTCAAAAGAGCTTCAGAGGTGGTGGTTGTTGTTCTGTCACAAGCTTTCCTGTGACAGCAAGGAACTGGACTCCATGATCTGATAGCTTTTATCAAATTGGTTCCTAAAATTGTTTCAGTATTCCAAATGTTTATAGTTTTATTTTTGTTCGTTGTAGTCTTTGGTATTTAGACAAACTAATATAAAACTTCTTCCCTGTTATATCCTCCTAGTTATCAAATGTTGACATGTTTATTCTTGACACATTAAAGAGGTGTTTTTCAGAAGGCTTCAGAAGAGGGATAGCGGTAACTGCCTGTGTAAGCTTCCAGGACCACTTTTCAGAGGAGCAGACAATGTTGCAGAGGCTGACCATCAGGCAAGTTCAAAAAGAAGAAGGAATCATTCCCTGAGAAATAAGCATTGATGGTTAAAAATAATGAGATGAGAAAAACTAAATCCTCCTATTTGCATTCCAAAGGGAGTACAGGTGATATAGTTGGGGTGAGCATAGGGTCACTCTGATAGCCTAATGAGGACTGAGAAAATATTGGCCGTGGAAAAGGTTTGTATGAACCAAGTCCTAAACATCACAAAAGCCTAAAAACTAGAATTTGGGACTTGACCACATCTCAGCAAGGTGATACAAGTATCTTCAGTAGAATGAAATAGGGGAAACAAATCATTTTAATATTTCCCTATCACAATAAGCAACAAGATCTTGGAATTAATTTCAACTTAGGATTTTGGCACCTGGCACAGCTAAAATTGTCAAGATAATACATTTTTGGTATATGGGATTTCTTTCAGAATCCCAGCGTTTAATATAAAATGTGCACAGGGAGCTGCTTTTGTTCATACTGCTTCACATCTGCAAGAGGCATGTTGGGCTTTGCTTATAGATGTAGTTGTAATGTGCATTGCTCCAATAGCATGTAAGACTTAAACACAAATGTTCCTAGCAATTCCGAAAGGTTTTTAGACTAGCTAGTGTATGAAACATTTTGATACTCAAAACACAGAACTGATGGGATCTCATCTTTTCTTATTGTGTTTTGCATGCCCCTGAGTGGAATTGATTTGCAACGCTTCCAGGGACCAAAAAAAAAAAAAAAGTATGTTGAGAAACTGAACACACAGAGATGAGAAGTGACTCCTGTTCCTATCTGCTAACCAGATGTTGATTATAAGTTTGTTAGCTAGGTATGTATTTACCATTCGTAACTAGCATAAATTAAACGTTTCCAGAAGTCATAACAGATTGAAGCAGGATTTTCATATTTCAGATTGCTGTTAATTACTCTTCTGCTCTATTAATTGTACATTTATTGTTACATACTATGAACAGACTTCATAAGCAGAAGGTGCTTCAGAGCACATTCCACGCACAGCGCTAATGCAGGATTTTGCAGTGCCCTATAAGTTTTTTGTCAGATTGCTGGTTTCTTCTTAGACAGAAAGCAAAGAGGTTTTGGGAAGCAGAGAGGAGGTATGATATAACTCAATTTCGCTTTCTTGCCAGTCTACATTTCTTGTTACCTGTTGGCCTACTTTTACAAACTAATTGAAGTAATAGTATTTTTCCAAAGTATACATATAATTGATTTCACTCTGTTATACCATGCGGTGTCACATCGTGCCAGATGGGATGTAATGGAATATTGCACAACATAACATGACGTGGGCTGAGTAAAGAACTCTAATTATTTGGATGAATTTAACCTTGTTTAGGGTAAGGGGGGGGGGGGGAAAAGCAACAGTAGTTTCAAAATAAATTAATTTGAAGAAAACGTTGTGCTCCTTAACTAGTCTAAATTCTGACATCTTGGACACCTAATACTTCATAGGTACCAAGTGAATCATACTTGCTGTGTGAGATATACGACAAGTTTTGTATGTTTGGGCATATACATGGCAGGAGCAGTACTGATCTTGGCTCACTTTGTTTTGTTATTTAATACAGATACCTAGTTTATTTAAAACAAATATTAGCCTTAGTCAAAAATTTAGCCTAATATTCATGGCTTTATCTAATTAATAGACCATTAATGAGTACAGTGCTGCATATCGGCATCGTGGAAAGCAGTCCCTTATACACAAATGTCTGTATTTTGAAAAGGTCATGCTAAATTATGGGAGTTAAAAAAACTTAGAAAATCTGTTGATAGACAAATTGCCATGATGTGGTATCTAGTATATTTTGGAGAAAGGTAAGGAGGAAAGTATTTTGTAACATTAATTCTTTCCAAAAGTTTGTCTTTAGAATATTTCTGAGTATGTTCTGCATTAAAGATCTCAAGTCTCTCTTGAAAATATGTCATTGCCATCGTACCCTTGGTGTGTGTATAGTTGAATGTGAATGGTATTGTCTTCATCATGGTAGTCTTCATGATGGTGTTATGAGTGCCCTTGCATAGCTCAAATAGACTTGTAAAATACTTGGAAAGAGCAATGGCAATTTCAATACCATCAAACTAAAGCAGTTGTGAAACCCTCAGTTCCTAAAAACATTGGTGTATACATGGGTGTATGTTGTCCAACCTTTCTTTAGCAAAAAAAAGGTTCCTTTTCGAATGGTCTACATAAGGACTATATCATCTCCTAATATGTCTTATTTTTTCATCTGAAACTGATTGCAATCAACAGGGTTCCCCATGTTTTATGTCTAGCTGTTGTGCTGCTTTGGTTGAACCCCTGTTAGTACAGGCTGGGTTCCTGGTCCCTGGCCAGGCTTTCAGGACAGCTTGCTACTATCAGCTTTTCAAAAAAGATCACTGCAGACAGTTTTACCAAGAGGTCCAAATTTCCCATGACCAAATGGGCAGGAGACTTTTCTGAGAAGCAATTTGTTGCAAGTGTGAAAAGGATGTCAAAGATCTTGTCCTGCTGGGAAATCCTTAGAAAAACAGACAAAGGCTGTAGGGTATAATTTGTTCTGTGACTCATCTACTTGCTTATTGTCATTGCAGGAAAGTGAGTTTGTAGGAGCTATGTGAAGCATAGGCTTGGGAGGCCGTGAGCATTTGTTACTGGGGATGGAGTTGGATGCAGGAGAAAGAAATACACGCGAGAATGAGAACAATGTTGTTGTCAGCAAGGCTATAGAGGCTGAGCTGTTCATACTGGACTCATTATGTCTTCATAGCCTTTTGCAAAACATGTTTTTTATGACTAATCCCACACAAGTACCATATATTTCAGTCGTTCCTTTTGAGTAACTACTTTAACCTTATGTATAGCTCTGCATGGCTATGCTTCAGTGTATTTGTGCCAAATGCCAAGGCAAGTTGAATGATGATCATGTCTATTGATTTACTTTTTTTGGTAGAATTGTAAGAAGCTTTGCTACCCTGTTAGTGAACAAAGACTCATGCAAACTTTTATTTGGAGACACCTAGATTTGTAGGAGTTATAGGAAAGAGTAAGATTACATGCCAAAATAAATCGTATCCACTGTTCTGCCAAACTGGCAAAGCATGAGAACTTGACTGGGTTATTAGAAGGCCTTTGTAGTGGTAGGAGAAGTCTTCACAGCAGCCTGAAGGTTGATGAGGCATCTGCTTATTAGGACAAATATTTTGGGATATCCTCTACTGAGGCAGCTGAGTCTCTTGCACCTGCAAGTTTTATTACTTCGGCTGCAGAAGATAGCAGGTAGCATTTGGAAGCCTGACAACATAATGCAAAAATAAAGATTTAAGTTAGCAAATTGGTCCACCTTGAAAATCATTTGGACTCCTCAGTAGTTTTATTTCGCTTTGACTGGCTTTCTTAAAATGTGTGTCTGTAAAGAGGCATGAGGAAATTGGTTTTAACAACTAGAGAAAATAAATGTTAGAAAATTCACCCGCTAGAAGTATAAAATATGTAGTCTTCCCTGCAGGAAGATTCAAGAGCTGCCTTAATAGAGAGTAGATGTATAATGGTAAATGGCCCGTTTTATTTCTCTACTATGGAGTGCTCTTGGGAGAACTATTCCCTATGTCCCTGTTGCTTTAAGTTTAATTGTGCTATACATATTAGGTCTTAAGGTTTTATGTAGCGTGACTATTGTACATCTAAGTTCTACAAGGGAGTGATTGAATGTAACATTTCCTAGAAGCTACGGTAAAGCAAAGCAAGCTTTAAAGTGTGTAACTGAAACAATTTTCATTTTGTGGTTTGAATTTTTGGCCTACTTCATTGCTGGCATTGTTTTTAAATGAATACCTGTAGTTATATTTCACAAAGTATTACAGTATGGTGATGAAAACACTGTTTTCCCAGCTAGCTAGCAAATGCACTTAGAGGCTACTGTACTTTGCATTTCATTGAAGTAGTTTGTTCATTTATTTAAAGATGTCTTCAAAAAGAAAAGATATTCAGATAAACTAACTTTGAGTGTTATAGTGGTTCTGTATACTGAAGGAGACTGGAAAACCAGTCAATGAGTTAACCATATGGTTAACATGAACTTCAATGCAAATATGTTTAAATAGCTAAATCCCTAGTGTTCATCCCAGCCTGCATCAGGACAGTGACATAAGGGAAAACACCATAGTAATTAGTCTTAACCGCGTGTAGGTAAAATAATGTCAGGGTAACTATGGTGTGGGTTAAATTTCTAGACACCAAAAACTGTTTGACCTACCTAGGACTTAGCACCACATAGGTAATGCCTCGAGGTTTATCCATCACTTGAATATACTTACATTCAGCAGCCCTTGTAAGAGGAAAAAAAGCCCAAAATTGTCAAAGAGTATTTAGCTGGGGAAGGGAAAACTAAAACTGAGGTAAACATTTAAAAATAGAGGCAGATAAATTGTGAGGTTGTTCCGCTTGAGGTATCTATCAAATCAACCTTTGTGGGGAAGGTTGGAGAAAAAGCAAATACTGAAAAACCCAAATAAAGGACACAGAAGTCAAAATGTGTACTCTTTGATATTGGAAGTAAAAATGGGGGAGCTATGTGTATAATGGGGGGAGGGGAGAAAATTTTAAATGCAAATAAAATAATTTGTTAAAAGTGGAAGTTAAGTACTGTTCTACCTGTGTAAGGGCTGACTCATAATGGTTCAGTAAAAAAATAGTCAGGTAGGAAAAGCAGTGGTAGAGAACTTAAAGGAGGTGGAATTCTTCAAGGACTTCCTGGGATATGTTAAATAAGACTTGCTTGTCAGAGCTTTTCTTGACAAGAAACAGATAAATTGAGGTTGAAGAGATCAAAGGTACCCTTCTCAAGTTAGCAGGGGCCACCGAGCTGTGGGGAGTGTGGCTGACAGGCTCGAGGGCAGGAGCTAGATGACCAACAAGAACATTTGCAACCAGCGTGGTGTGGGATTGAAGGACAGGACAGAGCTGAGGGAGCAGCGTCTGCTTTTAGTTTGGCAACGGCCTAAGAGCAAGCTTGCGTACATCAGAGAAGGCTGAGAAGCCAGCGCAAGGTTGTCTGCAAGAAACAGTGGTCCTAAATTGAACAGAAGGTGTTTCTGGTGGTGAGGATAACTAAGCACTAGAACAAGCTGCCCATGTGGTTGTGGAATCTGCCCTTGGAGGTCTCGGGAACCAACTGGACAAAGCCCTAACTGACTTGGTCTGAAATCAGCATTGACCCTGCTTTGAGCAGGTGGCTGCACCAGATGACCTTCCAAGCTCTTTTTCAACCTGAGTGATCCAGTGGTTCAAAGGAATGGGATGAATTGTCTCAAACTGAAGAGCCGGTAGAAGGCATTTTTCAACTGAGTATTTAAAAGGGCGCTAACAGATTGCTCTCACTAGCCAAAAAACACTAAAGGTCAAATATAGAGTAGTTGAATAACCGTGACACGAGATCTGTTGCTTCAGTTGTCCATAGTATCAATGACTTAGAAAGGTGCAAAGCTGGTTATTTGGTTTTGCTGGGTTTTTTTGTTGTGGGGCTTTTTAGAAGCTCTAGGGTTCTGCACAAAAATGTCCATAGGATCAACGACTTAGGTGCAAAACTGGTTATTTGGTTTTGCTGGTTTGTTTGTTGTGGGGGTTTTTAGAAGCTCTAGGGTTCTGCACAAAAATTTAAAGAATGTAGTCGGTAATCTGTTAGGAAACGTGGTCAAGACGTGGGATAAATAAACCTATAGACAGATATCATCTTTCTGTAGATGAAAGTAATGTCTCGCAAATCTATTGGATTATAGACTGAGTTTATGGGGCTGCTTAATATAGTCCACTTAAATTTCCAAAAGGCTGTCAGAAGGTACCTATTACAAAAACAAAGCTGCCTTTGAGCAAAGGAGGGGTGGGTATCCGTATGAGAGTTAAGTGCTTTAAAGGTCACGAACAAAGGGTGGGAACAAATGGTCAGTTCTCAGAATAAAGATTACTGGTGCAGTGCAGGTAAGTGTGCATAGGGTTTAATGCATTCACAGATGATTTCAAGAAAGGGTTCTAAAGTAAACTGACAAAATTGTCGATACTGAGTTATTCAGGCAGTTGAAACAAAAGCTGACTATGAAGAGTTGTAGGAGCATCTCAGCTACTCAGTGGCTGGGCAATAAAATAACAGATAAAACTGAATGTCAATGAATGCAAAGTAATGCACAAGAAGGAAAACAACCCAAACTGTACATACATGACAATGGGTTCTCAAATAGATACTATGACTCAGGAAAGGGACCTTGGAGTAATTGTAAAAATACCATGAAAACATCAGCTATGTAGTCAAAATCGCAAGCAAATTAATAGAGAACAAATCATTATGCAAATCCTTGGCATACCTGCATCTTAGTGTTGTCCTACACATTTCAAATAAATATAGTAGAACTACAAAAGGTATGAAGAAGGATGAGAGGAGTGATTTAAGTGCCGAACACCCTGAATACAAGGACTGATTAAATAGAATGGGACACTTCAGCCTAGAAAGTAGGTGATTGAGTTATGATAAAGTCGTATGAAACAGCAAGTCATGAAAAAAGGGACTAAGCAACAATTATTCACTGTTTCTTACTGTATGAGAACTAAAGGGCAGGAACAAAACACATGAAAGTTCTTCCCTGCATAGCACATTTTACGACAGCAAGCTCTGTAACTTAAAATGTGATGGGTGCTAAAAACTTTGAAGTCAGAAGTGATTAGGCAAACCTGTGGAAGAGAAGCAAGAACACAGAGGCTGGTTCAGCAGTTGCTCAGAGCACTAAGCAGGTAGGCAAGCAGGAGGGTAAGTTCAGTGTCGTTCGTAGGTTTGGTGCCGATATTTCCATTAGTATCTGCTAAGGGGTGCTGCCAGAAAGAGGAGATTGGGCTCACTGGACTTTTAACTCTAGTGCGGCTATTGTGAGTTTTTTCTTAATATCTTAGGTGTTTTATACTAAGAGGCTGGTCTTCCTGACACCCTGTGTAGCCAACAGAGAGGGTGGAAGATACTTTCTTCCAGAAGGCAGTTCGGAATGGCAACTGGCTTGAATTCCTTGGGCAATATGCTCACCTTCTTCGTGGAGGACCTTCAAGACTAGCACTCTGGATAAACTTTGTTAGGCAGATCGACTGCCGGACGAAAGAAACTGTCATGGTGAAAGTTACATTCCAAATTTTTGGTTGATCTGCTCTGGACATCAGATTCCCCAGTGCCTATCTTCTGTTCTGGTAGTAGAAACTCGGCTAGTTAAACATCCCATTGGATTTCTTGATAAAGAATTGTGTAAAATAGAAACTATGCAAGAATTGAAGTATCTAATCTGACTGTTATTACTATACATGGCGCAGCTCCCGTGTCTATTATGTTAATGCTTTGCGTGCAAGTTGTGTTGCTTAGAGATGGTTCTTATGGGCTCCTTGTGCTCAGTCACGATGCACCTCTGCAGAGCACCCTGCTTTGCTGCCTAATCAGATTTTATTTTCCTCCCTCTCTGTTACCCAGCGGCACAGGGTGGGGGCATGGCTGTTAGTACGAGTCCTCTCGCTGATGTGGTTTGTTACAGTGATGAAGATACAACTATTTTTTGGCGGTATTTAGTTTATTGGAAAATAAGCTTTCAGGCTGTTTGAGATGACTGATCATGGGCTTGGATTTAATGGTGATAGCTATAGCTAGAGTACAAATTTGAACAAAACGTACAACTTATGCTTTTGATGGTGAATTGGGGAAAGGCTCTTTGGCTGCAAAGTATTTCTTGTATCTAAAAAATTTTTGATAAAACAAATTGCCCAGTTTCACATTTTGGGGGGTGGGAGAGAAAGGAAGATAAACATATGCTTGGTTTTTGACATCATTTCTCTCATTGTTACTGTACATGTAATACTGATAAAAGTTGAAGTCTACTCCCAATAAAGCCAATAGAGAAACTGTCACATATTTCTCACAGACTGAGTTTTCAGTCCCTGGCTTTAGATGACTACTTTTTCTTTTGACCCGTTACTTTCCATTACGTGTTGATGATTGCTGTGATCAACCATACAGGCCTATGCCGAAAAAGCATTTTGACTTGCGTCTGGCACAGGTATTTTGCTCTGTATGTTGTCTAAGCATGTAGCATGTGCCCCACGAGCATGGTATCATTTTTTAATTCCTTTTCTCTTCCTTCTTGACAACATAGCCTAGTTTGCTCCCGTGAGGTCTCTAGAGGCACTGGTGACAAAATACTGAAATGACAGCTGAAACCAGATGTAGAAAGTTAGCTTGCAGAAAGATAAATTAACTTTGCTTTAAGTATTTTCTTAAATGTATTATTTAGCAATTGAATTGCGGTAGACTGTCTGAAAATGCAGCCTGATTTTCTGAGGTTCCCCTTCATTCTTTCCCTCTGCATCTGAGGATGTATGAGATATTGTCTTACAGTTCTCACGCTATATGTAAAAAGGCAATCACAAAAGCGCTGGTGTTTATTTTAACACATCTGTGTAGGTGTATTCATGTCGGTAACAGCATTTGTGTCTCTGAGTGGCCTTAGGCCTTTTGGAAGGTTTCCTGTGCATGACTGTTCCAGCAGAAAATGGAACTGCTAAGCTTGAAATTTAGGCATTGGGGAAGCCTTCTGCAGAGGAATAGCATCTTACATAGTCTTTAGTTTAAACAGATGATATGTATTATTTTTTCTTCAATATCTAGCGTTTTTGGTGCACAGGCTGGAGTTGCTTGAGTCATAGCCTGGAGTTATTCAGTGAAGCGGATAGAGCTTTGCAGGAAATTTCATTTCTTGTGCAAGGTGGAAGGGATCTTGTGAATTGCACAAAGGGATAAAAAGAGTACTTTTTTAATTTTTGGCTCAAGTGAGGTAAGTATTATATCTAAGCCTCACAGTTCCGTTATGGCAGTGGTCGTTCAAAACACACTTTTCCAAGTCTCTTCATTTTCTGAGTGCTCAGTTTGAGACAACCGAGGCTTGATCTTGAAAAATGTTGAACATGTGCAACATTTTGCATTCACAACAGAAACCGAGGTAATCGGGCTCTTTGCTCTGAGCATATAAAAAGGCTTTAAAAAACCTTAGCTTTTGGGAAACTCAGGTCCTTAGACTTTAAAAATTGGCAAACAAAATTAGCTGACACTTCTGAACATTTTGGCTTTTATCTTAAATATTCCATTTCCCTTGTGTAAAATAGTGATAAAAATATCCTCTTACTTCAAAAGGGTGTTGAGGGGGATCAGTTCATTAATGTTTTCAAAGAATTCAGATGCTGTAGTGAAAGCACCAAACAAAATCCCATAAGGAAATTAATAATTCTGTATTCATTGTAGGCTTTGGGTGATGGTAAGTCAATAAGACATAAGATTATATACTGCATGAAAAGGGTATTGAAAGGTTTTTTTTTTAGTATTCTTCCCTTCAATGAATGCCGTCTGCCCAAGGCACTCAGGAGCTGTGCACGGGGAAGGCATCTGCTCCGTAAGAAGTGGGCACTCGGAGACAAATTTGTGTTGCAGCCTTAAAAAGGTAATTCTGGTTGACCTTTACACATCTTCTTTGTATAAAATCGAGTTAATGCTATTAATGCATCTTGTCAAGCAATTGAAATAGAGATGTATCTGTTTAATGACCCACAGAGAGAATCCTGTTGATACCTTCTTAAGAGCAGCCCTATGCTTTTTTAACCTAACATGTTGCATTTTGGGTATCTGACGGAGAGCTTTACACAGCACAGCAACTGGGAGGAAAAAGAAAGTCAGAAAACAACATGGCAAACGCATTATAATTGCTATCGTGAATCCGAGGATCTTGTCAAATCAGCTAATCTGAGGATTTTGTGATTTGGAAACTAATTTGTTCCATGGAATAAAACAAAAAGCTGCTCAGAATTGTTCAAACTATTCAAAGCTTTGAGCTGTAACCATTTAAGCAGGAATGCCAGTTAACAGCTGAGCTGAAATCACAAAGGTGTTAACGATGGAAGGGGAAATCAGAAGGCTAATAGAAACCTAGAGGTGGATGAAACAAAATGACACAGTTTCTGTAACCTTATTCAACATCTCCTCTAAAGGTGTAAACTTGAGTAGTGAAAAATGGAAGAAGACATGAAAATGAATTAAAAATTATAGGTATTATCAATCCATGTGGCCAGCACATGTTCTGGTTGAAGGAGTGGAGCTGCAGGAGCTCGGTTTGGCACAAAGTAGAGGCAGGACAAGCAGGTGGGTGAACACAACCCTTAGTGGGAAGCATGGCGCATTGGAGCCAGTGGTGACAACTGTGCAGCAAGTTGAGTGTTGTTAAGAAAATATGTTGTTAAGTCAGATAAATGATATTTATGTCACAGTAACTGGCACTTCAAGGGACCTTCTGGAATATAGATAGGTAAAGAGAGAAGATGACAGTATAGGGACATATAATCAATCTCAAAAAAACCCCACAAAACAAAACAAAAAACCAAACCAAAACCCAAATCTAAACAAAACCAAAAAAAGGGTGTCATTAAAATGAAGATGTCAAAACAGTCATTCATATGCAAATTTAAGGTTAATTTCTTGAACTACTACTTTAGGTGATCTAGCCAAGTCAGGGTGCTCAAAACTGACTTGAGAACTTAGGAAACAGGCATTTACTGGGCACTTTGAGAGGTTCAAGTACTGCTGTGTGTTTGTGAAGACTGGGAGCCATCAGAAGAAGGAAGACTTGATGCTGGGTGGGTGATGCTATGTTGTGGGCAGAACAAATGGATTTTTCATCTGTAAGGCAGGTGCTAAGGAGTGTGAGGAATGATATTTGCATCTGCCAATTTCCAGTAATACAGATGTCAAAAAACAAAACCAAACAGAAAACCAAACGAAAAACAAAAGAAACCCTGAAACCAAGGGAAGTGTTTTGTTGTGGTGGTATTTATTTTTCATAGATTCAATCTTTTATTCTGTGAAGACAAAGTATGTGTTCTTCTCAATTGTACACTCCACAAGAAAAATAGCGGTACAATGCATCCCTGCCAAAATTCACCACCAATTGTAGTACTAAATGAGTAAAAAAGAAAGTCAAAGTGAGTTGTTAGTTTATATTCCTCATTGGGAGCTTAATTTTTTTATTTAAGTCAATTTTTACTAAACTATCTTACAAAAAGCCTAGCCAAAACAAAGCTCTTAACTCTTACTAAAGGAAGCCTTAAGCAGAAAAAAGAACATACTTCCCAGATGCTGCTCACTTTTGCAAAGAGAATTAGACCACATAAGACTCTGCCCCTACAGGCTCACACACAAGTAGTCCTTTTGCTCTTGTCATCATTACTAGAAGTGTTTTAGCGTGTCTTTTCCACACTACACAATATTAATTACCCAGAGACTTTTTTAGACAGGCTTTACTTAATTCATGTGAAGTGACATCAATTAACAAATAAACACGGAAACGTAATACCCAATAAATTCAATCAAGGTAATGAAATTGGTCGTGAACAATAACAATCAGAGAATGAAATTGTATTGTTTAAAACTACGTGCAGTAAATTAGTGGCGCTACTGCAAATCTTTAAGCATAACTTAAAGAGTAGATTTGGAACAGTGACAACCTGCTTCTGAAATTGCGGTGGGGGGTGGGGGGTGGGGGGGTGGAGCAGGGGTAAATATGTCATTCCTTGATTCAGTTACATCCACAAGGTAATGAAGCAAGAGATCAGAAGAGACCACCAGCCTACCACTGAATATTTTTTTTAACACATAATTTTTAAAAAGCTTGGGTGGTAAAACAAAGAAATAACACAAACAGTTGGATGGGGCTTCTGTGAAGAATGGAGGTGATAAACTGGCCAACTGTTCCTACAGCCGCACAGTGTACACTGACAGTAACAACGTTACTGCTGTTGACAGATACTACTCCGAGAAGGTGTTAATGCTTTCAGGCATATGCTAAGCTATTAACCCATGCTGCTTCCTTTTTATCCTTTAGAAATTCACAGCAAATTCTGATCTGTTATGGCAACAGAATCTGCTTTCTCCTTTAACTAGACTTTATTTTTTTAATTGAAAATATTAATTGTTACTGGGAGAAAACAGTTTAAATTCCTGGTTTTGCTTGATAAATCAAAGGCATACTCTCAAATCTTCATTTTGGTCTCCAGGAGGAAGCTTCTTCATGCAAGCAGACAGGAGTTCTCAGCTACTCTGCTGCTCTCTTGATTTTCTCCGTAGGCACGAGCTAACAAAGGTTAGTTAAGGCCACTGTGCAGCATTCTGCTCGCTGCCCTTGCAGCCTGTGTTGGACCATGAGCAATGCTGTATTCCGATCTCTCTTACGTCTAGACAGATATTCATAATGAAATAGATGTCTGGATAATGAAGTAGACTATCATGGTCCTAATGGGATTGAAGCCTACAGAGGCTGGAAAAAGAGCAACTTGCACTGTACCCTCCAGGGCTGCTGAGTTTCACAGGTAAGCTGAGCACGGGCCGTCAGGCGGGCTTCGCCTTATCAACTCACCTTCTCCCCACATGCTCAGCCCCGCTTGACCTGACTTGTACTCTCTCAAGTCTCGGCTTTGCAGAGGGCTGCACAAGCTTGTTGACTGAGATAATCAGGAGAAGCTTATACCACACTTAATCTTAACCAAATTCTCCATAACATAGGGGTTTTCAGAATCCAGTTTCAGTCCCTTAAATATTGTGTGCCAGCTGATCTTTTAATGAACAATGGAACATATATTTACTTGTGTATTTCTATGTTTCTTGCCGTGTAGAAATCCTTTCCAATTAAAGTAGGAGTAACTGTAGTTCCCAAAGGCTATTGTCTTAAGTTTCAAGAGTTTCTTGAAATAGTAAATCAGATTGGGAAAATAGTAAATCAGTTTGGCTAGTGCTCGTGAGTACTAGCAGTGGCAAGAAGCAGGGGGGAGAGCATGGTCATAGGCAATTGCTTTTGGTTCTTAACAAAGTTGGACAGCTAAAGAGTGTCACTAGTGTCAGAAACAACCTACAAGGTGTCTGCTGCCTTTGAGCTTCTCGTAGTCAGAGTATGACAAAATCGCTGCACAACAGAACTGCAGTGAGACAGCAGAAGTCACTGGCTTTCACACTCATTCTCGTTAAATGATTAATTTGTAATTTGTATTTTAAGAGAAACTGAAAGCTTTAGGAGTTTGGAAATTTTAAAAATAAATAATGGAAACTTTGGGTGTTTCCCTAGTGGTTTTTTTAGGATGTAGCATCAGGGAACCTGATTCATTGGGTCTTCTTGAGCAGAGCCCAGATGCACGGTGCTCCTGACCCTGCCTGCGCTGAGCAGAACCTCCAAGTCAACAGACTTCCCAGTAACTCCGCAAAGTTAAATAATGTTCGTAGGTCGCTCATGTTTAAACTTTCACTGCTCAGTGTTCCCCAAGTAGCTACTCTGTATGAGTGTAGAAAACTTACAAATGTATTCAGCAAGCATACATTATGCATTTTCCCTTGTAACTGATGACCTTTCATAACATACCTGTGTGTTGGGCATTCATCAGTTGTAATGTGATCTATAACTCATGTAAATGTATCTCTACAAAACCCATTAAATAATATATGGACTCGTTGAAAAAAGTACAACAGAAGGAGGAGATACGAATTAATGGCCGCCTTTTCCTTCTTTTTTTACCAAGGTAAAATTCTAATTTGTCAATATTTCTAATATTCATTTATAAAATTATTTTTTAAATTAAAATATGTTTTAATATTAACTTGCCCAAAAGTAAATTTTCAACACATTGGAGTTTATAAAAATATTTTAAAATATTCACAAATATAGCTATAGCCCTACAAAAATGTAAAATTAGGGCAATAACAGAAAGGAGAAATTTCAGATGCTTTGAATTTAAATAGGTTTTCAGAAATTACTGTTTGGGTTCTTTAGATGAGTCCACAATGTATGCATATAGAAGAGCATGCATTGTGCATTGCCTGCAGCATTTACCATAAACATCTACATAAAGACAGGAACCTTTTTGAAATCTTCAGCTTTACTAATAGCATTTCAGTCAATAGAACTGTTTACATTGGCTGAAATAGCCACTATATTTAATAGGGCGATACAGCGATGTGATTTTTCTGATAAGAAATATCACTAAAAAAACACAACAAAATGATATTTACATTTTGGTCTACCTTTAGAGGCAAGAAACTATTTCATTTTGGACATGTAGGTAAGAATAGCATGCATTGAGCTTTAGGAAAAAATAGAGCAGTGAAACTTAGGTATTTGTATTAACAGTGATTTAGTCCTTTACTCCAAGCTGTCCTGCTCTTTGGTGTGCATATAGAATAACAGTGATGGGCTTTTATGATCTGCTTTTTTCTAAAACTGTACATATATTGTTAGAGTATATTTGTAAAATAAACTGACTTACATGGGTTTAGGCTTTAGCAATGTATAATTAGTTTGAAGATATCACACACATGTAAAATTATATGCTAACATTCCTGCCAGAAAATTAATTCATTAACACTTGTTCAAAGCAGGAATTAATTTAGTTCGTTTTGTGGAGAATAAAAGAACCTTGAATAGAATCTGTAAGTTAAAACTTCTATTTCTTTTTAAATTCAGAACCAGTCTTTTCAATGCAGAACAGAAAGACAAGGATAAGGTAAGCAGGAAGCATAAACTATGGAAGAAGAAAAATATTAACTGCTGCATAGTGGTACAGGTGAAAACCATGGCAAAACGAACCGATGTAAGTTCAGCTCTAGCGGGACTGATGTTTCCAGCTGCCATAATGGTAAAAGTTGTTGCCTGCGTTAACAGTTTTTGTACATCTACAATGGGGTGTGCAGGCTTACTTCTTGTAAATTAACTGTATTTAATAGCATTGATTTAATGGTGACATAATGGTTCGTTCTACTCTACAGAAACTTCTATGGCCATATTTGTCTCATTATTTTAACTAGAGAAAACAATGTCCAGACTCAGCGGGGGCAGTTACTTTAATTGTGCAGAATAGCTGCAGTGAGCAGGGTTAAAGGGAACATGGAAAAAACTTTTGCAAGTGTGACACGGTTTTGTTTACCTCCTGGATTTCTTTTGATGAAAGTATTTCTCATAGTCATTAAGCAAGGCATTCATAGAACTGAGAGTAAAACCAGGTATCTCTTTCAAAATAATCTTCTTACATGTTCAAATCTAATTTTTCATTAGCACTGCAATTTCTTTATTTGACCATAATGAAAAAAAACATTTTTTTTAAAAAAGATAATTTTTTGATGAAGTTAGCTTTTCAATGAAGACTACTTAACCTCTGCTGTGTCGTCTTGTCTGGTACTGGGAAGTATTTTAAAGGGTGCCCCAGTTTGCTAATCTTCAGTCCATATATGGACACAGTTTATCAGGAATTTTAACGTGAGTCTGCTGGATCTTTCCCCTTAGGAGAGAAAAAAGGGCTCATTTCTTGATTTCCTAGCTGCTAGTCTGGGAACCTTACAGCATGCTGGTATGCATGTAAATGGCTGATACTGTGTAAGTACACTGCTTCGGTCTGGTCTAATAGCGCTCCTTGCCTACTCTAATCAGAGTATTTGATAGTCATCAATAAATACTCGGTAGCGTGTCAATAAAATTGACACCTTCTTGTATCTGTACTCTAATAAATCTTACAGATAAACCCTAACTTTTAACAGGGTATTGGGTCAGCCCCAGTTACTTTTAACTTGGGGGTGAGATTGCAGAACGAATTTAAGAATAAAAAGGGATTTTATAATAGCTACTGTTTGCAGCTGGGAGATGGGTAGTTGATGCAGTTGTGTGTAGGATAACAGCGTTTCTTCCTGTCTGAGGGATGCAGCACATGCACTTCTTCCCCAGTAACTGCACTTTGTAGAAATCAGTGTATCACAGACAGCTATAACGTGCGAACTACAGTGGTTATGCGAATGTTGCTATTTTGGATCTTACTAAGAATCAAGTTTTTAAGTTCCAGATTTTTAAATGATCGAATGATTCAGTCTCTTTGATCAGTGGATGGGGCAGCAGCCGAGAACTTGCCTGATGGGATTTCTGTTTCTGGCTCCGTTATTGGACTGTGTGATTTAGGGATAAATAACATGACTTTGTTTTACCATATCTTCCTTAATGACCCCCTCCTTATGAGTTGGGAGACGGGGGGGGGGGGGGGGGGGGGGGGGGGAGTTGATTTTTTTTGAAAGGAAGAGAGAGAGCATTGTCTGCCTCTTTCTGAGGCTGAAATGTTCTAAGCAAGCCCCAAAGTATATTACCTGCTATAAACTTCTTACTAAAATGAAATAATAAATACTTTCTGCTCCCCTCATGTGGAGCCCTTATTAATGTAAATAAAATGACATATACATACATGTGATTTCTGGAGGTGAAACATGCCCTGCTGAAGCTAATGAAGATCCATAGAAGACTGGACATTTAATGTAACAATTATGCATTTTTGTAATTTATTTAGTAAAAAAAAGGAGTGGAAGTATTCTTCTTGTGCTTTTATTTCTATTTAGAGATCTCTTGTCCATTTGACAGAAGCTGTACCACCACAAGGTGCTGTTACTCCCTTACTGATGTCTCCCTGCAGCTACATTATGGCCTGTGCAAGACACCTGCATCAGTGCCTACCAGTCACCTGTCTCCCAGCAGCAGGAAAGGTTCCATAGGAAAGAAGCTCTCTAGAAATGGCCAAATATATGTAGGGTTTGCTATTACTTTCTATAAGGTCAGGGTGGGAAAGTGCCTGGGGTATATTAGGGGAAAACATACCCAATAGAAACTGAAATGTTCAGCAGGGATTCCTGCGGTTTCAAAAGCGGTGAGGAATCCCAGCAGGAAGAAATGTCTTTCTAGACAATGAGTTTGTTCTGTCCTTTGCATTGTCATCTCTTTACTTGTACTCAACCTTAGGATACGTTCCAGAATAGTGGATGTATAAATCTGGTGTCTTAAACAATCTCTTATCTATAAACAGTGCCAACTGTAGTGGACAGATACCTGAACTAGCTTTAAATAAACTATACTGGCCATCTTTGAAATTTGGTGCTCATCAGAATTCCATTTAATTAGCTGTTACAGGTTTGTTTGTTTGTTTGTTTTTTTTTACTTGGGCTGATATTTTACATAACTATTAATTGCCCGTATTGCTTTTCAGAATAAAAGTAAAAATTAGTGCATCTTTCAGTTGACAATTAGGAGACAAAAATGAGAAACACCTGAGCTGAGGAAAACTGCTCTTGTCTTCTTACGATGCTTTTTAAATGCTGGGGAAGGTATACTTAGCTCTGGCTTAGAACATGCGATAAAAATTCAGTATTTCTAACCTGTGTAAGATAGGTAAGACAGGCCTCCTTACCCTCAAATATATCCTGCATCTAAGATGTGTAAAACCCAAGTCTTTGTCTCAAGCAGTATGTGCAGAAGCATATTGCAGGTGAACCTTCGTTTCCAGTATCCCAGTTAATAATTAACGAGCTTGCTGAAGTGCTAATCCAGTGTATTGCATGTTTACTGTTAACTTAGATTCAGCAGCCAAATAAAGACTCGTTCTTCGCTCAGAGGAAGGTGCCTCAGCTCCCTCATTTGGAGGCTGTTTTCCAAATGCTGGGATGTTCGTTTTATCTGTTATAATTCAATGGCCAAAGGAAGGGCAGTTGCAGCATTTGAAGTTCATTGCTTGTCAGTAGAATGGCCATCAAATTAAAGCAAACTCATGTGTGCTGATTGAAACTGTGCACAAGTAATTAACATAGTCTATCAAACAGAGAAAAAAAAAATGCATGATGATTAGTAAAATAAATCCGTTGTGGCTTTTGATTACTGTACGCATTCTTACTAAAATTTAATCGATGCAAACCAGCCTAGTTAGCATTCCTATCAATAAGTGGCATCTTCTGTTAAGCATTTATTTACTTGTTTTCTTTGTGTGAGATGATGGTGTTCTGTAATAGACACAACTAAAGATGTATTAATTTGATTCATTTTGTATTTTGTTGTTGTTAATGTTTTTGTTGTTGTTATTATTATTTTGTGGTTGGAATTCTTAGATTGGCCATGTGCTATTGAAGAAATAACTGCTACTTTACTGGAACCTGACTTTCCATAAGTCCTGAGGACACACATTTCTCGCTGCCTCAGGAAGAGTGCAGGTGGTCACTGCTGGTCTGGGTGATGCCTGCCACATGTCATTATTCAAACTTCCTCACAAGTTCAGGTTTTTAAGGTCATGTGAGAGACTTATCAGGTCACTATTTATACCTGCGTATATGGCCATAATTATGTAAGTAGGCATCAACAATTTCAGTGTCTTTTCAGTATAATTATGTCTTAGAGTAGAAATCTGATCCTTCCACAAGTCACTACTTGGTGGTGTTAGATGACGTAGTATTACGACTAAACGGTGGCAATGATATGATATATGCAAAAAGGGCTTTCTGGTCTTTAGCTAACATCCTTCAGTGACTCGGTGGCCACCAGACTTGCCCCTTCGTCCCTTGCCAGGATAGTTATTATTGACCAATTCTGCTGTTATTCAGAGAAGGAAGAGAATGAAAAGAAAACTCGTGATTGCTGTGTTGGCAGACATCTGCGTGGCTATCAGTCTGAACTTATACCTCGACTAAAATCCATCTGCTTTTATAGTGATTGCAAGTGACTTTTCTAATGCTTCATCTATAAACAGGAATTCTGGCTTGTGGGGCCATTCTTTACAGAAAGCTATAAGGATGGGAGAGAGGCAATTTATTTCCACCAAGGACCTAAATAGCTAGACTTCTGGGGACAGCTTTCGGATGTCTGAGATAGAGCAAGACTTAGCGGGTTTTATTCTGCACAGAAAGCTTCCCTCTGGCTTGGTTTTTTGAGTGGTGGAGTTTTTGGTGTGGTTTTTCTGTTTCGTTTGGGGTTTTTTGACAGGAAAAATGGTGTGCCTGTAGGTTTTGAGGGCTTTTCACTTGGATTGAAAATATTTTTGTCTCTCCCAGTTTGAAACTGCTTTGGACCTCAAAGCTTTCCCCCAGAGAATGAGCAAGATCAGCATGTAAGGCAGGGATGTATTATTTCTCTTTTAAAGATGGGAAAACTGATGCGCAGTGAGAAGCTAAAGTATCAGACGCCTCGACTAAAATCTCAAAGTGGATCTCACAACACCCAAGATACAACTGAAATATTTCATGTTGAAAACACAAAACCTTGTTTCTAACACCCCATCGGGTTTTTTTTGCTCTTTCCTAGTGCTCTGGCATGGATAATGAAAGCATGCTCCTTGAGGATGAGGGCTGCGTGTACCAGCTTGCTAGAATGAATGAAGACTGAGTTTATATATATGTCTGTGGGAGTTAATATCACTCAGAAATCCAAGCTTTTGCCTTAATTTGCAAATATACCTGTTCTGCAAAACCAGTATTCTGAGAGCAACTGTGGATGCCTAGGTGCTGTTCAGACCTTTTAAAGTTTGCTTTTTGTTAATTCATATTGAAAAATAATTGGTCAGATTCAGGTTAGTGGATTTAGTTTCAGTCTCATCAAATGACAGGTATTAGTTGCTAGTTACAACACCTTAGCATCTGATACTTTCGAGGTGGCTAAAGAGGCACTATCTCATTTCTTTTAGGATTAGTATTCAGCAGCAAATTTACTTTCTCTTTTAATGCAGACAAGGTGAAGCTGTACTAATCAGCAACACTTAATAAGATACTAGAGCCAAGACTGAATGTTTAGAAAGCGATGGGCCAAATAATACTTAAATAATGTTAATGTGAATATTTTGCACACTGAATCTCTCAGATAAACACTGGGTGATTACTCTTCCCCAGCACAGACACCCTAGCCTGTGAAGACCAGTTTTGCAGTGCTGATGGACTGGATTTCTGCTGGTGTTGGACCAGTGTCTGATGGTACTTACTACATGCTTGGTTGGCTTCAGGAAAAGTGTTGTCTGGATGGCCTAAGAGAAGATCTCTATTCCTAATTTTCACGAAGCGCAGGTGCTTTTGGCCATGTTATCCTTATTCTCCTGAAAAAAGCATCGCCAGGGTGGGTAGCCTTGATTTGATGGGTGTGTTGCAGGGGGAAGTGTGGGCTTCTGTGCAGCTTGGAAGCACAGACAGGTCCTGTCCCTGCAGATTGGCAGAGCCCGCACACAGATGAGAGAAAGAACCAGTGATTTCAGTGTTGACACTAACGCCTGTGCGGGGATGTGCTTTAAAAATGCATTTGTCATCTTTTCATGGTGACATACGTGACTTCGTGGCAAGGATTTTGCTTTCGGCACTGATCCATAATAGCAGAGCATCACTGTGTAGGAGTCAGATGGTAAAGCAATTCTTTACAAAAGCAGAGGACAGAAATACTTCTCAACATTAAAGTCTTTCTTTACATGAGATGTTCAGTTCATGAAATACTTTCAGGTGACCTATAACCTGTCCGTCTGCTTCACACTCTGCAAATGCCCTTCCTCCCCCCGCTCCGCCTCCCATTTCTGAGCTCAGATGAGTCTGTAATCGGAGCTTGGAGTCACCAGGACACCAGTGTTTCCAGGCTGTGTTGACCTTGGCAGTGGGTGGAAGCTGCATGGTTGGTCGTGCGATAGCTTTGCTTACCAGCTTTCAGATGTCACCCTCATCCAGCATGTCAAAAATGAGCAGAGATCCCCATTATTGGGAAGAGGTTCTGGATATCTATACAACGGCAGGCACGTCTACTTCTGGGTGTACTGTTTCAAAACAGCAAATTCATTTTTTTCACTTGAGCTGCTGTTGGGCATGGTGCAGCTTGGTGATAGGAGTGCTCCACTTGCCCCCGTGGTCCTTTTCCTTTGCACCATTTCTTGACACAATAAATCTGTCAGACAGGAGGTATGTGTTTGTATTGCACCTGCTGCTATCCTTGCTGGACCGATGCTGTGACGGCGTGCCACTGTATGAACGTAGCTGTATGCTGCAATTTTGCTGCCATTGGACCATGTGCCGTGGTTTGCTTTATTCCGTTGATATTCTGTAATTATGAAAATCTGTCTCTGCAAGCATCTTTCTGGCTGTCTCCTAGAGCACGTACATTGTGGATGAGTCTGAAAGGACACTAAGGTGAGGTGGGCCTCAGGTTAGGTGCTGCTAATGCCCTCTTTCAGGTTCAGGTCTTGAATTCCTCAAATTTTATGGGTTTTTTTCCCTGTAGGTTGAACTTCGTAAGTAATGAGAGAACCCAATCTGGTAAACTAGTAATTGAACAAGTTACGACATGAAAGAAGCAGTACAGCACAAGAGGTTCCTTCTGCTGCTCCATTGTTAGGTGATAGTTTAGAGCAAATTGCCCATATGCAAATGTGTGTCAGAGTGGCCTTGTGCTGTTGGAAGTGCCGTAAAAGGCTGTTTGGATGGTCTGGGCCATGATTTGACATGCGCCCAGTACCCTCGGGCACTAAATAACTGGTTTGCAAAAT
Source organism: Falco peregrinus (assembly GCF_023634155.1). Classification (NCBI taxonomy): domain Eukaryota; kingdom Metazoa; phylum Chordata; class Aves; order Falconiformes; family Falconidae; genus Falco; species Falco peregrinus. Next base: position 14,784,853 of record NC_073729.1, read on the forward strand.
ATTTCATCCTCTGATGAATCCCTAAACCCGTGATATGGGAAATGAGGGAATATGACTGCACTAACACTAATTCTAGGAAAATGTAGCGTGTCTCGGCAAGTCCTGTGTATGCAGAGGAAAAGGTCTATGTGTGAGCAGAACTAAGGCTGTTGGGAGTAAAGAGTATGTGACCAAAGAGAAAAGAAACAGTTGTGGATGCATGCCTTCAACAGTGCCAATGAAATCTCTCTGGAAATAGAGGAAAAGGATGTGGTTTGATTAAAATAGCTTACTCATGCCACTTCAGAGGTGTGATGCTGTAGCTGTAGATCAGATGGCAGTGGGAACATAATTGCATACAGATGCAGGGGCTCAGTATGTACATATACGCACATATGTCTGCGTGCATGTAAAGAGGAGTGTAAATAAAAGACATGAACTGAAATGATTGGTGGTCTTAAGTAATTTATCAGAAGTGCAAGTAAATGCTGTGTTTTACATAGAATATTCACTTTAAGAAACACCTGTAGTTGATGATTATAGACAGAGGAGTTGTAGATAAGCACTGCTATGTATCTGTTACTTGATTTTATAAGTTTGATGTTCTCTTAGTGAGAAACTTCCATAGCTTATTACCTGGCATGGGATAAATTTTTGTTCCTCAGCCGTAGGGGAGTGTGGCTGCATGTTGGCTGCCTTTGAAACATGACTGACTCTTGTTTATCAGGAGCTGTGGTCTTACTCTGGCTTTCTGCCTAACGTGTGCCTGGTGGAGCTTGAAGCCACAGTCAGGATTGTTTTGTCTGCTGCACAATAGGCAGGCGCTGGCACACTCTGGAAATTGTCTGCAGGGTGTCCCCACTCGATGCCGCGCTTGGGATGTCTGCATCCTCTCCATCTCAAGCGGCTGGGATTTCCACAGACCCATGTACTTCAGGTTTCTGTCGCCTTGCACAGCAGGTACAGGCTCCAAGCACTCCCATCTTACTCCTGACATGGGCACTAGTAAGTAGGAGGAAGTGCCTTAGTGCAGGCACGTATGTGCAGTAACAGTTCTGCTCCATGAAATGAGTAAAGGCTATGGCTTTCTCACCTTACCCCCAGCACAGCATGTTCCTTTACCTGAGCGTGTGGGGGATGTAATGGTACATCCATGAAGGCCAATCAAAGATGAGCACAAACTCATTTTTAACAGGTGCTTCATTTAGTTTTTAGGTGCCTCATGCAAATTATTTGGCTCAGCATCTTACAGCTCGCTCCTTTCCAGTTTAATGTACCCTAACTGAATTTAAGTAAGGCATCATCGTGATAACATCATCACAGCATGGCTTGAGTTCCAATTTGGCAAGTCTGAAGAAAGCAGCTCAACACAAAGTCCCATCCTAGGAGAAATTAGACTCCAAGTTAAATGTGTTTCAAAGGAAAATCATTCTCAGCCTTGGACCCTGCAGGATCTTAATTTACACTGTAATCCCAGAGTTCAAATTTCTCAGAAATATGGTGAATGTTTGAAACCTAAATGTAAGCTAAGAAGCAAAAGATGAACCCAAGTGCTCAGACTCTTAAGAACTTCGTAACTTCAGCATTTGCTTTTTCTAGCTTTGTGTTATGTTTTGTTTTTGGTTTTTTTTTCTTTTTTTCAAATGAATACTTGAAGTAATGGAGCCTGTTTTATAAGTATCAGAGTATCAAAAAAGGGTAAAGTGTTAAAGCACTATAAGATAATTTTCGTCGCCTAGAAGAATAAGTAAATTTTAAGACCAAAGGATTTTGCTGCAATTAAAACACTTGAAGCTTTGGTGCTTGTTAGCTTTGCTGTAGTCACAAAAACATGGACTTCTCTACAAGTGTGAAAGATTATTTTTTTTCCTCCCACCATAACATTTTTGAAAACCTCTGTGAGGAAGAACTATTAGGCACAACAAGCATACTCTGAGCATTAAACAAAAAGCACTAAATAAACATTCAGAAAATAATTTAATGGCAAAACGTCATCATGGATTTGCAGGCACCTTTACGAGTTTAAGTACTGTGTTTATTCATTTTGGCAAATTAGTATGTGCTGGACAGAAGCTACAGCTGTGCAGTTTGCTGTTTCAGGTGCATGCATTTCTCAGGGAGAAGGCAACCCAATATATCCTGGTCTGGCATTGTGAATGGGTGGGTATTTGTAGACATAAAACAAAAGGCATAAAGCTAATATCTTCCAACTGCTACCTGTTCCTAATAAGCACCAGGCATTTTGTGCTCTTACAGAACCTGCTACAAGGATTTTAAAAGATTGACAAGTATTATTGCATAAAGCTGCTTATACTCACTCTGGGTTAGAGTGGTGGTATCAGAGTTGCATCCTGCACTAGTCTCCAGTAAACAATAGAGCATTACCTATTATCACATTACTGCATCAGTTTGTATTCTGGAAGTCTCCAGTTACTTAACGGTAGACTCCCTTAAATTATTTATTGTTATTACATATATTTTCTATGATCGTAGTGCCTAGGAGCTTTAAACATGTAATGGGACCCAAAACCAGTATAAATATGCAATGGAGAGAAAACCCCTGCCCCAAAATGCTTGCAAGGTGAGACAACATGTTATATATTTTATATATATATGAATATATATACAAGAAACAATACAATACTGGCCAGCTTAGCAGGCAGGGGTTGAACAGATCAGTATCCTACATTCTGTATTTGTAGACATGAAAAATAATATATCTAGTGGTAGGTGGCAGCAGATATATCTTCAGTGAATGAAAGCTGATAGGCAAATAGAGGGTCCTCAGCAGTGGAAGCGAGTAGTTTAGGTTTGATGCAATGGTGGGAGCGTAAGAGGAGTAGCCAGAACAACCATTGCAAAGGTGAAGCACCACGAGCAGACAGGTCAGAAAAATTATCTTGGTAGAGCATTCAGGGTAGAGATCAGTAGGGCAAGGCTGCGTTGGTCAGGGTAGGATGCTGCAATATTTAAGATAAGAGTTTGCATAAAAGCTCTCTGGCTGTGTGAAGAAAGCTCCGATTTCAGGGGTCTTACACAAAAAGAAATGAGAGAGATTAGGACGTGATCTGGACGTGAAGTTAGAATGAGGCTGCCTCTCCCTGGTTAGGCTGGAAGCATTAACTTTTTTATTTTATGAGTTAGTTTTTTTGTTTAGCAGCCTCAGGCTGAAAAAGCATGACTCCACAGTCTTAACATCTGCCAGCTGGATTGACAAGAGTCAGTTTTATGGCAAACTTGAGAATACTTTAGACAAAAGTTTCAAATGAGGCGTCAGAATCAAGGAACTCCATAAGGGTATCAGTTACAGTATTTTTTTCTTGTTTGTTTGTTTTAAGTTCTGGCACTCAAGATTTCAGTGAGAGTCGAAAAACATTACTAAATTGTGCAGCAAATAAGAAAGGAATTAGGTGAACTGGGTGATTACTACTTGATAAAACTCTTGAATTTTTAAGTGACTTCTGTCATTCCTTTTCTGTCGGATTAGAGATTTCTGAATGCCTGAGACTAGCATTGTACCACATTGAGCTTATTTTTTTATGTAGCCCTGTTAGTTGCATTTCTGATGATAATGTACCTTGTGGTGATGCCACAGTTCTTGGTTTTACACAGTTCAGCATACCAGTATCAGTATTTCTAACCAAGCGTTTCACCATTGCTTTGCACTACTTGTAGAAAAAAAATCCCAAGGGAATGTTTGGCATCTTCATGGCTGTGCTAGATGGCTATAATTGTAGTAGGAACATTTCCTGTCTTTATACTTATTGAGTGCAGGCTCTTTACGTTGGTAAATATAGCATTTTTGCTACTTTACATCTGAAGAAATGGGTTTACTGGAAGTCTGGGCACCTTAATGTCTAAGGAAAAACCAAGCTGTAAATGACTTGATCTCACACTGAACTGACAAAAAAACCCAGAAATAAAGCCAAAGTTTTTCCAGAGCTAGCCTTATGCAAAACTCATGTCTTTGTGTGTGTGCTTGCATCTGGTTACGAATAGCTGATTCAATTTCCAGAATTAAAAAAACAGGAATGGTTACTACTAATACCTGCAGAAGCTATTTCCTTGTTTTCCATGTGGAGCATTGCCTTCACTTGGAGAAAAGCAGTGGGTTTTAACTTCAGGTAGACAACGTACTGACAATGAAACACGGTGGCACTTCCATGTGATTTACCAGGTCAAGTCAAAACTTCACAGCACAGCAAACTGCAGCCTGATGATTCACAGGGAAACTGAACTGCCTTGTCTCTGCCAGGTTTACTCAACTAACTCCAGTTAAGAGTTCACCTTTGCTGGATAGTGTAGATGTGGCTTGAGCTCTGTAAACTAACTTCTTGAGCTCTGGTAGCTGCTTGTGGCTATTTGGTGCCTTCAGAGGTTACAGGTTTACGTCATTAAACATTAACCACTTTCATACACTTCACATCTCTTGCTCTAACCTTCTTCTAAACAAATTTAATACAACCTTAATCCAGTACCATTTCCATCTTGGATACTGCATTTCCATCTGACTCTGGCTTCAGCATGTGCTCCCTAACCTCTCATGACATAGGCTGAAATTGCAACTCCTGGGTGTAACTTTTAAATCACAGTGTTGAACAGCTTCACCGTTCTGCTTCTGGTGTGTGATGCCCTAGGGTGCTGGTAACTGTACGGGTCCTTCTGCTGTGCTGTCTTAACTGTGCGCTGTGCCAAAAGCTGTGCAAACACAACCTTCCGCTCTACAGCAACCCTACCTTGTGTCTTGAAAAGATCCTATAGATACCACTTTGCTAGGCTTGGTTAGCAGGTGAAGGAGGCAACAGAGGTACAAGAATTTTACTACTTTCAACAGCACTGAATAAGAACAATGTAGGTTTCCTCTCTTTTTTTTTTTTTTTTTTTTTCCCCCTTGGGCTTGCTTCAGTTTTCATCGGCTGTGCTCGTATCTAATTATTTGTGCTCTTAAAATTCAAAGTCAAATAGGAAAATTGACTATGTAAAAGCTAAAGCCGGTGGAAGAGAGATTAGTTGCTCATACAGTTCCCATGTGTACACAATGGTGACTTATCATTTGAACTAAGTTAGCATTTCGCCATAACACTAACAGAGAATGCCTGTGTGCTAAGCCTCATTGAGCACGTGAGCGGTAAAGCGGTTGTGCTTGTCCAGCACTGCTCAGCAGTAGAAATGCCAGGTTTTACAACCATTAAAATGAGACTTCAATCAGTTTCTTATTCATAAGGCAGAAATAAACTTGCTCCCCTCGGCCTGCTTCAGGTGCCTAACAGAGTGAGCTACTTAAGAGGTGACACACAGGTATGTAATGGGTTAAACTCTGTTGCTTGAGGACTAGAAGTGAATGTCAGTGCCCTACTGATGTTGGGAGTGGTGCAAATTCTGCTTGGGCAAGATATAATGTCTGTCACCAAGGAGAAACTGGACCGGTAATTCTCACTATGCTTTTTCTGGAAGATGCTTCAGCACAGCCCATCCGAATGATCTGACTAGGCTACCAGTGCTTGCCGGTAAATGGGAGTCCAGTATTTCTCTGTACTCCCAAGCCACTTATACGGGACTTTGCAAGAGGATGAAGTCCAGCGATCTGTGCTGATCTGTCTGGGAAGGGTTTCCTATGAAGACTGTGTTGCTTTGTTGGGGTGAGAATGTGGGTTTGTAACCCAAATTGTTGGTTAGATCCAGGAGCTCAAATACAAGCATTACTAGGTGCTTACATGAAGAAGGAGCGGCGCTAAGTGTAGGTGAGCAAGAGAGGAGGAACTGTAGGAGCAAAATGACCAAATGTGGAGCTTGTGCCTTATCCTCGGGGGTCAATAACAGTTACACTTTTCTCCACGAGAGTAAAAGCTGTAAAAGCCTATTGTTTTTTTTTCTTTTGAACATGTAGGTAGTAAAAGAAAGTTGTATGCATAGATGCAGATGTCATTGTTATCCCTTTGTGTTGAGCGTCATTGAACAGTAACCAGTTGGTAAAACGGGGAGGGTGGGCTCCCGAGCTGCAGTTGCGCTACCGGTTACCAGCAGAAGTCCCTGTTGGATCCTGACTCCTACCTGGAAAAGTGCCACCTTCTTTTGGGCCAAAACACTGCCAGTTGCTATGGTTTGGTAACAATCTGGCAGTATCAAACCCAGGGCTCTCCTGTGTTTGCTAGTATATAGAGTAAAATAATACTGATATCAATAATGCACACTTCAAAGCTCATCTGAAGTGAGAAGATCCTTTTTGATTATGGAATGATTAGGTAATTATTCTCCTAGTGGTAATCTGTTGCAGTCTTTCAATTTTATGCTAAAGTCCATTACTAGTTGATTTCTTTTTTTTTTTTTAACAATCCCTCTAGGGAAACTCTTTTCTGACAAGTTTCTGTCACTGCAAATGGGTAAGAGGAACCCTTGATAATATTCCATACCCAGTCAGGAAGGGGAGGCATCTCTTCTGTAAGTGCTACTGCACCTGAAATATTTAATGTGTTAGAAATGGCAGAGGTGGAAGAAGCTGAATATAGCTTGCATAGTTTCTTCAGATTCAGAAACCTCATGGTTTATACTATTGCCCTACCCCGTGTAACACATAGCTTTCAGGAAACCTCTCTTGTGCAGAGTTACAGAATGTTAGGTTTTTATTTGAAAGATGAACTTACAGATGCAGTTTCATTAACCAAATACACTATATCTGCAGAAAAATGTTTAATGTTTGGGTTGGCTTTGCATTAGGGCAAAGGTAATCATCCAATGTAAACATCCATTCTCTCTTTAACAAGGAAGATCCTGCTATCTACAAAATAAAATCAAGAGTTCCTCCCAAGAGGCTTTCAGAAAATGTGTTGTTATTATGAAAAATTAGTCTTCCTCTGTGGTCTAGCCATGCAGTGGGAGGGAGCAAAATGCAAACCATGTAGAAAGTGGACATGAGGATCTGAAATGCAAAGGAAACCAGTTGTTGATTATTTTATCTTTATGTTTCAGATTGTTGATTTGAATTTCCTGAATCTTAATTTAAGGAGTCTCTTCATATTATTTTGCCTGTAAATTATTTATATGTTTCCCCATCTTTTACAGTATTTCATTTCTGGGCTTCCTGCGAGACCTCATCAGCTTCTAGCAACATGCTGAGGCACTGCTGTAATCCATCAAAAAGGAGGGGAGATGGGGCTAACAAAGTGATGCTCGGGGATTTGTACTAGCATGAATTCCCAAAGATGAATAACTAATGGTGTGTTTTCTCAGCTCTAAAAAGCTGTGGAAAATCCCTGGTAATTTTGTTAGAATAATTCATTAACCAGCATTTTTACCCTTCATTGTCAAATCTTATATATCTCTCCTGTTTTCATCAATGTTAGTGAAGAACTCTAGCATTTCTACACTTTCCTGCTTGAAGAAGGGTATTTCCCAAAGCATCTTTGCTGGTATTTTGTTCTATTTGATTTAAAATACCTCCAATAAGAGAGATGCTTCTGTACCCTTCAGAGATGAGGATACAGTCCAGGACATCTCACTGTCAGGTATTTTTTTCCCTATGAAATTAGCCAAAATAATCCTCTCTTCTTTGCATCCCGTTACTATCTTATTTACTAGGGCTGTATAGATCTTAATTTTTCTCCCTGCAGTGTATTTCTCCTTTCAGCCACTTAGAGACTGTTATTTGGTACCTGTAATTTTGCCTTTAGCCAAACTACAGCCCAGATCGGTGCACGGCATCCTTGTCAGCGAGCACAGGCTGGGCAAACCCTTGTGGGAGCTGCAGTGTGCCCAAACGCTGCGTGGAGCCCACGGTCCCCTGTGCTGTGCCTTGGCAGTGGTGAGGACAAGCACAGTTTCTCCATTCCCCTGGCCACACACCATCGTAAACTTCCATTTCATGAGCTCTCCATGTTTCTCTCAGGTTTGTTGTGGTGTTACTGTTTTCCAGTTTCCCCCATCACACCAAGAAAAGTGTCAGCACTTCGGTGTTTTGGGCCCATTCACAGGCATCACATCTGCTTTTGTTCTCCTTCGGTTTCTGCAGAAGATCTTAATTTTTAAACTGAGACAACTAAGGCAGAAGAACACTTGGTCTTTTATGACCAGGAGGATATAAAACTGGGGTCCTCAAACTTTTTAACCAGGGGGCCGGCGCATGGATGAAGTGGCAGGCAGTCATCTGCGGCTGCTTGGTTTCCCCCCCCAACCCCCAGCGGGGGGCTGGGGGGGGTGGGGGTGTTCTGTAAATACCAGGGGCTGGATTGAGGACCCTGGGGGGCGGTATCTGGCCCGTGGGCCATACTTTGAGGACCCCTGATATATAATGTCATCGGTGGAGCTGGAAAGCCTTATGCCATTCCTGGGACAGTTGGGATTTAGTTCCTCCTGTGCAAGACGCATATCTAGAGCCACATATATGTGAGCAACCTTACAGGAGTGCTAGGGAGTGGCTACCCCTATTAAATGGAAATTGTTCCTCTCATGGACTTCTTTCAGGCCCACAGTTGCATTCTTCACTGCTGTGGGAGATCCCAAATTTTCTGTGGCTGACTTGCAAGAAGATTTATAGACTAGGGTAGGCTGACTTTGAGAAAGTGTAAAAAGCAAAACAGCAACTCTGGGAATAAAAAGAACATTTTTTTTTCATCTTGGGCAACTTCCTTGCTCTGACTTTTTGACCTTGTCCAGAGGTCAATTAAATGCCTCAGAGGAACTTGAATGATTGCAAATCAACTTTGTCATCGTCCATTCGGTGGATGGAGAATATCTCATAAAAATGAAAAAAAGGTTTCCAAAGAGACCTTTTCAGTAAGTGACTTGTCCATGAATTGAAGATCAGACCTTTTCACAGGGCAATTTACTGGTTTGCTCAAGTGTTCTCACACAGACTTGGTGCCCCTAGATGTACTGCTCCTGGCACAGTGATGTCAAGTCAACCAGCAACGCACTTAGCTGGAGTCTTCCTCCTTCCTTGGTTTTTCATCCTCTAGTCCAGTACATTGCCTGTTAAAGTACCTTGCTCACTCCAGACTGGAGAGAGAAGTCATTATTGGGGAATAATACCTTTTGACTGTGGTTAAAAGGAAAAAGCAACAGAAAATGAGCACTAAATGAAGATGATCCTGTTGACTGCAAGAACTCTTTGAAGACTTCTAAAGAATCAGAAACTTCAGTTTGTTCTCAGCATATGCTCCCAGGGGAAGGTCATCTGATTCATATCCGTCAAATGTTGAAGGGATGAGTCACAGTCAAACAAATCACACTTTTCTAACTTGTCTTTACACATACGGGAAGGAATAATCTCTCTTCATTTAAAAGGACTTTTTCTTTTTTTTAGTAGACAACACTCAATAACTTAGCCCCATGTTATCTGTTTTCCTTGAATTATGAATATTTATTCCCCTCCATATCCATAAATAATACATAATCTACAGTTGCCTCATTTTTCTCTTATGACCTTTATACACATCCTGTACTTTAAATCAAACTCTCTCATAGTTACAAAAAGCTCTAATTTCCAGTTGAAACTTAATTCAACACCCACGAAAAAAAATCTTGTCTTCAAATAATAGCTAATATCGCATCTTATATTCTTTACTGCCAGTCAGCCACCTTTGGACATGAGCAGAAATACGCTACTCCAGAAGACATCAGTTTGTGCTGCAGTGGTTAAGATGTGGTAAAATGCATATGGTCCCATGCCTTGTGGTACCAGTCCCGTGGCTGCAGTGTTGGTGTGGAGCAGTGCCTGCTGCGGGCAGCACTCCCATGAAGCTGATGGGATGCTGGGCAGATGCAACACCTGCTTTTTTGCTCCACAAAAATCTCAGAAGGAGTTGTGATTGCCTTTGTGCTGTTCCATGGGGCTTTATCTTTGCATGCCACCTGCCCTGGGCTGCATAGCCCCTTGGGTGAGGTTTTACTTTGGCATTTATGTTGTCTTTGCCTTATGAGTCCTAGTGGTTGAATATGTTTTGAGAATGGCATTTGCCATGGCTGTGCCTTTTGTGGCAGCATTGCATCCTCCAGCATACAAAGGTGCCCGTTCCTGCTCCGTGCTCCTTCCAAAATGCTTGGGCAGAAAAGGTGGAAGGGCTTTCTGTTGGATCAGGGAGCTGTGTCAAAGGAAACCCAACAAAATGGCTTTTCTTTAGCCAAATCCACACCTGGCTGGGGCCACCTGCATGCCTGCACCCAGCAGTGGGAAGGGGGGAGGCTGGCCCTGGGGGGGGAGGTGAGGGTGGAGGGCCAGGGGTGGCTGTTAGGCAGGGATGGTTCGAGCCAGATGAAAAGCTATTAAAGAAAAGCTTTCAGAAAGGTGTGCTACTAACTGTGACCTGAATATAAAATAGAATGTCTGCAAGGCATGTTCAGGAAATTAAATTAACATCTCTATTTGCAGGGAACTGAAACACTTTTTCTTTTTTTTTTTTAATCTCTCCTGATGTATACTAAAACGTCTAAAGAGTAAATTTAAATGAGACAACTATTATAACAACAATTATCTCATGCTATTTTAAAAAATGTGTTGATTTAGGTTTATCGCCAAGCACACCAAACAGTGCTCATGGAACGTGTACAGGTGTTGTCTCACTGCTGCCCAGTAAGAATCTGAACTGCTGTCCAAAACCTGAACTTCTCAGACTTAGGTAAGTATTCTCCTTTTATGGCAAAAGAACTTTGGTACACTAAGAATGCATCCAGGACAATTAATCACAGGGCTTATCTGGGTCCAGAGCTTCTGCATCGCAATGCTTCCTTTTTGTTGGGAAAAAAAGTATTTCTTTTTCATAATGATGTCGTAGAATTAGTGTGGGGGAAAAAAAAGTTAAACAATTCATGCAAATTTTAAGGCAATCCTGTTTATTAATTCCATTAAGACAAGCACCATATTTAAAATACTAACTTAAATATTACGCATTTGTGTATTAAACAAACAGGTAACTCTAATCTTTTCATTTGGGCATCTATATGAAATATTTCTAAATTGCTTTTAAAAGATCTTTGAAACTCATCCTATGGGAAACAGTAACATTTCATATTTTATTCTAAACTTTTGTGTTTCTAGAAGATTGGACCTTCCTGTGAAAGGATGCTAATCTCTTTCCAGTTCCTCTGATTTCAAATAGCCATTTGCCAAGACAAAAAGTAGTTGAAAAGAGATCTATTAACACTGAAATGTGACTTACAGTAATATAAAATATAAAGGGAAAAAAGGGACCCCTTCAAAGCTGCATTTGACCATGAGTCTAATTTATCAGATAACGTAAAAAGTTTTTGGCCTTTTAATGCAAACAAGCAGGCTCTGTCTTTCCAAGGTAATTACAGAGCAGTTTTCCTGGCTGCTCTCATTGAGATCCTTTGGTGACTTCATATGCAATGATGCCATTTAGACATATAACTGATTTTTAAGTATCTTTTTTTTTTTCTCTAGAAAAAATAAACAAACTGATCTTTGTATATCTTAGCTCATTCTGTCTTATCTTTTATGTTTCTCCACTCTCCAAACAGCTGTACTTTTGCATTTTCTCTATCATAAAAATGCCTGTACTTGGTCTCAGACTTCGATTTGTCTCTTGCCCCATTTTTACAACTTCAGCCTCAGTCTTAAAATGTGTATTATTTCCTATTTATGAACACTTAGCTAAGCACATCTTCATTCAACTCTGCTGCTGTGCCAGCTTTACCTTTTCACAGGACTCGGGTCCAAAAGGGGCATTACACTCTTGCATTTTTAGTACTCCAAATACGTATAAAAAGCCCAGTACCGAGAGCCAGGATTTTAAAACCTACCTGGAAGGAAGGGAGAGTGTAAAACCAAGAACAGGCTGTGCACCCAAATGGGGAACTGAGCTACTCTGAGAATTGAACCCCAACTGTAGGTGCTGTGCTCTGGACAATATAACCCTGTTTGTTATATGATATAAAATATCGTAGTATCACAAAACTTTATTCTTCAGTTGTGATATACCATATGAATGGAAATGGCTCTGAAGCAGTTCTATTTACGTTGTAGAAAGACTTAAATGACATTTCACCCAAAAAGCTAATAAAACCCACCCCAGTGTCACTGTAAAGTGTACCAGTGTGCAATGAGAGCATAGAGAACCTTGGAGGTGTCACACCTGTGTTTCAAATTTCTGGAATGGTGTCTATTCAGAGAAAAGGATCTTGTCCCAAGTTTACTATCTGACAAGTAATCAAGTGATGACAAGACCTCAAGAAGTAATGACAAGATGCTCAAGTGATCTTCATGCAGTGACTCAATATCTCATTATGTGAGAGGTCTCTAAGATAAATTCTGAAGCACAGAGAAAATAATGTTAAAGATAACATTTATTCCTTTTTCTTTTTTTTTTTTTTTTTCATTTAGAGTTACATGTTGAAACAAGATAAAGTGACGTAATAAGCAGAGCAAATAGGATGTCACGTTGCTTTAAAAAAAATGGATGACTTGCCTTACTGTCTCAGTAGTGCTGTACCTGTAACAAACACTTCTGGAGCCCTACTGGAGAGCTGCTTCAGTGCCAAAGTGATTCCTGGTGATGGGGTGATGGCTACTGCCTATCAGTCATCACTGCCAAAGGGGACGACAGTGACTGGGGCTTGAGAAGAAACACGGTGGTTGAAAATTGCCAACACTGGATCTGTTTTGAGAATCTGAGCTTTGAGAAAATAACATGTGAAGTTCAGCGCTGTGGGTGCATGCCTGGGCACAGGGAGGCCAGGGTCTGCTGCAGGGTCCCAGCAGCCCTCCTCGAGTTCATAGGAGACAACCCTAGACAGACAAAAGCCATGTGTGGAAAGCAAGCCGTGAACTTCTCTCTCTGAAGTGCCTGAGTTAGGACACCACACAGGTTTTTGCTCTGTGCTGTACCCCTTGTTTCCCAGGTACTTTTTATTATTTAAGAGAAAACTTCAGCAGAAGGGCTGGAAGGTGGATGCCTCTTTCAGGAGGAGGCTGTAGGCCTGGTGCATGATGTCTAGAGGATGGAATTCACAGGTTGAAATCTCCTACGCACATCCCACCCCATCCAATGATTGCTCTGGGCATTGGGATTTGTCGGAAAGGATGGCAGGTCCCCCAACTACCTCCTCCTCAGTTGGTGCTGCCCAGCTCCGGACAGAAGAGGGTCTGGGGAAAGGCAGAAGCAGAGCTGTGGGTCATGAATAAGTTGAAATGATAAAAGCTTAATTAGCAAGGATAAAAAGAGACTTGTGAGAATTGTCATCTTAGGGTTAGCAACTGCAACGATCCTGAGGTAGGACTAAAATGTCCAAGGCAAGATCTTTTCTTTATTTTAATTATTACCCTTTGACATTATTACTGAATTTGTTGTGTGGGGGTTTGGCAGAGGGCAATGAATTATCCTAGGCAACTATTCCTCCGTGGGTGCCAAAGCTTACTGAAGAGGATAGATTACCAGTTCTTCTAATGTATATACGTACGTAAAATACTTCAAAATAGCAAATACCTAGCAATGCCTTATTATTAATGTTAAAATATTCGTTTCTTTCAACCTCTGGTCTTCAGATAAGGTTTCTGCTTGAATTTATTGAAAACTTTTCATGTGACTTACTAGAAGCAGTGTATTGAATTCATCTGTTTAAGAATTCTTATATAGTGGTTGAATAAATTTTGTAGTGGAATGAGGTGTGAAGATGATTTATTGCCCACGAGTGCCATTCGATTAGGAGGTGACGCTTCAAGAGAGAAGTTGAATGCAGAGATGTCAATCAATACGTAGGGGTTAATTTAGGAGAGAGCTCTGAAACTGGATGGAAAAACGCAGTTTCAGGTGGGGAGTTTAAGTAGCTAAAAATATAAATGCTGTAGACTCAAAAATTTCCTAAATTTCAAACAGAGCTTAAACTCGTATTCATGCTATGATTCCACTAAAACTTGAATAGATAATAAGGGAGTAAAATAACTTTCAGGAGATCAGTGCTCTTTCATGGACTTTTGGACATTAAAAGATTCTGTAGCTTTCAAAGATATCCCTTAAAATATGTTGCAGAAGAAAATGAGTCATCCTCCTGTCTCAGGGGAATGGTTGCTTAGACTGATAAGATGGGAGGGTTAAGAGAAAGAATAAGGTTTGCAGAGGAAGAAGTTTGTAGTAACCCTGGAAAATAGTAAACAAAACCTGATCCCTTTTCCCCATCATCCTTTACTTCTCCTCTCTCACCTACCTCCTTTTAGCACATGTGAAAGCTGTAGAAATGCGATTTCAATATGCAAAATTCATAATGATTAGACAAATGTAATTATTTTGGAACCTGATTTTGGTGTTAGAGCTTAGATATGCAAAGACCATCTCGCTATTGTAGGTATGGCACTTTGAAGTAAATAACTTGAGCCGATCTCGCAAGATGCCGGGTGCTACTGAGGGGGTCCCAAGCAAACTCTCGTCCTCGTTTCCCCTCTGCAGCCGCACAAAATGATGTGTCCCCACAGTGCCATGCACGTCGTGTTTGTGCATCGGTAGGGGAGTCTATAAGCCACCGTAACATAAACGACAAGAGCAGACTAATTAATTATCTTCTAGCTTTCACACTGACAATGAGTTGTAGTTACTTCTTTGTTGCTATTGTACTTTTTGTAATAGTGTCTTAGAGAATTTCCCCCAGGAAAAAAAAAATAGCGTTTTGCTTCTGCTCTCTGTACATCTGTTGTCAAATTCAAGGATGCCTGCCAATGCAGCTCAGCCTTTTGTAGTCAGAAATTCATTTTCAAACAATGCTTTCTAATTCCTCGCTAATCTGTTGTACGTTATTCAAACCTCCGATGTATGTAATTTCGCAAGCATCAACGTAGCCAAGTACACAGAAGCCTTGAGCTGGTATGTCAAACAAAATGTTCTCTATTGGAAGAGAACATGATTTCATAGTGATTGAATAATTAGTGTTTTGAGTGTTCGCGTCTGAGGTTTTGCAGTCTATTCCAAAGCCTAATTTTACAAATGTGTCCTAACGCTTCCTGATGATGACTATAGAACAGATGTTTTGTGTAAATTAACAGCAAACGTGAAAGCCTAGCCCTGGTATAAGTCAGCTGCACAAGCTTCCTGAGTTTCTTTGGTTTAGGAATTTCTTGCCTCTCCTTCAGGATACAGTGTGACTTTCATTCCCATTGATTCCAATAACAAATTAGGTTTTAAACTTGCAGTGAGGTCAGTTGCTATGCAGAGCCTCTTGACATTTTCTTCTTTGCTAAACCTGGGCTGAGGTCACACACACTTTATGTTGGCTGCCAATTTCGTGTAACATCAGTGAAACCCAGCAGCCGTTCAAGAAAATCTGAAAAAAGCTCACGACAGAGTTGGCTGGGGAGCCAGTAACCTTCCTCTTTCAGAGTAGCTGGTGAGTCAAAACACGATTGGAGAGGTGCTAGTGTTATTCATTACCTGGTCTTGTGGCTTAAATTCACAACGGCCTACTCGTCACCCAGACATTTTGTTTCAGGAGGCTTAGCTGCTCTGGGTGCAAGGCTAGCACGACTAAATCCCTCACGTGCTAGAACGGCCAAAAGTCTCACAATCAAAGAAATTATAAAACTGAGTAAGAGCAGGCTGGTGTCCCAAACTCTGCTTCCTTTGCTCTGTAAAGTGTTACTGTGCTGGAGGCTGTAAGACTCGTTTTCTGTGCAAATCTTTCTCGGGCCAAGCACCCAACCCTCCCTTTCGTGAAAAAGCGAACGGAGACTGGGTGTCTCTCAGTGAAAGGCGGCTGTGGGGGGAGCAGACAGGGACAGGAGTCCCTCGGTGAGTTTTAATATCAGTATTTTATTCTCTTTGCATTTTAGCCGCTAACCTGCAAAAGCATCGTTCCCTCATCAAGCTAAGCCGGTATGGGTAGCGCCCAGGTCAGTCTCATTTCAGACAGTGGGGCTTCTCAAATGATGCAGGGAAGGAGGATTTGACATTGAAATGATGATCATTATAGATGGATTATGCACCTTGGGCTAGTCTGAAAATTCATAAAAAAGGTTTCGAAGCTCCTATTATACACCAAGCATTTCTTTACTTCTTAAAAATAATGAATACTTAGTTAATGCATATACTGATAAATGGGATAGTGTCAGAAGTTAGGTTTTCTCCATCAGTAAAAAGACAGATTTCTAGGGAAACAAGTGAAATGGCTTGTGCAGTGAAAAGGCTGCTCCTAGACCACCGGAAAGAAGCTTTCCAGACCTTTCTTCAGCTGTACGACAGTTTAATAAATACTTGTTAAATACTACAGTTCACACAACTGAGTTTTAAGGCTTTGAAACTTGCACGTTACATTGAAGTTGGTAATGTAGGGCATTTTATTTCTGCAGGAGAAAAACCTATGCATCAAACTCAGTAGGTACGACATCCTAGCCCGGACCCTTCTTGCTGGTGCTCTGCGCTGAAGCTGTGATCAACCAACCTTGCTGCAGCTGTGCCCAGACGCATGGCCCCGAGGGTTGCGGCGAGGTGAGGATCCCTGCTGCTCTCCAGAGGCATCCTCGGGGTGATAGCATGTGGGGCATAACCCCCTTTCTCTTGCTGTTATGATGCCCTCTCCTTTGATCACCTAGAGGAACCAGGCATAGAGGGGCCCCATTAGCCAACCTGGCGCTTCCTATGGCAAAGCTATAATGCAGTGCAATCTCTTGGGCACGAGAACCATTTTTTAATTAAGCAGTTAGAATACTGCATTATTTGAGGATCATTCAGCTTCTTCTAATCCTTATTTGATTTAGCTTTATTTCGCTAATGTACATTTCGCTGCTTGTTGTTATCTTTCTCTTTGAAACTGCTTGGAAATCCATTTAGTCTGGATAATTGCTCCTTCACAAGGCACTTCTCAGCAATGTTCAGCACAATGATCTCATGTCAAAAGGTGATGTTAAAATAAAGTGACTGTCATGATTAAGTCCCTTTTTTAAAAGAAAAGGGAAGAAAAAAAAAAGAAGGAGGAGGATTAAAATCTACTATTTGTTCCTGTTTCTGATTATCCTCCATTACAGGTAATGAAATAACGTGCATAAAAGTTATAGGTATCATACTAAAGGGAAATCAGACACTCATCAAGAATATCAGAAATGACAAACATAATCTTATTTAGTTGCACATATTGCTGCAGTCGGAACTCAGTTGTCTTGATTACAAGAAAGAACAGGAAGCATCAATATTGCTACTGAAGTCTGAAAGTCATTTCATCTCCAAATTAACAACGTTGCTGATGTACCTGCGTATCTTGCGTGTGCACTTCCTTTATCAAAATAGTTCTTCTGCAGTGAACAGAAGGAATTTGAAGGTACTGCCTTGGACTTCTTTGTATCTGAATGCCTATTATATTTATTAAAAAATAAATAAATAAACTCTTATTAGACTGATGGTTTCACTGCTGCTCATTTGGGTCAAAAAAAGCAGAGCCTTGCTTTGCAGACTTCCACGCCCGTGGCCAGTAAGAGCAGCAGCACGTGCTGCAGGATGAGTTCCACTCACAGTGCACAAACAGGCAGCTCCGAACTCTTGGATTCGGGGTCCAGAATACCATCCCGCGTCACGTTTTCATCAGCACGTTAACCTCTAATTTTAGAGGGGAGCCGCTGTTTCTTCAATAAAGGTGAGTGGAAGAGCGGGCACGATCTGGTTTAGATTGTTTTCCACTGGCATTCATTTCACCCTGTGTTTCTGCACCAATATATAGGTTCATGTTGGGGGGGGGGGGGGGGGTGTTGGGGAAATAAAGCCATTAATAATATGGTTTGTTTTGCGAGGTTTTGTTAACTAGTAACTTAAACTATGTTTTAACAAAACAGAATAATTATTTCTTTAAGCTCGTCCACAGATCCAGGTTTCGGTGGTTGGGGTAGAAAGGTCTCCCTCTGAAATAAAGTATTATTTTAAAGGAATCTGGGTCGATTGAGACTAGCAGACTAATTTATTGTCATTTGCTGAATGTTCCTAGTTTGAAGATGTTTGTGATTTCTTGACAGTAAATGTGACAATGCAGTATATCATAGGAAACCTCCAGGACTGACAGCGATGGTGACTGATGGAGATGGCTGCCCCTCATCGAAGGTGGCAGCTCACTGGCTTCAACTCCTATCAGTTGCATCTGTGACATGGTACATATTTGTTGCTTTTGAAAATCTGTGAGCTGCCACTGTGGGTCAATAAAGCTGCGCAGTATTTCAGATTGGCCACAAAGAGCTGATAGGTTGAATTTATAGGCAGAGCTCAGAAGGGGAATGATGGCACGTCCCACAACCAGCTGCCTGGAAAGCTCCTTTTCTTGTTGCTGCGCTCGAGTCATAACTCTGCCTCTGCTCTGCTACATGAAGGGTAGATAAAACCAATGTTAATTGTCCCCGAAAAAACTAATATTAAACAGTACTGGCACAAACTTTTGGCCTGTGCTTGTGACAGCGTTACATGGGGTAGGGAGGATTGGTTTTTTCCATTTCCCTGGTTTTGTTAGGTTTTGTTTGGTTTTGTTTGGTTTTGTTTGCTTGCGTTGTTTTTTTGCTACGGTATTACTCATGACTCATTCTGGGAGGTGAAGCACCCAACTACCCCTAAAATACAGAGATTTGGTAATATAGCCATCATCTGATGCTAACGACCCTGACAGGAACCTGTTTTTTATCTGTTCCTAGGTAGGAAAAACAATGGTAAAGATGCTGTCATTGGGACCTCAGCTGCATTTCTTAAGTCGTTATCAGCTTGGTTTCAGGACATTTTACAACAGGGAGCAAGGCAGATATTAATGCCTGTGGTCAGTGATCTGCTTGTAACAGACAAAGTGCTACATGATACTTTCATGGGAAGATTGATGCTGCCGTCTCTGAGATGTTGCTGACTCATCCATGGCATCTAATGGATGCACTTCCCTGAATTAATTCCTGCTTCCAGTTCCATAAATATGGCTAAACTAAAAGATACCTCTTAGGAAACATCCTGTCTTCGTCTTAATGTCACTTACTCCAATGGTTAATTACTCTTACTGTTAAACATTTGCATTTTATTTCTAGCTGAAAAGTGTCTAGCATCAGATTCCAGTTACAGCTTATTATCCTTGTGGGTTTTTTTCCAAAAGCTGTTTTTATTTTAGAGGGTTTGAAATTAAACAAGCTTTCATTTTTTCAGTAAGATTTTTGTGATCACGTCACCAGACTTTTCACCAGAATATTTTTTTTTCCCCATTCAGCATACTTCCTTTTACAGTACGGAAGCATTTTGAAATTGTTAAAGCATTTTGAAGTTCGTGTGTGTTTAAAAAAATTTCGCTTTGATGTTACAAGGTATAAGGGAGACAAGGATTGCAGGGCATGGTCATATGTCTTATTAGACCAACTGATACAGGTTGAGAGGGGGAAAAAAAACCCCAAAATTAGACACATAATCTTAGATGCCGAGAGGTTTTTGTAACCACCTGTTCATGAGGCAGTTTAATCAGAGCTGTTACTGCTTCTTACAGGCCTTCCTTTTTTGCAATATTTCACAAAACCGGGGCAGAAGATGTTAGATAAAAAATGTTTAAGTATCTTCTAGGAAAAAGAAATTTTTTGGAGAAAAATAATCTGCACAAAAGTTATGAACAGTGTTGTTCAGCTCAAAAATAAATAAATCACAAAGGGGATGTATTTTCTGTCACCCCGAAAGTGTTGAGCTAGAGCAACTTCTGTTATAGTCGTCTCTCTTGTCTTCCGTCACCTCAAGGTTTTTTAAAGGAAATAAATACCACTACATGTATACAGCAATAAAGTATTATATCATGGCATATAAAAATTCAGTGACGGGGGAAAAAAAATCAGTAGTCAATCATTATAGTGTTCTCTAACCATTTAGAAAAGTATTTTACCCCCTCCCCATCACAACGTCTGTCGATGTTGGAGGAGGCAGGAAATTGCATGGGGTGATCAAATAATGTAATCACTCTAAAAAAAACCCAAACTGATTTTGTTTAAAGTAAGACAAAGAGGTGTTGGTTCTTGCTTATTCACAGCAGTTACTACATATTTGACATTTGAACTACTGTAACTGGGAAGAGAGGACTCCATCCTGAGGGGAAGGATGTTATTTCTACAGCTAATTGCCTGGTTGATACCTTAATTCATAAATCCATGCACCCGTTCCCATTTGCCATGGCTAAAAATCCCAGTCATTTATAGCTGGCAGTGAAGACAAGAATACTTATTTTTTTCTTGCTTTCTTTGAAGTCCATTTTTCAAAATGACTGAGATGTGAAATTCCTTTTCAGTAGATTTAAAAATAAACCCGCCACAACTAAGCACCATTAAAAATATAAAATATCAAACCTTCCCTAAGAAATTTGTCACACAGTGACTGAGAATATCTTCAATTAAATCTTTTTATTAAACGAAGAAGTAATTTGCACTCAGATTTCACCAGATGAGGTTAATGTAGTTATACCAGGGATGTTCCAACAACTGACAGCTCCCTGTAGCCTCGTGATCACCTGCAAATTAGAAGAGGAAGAGCTCCGGGTTCCCATCTCTCCCATGTAGGATGCATACAGCAAGCTAAATAGGGACACTTCCAGAGGAGGCCACACCTTTCTTTTTTTTTCCTTTTCCTTGAAATTTCATTCATGGTTAATAGCTGGCCTCATTTCCATTTTTTCAAATGCGCCTCCTCTGCTCAGTTTGACCTTATTGATTGTTAACATTCCATGGTAAGACTTAAAAGGGGATTTAAATGAAAAAAAAATAATATCCAAATGGCAGGCACTGAACTAAAAATTACAAAACAATAGATGATTACATTACCTGTGCACTGTAAGATTTAACTCGGATCACGTATTTCCTCTAGATAAAGGACCCTTTGATTTCTTTTTATTAGAAGATCCTTTCAGGATTTTCCCCTCCACATCCTGATGCAGTAACTTTGTTTCAAGCTTATACAAAGACTTTTTGACCTCTACATATAAGAAGCCAAATGAAACTTCAAAAAATTATTGGCTTATGATTATTGAAAAAGCTTCTCTCTAGTGGAAAAAAAGTTTGATATTAACCATTCACAGTTTAGATACCTAAAATGAGCAAAATGTTGTACCCTTCAGTGGTTAGAGCAAATCTACTGTCTCAAAGAGGAAACTATATGGAAAATATGTCTGGTCCGTTCAAGAAATTTCCTTTAAAATTCTGTACACTGCACTGTGTGAAATATTCTGGGACATATATGCACTAATAATGCTCATACAGACCAGATAACTGTGTGTTAAAATAGGCAGGTAATGTACAACTGGCCAAATACTGGCTTCAGGCAACCTGCGGGCAATGGTGCATAAGCATCTTTAATATTACATATTGCATTTGTGAAACTGGGAGAGAAAGAGAAAATGTAAGAAAATGTTTTGAAGTCTTCAGATATGGATCTTGGGATAACTAAATATTATTTTGATATTTACATCTTATACTAGAAGTCATTTATTTCTAATCCAGGGGTTACTGGATATATAATTGCTGCACAAAGGAAAAATCTAGGCTGAAAAAAGGTCTTTGAGGTACTGATTTTCTCCTTGATTTCCCTGATGCACCACAGCAGGAATTTTCTTAGTGATATTTTATTCATTTTCCTCCTTCTAATTATCTTTGATTTTTCTTTTCCCATCCTTCCTTCCATGCTATACCACAGAAAGTGCCTCTGTGGTGAGCAGAGGGGAATTCCTTCAACATATTTCAGGGAGCATGAGATTCAACCTGGGATTTTGCTGCAAAGGCTAGAGATGAAAAGTGCTAACTAACAAAATCTGCTCAAGGGGAAAGCGTTTTCTCACTTTCATAATGAAATATTCATCGCGTAACACTTTTTTTCCCCCCTATTCACCCCTATTCACAGGTGAATCCCAGACCGAACTTTTGTGATCTCTAGGAACAGGACCTTGGCAATATCCCATCCATCAGGCTTGTTCATCTCAGCGCTGGGTGCAAAATGAACTCAACCAGCTGTGTGGCTACAAACTCCTACGTGTATGCTCTCTGTATTTCGTGACTCAGAGTGACATGCTAAGATCCTTCTGCCACGGGCCTAATTATCTAGGAACATCCCCTGGGAGAGCTCCAACCCTCAGCTCTTTAGCCCATGCGTGCCTTGGTACCGCTGAGAGCCAGGGCTGAGCTCTGAGCATTGCTGGGCAGTGCGGGGAGCTGCATGCTGAACGCTGCTCTGGCTGTATTTTTATAATCACCCAGTGAAGCCTCAATTAAAAGAAAATCTTCCTGCAAAGGTAGATGACTAGAAGGTCAGAGTGGCTTTTTGTTCATTTTTCGCTCGTTTGTTTTGGCTTTGCTTTGTAAAAGCAACTGGTGGATGAAACAACTTCTCTTTTGAACCGATGCCAGCGCAAAAGAAAACACTCAAAAATGAACCTCACCTTTTCCTGCTATTATGCCACAACAAAAAGCTTAAAGAACATTTTCAGTTATGATTTTTGTGGGTTTTTAGTAAAGCCTGAATTTTTCTGTGGTATGCATTGATCATTTTATTAACTTCATTTCATCGACACATGGGGTGTATGAACATCCCACGCAGCGTGTCTTCTAGGTGCTGCAGCTGAGCCGAGCAGAAGGGAAGCCTACGATACTGTAAGACCTGCCTTAATCTAATTTTCTCCAATTGAGAGATACTGAAATAAAGCTACAAGGTTGGAAAACAGACATATTTGCAAAAATAGACAAGTATTTTGAATGTTAAAAAATGATTTATTAGTCTCATGTAGTGTCAGACTATGGGGTTTATTGGACTTCTGTACAGTAGATAACGTGTGACACTTATTTCGTGTAATTAACAAATGGTCAGAATTTCAAAGCTATCCCAAGGGGGCAACATGAATATATTCATTAGCAACCAGCAAATACATAATAAATATATTCATCATCAAAAATATTTTTTTTCCATTTATAAACAACATTTTGTATATATTTGTTTATATGCGTGGAATAAAGGTGAACACACAAAATGTTTTCAGTTTCCTAGGCGATAGAAGACAGTCCTGTATTTCTGAGGGGGAAATTATTCTACGTGGATAATCTCAGGCTTTGAAAAAGAAATGGGTATATGTAAAACTAAATGCTTAGTCTGATCCATGGTTCATTGAATTCCACTTAAGCAATGAAAATGAAATGCTCCACGTTACACTTTGAAAGACTCTTCCTATCTGACCTCAAGGAAACGAGTCAACTAATTTTTTGTGGCTTAATTTATGTGAGTGAAATTCCACCTCTATTGAAATCGATGACAAAGCCCCTTTGCTTTCACTGGGGCTGTAATTGCACATCCATGTGTACGCCCTGACTGATGGGCTCTGCCACATGTAGCTCCAGGAAATGTCATTTACATATAGTTGTGCAGTGTCCTGCACAGTGAAGGTTGGGCTTGGTTCAAGTGAGCCAATGAGCTGGTAACATAATATAAGTGATCAATGATACCTACTAAACAATTTTGTGTAGCAGGTTGTACTTGTGTGGAAAGGAGATTTATACAGTAAGAAAACGTGCTATTTAATGACTTTCCTCTTCCCTTTTTTTTTTTTTTTTTTTTTTTTTTTTAGCCTGCTTGCAGATTCAATTGACAGTTCAACACACAACATGACTAATTTTCTTGGTTGCTCAAGGACCTTACAAGAGCTCAGCTTAAATCATTTTGGTTTGGACGTTATCAATTTAACTGACCGAAAAAAATGGACTTAAACAACCCCAGATTGTTTTTTCCTGAAAACACTGCTATGGCCTTGGTTTGAGTTCACTTCTTGCTCCTGCAGATGGGTCACTATTCATCTTTCCTGGATGTGGCAGGTAAAATAAACCATCTTTAGAAAGCATCATGACCTGGCCAAAGGAGGGGGTGAAATGTCATGGCCTTATCTTTCCACTTTCTGACCCATCAACAGAACAGAAAGCCCAACACGGTTGATGGTGGCTGTCAAAGGAAACGCTTGTCTTGAGTGACTATCACACCAGCGCAGCAAGAAAAAGCCCCCCTGTCCTCAGTTTTGCTCTTTGAATCAAAACACCAAGCTCAAAAACAAATTGTAGAAATAAGAAGAAGTGTAAGCATAAAACCCAAAACCTAACTGACCGAACCAAAAAGCCTGTAGTTATTTCTTTGTCCAATCCAGACAGGCCATATTCAAGGGCAAAAGTCCAGCATGTTCATTTCTAGATCATTTTACATTTTTTTCCCTTAAGATTCAAATACTCGGCAGTAAATCAGATGGAGATGAAGGATGATAAGAAAAGAGCCCCACGTTGCAAAGTAGTAAAGTCATCCTTTAGAACTCAAATAGCCAAAATGGAAGGGGGCTTTGCAGGGGGCATCTTCCTATGGGTCAGTTACGAAGTGTGATAATGTTTGGGTATATGTTCTTTGGTTTACAGGGACATTCATTTGCCTGCAGAAATTTATCCCTAAAGTGTTTATCTGGCTGGGACACTGCTGTAGTAAGCACGCAGAAAGAGACACAGAGGCTGAGAGTGTGAGGGTGAGAGTTCCACATACCTCATCAAGAAATACAGAGCTTCTTACTGTTCGTTGCTTTTGGCTAATATAGGGAAAAGTATTATCTGAGCTGACTTGGGCGCTTAATGTTGTGAGCAGCCAGAGAGGAGGATATGCATTGTTGTTGCTTTTCTGCAGTAACCATCTACGTGCCATGAGTGACTTATCCTGCGTTGCAGCTACGTGTGAAACAGAAACACCTCTTGGCACAGTCATTTGTTAGGGGATAAGAATCTTGGAAAGTTTTTGTACAGACAAGAGAGGCTGCTTATGCCAAACCCACAAAATAATGGTGACGGGAATGAATGCTATAAAAAAATGCTGTTTTGAGAGCTCTTGCTATCATACCTTGTCTTGCCTTAGGTTTTGTGTATAAACTATGCCGAGAAAAAGCAAAACCTCTCTTTGATACTCTAAGCTGCGTGTGTACTTGGATATTAAAATATAGAAAATTAACATTTTCTACCGTAGGTAAAGTCCAGGCTTGAATGGTACCATCCAGATGCATGGCGTTACCTTCAAATTCAGGAGTGGAACCAGGAAGCTCTGTGTGTGCAGGTAAGGGGAGCAGTGCCTTTCTCCTCTGCAACAGGGAGATCTGATGCTGGCATTTGCAAAAGGGTGTTAAGGCCTCAGGAGATGACTTGGAAATCAGACGAGAACATCAGGAGCTGAGGGGAAACTTCAGACACTTGAGAAAAAAAAAAAGTCACTAGCAGTATATTCATGTCCTTCCTCCAGGTACGCTGTTGTTTTATCAAGCACACCTATTAGCTGTTTCCAGCCTCTCCTTGTCACCTGTGGCAGCTTCAACCTTATTCTCTAACATGATAATGAGCTAAAATCCAACCGTCTATTAACGCAGCTAAAAACCTACCGTGTTGTTTTTCTCCAATTTAGTTATCTTAAAAGTTTTGTCAGTTAAAACAACATCTCAAAAATATAGTATTTAGTTCTGGAAATTTAATATTGTAAGCATGTGGAGAGCCATTAGTGGCTGACTTGTGGCACCCTGCATCTCTCATTCCCGTCAGAACCGTCTTTTCCACCTGCACTTTCCCTCGCTGTCTGCCTGGGAATATTACTATTGCTAGAGCAGCAGATTGCAGCTGCTGTTTCCCCCCCAGTCACGAGCATCCTCCAGACTGCTCTAACCAGACAATAATGAAGAATAAATGCTTAATGCCCCAATCTGGTAAATTAGATTAAACAATTAAGCATATCTAAAGAAATTAAATGTAGCACAATAACTCTGAATGGCTTGGAAAAGTGTAGAGGGAGGGGGAAAGTATAGGTCCTAGGCTAAAATTTCGATGTATTAATTCAGAAATGAGAACTACCTTAACCTCCTGACCTGAAGGGAAATTTTAAGAAATGAGAATGTCAGAATCTGCCTAACCGAGCATCATTTACCACTGCGTTGTAGTGAGTGTTCACAGCAAAACCAGCTCAGAAGAAAAGGACCACTGGCACGGGGCAGTGACAGAGGGGCACCACCAGTTTGTAGCTCAGCTTTGTACTCAAGACTCATAAATGCAACTCTGAGCCCCATAATGCTGCTGTGGGCTCAGGTCACCCCTGTGGTGTCCCATGGCTTTGGTGGGAAAGGGAAGGAGAAGGGGTGGCTGCTGGCTGGGGGTACGTGCATGTGCGTTGGAGAGGGGGAGACAATGCTCTGCTTCAACATCATTACTCCTCCCCATGCTTGGGCTTACCAGAAGATATTGGGAGCTGAAGAGTGCTCTCCTCCTTAACTTCCTTCTTTCCATGCTTACTGGAGGCTTTTGGATGGTGTTTGCATACCTTTCATCCCACCTACTCCTAAGGGGTTATTTAGTCCTAACTGCTTGACATTTACTTGGCTTCAGGTCTTTGAACGAACATGAAGCCAGGCAGGGAAAAATCTTCTGGCATGATTTCATCATAGACGTGGTGATGTTATAGATTATCCTATTTATTTTCTTTTTCATGTGACTAATAGAGTAACAAGAGTTTAGAAAAACAGCCCTTGCAGGAGAACTCTATGTTCAATAATTTTTAAAATGAAAAACCAAAACAAAGTAAAACATAAAAAAAAAAAAACCCACCCACAAAAAAACCCAACCAAACAAGCAACAACAACAACAAAAACCACCACAACACACAAAGTCCAAAAAAAACCACCACCAAAGAACTCCAGCAACTTTAGGAACAGAGTTGAAAATATTTTTCATTACCTAGTTGTCATGTCTCCTAGATCAGCTGGTAACCAATTAGGTAGGAAGTAGAAATAGCCCCTTCTCAAGAATGGAAGCAGCTAGTAAAACCACAAGGGCATTTCACCATTATGAGAACAAAAAAAATATTATTTAAAATTTTGTCCCATTACAATTTTTCTTTTACTTCCTTTCAGCCTACTGGGTGAGTCACATTCTTCTGTTTGCAGTTAATCCACAAGGTTTATAAGAATTTACTACAATGATGCAACATAAAGCAGTTCCTCGAGCTGGTATGTTAGAGGGGGCCTGTGATGAAGGCAGTGGAGTTGGAGCTGTTTCAGCGGTAAGTTTTCCATGGACATAACTGGATATGCACATTACAAATGCTTGAAATACTTGAATCTGTGCTCTCCAGGGAAACGTCTATTTGGCCCAATACTGCTTACTGCAGAAGTTCCCTAAATTAGCTCCAAGTGCATACAAAGTCTCATTCATATCCTGGACACTAATTGCACAGGGTATTAAGTACTTTGTCCACACCAGTTCTCATTCCAGTGTTAGTTTATGGATCTATATTCTCATTTCCATTGGCTGAAGCAGAGAGATGGTTGATTTCTGCGCAGAAATAGAGGGTACTGGAAATTTCAGAAAAATCTTGTTTTCTTTGGGGGAAAAAAAAAAAAAGTAGCCCACATTTGTGGGTGTAAATCTTTTCATTTACTTTTGTAGTTGATGCTAAACTTGCTGATGATTTGAATCTTAAAACCTATTAGCCCGATTTCTTTGTTTTTAAAAGTTTGTCCTGTGTTGACTGTGTTGGGAATAGGTAGGAGAGGTACAAAGAACTTTTAAAAGTGCATTTTACTGCTAAAAACATTGCATTAGCGATTCTACCTCCAACCAGATATCCCAGACCTGTCCCACCAGCACATCTGGCTCTGTTTCTTTTGTGCAAATCTAACAGCTACATATGAGCTTCAGCAGGTTTCTTTGATATACCGCTAATGAAAAGAAGAATGTGGTGATTGTAATTACTTTTTTGGAAACAAATCAATCATAAATACTGATGGTTTTAAGTTTGATTAACTACAGATTCTTCCTTTTTAAAAAAAAATTCTTTATCTCTTGTCTGACCTGAGAAGGTAGAAATCTGTGGAGCCACTGCAGTGATGCTGTCGGGATACCACGTATCCCCTGGGAAACTGTACTAATCAATGGTATAATCAGCATTTTAAAGTTCATAATAGGCGGCCATGACTGAAACTTCTTTATTTTGTTAGTGCTTCCAATGAGCTAAAAACCTGTTGATTTTAAAATCCTGTAGGTTTTCTTTCTTCAGAAGCGTTAGGAATCTATTTCTTTGAGCTGGTCATCTGATCATCCCACTTCAGAGTAATTCTCTCCAGTTAACAGCTCATGGTTTACAGGCTTTGTTCACCTCTGGAAGTATGAAAGGGTGTTGTTTGGGACCACATGGCAAAAGAACAGGGTCCTCAGAGCCCCGAGTCAGCTAAATCCTCCAACAGATCAGAGGCATTTATGGCTTATTATATAAACAGTGACAAGGATCAAACAATTTGCACTGTGGGCTTTCACACGCTCTAGGGAAATTGCTGAAATTATTAAAAAATATGGGAAATCCTGGCAAGTAATCCGTCGCCTTCACAAATATTTTTCTCTTTGCATCTAATTCCATGCAGATGTGGGGGAGACGTGGCAATGGCGGTTACGTTTGAGTCTGTGCTAAAAGGTGAGTTGAATTTTTTTTTTCTTTTTTAATATTCTGCCACCTATTGGTAGCTGTAGGTGCCTTAGCTGTTCTACACGGCACAGTGATACAACAGCCAACGGAATGCATGTCCCTGTCGCTCTTAATCAACACGATCATTTACCCTTCTTCCCGTGCCATGTACCCTGCAAAAGTTCCTATGCATCAAATTATGTCAGAGGAAACCACCAAAGCATTAAAACGATTCCACTGTTTTCTGGTTGGCCTGATGACAAAACAAACTTTGGGATTTTGGGCTCTCTTTCACCCTAGCGATACATCTTAAATCCTGGGGCCTCTCTTACCAAGGCTAATATGAACACTTTCTACAAATCCTGTGTGGTAAAAACATTCAGGAAACCAACAGCGTTTCTGTCTATACGTAACTAGAGACGTTAATTTCTTCTGTTTATGATGTATATTGAACAGAATTGGATCTCCGTTATATCTGGAATTAATTTTAAGAACTGCCGAACTCTTTGGAAATCATATCAATCTTGATCAGCTCTTTATGTTCAGAAGCAGAGAAAGTTGTACTTCACCTTGAAGGAACCCTGGATGAGCTTAGTGTTCGCTTGTGTTTTTGAAGATGAATGGGAAAACCTCAGTGATTTTGACTTTTGTGTAATGTACCCCATATGTCTACTCTTTGTTCAGAAATCCACTCGACCAAGCCATACACAACATTATCTCATTTTTAACTCCTAATGTGTAAGGTTAGCATCACTTTAAAGATTT
The DNA here is from genome assembly GCF_023634155.1 of Falco peregrinus. Taxonomy (NCBI): domain Eukaryota; kingdom Metazoa; phylum Chordata; class Aves; order Falconiformes; family Falconidae; genus Falco; species Falco peregrinus. The sequence goes on from NC_073729.1 coordinate 14,813,994, forward strand.
CATTACTGGGGAGGGGGGAGGGATCAAAGACTGGGACCGGTCAGTTCCTCGGAGTTTGTTATTTGGGGTTAATCTCCCTTTAAAGATTTTTATCTGCAGACGTGAAACTTGAATCCCTAGGACAGCAGATGTGGAAGGGTTTGAACTATCTGGTGTATGTTGGATGTTGATTATCTCTGGAAAACAGGAAGGGAAAAATCACTGTGAGAAGAAACAGAGTATTGGGGCTGGTAAAAACAGGTCAAGTTTTCTATTTTGGGGTATGAACCAGGAATTACAGTCTAGGAGTAAGTTGAAGGCATCAGAAATGGTCATCAAGACTGGGAAAGATGAACAGTCAGAAAAGGTGGGAGAGGAAAGCAGAGGGGCCAACACAAAGGTTTACCCACTAATTGACCCTCAAATGTATTTGGGCACATGAGAAAGAAAGGAAGAAAAGCTTCCCAGTGGTTAAATTGCAAAGGTACTTGAGCCAGACTGTGGAGCCAGATTAAAAGAGTTCAAACTGACGGATCAGGGCAAACGTGGAAAGTAGGAGGCCAAAGTGTGAAAACAAACAAGAAACTCTTTAAGCATCTTGGATGAGAAAAAGAAAAGTTATAGTGTGCCAAGTGGGTTACCAGAAAATAAAGGTGAGAGGTAATTAAAGAGTTCTGCTGAGGAGCTCACGGATCTGCTTCTGCTAGTCTTCTCCGGGGAGGCTGCTGGGAGGCACCAATTTTCCTCGGGCAACAAAGATGACACGGTTTGGGACTGAGGTGCTGTTTTAATACATTCTGCAAGAAATATATCAGCTGAGGGAGAACAGGACACCAGGGCTAGGCAATGAAACAGCTGAGGGCTTGGGGTTTGACTCCAGAGGAGCTTAGGTATAAAGCTTTAAAACTTTCCCATGTTAGTGGCCAATATGTACTAGATGCAGCGCCTATAGCAGATACATTTATAATGGAAATTAAAGTGGTGTTTTTCGGTATCCTCTGAAAGGAATGATGAGCCCAACAAAGTACAAGTTAGCGTTCGTTACTTCTAGGAAAACCTGTAAAAACAATCATTAAAAGTGGGTGTTCAAAACGCTTGGCAGTGGACATGAACTGAAAGGCGGAACCTGGCGTCTCTCTGCAGGAAAGATGTGCAGCTCTTTCATCTCTTCAGTTTTTGTATTCACAAATGACTGTGAAGGAGGCAGAGAAAGAATGAAATAAGAGGTAAAGTGCTATTAAGTTTAAAGAGGTTAGTGGCCAGAAAATAGAAACTGCTCTAAATTTAAACCTGGTGAGGCGTCAGCAGTGGAATTGCCCATCAAGTGATTGATGGGGGGATCTGGAGGGGCTCCTGGCTGTGTCCAGCAGCCTTTCCGAGCAGGCCAGTGAGCCAGCACAGGCACAGCTCCCCTGGGAGGGCAAGCATTCCCCACTGACCCTTCCAGCTAGCTACACTCACAAGGAGGACTTTATTTTCCATGGACTTTATTTCTACATCATGCAATGGCCTTTGGCTCACATGGCCAAGCAAGGCTTCACACAAAACCAACAAATTCCAGTGTAAGTGCCCAGTAAGCTTTAGTTTCTGGTGTCAGCAATGCTCCTTAACCTCCTTTTTTGCTCAGCTGTAATCAAATTTACTGCACTGATGTCTGACCCAGGCTTGCAGTTACCTGTAAGTGCCAGGAACTGATGTCTGGTGCTTAGGTTTCCTCTGTGTTAACTCAGGTGCCCTTTGCCTCGTGGCCATCTGGTTCTTCATGGACCGTTTCCTTATAGGTTTGCAAAAAACCAGAGGTAAACAACTTGCTCGTAAGGATCTTTGGGAACTGCGCTTCTGTCAGACCCACAGCTGCCTAGCAGGCTGCAGAAGGTGGAGCAGAAGTGTAGGACCTCCACAAAGCAAAAGAATGGGTAGAAAACAGCATCAGGAAGGGTGCTTCTTAATTAATAAGTTGCCACTACTCTGCAGGAAGACTGGCATGTCAGCATAGTATCAATTCACATATCAGCTTAGTCTCAGTTCAGCAAAATTCTGTTTGGAATTGATAGCAACCAAAAGGGATGAGCAAAACGGGGGGTATAAATCAGGTGCAGGAAAAAGTATAAATATATGATTCTATCCTAGAAATTAGTCATTCCCTTTTTTTGAAAGTGCCATTTTTATTCCTTGTCACCAAACATGAAAGGAGACAGCTGAGATAAGGGTGATTTAGGAATGAAAATGATGGACTTTCACACAGAAACAAATTCATCTGGAACTGATATAGCCACAGCTCTGGGTACTTTATAATGCATGTAGAAAGGCAATTGGTGCAGCACTGGGCTATCTTGGTCCTATGCAATCCTTGAACTGGAAGATAAGAAGAGGTGTAACAAAATTCTTACCAACTTCCCATGAATTAGAAACTGAAAAATTAGAAGAAAAAACGAAGTGCCTTTCCAGAGCATACATGTTGACAGATAAACAGGGCACAGACACACAAGATAGAGTCCATCTGTGAAAAAGTGGTGTTTGTGTTTTTAGATTTTAATCCTAGTCAGCACGTCCAAGTTTATTTGTTGGTAATAAAGTGGAGAACATTGTCATCAGCTGGCAATTATTCAATCCGTGGCCACTGGGCTCTTTGGTCCCTCTGCTACATCCTTTAAGTGGCTACTAGACAAATTCCGGTTAAACGTGCCGTTCTGTGAGCAAGCTCTCTGTGATACTTTGAAAATCACTAAAGACCTGGTCTTGGCTTTGTACAGGGATGCCTCTTGCAACATCTACCAAGCTCTCAATCTGCTGGCTATTGGCAACTGAAAATATAGCCACAATTATGGTGTTGGCACTGGTATTCGGTCTGCTGTGACAGAAGTTTACTTACTGCTGCTAGTTTTAATACTGTAAATGCACTAATTTGCAAATCCACTTAAAAATACAGATTCACGTGCAGTCAATGTAAACTCCTGCCCTGTTTTATGCAGAACATCCACGGCAAAAAGTGCCTCTGCTGACCCATCTGCCAAACAGACCACACAGCAACTCATTTATTTCACTAGGGAGGAGAGAGAGAGGTCATGGAAACTAAAGGCTGCAGCCCATATTTTCCTTCTCTCTGCTTTGCTTTTATCCATTCTTTCTTGTAATTCAAAAGAGTTTGTCGTGGGAGTAATTGATATAGCCTCTGACACAGATTAACAAGGCCAGTACAGTTTTCATTTAGTGATGGTGGAGGGGCTGATGCTAAGCTCATGTATTACCATTTCGGCAGAGAGCCTGCACGCAATACTGCAAAACCCCTGTTTTCCCGATAGAAAAACTTTCATGGGAATTGATGCACTTAATGGGGTGTGAGGTCCTTGGGGCAGACCCTCGATGGGCAGTGCAGTGGGGCCAGGCTGCGGCTGCAACTCAGCAGCCAAAAGCTACTCAGGGAGGAGCTGCCAAAAAGCCCAGGCTGGCTGCTGTGCCCATTGCTCCTAGCCATGGGGTATAGGTGGAGAGCTGGGAGAATAACAGCATGTGGGGGAGAAAAGACCCTCAGGGATGGTGCTCGGTGGATAGAAAGCAGACTCCAAACACCTCTGATTGCAGGAGGGGCCAAGGAAGCTGAGGAAAAGTCCTGCATAAATCTCTCCTCACAGAATTTCTAATCCTCCCACGAAAGGAGGCATAAAGAGAGAGGGAAATCAAATAGCTTCTCTATTGAATTTCAAAGCCAGCCTATGCAATTGGGTTGCAGAGGAGTGACTAATTGCCTGCTCCTGAGTGAAATGGATGCACTTGTGAAAGCCCGTGGCCAAGTCCTTCCCCACATCAGCCGGTTCTCCTGCACGCTGTGCCACACAGAACCTTCTGTAGGTCATCATGAGCTGTGGGCCACCACTACGCCAATAAACCAGCCAGAGGTGGGCACAGGGATGAACTCTAGCTCTTGTAAGCCCACCTTCCAGCATCCTTCTGGTGCCCTCCCCAGTGCCAGGGCATGGTTGGAGGGACAGCAAGAGCCAGAGGCCACCTCCAACTGGCAGCATGGTCAGGCCCTCTCTTTTAGGGTATGAGCTGGTGGCTTAGTGTACAGGTTCAAATTGCACCCTGCCATTTTCTCTTAGCATTTCCAAACAGCCGTGTTTGCCACTGAATGTAGGTGCCGCTCTGGTGACAGAGTGGGAAGCGCATCACTGCTGGCTTCGAGAGTGGGCTTGTGATGAGGGCAAACCTCTTCTCGCCTTCAGTCCATGCAGAAAGATGTGCCTTTGTGGTTCAACTGCAGGAAAGCATCACACGGTTTGGTTTTTCAGTAAAATTTGGTTTTAGAAGCAAGTTTCTTGCCATTGTGCTTTGCTGTGGTGTGTGCGCTGATGCTGAATCTGTCGTCAAAGCCCACAGGTTTCTATGGCTCCTGAACCAAGCATTCATAGCACTTGCATTGGACTTCTGAAATTGTGGTTTTCTTTTGTAATAATCCACCAGACCTTAACTTTGTGACTGTCTTTGTACAAATTAGCTGAAAATACTATGTATGGCCCTTCAACATATCTTGGTAAGCTTCATAAATAGTTTGCATAAAAAGCAGTCACCTATTTTCAGTCAGACGAGGTGGGCAGCACGGGCACGGTAGCTGCTTACACATACCTGTGGCAGAAAATGCTCTGAGAGCGATGCTTTAAACTGCCTTCATTCCAGAGAAGTTAACTCATAAGAAGAAGCATATGTGGATTAAAAGAAAAGAAAGGTATGATGATACCAAACAAGATTTACCTCGCACCTTACTTTTCAGAGCCAAAGCTCTTCGCAATCCTCTCTCATTCAGATCTCACCTCCAGACTTGTCTCAGGTACAGTTCTTTTCGTTGTCTCTCTTACACTGTTGAAACATACACATATTTTTGGCTCAGCTTGGAGCACCACCGTGAAAGCTGCCTGGCACGGCTGAGTAAAGACCGTCTTTATCTGGTTTTTAACTTTGGCAGAGTTTTGTTACTGGGAATGACATTTTCCCTCCTGAAGACTGCGTCAAGCTGATTTGTGTATGTGTGTGAAAGAAATACAGGGTAACCTGTGAACTACGGCTAGTGGGAAATATATTGGTTTAGTACTGGATTTTTGTTCTAGGAACACTTGTTTCATTTATAGCGTTTTCATGTTGAGAACAGGAATCCAAAAACTGGCTAAGCGTTATTTGGGTGAAGTAAGCAGGTCTGTCAGCCTGATGTTGGCGATGTGCTTTTAGCCATCCTCATGAAAATCTGCTGAAACATGGCCAACTTGTAAATCCTGGGGGGGGGGGTGAAATAAATATTAAATCTGCTTGCTTGCAGATTTATGCTTGCAAGTGTGAGCACTGGCGAAGTTCTCTGCAGCACCTGTCAGCGTCAGGCAGGAGGGGCGTTGGGGTGGGCTCTCCTCCAGTTGTCCCTTCTGGCTGCTGGGCAATACGTCCCAGTCAAATGCTCATCCTCTTGGTGCTGCTTCTGTTGTAGGTTCAGAATGAGAGTGTTGTGCTCAGCTTTTATGCTCCCTGTACTGCACTTCCCACAGCAGCATGTGAACCTGGTGAAAGGTTGTGGGTTGTTATGCAATAAAAACCACCATCATTATTATTATCATCATCATCATCATCATCATCATCATTATTAACTTTTTTATTTTTAGTTAGGCTTTGACATTATGGAAGTTAAAATATGGTCAGGAAACCATAATACTAGTATAAGTCAGTGGCCAATGTACAGTAAAAGTCCTTGCCCAAGCCAGTTTGACTTACCACAGGTAGAATGAGATGAGTTTTGGATTTTGAGCTCTCATCCTCTAATTGCCCGTAAGAAAATATCCTAAGCTTTTGTTTCTTTCTGACTGCTTACCACACAGGTGATTTTTTTTAAGGTAGCTGAACATGTCAGTGGATGTTTTTCACAGAGAAGAGCAGTTTAAGATTTGTTGCCTTTACTATAATTTTTGACTGGGATTAACTTTTTTAACAGACCTGAGGAATTAAAAGTCAAAAGCCTTCACCAGTAACTAAACATTGCACTAACAGCTTATTTATATTAACTGTCAATGTGAAAAGTCAACATGGCAATTAGTTCAAATGCCTGAGAGGTCACATCCACTATAAAAATGCCTGAAAATCACAGAATAGAAGAGATCTTATCCTTTTGCTCTCAATCACCAACAGCTAGTGTCGTTTGCTGGAGTTTGCGGTTATGGCGACCTGCAGACGTGTGCAGTTTGCAAGACAGCTGAATATTACAGGGCTTCTAATTGATCTGAGAAGTGTCACCACAAATGTTCTATATTTCACATATGAACAGTGTAGATCAGCACACTGCTTCAGAAGAGGAAAATCTGAAAGCAAGTACCAGAATCTGACTGGAATATCAGCGCTCTGTAAATACAATGCCATAACCCACAGCGTATTTGATATAATCGTATATAAAATAGAAATAAAGTCTGCCTAGATTTTTCACCTGTGTAATAAGAGGTGGAGAGCCAAGCCCAAGCTCTGGCCCTCAGACCCAGCCTTCCACGTAAGCCTGAGTGAAAGCCCTGACATCCCAGCTACCAGCAAATAGTGCTTTGCTTTTGTTGACACAATAAAGTGTACCAAAGAGGCTCAGAGAGTCTAATCATGAGTTAAACAAGGCAGGTTGGTTGTTGCGGGAGAGCCATTGATTTCTGCAGTTCCAGCTATGATGTTGCTTAGACACAGAGGTGGCAGTTCCAGTTTTCTGTCATGTCCCTTGCACTAGTATTTCCACTAGCATCAACTGCGGCTGGCGCTTAGTTGGGTGTAATCTCCCCACGCTGCAATTATCCCTTATACAATAGGGATGAGAACAATCCTTGCCTGCTGTTACCTCCGTGCCTCTATCCGTACTGGCCCTCGCAGCAGGATCCCAAGCCTGCCTGAGCTTCTAAGCAATTTGGTAACACAAATAAACATACATGCAGCTGCTATTTACTAAAGACGACGGGGGCACAGCCACCTTGCAGACATTTTAAATCCTCTTAATAGTTGCATTTTTTTGTTTTTAATCCCCAGTGCCATAGAGTTCATGAAATGGATATGGAATGTAAAAGATGGGGAGTTTTGGTCCTTTGAGCTGAACAGGAGAAATCCAGAAACCCAGCTCTGATTCGGAAGCATTGCCCTAGTGCTGGACAGTTATGAAGCACGCGCATTCTCCTAAATCAAGGCTGCTGTTTGCTTGCTGAGCAGTGTCCAATAACAGGTCAAGGTGGAGAAATCTGGGGAGGTCTTCTGCTGCCCATGTACCTTCTTGCCATCCTTTGAATTTGAGAAATGGCAGAAAGGGAGCTGATGGTTGAGTCAGTGGGGTAAAACACAATTTTTCCATCTGATCCTTTCCTTATCTAACGGCCATCACTGACAGCACTGGGGATTTTCCACTTGATTCACTTGATCCTGGAAACTTTGGAGTCCTTTCCAAGTCATTCATTTTTAGGCACCTCTGCTGAAAAGCAAGTTTCGTTTTATTTTAACTTCTTAATTCTTTACAGAGTCCTGTCACAAGGATATATTACCTTTTTTTGATGAAAAATACGGAATATGAAACAGAACTAACTTGGTGTCTTGAATGAATGGGTAACCGCTCAGTACCTGAAAGTGTGAAGATTCCCAAGCCCCAAGGAATTAGTGCTGTTATGCTGTTTCTTATATAGGGCTACATCCTGCCTTCCTCATTAATTGAACACGACTGCTAAAACATCCTTTACAATAAGCACTTCTTCATACCAGACATATTTCCTGGATCTATAAAACAGCTTTTAGAAAGGGAGAACTGTATTTAAGGAAGACATTAATATAGTTCCACAAAATGATGCTTGCTGACATATGGAGCACTTTTTGAATAATTCACTTTGAAATTAACACTGTAATATCATTTACCTTTTAAGTCCTATTTACTGGAGCTGCAAAGAATTGTTCTCTGGAGATGAGGATAACGGCAAACACCAGACTTTCAGACCTTCCTTGGTTTAATAAAAACGGTCAGATGATTTCACGCAAAGAAAACCAGTAAGCAGTGAAAATGGTAAAAATTAGAGGGGATGAATGCCAGCCTCTCCCCCAACATCAGGCCACGCGTGTCCAGGTTGCTGATTCTGGCAGCAGAGGAGGCTTGTGGAGGTCCTGCCCTCGGATGCACGCTCCCGTGCTGGAGTTTGCTCCCCCCTTGGCTGTGGTGACACGACCGCGTGGGAGACTGAGCTGTAAACCGGCTCACTGGAGTGATCTGGGTTAAGTTTAATCCTTCGGAAAACAGGGATTATTTCAAATACAGATAAATTGCATGCTGTAATTTGCAGGGCTGCCTCGCAGACAGCCGACCAAGCCCTGCTGCAGCTTGGAGGTGGCCACCAGACACCCTGGACCTGGTGTGGCTCAGTGGGCACCCACTGCTCCCACCAGGAATACTGCAGTGAGGAGCATCCCAGACCTCCTCCTTCAAGTCCGAGCAAATGGCTCGGGTTAAAATTTTTCTTTTCTCATTTTTTTTTCTTTTCTTTATTGTTTTTTCTTTTCTCTTTTTCCCTTCCAACTTTCTGCTGTGGCTGGAGTTGGTGACATGGCTTAGGAAGAAGAAAAGAAGGGGCTGCTGGATCTTCTGCCACAGTTGCAAAACTCATTGCAAATTTCTCAGTCAAACACGCACAGCGATTTGTGCTCATAACATCATCACTACAGCTTTTGTGCGGTTCATTAATTACTTGCTCTTTATACAATTTTAGGTGTAAATAACGAGGAAAAAATGGAATCTTGGTGAAGTGCTTTTCTACTGATTTCAAAATGACCCTTAATACGAGTGTCTCTGGTTGACAGTTATTATGGATGTTGACTTTTGGAGGTAGAGTGCTAAATTTTTTATTCATTCGACACCTGTTTAGCACTGCTAGCAAAGCGGTTTTCACTACAGTCATTTGATGTTGTTCTTTGACTGAGATGACTCTGGCAATGAGGATAGCCCAAGGTGCAACTGATTTTTTTGCTAAGACAACAGCAGAGAGCAGAAATGTACACCTGTTTCCCATTATGGTTCATGCTGACATTTTTTTTTTATTTCCCATTTTGGTTAGCTTCAGTACGGCCAACCTCAAACATTCAAAAAACTGTGAGTCAGCTTACAAAAATACTAAGAGCGGTTTCACTTTATGTACCTGTGGGATTTATTTTCTTTAGTAAACCCTAAGATAGAAAAGCATAAGATGTAAAAGTTATGGAGAAGGATGTAGGCTATCTGCCTAGCCAGGAGACTGCAGGAACTGCGACCTTACCGCTCCCTGCCACTGTTGTCCAAGGCTGCTGGTAATGTGGGAAAGCTAGCATGGCTGCCCCGCTCAGCCCGGAATAACCTGTACAGAGCGTCTGATATTTTCATTTAGCTGAAACACGAACCCACTTATCTGCACTCCCTTTCAGGTATACCAGTCACAGCATACCTTGGCAAGAGTAAGAAATCGTCTGGCTCAGACCGCTAATGGGCTTGTTTTTAGAAACTCTGTCTTCAGTGGGAATCACAAATTCTGTATCCCTGTGTGAGCGGAGAAATGGATAATAACATCTAGATTTGTCTGAATTCTACATATCCCAGAGGGATCAAGTTTGATTCCCTGCCTTGTTTACAATGATACAAGGAAAGCATTTCAATTCTCCAAATGCTCCCTCATGTGGCTTCTTAGTACTAATACTGAAACATTTATGTGTTCTCGGAGATCACAACTCTATGCCAGGAAATAGGCTGAGACAACATAAGAGGTATTTCATGTGACCTTTGACATTAGAAAATGATGGTTCCGGATCTTACATGTGAAATGTTTCGCTTTTATGTTGTTAAATTAGCTGGAACACAGATCTATGTGCTTGTGTCCCCAGGTCGGGGGAAGGGAGAAACCTGTGCTTTGATCAGGTTTGCCCACTAGTTTATCTCATCAGCTGTCATGGCAATAGGTAAGGCATAGAAATCTGAAAATAATGGAACTTCTTTGGTGTGAAATCTGAAGTGGAAGTCCGGTGTACACAGGATCCCAGGAAAAGTGTATTGGCTTAATGCACAGCCCCACGTCCGCAGCGTTTGCAAGGAAATAAATACAGAAGGTGAAGAGAGACAAGGAGATGGAGGGAGGCAAATGTGCTGATGCTTTGAAACTGCAGTGGAGAGAACGGTGTCTTCCTCCTTCACCACGGGTTGGGAGATGCTCCTTTGAGCTCTGACGCCCATTGGGTTACAACATGGGAAGCCACTGCCGAGCCTCGGTAAGCAGGTGGTGAAGCAGTTTGTGTAAGAGATACACTTATTTCCATTCATATTACTGGCCTAGCTGTCTGCTGACTTGGCACAGCGTGGCTTCCCTTCCTTAACGCCAGCTCTGTGTCAGTGCTGTTGCCGGTCCTGCCGCTGCGGGTGCTGCACAGCAGGCACTTCGCCCCTGGGCAACTGGACCCGTGGAGCAGGCACGGACACCACGTGGGCTGAGAGCTGCTCCCCTGGGCTGTCATCCCCACGCTGAACTGTGACGTTCAGGAGCAAGGAGTGGCAGTCTTCTTGTACATTACAGTCTCACCAGCCGTTTACCGCTGAAGAGGGGCGAGGGAGCAGAAAGGCGCGGGTGAGGCGGGAAGCCCAGCTGTGTCAAACAGGGGACATGCTCCGGGAAAACCTTTTGGCGTCCATCTTCAGAGCCCTGGCCTGACCCCGAAGCATTTGCGTGGTATGCAAAGGCATATATGCAGGTGTTTAGGTATGTATTTTTGCCTGAGGTAAAGAATAATATTGCTGTTAGGTCACTTAGACAACCTGGGAACATTTGCTTTACATCTTCTCTGCTTCACGCGTCCTCTTGGAAAGGACAAGTTTTACCTTGAGGAGGTTGATTCTGGAGCTGCTGGCTCCCTGAAAAAGAAAGATTAAAAATCAAAGGACTGCAAAATTAATATGTTTCATACTGGAAAAAAAAAACATTTCTCTTCAACAAGAAACTTTTTGTTTTGATTTTGAGCTTTCTAAAGCCTCTACAAATAAAATTATCTGACCCTGGAATGGTTTCCTTTGAACTTGGATGAAAAATCTGGCAAAAGCCAGAGTCATCTGTGAGCATTTTGGGATCACAGCTCTGCCATTTTCACTGATAGAAGTTTTAACCAGAAATGTCACCCAGCCTTTCTCAGGAGGGTGTGGTAGGTGGCCATGTGGTCCATATCCAGATGCTGTCGTTGAAAATGTTGCAGAAACATAGAGTGTTGAAACCTCCCCGGCAAAACTCTTCGCAAGATGATGCTATGCCTGTACGCACCCGGAAGAATGTGTTCAACACACATGCACACTGTTTGGTATCACTTCCACCTCTTTGGGAAAGTAAACCAATGCCAAAAGAAATACAACTGTCTGGGGGGAGAAAAAAGGTTTGCATGTTGGGGAAAAAAAAAACAGTTACTAACTAAAATCTCTGTGTTATTTAAAATACCATTCATCAAAATACTTTGTTTTATCAAAACAAGAAAATATCACAGGATCGTGTCTTCAGGAAATCTCAACGTCTTTGTTATCACCCAGTTTTCTGGCCTGTTCTAGAGGTAACTGAAGGTTTGTACTCATTGTTGGGGCAGATAGCCAGCGTGTTTTGGGAATCTATAAACCAGGGAAAACCATTTTCTTTCACAGGAATATGCCAGACTTCAGGAGTTACTGTTGAACATAGAGAATGGAGCCTTCCTGAAGGAACAAAGTATGAACTTGTTACATTTTTGTTTGCAGATATGTCCTACTCATCGTGAGAAAATGTCTGTAAGGTGCTGAAGCTGAGAAAAAGTGTTGAGGCTGCCCCATTTTGTGGGAAATGACAAAGACCTAGCAGAGCATCTACTCCTAAAAACACCAGGCCAAAGGTTTCAGGCCCCCACCTCAACTCAGATGACACTTCTCTGTTTTGGTTGGTAAAATATAAACAGGTCGGTGATTAATAACCAGGTTGACATTTTCCAGAAGCAGTGCTGGGGGGACTTATCAGGGCAACTACTGGTCTCTTTTTGGTGAAAACACAGTAATGTATGAGGGGTCCAGGGCAAAAGACAGAAGTTAGCCTGATAGACATTTCAGGTGCCTGCCAAACAAAATGCGAGGTGAATGGAAGTTACACGCTGAAACTCAGCAAAACTCTTCCACTTGTGCTAATTAACACTGATAATCTAATTTGGGCACAGTGCTAAGTATAGCTGGGTATGTAATTGCAGTAGATACAAAGTTTGTGTTCCTCCTCCTTTCTTGCCCATTCAAATATCCCACTTTCAGTAGCATTATGAGGTTTTGTTGTTGTGTCGGTCTGAAATCTGGAAATTATATTAGATATAGTATCTGCTGTAGTTACTGCCAAGCCATGAACATCAAGGCTCTTACCCAGGACATTGTTTGGTCAGGGAGGAATTTGAAGCAAAACTGCACTGCAGCCTTGCTCTTGGGTTGCATGGACAGGCTGGTGCACAGACCATTTAACAAGGTAAGGGGGTGTCAAGAGCCATATACCAAATGCTTTGGCATTTACATTATTCACCTCTCACTTAGTCATTTCACTGATGACCTTATCCAGCTTTCAGCAGTTGCGGTAGTCACTGCTCACAGGTACCACTTTGCAGTGGAGGAGGTGTCAGGGTCAGCCCGTTGCCGTCTCTTTGGCAATACTGAATTTTGCTCTTTTTAAACAAATGGCCTCTCCCTCTGCTTGCCACAGCTGCAGCAATATGGCAGTGCTAAAATGCAAGTGGGAGGGACCAGCTCATGAGAACACCCATCAGACTGAAACTCGCTGGGAGCTCCTGGTAAACAAAATGTAAATGAAATATTCAAAGTTGTATTTTTTTTTTTTTTTTTTGCAAAACAGCTAAAGCAATCTACTTTACTTTTTTGTTTAATTAGTCTTACAAGCTAGTATAGCATCCTCATAAATTCGCTGCGCTCCATGACCTGAATTCATACTACTCGTGTGTGAACTATCTAGAAATTATATGATTCACTGTTTTGTGTTTGTTTGGGTATTATTCACACAAGGTCCTTAAAGCGATGTGAAAAACTTATTTACATTGCAAGAATATTAAAAATAGGCAACAGGGATTCTAACACTGGGAATTAAGAGGGCTCAGGGACTCCTAATAAAGTCACCAAATACAATAGAAATTTTAATTACTAAAAAGGCATATGTAATTCTCCATTTCTGTAATCTCACATCCAGTGATGCCAGCATGTGTACACGTGATTTAGACTACTTAGGCACCAATCCAAAGAAGCAAATACCACCAAATCTACCATTATTCACTGACCTACTCAAGCTTACGTGCCACTTAAACAGAGAAGAAAACAAGGCAATGTGATAAAAAAAACCAAACAACAAAATAATGCAAACAAAGCTACTTTTAAATGATGTCTATTGTCAAAAATGTCAGAGACTGTGCCTTTTGAAAAGCTTTTGCCTGAATGTTTATTCACAGTAAACCTCATTTTACCTCTTTTGCAAAGTAAATTTCTGTTTATAGCTATCTAAAGACCTCTGGATAAGGATAGGGCTGTTTAAAATGATGTGAGTTTAAAAGACAACTAAGACCCAAAGGGCTGCGACCGATAAGCAGGGATGACTTTATCTGTGCTGAACAGTGATTTCTTGGGGAAATGTCCATGCTGCCCTTCTTCCACCTGTGCTAGGGTGGTGCCTCATCTCTCCACGTGGCAGCTACTCGCAGTCTAGAGATTTCGTTGAGGTAAATCTGTACCTAGTGTAGGTTCCTTTCCTACACTAAATTGCAAACTGGCGACTCAGCAGCTACGTTGTGAATAGCTGAGACATTCTGCAGAGAGATGCTTGAAGGACAGCTGGAGGCAGCAGTCACAAAAAGCATCACAAGATAAATCATTCCCTCTTGTCATTCAGACCCCTGAGCATATTTTAGGGAATATTTGTTGTGTGGACTAAAGAGGGCCACAAATACATTACAGTGCTTTAAGTACTAGCCCAAACATGCAAAAAGGGTTTGTGTTATGTAAGGCCATTAAAATGGGTAGAAGTTACATGGCTGAAATCCTGCGTATAGAAAAACTTTTGAAACCAGCAACCACAGCTTGTGTTTTTTCTTTCTTTTCTTTTTTTTTTTTTTTTTTTTTTTTTACCAGCCTACTGGATGGTCTTCACCAAACAACCAGTTTAATGGTGCACAATTTACTCTAATATCATCAGAACACAGCAAAAATACTTCAAATTAAACATCTGTGAAAAAAAGTCAGACTAATTGTATTGTAGTATAGAGCATTCAAGTATTATAATGCCTGCTGGGATTGATCTAAAGCCATCACAAGTCAGATAAAGAGCATTTTTTTAAATTCTGGCTTCTGTAAAGTGCTGGGAGTGTGAAGGTAGTAGCAGTAGAACCGTCCATTTTTCCGTTCATTTTAGTTCATTATTAATGGTTAGTTTTGAGTATCTGTGTAGGGCTCTCACTGTAAAGAATTCTGTCACCATGCTCAAGCTCCACAACCAAAGGAAGCTCCCTGTGGGATGTAGCATCCAGTCCTCCATCCTCAGCAGCACTGCAGATGGGAGCTGGGAGCACAGGCTGGTCCCTCACGCACAGCAGTTTGTAGTCTCGCTCCCCCACGAGAGCGGCTAGCTGGTAGTTTTGTTCAAACCAGCAAGTTTAAGCAAAGAAGCAGAGATTCTTCTTACTAAGAAAGTAAATAAAACAGGGCTTGTGAAACAGAAGTGGGGCCTTGGCCACAGGTGTAAGTCATGCCGCACTCACAGAGTTGGTGGAGTGCCCTGCTGGCAAGCTCTCCAAACATCTTTTGGGTTTCTTCTTTTTGTTCTTTCTTTTTTTTCTTTTATCTCTTTTTTCTTTTTTCTTTTTTTTTTTCCTTTTTTCTTTTTTCCTTTTTTCTCCTTTTTTTATTTTTCCTTTTGTTCTTTTTTTTTTTTTCTTTTTCTCTTTTGTGGAGGAATTTCAAACAGAGCCAGGACCATAACCTAAGACTCTCAGCTCCTTGTTCCTTGCTGTAATCATTAGACAAGTTCTTGTAAAGGCGAAGCGCTGTGGTGGGATCACCCCTGTACATGGTCTACCTGCAGAATGATGAAGTATTTGATCTGAGGTGTATCAAGCTGAGTATTTTCTGCTCTGCTGGGTTTAATTTCAAAATAAAAACAAAAGCTCTCTATGTGTGTTGAGTTCTCTCCGGTGCATGATGCTCCATGACTCTTGGGCCCCTGGCTGGTATGCAGTGCTGCTGGTCCTGCCTCTGATTTGGCCACTGATCTCCTGCAAGAGTGGGACAGTCAGCAACTGCTGGGTCTAAACTGTTGCAGTTCAGCTCGCTTTTATTTTCCTTATTTTCTTCTTATGTGCATTTTATGGGGCTGTGGAAGAAAAAGCTAACTCTGAGGTTAGAGGCCTAAATCAGAGACGTGGTTTTTATTGGAGGCACTATAGTACGTGCAAATAATAAAACCAGCAGCACAGACATCGCTCTGGGGCTTGAAGTACAGCTTTTTCTCTATTACCATGATGTAAATCTGGAATAATTGGGAGCTACTCGGTACCTTTGAATATTTGATCTTGTACTGAAGTTTAGGAGAGGAGAACATTAAACCCAAGAGAAATCAGATCCCTGGAACAGGTAAAATAAAAAGGTGCTGAAATAGTAGTTGAAAGGTAAAATTTAAAAATGGGAATAGAAAACCTATATTCTTTAAATTGGACAGAAATGCTGTGAGTTTGAAAAAAAAATGCTTATCTTTAATACTGGAGTTACTCTGCTGATTGGACGGAGGGGAGGAAGGGGTGGAGAGTGGGTAAGGAGGAAAAAAGAGGTATTTTTTAAGGTAAACTGTTGCTGCAGACTGAGTTGGGCTTTTCAAAAGGAACTTGCTATGGGAGACAAAAGAGCTCTTATGGGATGACGCAAAGAGAAAAGATGCTGGAATCCCATCACTGGCTATGAAAACAGAGGGTGGATGACTCAAGTCAGTTTAAGAGAGGATTTGAATCAAGAAGGAAACTAATGTGCTCTTGAGGGAAAAAAAAAAAAAAAAAAAAAAAAGAAAAACAATCAAGTGTTGGGAGAGTGGAAGAAATTGTCGTGTTTGTTAAGAACATTTCCTTTTGGCAAGGGTGAACTTGTGCTGAAAAATCACTCCTGAGTACGGATCCCCAAGAAAGTGATGCTGACTGAAGGTCACTGACAGCTTCTGGTTATTACTACCTGGAACTGCAGCTGAAAGGGGAACATGGAGATGAAAGAGCGTGCGTTTTATGGCCAGTCTTCTGAACTGCCTGCAATATGCATTTGTAGGAGTTAATCGAAAAATAGCCAATCTGGAAGAGATTTTTTTTTTCAGACTCCTCTGAAGTTAATTCCTGAAACCCGTTAGTCACCAAGAGAGAAAGAAAGCAGGAGGGAGAGAGTGGCTAAGACAAGTCTGAGGAAGGAGAAATTATGACTAAGAAGAAAAAAAGGAGGAGAATAATTTCAAGATGGAAAAGTTAACAGCTTTCAGTAAGACTCTTTTTTTCCTCTTAAAAGATTCTATTTGATTTCCAATTACAAAAAAAAAAAAAAAAAAAGTTTGTATAAGTCCCTGTGTGCATATGTGGGTGTGTATAGTGATGATAACAACATGCTCTTAAAAATTCTGAATTATTTATGGTTTCCACTTGCTCCAGCCACGGGTCTGGATGCCTACAGGTCCTGGCCCCTGTCTTTAATCAGTGTATCCCTTTTCAAAGAGAAGACAGACAAGTATAACTTCACAAGATTTATAGTATATGCATTTCATATTAACTTAATAGGCAGGCGTGTTTTGCGTGGTTTTACTTTGTAAGTGCCGTGCCTAACACAGCTTGTAGGCATATCCGCAACCAGCATCCACCGGGCTCAGCTATCAATTGTTCCTAATACCAGCTACAGAGATAATACTATTTTTCATCATCCTTCTCTTATAAAGTCATTTATAAGGAATGTTCTCATATACAACAGTATTTTGGAACGCACTTTTCCAAGGCTTCCCAGAACGTGAGCTAAGCATGCTCCAGTCTATACCACACTTCATATATCTGAGCTGATTGGGGAAGGAGATTAAAATGGTCTTTCATGTGCCCCTCGATCTCTTCTGTCTGGAGATGTTTGTTTTGAAACAGGATAAATAGAAACACACTAAAACTTGAACATGGGTCTGTATATGAATGGCTGGATGGTTCACTGGGAGACTTTGTCTGGAAAAAATCCTGGTGAGAAAATTTCTGATGCTTGTTACAGAACATGATTTGAAATAATAGCATATGAATATATAAATATATGCCTAAATAAATCTGTCCTATTATGCAAAAAACAAGCCACACAAGATAAGTAGGAAAGAAGTATTATCAAAATATGAGAAGGGTTTTTTTCTGGTTTTTAATTCGCTTAGTAATGTACTTTATCTTTTCCATAATGACACAAGATTAGAGTGACAAGCCAGTAGCCCAAACAAGACAACTATGTAATTACTGTATCTGCAAGTATATCCTTTTTTAAAAAAAATCTAGGTTTTTTTTATTTGTTATCTTCCCATTCTAGACCAAAATAGACAAGCCACTACCTTTTGTATCAGAGAAAGTGTGACGGGGCCAAATTTTGAGATGTACACAGGTGACTTAAGGTACAGTAAACTCTGTTACACTCTCTGTTAGATGGTCAAAAGCCTGGAGTAATTCACCAGTACAGTCATTTTAGTTCAAACCCTTTCATGTACAGAGGTAACACCCACTTTTTAAGTTATGCTTAAAATTCTATTCGATATTATCCTTTTAAAATATGATAATCATTTCAATATGGCAAATTATTTATTTTGCTAAATGGGTTATAAATTAGGTTTAGCTAGTACCTTGGCTCATTTGACAATATCCAGATTCACTCTACATATATTGCAGAGTTCAAGCCCAGCTGCGTGGAGGATACGGCATTGTTTCATTTTTCTGTTTTGGTAACAGTAAATGATAAAATAATTTGATTAGTGGCTTTTATGGCATCTCTTAAACAGAGCTTTATCCAGTTTTATTTTTATAAAAAATGTAATTTTTAAGCAGTTCCTTCCATCCAAGTTAGTAGACCTTTGCTGCGTATTTTACTATCAGCGCATCAAAATCACTCTACCTTCGAAGAAACAAAGCTTCTAATCAGGATTAGGGTTCTGAGGGTTTTTTTAGTACAGTTCATGACATCTAATTTCTCCAGCAGCAAGTTTCCTTCCATAAGTCATGATGTCTGAAGCTTTAGGTCTCCTCTTATACGTACCAAAACCACCAGGCAGAGCGATGCATCACTCCTCAAACCATGGCAGTGGCCACTGATCACCAGAAAAGCAGCAAACCAGAGATCTGCCTCTTTTTCTTCATATAAAATTAGATAAGGATCCTGAAGGCTGATGGGACTGGGAATGTTGCTTGACCACAAGTGTCAGATCAGGCCATAAAAATATTACTGAGCAAAAACTTTTAAATAAAAGCACATTACGCCTACTTTACCTCTGGCAAGACTAGTGTGTGTTAGTCTGCTATCATCCATCAGCACTGCGATTAATTAGAAAATCCTTGGAAAAAACATCAGAAGAAGAGCAAAAATACTGTACCAGGAATGTTTCCCTCGAAAAGAAATGTGCTGCTGAACATCACAATCTGTTTCAGTTTTGACAGAAAGATGTTTCTTGAGAGTTTGCATCTGTAGAATGAAAAAAAGTGTTTTACAGCTATTTTTATAACAGCTTTTTTTATGCATTTCCTTTGCAGTTTAATAATATATTTGTAGGTCTCCATACATTCCAACTGCTGTGCAAAGATTCCTGGTGATGGGGGGGGGGGGGGGGGCAGGGGAAGAGGGAAATTCCTGGTATAATTTTTCGTTTCAGGGAGGCCTGAAAACTTTTCAGAAAGGATATTTTTAAGGGCATATTCAACATTTGGCATTCCGGTTGTCTAGCCATTTTTTTATTATTTTTTTTCCCTGGAAGACTGTATGGATCACTGGAGAGCTATTAAGCTTGTGACATCAAAGGTGCCATGGAAACAAAACCTGATTAAGAGTGATTTTGGTTAGTCTGTTTCAAGTTTTTTTGTTGGTTTTGGTTTTGTTTTGTTTTTTTAATGTTAACTTAAATGTTTGAATGATCGTATGGAAGAAAAAAAAAAACCTGCAAGGGTTTCCTCCTCTGGTTATAGTTTCAGTTCTGTTTGTCTTCCTTGTCAAAAGCTGCAAGCTCCATCCCTCTATGTCTTCCAAAGAACTCTTCCAGAAACCAAACATGAAGCTTCCCCAGTATTTCTCAAATAACGGAGAACAAGCACGCCAAACATCACCACTGCTGTGGCCCAAACCTGGCACTTTTGTTTCTGATTCAGCTGGGAGAAAAGCCAGTTTTGTTCCCTCTGACGCCCTAGAAGGGATGGGCTGAGTTCTAGGGAGAGATTCCCTCTCCATCACTCCCTGATATGACACCCAGTCGTCCTTCTTGGAGTCTCAGGCTAACAAAAATAGCCGGAATGCTGAAACCGGTGGGTGCTCTGCCAGTACCTTCAGAGAAATACAGGTTTAACTTGTTATCGAGTCTTCTTTTGCCTTCGTATACATTTTTATCTCCTAAATATTTTTCTAATACTTTTATGCTTTGTGCACACTCAATGGGAGGATTTGTTATTCTTTTTGGTCTGAAAACCAGCATCATGCTTAAATGATATCTGATTGAGGCTGGAGGTGTAACAGCCAGTCTTCCTTCCTCGTGCCTTGGTTTCAGTCATTCTGTCTTTGCCCAAACCCTTCTTACAGATGTATTGCAACCATATTTCTTCTCAAGCGAGAGATCTGGTTCCTACATGCCTGAAACTGATTTTTCTCTGAGCTTCAGGTGGTCCATAGCTCCCTTTTCCCAGCGTGAATACCCTTGTTTGTCTATTCTCTTTCCTTTCCTTTGGAATTGCCTATATTAGCCTAATGCCGGTTTCAGCCACCCTTCATGTCCTTCCTTTTGAATAAAATGCTGAGTTGGCTGAATTCCACTTTGTTGTTCAAATATTGACTTCCAGCTTAGGCTCACCAAACACACTGCCCTCATCCTTGCACTCTGCTAGTGTCCCATAGCCTCTCGGCAATGCTCCTTGGGGCTGTTTAAATGAGTGGCTGAGTATTTGCACTTTTGCACTCATTTATGAACTGCATGACACAGGACACATGCACTGAAAAGACTCTTGCATGTGCCTGTTGTGTGGGAAAGAGCCAGAGCTGTTCACAGCCTTGCCCAAAGCACCAACCAGAGCCAGTAAGCAGCAATGAAGATCCAGCCCCACTTCAGGTTTTGCCGTTGCTGAGGGTGTAAGCCAGGAGCGGTCACACTGAGGTGAGAAGACTTAGACCTGTACAAAATCTGTATTTGCCAGTATTTCACTTGGTTTTCCTGCTGCAGACAGAAGGACTCACTCCATAGAACCAGAGCAGCTCTGGAAATGCTCCGTCCAAGAAGGAGCCACCAAAAATCTGGCATGAGAAACGTGTGCAATATGAAGACTGAAAATGTGCACAAATTTGTTCTGCTCTGAAAGTACCTTAAAGTTTTGTCCCATCCTGCCATTACAGCAGCTACATTTGAGCCCCTTTTCTCTCAAATGTGCGAGAAAAGTTTCCTTCATTAGTTTTGCCAACTTGTCCATGCTTTGTGCTTACCTACTACTGCATCTTCTGTAGCATCTGGCAAAGAGCAGACAGGTTTATTTGGACTCACAGTTACAATAAATTTTCTTCTTTCCTCTCTCAGCCAAAAACAGTGTTGCTTTTTTAATTTTTCTTTATGATGAATGAAAGGGCTTGTGTGACTGACCCTGTTAGCAGCCATGGGGCTGTAGCCTAGAGTGGGCAGCTGACCCAGAAGAGGCGGAAATGAGAGTGAGGGATGGTGTTAGCATGCTAGTGGTTTCCTTCCCACCCCGTCAGAAGGGCACTGGCTGCAGGAGTGACATCTGAAGCATAACAGCTGAGGTACTGAGGATGCAAGGACTATTGCCAGGTATGGCTGGTGTAGGGCCAGCTGATCCCAAACCTACTTGACAGGAGGAGTGTGCGGGCACCACCACCAGCTTTACAGGGAGCAGGTGCAAGTGTTTACGGGGAAAGGCCCAAGTGTGTGCTGCTGGCAGGAGTAAGTGAAGTGCTGGTGGTGGGAGCATTCCTGGGTATAAGCAGATGGAGCAGTACTCCAGTAGGGATGCTCTTTTCTGCAGGAGATGAACCTTCAGGCTTGTAGCGCAGCCACCAGCAGGTATGTTGAGTGTTTCCCTCCCTCCTCATCTGTCAGTACTAGACTTTCTTTCTTTCTAAAGCGTTGGTTTAAGTAATAAGCCAAAACTGCAACTTTTCTTTTGCTGCTGGGAGCCTTTTGCCTTGACTCCACTCTATTTTATATCCATGGGGTATATTTTTTTTCTTTTAAAAAGACTTGAATTTTCTCTGCATTTTTGTGTTCAGCTGTTGCTTGCGTGTGCTTCCCTCAGCTTAGCATTGCAAACCAGTCCTGGCGCTTTTGAAAGCTGTCACTTCTGAAATGGCAGCAGCAGCATGAGCTGAGTGGTTGGACTAGCGTGTACGGAGGAGGGACGACAGAATGTTTTTCTCTCTCAATTTCATTCAAGTAATCTTTCCTCTATCCATATTGATTATTCTAAAAAATTCTAACTGTCCTATCATTTTGACTACTTTGGGTTTTGAGGTTTGAGCT
This sequence comes from Falco peregrinus, assembly GCF_023634155.1. Lineage (NCBI taxonomy): Eukaryota > Metazoa > Chordata > Aves > Falconiformes > Falconidae > Falco > Falco peregrinus. The sequence continues at coordinate 14,835,746 of NC_073729.1, forward strand.
GTTAAGTGGTGCTTTGACTGGAAGGGAACAAACAAATAACTCCTCTTTTCTGTGGCTACTGCCTTTTCACCAAACACAACGAGAAATGAAGGTGTTACCTGTCTCCCACTTTCTTCCTCATTCACATGTCGAAAGTACATGTTGGTTATGATACTAGCCTGCAGTACAGGATTGCAAAAGAAAGGAGGCAGAAAACGGTGATCTCTGAAGCCTATTTCTTAGCTCTCATTGCTCTGGTCCCTGAAGAAAATTAATGCAGGGGAAGGTGCAAAGCGGCCGAGGCAGCACGTGCTAAATCCATAGCTCAGCTCTGAAGAGTTGAGAGACGTGATGTCTGTAATGACAGTTTCTGCTTGCGTGACTCTTTTTGTGAAATCTCTTCACCTTTTGCCTATACGCTTCTGTGATGGTCTTTACAATTCATGAGAAACAACGAAGCCATGCTGTTACATGTTCCGAAAAAATGTCTCCCTGAGACTGGGTTATCAAAGGATGTGAGTGCAAAAGGGAAGGAGAAGCAGCAGTTACAAAATTAAGCTCGGCTCCCAACCGCCAGTAGTTTAAGTCAATAGCACTGCTTGAGGTTCAAGGACACAGGGGCTGGGGCTTTTTGACTCCTCCGGTTCAGCTTTGATTAAGAAGGCTTTCTGTGATGTTAGAGATGTGTGGCCAGACTCTTTCTTGTATAAACTGCTTGCGTAATCCACACGCAAAGCTTGTGTGAGGCTTTCTTGGGTAAAGCAGGAGTTGCTTTAAATGGCACTTAAGCCCATCTGTTTCACTGGAAGGGCCTTTCTTTTATAGGGTACAAGACACATAAGTACATCTGTTTCTACTACCTTTAGCTAATTTGTTTTCCTCCCTTCTCTAAGAAGAAGCAGAGAAGACCTCTGGTCTCTGGTGTCCTTATGCCCACATCTTCCTCCCTGCACCCGTGCCAACATCCCCAGAGGGTTTGGTCGGTTGCACGTAGCCCCGACGAAACGTGTGCTCCGGGTTGCTCTTGTGAAGCCAGACAGGTTGTAAGTGGCAGAAGAGCTTTGCCCACGTGTGCATCTCAAACACATACTCGCCTTAATTTTGACCACATGCACGCAAGCGCTGGGGTGAGCTGCATGCCAGCAGAGCCCTTCCCACACTAGCCAGCACCGGAGGAGGAGCTCCTGCAGACATGCAGTGCAGCTGAGATATTTGGCTTCGTGATTTGTGGTGGGAGAAAGAGCCTCAGCACAGTCGCCTACTCATTCGGAGGCTCTAAAAACTGCCAGTTCTGATGCCCGAAAAGCGTCTGCCCCCACACCCTCTGCTGCTGGTGTGACTCTCTATTTTCTGCTGGGGGGACAAACAGCCCACTCCAGGGAGTCGCGTATCAAGAGGGGGACAGGGGGAAGAAAGCCACCTCGGTGACCATAAAATGCAACAGTAATAAAGCAAAAAATAGGGGGACTGGGTGGTTCTTCAGTCCGGGTCTTGTTCTGGGTTTCCGAGGACGTAGGCGCAACAACTCTTCCAGCCACAGGTTTTCAGCTTGGACCCAAGACTGGATACAGTCCTGAGCCAGTAACTCAAGCCTGAATTAACCCGGCTTAACAAACACATTTAAACCAGGAAGGCCATTGCTATAAGGAGTTATACAGGAGTTACATAGGCTTATCTCCAAGGCATTTAGCCCATCTTGGTTTGGATCACCCCTGGAGGTGTCTTTCGTTCCCTATTGACCAAAAGGAGCTGGAGGTAATTAAATATAATTAACCAGGATCTTAATCTCCCTACATAATGAGGACACGCATATTTTCTTTGCCTGGCTTGTCTCCCCAGGCTATGAGCTCTTCGGGTTGTTGCTGTCCCTCGCTATCTGCTTGTGGGGTGTAACACGACAGAGCCCCCAGCAAGCCAGAGGGTGTCGGTGCCATGGCAGTGTAATCGTGGTCATTTATCCTGAACCTCCAGAGAGACTCCTCTAGGATCAAAATGAATAAACACAGTGGAGCTGTTGGCTTAGGGAAATACGAAACAAAGTAAATAGGAAAAAGGAATAAGAAAAATATGTTCATTTTTGTAGACGTGGGGAAGGAGACCCCTTCCAAGGTTCCCAGATGCAGGGGAGGTGAGGAGATGGAGCTTGAGCTCGGCGTTATGGGAGCAAAGGGATGCTGCTGGCCAGGCAGGCTCATGGCTTGTCGCCATCCATGCATACCTATTCATCTGGGTTCATCTGACCACAGTCCTGACCGCAGTAAGGTGCCTCTGGCTCCATCTGCTCTTCATTGTGTGCACACCCCCACCAAGCTAGGAAAAAAATACTTTTTTTTTTTTTTTTCCATTGGGGTACAATAATTTTGCAGGAAGCCATTAACTCTTCTACGTGCACAGATAATTTTTTTTTTTCCCTACCATCCTCTGGCCTGAAATCCTTCCTAGCAAAAAATGTCTCATAGGTCCCCGGGGCACACCAGCACTTGTCCCCAAGGGTGGCTGTGCTGTCAGCACCATGGGGTGCAGCGGGCTGGGGAGCCGGGCTGTGAAGACACAGACCTCTATCTGCCAGGGCTGTGCCCCTTTTTCGACCTCCCAAAAGATGTGGCAGTTTTTTAGCTTTTTGCCACCCTCTGAAAGCTGGAGGTGATTGATTTTTCATGACTGTTCAAAGCTTCTCCCAAAGCCTGTTTTCCCAAAACCCTGGAGAAGGGGGCAGGGGTAAGAAGAATTAAAAGGGATATATATTTCTTTGGGTTTTCTTGACATCAATCATATATTTTCTGAATGAAAACTGCTGTATGGTGACATTTATGGCATCGGCGTTATGTGTCTGACATCCTACGGAGTAGCAATTCCCTCAGAAAAGGCTTGTGTGTCTGGAAAGCATTTCCACCCGTTAAACTCTTTAATAGGCAGTGTTTGTTCGACACTTGGGCACCCACATTGAATCCTTCACGTCGTCATTCACCGGGGAGCTCTCGGAGGCACCAAATAACTTTGAGCGGTGCCTCCTGAGCTCCTGGCATGCCGGGTCTCGTGTGCTTTCCCACTACATGGAGACTTTAGCAAAGCCCAAGCAGGGCTGGCTCTTACTCCCTGAAAGAAAGGTGTTTTGTGCTGGGGAAACCAAATCTTTCTGAATCCGTGAGTTCCAGAGGCTTGAAGAGGAAGCTGTGACTCTGAGCTGTCTCTCTTCTCAGCAGAAACTCCTTCCTGCGACAGCAGCACACCTCCTTTCATTGCATAATGCTGGTAGACTAGTCTAGATGTGACTCCTCTCTGGCAGGATTTGCCTTAGCTCCCGGTGTACGGGGTGAAAGGATAACCAGAGACTCAGCTGTAATTAGAGAAGCCTTAGCATCACTCCCTCTAAACAGACTCTTCAGGAGGAATCTGGTGTTTTCAGGAGGGGGGGTGGGGGTGGGAAGAAATCTGAATTTCTAGAGAACTGTCAAGCGTAATTAGAACTTGGCATATATTTACAGGCATCAAATGGATAGGGAGACAGCTTGCGAGCAGTGCCCTGGGCCTGGCTGCTGGGAGGAGCAGGGCAGCAGAGAGCTGCTCAGCAGGACTCTGTGTCTGCCAGCTCTTGGGAGTCCTGTTCATGTTTAAATGGGATGTACAAGCAGGAAAAGTCTAGTGGTAGAGGTTTCTTAGTGAAAATTGCCAGTCTAGCAAAAATCCAAATATCCGATAAATTCATAGGGATTTTTCTGCCTGCGTCAGCTTATGGGGTTGTGAACTTCGGAAAGAAAAAATCTCTAAATATTTTATTCTGACAATTCAAATGAATGTGGTGGGTTTATTTAAAAATAAATGTATCTTTGTTCTTCTATACTTTTTTAAATACGGCCACATCTTAGCTGGCTGAAGTTTTTATTATCGAGCTGAAATATGTACTACAGGTCCATTTGAAACTAATTATGTGGGGTTAACCTGATCTACAACCCATATCTTGGGTTACTCCTTGATAAAGAAAGAATTTGAGTCTCTTGCACCACTTCAGCCCGTTGTGTATTTCTGTTGGTTTCTGATTAAGCAAATGTGTGAAATTCAAAAGAGGAGTGCTGACAGCCATTGTACCGATTGGGGACTAGTGAAACACACAGGCTCTGAAAATAACAATATAACGTCTTCCTGCACTTGTTTACGTAGAGGCTGCCAATTGACAGCCTGTGGCCCAGGCGCAGCCTGCTTGTGAATGCTTTTCTGCTATTATATCGTAACATTAATTTTGTTTGATTTTTTTTTTTTCATTAAAGTAGTCAGTAAGTTGCATCCTGGATTGCCGGGTTAGAAGTAAACTTCTGGATACTGTTTGATATGTAACATGGCTTCTGGAAGTACTGGAATATGTCAACATTTTCTGGCAAATGGTATTTTCAGATGGAAGTTATTCTTGTGGTTGCAGTAGAAAACCTCTTAACATGAAAGATAAACACAAAATAAAAGATTTTAAAATACCATATATTTTAAAATAAGGAAAACCCAAGAAACTTGAAAAAAACCCCACAGGAATATAAAGGATTTAATGGAGAATAAAACACCTCTTGTTCTGGGTGGTAAGACCTTGCTTCAGCCAGGAGGGTAGGTCACTGGTACCTCCAGGAGCACTGGTCCCCACCATGGGAAATCCGCTTGTTTGCAGCCACAAACATAGCATCTGTCCCGCCTTTGTGCTGCTGCCCACCCATCAGCATTTCTGACCCTTTCTTAATTCTTTTTTCAAAAGATCCAACAGATCTGAAGAGTCAATACACTAAAACCTGCCACTGCGTCATCTTCTCTCACATGGAGAACATGGTCTCCTCCTGGCACTGGCCTGACCTACCTGGGCGACAGGAGGGGTGGTAGTGGCTGCCTTGTTGTTGGCTGATGTCTCTCCTGGATGCTGATAGCTCTCAGAAGTCCCGGAACAGATATTGTCCAGTGGTTTGCACGGGGTAAAAGTCTGAGAAGGTGACTGTCTTTAATGACTGGTCCCTGATACGATGCATCTGCAGCTGTAAAAAGACTTCTTGATCCTGGCCTCTCCAAGTGCTATTTTTAGAAGATTCCCAAATTTTAGATTTGTGCCAGCCTGAGTGCCCTGCTGGGTGGCTCCCTCGCCCTTTGCCGATGGCTGTGCACGTCATGCAGCATGCTGCTAACCACAGGCATGCCAGTAAGCGTCAGACAGCTAAACGAATCCCTGTTGGGGTGAGTTTGCAGTGCTATAGGGCTCGGGACACAGCCTGCCCCATCGGGGTCTGGATCCTCGGCAGGTTGTGCCAGGACCCTGAAGGGTGTTCACAGCACCTGGCCCCCACAAGGCATCTCCAACCCGTGGAGGGGGAGGCATGGCTGGGCAGGTGCTGCCTCGCCTCCTTGGAGGGGTGTGACCTGCTACCTCCACCCAGGACCCTTCTCCTCCCCCTGGCTTAGGGACACCCCTCCTGGTGTACCCACTGAACCTGGGAAAAAACACCAGCCCGTCATGCTGGGGTGAGATGAGCTGGCCCAAAGAGAGGAGTAAAAGCCTTAAATACAGGACTTTCCAACCCCTAGTCTGCCCTAAGTACTGGAAGGATGACCAAACAAGGAATTGCATATTTTCAAGTGTAAAATATGCCTAGGTCTAGAATTATATTTTTAAGGTATTAAAATCCTATAACTTGCCTTTGTCAAGACAAACAGTGCATCTTCCCATCTTAAAGTTACTACTTTTCCCTTTTACTTCTGACACTTGAGCCTCCTTGTCTGTAGTTCATACCCACTTTATTTTCTGGCACACTATTTCCATTCCCCACTAGCCAGCTAACGCGTCTCCCTTTGCCTGCATCCCAGCCTTGGTGGGTGCCTCCGCGCAGAGCACCCATGCCCAGCTCCTGCTCCTGCTCCTCCACTCCACTGTCCTGCTCGAGGAGGTCACAGCTTCAAGACCCTGCTGTGCTCCAGATAGAGAAACCTTTGGGAAATCTGGTTTCATTGCATGAAAATGCTACGTAGGGAAAAGATCCTTTAACAAGGAGGATGCTCAGCGAAAATCTATGATTTTGTGATAAGTAAAAAGCCTTTTCAGGTGTATCTTGGGTATTTAAACTTGTGTGGAACTGGAAGGGACTAAGTGTATTAGCCTCTCGGCTGGTGCTAGGTGGCTGGGCTGCACTGACATGGCTGAAGCTAAACTGATTTCTACCAGCTGAAGGTCTGGGAGGTTTCCGTGCAGCAGTGTGGTGGCCTTCCCTAGATCCTGGCGCAGGAAGGCAGCCCTCCGCAGCCGACGTGGGAAGGGGAGCCCGACCGATGTAGCTGCAGCAACAAGCAGCCCTTCCCTCCCAAAAGGCTGCCTCGTACCCTTAAATACAAGCAATTGGAGCTCCTACTACAAAGTTGTCAGAAGCAAACTTTGTAAATGTGCATTGTCATGGAGACAGTATAGATCAGCTGAAGGAGCATATGGTTCTTTACTCCTTCGAGCTATCACTGGAAGGAGTAGACTGAGGAATATATTTAGTGTTTTCTTTTCAACAGATGACTAAAGATAAGGAAATAAAATTAGTTTGAGAAAATCCTCCTCCTTTTCGATGGGAAGTTGGCTGCTCTCACTCTGCATTAGAAAAATATTACTGCGATTTCTTGTTTTATAGCTGATCATTGACAGGCATTCTGGAAAGGTCACATCTGAGAGCCTCTCCTCACAAGCACACAAAGGAAAACGCGAGTATTTTTCCTTTAAAATTATATGAATTTGCTGCTTTTAAAAGCAGGGTCTGTGTGTGATTTTTGCAGATAGAAGACAATTCTTCCTTGAAAGAAGACTCTTTTGATCACAACTATAGGCTCACAACCACTTTAAGACCGCTTCATCGCCTCGGGGCCAGTGAGAGCCTGGCTTAAAAGTCCTTCAGCAACCACAGACAAGCTGATGCTGGCACCAGCGGAACGAGTCGTTCCCTGCAGCCCTGTGGACTTGCCTCTTCCCTGGCCTGGAAAAGCCCTTGGCTGCCCCTCCACCCTTCTACCAAGCATGCCAGTCACTTTAATACTGGGGTTTGTAATGTGATTTAGTAGAGCCGTGGTGGAAATAAGGAAGCTCTTTGTCCCACAGGGTTAGGGAGAGATGCACTGGGCTAAAAAAAGACAGTGAAATTGTTGATGATATCACCATTTCTCAAGAAAAGCTTTGTTTTAGGGGAAAAAAAAGACACTTTTGTTCAAGAAACAAACAAAAGCATCATGCAAAAATATTTGACCAGCTTTATGGACCCCATTCACTAGCAACTGGACCACTGTAGTTCATATGAGTTAGACAACAGACATGAGTAACTAATTACACTTCCTTAGCAGCCACTCTTTAGAGAAGAGCAGCATGAGTATAATTCACTCCCTAATTGTCAGGTCAAGCAAACAGTGGATTGTTCTACGCCTTTATGATACTTGTGCTCATAAAGGGTGGCCTGGCTGCAGTGTCCCAGCTGGAATTACTTGAGGGGAAAATGCTCCCCTTGCCAGGCTGCGCCCCATGTCTCCCCCCAGAGTGCAGGTGGAAAAGGAAGATAGGAAATTCTTTCCACCTGGTCGTGGTCAGTTATAATCTTCCCCATAATGTAATGGTTAGCATGGTATCTTAGGAATTTTGGGGCCGATGCTATTGGGTCTCTCTGAAGGCAAGAGCACAGGCAAAGATGAAAGGGACATCAGCTGGGTGAGCAGCCTGGTGGGAACACAGGAGGTATCGCGTTGCTCGAGCCCCTTGATCCCCTGCTGCCACGGCTAAGGATGCGCTGGCTGAACAGGCTTCAACGCTTCGTTCTTGGGTGACAGATGCCTTTTAACTTTTTCTGTATTATTTATGTTCAGCAAGATAGCAAGTTGCCTCCTAAAGGGAGCAGCATCTGTCACGTGGTGGTAGGAGATTGCATGAGTATTTGAGAATTTAATCAGCAGCTGTGCCAGCCAGTGTAAACAGAAGAGGGGTTGTATGAATAAGAAAGGGGTTCGGCTGCAGGCTTTCAGCCTTTGGGAGGCTTTGTTTCTTGATGTTTCTGCTCTTTGACTGGCAAGTATGTGGTTGGGGGTCTAGGGGAAGGGGACCAGAACAAACTTGCTCAGACCTGCTTTCTGCTTCCCTCTTCCGGGTCCGCAGTCCTAAGTGAGTTAATTCTTAGGGTGAGATCTCGTTTCCATGTCTGAACATCAGCCTGTCAGGTTGGGGAGAGGGGTAAGATGTGTGCACATATGCACCAACACCACCACCCCAAAAAATGGCCATAATTGAGGACATGCAAACATGCAAATTTGACTTCACTAAATGTTTGGGTGAATTGTGACCTTCTTCTACCTTCCGCCTCAAAACTGTACCCATTTTGCACTTGGAAGGGTTTTTTTTAACACAAGACTATCTATTTTGGTTTAAATTGAGCTATGGAGTGTTAAACCAGAACGTTAAATAGGACATTCATAAGCCTGTAAAGTTGAGCAACCAAAAGAGGAGAGCTGCTTGAATTAACACGGCCAAACACCTGAAGTTTGGCAAAATTTCTGGCGTCTGAAAACCAGTGTTTTTACTGGGACGTACTGAACAGCCTCATAATGGGGGAGATGATATCCACCAAACAAAATGCATCTATTACGTGACATATAATGTAACCTGACGGTTTTAACGGTGTATATAATTAGTGATATTGACTCGATAACACCAAGAATGACTTTTTACTGGTGCTTCATCCCATTAAATTGAATCTTTCCCAAGGAGGAAAATCTAGGAGGCACTAGTCAGTCCCTGACTCACTATCAGCTGCCTCCTTGCTAAAGCCTGAATGTATTCCATAGTAAGTTATTTGTCACAGTGACTCAGCATTGTAGGCTCCTTTTTAATTTCTCTCTCTCACCACAGAGCCAAGAAAATCTCCCACCTCCCCATGCCGTATGCTACTGAGATAGCAGTTTGTATCATCGGCCAAAGGATAACACATTTAAATGTGTGTGAGGAGCCTTATAAGGGCATTAACACTTGCCTCCAGGTTGGACGTCACGACGGCGAGCCAAGGAGAGGCACCAATAATAGCTTCCTTGTGTTTGTACATGCCGCGGTGACTATTTGTGCCGTTCGTGGGAAACGGAGTGATATGCCAGACGGCAAAGTGTTTCATTTATCCAGAGTCACGGGGGTTGATCCTGAGTGAGTCTTCGCTCAGACATGCAGCCCCATTCCTGGAAAGGTCAGTGAGCAAATCCTGCCAGCCCGGGGGATGGCTGCGGGAGGGGAACTGGGGATCGACCCCATGCCTTCCCCCTTCACCTGGCAGCTCCCCTTCAGCCCACAAAAGTCAAGATTAAATGCTAGTAACTCTGAGCTGCGGCACTAAGTGTGCCTTGACTTGCACATCTATACCTTGGTTTCCCCTGTGTAAATCAGGGATGATGAGATGTACCGTCCTCTGCCAACTGCCCTGTGTTCTCTCTATCAAAATGCTGGTCCCGTTAATTGCAAGTGTTCCCCAGCTGGTGCCTCAAACCAGTGGGGAAAAAGCTGTCTAGCCCAAATTCCTGCTCTGATTACGTCATTCCCCAAACCACCGCTTCACCCATAAGGGACGGGGGAGGACAGTTGTGTGATGTGAAAAATGGCCGGTGCTGCCCGCCTTGATGAAGAAGCAGAGAAAAGCAGAATAACGCTGCTGTTTCTCTGCCACCTGGTGAGCCAAATACTTCCTCATGGCATCGTCTCATGTTTACTCAAATAATGACCTGCTTTCATATTGCTTTATCCCTCAGGCCCTATTGGCCACAGGTGTAACCGGTGGAGAATTTATAATTCAGGCAAAGAAGCCACACACTTTTGTACTGACTTAGAAACGCTATTTATTTTGCTGGGAATTAGTCTGTGTTTAGCCAGTGTGAGCAGCATGGGAACCAGACCAAGTAACCAAGAGCTGCAGGGGAAAAGGTGGGTCTTACGTGCAAAGTTCCCTGGACTTTCTGAATGGGGAGTGCATTGCATAGATCTCTTATTTTAGTCTAATATTAATTACTCTAAGCTCAGTCAAAGGATGCTTGAGTGAAGTTTGAATCAAATCCATCTGGCTTCTTGGTGTAAGAGCGTGCCTTTCAATTAAAAATTAACACTGCTGCGATCCAAGCAAAGGCAGACAAAACCTATTTCCATTTTGCACCCTATGTGATGGGTGACAGTCGCAAGCCAGGGAGGGGGAATAAAAAGATGAATTGGGTTACAATAGCATTTGAATGCTACAAGTCAAAGCCTAAACAACACTGCCCTCATTTCCAAGCTGTTTTATGAAATCAATCATTCTCGCAGGTAGGAACGCACTGTACTCCCGCGACTGAGTAATCCCACCACAAACAGCAGCATCTCCCCCTCTGACCGGTTTGCTGCCAGGTAGGAAAAGTCCTGCACACCAGGAGTTTGGGAGCCCCTGCATATAGAGGTACTTGTCAGTACAAATAGGAGTGCCACACGCAGCAAGCCAGGCACCAGCTGCTACTTCACGGCCAAGAGTTTTGCACAAACAAAATGATTGTGACTTATGCTTATCATTCGGGCTCCCGCGCAGGCCAAGCGGGTGGGTGGATGGCTGTGTTCCTCTCCCTGACGGATGGCAGGGCTTCAGCTGCTAGAATTTTAAGGACCTCTTTCTGTGCTGGCAACTACAGACAGAGCTCTTGCAAATGGCATGTCATCCATCACGAAACCTCCCCAATCACCTTTGTATCAGGATGTAGTGACCAGACAGCTCAACTGAGTTTTGCATATGCTATTTTTCCCCTGGATCCTTCTGTCTCCTCCTTCTTCATTACTCAAGCATTTATTTAAGGAGATATTTGCGGTGGGTACAAAGGTCAAGTGTAATACCCTAGGGGTTAAAAGCCAATGTTTACTTAACATCGGCTGGGAAGGGAGGTGAGCTGGTAGCTGTCGAAAAGAGCCTCATGGTGGGTCCAAGCCCTCTTAGAGGGGGCACATTACAAGCTCCAAGGGAAAAAATCTTCCAAGGCCATGAGAAGACTAAATAACATGTCACCCTGGAAAATCCAGGCTGCCTGTGCTCACCTGCATGGCACTATGTGTGTGTATATATAGCTATAGATGTGTATGTGTCACTACTGCATTTTTTCCATTGTATATGCAGCACTCCTGGTGCCTGTCCATGACGCTGCATATTGCAAGCGTCTGGCTATGCTGTACCACATTTGAGGTTACGAAGTGAAGCAAAGTATCTGAGGCATGTTACTGAAATACTAACCAAAACCAAAGAAATGTCTGGCTCCCAGGTCATTAAAATGTTAGACATACTCTTATGGCAGATCTCGGAACCTGTTGTTCTCCAAAGCTGCTTATTTGTCCCTTCCTGAAGAGTGGGAAAATAGGCAAAATTTAGAGGTTTTTTTCAAAACCAAAGTGCTAAGCTGATAGATGGTTTGGAGCATCACAGCCCACAGCACCATCAGCTTTGTTGTTTCTTTGCAAAACTCTCCTCAAGCCACCGAGTCACCAGGCAAGACCTTGACAATATTACTTTTATTCCTCTCTTTCAAACGCTCCATCATCTTATCACGGGAACTATTGTTGCTAAGAGTCTTCTGTGATCAAAAATCCCAGCTGAGGTGACATTTTCCAACTTGTCCATTTTTTTCTAATCTTTCAGCTGGAAATGTATAGAGCTTAGTAATTAGCTGTGTAAACAGTCATCTTGCACATATAGCGGCAACACCATGGGAAATCCTTTTCCACAGAAAGTGATAGAACAACGTGTGACATTACTGTAGGAACTTCAAGAATGCTGTTGGCTTGTTATTTTCACTTTCTCCTGATTTCTAAGCACTTGTTTGATAGTGTACTATTTTATATAAGTGTCAATATTTTTAGTGGTTTTTTCCTGATAACTGACTATAGCCACAGTAATGACTTGGAAGATAGTTCTCATCTCTCCCATCAATGACAGGAAAAAATTGGATCCCTGGAGTAACATCCTCAGGACTAACACTCAGTCTTGCTTACATGGTGGGTAGAAGAGCTATAAGTAGGAAAACGTTATTCCAACACCTTAAGTTTCAGGTGAGGATGCTTCCATACAGAAACTTCATCGGTGGTTCTAGCTACTGATGCTGCCTCTCTAAAAGATTAGAGCTTAAGAAAAAATAGCAGTATTTCCTAATAAAATGATAAAAGTATGCCATGAGGATGCAACAAAATCTGAAGTGGCTGATCAGTCCCTCAAAAGTCTCTCTTCCTGCCCACCCCCCCAATGCTATGTTTCTGATCACCCTTGAAAGCAAATGGAGACTGGGAGAGGAGTATTACAATCAACCCTAAAGCTCTGAATGGGTTGCCCTTTCTCAGAATGAGGTGGGCTTGTTGTTTGATCTCCTGCCAGTGAACGATAGCCCTGTCAGTTACTGTTGAGTGAGAAGCAGCAGCCTCCAGCAGCTCTGGGAGTGGTGACCTTTCTCTCCCCAAGCATTCTTCTAGGACAGCAATGCAGACACACCGTGATACCGTGGTGGGCTTCACATAGGATTTCATGTCCTTCTGAGGAAAAACATCTTGGTGTTGCCTTTGCAGCACACGTGACTGTTACCTTGTATCGGCACTCCCCTCTACAGATAGCATCTCTAAATTAAATGTGTTGTCCATATGCTTTGCGGTGACAAAATGGGCATCAGTTTGTGAATGGAACCTTGCTTTTGACTTTGCTTTGTGCAAAGAACTGCAAGATGTGCAGTCAGAAAGCAAGTATATGAGTTCTCTCTCTTTTTTTCTTCCTCCTCTTGATTATTTTTGCTGGTTTTACAGCTACTGAATGGAAATCAGACAAATCAACCAGCCCTAAACTACCCTGACGGGACACTGTAATGGCCACTTTAGCAGCCACGTGGCTCAGTCCTCGCAACAGGCATGAGCTGACACATCTTGATTAATCGAGTGCTTGTGGGCTGGAAAGGCTCGCAGCTTTAAGTGATTCAAATAGGGCTGGAAAGGGGGCACGATTCCCATGGCAATTTCTTTGAGGCTAGAAGGTAGGTATGGTCTTTGCTGGAGCAGCTCAGTCTGGGAGCGGGCTCTGCATAAGCGTCCTTTGTACCTCCCTGCTCTACCAGGCAGCAGCAGGGCAGGTCCCTCCTCTAAAATAAAGTGCGTTTCTTGGTTTGCACACAGGCTTGCGTGGTAGGTGATGTGAAAGCTTTCAGTATGTCGCTCCTTCATTTCTAGGTGAAAGCAGGCCACAGCTGCTGCCCATACCAGCACTTTGCACTTTTACGTCTCCACCCGGCTGAAAGCCTCAGATACATTTTTGTGAATAAACACTCCAGAGAGGCAGCTTTTCTGTTTCAGGGGTGCAGAAACTGAGTCACATAGATAAGGAAACTATTCATCTGCACGTGTGAGCGTTGTGAGGTGCGATAGAGCCCAGATTTCTTAATTTCTAGTTAAACTTTCCAGCCACAAGTTCCAAGGGGAAGATTTCCTTTTGCCATGACCTATAGGGATTGCTGCTTTCAGACAGGACCCAGCTGTTTGCGGTAGAGAAGTGCAGCTGTGGAGGGAGCATCAGTCTCTTACGTAAAACATGATGCGGACACCAAACTGTTCATCTAAACCAGCAGAGTGGGTATAAAAAGGTTTCTGTGAAAGTGGAGCGGTGAAACGCAGTGGTCGTGCAGGGATGCGGGCAGGGCTGGGGGATGCTCCGTGGCTAACTGCTGCAACCAAGGTCCTGGCACTAAACTATGCTTCTCCAGATCTGTGATAAAACGGGCAGCCCAACACTCAGAAAGGCGAGGTTACCTTAGCTAGACATGAGTTCACAGACAGACCCTTCAGCCATCGAAAAGCTTTCATTTCAGATTGATTTTTCTGTGGGTGAAGCAGGGTTGTTCTCTCACGTGACAGTTTTGTTCTGGGGGGTTGGTTGGTTGCTCAACCCTTCACCACTAATGCTGTCACTTTCTAATAAAATCATTGATTTGTAGATTTGGGTTGGAATACCTGGGACAGCTGTCACTCTGCCCCAAAGTCATAAATCCTCATAATCTTCCTCAGCTGCCAGTCCTCCGTGATTAAAGCAAGAGCTCCTTGGAGCGATGAATCACCAAGACTCATAGGTATTCACTCGCCGTGTTACCACTGCAGCCCACTCTGTGTGTTGTCCAGGCACTGTTTGCCTGACATAAACAATAGATAAGATGTCAAACATGCAGAATTGCTCTGGAAGGAAACAGCAATGATCTCCAGAGCTCCAGGTTTCTTATTTCCTTTTAAGCTTGGAAATTAAATGTGGGGGTTCTCTAAAACTAACGCAAACACTGGGGTGGTTGGCAGTTTCCTTTATTTGTGCATATAAAACATGTTTCAGTGCAGCAGGGAGAGAGATGCCATTAATATCTAATACCAAGCACGCAAATTACTACTGGATTTTGTGTAAGTAATTTAGATCCCCTTGGTTTTTTTCCACAGCATTCTCGTCTATTTATCAATTTCTTCCCTGTATCTCCTGGTTTGCCTGCGTCTTCATTCATCATTCATTTACAAGGCCATTCAGAGCATCAGAAACCAATTTCCTCCCTGAACTCAGTCCTGTAACAAAACAAGGCTACCCCGCATGCAAGTGGTGTTATGAAGATGTGTGCTGTTTTGAGCAGAGTGTGTAACAGGAGGTGGATTAAGACTAAAAAGAAGCCAAACTGTGTTTTGTGGACTAAGCCTTGTCTTCAGCTCAGCATCCCTCTGCAACATAAAAATAGATGCTTTCCACTTTGTTCTCCTGCACAGGTCTGTAAACTGTCATGAAATTACACATCAAGCTAACGGACACCGAATTTTGACTTGCACTTTTGTTCTCTACTCACTCCTGAATCCTTGATTCCTTTCTCCCATCAGACAGCTTAATTAGCCCAAGCCCACCCAACAAGTAGCTGGCTAGCAGCTACCCATCCCGCGCGTGCTGCTCTGCCTCTGAATCACTGCCTTGACTGAGATCCAAGGGCTCCGCTTTACTCTCCCTCCAGGGTGTGCGTGTACGAGCGTGCAAGCGTACTGCAAGCAACCTGCGTTTCATCCCTATCTGCAGATAGCAAATGTAAATCGCCAGCGCTCTTACACAACCACTACCTTACATCTGTACAAATTTGCGGGTCTGTTCACTCGCACGAGTGTTTGCTCCAGTGCCTCTGCCCGGCAAACCCCTGTGGCGGCAGGACCTGCGTGCCCTGCAGACGGAGGACTGCATCCTCTCAACACCTCCAGGAGGTAAGGAGCTCATGTGGCTCTTTGTGTCTTCTCAGAGGTAGGGTCGGGTGGTGGGTGGCTTGTTGGGGAGGGCTTGGGGAACTGTGCATTTGGGTGGGTTTAGAGTTTTCCTGGGGTATCCAAGCCCATGTTGCATGCTCCCGCCTATCTCACTGATACCTGTGTCCTCCATAGACCATGCGTGTGTAGGAGATGAAGGTGAGGGAGTCTGAGACTTGCACAGCCACAAGGGCTTTTACACCCTGCACTGCTCTAAGCTTATTGGGACAGGCATTGTAACTTCTTGCTACTTGGCCATTGAACCGTGCATTGTCCATGAGAGTACTTAAAATGCTTTTGCTAATCTAGCCATAAATTATGTGTGGGAAATAATGACTACGTATTCAAATTATTTCTATCAACTTCAGTATTTTGATGTTGCCTTCCTTTTGGTAAGACTGAGGAAAAATACTGCCCACACATTTCAGATCCTGCTCTTACAGTCTCACTTACTTCTGTAAACCGTGAGCTATGCACGTGAAAGGGTCGCATCCATAGGAGAGCATGGCAGAGACATGAAGTCCTGATTTTGCTCACCCTATCTTGTACAAATAATCTTCCCAGAGACCATAGCAGCACCCCTGCTGAACCTCTTCTTCAGTATACCTCCAGAAAAAAGGCCTCAGATAGCTCATTCCAACTTACAGGGCATCAGGAGTTGGTGAAGATCATTTCTTGCACCATTGTTTTCAGTACTTCTCTAATCTTTAGTTCTTTATTCTCTAAACTGCTGTATTTCCATTCTGGTTTATAGTCAGTCTTTGTGCACATGTAAATTCTTAGAGGTTCATGTAAATACGTGTCACTCATATGCATATGTGTACAGAAAGGCTGGGAAGCCGTAGGCCAATACGATGCCCAACCTTTCACACTGGGACATGACACTCCTGCTTTACGTAGCCACAGTCCTCAGATCAATAAAAGCCTTTTCACTTGCCAGCGATCTGCCATCTCTGCAGACGTTAACCCATCCTCTCCTCTGCCTGGCATCCTTGGCACTGATGGGGATGTGCAGTGGCAAAGGGTGGCCGTGCCCTGCCTGCCTCCCCTCCCACAAGCGGGCTGTAGGACTTGCCAGGACATGGCACACGACCACCAGCCACGTCTTCATAAGGTAAACTTGGAAAGCTTTGTCTAAACCCCAGCCTTGACTGCTCTGGGAGGAAAAGCAGGTTGCAAGGGCTGAGATCCAAGTGAGAGGCTCCGATTTTAATCTCTTCCTAAGAATTTTGGGCTGCACTGGAGGGAACACCTGGTGATGCCTCCTTTTGCCTGTGGTCCAGATGCACCCGAGATACCTAAGCTCTCGTGCCCTTGTGGCACCAGCATCTCCACAGGTACTCCTGGACTGGACTGGCATGAGACTTCCCACCAGGGCCTTCTCACTATCGTCTCTCCTGGGCCTCGTTGCTGCTCTTTCTGCTGCTGAACCCCAAAAAACACCTTCTCATCTATTGGCAACTCCTGTCCTCCAGCCAGAAACCTGCAGAGTGGGTGCCACCTGCATGTAATCCCTCCCAGCTCCATATGCTCCAACCCTACCCTGTTTCCTCTGCAGAAGCTGCTAGAGAGAGTCGACGTGCTCCCACTGGCTCCTTTGGCTGGCCCAGGAAGAGCCAGTTTCCTCCCTTCCCTCTTAAAGAACAGCACCCCTCCCAGGGCTTAGCATGCACCCTGACATCAGGACACAATTATTTCAGGTGCTTCTTGCTTTGGATGGTGCCTACATTGCTGCAATGGGAAAAGTAACTTAAGACATCAAATGTACAAACCAGCACACATAAAGATGGGGAATGTTAGCGACAGAGGATAGCACATTGTTCTTATTTACCTCACATGACTGCGAGCATAGACCTTTCTGTACTGCTGATTTTCAGAGCCAGCAGGTTATTTATCCGTGCTTTTTGGCTATTTATATTAGTAAATCTAAGTGACAGACAGTAAGCTTTACTAATGAGTTTGCACAATGAAAAGCCTTTATCACAATAAAGAACTGGGGGGAGGGGGGAGGGGGGGGAAGTTCTTTAATTGGCTTCATTTAGTTACCAACATAGACAAGCAATCGTTAAAGTGATTGGAACAGTTTCTGTTTAGCTTTCTTCTTTACTGTTTCTCTAAGAGGCCCAAGGCACGTAAGACAGATTCTGCTCTGGTGCAAAGTGGCTCAGCCCCGCAAAGCCATGGAACTCTATCAATTTAAGCAGCTGAGAATCCAGCCTGCACTCTTCAAATCTCATCCAAAGCTTTTTAGGTAGCTTTATGTTATTAATTAACTATATAAATTGTTTTAATCGCTTCATCTTCCTATTGTGTTTGCTGGTGTTGCTCTACTCTCTGAGAACGCTCTTTAGGCCAACACCTACAATATATTTTTTGACAGAGGCTTAGTGGCACAGGAAGGTGTCACGTTAAGACACCATGATTTATATGCTGCTGATTAAGTTTAAATAATTGAGAAGTACTGGTATTCTATGACTTTCTTCTTACCTACCTACTTGCGATTAATCGCTTCTTTTCCAGCCTATGGTTTTCCTTCTAGATTTTACTCCCAGATTTTTTGCTTTGGAGCACTGCCACGTACTTTAGATTTAGTGGGGATTACTCCCCGCAAGGAATGTCGAAAGATTTGTGAGAAACCCAAGAAAAAGATAAATGTGAGATTACGAGAGACAGCGCCTTTGCAGCCACTGCACCTCTAAGCCAACAAACCAACCCACTGAAAGGCAGGGAAACCTTAGGCCAAGTTTCATTTCAGTCTCATGTAACGACGCGGACCTCAGAGACCGAAATTGTTGACAGCGATAGTCATCTTGAGTTTTCCTGACAAATAATTTGGAATTATCTGTATTGTAGTTATCTGAATCTTCACACCTCCCTCCCCTGGGTAGTATCTGGGTTGCCTTCTCCTCCTCGTGGAAAACAGGCTGCACAAAAAATGAGTCACCCGTAAAAGATCGGAAAACATTGGCATACATATTCTGCTCTCCAGGCCTGTGTTTTGTCCCAAGTGCTGATTGATTAAAAGCCTGATTAAAGAGGGGAGGCTGGCAGCACAGCACGGCACGGGACAGCTGCTGTGGTGCAGAAGGCCCCCGGCATGGTGGGTGCGCTGCCGGCGCCCGCCTGGGCCTGCGCGCTTCCAGTCGCCCCAGCACGGCACACCCCAGCAGCGCGGGCTCGGGGGCCAGCCGCCTGCTCGCCTGGCTACCAGCTCCCATGGCTCTGAGACACGGCAGGGCTCAGGGGTGCCCGGCCACAAAGGGAGTGTGGTCACCAGGCAGGGAGCGTGGCCGCTCTAGGGTCACACGCAGTGCCATGCCATGCCTTCACGGCCAGTGCTTCCATAAGCACTGAACTGACCCAATCTTCTACAGCAAGGCGACCCGCTGAGCGGGTGAGGGGAGGCCGCGCGTGCTGCCCACCCGGAGCCCAGCGGAGCCTTTGGCCCGTCTCCCCCAGCACCCCCTGTGCCAGCGGCTGCTGCCGGCCGGGCGGGCGAGCTCTGCGCTGGGGTCAAAGCTGCCCGGGCGGCCGAGCCCGAAGCGCGGGGGTGGATGGAGCCACCTCCCGGGGGCGCCGGGCACAGGGGGTGTTCCCAGGGCTCCGTGCTGGGGCCAGCCCTGTGCCATGGCTCTGCCCACGGCCTGGGCCAGGGGGGCAGCGCCCTCAGCCAGCTGCAGGGGACCCCGGCCGGGGATGGGGCACAAGGCTGGGGGGGCGGCGGGGGGAGCGGGGGGGTTCAGCCCGGAGAGGAGGGGGCTCGGGGGGGGCCTGATCCCTCCCTACAGCTGCCTGGCAGGGGCCGTAGCGAGGTGGGTGTTGGTCTCTTCTCCCAGGTAACAGGCGACAGAGTAAGAAAAAACAGCCCCAGGTTGCGCCGGGAAGGTTTAGATGGGATTTTAGGAAAAATGTCTTCACTGCACGGGCTGTCGGCACTGGCACAGGCTGCCCAGGGATGGGGCTGAGTCACCATCCCCGGAGGTGTTGAGAAGACGTGTGGATGTGACACTTGGGGACATAGGTTAGTGGTGGGCTTGGCAGTGTCTGATTAACAGTTGGACTCGATGATCTTCAGGGTCTTTTCCAACCTAAATGATTCTATGTTTCTACTCTATGATTTCACATCTGTTCCATAGAACTTCTTCCAAATTCGCTACCCTGGGGTGCAGGCCACGGGTAAGTGCACAAGTTGTCACCCACAGGTGGATGTTAACCTTTAGGGTAGGCAGAGTGAGTCTGAGAAGGCTTAAGAGCTGGAAAATCTGATTGCTGCTCTCTTGCTGTTTGCCCAAGTCTCTTCTTTTGCTTGTGATTTATGTACAGGTTGAACAGCTAAAGTCATTTTACCCCCAAATTAATAATTACTCCTTGCCAGCATTTTGCCGTTAGGCAATATGAATGAGTGCATATCCTTGATATAATGATACAAATATTTTTACATGGATCTTTTCCCAGTGTCAAAGTAATATACCCAGTGGGCATGGAAGAGTCATTATATACTTCTTAGAAAAAAGTGTTGGGACTGCCAAATCTTGACCGGCATTATTACTGTGGGCAAACTGCTTAGGGACCAAGCTGCAATACCGGAGTCATTTACTGGCAGTTTAAATGCTGTCTGCTTCAGTGTTTCTTTTTGTAAAATGGACACAAAAATGTCCCTCCAAGCTGTAAAGATTGATGCAGGTTTCGGAAAGGTTTGAGATCTTTTCCTGAAACAAAATAATTGAATGTGATGTTTCTACTGATGAGGGGTATATGCTGTACAGATCCACAGATAAGTCATTTGCATTATTTTGTGAAATTAGGTTTAGCGGTGTTATTACCCACCAGTAATCAGACTGGTAAGCTAAAATAGGACGCAGTTCATTAAATCAAGCAGATTTGTTTGGTGGTTTTCCCATATCTCAGTAGTTACACAATTTTCATTGAAAATAATCTCAATTTACAGTTGTGCTTCAAAGTATTTATTCAAAGTATAGAAGCTGTGCTGTTCTGCATTTTACCTTTGTTTCTCCAAGAAAGCTGGTATATGGTAGTTTGTGACATTTCCATTGTGATAGATCCTTAACATTAAACAGTTATTTAGAACCAAGAGCCCTTGCCCTAAAATACATATGGTTGCACTTAAGCTGAAATCACCACTTTATGCTAGAAAATATTGTTTTCATCATAAAAGGTAAGTGTTCCCAGAAGCATATTAAAATGCTCAGAGATACAAAAGAGAAATATTGGAATTCAATCTTGGGTACCAATGTAAAAATATTTAAATACGCTATAAATTGCCCAGATCCAGCACTGTTCACTGAAGAATCTTTCAAGTTATTAAAATATTTTCTGTTCAATAAGAGACACTAAAAGTAATCATGCAGTTTGTGTGCTGTTCAATGTTAGAAACACTTCTAGATATACTTATTCAATGAAGTTCCTTAGGTCACAAACAAAGGTTACTTTGGCTCCAGTGAAGAGCAATTAGAATAGGAGAGTGTATCAGGAAAGAAAGTGGAAGGGAAAATCCGTAGCTTATATTTAGTTCAACTCCAGTAGAGGTGATGAAAGGCAGAAAAGACTTAAGTGGCTGAAGTGGATTAATTCACAATGACATCTGCGCACCTAAAGGCTTTGTATGTACATTGCATGTAAGGAAGGCACGGACTCATAGAGCCCATGCAGAACATCTCGAAGGTAAGCGGGCAGTTACAGGGGACGCTAAATGAAAATAATGGCCCTTCTTTGCCATTCTGTCTCCAAGTCCAGGAAAAAACAAAAGCCGGTTTTGTCATCTCTGCTGGAACAGAAGACTTGCTAATTGCCACTCAGCAGAGGCTTTGCTAGCGGCCCACCTTTTTGACGGGTTATCAGGTAGAGCAAAAGGAAGGATGCTGCAGCAGTATGTGGGCTGCAAATGGAACAAAACCAGCTTTAAATCTATGATGGAAATAGAAAGTAGGAGCAGCAACAATATTTTTACAAGCAACCTCTAACACTGCTGAGTTTGATGCATTGACAATAAAATCCCAAATAAGCCTCCACAAAATTTTCCTCTAGACCTGCCTCGGTCTTTGGAAGCTTGATTTTTGGAAAGGGATCTCAGCGCTGCCTCATCTGATTGATTAAGAACAACAGATCTAATTCACCTCGATAAACAGTGCATCTAAAGAGATCTGTTTTGTTAAGGATGTAACTGGTCTCCTTAACCGCAATGAATGACCCTATCAAAAAGTTAAGGGGGAGTAATAGCACCACCTGGGGCAGAAAACATCAAGCAAATCATCACAAGACAAGCAGGTACTCAAAGCCGTATGTGTGCCAACACCCTTTAGCTCCAAGTCAGGCATACAGCTCCACAAAACAGTATTTTTTCCTATGGAAATTCATCTGTGCTCTAACTGAAAGGTCTACCAGTAGGATCCAGGACCTTCTGATTTGGCATCAGAAGTCTTACTCTGAATACCACTGTTTTCTTCAGCAGCATATTTATAAAGGTCTCAGCCTTGCTTGCCAAATTGGGATAGTGAGACCATAGTGTCTAGCAGGTTGTTTGTCCCCCAGGGTTTCATATGCATTTTGCAGTAAATGTTTTCAAAGTACCTTCTGTTAAAGGATCCTTGCAGGAATTCTTACGCAGGTGAAGCTTTATTTATTTAGGTCAGCATTAGCGCTGTTTCCTGGCTGTTGTGAATACTGTATCAGGAGAGAATTTGTTTGTCATTTTAATCAGAAAATGACAGGATAAAAATATACTGGACAGTTGCAAACATAGCTGGTGCAGGGACCGGTTTTTCAGTTAACTCTATGCAAGAGCCAGGATGGAGGTTACTGTTTTACTAAATACCCTTGGTTCAGTGGTAGCTTCACAAGAGTTTCTCTGTCTTTTTCCTTTCCTTTAGTGTTTCTCTCCTACATGATTATTTCCCTGCTCCCCTCTTATTCTGTTATCTCATCTTCTTCCTTTTTTACACATAGGACTTAAAGAGAACACAATTATATTTGAAAGAGTTCATCATATACATGCCGAGACAAAGTCAAGGGTCGCTCTTAATCAGAGCTCGCCAGCATCCCTTAATAATCTTTACACGATATGCACCCAGTTCCTCTTGCTCTCTGCTAACTCAGTGTATAATTTCTCAACAGATATTTTGTTCTTAACAATAACACGTTTCCATCATGCTCAATGAGGTTCAAATCCGCAGCTGTTGCTGAGAACTCCCATGGAAGCTGATAGGGTATTTGACTGTCGAGAAGTAGATTAATATGGTTTGGGAGATAGTTCCCTTATAAACATAAACTTAGAAAGGAACTGAAGTATGTGTTTACTTTTCACTCATAAGTACAATTAAGGCTAATCCCCTTTAGTTTTGTAAGGCTATTTCTGTACTGGAAGTGCTGGAGTTCTTTACTAACTCAGGACTGTACAGAACAGCATTTAAAAATGTGGTGAGGTGGTGGCATAGCTTATTTTGTTCACAGTCGTGTTGTATGTTTGCTCTTTTTAAAGGAAATTGAAGAAAGAGTCGGTTTTAAAGGTTGATGTGTCCAAAAATACTTTCCCTGGGGTTACATGAAGCAAGACATAGTCTTTAAAGCCAAAAGAAAGGGTCCCCGGCCACAGCAACAAAGGCCATAATCAGGTTGCAATAGTAACAGATTACAGCTGTCATGTTTCTTTTTTTCTCCAGGTTCTGATTTCTCTCCCTATCTCTGGTTTTCTTCTAGTAAGAGATACCCTGTGGCTCATTTTGCTCAGGTCATCCAGGAGAACTTACATGGGCCAATAGTTTCCATTACATTTATCTCATCTCCTGTCTTTCGCAGGTAACCTAAATGAGTGCCACACAAGCAGATAAGATGTAGTCTGAGCCACATTTGCATCAGCAGTTGTTTGAGGAAAACAATAATGCTGGAAGTTTTCCTGAAACGCACCTTTTCCATAAATAACAAAAATAGTTTAAGCAAAACTTTTTTTAAATAGTTGATGGCAACTAAATACTTAATGCAAAGCTCTTAGACCTATTCTTAAACCTTCGCTACAGCCCCAGCATGCTGTGGAAGCGATGTGGGGGGACCTAGAGCCAGCCAAAAGTGTAGAGCAAAGGATTTCCCCAGCATGAGCAAATCAGTGGCTGACACAACGTTGGCAGACCCGCTCTTACCTCTGCCACATTTCCTCCCACTCCAGTCTGTTCTGTTGCCTCTACGGTGCAGGAACACTGGCCAAGGCACCGGTCTCAAGGTGCTTGCTCCAAGCACCTCTGATGATGGAAACGCAGAGTTTATCATGACTTGTGTCGGGTCTGGGTTTCCTTGGGCATACCAAGCTCGAGCTGCCCTTGGGTCTCTCTCCTGGTTTTACCAAGCGTGACCGTGAGCTTGGCACTGCTTGTGATTTTTAAAAGACAGCAACATGCAAAATGCCTCCCGTTGATGCTGAAGCCCCTCTCCTGGGGCACTGAGGTGAGGTCGGCAGGAGCCGAGGCTCTGCACTGGCTATGGACGCACCACCCCACCTCAGGGGTCTCACCTCTCTTCCCTCCAGAAGTGCGCTTGGAGGTGAGCCCATGCCAAGCCGTTCTCTGAGGTACAACACAGCGAGCACGCTTGCTGCTGCCTGCCTACTCCAGAGGATTTCCTGGTGCTTTCGGGAGACTGAAAGCAAGCTGAAATGTTCTAGCACTTTAAAGGAGGACTAAGCATTGGTGGGAGGCTTGTTTAGTATCTGAGTGGGATCATGACTACGATGTTCATCTGCATGTTACCAGCGTGGAATATACGCAGTTGGGAGCAGTTTGAAGACGAGTAGGCTCGGAAAGAAAGGAAAACTCTTCCAGGGAGGGAGGAGGCAGAGTGAAAGACTGCTAATGCTTGCAGCATGAAGATCGGGGAAAAGATGGAGATACCAGAGCGGGATAATCTCCAGGAGGAGGAGACCAGGCACAGAAAATCAACACTTGATGGGAGGTTACCCTAAATACATAGTAGGAGGATGGTATTTACCCTCCGGACAGTAGCAGGGCAGGTGCCAAATCTGCCTGTTGAAGAAGCAGGAGGTTACCAGCCGAACTAGCACACAATGACCCCGGGGGACCTTTCTTTCAAACACGCCATTAGATTGCTGGCATGGAGATAAGTTGGCAGCCCTGTTTCACACCAGCGGTGATGTAATATAGCTCTTATTTCAGAAGCATCTCCATGAAGTTGACAGCTACTGTTATCGTCTGATTCTGCTCGGATTGCTAACACTGGTGTTTGAGGTGGGTTTTCAGTGATCTCTGAAGGAGCAGCCTGTGTATAATGGATATAAGGCGTCTTTTAACGTGGGCTTAGCAGTCCTCCATGCATTTTGGTAGCCTTTCAAGTATGTGAAAAAGCCAACCAGTAATAGCTCATTGTTTTCCAAAGATGTTTTAAGGCAGGGAAGGAACGTTTGCAGCTCGCTTGGGATTTTGGGCTGTTTGGCAGGTTGGTTCAAGGCAGGGTGACTTTCTAGCAATGCTCCTGCAGTATTTTTCACATTCTTTTGTCTAAGAGAGGGGAAAAATGTATGACTGATTCCTGCTTAATGAGGCCTCATCTGCTAAACAGTTATGTCACTATTTACATATGAGTAGTCCCACTGAAGTCAAGTCCTACAGCTGTATACTTCATCTGGTAACAATGTAAATCCAAGATAAACAGACTTGGAACAAGAGATGTACATTGCCTTATATGTATGAACTACCTGAATATAGCAAATGCTGTGCCATGTCATTCTGGCAAAAGCTAACAGCTATCCTGTTTCAACACCCTGTAAACGGATCACCCAATTATTAGTTTTAAATGGTGGACCAAACTCTGCCCACTAGTCCCGACTTTTACTGAAGTGTATGACTTGTCAAACAAGTAACTTGGAACCAATTGTGCTCCTCTACGGTTATAAGGGAAAAAATAGTCCTCTGCACCTACCCACATTGAGTGATTTTTCGTGGCTGGGTTCCCATGGCACAGGGATCATCAGCCCTTCTAGATAACAAAACCACAGTCAGAAACAAGATGTAGGGAAAGGAAACGGCTGGAAACTCAACAAACATCTGGGTTTAATTCTATTCCATCCCCGTTCTAAGGCCTTTCTTGCAGGAATCTCTCTCAGCTGTCTGTCGGTGACTCCCCTCCATCATTTTTGTGCATTGACTGATGTCCTATCGCCAGCTCTGGTCCCTCAGAACAAGTTGGGCTGTTCTGTTGCCAGTGAATGGCACTATGAGGAAAGGACTGTGGTTGCTTTATACTACCTCGTTCTCTTCTGCCAGATAATTCCCGTGGTCTATAGCATCCCACACTACCCTACCAGTGACCTGTTGTTCTTCCATACATTTTGGTACCATTCTCTTGATTCCTGCGCCTGTGTTTTTTCATGAATTACTTCAGATTGATGTGACTGAAGCAATGTAAAGCAAACTATCTCCTCAGCAAACAGGTGCTTAATGTGGACTAACGAGCATGAGATGGGTTACCAGTTGTCACCTATCTCCAGTGAAGGTGGTGGAGTCGTTTTGTGTTATCTAAAGCAGAACTCTGGACTAGGAGCTCTTCTAGTTAGCTCTTTAAAGGAGTATCTTTGCTAGTGGTTCTGTCAGCATGACCCTGCCTTAGCATTACTGGCAAATGCCACCAATTTGCTCTGGAAAACGCAGCTGGATGAGACATGTCCAGTGTCTACTGTGGTTCTCCTGGTAAGCTTTCATGGAAGTTTTTTTATAAGTTTAACGTTACTACATCAATATAATACTGTGACCTGGCAGAGGTTTCTTCTGGGCATCTCTAACAACTAAAACCTTCATCAGAAAATGGAAATATCTAGAAGTTAATGAGATGAGAAGTAGGTGAGGAACAGTGCTGTAGATAAGATACTTTCTTGCAAGTGATGCAGCTGGAATTACTTTCTCAATGAAAGCCTATGTTTCTTAAGCTATGAAATAAGCATGTAGAATTGGGGTTTTTTTAATTGATATTGCATCTTTATAAAGTTCTCTTTATCCAAAACCACTGAGGACTCCATGGAGTCAGAAACTTCTAAGACTTAGACACGTATTTGTGTAGCCAAAATATAAAACATGTGACTTACTACCCAAAGTAGATATTAGCATAGTTATTTTACTCCCCTGAGAGAGAGGCAGGAGCTGTTTGCTTAGAACACTGGGAGAAAGCAGAACTCACTGAAAGCCCACTTGTTGAAACGTTTGTGCGCTTTTTTTTTTTTTCCCCCTTTAATGTAATTTAAAGAATGGTATTCCCAACTCCTAACACTTCCAACTGTTGGAAGAAAACTTCAGCTTCCTGACTGAAGATCAGTACTAAGGGATGGGGCTCGGGTGACAACTGATAGGGTGATCTGTTCGGTGCAGCCTTACATCAGCAACAGCCCTTCGGAGCGGCTCTGCCCGCTGCATGCCATACAGCAAGGATGTAGTGCCGGCGAAGGGATTCAGCAGCTCTCCTCGGGGCAGCTTTGCTGGAGACCACTTGACTTTTCTTCTAACACCTTGCCCCCAGGACAGCCGAGGCAGGAGAGCACCAGCTGTACCAGTCCTAGGGCAGCATCTGCTGGTTATTGCATGGATCAACATAAACGGTTGTCATGGAAGAGGCTGCTTGCTTTGGCTCCCAGGCAGAGGTACCTGGGGCTGGGGGGGGCCGTGGGGCGGGCGGCGGGAGACGGACACTGAAGAGAAACGACCCGTAAATGTGATTTCAACAGTCAACCGGGAGAGAACGGGAGCGGGCAAGGAGCTGCTGGGTCTTGGTCTTGCTTTCTGCTGTACGAGAGGCAGCAGCCACAAACTTTGGAGAGTCCGGGTTCACTTGGCCGCAGTTCGCCTCCAAAGGCAACGCAACTCGCGCCCCCTCGCCCCCCGCACCCGCTCCGCGCTGGGGCTTGCAGAGCCGGGAGAGACCGAGATAAAATGGGGGACGGGGGCTTTGCGGAGACTTGGCCGGAGCAACCCGGGGCTCGACCCCCTCTCCTGGGGAGGGGGGCTGCGCCCCCCGCGGGGCCGAGCGGCAGAGCCGGGAGCGGGCCGGAGGGGGGGGCAGGTCCCCGGGATGCGCTCCCCTTCCCCTTGCCCTTCCCTCCCCTGCCGCCGCCGCCTCCTCCTCCTCCTCCTCCTCCTCCCCCCGCCCGGCGGCGGGGCTCGGCGCGGGGCTGCGCGCCCCCGGGGCTGAGCCTCCCGGCGCGGGCACAGCCAGGAGGGGGAGGAAAAGTGTGCTGGGAAGTTAGGGCTGGGAAAAGGCAGGGGCTTCCCGAAGGGAGCTCGTCTTGGCAGCTCTGCCAGGTTCCTCTTGTGGCAAGAGCTAGTATGCAACAAGTCCCTGGAGCACTTCCCGCGTGAGCGAGAGCGAACGTGACATAAAACAAAAACAAACAAACAAAAAAAAAAAAAAGCCAAATGTTTACTTACCTGTCACCAATGCAAATCTCCAGAGCCAGCTCGTCTTGCACGGCCCCAGGTGCGAGCCGGGCGCTGGAAGCAGCGCGGCCGGCGGTCAGGGCTCACTGCACAGCGCGCCCGGCCGGCGAGGACTTTCCTCGGGAACTTTCTGTCCCGCTCCGGTTTCCTGGGAGGCGGCTGCGATCACGTTTTTTATACCGTGTCAGTTGGTAACCCCTCTCATTCATTAAGATCACGTAAGAACTCAAAGGGAAACGTGACTCTGAGCTAAGGCGTTTGCGTAAATCTATAGGTTTTTAAAACTCCCTGCCAGTTGCTTTCTGTCTTCTGTAGGCACCAAGGTGGTGGAGAGTTTAAGCTTGCGGATATTGCAAAGGGTTATTAGATTCATAAGTCACACCAAGTGGTGGGCGATCCACTGAGCAAAGCAGAAGTTCTCACATGATGACTTCAAACAAGACACATTACCTTCCAGCATCTGTTGGAGAGACTGGATTTTAAGACACTTCTGTCTCCAGGACAGCAAAGTAACAATGGTAAGTATCAATAAAAAAGCCTATTTTTATAACTGGAGAGAAAAAACAAAACAACAACAAAAAACAGAAAGAAAGCTTGAGATGTTGCTTAACGACAGTATCTCATATCACGGGCTTGGCTTTCCAGTACTTAATATACCAAAGCGCGTAACCCGCGGAGGCCGGAGGAATTGTGCTTTAGCCGGTGTAACTTTAATTGCAACGCTCTTTGATTTAAGGCTGCGATGGAAACACCGCGTCGGAGAAACTTGGAGCTGCCGGCGACTTGGCTGCGGCCGGGCGCTCGCTCCTCCCGGCTCCCTCCTGCCCTCGCTCCCAGCGGGCACGGGAGGCGGCTGACGCTCGGGGGGAGGGGGGGGCACCTCCGCGCCCCGCCGCGGAGCGAGGGCCGGGCATTGCCCCGGCAGCGGCGGGGGGGTGCGGAGCGGCGCGACCGCGGCACGTGACGGCGCGTGGGGGACGGGGGCGAGGAGCGGCCCGGGCGCGCAGCGGGGCGCGCAGCGGGGCGCGGCGGCGGCGGCGGCGGCAGCACCCTGGACAGAGGCGGCGGCGGGCGCGGAGCGGAGCGGGGGGGGGCGGCCCGCGGGGGGGGCGGCCCGCGGGGGGGGCGGTGGCGGCCCCGGCCCCGCACCGCACCGCGGCCCGCTCCGCGCCCCTGCGGGTCGGGGAGCCGCTGGCACTTGGTGCCGGCTCCCCCCCGCCCCCCGCCACCCCCCTGTCCTTCCCCTCCCCTCCCCGCCCGCCGCCCTCTCGCCCCGCCGGAGCTGGGCGAAGTTGAATTCCTAGCGGTGCGGACTGGAATAGGAAAAGCAGAGGGGGGAAAAAAAAAAAAAAAGGAAAAAAAAAAAACCAACACCCAGAGTCTTGCAAGCTCCGGGGGTTGATTTGACGGTGTCAACTTTGGGAAATGCCAGTGTTTATCTCCGCGATCTAGCCACTGCTCGTGGTGTTAGCTGTGCCTAAGGTAAGCGGAGGGCTGACCCCCCCGGGCCCCCCTCTGGCTCCTGCCTCTCTCTCTCTCTCTCTCTCTCTCTCTCCGTGGCGCGGGGATGGGTGCCTGCTCTTTGCCTAGTTTTGTTACCTTGCTGGCTTGCTCGGTGTGTGGAGGCTAGAAAAGGTAGGAGAAGCTTGATGAGATTGCACTACGAGTTGAGTTAAGTTGTGCCTGATTTAATCTGGGAATCTCGTCTCTCTATGTGCGTGTGCATGCTTTGGGCAGAGATGCAACTGATCTTTACCTAGATAAGCAGATGCGATGGTGGTGTGTGTTGGGGTTTGTGTTGTGGTGGTTTTTTTTCTTCCTAGCTAAGAATGCAAGTTGATTTTTGCATAGCTAAAGAAATGCAGCTGAGCTCTAGCTGGCACTGTGCACAACTGATCTTACATAGATAAAGAGACGCAGCTGATCTTTACCTACATGGAGATTAGCGGGTCCCCAGCTTGAGGGATCACTGATGGCCCCTCTGTGTACGCAACCTACGACTGAAAGGGGGAGCCGTGCATGCATTGCTGATGATCCAATATCCGCATCTACTTTGCTATAATTAAAAGGGGGGGGGGGGGGGGGAAGGTGTTTGACAAGCCTGAAATCCAAACGCAGCCCCCCCACCTGGAGATCATTCGGATAAGCTTTAGGCTCATCTCCCTCTCTCTGGTGCCTTCCCCCCCCCCCCCCCCCCCGCCCTTCCGATTCTTCCTACGTAGAAATGTAGCTAATAATATTTAGTCTCCGGGCTAAAAATAAGCTCTGGAAAGTCAGCAGTTTGGTGGAGCAGCGGCGGTAGCAGCAGTGCTGGCAGGTAGAGAAGCTCGGGGGGTCTCCGGCTCTGCACGGAGTCTGTGCATTGATCCGCCCCAGCGGCACACCCGCGCTGCCGCGGAGGGGTGCGCTCCCGCGGAGGAGGGTCCGCACGGAGCCGCGCTGGCTCCGCCGCCCCGCTCCAGCCAGCGTGCGCCTCCCCGCCCGGGGGGATCCCGGCCGCCGGGAGCCACCCCCCTCCCCGCCCCGGGGGAGCCGAGGGGCGGCCGGGTGGCTCCGGCGCCCCCAGCCCCGGCAGGGCGCGGGGGCGGCGGGCGCTCCCTGCGGCAGAGCCCCGCGGCCGGCCCCGCTGCGGCGCCGGGCCCCGCCGGGGAGGGAGGGAGGGAGGGAGGAGGGAGGATCCCGCGGCCCCGCCGCCCCCGCCTCCCGCCGGGCTCCCGCCTCCCGCCGGGCTCCCGCTCCGGCTCGCACGTAGCGGCGCCGAGGAGGGAAACCCCCCGGCAGGAGGGGGCTGGCACCGCCGGGGCCGCCCGCCGCGGGGGAGGGGGCGGCATCCCCGCCGCGCAGGGCTCTGTGCGCCCCGGCCGGGCCGGCCCGGGGGCCAGGCTCCCCTCGCCGGTGTCCCCCCCCGCCCCGCCACCGCTACCCCGCCCGCCCCCGCCGCGGTTGCCACGGCGACCGCCTCCCCCCGGGAGGCACCGTCCTGCGGAGCTGGGGGCGCGGGGAGGGGGGGGCCGGGGATGCCGCCCCTCTCCCCCCCCCCCCTTGTGTCGTGTGCCACCCCCCGGCAGAGGCACGTCGGCAGCAGCCCTCGGACGGTGCCGCGGGCAGCACCGGGGCCGGGCCGGGCGGCGGCACCGGCGCGCACAGCCAAAATGGAGGTGCTGCAGGACGGCACCGGGGGGGCGCCGGCGCGGAGCTCCCCTAAAGTCGGTCACCTGGCGTCTCTTCTGCGTTAGTATCTGCTGGGGGCGGGGGTTATTTTTTTTAATTTTTTTTCCCATTGAAGAAAAACATCCGCCTTTCTCTCCTGGAGATGCGCTAACGGCGGCCTGGGCTCGGCACCGGGCCCCCCCCCCCCGCCCCCGGGCCCGGCCGCGCCGCTCGGTGGGAGCCCGGGGAAAGGCCCTACCGAGTGTATTTTTCCATTTCCACTTGGAGAAGTTGCGTCTGCTGGGGATGCCTGTCAGGGTGCGATGAGAGGCATCTCTCGGGTGAAACTAGCCGGAGAAGACACGGGTCTCAGGAGCATCACTCACCGGCAGCCTGGATGAAACTCAAACGCACCTAGTTTGCAGGATCGGTTTCATCAAATTCATAATGAAACGTCCTCTGCCCTTTTTTCACTTAGGAAAAAGTCAGGTGGTAGCGCTAATATTTGAATACATCTGCTGTGATCTAGTGGTGATGAGCCCTACTAAACCCCATCCGCTTCCCCAAATAAATGGTCCTATTACATAGGAGTTTGCTGGCGAGCTTCTATTCACGTGAATTTTCCATTCCATGGATAATGCTGCGTATCTACTTTTATTTTTACACCTGTTACTTCCTTACTAAGTTGTAAAAACCTCTTGGTTCCAATTTTTCCCTTCCTGCCCCTATTGCCGTGTTTGCGTTGAATTCTAATCGTTCTCTGCAGAGGCGCATGGGACGGACGACTGCTAACAAATGACATTGGGCCGTATTTGGTCACATTTGCTCACGGTGACTCATACCTTAATCTGCAAGTCGCTTTATTGATTTTTTAGTATCCACTATTTCTCCAAGAGCTGTCACCGCTTTGGTGGTGGTTTGTCACCACCTTTCATCTCTTATGGTTATGATACTGTAAAATGTCCGACCTCCTTCAAATATCTCTTCCACTTGCAAAGTTTTGACGTGGCAGTCTTTCTTGCTTCTTTTTTATTGTTTTCCTTTTCTTTCACCTGATACCACGAGTGTTGTCTTCAGTGCTTTGGTGGCTGTCAGGTGGCTGTGTCCAGTGTGAGATTTTATTTAATGTGCTATTTGACGTAGGCATGGTCCCTCTGCAAGTTCGTCATTCGCGGTACCTCTCCATTTGGATAGCCGCTTGATTTTCAGCATCATTCAATAATTTCCTATTTCAAATGGTCTGATAGTTCTCACTATTTATTTTAGTGGCCACCATTCACAGGCATGTATGCTGGAGGATTATGTCTAACATTTCATTAATCTGAGGTGGCTGGATGTGCACATTTGCCTTTGTACAGCAAGTCCTTTATTTCGTTTCTTTGTCGCACTGATGTTGTTGAGCTCTCAGAAATGCCCAGGGAAAATGCAGACTGGCTGCCATTTAGTAACCACACGTTGCTTCCTAAATACAGTGGCATATGATTGCCCTGCCATGAGAAATTCTGGAAAGGTGGATGAATCCCAAGGGACAGATTTTCCTCAGCGCTGTAAGTCTTACCATGAATCACTGTAGTAAATCACCACTGAGCACTCGAAGATGTAGCTGCTGGAATTATTTTTAATCAGATACACAAACAAAGAGAGCATCCGTAAGATTTGGGGAGATCTAGTTCATTCCTCTAGCAAAAAATAGTCACGTCAAGTGCTGTAAACAGCATCCGTAAGAAACAGTACCTCTCAAAGTTGTTGAAAATTAGTAGGTTCCCTACACTGGGGAAAGAGACGGGTGGCACAAGGTGAAATGCACATGGATACTTCCACAGCTCCCTCCCCTTGGAACTAACTTGAGAATGGGGCTGGGAAACTGGGGTTAGCAAAACCAGGCTTGTCAAAGTGGTCCTTAAAATGGAGACGGTGGCTTTTGGGGCATGAAGAACTAGAAAGAAAATGACCTGAGAAACACAGGACTGATTTTGTAATCCTCATTCCGGTTCGTGGCTGGCAAGCTCAGCTAGTAATAGGGACCACAGAACACAGGCAGATGATACATTAAAAAAAGGGTAATACTTGTATCCCTGCAAGGAAGACTTTGAAGCAAGTGTGAGTATCCCATGTTTCCCTTGTGTTTGGGTTTCTAAACGTTTTTACACCTCCTTTGTGTGTCTCTCCCACCACATCATTAGGAATACTGAAATGCCGCGGCAGGGACATGTCAGGGGATGTCCTGCAGCGCCCAGGGCGCGTGATGAGCAGTTTTGCGTGCAAACCACTCGCCAGCCTCAATGAATCCCTACACCCACATGCCGGCAAGGTGTGCAGCAGGGCAGGGCACTGACTTCTCCCATTAACTGAAAATATATCTGAGACATACTCTTGCAAACTTATAGCCAGGAAAACATACCAACTGACATGGAGTTCATATAACAACTGCCCACCCATTTCATTATTTCACAAATGTGTGATTCGTGCTTGTGAGCTGTCACCGTTAACATTTCCATCTGTCTCAATATTGCTTCTATTCTTAGTTGCTATGTGATAGATGTAGGTGTATGAAAAGGATTTTTCCCCCCTCCCTGTGTCATGAAACAAAATAAATGAAAGCCACATAAATGTATCCACGCATTTCACGCAGGCGGCAAGAAATGCAGGCACCTTCGTGGCACTCCCATTACTAGAAGTAGAGGTGGAGTAAGAAGCACGTGCCTGTGGCCTCTCAGTGCTGCTAGAACATGTACTCAATGGGGAAAAACATAAATAAGTTAAAATCTAACCACAAAAGGACAATATTGCTTTTATCTCCTCTTGAACAGGCAGTTTGAGAGACCTATTTTCCTAATCACGTAAGTATGGGAGCAATTTTACTTATCACGTAATCCTAATTGGTCTTTTCCTGAGGCAATCTCAAAGGGAAAATAGCTGTGACACGCTTCGGTGTTCAAACAGTCGGGTCCTTAGCCGTGTAGATGTTTCCAAACTCAGAGCTTTCAAGGTACTCGTGGCTTGGACGAGCAGAAGTCTTTGCATAACAGAGGCAAAAGCTGCATTTCTTAGTAGCTCTATGCCAAAACTGGATCCAATGGGATAGCTGTAAAGCGGACAGACATTTCACATTTCAGCCTCTAGCAAAAGCGAAATCTGGCTCCAGTCACCTTATTCCCGTTGTCATTTGAACTTCCTGGCAGAGCACAAACTCAGTCTCCTGATGAAAACTGTCTTTTGAAGGTGCAAATGGATGTGACAGCATCAAGCTGCTTCCCAGGGAGGCAGGGATTAGCCAGGTCCAGCCCAGGGTGTAAACTGGGCTGCTGGGGTTTGGTTCCTGCTCCTTCTTGGCCAGTGCAGAGCCTCTGGGCTGGGACACTGGCCGTAGAGCCAGCTTCACTGTCGGTAAGTGGCTTCCCCGCAGTCCCAGGCTGTTGTATGGTCTCCCGTGGGGAATATCAGCGGTGGGACTCTAATGGTCTTGCTGTGAGTGGCCAAGTGTACACTTTCTCTTCCCCCTGCCTTTTCGTGGTCTGGTCTTTTTTTGTTTTGTTTTTTCCTTCCCCAAAATAGCACACAAAACCCCAATTTAACAAGCGTAAACCGTACACTCTGGCCTCCAATTTATTTTGACATTTGGCAAGAATGATTACGCAAAGTGTTCATTAAGTCATAACATTTTCGCTACTTTCCTATTTCACATCTTTATTGACTGTAGCACATGTGAAAATAATGAACTTATTTATTCTCCAAACTTTCCAACAGCAGACCCCAAACCTCCCAAGAAAATACATTGTTTATGGATGCGATGTATGCAGAGACTTTTAAAGCCCTAGGTCTCACTGGACTGTAAGAAATAATTAAAAAAAAAAAAAAGGTTCATTTCTGAAAGGGGCGAAGAGGGGGTTATCATCCACTAAAATGTTTATAGGGTTGTGCAGCTAGGGCGGTCTCATCAGACAGTTGTTTCCTTTTTCTTAAACAGAGCCCTTTCCTCCTGACGAGCCTTTGTGAGACTCTGCAATAACGCAGTAAACAGTTGTGGTAATAGATAATTAGATGGACCAGCTAAAATGCAATATGAAAGGGGGCTGGTAGCACAAGGATTACAGAAGGTGTGTGGGCATTTTGACATCCAGAAAACATTATAGATCTGGTCTCGGCTACCTCAGTCTCATGATGATAATTAAGAAATGTGGGTGTAGAAAAGCTCTTTGCATGGTTTGGTTGGATTATTGCTGCAGTTCAAAACACAATTGGTACAGACACCCACATTGGACAAGATTGCCCTTTGATGAGGCAGATACTGACTTTTTAAAGCTGACATAGTTAAAATTATGTCTGAAGTTTATGGGGCCACAAGCATCTCACTAGACTCCATTATTATAACAAATGGTCAAATACAAGCTGAAGCAGTTTAAAAAAAAGAGTTGAGGCATGTTGAGGAGGAAGGAACCCTGGCAGTGGGAAGGCTTTGGATTAACCCTTCTCTCATCTGTCTGGCAGGAGCCGAAGAATGTGGGCAGTGCTTGGGGCTTTGCTTTGTATGCGTGGTCATACAGCCTGTTTTAAGACAGACAGGAGGGAAGACCAGTGAGGCTGGGTCCTCAGCTGCTTCCATTAATAACCTACAGGGTGTAAAGTCTAGTTTCTATATGGCTCGTGTGTGGTACGGGCAATCTTTCCAATTCTTTTACCTCAGTTTGTTCATCAACAATACAGAGATGTTACCAAACTCCTCTCTGAGCACTGAAAAATACCATAAATTAAAATTAACTTTAAAATTACGTTCAAGCCTCTTTATAAGTAGAAATTTTTTAAGAAGCACTTGTGAGTGGTAAAAGAATGATGGAAGCTGTCTAGGTTGGGTCTGCTCGCACCTAAGACATAGCAGCATAGCTTAACCTCCTCACTCTTGCAGTATGTTATTGTGATGTTAGAGACACTAAACCTGTACAGCTGTAGAAATGTCATAGCATTGACTTTAGCCCTGATCCTCCATCCAGGTTTCTTTATTTTTTTACATATTTAACTCCTTAAAACAATAGCGGTGGAAGAAGGTTGTATGGTGGCCCACTGGTTGTTGTGTGTCTACCATTTAGCTCCCATTAAGGTTTTTCCCTGAAGAACCAGAAGAGGCTGCATGCTGACGAGGCAGACAGAGTTGTGAAAATATTTGACATTTCAAAATTATCTTTTTTTCCCCAATATTTTCAACACAAACTCAGTTCTATATTGTTTTACAGAGCGTTTTAAATAGGCTTTCAGTATTTCCCGCTGAAGCTATCTTCAAAAGTCTGACAATGACTTTTTGATAAAATATTCAGATTCAAAACAAAATATATAATGAAAAGATAATGGATTCAGGGAAACAGGTGGTTATCAAAAGAAAAGGAGGGAAAAAAAAGAGAGAAAAAAAAAGGCAGCTGATTTCTGACAGCAAATACCTTTTGAAACCTGACCAACTCTAATGAGAATGGGCTGCAGTGAGAGTCATGAGCAGGGGTCAAGAGACTGGAGCTGCTTAGGTGGTGAGCTGGCTCTGTCAAATACATGTTCATTCACATCTGCCAAAAGTTTATCAAACCATCTGAGAGGGTATTTAGCTGAATTTTGTAAACAGGTATCTGATAAAATAGCATTGGCCAGGAAAACAAAAAGCCCTAGCGGTTTTTATGCGAGGCTAAGTTCTGGGTTTGGAATTTTCCAGTGGATGATGATACATCTTGGATGTCTTTCACTTCTGTACATGTCGCTCGCTGTAGCCTGAAGTGTGATACCCCTTATTCTATTGCTGAAAATCCATTGCATCAGAGAAAAAAAAAAAAGAAAAAGAATAATGTATCTAGTGGTTATTGAAACAGTCATCCACACAGGAGTGAATCTCAGAGTATTTCCCATATGAATCTCTTTTTGTGTCCCAAATTTGGTTTATTGACTGAGGTACTCTAAGTCCTTATACCACACTCATCATTCATCATGGTATTTGAACACCTTTCTCAGTGACATGACGAATATTTGTCACAGGCTTTGCTCTCATCCTCTTCTGAGGGAGCAAGTACTTAAGTCTAGGGTTTTTTCTTAGGGTTTTTTTGTTGCCATTAAGTCTTTCACAAAGGCCTTGGTGGTGCAAGAGGTAAGAGTTTAATCATAAATTCACCTGATTCTTCTCTTTCTCTGTGGTATTCATTCCTACATCAGCAGTCGGTCACTCTATCCACCACCTATTCCCCAGGCAGATCTGATTCTCGGCCTTTTCCCGCCCACCACCTGTTGTTTTCCTCTTCCCAAATCCTTCACCTAGACTCAGTCATCAGCTGCCCAACCATGGGCATAGCCCACGATACCCACCGCTTTTCTTGCGTCTCTTCTGAGCTCTGTCAGAGACCTGAACGTCTCCGACTTCAGAGGGGTTTTTAATCCCCAGTCTACCGCCTTTGGCACCGAATAGTTATTTTTATCATTGACTTTCCCATCAAAGATTTCCTGCAGCATTCCCTAAAGAAAATTTTGCTGGCTCACAAATTTTAAGGAACCCAAAATATCTGACAAGGAGGCTAAGCCAGTTTTAAGGCAAAGCTAGAAAGTTATTTTGAAATGCCCAGAATTTCGTATTCATTTATCCATAGGGATTTTCCACACAAAGAAGGGGGGGAACTCAGACTAATGTGAGGCGTACATTTCAGGCCAGGAGGAAAGTCAAAGAGGATGGACCTTTAAAAACTGTTTGCTTTTGGGTCCATACCATCCC
This sequence comes from Falco peregrinus, assembly GCF_023634155.1. Taxonomy (NCBI): domain Eukaryota; kingdom Metazoa; phylum Chordata; class Aves; order Falconiformes; family Falconidae; genus Falco; species Falco peregrinus. Next base: position 14,873,343 of record NC_073729.1, read on the forward strand.
CTGGCAGAACAGCCAGTCCAAGAGCAATAGGGCAGGACCAAGGCAATGTACTGACTCGCCTCCTTGACCACCAGAGGCCATTTCACCAGCTGCTGCTAGTGTGTGACAGCTGCCTGGGGCCCCCCTCAGCAGCAGAACTTCCCAGCTCACCTCTGCCAGGGCTGTAAACACAGTGAGGATGGTGTGTGTGATGCCAGCTCCCTCTCAGAAACTGAGTGGCAGGCAGGCTTCAGAGCGTGCTCCCCCAGGACAGACTGGGGAACTGAACCTTGTTTGGATCAGTTTGTCTTTTTCTGTCTCTCCCTGTGGGTTTCCAGTGTGGCCTGCAGGCTGGGGTAAGCCCCGAGACCCTGCACAGAGGGTCAGCTGTCCCCATGAAGCTCCTGGAGCTAACTGCAGGTCAACATTAATGCCCCCTGGCATAGCAATAGCCTCCTGCTCACCCTCACTGCAGACCTGGAGGTGGTGACGAGCCACACACGGTTCCCACAGCCAGAGAAATGGAGATAAGAGGGATGGGGGACTGTGCTAGTAGGTGGTTTGGAGGGTGCAGACCCCCTGATGTGAGCAACCATGTGGAAGGGATGGGGAGGACACAGAGAGCCCCTGGAAGAGGAGGTGTGTTGTGCGACATGAGGGAAGGAGCCCTATGGAAGGGTCGGTGGAGGAGAAGAAACAAGGCAGGTGCCTGGTGTGCTCCAGATGCTCAGCCTGAACGCTTGGCATCGCTGCAAGTTTTGTCAACCTCTTGTCACGTCTTGTCCAACCCCACCTTTGACTCCTCGTAGGCATCTCAGACACAGGTGCTCAGAGCCTTTGGTCCAGGACACAGCACCACTGCTGTGGTGGGATGGAGCCGTGGCCACGAGCCCTCCCTGTGCCCCCAGGCACTGCTCCCGCAGTGGCAGCCCAGTGGTACCGTCAAGCAGGAGGCATCTGGGCTGTGGCTGAGTTATCTTCTCTTTATCTGTTCTGTAGGCACTGTCACTGCTTGGCAAGGCAGAGGCTAGATGGGGATATGGTAACATAGGTAGGCAAGTGATAGGGAAGGAAAATTATAGGGTTGTATGGTTCAAATGGTTCAAGCACGTATAGAAGGGATGCGCTTTCAGAATCTGAGAATACTCCCAAAGACCTATTTATTGTACCAATGCAAAAAAAAAAAAAAAAAAAAAAAAGAAACACAAAAAAACAAAGTGATGGAAGGCTGTTAGCATTTATCTGAAGAATCTAGCAGGTTATTTATAACAATTAATTATAACATAACTCTCTCCTTGGGAAATGAGAGAGAGAAAAAGCACTGGACCAGAAAGCAGCCCAGATCAGGAGCCTACAACGCACTTACACCGGCACTTTAAAACAGCATAAATGCCCATCCCTATCCCTGCTGGGCTAGCCCTGGCCAGGAGCAGGTCCCTGGGCTAACTGGTTGTGTGGCTGGAGGGTGGTCCTGCGGGGCTCCTGGGGACCACTGTTGGCCCCCTGCCAGCGAGGAGGTGTGGGAGCACCGGCAGGTGATGGGCAAGCAGAAATGATGGATAGTGCTGGAGTCCCAGCAAGCCCAGGCTGGCCCACGCCGGGGGAGCAGCGCTCGGATGGAAAAGAAATAGTGATGCATCTTGCCTGGTACGGGGGAACACAGGATGAGAGGTCCATCTTCCCAGCAAGCTGGCTTAGCAGTCCCTCAGCGGTCTGCGAGCGTGTTCTGCCTGGCTCTGTCCAAAACCTTGGCGGGGGAAGCTGTCCGCCTTCTTCTGTGTCCGTGCTTTTTGTGGGATGTTAGTGAAGATCAATCGTTAGCTGAAGTTAGCTGAAAATCAATCAGCTAAATTCAGGTGGAGGTCTAGGAACGCTTTGTCAAACAGACAGTGAGAATGTGTTTTTCGCACACTTGGCTTTCGTTTGTGTTAGTGCTTGGGCTCAGCCTTTTTTCCTGAGTCTCTCTAAACCCAGCAGTATGTGGAATTAACCCAGCGTTCGTCTACTGCGAGGGTGAGGGCCTGACAAAAGCACAGCAAACCCAAACTGCAAAATAAGCTATGTTATCAGTTATGCTTTCCCAGCTCTGGTAACTGGTGCAATTTTCTGGCAGTTAACAGGGTCTAAATTAAGAAACTAATCAGAAATAAGCCTCTAAATTTTACCGGTTCCTATTTATTTCTTTTATCTTGATACAACTTCTTAGAAGATTATTTTTAACAGATCTTTTAAACATTTGTAGTAAGAGGCAATAGACAAAATGTCATAATTTCCATATGAAGGAGTTTCTTGCAGTGCAATTCCTATCTAAAAAGCCATTTTACCCTAATATGGTCCCAGAGTCTAAGTAACATATTCTGTTGCAATGACTTTTGCATCAAAACAATTTTTCTGTTTCACATCTGAGAAGAAATGTTGAATATTTAAATTCCATATCCTTTTTGATCTTAATTCCCATCACAGAAGAGCTCTTTAGGCCTCATCAATGTGCTCTAGGTGCAGTATCAGAGTATATTTTTCATATTATGGGATCTAACCCAAATTAAGAAACCAAAGGGGAAGAAGCTATACATGCCTGGAAGGGAAAGGGATTCTGCTCGGAGCATATAGCAGGGTAAAGCATCAAACAGAAACCGAACAGGAGTCTAAAATAAGGGTTTAAATGCCTTACTGCAGAGTCCTTACTCAAAATCTAGCACTTGGTTCTCTTCTGATTTAAACACTTTGCATTCCTGCTGACTTCAGTGGTGTTTGTATTCAAATATGTAAAGGTACTATAAGGCCATATGATGCAGCTGCAAGTTGCAATAAATTATAGCAGATTAAACAGGCTAACTAATGAAATGCAAAGAGGTGTTTAAAGCCACTGCTCCCTTGTAGGCATTTATGCTTCAGCTGTATAAACTATGTGAAAAATAAACAGTGTCCAGGCAATAAATGCAGATAATGTTGTTTACAAATCTATACTCCAATGGCATGAGTCCTGAACTGCTGAGAAAAGGCCCCACTAAATGCCTCGCCAAAGCCAGGGGTGGATTTTGCCTGAGTAGTCTTTGAAGTGGCATCTAACCCTTAAAATAGAGGGGCTTCGGGCATGGCAGGGGCGCCATCGCTTTCCCCCTGCTTGAGGTTCTGCTGCTCCACTGCTACCCCCCAAGAGCCGCCCTGTCTTTGTGCAGGCTGGGAGAGAGAAATCGATAGTTTTCCCATTTGGGAAATGGTGTCGAACTTGAGGGAAGTTATTTTAAAGTACCTCAAAATTTGTATTGATTCTCTGAATCAATATTTCAGGATTTTTGAATTCCAGAGTAGCTGTACATCCGCTCTGTGCTCTGTTCCCACCTCTCTGCATTTCTAAACGATCGTCCAAGCTCATCATGTGCTGCAGAGAGAGAACCAGCTGTGCATCCAATTCCTCCCGTGCTGTACTTGTGAGGAGGAAAATAATATTTTAATAGCAGTACCATAAATACAACTATAATACAGCTACACCGGTACTAATTACTATTCAGAGCGATTCTGCACTGCAAGTCAGTTAAATCATTTCATCCGGCCAATGCAGAGAAATAAAGGCCCCCATGCAAGTCCTGCTCCCTGGGGTTGGGCTGGGTGTTTTGGTGGAAGGAGACAGAGGGGGTGGCACCCTCTTTGTTGGCATCTTTTGCTGTGCATTAACATGCCCCGAGGTGTGGGTGAGCACATAGCCCGGTGGTGGCCCAGATCTTGACATTTTTGCCGCCGTCAGTGCTCGCATGCCGCCCGGATGCTCCTCCGCCACGGCTGAACAGCCCGCCGCATTCATCTGGGCAAGTGAAAACCGCCGGACTTGACACATGGCTGCCTATTAATCTCTGACGCGGAATGTAGTAACGTTTATACACACCATGGTTCCACTTACTAAATTAGTTTAAGATTAATAAACCCAAGTGTTCAATAAACAAAAAAGACTGCAAACAAATGAAATGTGTTAGTCAAGGGAAATTTTGGCTTTAATGTGACTAATCCAGTACTTGTTTTCTGAGCCACAAGTCACAGTAACTGGAGGAGAACACAATGTGGTCTGAGCTTCATTTTGAGGTCTCTATTTAATTTTTATTGCCACAGTGATAATTTTAGTTTGCAATTAACAAAAATATCTACTGTTTCTCAGATACTTCTCTGTTTAATGCTTTAGGTGGTTAACAAGGAAAATGTTTTGAACTCTAGAGCTGTTTTTTAGGTAAAATAGCTTGACATCCTATTTTAAAAAAAATAATAATCTTGAAATAATCTTTAAACACATCAGCTTGTTAAAAGTATTGACGTAGCTGTGCTTTAAAGAGGGATGGAGCCAAAGCACCTTAACCTCTTTGGGAAGATGACAATGGCTAAATGCACTGTAAAATGCCTTAATATGACAGCAGCGCAGGGCAGGAGAGCTAGAGGAACTATTTAATGTTTACACATGCTTTCCATTCCCAAGGATCTCTGCATAGCCGAGGAGGATCCGTCCTGCCAGCTCCGGGAGCGGGGCCCCACGGGTGGTGGGCACCCCGGCACAGATACCAGTGCCCAGCGCCAAGCACCATCCTCCATCTCCCCTCCCTGTTTGCTTTAGATCTCTTATCGCCCGTCACCCTCCAGGCAATATCGCTGAGCGGCTGCACCTGGCGAATGGAGTGCTTGAGCTTGATGTCAGAGGAGATTTTAGTTGCTTAAATAGAAACGAAGTACAACAGAGCATTTGCAGGCCGGGGGGTTTGGGGCTTGCTTATTTATAGGACATACCCAAAATAAGCTCTTCACATTTACGCACTGAGGAGGGTTTGATAGGGCATGTAGCTACTCTGACAAGATGCCTGGCTAAGTTTATTGAGCCCCTGGAATCTGATCCCTTTAAATATTAAAAATAATCCACTGTATTGCATCTAATTGAAACCCACTGAATACTTAGAGGAAAGGAGAGATGAGTCAATCCCAACACCTTTCACCCACAAGTGCACCAGCAGTTTTCTGATCTTCTTTAATCATAGAGCTCCAATGGCCGGATTCGTCACAGGGGTGCATCTCTAGCCATCTGTCTTTCCACACCTGGCTCGGGTTTCCCCCATCCCGAGGAATCACACACAACCTCTTTGGGGGAGAGGGGATTTTCTTCTCCCCTCCCCTGTCTGCGGCTCACTCGGAGCCTGCTTTTTTGTCATTGCTGTTGTTTCATGCCCTCTTCTCTGTCCGCTGGGACGGAGTCATGGCCGGGCTGTCGGCGGGGAGGTTGGGGCAAGCGGGGAAGGGCTCAGGCACCATTTGCCAGACACCTGGTACACTGGATACTCTCGGGCACAGCCCAGATACTTTGCTCTCTGCTCAGCTGCCGGGTGTTTAATGCCTCCAAAGCGACAGCAGTAAGGCAGAGAGCCTCAGGAGACAAATTCCCAGGTTTAGTGAGTGTTGAAGCATCAGGGAATGACAAACCCGTTTGGTTTTGCTGCTGGGTTGGATTCGTTCTCTCCTTTCTTTGTTTTGGTCCTCACCTTTTTGGTCGTGCCGCTGTCCCCAATAGCCAGCCTCCGCCCCAGCCCAGCACGGCTCCGTGGGACGAAGGGTGGATCATCCTACCAGCTACTCCCAGCCCTTCTGCGGGAGGATGAGGGATTCCATGTGGGGTTTAGGAGTCCCACTGTCTCAGCAGCACATGGGGTCCATGCAGAACCCGGACAGGGAAGCCTGGAGATTTGGCTGGAGAGGAGTGTGCGTGCATCACTGGGTGCATGTGGTAATCGTCACGTATGACTCATGTTCCACTTCTGTGACAGATGATACCGGTCGAGGCAACTACATGAGCGGTGGCAAGGAACAAACACAGAAGGGGCGTGCTTGCTGAACAAGTATGTTCATGAGCAGCTTAATAAATTTATACATAATAGACACATGCATTTCCTCATTTGCAAAAGACTAAACTGCACCTACCACAGAGCTCTGTTAAAGAAGCAGTTTCATGCACATAAATTGTGCTGAAATCCCTGACTAGAAGGCATGGGACAAGATCCAGGGTACAGATCCCCCCATGTGATGGAAAGCTGGCATACCTCTAGACATGAGAAGAGACCAATTATTTTAATTGTTGGAGTTTTAAATTCACTTTTGCTGTAGCTGCAGGGTGATGATTCTGAGCTATTAGGTAGCATTTTCTTCAGCAAAAATGCTGTGGTTTTGGTGGCTGTGATTGAAAGGGTAGGTTCCACTGCTTTATCCTGTACACATGCAGCCTGCAGACTACATCTAATGAAAGATCTTTGGGTTTGTATTCCCATCTTTGCTGTTTCGCAGAGGCCGAAAGGCCTCTCAGCAGATTCTGTTCACTGAAGGTGAAATTATGGTTGATATTAGGAGCAAGTACCCTGTGCTATTTAAGGCCCGGGTTCACTCTGGCCACCCAGCAAGCTCCTTGTAGACCACAACCACCCCAACTCATTGCGGGCTGGACACAAGGGTGAGATCCAGGTGCCACCCACCCCGGGGCATTAACACGTGGGTCACCCCGCTCAGTCACATCCTGGATGATTACAAAGATTTTAAGACAGCTGAGCAAAATCTGGGTTCGGTCCTTGAAGATGCTGAGGGTTTTGTAGCCCTGCTGGTGTTTGTACAGACCATGAGTGGCTCCGCTGTGTGCGCTGCGATGGCTGAATCATCGGAGAGTGGCGTCACAGCCCAGTCATCTGCTTGCAAATGCAACGGGCCTGCAACCTCCAATTGTGTTTATAATCCATTGCAATTTTTAGCGTTACTTGAGTTGGAAAAGTTTATTTCCATGAACTTTCCAGCCCTTTCATGTGAAAAAATAGCAGAGATAGGTAACTAGGAAACACGAATAAACATAATTAAACATAAAAATGGTTGTAGCGATATAAGAACTGACCTCAGCCAATTAAAATTATTAATAGAAAAAATACTCCAGTGTCAAAACCTGAGTACTTCAACAGCATTCTCATTGCTGTAATCAGGATTAGTTTATATTTCCTGACAACCGAGTGAGAGGCGGTCCAAACTGTAGCTTCTTGACCTTTTTCTCATTCAACACCAGGTCGAGATACTACATGAATAAAACGGGGAATGTAAAGACACATTTGTGGAGGTGGGGGAAGATGAATCGCCAGTTATGTATTGACTAACTACAGACCTTTTAAGAATGTTACTCTTTTCAAATATTGACTTTTTTTTTATTGCTTCTCTTACAATTGCAATAGGGGAATTTAAGAGCCCCACAAACTACTTTATCATATAATTAGTTTATCAGTAAATTTGGACCTCGTGCATCAATCACTATAATGCATAACCTCCACCGAGACAGAAACCAGATGTGCATGCTTCTGCTTTCTTCTTTATAGTATCTACAGCATCATTAGTGCCTATGCTACAGTTTAAATTGAATTCAGCAAAAAGCAATGGTCTTACCCCCCTGCAAGCAATCTGATACTGCTGCAGGGATAAATCAACGTTACGTTGATTGACGACTCAAACTCTTTTTCATTCCTCCCCTGTTGCTGTGTATGGAAAAGGGTGAGGTGTGATTTGTGTATGCAAAAAATAACTTTAACTAGTTAAGTATAGGAAAAAGACACTTGGTTTCACAGTAAATGCTGTAAGGTGGGCATGCTGTGACAATGACGCTGAAAGCCTCGATACGCTGAGTTAGCCAAACCAAAATCACCAGAACAGGGCCTGCCTGCCTGCTTCTGCCCCATGCAGCCTGCAGCGATGCTTTGCTTTTGAGTGCCACTCAGTCCCAATGCCTGTACCACCCAAACGGGGAAAATATAGCCGTGCCTGAGACAGTGGGAGATGCCCTTTTTCATACACGAGAAGAGATAACTCTTTCTAGGGTCACCTGGGAATCCACAGGATCAGGATGTCTGATCATTGCATCCTGCGGATCCCATGTATTCTGAAGGTGATGGTTTATGTAGACCTCTGAGCTCAGAGTACGTCCTGCGGGCAAAGGAGCGGAGCTCTGACCAGGGCAGTATCTCCATGTGATGGCTGTCGGTTGCTTCACAAAGTAATAAATACTTTGTGGGCCCAGTCTTTTGGGGCTCGTTCATACAAAATTCTCCTTGAAATCAGGGTCCGAATGAAAAATACAGTGCCCAGCTTGTATATGCATGAAAAATCCAAACAGATCATTATTTCCACTACTTTTTCATTTTCCCAGTAATCAAGCACTGGCTGGTAATAATCCCCAAAGGGCTGATTATACTGGCAAGATAGAGCAGCTCTCTGACCACACCTCTTCCCTGGGAAAATCTCTGCGCCGGGGCAAAAGGCAGCATGTTTGTAGCAGAGCAAAATGGGAATTTCGGCGCAGGGTTGCCTGGAATTGGCGGTTCCCACGTTCCCAGCAGAGCTGAGCTGAAAGCGCGTACCACAGAGGGAGGACTCGTCAGGCGGTCCATAAGACGCTTCCTTTCCAAAATTAAAAAACTCATTCTGATTGCAAGCAAGACTTTTTCAGAATGTGTGCCTCCTCCTTCGCTTCCGAGAACAAGCCAGCAGATGCTTCGGTGTTTTTAAAGCATGGTACTCGCCGCTGCTCATCTGCATGTCTAGTGTAGCAGGAGAAGAGTCCTTCCTCCAGGAATAAGGTGTGTGTAAGGTATTACGTTACAGCGGGTTAAAGCAGCCTCCGCCGCTGCTGTTAAGCTTGACTGGTAGATCATCCAAATATTTGCAGGCGTGATCTTACAAACACAGCGTATTAAAGCTGTGCTGTCTTATCACCATGTAAAAAGGCTGGCTAGAAGCACACTGCCGTGGTGAACCCAGGCACCCTGCTTGCACGGTCGTACCTGGAAAGCTGAGCAAAGTCCAAAATGGGAAAATAGAACGGACACGTTAACTCAGCAAGTTCCGATCACGATCCCCGTATTGGAAATTGCACTCAGACATCCACCTGGCTGTATCACTGGAGAGAGAAGGTCATACCCGGATAGTGGGAAAAGAGGTGGCTGATGTATTCCTAATGGCAGAATTTGAATAGAGCTGCCTTTATTAGCAACTCGCTGTCAGCCAGCAAGAACTGGGCGTGATTCCTCAGCCCAGGCTGGTAGGGAGGACTTGGAGAAACTGTCTCCTTTCTCATGAACGGAGTGGATCCCGTCTGGAAATAGCTGGGACAAAAGAGGTGGAACTGTTTTCACAGCTCAGTGACACTTTTAGTTCAAACACATGAAACCAAACCCCCAAGTACAAGAAGGATGGTAATGTGGTACTTGAACATGATTTTTAAAGACGTTCTTAAAGCTGCAAAGGATATTAACCACCAGGATTGTTTCCCTTAATATATATTAAAAGCCGTTTTATGGGGAAGGCCTTAGGTGTGCTCAGATTTCAAACGCCTGGGATATTTTATTGCTTTACTGATCTAATAAATGCAGGTGTTTCATAGCAAAAGCACACAGGCAATCAGACCATCTGAAGGCAGCAATGAGTTGCACACATTGCTCCGAGGATAAATAAACGGCCACGAGTACGCTGGAGCGATCGAGCCTTTGGCGTTAATTGCAATTAGGTGGCAGTTGGGCTTTAAGGCGTAGCAAGATACTGGTTTTAACGGAGTCACAGAATAGATGGGACGTCATGGACCAGTTTTACCAGTGAGGGACCGGGGCAGGGCGGAGGCGAGGCCACCACGGCGGGTGCTGGGAGCCAGGCAGGTGGCTGTGCCAGGGCCGTGGCCGCGGCCGGCCGGGAGCATGCCATCTCCCTGTCTGTACCAAGATCAAATGGAGCCACTCAATCAGGGGATGCCATTATTGCCTCTGCCATGCAATTTCCACTATCAATAATTCACCGCGTGTGCCGCGCAGGCGGAAGGGGGAAGCGACGGGACAGATTTTTGACCGGGGTGGGGGGGGACGGGCACACGGAGGGGCGCCGCCGAGGGGGCGCTTGGCCCGGGACACCGCGGGCACCGCGGGCCCCCCCCGCTCCGCCGGCGGGCGCTACCGCCACGGGGGGCTCCGGCTGCCGCCCCCGGCCCCGCTCCCCGGCCGGGCAGGGCCGCCCCCGGTCCGCGGGGGCTGAGCGCCCGCGCCCGCTGCGCGCCTCCGGCGAGTCACCGGTGTAACGTTACCTGGGGCGCTCATTAATAAGCAATGCCCGTTATTATCTTGATTGCATTCTTAATAGGCAAACTACGGAGAGGTCAGCGCGGGAGCGATATTTAAATGCATCGGGCTTGCTTAATACCCGGCGGAGTAAACCAATATCCCGCGGCGGCCCGACCCCCCCCGCCCCGCTCAGGGCCCGGCCCCTCCGCGCCCTGCCCGCCGCTCGGGGGGCGCCGGGGGAGCGGGGGCCGGGCCGGGCGGGCGGGGCGGGGGCGGTGGCGGGGCCGGGGAGGCGGCGCGGAGGCTTTAAGCGGGGGCAGCGCGGGGCGGCGCGGTGCCTGCGGCCGCCGCAGCCGCTGGCCGGAGGCGCCCGTGCGGGGGTCGAAGCCGCTCGGCGGGGAGGCGGCGGGGCCGGGCCGGGAGGCTCCCGTTGGGCGGCGGGGGTGGGGGATCCGGCTCCGCTGCCCTCCCGCCCCTCATAAAGCTTTGATGAGACACTTGAGCCGCTGCCTGTGTTGCCGGGGCGGCGGGAGGCGGCCGGTGGGACTGGGCGCCCGGGAGAGGATGTGACTTGACGGAGGGGACCCGGACAGGCTTTGTGTGGACGACGAGGTACGGGGCGCCCCGCCGGGAAACTTGCAGGGCCGGGGCGACGCGGGGAGCGGGGCGGGGAGGGCCGGGGCGGCCCCGCGCCCCTTTGTTCCCGCACCTGTCGGCGCGGCGGGGCCGGCGGAGGGGCCGGGGGGGCGGGGGGCGGCAGCAGCGCGCTCCGCCGCCGGCCGGAGGGGCAGCGCGGCGCCGGGCGGCGGCGGGGCAGGGGCGGCGCTACCCCGACGGCGGCGGCGCGGGGCCGGGCGTGGGGCGCGCTCCGCCCGCGTGGCGGCGCCCTGCGCGGGGCGCGGCGGGCAGCCGTTGGGAGGCGGGCGCCGCCCCCTAGCGGCGGGCGCGCGGCCGGGCGGCGGCCCCGGCCCCTTCCCTCAGCAGCGGCGGCGGCGGCCCGGGGGCCGGGGCGGGCGGCGGGGCCCGGCCGTGGGGCCGGCGAGAGGGCCGGGGCCGCCCCGGGCGCGGTGCCGGCAGGGCGGGGAGCGCTGCACTTGCCGGAGCTCGGCCGTCGCTGGAATGTGAGGCACGCGGGGCGGCCGCACCGGCGGCGCGGTGCCGCGGGGGCCTGGCCGCCGCGGGGCGGGGGGGGGGGGAGCGGCGGCGGCCCGGTCGGTGCGCGGGCGGGGGGTGCCGCCGCCCTGGCGCGGGGCTGGCGGGCAGGAACCGGCATTAGACGGTAAATGCGGCGGGCGAAGGTGCGGTCGCTGCGCCGCCGCCTTGCGCGACCGCCCCGGTGGCTCCGCGCCCCCTCCCCGGCGGGGTCAGAAGCGCGGAGCCCCGCGCGTGCCTTGCCGCTTCATTTCTTAAGCGGTGCTGTCGGTGCCTGGGTTTCTACGTTCCGGTTAAAAACACCTACTTTTCCCTTCAGTTTATGGCAGTTTGCTGTTCTGAGGTTATGACTGTTGCCGGATCGATAGTCATTACTTATTTATGTTTCTAGTAACACGGTTCTAATGAATGCAAAGAATCTATCCTGGCGATACGCTTTCCTTAAGCAAGTATTTCTGTCATCTTTAATTCATGGGGCGAGAAGTACATGAAACGAATTTCCTCGCTGGTCTTCAAAGAGGAGCGGAGAGCCGGGCGAGGAGGTGTCACCTCGTCCCGCTCCCCGTGCCAGGGAGCGCCTCGGAGCCACCCGATGGCTTGGCTTTCGCCGGGGTGACAGCCCGACCCCGGGGGTGGCCCGCCCGTAGTCCGGGTATGGATGAACACAGGTGGAGGGGGACACTGTTGGCTCTGTCCGGCCGCGAATCCCGGTGGTTTGGCAGGAGGGGAGGCAGCAGCTGTCGGGGGGACGCTGTGGCCCCTCGCCAGCGGAGCAGCAGGGCGCTGGCTGTGTCAACACACCCGGGGCGAGGGGAAGGGAGAAGGCGAACCGCGGCGTTCTGGCTGCTCTGGGAGCGCCGTCCCTCACCTGGGTCTCAGGGCGAACCAGCAGCTCCATTTCGACTCGAAAATACGTGAAGGAGCTGGCAGATGTCTTGGCGAGGTACTTAGTGCGACAAGAGACAGGAGCCTTTCTACAGGGCTCTGTAACTCACAACAATTTTCTGCTGTAGTACTACCACTTAATGTTCAGCTTCACTGAACCTCAGCTGGGAAAACCCATTTTTAAGTAGCCTGCCTTCTGTTCACGCCACCAGTGCCCTTTGCTTCCCAGGGCTGCAGGGTAGATCCTGCCTGGCAGTACACGGCTGTGGACTGGGGTAAACCGGGTCAGAAGCATCAAGAATGCTTTATCTGAATATGCCAGATATCGCTGGAGGAGAATGGGAAAGGGCTTTTATCTTGGAGGGGGTAAAGCTAAACTGAAAAAAAGTTTTATTTCAAGCAGCATGCTTTTAAACGTGAAGGCATTATGTTGTAGTGTAGTGCTAGGGGAGTACTACAATATGCTCAGATACTATGAAATGTAGTGCACAGATGCAAAGGATTTTAAAGACTCGTTAAAATGTGAAAGAATATAGTGGAAAATAAGGATCTGCGTGCTTTTGCTTAAAAGCTTTGCATATAGTGGCAGTGCTGAGCTGAAAGCTGCAGAGAGAAGTCCTTGCAGTACTTGTAGCGCTTTCTGCAACTGTTACTCTGGGGAAACCACAAGGATCTGCACCTTCAGCTCAGATAGGAGTACTCTGCCGGGGTGCACGTATAAAAGGAGGTCACAAGAAACTTGCAAGTAGGAGACCCTCTCCTCCCTTCTGTGGGCAAGCCTGCATGAAGATGAGAAACAACTCGCTCTGCTGAGTGAACTCCTACTAAAAAAAAAAAAAACACGAAACAAAAATCACCACCAGCAACAAAAAGTATTTCCCGTCTCTGCCTTCCTGGTTTGTACAAAAGGCTGAAATCTTGTTCGAAGAATGTGCCCTGTGCCTACACTAGAAACCTCACGTTAAGCATTGTGTGAATTGGTGGAGGCTCCACTAGAAGAGGATATATGCTTTTAATAGGTTAATTGCTAACTTGTCTTGACGTGTTTTCAAGCATGTGTTGTGAGCACTTGGTTCCTCCTAAATAGCTAAAATGCTGCTTAATTAGGAAACTCTCAATCATTTATTAGATCAGTTCATACACTGGCATTCTTAGTAACGCTTAGCTGTGAACACCCTTTAAAAGGAAGCTTTTCAAAGCACTGAGGCTAAGCTATTTCAGTGTATGGCTGAAACGAGGTGGTAACTCCATAACCTACTGTCTTCAGTTCCAGCTAGGAAGGTGCTGTGCGTAACAACTCCCTTTTTCCCAGCAATCCAGCAGGAGGAAGCCGTACAGGTGTGTACAGAGCGAACTGCCTGATGTACGAGCTGGTGTGGGGCTGGTGGGCTGTGCGCACTGTCTGTCAGCTCCCACATCTTACTGTCTTCCTTAGCCATACCCGTTATTCACTCTTATTCTTGACTGTAAGTTCTTTGGGGCAGAGGTAGTCTGGCCTGTCTTCTGTTCCTGGTACGTGACAGGGACTCCTCAGAGCTCTTGAAGTACAAACAATAGCAGATTTTGCTATGCGTCTCTGCCATGGCGTCTTAAACTTACACTTTATCAACTTGAATTCTTATGCTACTTGATTTGGAAACACTAGAATAATAGAAGAATAAAATGCTTTACTTTTGGAGGTAGGGGTGTGTGTGAGTTAGTAGGGTAACAGTTATACTGTGGCCTCTGTCCTCTGATACAACCTCACGTTGGCGGGGTTGCTTACAATTCTGGGCTCTGAGCAGCTCGGTGAGGAGCACTGTTTGTGGGAGTTGTGTGTGCAGAACGGGACAGTCACAGGCATAAAGCATAGGGTCAGGTTCATGTTTTCCTCCTCCTCAACATTCAGGACCTAATTGTCAGGCAACTGTAGACTGGTGGAATTCAACTGCTGCACCCAATAGTAATAATCCACATAAAACTGACATAAGTCTGAAATACTGAAGATGCTGTGGACTTGACTGAATAGGCAACAGTCTTACCAAAAAAAAGCCAACCACATTTCAAGCAGAATTTCTACCCTTCGTAAACTGTGAGCAGAGGGAGCTGGCTGGGATGATGCTGATTTGATGTGATTGTAATCCTTTAGTAACACTGATACTAGTGGTAGCAGAACATCCCATTACAGCATAATTTAGGCATTACAAATGGATACAGCTGTCTATGGATGAGTACCATGGACAACCGGAGGAAGCGAAAGGAAACTTCATTTAGTGAATTTTCATGCCCTGGTGACAGCTGCCATAAGGCTGTAGCAGTTTTATACTCTCCTCGGTAAGACTGTTGTATTTTTCAGAGAAGTCATTTTTTGAAACCAGTTAATTAGGACAGTTATTTCTGGCCGTGGCATTTGTACAGAACAGAAGGCATGATTGTTCTTATGTTTGTTTCTCAGAGTCCTTTGATCGACTAGAAAGAAGCTCTCGATGCTTTACGCTATAAACTACCTCAATACTTTGGCAGTTAATTTCTTTTCTTGTGTACTTGGTTAGGAAAACGCAGAAATTCTTGTGACTCAGCTTCAGACTACTATAAATTCTGAAGAAATGGGGGAGGGGGTCACATTTCAAATTAGAAAAGGCAATTCTAGGAGGATGGGAGGAATACTGGTTGCTAAATTTGAGATGAGCATCTCTTGGCATGTCAAAATCTGAGCAGCTACCGCCACCTAGAGATGCACGAGCCAAACACGCTGCTCTGGCTGGCTCTTGCAAAGTGTGGCTGCACAATTAAAACGAGTGAGGTTGCTAATCCAAATCACTCTCACTCTACACCAGCAAATTTAGTGTATGCATGCGGGCTTTTTTAATTTTTTTAACCCTGTGACCAAGGTGGTATTTGTCTTCGTTGTGTGGCATAATTAGGTTAACAAGAAGCACTGCTTTCAGTAAAGCATTTGCTGGCTGGACTTTAGGCTACACCTAAAGAAGTATTTGCAAGTCAAACTTACACTGCCTTGTTACAGCTGTTGGTGAGACTCGATAGCGTGTCCAAAACTTGCACCAAAAAAATGCAGTGTAGAACTAGTCCCTTAAGGATTTGAGTTCGGTTGGCACGTGGGTGTGTTTGTTCCCCATCCCATCATTGAAGCCTACTTGGTAGGTGGTGTCCTTTAGTAGATATTTGGTGGAACGGGGAAAAAAAATAAATCTGACTTCCTTAGTATAACGACTCAGCAGCCTTTAGCATGATTTCACTAGATTCAGGATTTTCCCAATTTAAAAACTTAAACGAAGTGAAACTGGGCATGAGGTATCTGTTGCTACTTCAAGTCTAACAACATGGAATATGCTTTTTATATCTGCCCCTTGGTTCTTAGGACATAGTTTCCTGTTTTGGAGCTCACAGCCTCTGATTTTTGTTTTGTACATCAGTCTTTGGCTATAGCGGGTTCTTCCTCTGCATTTGGGAGAGAAGAGTAAGCACTGTTCCCTATTTAATTTGTGAGGAACTACTTATAAAAAGAAACAATGTGCCTTTTTTACCCACTGAACTGCTAATCTTATCTGCAATCATTTCCGTTTGACTCTTACAGACACACAGTACATTTCAGGGGCTTTTATAATAACTGTTAGCTTATGGCTATCAAATGCCCAGCGGAGTAAGAAACCCCACAGAACTAAACCTCAGCAGGAGCTGATCGCTTCCATCTCGCAGAGCCTTGAAAATGCAAAGCAGTGGTTGATTGCAGGTACTGCATATCTGTCCAGGTGATGGTTTTGATACCTTCTTAAGATACTTGAAATCTGTTAGTGTAAAGTATATCGTGATTAAGTACTTAATGTATAGCTTCTGAGGGAACAGAGTTCTCCCGTGGGGAAACTGAGGAGCTGTGATACCGGCGTATTTGCCATTCAAGTCGGGAGGCAACTGCATACTGTTTATACCGTATCAGGGTGTATGAGAGAGTTGTTGTACCAAAAAATGTTTGAAAACGTGCCCTTGACTCACTTGGATTCCATATCCAACCTCAGTCTTCCCAGTACATGCACTGGGCTGCAGGTAGGCTTGTCATCCTTTGCACGCACATAGCACAGCAGGAGGAGTCCAGGAAAAGATTGAACTAGGCAAAGTCTTGAGCAAAATGCTGTTATATTCTCTTTATTAACTCGGCATGCAAAAGACTTGGAGCATGTTGCTGCAGTTAAGGCTGTAACAGTAAGAACAGGACTAGGTTATCTTTTTTTTTTTCCCCTCCCCCCAGAATTCTGTAATACATACCTTATAAAAGAGAGTGAAGCTTAATCTTGTGCCAATTCTAGCACATGTTGTGCCTGATCTAACATGATCAAAACACTGCTTTCTTTAAATGTAGCAGCTCCTGGAGAAATGCAGTTTTGTCTAGATGAAGGAATTAAAGGTTATGATCTCCGGATTCCTTAGTCCGTTATGCCATTTACTTTCTAAGCTTGATGCAACTTTTAGTAGCCATATGGTTTAGTTTACCCTTCTTTATACTGGCCATAGCGCTCCTGGTGAGTGTTCAGTAATGGATATACCGAGATGAAAAGAAAGGAAAACTAAACTTTATTCAAGGGCCGGATTATTAAGTAAACCAACCTCCCCTCAGTCATAGCTGTCACTGCACCACAGAAGCGTATGGACGCTGTCGGGATGAGCGACAGGACTTGTTTTGCAGTATTTCTAGATAATTGTGCCTGCTGGCTGCCTGCATTAAGACTTGGATCTTCACTTGCTATTTACATTCCTTTTGACTTGATAATCCAGTTTGACTGAGCCGTAAATGCCAAGAGAGAAATACTATTTGATAGAATTTGTACTGAAAGCCAGTGTGAGTCCAAGGAGGAAGCAAAGCCACTAACAAGTTCAAGCTGGCAAGGGTGACTTAACCAGAACCCATGCCAGGAAACTGCAGTGAAGTACGAATTTGCTGCTGAACATCATGACTGCCCTTTATCTTTATAATGGACTGAACCAAAATGAGAAATAAGCACATCTGAAGTTCTCTGGTTTTGCTCTTCCAGATATAAACATGACAGTTTATGTCAATGTCATGATTTATTCTTTTGTTGTTGGCAGCCTATGTCCTGCAGGCTGGTGAAGAAGGATTGTTTTTATTTAATGGAGGCAAAGAAGGATGTTTCACATCTCATTACAGCAGCAGGGTACTTAATGGTACGATGCTGGCAAGTTGCTGCCAATGAAATGGTGCTGCTTTACCTGTTCTTGCAGAAATACAGAATTTGTGTCATGACTAGCAAAACAATGTCAGAAAATGAGTTTTCCCCTTAAAAGCTAACGATTGACGCCTGGATTTAAAAAAAAGAGCAAAGCTACCTTCCTTGGAAGACTCATTTTAAGTCCTTTTCTCTCTCGGTTTTGCATTAATGATTAATTTCTGCTGCCTCCTCTGCAAAACTTTTCTGCCATTGTAACTGCAAATGTTGTAGGAATGTTAACAATGAACAAGGATGGTGCAAAAGGCTGAGTGAGTCAATTCCACATACCTCTATTAAGAAGAAAAGGCAGAAACAAGATTTATGAGGAAACTACTTTGAGGTCTAAGCCTCCAAAGAAGTCTGCCTCCAAGTCTGAAGCTAGATACAACTTCTTGAATTCCATAGCCCTCAAGCGTGAAGTCATATCACCTGTACTTTATCAGTTTTGTTCAACATATGATTGTATGGTTTTTTTCCTTCCTCCAATTGCTGTAACTGTTATGAAAACGATAGAATCTTATGCTTGAAAATACTAGAAATTATTTGCCCTGCCTTTAGCTAATAGAAGGTCAAGTATTCAGTGAGAGCTAGAAAACACACCAAACAGCTTCTGTGTCTACTCAAAATTGAACACTTTGGAGCAAACCTTCAGTCACAGAGCACCACCAGACCTGTTGGTATTCAAACTGTACTTGCTAGAAAATGACTGCAGGGGAACTGCCGATATCTTGTGTATCTTAGTCACGTGCAGGTATACTTCAAAACACGACCTGTGGTTTTGTCGAGGACAGTCCTGAGCCATTTCTATTTTAACAAATTCTGTGGAGATGCATTGGAAAAAAGAGGACCAAGTTCCAGTCATCTTTTTTTTTTCCTTTTATTGTTTTGATGGGGATGGTGCTGCTATACTGGCTTCACCCCTGTAAGCACTGAGCATCCGTATTACGAGTGTGCATAGCCTTGCTCTTCTCAGTCTTGCACGAATTAAGCTGACCTTTGGTCCCTTGCAAACTCCCTGGTTTGTGTTTATAGGGCTGGTAAATACCTGCTTGAGCAGTAGTAGTTCTCCATGGGAATGAGTCTCTCCTGAATTTCAAGGCCTATTTGCTGCAGGTAAAAGCAGCCTCTGGATGACATTGTATTACATTTCAAATCCAACTTCATAGAGGTTTTAATGGTGAGGAATGCTTCTGTTTTCCCACTAGTTTTGCTTTTCTTGTTCTTTGTTATGTAATGGTTGAGCCCACAAATGAGAAGCATGAGGCTAAATGCTGAAGAACGAAGGAAGAAACAAAAAGCCATATGGCAATAGCAGGAGGTCCTGCCACCCCACCTTAGGCTCGTGACAACATGCCCTACATTTAACCTACAGTCAGGAACTAATTAACAACACAGATGGAAGTGAGCTAGCATATGTATTCAAAATAATACCCCTCAGGTTTTAATCAGCTGCCCTGCCTCTTCCTAGGTTAGACATCTAAGTTACCGTGGAGGGATTTGCAAAATACGGGAATGATGCCTGTGGTTAAGGCAGCTTTGCACCATGGCTGGAGTGAGGGGTGGGGAGCAGGGGCTTCCCTCGTCTCCTCTGGTCTTGCTGTGCAGTCTGGGGTGGGTTCTATAAACACCTTTATGGGCCTCCGCCTCCCCAGAAGGAAAATAGGATTTCTGGTGTTTTTCCTCGTCACCGAAGTTATGCTGAGATTCAGTGTTTGCAAAGCACGTTGGAAGCTTTGATAGCGTCTTCTCTCCGAGAAATGTCATACGAGTGGAGAGTTGCAGCACCATAAGCACTGGGTCTCTCCGCTCTTGCAACTTCTAAGTGTGGTTTTCCTGGCTAGAACTACTAATTATCTCTGATCAAACAGCTCTGCTTTTGGTTTTGAATAGGATGGTGACTTCCAGATACTCAATTTTGTTGTGCAGAGGTTTGGGAGAGGGAGAACACTCAGCCGTTTTCAACAGACTAATTGGGTAATTTAACGTTTCTCCTTTTAACTTTCTCTTTCCTCCCCCCACCCCAGCTATTTGAAGAGAAGCTCTCCTTCCCCGCAGGGCTTACGTGAAGCCACAGGTATTAAAGTTTTCCTGGAGAAGTGTTTATTTAATGGCTGAAATCCCATATACAAACCTACCCTTTGGAGCTTAAGGGCTCTGACGGCGAGACCGGGATGCTGGCAGTGAAGCTGCTTCTCCGGCGGGTTGGCGTGCGCGGGAAACAGGACACCCAAGCGCCAGCGAGGAGTGAGGTGGTGTTGGGCTGCATTGTGCATACTTCTCTTTATAGGCATGTCTGGGCTATTTATGTGCTTTATCAGTGGGGGAAGGGAGAAGCTAGCCTGCACACCTAGAAAGCTTTTTTTTTTCCTTCCTCTTTAAAGTGTAATTATTACCAAATATGCATGTATCCCTCAGGAATCCAGAGCGTGAGGAAGCTGTTTTGCTGAAACCTGTCACATTTTGTTGGGATGTGGCTATTAGCTATAGTTTAGGTGTTGGCCCCGTCTAATTTTATGACAGCATAAATACTGGGCCACCTTTACAGCTGGTATAAATCTATGAACGGAGCACTATGGATTTACACCAGGCAGTGACTGTCTCCACCAGAATTAGGTCTGCAGGAACATATTGTTTCAATGAACCTCAACATTTTTTGTGGAAATAATTTCCCGTGATGCCATAATGTATAGTTACATCTGGTGGCAAGTACAGAGAGTCATGAACCCGGTAAACTTCATGTTTAATTGAGGAGGGGGGGGACCCCATGTCTGTGTAATTTGCAGGAACTGCAGTGTAATGCTCTTCTGTGAGAGCAATTGCGCCTCTATGCAACTGGGAGAAGGCAGGAACCTGATAATTTTTTTTTTTCCCGCAAAGGTGCGGGTTTTTCTCTTTCTTTATGATCCATTAAATGTTTTTTACCTTGAGCAGTGCAATTAATGAAGCTTGTTTTCAGACACTTGCGTCTTTGCCAGAGGTACCTGCTCACCCCTTCTAGTAATTCCAACCCCTTTTCCTTGGTGGAGCTTGTGAAAGGGAAGCAACAGTACACAGTGTTGTAATTCTGCACATGGGTAAGCCTACGCATCGGAGTTTGCCTCGCTAAGGATGGAGCTGCAGGGAGCTGCTTTGGGTGGGTCTTAGCTACTTGTGTGCCAGTTACAACACGTGATGGTGGAAATAGTGTTGTCTGTGAAACTTGTATCCCTCTATTGAACCCGGTTGAAGTTGGCCCCCAAATTATAAAGCTAGATTAGGGATAGAGAACCAGGCATAGCAATTTCAAAAGTCTTGTTTCAACAGGAAACCACTTAAAAGGTGGGGGAAAAAAAAGCTGGAAGCTATAATGCTTTGAAACCTGTGGTGTGCTGCATTGTCATAGTAAAGTAACAGTGGTGAAAGTGCACTTCTTACCAACGTGTTTTCAATGCAGTTGTGTTAACATAATATCCCAACGGAGTTATCTCCAAAGATAAAGCCATTGTTGCAGCAGGACACATGCAGTGCTGGCTGCCCACTGAGGTGGGTTAGATTCCTAATGAGTATATCAGTGTTCAATACAAATTCCTCATTATTCCATTACTGTAGATTGAGGTGGCTTTGCAAACTTAGATTTCTGCTCCTGGTCTGGTGGTTCCCATGTAACTTTGGACTTGAATGCTCCCAGAAGCTGCTCTGGTACCTCGGTGTAAGCTCTCATCCCTTGCCCTGTCTACGGAAAGTATTTCCATGGAGATGCCGGGCTAACAACTGGACTGAGCATGTGTTGAAAGAAACCTGCACGCGAGGGCAGGCAGCCAAAAGATGACTGATAACACCACTGGCAAATGCAGGCATATTGTTAATACCTGTCAGGGCTCTGACAACAGGCATTTCCAGTTCATGGTTCACGCACATCACAACACACTGATCTGCTTCATTTCAAGGGCTGGCTATGGCTAAAAGGAAGGCATTCTTACAGCAATGCCACACACAGTCAGGGTCTCAGCCAAGGTAAGCGTCTTGCAACAAAGAGATATAGCCCTTCCTCTCCTCCCTTACCCTAGGGAAAGCGCTGCCTGCCCAAACCATTGTAACTGCTCCATCTGATGCTTGTGCTTTTTAACCATTGATTCGCTTGGCTAAGCTTCACTTAGGTTCCTGTTGAGTGCATAATGTTCTATAGGTCCTAGGAAGCTTGCCACTTGCAGCAGAAGCGATGGGTGCGTGGGATGTTTTACATGCTGTTCAATAGTTTATAGGCACTTGTAAGATCCAAGCTCAACTGATACAGCAGCTTCTGGGTTGTTCCTGGGCTGCTGGACACATGTCACAGTACAAAGGATCCAACTCACGCTAGTTTGCATGCAACGTGCTCCATTCTGTTCCTCCTCTTGGGTGCCAATTATCCTTGCCTTCAGCGGGAGCTTCGTGTGTGTACTTGGCAGAGTAGCTCGGTCCTGTGACGATTCAGCACAGCATTTCATACCAAAGAGCCAGAGTGAAATGGAGCACAAACCGCAGATGCTGCTCAAAGGTCTGAGGTCCTGCCCTAACGTTCTTCCATGCACGGGTTGAATCAGCGTTACATAAAGCTCTAGTGGCTATCGGAGCAAATGATTTCGGAGAACTGTAATTATCTTCTCCCATGGAGGAACCAGAGAGTATATTGACACAAAGTAATTATTTCATGGAATGGTTTTGTGGTTGTTTTTGTGGTGTTGTGGTGGGTATTATGTAGCCTATTCTATAGGTGAACCTTGCTTTCTCAGAGATTGCATAATGTTACTTCTGAATGACCACGGTAATGGCATAAGTGTATCTTGATGTATACTCGAGAAAGATTAATGCAGCTCTCTAAGCCTGGAGTCAGTTTTGAAATTGGGATTTGCTAATGCTTAGGTTTTAGGCTTGGATGTCATGTTCCTGCTGTATAGAATTTCTGGCATGGCAATGGGAGTGTGGTGTGTTACCCTACTCACGATACTCCCGATGAGCAAAAAATAAACCTCCTGGTAGTGCTTTTATTGGGGGAGGACATTCACTGCATACCTTGGTATTCCAATGGGAAATTTAGGCAACAAATGTTGTGGTAGAGCATGTTGTGTTTGATAGGTAGAGCGGCATGCATGCAGATCCCCTTTCGGAGCCGGGTTGGTTTGCAAACCCGGTGTGGTGTGAGTGCCCCGTGTGCGGGATGCTGGACAAACAGCTGGAAGGGCAGCATGTGTGGCACCGGCTCAACAATCGGTTCCCATTGTCGAAGGATAAAAATAGTGCACATCTGTTCTCTTCCGTGGCCGTTGTCTCCCTGAAAGCTCCGATAGCATCTGTGAGTCTGGCCTCCTATTCCTTCACCGGCGCCTGCTGCCAAAACTCACCCTGCCTGTTTCCTGGTATGGGCAGAATGGGTCTGAGATCCATCCGACAGAAATCCTGCTGGGAACTCCTTGTAGTCCTGCACTTGGCCAATTTAAGTATAAGCATGCTTGTAATGAGGAGACTGTCTGGTCTGCACCCGTTAGAGCAGCTGAGTTCACTCTCTCCCTTGGAGCTTTGAAGCAAGTGTGCCCTTTGCATGGCTGTCAGAGCGTCCAGAGGTATGACGGAAGCTTGTAGGAAACTCTGATACACAACTCTGTGAAAGATCAGGGGTGTAATGTCATGGCATTATTAGTTTGCCATTATTTTCTCTGGGTTCTTTCCCACCTCTGGTTGACAGGCCCAGCTGTGATTTGTGTATCACAAAATTTGGGGGAAGAGTCTGATAAAACCTCAGAACCCCAGAACCCCCCAGCAGTGCTTTAAACAGATGCATACTTCTCCCTCGCCAGTGTCGGCATTGCTGGAGTTTCTTTGCTCTCAGAAGCTGTACCATGGGCAAGATTTAGCAACATAAGATGAAAGCAAATTTCTCCTGTTAAAAGTTGTCATTCACAAATTACTTGTAAAATTGCTTGCTGTTTATCTTAGTTTTCAGAATGGTTCTTAGTCTCTGCCATCTCTGGCATTGTGGCTAAGTAGACTTTACCACCTTCGGGAAAACCAACATGAGAATAAAAATAAAATGGTTTTCTTCTTCCTGATGTGAAGCACCAACTTACAAGCATACAAATTGGATGTGGGTGTGCATGTGTATGAACTGGGGGGGAAGGTGCTTTATTTTCAGTAATAAAAAGTAATTATATAGTCAGCTGCCTAAATAGCCGCAAGGATAACCAGAGTGTGTCAGACATCCAGTTATGCATGTGTTAAAGGTTAATACTATTTGTTCTCAGTACACTTAGTCTTTGCAGATCATGTGCTGACATGCATCCCGTTTTGGTATCTGTTCATGGACTCTGGTAATGATGCGTAGAGCAGGAACTCATGCCTGTGCCATTCGGTTGTATTTAGTAAATTGAACTTTTGTATAAAGGTCTAAGAAAATGGCAAGGCAGAAAATGAATGTCGCCTTGCTGCTAATTTTATCTTCCACCACACACTCCTTTCTGGAGATTAAAAGCATTATGAATCTATTCACTACTGAAAGTTATTTCATGGCACATACCAGGATGCAGAACAGCAAGTACGTGCTCACAGCTGTTCTTCGGGTCTCTCTGCTGGAAATACAACCTGTTAAGCTGCCAGATTTCTGCTTAAAATAACAAAAAACAACGGAATAAAACAATTAACCGGTGAATCCTCATTAAATACAAATACTGAAATAAATAGTACAGCTAGGTAATTGACTGCATATGTAAACTAGCTGTAGATAATTGACATGACCTTCATTTAATGAGCCTCCTTCCCATTAGTGGAGACGAGTGCCACAATTATGTGCCCTTATTCTAGCTGTAGCTGTGTGGACTTTATTGAAGTACAAACTAGGTCACGTCTTCCTGAGATCTGGTCCATGGTGGGTGACCTCTTTTCATTGCTTCAGCTTTGCTATGCTGCATGAGAGAAGGAGGGATGCTCTTGCAGCCATGAGAATGGATGGCGTTCAGGAAGCTGGTCTCTGGTGTGATTTCCGACAGAGACGTCTTGTGTGACCTGAGGGAGCAGCTGAAGGCTGGGTCTCATATGAGGAGGCTAGCATATATCTGTCTTAGACAAATTAGCGGGTGTGTACAGCAATCTGTGGAACAGCAACTGAACCAAGATTGTCTCTCCTGGAGAAGTCTTTGATCTTTTATGTCCAGTGACGTAGCCGAACGGGAGGAATGCAGAAGAGCTGCAGCCTTTTCAGATGTTGTTCCTAGAAGGTGGGCAGTAGAGACCTGAACCTGTTACAGCTGTGGAGGGAGGCGATGAATGCACGATAAGATTACAGATTGCGACTGTATCATCAGTGATTCTATTTAGTGTTTTCCTAGCTTTATGTCTGACTGAAAGTGGCTACGGCTACTCTGGTTTGTCTGGCATTCAGCTGTATTGATGTCCTGGGAACATGCAGTATCACCCAGGTTGCCCCACTGTAGAAATGCTCAGCGCTGGTGAGCCCCTGTGGGAGGTAGTTGCTCGGTCTACCAGGACAGCATCAGGCATGGGTGTACGTAGAAATGATGGGGCATCTCTGTGCAAGGCCTCGTAGCGGTGGATGTGCCTGGCATGGAAAGGGGAAATAGCTTGTTCAGTAGTGGCATGCCGGGAAAACAGGAAAATACAGAGTTTGCCCATGTTCCCACCCCAGTTCTGCTTTCACGTGGGGTGACACAGTGACTGCCCTGTAATTGGAAGGCTGTATGTAATCTCTTTGGGATTTACAAGGCACTTGGTATACCAGGACCGGCGG
The DNA here is from genome assembly GCF_023634155.1 of Falco peregrinus. Taxonomy (NCBI): domain Eukaryota; kingdom Metazoa; phylum Chordata; class Aves; order Falconiformes; family Falconidae; genus Falco; species Falco peregrinus. Next base: position 14,898,422 of record NC_073729.1, read on the forward strand.
TACCTTTAATGGTTGCAATGTAACAAATGTTTGATAGCTGGGGAGCAGAGGGCAAGGACTGGAAGCAGCCATCCAAAGTGTTTCAAATGACCTTTTTGGTACTATGTTGGGACATTAGTCCTGCCTCACTAAGTAAGAGATGAACTGTGCATTCATGAGTCAGTTAAACAGCAGCTTCTACCTGCGAAGGGAGATGTAAATCTTACTCTGCTATAGCCTGTTAAGCAAGTAGATTTGGGGCAGCAGCTACTACAAATTGCTGTGGCCTCTAAAATGAAGAGTTTTCCTAGGTATTAAAATATCACTCCTTTGTATTAAATCACTTGGTATAGTTTTGCTGCCAAAGACAAGGACTGTCTATATTGCTCAAATCACTGTCAAACTAGAAGGATCTTTTCGCACCCTGTTCGCACAGTTTGGCTTAGTCTGGGACTCATTTACAAAGAAGTAGATGTCTGATCTGTGTTTGCTTGCTAGCAATATTCCATGTGTCTGCACTGCTGAAGCTTACTTTGATGTACTCTTCTACTCTTAGAAATGGGAGGAAGGGGGGTGGCTTTCAGGGGACACACTTTCTTGTGTGTTATCAGTACGTTGTGTGGATAATGGCTGTCTTGAAGTCTTTTGTGTTCAGAGCATAGTTGTACACTGTTTCTTGCTACCCCAGATAACAGTGGCAGTTGTATGTCATCGGATGGGATATAAATTCATCAAGCTCGACAGCAGTTTCCTTGCTAAATGGAAGGCAAAACTGATTAAGGATGGATTAATTTAACGTGAGATATGAAGGACTCTTAGGTCTGGTGACCAACCCGCCATTGGCGGAGGGTGCTGAGGGTTTATTGAAGTCAGTTGGCGAGGTTTGTCTGCACCTCTGTCTTCTGTCGTCCCTTGCAAGAAACATGTCCCTGCAAATGAAGCTGCACAGCCGCTGTTGATTTGTTTCACATCCCTCCAAGTGCCTTGCTACTGTGAGAGGTAAACAGCCCAACGAGAACAGCGAAGGATGTGGCTTGGTCCAGTAATCCTTCTGTCCTTTGTTCACCTGCCTAGCTTGAAAAGCAAATGTTCAGCCTCCAACTGGTGTACTTAGGTGATGGGTGTGAGCTTCTCTGTTTTGTGCCTGTCTTAGTGCCTCTTTGTGTCATGTCCTCTCTCCTTTGCGCTGGAAGGCCCTTTGGGGCACTGCGTGCTCAGACAGACTGTTCTCCAGAGTAAAGATATTGGCTGGGACCTCTGGGCACTACTCTAATAAAAATAACAGGAACTTGAGGAGGAGCCAGATCTGTGTTCTGTTCACTGCTCTGGTGGTCACAAAGTGTGATGTGGGTGCTGGGCTTGGGGTTTTTTTCCTTTTATGTTTTATATAAAACAACTCTCAGAAGAGGGAGCGTATGAATACTATTATTTTTGTTGCCTGTTCCACTGGCTCTGCATTTGTATTCTAGCCCAACTGCCCCTTTTCCCTCTTGCCTTGTCTCGCTGTGTTTGATAAAGGAAGACTGATAACCTCCTTCCTTGTGTTGTCAGTCATCTCTCTCGTGTCTCTCTTCCTCCCCTTTGAGGAAGAAATCTGATATTACTCCCCGTAGAATGTTTTAAAAATCATAGGATGAAAAAAATCTGCAAAATATTAATGTTCTGCATGGTTAGAGCAAACACCATGTTCCTGTGAGTCACGGATGTCAGGTTTGTTTAATCTTAATAAATCTATGCCACAATAACACTTTTAAACAGGAAGAGAGATGGAGGCATGAAGGAAGAGTTGTGCTGGGGTAGAGAGGTTTCTTGGCCAAAATCTTGTTTAGTGGGGGGCTGGGGATGAGGGGGGCATGGACACAAACCCAGACACTTCCCACCCCCATGCTCCATTAGGTAAACTTTGAGACCTGCCATTTGGGCACTGCTTTTCCAGTACATATTTCATTTTTTTGGTATGTTTTATGATAGATTGTGTTTCCATGTTCAAGTCTTAAGAGTACTAGTTTCCCACAGCATATTTGCAGGAGATGAAGTAAGGCTTTTTACATAGCACCCTGTTGGCAAACAGAAATAGCATTTACTCCTGTGAGCGCTGCCAAGTATGAGGTACTTCCGAATGAACTTCAAAAGCTCTGAAACAAGTATTAGCTGCTGCTTCAAAAATGTGAACAATGCCATTGCTTTCTAGCAAGCAGAACTGGTGAGAGCAGGGATCGGAAGGAGGAAAAATAACAACTGGATGTGATGGATGTTGTAGTAGCACTTGGGATCAGACAGAAAGTATAGCTCTCTGTCACTGTGGGATTTGGGGGGCTCTTGTAGTAGTACCTAAAGCGCATACTTTGCGCTTGAGGAGGAACCAGTTTACTAGCTTGAGGAATGTGTAATCAATGGAGACTTAGCAAAGTGCTTGGGAAAGTTCAAGCTGTTGGGAGGGCTGATGGAGTGACTTGTGCTGCTCCCGATCTGGTGAGGAGTTTTCTTACCAGCACTCCTTCCTGGTGCTACCCCTCCACACTCGCTAGGGATGGAGCCCAGCGCACACAGGAGCCTCCAAGCGTGGCCCATAACGTGCACCAGAACTTGGAGCAGAACGTGAGGGAAATGGGCAAACTGCTGAGTTTTGGTACAGCAGTGGGGCTGGCTGTGCTGCTGGTGCTTGTGCTGGGCTCTGGGCTTTAACTGGGGTTAAATAGATGCTTTGGCTTGAGAGCGGGCGGCGTGGGGCTCTGGGCAAGCATGGTACAGGGGTTCTGGTATGTCATCTCAGTACAGCTCTTAGCAGCTCTGTATTCCAGCAGGTCCCTTCCACGGCATTCACATGATGCAAGCAATCTGTCCAGCTCAAATTTATTATACTGTCCTGAGCAGTTTCCTTGTTCTATATTTATGCATACGCACCTTCTACTTTTAGATGAGGAACTGACCTGCTGAGACCCCAGAGTTGTATGGGCCCTTCCTATGTTTGGAAGGTTGCTTTCAAAATACAAATGCAATTTATCCTGGTGCTGTTCAGTTTTTTGTGGGTAGAACGATGAGGTATTTTTGGCATAGGGAGATCTTAAAAACCAAATGTTTGCATTTGCACTTGAAACTTGCGAAGCTGCCTTTTATTGTTGAAATGTTGCATTGCTAAATAGCAGTTCTGCCTTCGCTGTTACGGGAAATAGGTGTAATGAGTCAATGAGTAAGGAACCCGCATAGTAGCTAATATAATACTTACTACAGAAAGACTTTGGCATGTAAGAGCTCTGACTTGCTGGTATCAATATTGCCTAAGCTTTGGCATATGCTTTATCTGAAACTCTAAATCAAAGAACACCCTTGTACAAGAGTGTGCTTTATCAGCAGTAACAAGTTGCGGCTGCATGCAGCACACCTCTGTGGAGAATGTGTAATGTCTTATGACAGCTCAGGTGAATTTTTGTTACTTGATCCCTTGTTAAGTTAGTTAACTTTTCCCCCCCCCCCCCCCTTGTTCTTGTCCTTAACAGTTCCACCAAGTGAGAAGAGTGATGACCATCCTTTTCCTTACTATGGTTATCTCGTACTTCGGTTGCATGAAAGCTGCCCCGATGAAAGAAGCTAGTGTAAGAGGACAAGGCAGCTTGGCTTACCCAGGTCTTCGGACCCATGGGACTCTTGAGAGCCTAAACGGGCCCAGTGCTGGTTCAAGAGGACTGACATCGCTGGCGGACACTTTTGAACATGTCATAGAGGAGCTTCTAGATGAGGACCAGGACATCCAGCCCAGTGAGGAAAACAAGGATGCAGACTTGTACACATCCCGAGTCATGCTAAGCAGTCAAGTGCCTTTGGAACCCCCACTGCTCTTTCTGCTCGAGGAGTACAAAAACTACTTGGATGCTGCAAACATGTCCATGAGGGTCCGGCGCCACTCTGACCCAGCTCGCCGTGGGGAACTGAGCGTCTGTGACAGCACGAGCGAGTGGGTGACGGCAGCAGAGAAAAAGACTGCAGTGGACATGTCAGGGGCGACTGTCACAGTCCTGGAAAAAGTCCCGGTACCCAAAGGCCAATTGAAGCAATACTTCTATGAGACCAAATGCAACCCCAAGGGGTACACGAAGGAGGGATGCAGGGGCATAGACAAGAGGCACTGGAACTCCCAGTGCCGAACTACCCAGTCTTACGTGAGAGCTCTCACCATGGATAATAAAAAGAGAGTTGGCTGGCGCTTTATAAGGATAGACACTTCCTGTGTATGTACATTAACCATTAAAAGGGGAAGATAGTGGATTCGTGTTGTATAGATTATATTGAGACAAAATTATCTATTTGTATATATACATAACAGGGTAAATTATTCGGTAAAAATAATTTTATGGACTGCATGTATAACTGAAGTTTATACAGTACAGTGGTTCCACAATCTATTTATTGAACATATCCATGACCTGAAGGGGAACAAAAGTCATTTGCGCACAAGGTTAAAAAAAAAACCAAAAAAAAACCAAAAAAAAAAAAACCAAAAAAAACCCAAACAAAAAAAAACCCAAGCAAACAAAAAAGTCTGCATTACATTCCTCGATAACATTGTGGTTTGTCGCCGTTGCCAAGGTCTGAAAATATAAAAAGTTAAAAAAAAAATCAAATTGCATGCTGCTTCAATTGTGAATTGATGATAAACTGTCCTCTTTCAGAAAAATAAATTGAACCAAAACATTCTGTTTACATTTTAGACAGTAAGTATCTTTATTCCTGTTAGTATTATATCTGTTTACTGCTTTTAACTTCTGATAGCGTTGGAATTAAAACAATGTCAAGGTGCTGTTGTCATAGTTTTACTGTTTTTCTTTTAATTTTGAAGTCCCATCAGATTGAAAAAGAAAAAAAAAATCATTACCTTATTCTGGATTAAAAACAAATTTGGTTTTTTTTGTATGTTGTGAAGGTGTTTGCAATAGCGATCCAACTACTGACAAAAAATAATAATAAAAAAAAGAGGCAACTGAAAAAGAATGGTGATGTTCCACTTCACATTGTTGAACTTCAGGCTTAAAGACAGCACTTATGTAACTGTATGGCAACGTGCTTTTTTTGGGTTATTTTCTTTTTTTTTTTTTAATTGTTATTGTTCTGGGGCTTTTTGTTTTTCTTTTTTAATTTGCTGTCTCTCGAGACCTGTATTTGCTTATACCATGTTTGTTTGTGTTTGGGTTCCCCCACTCCCCTTTCCTCCCTCCAGAAGGATGTTGGCTGTGATCTTTAAAGTACTTACCATATAACTGGAGTCTGTCATACAGAAAATATTCTACAGAGTGTTGAGAGCAATCATTTTTCATGTAATAAAAGATGCTGTGCTTGGATCAAATGTCTTGGTGAAGCACGAGAAGAATGTCACTAGAAAAAGGGGTTTAGGAAGATGCTAGTGGATCTGAAATGAGGTTGGTCACAGGACTAAATAGTTCAGCCAGTTCAGGGATGAACAGCAGTGGTTTGGGGTGATGGAGGTGATTCCAGATCTGTAGTCAGCACTGAACCTGGTCTGGTGCATCCTGCAGGGCTGAGAGCTTTGCCTTGTGCCTGTGGTGGGTGAGCTGTGGCAGCATCCCTGCCCTGAGAGACAGCTGGGGCAGGAGGAAGCCCTGCCACTGCTTGAAAGCAATTAGCACTTATGTTTGTGTGGCTCTGCCTCTGCTGTCAGCCTTGTTTTATGAAATGAATATTGGCATTAAAAAAAAAATACTCTTGAAGTAAGCAAAGAGGAAGTGCTGGAGGAGTTGGCTTAAAGTTGCTTAGGTTCTGGCAGACGTATTTAGCCCTGTGCTATCTCTCTAACTAGCCCAACCGAAGTATTTCTAGTAAGGCAGGCTGTAAGCCTGAGAGCTGTGCATAGCGCCTGCACCGACTACAGGGGGCAGGGAGGCAGAAATAGCTCATTAGTGAGCTCACTGAAGGCAGATGCTATATTTGTAATTCCTGTAGATGAAGAAAAGTAGCTGAACAGAGGGGGAAATGCTGCAAAATAGAACTGCTTCTGTACGCTGCAGAATCTGCGTCAGTCTGCCTCACTGTTAAGTTAAGCTTTGCCCAGTCCAGGTTTTTAATTATCTGAAGTATGATCCCCCACAATAATTCTCTTTGAAGAGGGTATTTAACATGGAGTTTATATTGTTACTAGTAGAAACCCATGCTGGAAGCTTGCAGAGACACCTTCAAAATCAGTGATTTCTTCTACTTAGGGTAGAAGGGCTTCCCCTCCCCAGGATAACCAGCTGTCAGTGGAGACCCGTCCCACCCAGACACTGAAAGCCGTTTGCCTTGGCCATGGGTGTCCCAGGCCGTGAGTGAGGAGGGAGGGTTGTGTGACCCACCCGAGCTTCAGACGTCAGCCTTCCCAATCGATTGCAGGTATTCAGGTGCCCTGACAGCAATCAGAAATTAAAAAAGCCTACTGCAATGTCTCCAAACTTCCCCTGACGTGGTCTTCATGCAAATTGAATGGTGGTGTAATGGACAGTTTCATTCCACTGTGGCCAGTACCTGTATGTGTATTATAATTCTTTGCATTCAATAACCCAAACATGGCTCAGGAGCTATTCTTGGCAACACTCCTAAGCCACAGCAGAGAGATGGTGTAACGGTCCCCTCCATCAAAACCAGGGCTGGTGGCTTAGGAGGGGGAACGGGTGATGCTAATGAGTGAGTAACAAGCAGATCACTCATCTAGACTGGGAAAAAATGAGAGTTAGGACGTGACAGCAGTCTAATTCAGATGCAGGGATTAAATAATTCCCAGTTCAAATAAATTTGATTTCCAAAGGAGAAGTGTTAATGCCTAAGACATGCTAGAAATAAAGTTCCTCATTTCCCAAAGTTAGTTATGGCTCTATCCTTAACTGGGAAGTGCTCACCTGGCACAGGTAAGGGTGGTGCTGGCGTGGCAGAATTAAGGCAGTGGGATGGCAGGTTGGGAGGGGTAAAGGGCAGCCCACCCGTGGGGGGACCAAGGGCTGGAGCTGAGAACCTCCAGGGGAACTGTGTCCTGCAGTACACCTGGAGTGATGCTCGCGTCCCTGTACTATGCCGATTCCATGGCTACTGCTATAAGGTGAAATTGGCAATTAAACCGCAGTCCCGTGGCTCTCACCTGCCTGACCTGATACATCTGTAACCACGGGCTTGGCAGTCTTAGTTAAAACAGAGCTCGGGGTGGGGGTGGGGTGGGGTGGGGGTGTTGCTTTTCTTTCATGTCACTTAATTAAACTCTTGCTGTGGTCTGTTTGTGACAAAGGTATATCATGCATGTCAGCAGGCCTAGTGCTGTGTTAAAGTAAAGACTCTTGCAAATGTAAGTTAATGTCTGTGGCCTTGTTCTCTATTATTCACCTTGTGTAACATAAATATTTATTGTATATTTATATAATTTTATGTTTTTTGGGAAAAACTGAAATTGGCATTAAAATTTAAAAGCAACCGCGTCATATTGTAAATATAATTAAGCTATATTTAAGTGTACTGATTAACATAATATATGTTTAACTATAGAGTTTTTTATGTTTTTAAATATATTTTCAAAATATATATATATAAAACTTGGGGGGTTTTGGGGGACCATGTGACTCTTTTCTCTAATTGTAAAACAAACTTGAGTTTTACTATAAAGATGTGTGTTCTTTGTTTTAAAACAATTTTTAATTTATTTTAGCAATAAAATCTCCCTCGGAGGGCAGGCAGCCCCCTGTTTCATAGCCGGACAGTTAGCATTGGGAAGGGAGGGGCAGCAAGAACTGGCTTTCTCTAAAATTTGGGGATACTTGCAGAGTAATGTATTTCCATTTAATTCTATCACATTGAGTCCTCGTGAGACTGAAACCCCATGAATGACATATATAGAGAGGTATGATTTTATTCAGCTGTACAATAACGAGTGTAATGGAAGTGAGGGGGAGGGGTTACTAACCTCAGTAACTAAGGGATAAATGAGACATAAACTCCATAGCCATAGTCCAGTCATATACCTGGTTTTCTAAATGGTGTCATGTATATTTATATCCCCTGCACTGAACTTATTTATGACCCCACAGAGGACTAGGAGTGGAATTCCTTGGATTTAACATATTGTAAAGCATTTCTGAAAGAGTACTACAACTGCCAATCCTTTGTACATTTAATTATCCTACAGCCCTAGAACAATCAATAAATCTTCATGATGAATAGAAAACTTTCATATAACTTAAGAGGAAAAGAAAAAGCACAAACCCAAACTCCTAAAAAATTCTATTGCTGTGCATTTCCCAAGAGCCCAACGCCAGCAAAGTCTCTGCAAGAACCGAGGCAGCGGTACCTCTGCAGATTATCATTTCTATTAGACACACATGCGTGCACGCCGCTTGCTTTATTGTTGTCTTAAAATCAGCTAAGGGAAGCAGTAACAGATACTAAAATCTTTGGTGTGTGGGAGAACAGGGGCACGTTACTAGAGCACCATGTGCCTGCTCCCGGCGGTGGGAGCCAGCTCCGCGGATCCTGCCTCCTCCCCTAGGCAGGGCAGAGACAGGTGGGATTGCTTTGGCTTGTTAAATACATGGCATAGGTACCTAGGGGGTGAAATGGGCACCCTCAAAATACATATTTGAACTACAGAGGAAGATACGGGAGCTAATGGTCCATCCCTACGCTCTACGAAATGCTAGCTCTGTAGGGGAAAAGATATTTCCATAGCTTTTACCACTTGGAGCAGAAATAAAGGCTAATAGCTACACTTCTGAATTACTCGGCCAAGAAAACAATGGCAAGCAGTAAAAGAAGATTTTTGAAGAGAGTATCGAGGCTGCATTGCAGTGCCCTGAGAGGGGGAGGATATCTATTTCAATTTGTCCCAGGTGGATTCAATACACTTCCACAGGCTACCTCTAATTAAGATCTCACTGAGAAGACACCTCCTGGCAAGGCAATTAAAATGAAAAAGGAATGGATGCACTTCATTGGAGTAAATATAAAGAGCACCAAGGCCCCACCTTGTGAAGCCATTTTAAAGTTAGGAAGGTTCTGTAGTGGGGTGTTTTGGAAGAGGAGTAGGTTTTTCTGAACTTTTTTTTTTTTTGTGGCATTTTTTTATTATTTTTTAACTACTTGCTACCCTTTTGGGTAGTCAAAGACTGTGGTGTTGGTATCAATCAGTGGAGTTGAACTGGCAGCTTTTTGGGGATGTCTGTGGGAGAAGGAAGCCTGGAGACAGCATAAGTGGGTCTAGCTTTTCCAAATGAGATTTGGATTCACTTGTGGAATTTGAGATGCTTCTGCAAATCAAGTTTTTCAAATCCCACCCTATTAGATGGTGGCAGAAGGCACTCTAAGGTAAGCTGCCCTTTGCTACACCAACCCCCGTTGAGGGAAGTGGCACGTGACTGCTGATTTTTGCTTTGCTGTGCGAGGGTGAGTCTCTAAAACCTACCTGCAACCTGTGGGGTTCTCTTGGGGGTCTATACTGAAGCCACAAATGTGTATATGTATTTACCTAGAAGCAAAACAGCTGCTGGTACTGCTGGTGTGTCCCTTGGTCAGGCTGGTGCTGCATTGCTGACTCAGGTATGGGGTGGCAGCCACCGCACCTGTAGCCACAAGTCCCTGCTCCGTAGGAATAACGTGTGGAGGGAACTGAGGGGTGGCAATCCCTGGTAATTCCCTAGTGCTCAGGATCACCACGCAGGCAGCCAGGGCTTCCCTGCTGCCGGGAGCCCTCAGCCGCCTTGGCTGGCAGCAGACACTGCTGATCTCGTCAGAGCAGCCCTTGCCAGTTTGCTCACGCAGGGATTTTAGAAGATGAGGAGGAGGATTTGGCACAGAGCTGCAAAGCTTGTCGTCTAAATCCCTCTTTTCTGCTTCTACCAGCTGGGCGAAGCACCCATGTAGCAGTGGAAAGAGGCAGGGAGCTGCCTCGGAAGCCCTGAGGTGGCCAGGGGATGCTGCAGTGGGCTGTCCTGCCAGCCACCCCCGGGCTGGTGGCACCTGGCAATGGGACAAGGCTGTGACTGGTCCTGAAGGCCCTGCCGATAGGGCCAGGTAGACAGCTAGAACAAAACGGACTTGGAGTGGGGAAAACAAGCAAAAAAAACTTTCTTCTCCAAACTTTTTTGCATATACTGATACCAGCGAGCAGAAACTTGAGTTCCCGGCACAGGCGCTGCTCTTATACATTAGCTCAAGGTGAAATAATGCTCTTCCTTATCCTCTTCTGAATCTGTATAAACTCCCTTCATATCGCATTAAAGAATGCCAAAGCAGAAACTCCAAAAGCATTTGGTTTATTTAATAAAAGTAATATCTCAGGTGATGTGCAAAGGGATGGAATATATCCTGCTAGCAGTGCTGAGGTTTGTGCTTTCAGAAACAGCATCTCCTGCATCTGCACTCTGAAAATGTTTCCTCTTGCTAAACTAATCCTTTCCTTATACCGTCCCCTCCTTCTCTTTATTAAAAAAAGACCCTGAGCAAACAATCTGGTCCAGCTTAAGTCTATAAAGTGCTGGAATTTCCAAGTTAAAGGCACAGTTCATGTACATAAACCACGCTATCTCCTCCTACTGTGTTATGTTGGTTGTAATAGCCTTTAAAACTACTCAGACTCTAAATAAGAGCGTAGGTACTTACTGCACTAAATAGTCCTTCAAATGGCCTCTACGCTAAGGATTTAAAATTATCCTAATAAGGTTTCCAATTAAAATTTTTCTGACCTTTAACTAAAGACCACTCTGTTGGGAGTCTCATTTTTGCTCTAACCCCAGCACAGTCCTTCATAGAAGTCTCACTATATTTGGATTCCAGTCTTGGGAATCTGTTATTTAAAGACAATATAAAGTGCAGGCAGTCATGTTTGTGTTACAAAAATAGTTACCGTTGCCAACTTCGTCATTTACATCCATGAAACAGCCCAGTGAGGCCCATTCACTGCTGGTTCTACACTCCACTCTTACTCAAGCACGTGTAGTACAGGCACAGGTTGGTCCAGCTGTAAAATTGGGTGGAAGGACGTACGCAAAAGACCTTTGAGGAACATGAAAAGAGCAAATCTAGTGAGGCTTGCCAAAAGCCAAGTGCAGATGATGTGATGCAGTACAGTTGCGTCTGACATGCTGCTGCTGCATGTCATCCTTCTCAGAGCAGGATGGGCACCCCCACCTTTGCCAGTCAGCTCTTTTTGGAGCAGGAATAAGCACAACAAATTAAGGCCTGTTTGTTACAAGAAGTACATTGACTTGAACAAAAAGCCCACAGACAACTCTTTCTTGTCCAAAGTGTGCAATATATTTTTTTCTATTATTTTTATTTTGTACCTCTGGCCTGCTTTATTCTTGGGAGAATCAAAATTTCCATCCTTGGCATCTAGGTATGGCGCAGCCTGCCTGGAAAGCTACAACGCTTGCCTCTGCGACAAGAGAAGTAAATTTATTTTAAAAATAAATAAGTAAACCACTACATCACCTTGTAAATTAATTTCCTTTCTGCCCCATTGGAGCTACTGCTCTGGAGGGTATGGCCAAGTGGATGGGATGTGATGCTGGTGTAGGTGCAGATCTCTCTGCTAACAGAAGGCACTTGCCAGTGCTGGGATGCAGCTGTGAGGTGACTTGTGCTCGCTTCGTCTAATGTCAAACCACTTCCTAGCTGGTTACATCTTTTGGCCACTATTCCTTTGCATTTGATCAACATATCAGTCTTAGAGATGCCATAGCCTGGCTATTTAATTCTGAAGGGTACAGAAGAGAGCCTCGCTCAGCTTCAGCTTAACTATTCGTAACAGACATATTATCTTACACTTTCCTTCGTTTACATTTCCCCTCCTTGCTGCTGGCTGTGCTGGTGTGGAGTACTCACCTCCCCATTTCAGGGGGTATAAGTTCAGACATGCTCATCCAGGCTCACTCATAGCTGCTGGTACATGGCTCCGAGCCCTGCAGGGCTCTGCTGAAGAGTTGTCATGGCGAGAGAGGGGCCGTGGGGATGTGGCTTTGGAAACCAAAGGGGACCCTCTGCCTGGGAAGGAGGGCACGGCAGCCTGCAGCTGGCTCACCTTGCTGTGCAATGTTGCAGTAGAGCTGTAGTGGATATAAAATGGGAGTTCTTGGTAGCTCACTGCAAAGGATGGCGTGGTGAGGATGACCCCGCAATTAAATTCTGACAACTGGTAGTCTCTGTTTAGCGCTTCAGGAGGAACGAGCCGCGTCCCTATTTTCAGGAGTCTCATTGCAAATGAGCTGTCTGGTGACATGGAAATTCATCACCTGAAGTGCTAAACAGCAGCTTTGTTTTCCAAGGGGAAACTAGGGCACACGCTCAGAAGAGGCTACTGGAGGCAAAGCATCGGTTTGCGTGTTCCCTTAGAATATACATTACCTTTAGCTTCCCAAAAAGCTGAAAGTCTTCATGTGACTCCATCCGTTGAGGCCTCAACAGTCGGGTATTTCATTCTGATAAACCCAGCGAGCTCAGGGGCCGCAGGACCCTAGTTGCCAGCTGTTAAATTCAGCTTGCGCAGCATGGGACACGGGGGAAAGGCAGATGAGCACGTGGAATCTCATCATAAATCTGCCAGGTAGGCATCTGCGGCCAGCAGTAGCCGTGCTGCTCTCGTCTGTGCTTCCTCTAAATTAAACCAGAGATTCCAGGCATAACTCTGCATGTCCTTACGGCTTTATAATTGTTGCCTGCATGGCAAGTCAGAGAAATAATGAGGATAAAGTAGTGCAAACAATAGCTATACAAGCTAATTAGCCCTGCCTGTCACTGAAAATAATACAGCGGATGGGCTGATGATCTAAAGCCTTGCTTGAACTTTCAAGGCGGGAAGTTAGTATGAGGAGAGCCTGAAATAAAGTGTTCCTGTAGCCTGGGATGATTTTAGGGGTCTGCAAGCCATTACCTACTCAATGGTACCATCATAAATTACCCTTTAGAACCACGGTACTCTGTTACGTGCTTCGCAACACAACAGATATCCACGGTTTCTAAGAACTGGTGCAACATCTCTAATAAAGTATGTGTCAAGTATTACACAGGGCAGTAACTACGGTATAATTTACAGTTTGGTGCCAGACTACCGAAATGGCCACCTACGCAGTGATGTGTTGGAGCATTTCAGAACAAAACTGCAAGCCCGGAAACCTCTGCAAATCTCCCTTCTTGGAGCTTTCATTTTCTCTCCTTTAAATAGGACAATCTCTCTGTAATCACAGAGCCTAATTCTGCCTCTGAAAAGGACAGTGTCTACTGAATTTAGTGGGAGGATTGAAGAGCAACTCAATAAATCAATAGAGAACAAACCTAGCAGAAGTCATTCTGCACAGTATCAGTTTCAGCTCAGGAGGTGGCTGGGATGAAGGTCGGTGGAGGAGTATTCTGGGGGGCAATTGCTAAGAAATTGCCTCATTTCTACCCCTACCCTGAGCATCGGCTGTTGGCCACCGGTGGGAGGTCAGGTGTGAGGGTGGCTGGACTGGTGGTCTCAGTTGGTGCTAGATTTTTCAGAAATGCATTTTTTGTGCTTCCCGGGTAGCATGAAAAAACCCCCGTGGCAGGGGGCACTGGCAGTAGGACCCAGACCCCCCCCATGGCATGTGCCTGCGTGGCTTCCAGCCCTGCTGACCACTGACCCACCCCGGTGGAGGAATGAGCAGGACCTGGCCTGAAAACAACCACATGTGTAACTTCTTCCTGCTACTTTGGTCTTCACGCTCCTAAATTTTGTGAATTGGGCTTCCTGGCAAATTGAAGTCAGGCCAGCGGTCTGTTTCACATTTACATGGGTGTATTTGAGATACAGCTAGCCTAGGGAATGGAGCAGGGATGAGAAACCCGTTTTGTCTCAGTGGTGACACAGATGTGACACATGGCCTCAGGCACACTCAAGCTTCCCAGCTCTGCTTTCCCACTAGGTTTTGGCTTGTTGTTGTTGTTGCTCTGAATGTTGTCGATCAGATTTTTTTAGCAGGTTGCTAGCTGCACAGCCCTGCACCCAGGCGTGGGCAGATGTCCCACAGCTGTGCGGCCCCGGCCAGGATTTCCCACTTTGCTTTGAAGCAAATGAGCTTGTTCCACCCGGCAGTCTAATCCCTCACCAGACAGAGCACAGACCCTCTGTTCTGGTTCAGGGCTGTGGCCACCATCTATTTCTGCTCTTGATGTGCTACAGATCATAGCCAGAGCTTTCGGTCCTTACCCAGGAGGGGGTTTTGCTGTGTCTGTCCCTAAGCATCGTCAGGTCCCAGCAAGGAGGCACTTAAGGGCTCACCTTTAGGGTCCTGCAGTGTTTTGTGATGTGTGTGTGTTAGAGCAGTACAATTATTTCTGAGCTGGTGCCCTGTTTGCTTTGTAGTAGGGGAGGTCGGTGTTCTATCAGCACCTGGGGTGTGAGTGCTGTCAGTAGCCTGTTGGGTGCTGCCTTTGCCCAGAAGCACCCTGATGGAGAGGCAGTGCAGGGCATACACCCGTGCTATGGGCGGGCATGCCACCGCCATGCAGGCAGCACCCTCCAGCCCCTCCCAACCCACAGCCTGGGGAGCCCCAAAACTTACTGAAAATGAGCATGTTTGGGGGCTGGAGGAAAGCCAAAGCTCAGCTGCCACAGGAGGAAGAGGATGGGCTACCAGACCTGCTGTAGCAAGCAAGGGCTACCAACCGGGTGGGCGCTGCACTGTGCCAAATCCCACAGGGACCCTTTTCCCCTCGGAGTCCACGCTGCCCAGCAGCCACTGCAGATCCACCTTCAGATGGAGAGGTTTTTAATAGTGACTTTTTAAAATCCTATATCATAAAGCTATCCTGAGCCCAGAAAGTGTTCATGGGAAGCCTCTGTGAGCCATATGGGTGCAGAGCTCCACCAGCATCCCACAGCTGGGTGATGAGGTTCCTCCTGCCTGTGGCAGGCTGGTGTGGGTGTCCTGTGGACCTTGCTGCATCTTGTCCCAGCCTGCCCCAAATGCCATGACCCCCACAGATGCCCATCCCACCACGAATTTCTTCCTGCCTCCAATCCCATCTTCATGCGCCCAAAGGCAACTCCCTCAAAGCGCTGCATCCTCAGCAGCACAGCAAACCCCAGGGCACAGGGTGGGGTGGCTGCTGCACATCTCGCTCTGTCGGCTCACCGCTTTGGGTGCGTTGGTGCCGTTGCTCAGCTGTTGAGACCCAGCACCCAGCCAGCAGCTCTCACATGGTGCTGGGGCTTGCAGGGAGGCAGCCAGGCACACACCGGGCAGCAGGATCACTGGGAAGAGCGTGCTTGGGCACCTGTGAGCCCAGTGAGTGTGGGAAAGGTTTGGCACCTGATCCAAAATGCTAGGCATTAATTGCGGCTCAAAGGATGGGGACTGAAAAATACTGTCTCTTGGAGGCACTGAGAGGAGCTAGTGTGAAGTTGTATTTCCCATGAAATGCTGCATAACCTGGCAAATCTCTGTCATAGGGAAGCTATAATTGCCCATCCTTCTGAAGTTTCAGGGAAAAAAATCAGTACGACGTTTTGGAGAACTTGTCCTTTCTAGTGGCTAATGAATGTTTTGAAGCCCCTTGTGTCTTGGCTTCCTTACAAGGAGAGGCTTCTGTGAGTTCGGATTAAGTGCTGTGGTGTCTGCCCTTGTAGATGGAAACGGACTCTGTTGAACATGTATATTAAAAAAAAAAAAAAAAAAAAAAAAGAAAAACAAAGCTAAAAACCAACAGAAAAAAGCAACAAACAACCAAAGTAAGAAAACCCAATAAAAGAAAAGACCTTCTGCCAGACTCTGGTTGCTGCAAGTAGTAACTAGGGAGTTGCAACAGCTTGTTTTCAAAATACAGTGCTTGAGCCATGGAGATGAAACTGCCTCCTCACCTCGCACGGCAGGCACACTGATCCATCTTTGTGGGCCAGCTTGGTCTACAGGGCAGCAAACCTGGTGTTATTCCTTAATAACTCTGCTCTAGATGTAGTGAGTGTGCTTGGGAGAAGCATTTGGGCCAGTGACACCATTTTGGTTGGGAATATACAAGAGGATTTGACTAAACATTAATGTGATTAGGAAAAGCGTTTCTTTCAACTACTACCACCATACTTCTGACCTGTAGTTTGCCTGCTTTTGAGAGGAGCAATATATGATGCTGAAAACTTTTTTAAGTTTTGAAAAACATATTTATGAAGAATTTAATGTGTCACTGGACACCAAACTCTCTCCTTCCTATAAATATGTACTGCGAAGTATCTGTTAATTGATGTTAAAATATCCACAATATAAATATTTTTTAATATAAATATAAGCCTACATTAAATAACTAAACAAGACCGATGACAGGCTGCGTGAGTCACTAGTGCAGATATATGCTGTATTGATTGCTGATGCAAAGGTCCACTTTGTAGGCTGATTTTACTTATCAGAATACACGCACTGCTCCAAAACTGGAAAAAACTCCTACCCACAGAATATTTAAAGGATGTTCAAAATAAAATCCCCCTCTGCAAGTATAGAGCTCTGTCAAAGACTTCAGACTCCTCAAGTATACTTCAGGCTTGAAAAGATGGAAAATATGGGCTCCAGACTATATAAATATATATAGGGTTTTCGGGGGGGGGGGGGGGAGGTTTTTGGTTTCGGTTTTTTTTTGGGGGGGGGCGGGGCTGGCTGGCAAACAAATGTTGTGACATCTCCTGGTGAGGTCCCTGGATCCAGCCTTCCCCTGCACAGAGCTGGCATACACAGCAAAATAGATCTTGCGCTT
The DNA here is from genome assembly GCF_023634155.1 of Falco peregrinus. NCBI lineage: Eukaryota > Metazoa > Chordata > Aves > Falconiformes > Falconidae > Falco > Falco peregrinus. The sequence continues at coordinate 14,915,120 of NC_073729.1, forward strand.
GGTGTTTGGATGGGTCCAGCTCCACTGGGATCCAGGCATTTCTGTGCTCATTTCCACAGATACACAATTCTAATCTGTAGCTGGCTGTATTGACATCAGCCCCTTGAGATGGGGGCATGTGAGGGTCCCAGCATCCACCTTTCATGAGCCTAGGCAATCGGGGACTGAGAAAAATACCAGAACCTGGTACTAGCTGTCCAAAACCCCCACGGAAATTTAACTAGAGCTATTTTGTGACTGCACCATCATTGGTCTCATCTCCTCAATCCACTTCCCTCCTGTTCTTTCTCTAACTGCTCGTTGGAGCAGAGCCTGGGGCAAGGACAGGCTTGCTCTGTGGCCACCTGGCCCCAGGGATGGGCCATCTTAGGGGAAAGCCACTCTCCCTCCACGGGACACCTCTGGATAGCCTGTCCCCATGAAGTGGCCGTGGGACAGCCCGCAGGACACTTGCAGGATGGTGGTGGCTGTGTAAGTCTGTGCCTCACTGAAGGAGTAAGACCTGTTAAAAGTTTTCCAGGAAGAAAAAAAAACAGGACAAAGCCATTTCAGGTAGAAGGGACAGGATTTGCCCCAGGAAGGAGCAATCTGGCAAGTAGATGGGAAATCACCTCCCTGGCTGCTTGCAGCCCAGGGGAGAAGAGGCTGAGATGCAGCATGTGGAGGCAACTAGACAGAGCAACTGGAAAGAAAGTCAGAGAAACTGAACATGGGGGAAACGCTGGTAGCTGGGTGAGCATGTTTGCAGGAAGGAGAAAAAGAAATGGGAGCAATGCAGGCAGCCGGGGACGGGTCAACCTCGAAATACCATGTTTTGCAGCAGGCTGGGGATGCTGCTGAGTGCAGGGAGTTCGCCAGAGCCTGCAGGGGCCAAGGCGGCCGAACACAGAGGCCACAAGCTCGACATGGGGATTTAGACGTGAGCAGCCTTTGCTCAGGGCTTGTTCATGCTTGCGTGCTCTCGGTGTCTGAAATGGAGTGGCTTTGCTAATGAGCAGATGTTTTCTGCATGTGGCTGTTACGACATCCTTTAGGGTTCCTGCTAGGGATGTGTAACCCGTCCCTCTCCACCCACGCTCCAGCTTTGAATGCAAGCCGTAATACACAGTTGTGCAACAGCACTCACTTCATGCTGCTCCTGACAGCCCAAGGTATGTGCAGAAACCGGAGCTTTAAAAATAATCCTGCTACTGCTAAAAACAACTTGACGTTTCTGATCTTCAGACGTTCGGCAGTCTGTCTTACCCAGAGACCCGAATCTTGGGTTCCCAACGTGCCAGCCACCTGCGCTGCTGGCTTTGCCGTTTCTTCACACCTGGCTCTGGAGCTGCCTAGTAAGGTCACCCCATTCCATTCTGCACCCAAATTGCGAACAGGGCAGAGAGAACAGTACCAGAGACACAGCCCCATCCATCTCCTCCAAATTTGCCAGCCGTTCAGCATCACGCAGCAGCCAGCTCAGCTGTGGGGATGCTGAGGATGTAAAAAAACATGGGGGTAGCATAGAGTAACGACTAAACATTGCTCACGTAAGCCATGAGCGCTACAATGAGATATCAAAAACTTTTCGGAGGAAATCCCCAGACATCTGCATGCACCTCATCAATGCAGCAATCAATTAAAACCACTGGCAGAGACATTGTACAAAGGACGTTGTTTATACCACATCCAGCTGTAAAGCAAAAAACCCAACCCTGTGGGGTTTAGATAGTGAATACTGTAATTGATGGCTTAATTATAGCCTACCTGAGGCACAAGCCTGATTTCTTCCATTTTTCTGGAAAAGTCTTGTTTGGTTTCTCATTTATCACCTGAGAATTAGTGTCTTGCATGGACGCCACAGAAGGCAGAAGAATAAGTGTGAGAATTAACATCTAGCACAGACACCGCAGAGGGTTGAAGTGTAAGTATCTCTTTAGTGCTAAAAACATTCTCATGAAGACGGAACAAATAATAACAATAAGTGCTTGTTTGTTTTTCCTAATGGCTTAGCTGGCCTTTGAAAATAGATTCCTTTTCTTTACTAGTCTTGCCTTATTTAAATATGCAGTTCTGTGCTTTTCATCTTTGGCTCTCCGTGTTTGAATGGTATTGCTGAACCTCCCTAATTGCCGCCGTTATTTGTGCCCGAGCAGGAACTGTGAGGAGTAAAACTCTGCTTTGATTTAAGCAGATGTGTTTGCATATCGCCTAGGTTACCATTTGCATGGAAGGGAAAAAGATCACAACCATGGCATCCTCTGTCTTTCCTGGCTAACCATGGCCTGTGGAAAATGCTAAACGCTGAAGAAATCATCAATAAATCGTAATGCTTTTCCCTGTTTGAGCGGTTTATCCTGGAAAATCTCAAATTGCTGTTATTCTCAGAACACTGCTGTGAGGTCTGCAGGCGTTTTATGGTTGGCTAAACTCAGCACAGAGTGTTTAAGGGATTCACTCAAGATCTTGCAGCAAAGTATTGGCAGAATCACTGCATCCCCTTTCTTTTCCAAATTGGCCCATCACGTTTCATTAGAAAGAAAATGAGAAAAACCTTGTGTCTCCCTTCCCTGTGCTGCAGTAAGGAAGCAGTGTTTGCAAGGGAAGGGCTTGGTTTTGGGTGCAGAGGCAGCTGTCAGAAAGAGGTGAAGGCAGTGCAGGCAGCCTGGCTGGGGCAGGATGAGGCTGAACCCTCCAGGGCCACCGCCATGCGGGACAGGGCAAAAGTGGCACTGCCCGGGGACCTGCTGGTACCCCAGGGACGGCCAGCCACCCTCTTTTTCTTCTAGCCCAGCACTGTGAAGGTGCAAGGAACCTGGTCTTTGTGTTGCACCCTTGGATTTGCACCCCTCCATCTCTGCCCACAGCTCAGCTGGAGCACGGTAACCTCAATTTTCTTATGTTCATGGTGTGATGGCAGGATCCACTCCCCTTATGTTTGCTCTGTTTGAAGTTCCTATGGACACTGGCAGGGGAGCAGGCAGCTTTGGGATGCAAGAGGCACCAGGAAGGACCAGCAGGTAATGGCAGAACTGATGCTGGGGTGGCTTTACTCCATGGTGTAACTTCTGTGCTGTACAGGACCATGTTTGTAGCTCCTACTGTGAGTGTTACACCAATGTGTGTACACTCTGCTGCTTGGGGCGCTTTTGTAGTCATCTTTCTCCTGATGTTGAATTAAGGTTCCCATGCAAAACATTCAGCAAAGATTATCTTCTATGCAAAGCGACAGTATCCTGTTTGCAAAACTTGCCTCTGCTGTAATTGCTGTTGACATTATCTATCAAGAAGCTGAAGTTCAAATGAGAAACAAACTGTCTTGGGAATGGGGTGGGGGAGGACCAGGGCTCAGTGAGATGGTGAGGAGGGAAGGAAGCCAGCATCTTCTAGCGAGGTTACAGCCTTGCCTGAAATGTTGGAATTAAAAGGCTATCAGATGCACAAATAAGACAGCTGCAGTTAAATTAATCCTAGCTCAGTAGAGTGGAATCTCTTCCACAGGCTTCACCAGCACTGCTGAATGACTTTAAAGCCTGGATATGTAACGATACCTGGAGATGGGCATCCCCTGATTCAGGCAGGGATCCTGAATGGTGGCTGCTCAGGTAAAGGGAGGATGACTGAACCATTTTTCCCCACTCTGCGTGTAGTAGTGTGTTCTCCCACGCAGCTATACTGTCTGTAACGCTCGTGGTTATCGATGCCCAAAGTGCAGAGCTGTGTTATTATGGCTGTTTAACAGTAGATGCTCAGGTACCTCTCATTTGCTTTAGAAGGCTTTGGAATTGACATTTGTTCTGTAGCCACCAGGGCTGGAAACCTTTATTCCCTTAATAAAAGCCGAGACTTTCACATAACAATGTGATTCTGGTAACTAGAGCTTTAAGAAAAAAGGTCAGATAATGTGACACTTGCAATGGAAGCTCAAGATCTGTCAAAGCCATATTTAGTGCAGTTCCCAGCTGAACAGGGAATTGCCATTATGCATTCGGTTTAAAGTACACTTACATTTATTCCAGGAAAGCTCTAATGTAATCTTTTCCTATTAGCTAAATAAAAGATTAAGTTAATGCTGCCACTGATTTTAAAATGTACTGAAAGTATCAGGGGAAAAAACAGGCAAAGACTTGATGAGTCGCTATAGTAATACGCAATGTTGGTAAAACTTTGCTCGGCGTCATTCATTAATAATCACAGTAGATTTCACTAATTATAGTCTGAAGCAACACTTCCTTGATGTATTTTTTTACCTTTGGGGTAATTTCACAGAATTTATGGAGTCATTTCATTAGTCAGCGTGCGTGGTTCTCTCTCTTTGAAAGCAGGGGCAGGAGGAAGAGTTTTAGGGCATGCACTGGTCAGAGGCAGTGAAGAGGGCGAAGGTTTTGAATAGGGATGTCTCCAAGCAGGTGCTGTCGGTCCTTATCCTGCCAGGGGGTTGATATATGGACAGGGGGCTCCTGTGGAAATAAAGCATCCTGCCTCCTTTCACGTGGAGCAATTACTTTATGTGGGACACCTGGAATCAGGTTTTATCATTCCGGTACTTCCAGCATGAGCACATAAAAAGTGTGACTAGAAATAGCATGAATACAAATTTGGGCAAGGAACTTACCTTTTCTTTCCAGTACAACCCAGCTCAGAGTAGGAGAAAATTTTTTCCATGCTCTCTAATGGATGGCAGGTTTTTGTGTCCACAGCACAGTGTGCACGGGATATACAGATTAAAATGGCTGAGAAATAATATAAATATATATACATTTATTTTTCTTTTTAGTTAAACTGTGTCCTTTGCCCCAAAAGATGTTGCAAGGGTACCTATGACTCTTTCTTTAATGAAAAGAATTCCACCAAACACGATTTTGGTGTTTTTTTTTTTTTATTTAAGAAAAGCAGAGAAATATGTCAAAATTGCTCAGAAATAGCTGTGCAAATAACATTCAATATTGTAAATGGGAACATGAAATGATTTGTGGAGAAATGTATGTTTATATTCATAAAGAATCTTTCAAAGAGGATGTTTTATTCAATTTTCCTTTATTTCACTACTGAACAACAAGATCTTATTGCTTCTCATATACCCACGCTTGCTTTTTACCAGCACTGCTGATGTACTATGTGATTTCACATATTCTTGCTACCATTTACCAATATGCCTTTAACTTATTGAATCTGCTCCTCTAGTAGCCTTTCACCATGGGCTTCACTGGGTAGGTGTAGCACAGGATCTGGGTCATAGCTCTGCTCCTTCCTTTTTGCTTGTTAATTAATCAGTTTCGTACCATTGATCAATTTTTGATGGCTGAAGACTGTTTTCCTGTATTCTGAAAATACACAAAGAAACATTGCTGTAAAGGTCTGGCGTTCAGGGAAGGAGCGATTACTGGCTCCAGTGAGCATCTAGAGTAGAGGAGCATCTACTGGAAATTAAATGAAATGACAGCTCAGAAATGCAAAGTGCATTAAAACCTTGGCAATGCAGGGGAGGTGGCTGCTGCCACTCCTCAGGCGTAAACTTTCTGCAGCCCGTGGGACAACGTGATTAGGAGACCAACCTGGATAAACCCACATAGCCAGGCTGTTTGGCATGTTCCTCAGTTAGGCTTTATCAAGGCTCTTAAAAGAGAGGAGAAGCCATCACGGGGGAGAAGTCAGTGCCTGGTCCCAGCCGTGTGCCTGCCCCATCCCCTCTCCACAGGTTTGCAGGGGCCAGTGTTCCAAGAGCATCCGTGGGAGAGGAAGGGATGCTGGCACAGCCCCTCCTGCTCCCCCACTTCTGCTGGCCAGTCCCTGCGTTGTAGTACATCTGGGGGGTGGCACCCCCCTCTCCCAGAGCCAGGCTTGGAACAAAGATCCTCCGCAGGAAAGGAGGAGACATTTTGTTGGAGCTGAAAGTGGAATCGCTCAGGGTTTTCCCTGGGATTTCTGTACGGGGCTTGCCCCCGCCCCCAGAGGTAACGCACAGCAGCCTCTCTGTTAGCGTTGCTCTGCGTAAGTAGCTCAAACCACACGTCTGAAGCGAGAGAGGGGAAGGTACTTTCACTAAGTGGGCTGACATTGATTTTCCTATGTTCGTAGGAATTAGAGAGGAAAAAGACCTATTAAATCTTCTAGTCAGTATAATCAGTGCAGAACTGTTCCCTGCTGGACATTTACTGGTGGTTTGTCAACTCTAGTTCAGGAAATTGAGTTGTAGTGTTCAATATAATGGATTCTAAATTTCCATTTAATATCAGTTTTCTTTGGTTTCTGCTCTTACATTAATGCATTGATGTGCTTCATATTGATTGACTTTTCTTAGTGTAATGAGAACAAAATGCCACTTATCATTTAAGTCGTTTAACTCAAACTAGCAAGCTACCAAGCTAGATCCTCCCAGGGGAAAATCGTAATGGCTATAGCAGAGAGCCCTGTCAATACAGAAGTGTTGGTAAGATAGATAATTCTACAAATGTTTTAATATACTTCAGAACAAAGGTAGAGAGTTATACAGCTGAATATACCATCAAAAACTACTCAATTAATTAAATCCTCAGCACTAATGTTGCCAATCCTACTTGTCTCCCTGCTTCCTAGCAGTTCTATGCATCTTATGTGCTCAGTTGTCTTTGCAAAAATAAGAGGGAATTCTTCAAAATCACGCGAAACAAAGCAAATGGAGCATTTAACCTTTGAGCCAAGTCCCTGCTTGGTTATGACCACTAAACCATGGAGATCTGCTTGAGGAGGACTGAAAGAAGAAGAGTGGAACCTGCTGCTTTCCCTCCCCTCAGCTAGTAAAACCTGCTGCTGCTAGTAGTCGGCTACTCATAGCTTTCAATGTGGCAGCAGACCTAGTGTGAGAATAGGTGGCAGGAGCAGGTTTTGATCTTTATAAACAGGTTGCTGAAAAGACACTGTGATTACTGTCATAGGTATCGTTACTTGATACAAACAATATCATCCCCTTCTAGTACCAGGCTTTTACAAACGTGTTCTGAGTTTTAACACCCCAACTGTTTTGCAAATGCTGCCAAACTGTTAGCCGCTGGAAGAGCACCTCCGGCTTAAACATCTGTAGAGCGCAGATGCAGCGCAGGGGAAGTGCAATCTGGAAAGCTGGAAATCTGCTGGAAAGCAATCAAAATCTTAGCATTCTTAGTAACATATCACTGCAATTATTTATAACATGAATTTTGAATACCAGGTAACAGCCTACCTTATATGATGGGTAAGAAATGGTCAAACTGAAGATGTTGTACTCCTGTGATATGTTCCTTGCGCCAGATTTTTATGAACTTTTTGTAAGTTTGGGATAAAGAAATAAGGCAAATGATACAAATTTTTCTCTTTGCAGAATGATGCAGTTGTTTTCAATTATGAATTTGTGGGAAGGTATGAGGAGGAAAAACATCCAGATCCTTTCTTCTCTTTCTTGTGTTGTCTACCTTCATATTTACTGTATTATGGTGGTCTACATCTTGCCTATAGCATGCAATTACTGCCAGGAGTTCAGTTTTTACTCAGTATTTCTCGGAGGTTTTCCAATCCAGCCTGAAAATATAAAAGCCTTACGACCACTTCCGACTGTCAACAGATCGGTTCTCATTCCCTGCCAAAAAAAGTTAATTACAAATAAACTATTTCAAGAGAAACTGAAGTGCACTTAGACCAAGCAGACTGCTGTCAGCAATTCTCTGCAGAAGGTGAAGAATCGGAAAATTTCCCATGACTTGAGGCTGTTTCCCTGGAAAGATGTCAAAGACTGAACAGAGGAGAAGGTGGCTGGGAGCATAGCTAAGTCACACTACTCATTTCCAGAACTAATTATACTATTTCCATATGGCTGCTCTCCAAGGAAAACAAATCTAGCCATGCTTTCTCCATCTATCTTACTTGATTCCACAAGCTGCTTTTGATTCATCCTCCACAATCTTATAGAAGTCAGAAGGGAATGTAAGGGCGGCCAGGCTGAAGGTCCCTGCAGCCCAGTAGCCCATCTCCAGCAGGCTACGGAGGAATAAGACCAGAGCACGTAAAGATCATCCTTCCCCTAATGGTTTTCCTGCAAATGAGTTTTTGCAGATGAGGGAACTTCTTGAGCCCGTACTCGCTGAGGCTCCTGTTGGCCCCACAGATGTTGCATCCTCGGGCAGGGAATGCCAGGGGCATTCTGCCAGGGACCATGCCTGCATGCCTCTTTCAGCTCTGGCTCCTCCTGGATCCCTCCAATGCTTCCCAATGCCTGTAGTGAAAAAAAGAATGGTGAATGCTTGAACCTGCTCTGCTCCCTGCTCCCATGATTCGGGGCCTCTGGGTTACGTCCCCAGTTGCCCTTTTGCCTTCATTTTCCCCAGTTCTGCTATAGCTATTTGAGAGCAGAGCTGCACACGTACTAAGAACATCCAATCCATACTAACAGAGTAAACTTCTAGTAGCAACGTTGACCTCAGAACTGAGATAAAACATGCTTTTTCACTTCTTGTTCTTTGTAAAGTGGGGACACCAGACACAAAACCAGAAGCAGCAGGCGGAGCTGTGTACCCCACAGCACCAAGAAGCCATCATAACATGTAGTCCTGCCCGTCCATCCACTGGGCTCCTTGCTAAAACAAAAAGGATTTTCTGCTCCCATTCTCCCGCTCTTCATCCCCATTCCTGTTAAGAAACTTTCTCACACCTTTGTTCCTTTTTTGGGGTTAGAAACCTTTTTTTCCCCCCTTCATTTTTGGTCTAACTTTGGTCATGCTCAGATGATATCTCTTATTCTTGTTATGGGGTTTTCTTTGGCTTACGGCTATTTGTCATGTCCCCTCTCAGCTGTAGTTTGGCTAAGGCAAGTGAAACAGGCTCTTCTAACTGTTGCTTAGGATAAGCAAATGCTTCTGGGACAGTTCAAGATAAATCACTAAAGCCAAGGGTCTCTCCGCTAATCATGGTACCTTTGGCTCAAGCAACTGTCCTATAGGTACAGTTTACTCTCCTTTTATTTTAATCAGACAGAAATAGTAATGACATTTAGTGTTCAGCCTTTAAGCGATGCAGAATTTCAAACACACATAAGAAGAGCTTGAACTAAACTAATCGAGTCCCTTAGCCCTGTTGTGTCGTGTGGGCCTGGAAGTCTTTTCCAAAACATCTAATCTAGTTTTACTTTGTGTGATGGTGGTGAATCCTTCAGCTGTGGTTGTTGTGGTTATGGTATGGATTTGATCTGAGTTACTTCATCTGTTATATTTATTATCACCAGTGAACCCTATTGTGTGACATAATTAGATGAGAAGTGCAATAGCTGTGACGTATGTAATCATTCATTTATCCATTATATCCTCTGGTGAGGCTATCCCAGGGGAATGAGAATTATCTTGGAAACATTCACTGCAAAGAAATATATTCCTATTTTATCCCAGAGACCAATTTTTTCCTCTTTGGGTATGGGTTCCCCTGTTTGACTGGTCCTATATCATAACCACATATATAATGTCTCAGGAACGTTTCTTACTGTGCCAAAATTATTATTTAATTTGTTGTCTTTAGTCAGGCTGGTATGTTGACCGCCACTCTGGATTTTGCTCTGCTAGGTGCTCAAATACTTAGAAAGTGTGTCTGCAGTCATGGAAGTTCTTATAATGTGTGTACGGTTTGTATATGGCTGTATCTTTGCTCCTGGGGATTTTCCTTGTAGATATGTTAAGAGCTATTTTTCCAATGGCAGTAACACCAGTTTCAGCAATGGTGATCTTCTCAAAAGGTGGTGTTAAACTTTTTACAGCCGCAAGCAAAACCCAGATTTGCCTCCTCTGAACATACTTGCATTTCATGTTTTTAGCACCCAAAATCTGGTGCCCTGTGGTTAGGTGCTACTGCTGTTCCTCTGGTGGTCCTCTTGAACCTGTCTGTGAGGACATCGAAGTCTGCCTCTGATGAGAGATGGTCAGAGGGTATCAGGAGCGGGGCCTGGTAAGTGAATTTAATAGTAAGTAATTAACTTCTTATTAAAATTTGCATCGTATAAGAAATAGCCATTGTTTTCCTAGGGACTGTGGTTTGCTACCTTAAGCCCACATTTACCATAGCAAGGAAGGTTTGCAGTGCATCCTTGTCCCGTGATGTAAGCCCATCACCATCACCACCTACTTCACTGGCTCAGTGCATCTCCCAGGCCAGCCAACTCCCTACAGGTTTTTAGACCTAAGCGTTTACTGCCACTCCGTGCTCGGAGGTGAATGCCTACGTGGGTGGCGTGATCTGGGTACTGGGCCCTGCCGGGGCTGGGGCAGCAGGCTGGGACCCGGGGCCGTGCTGCGGGTACATCGTTCTGCTTACGGACCCGTTTCCATAGACGACTCTCTCGTTTCTGGCCTCTGCCATGGCATGTTCAGTGCTGGAAGAAGTTTGTTGCTTCTGATGTCTGCTTGGATAAATGGCATTTATTATACTGTATCGACGGTCTTCATGAATCAACCTTTGAGGTGCAAATCCCACAGTTGTGCCTTGCATAAAACACAGGTGAAGCCCTTGGCTGGTGGAACGCAACAGGAAAAATACAGGGAGATGACTTCTAAGCTAAAAGCCTTAACCACCTCAGAAAAATCCAAGAAGTGTTTAAGCTCTTTCCTTTTAAGGAACACAATCTTCTTATTTTAAACCCAGAGTTAGTACGGACATGTCCTGTAGGGCCATAAATCAGAGCGGGCTGTCTCTTTGCCAGTACAAGATGGATGCCTGCTTCGTGTTAATGACTATTCAAACCGTACTCGGGCTCTGGAAAGCAGCGTGGAAGCACAGGGCTGTCAAGGCACGGTGCTGGGGCTGTATTGTCTGGTTCTCTTTATCCCACGGAGCAGGAATATACCAGCAGCTGCCGCGGCTGTCTGGCCCCGGAGAGGCTGCCCGCCTGCTCTGGTGCAGCTCTGTAGCTTGTTTAGTGCCTCTTGTCGAGCATCTGCTCGTTACTCGCCAGAAACTATTCCTCAGTGCTTTCCCCCCCAATTATCTCGATTTCCTGGATGCTGTATGATTGCCCACCAAAATGTTGCTTCCATTACATGCACAGCCGGGGCAATTTCTGCAGCTCCCCCGTTTAACTGGTGCGCCACGCCCCCGCTGGCGGGCCGTTCTGGTGGGTTTTATTGCTGGAAGCTGGTGCACAGCTGCTGGAGGCCAGCGAGAGCCTCTGCAAACAGAGTGCAGGAGCATAACCACGTTTTCCCAAAACTGAGCCTTTCCTCAAATGCCAGCTACGAGAGCTAAGCTTTTCCTGGGCCTGTGAGAGTTCCCTGCTAAGATCCTGCATAACGTGCTGGGTAACAACATAGGGCAGGTTCCTCACCCCATGGAAAGGAATTCGTGGTGCTTTCACAACATAGAACAGAGAAAATATGCCAGTGGGTGGCAGGGAATGGTGCTTAGTCACTAGCTATTAAGCAACGCAGGACAAGGCAAACAAGGATTAGAGGCTCTTCGGGGATGCCACGTCAAGTAAGTGTTTGGAGGCAAGCGGGAGCCCTCGCCTGACACCTGCGGGCACAGGCATCGGTCACCACAGCCATACTCCGGCCCAGGGCAGGGAGGCAAGAGAGAAGAGCTCCTCAACCACAGTGGCTGCGTGCAGCTGCGCAGGGTCTGGTTACTCACCCAGGGAAGGTAACAGCAAAAGACTAGCGAAGTCTGTCTTAGAGCTAGGAATGCAGCTAGCTGCTTCTTCCAACAAGTCCTGATTTTTTTGATTAATTTTTTTTAACTGTACTTTCTTACATGAAGAGTTCTTACATATCGCCCATATGTCTTTTATTCAGTAAAAAGTAATAGCACCCTGATTTCCACCAATGTGGAATTTTTTTTTTAAAGCTGATAATGGATACTTAATTGCTATATTTCAGCATAGATATTTAAACACAGTCTCTACTCTACCTTCAGCTACATGTTATTTTTTTTTTTATATTCCCTTCTGAAATACTTATATATTCAGGCATGAACAGAGGACGGCCTCAGATGCCCTCATCAGAAAACATTAAATGCTAAATGTACACAGTAATTCACTTGTTCTTAGAGAACTTCCTATGAAGCTGTTGCACAAATCCAAAATAACAGCAGCAAGAACTCCTTCACAGTTTATATGCCTCATGACATCCTGACTTTTTACTCCTGTGGACAGAAATAGTCAGAATTTTAGCCAATATTTTTTACCTGTGTTTTTGGAATAGCATAACGTTATAGATGCTAGGGGAAAAAAAAAATGTGCTCATGTGCCACAGAAGCCAGGTAGCAAAGAGTCTTGTGGGGGAGCGGGGGGAACACATTCTGAGGAACTGCAAGTGTCAGGCTTGCTAGCGGTTGGGCTTCTGTGGAGAAAAGCACCAAGAAGGCTTCTGAAAATAAGTCAGAGAAAATTTTAGTAGAGATTTCCTCAACCTCACGCAGCCAGGCTCTGGGCTGAGTAAGAGACTGCACCTGGCTGTGCTCAGTGTGAAATGGCACGTGCAGAGAAAATAGCCATGAAATGTCCGTGTGAATACACAAAGTTTTGCTGAGGTTGACGAGGGACTCGTTGCTCTACATTTGAATGCAATGGGATTGCAAAAACCCTCTCTGAAAACAAAAGGCAGCTTCCCAATAGTAGCAGCATTTTCAGGTCCTTAAAACATTATGAACTGAGTTAAAAGGTGCCCTCACTTTGCAACTACGGATTTTTGGGTGCCCTGCTCCTGGGGAACACCCATGTGTGAGTTCACATCACACCTCACCTGAACCCATGAGCAACTCAACCACTCCCAGCTTTCAAAGACCTGGGAAAGCATGCCCTTAAAGCAACATCATCAACAGAAATACAGAGAATACAATTGTGCTGCTGCCCCACAAATGCGCTACTGCATAAACAGCATTTTTGCTGTTTATTTTTGCTATTTAAACCGATGGGAAGTGATACTGAAACAAGCAGTGGGTCACCACTTCCCCTGACCAAGCCCCCAGTGTGCGGCAGGAGGGAATAGGGCTCTTTTTGCTGGGTTTTCTCAGCAGGTTCAGCATACTGCTTCTCCCTTACCTGGCTACGGCTGTAAAAGATAATGAAAGATGTGGCTATAAATACATTAGCAACACAAGGAGGGGTAAGCAGAATCTCTGTCCTTCAGTGGATGTGGGGGAAACGTGGTGACAAAGGATGAGGAAAGGGCTGAGGTACGTAACGCTTTCTTTGCCTCAGTTGTTCTCCAGGTACTCAGCCCCCCTGAGATGGAAGACAGGGACGAGGAGCAGAATGAAGCCCCCACAGCCCAGGAGGTCAGTGCCCGGCTGCTCCACTTAGACACACACCCATCTATGGGGCCAGACGGGATCCACCGAGGTTACTGAGGGAGCTGGTGAAGGAGCTCGCCAAGCCGCTCTCCATCATTTATCAACAGTCCTGGCTGACTGGGGAGGTGCCAGAAGATGGGAGGTTAGTCAGTGTGATGTCCACCTACAAGAAGGGCAGGAAGGAGGACCTGGCCAACTACAGGCCTGTCAGCCTCCACGCGGGGAAGCTTACAGAGCAGGTCACCCTGAGCACTGTCACACGGCACATGCAGAACAACCGGGGGATCGGGCCCCGCCAGCGCGGGGTCGTGAAAGGCAGGTCCTGCTTGACAAACCCGATCTCCTCCTACGACAAGGCGACCCGCTGAGCGGGTGAGGGGAGGCCGCGCGTGCTGCCCACCCGGAGCCCAGCGGAGCCTTTGGCCCGTCTCCCCCAGCACCCCCTGTGCCAGCAGCTGCTGCCGGCCGGGCGGGGCGAGCTCTGCGCTGGGGTCAAAGCTGCCCGGGCGGCCGAGCCCGAAGCGCGGGGGTGGATGGAGCCACCTCCCGGGGGCGCCGGGCACACGGGGTGTTCCCAGGGCTCCGTGCTGGGGCCAGCCCTGTGCCATGGCTCTGCCCACGGCCTGGGCCAGGGGGGCAGCGCCCTCAGCCAGCTGCAGGGGACCCCGGCCGGGGATGGGGCACAAGGCTGGGGGGGCGGCGGGGGGAGCGGGGGGGGTTCAGCCCGGAGAGGAGGGGGCTCGGGGGGGGCCTGATCCCTCCCTACAGCTGCCTGGCAGGGGCCGTAGCGAGGTGGGTGTTGGTCTCTTCTCCCAGGTAACAGGTGACAGAGTAAGAAAAAACAGCCCCAGGTTGCGCCGGGGAGGTTTAGATGGGATTTTAGGAAAAATGTCTTCACTGCACGGGCTGTCGGCACTGGCACAGGCTGCCCAGGGATGGGGCTGAGTCACCATCCCCGGAGGTGTTGAGAAGACGTGTGGATGTCACACCTGGGGACAGGGTTTAGTGGTGGGCTTGGCAGAGTTACGTTAACGATTGGACTCGATGATCTTCAGGGTCTTTTCCAACCTAAACAACTTTATGATTCTATGATTTCAACTCACTGGTTTACTGATTTTTTTATTTTTTTCCCTTTAAGACATAAATAGTTTGGAAAACACTTTGGTAGGCGTGCAAGCTGGGTCTAGCCAGAAATGGTAGACCAACCTTCTCATGTAAGTAAGAAAAGACTAAATGTGTTATTGACCAAATTTTGAGTAGGGTCCTTAGAAATATGTTTACCACTAAGTTGCTGGGCTCACACAAGAATTTCTAGTCAAAACAACAGGTATGAGAAAGCGGTGAAATGATGGAGCAGTTCCAGAACAGGCCATATCCTCTGATTACTTTATTTACCTGGAAAGCGGTAGCTTAGGACCCTGTTTTGGAACTAGAACTAGGTGGGGGCTACATTTATTTATATGGTTATATATATACACATATACATATGATTATATGTGTATATGATTACATGTAACTGATGATATACTTATGTTTTTCTATGAATGGAGCTATTTAATTTTGCATACATATGTCAATATACATCGAGCCGAAGACTGTAAATTAGTCAGTTATTTTCACCAGAAAAAGATGAAGAAATAAATCTGTGGTTCTTGTAGTTGGTTTCGATCTGCACTGGAACAAAAGAAAGCAGTTAATGGGGTAGGAGCAAATGGCAAAAAGGCAATGGATGGTGGAAAAGCCTTAGAAAATACACTAGCCCTGTGACTAGTGAGCTGACCTCAGACATGGCACACCTGAGTTTGACTCCCATCTCCTAGCCACAAAATTCCTACGTATGCTGGAATCTCTTCTCTTATCATTTACAATATTGAGCATCTTGGCTTCATCTTGACACAAATGAAATTAAGTGCCAAGCATTGTTTTGTTTGTTTGCTTCTTTTTTAAATTACATACCACTTTTTCCTACCAAGCCTGCTCCTTTGCATTCACTTCTAAACGCATCAGGCTCTTCCTGGAGTGCCAGAGACAGTGTCTGGTTTTTCTAGTTTTTCCTCTTCTAGAAAATCCTTTATACTTGAAGAACCACAAACCTTTTAATCCTTCTCTTGATGTTTGAAATGTCTTATGTAACCTTTAATAAAATTATGGCTATGCAAATCTGCCAAATACTGCCCAGACTTGTGGGTGGTAGCTTGGGCTAGGAGTCTTGTGGTTCTCGGCTACCAGCACATGTTATAAGTGAGGAGGAGTATCTCAGGTTTTGGGCTCTGGTAGGGTGTTCTTCACAGTTCCCTGAGCGGAAGGGATTTCCCCAGTTGTTCTGAGAACAAGAAGACACAAAACAAGAGTATTCTGGAGCGGAGTTGAGCTCCATGCTGCCTTACTGCACTCCAGAGGGTCGGTAAATCCAGCCACTGGTGGACACTTATTCCATCATCTACCGCATAATAAACTTGTGTTGTAGCTACATATGAATACCCTTTCACCCGGAGGACATCACAGAATAACATCTAGTAACCTGTTTAGGTTGACCATTTTGAGGATCATTACACCGGCAGAGATAGGACATTTCACTATATGTTAGACCATTCTGTAAGTTTTAATGTGCGGTGAGTTTTACAGGTATGTGCTCACTTTAAGAAGTGTGGATTTTTGCTATAAGAACAAAGATAAAACAATAAATATCACCATTATGATCATGCTTAATACTAAACCTTCTTTACTCTTCCAGCTAACTCACCTTTTCCTTTTTTTATTAAGCTAGAATGTCCGTAGCATCAAGACATCCAAGTCATAAGCAAAAGCACAATGCTGCTGAACATTACTGATATTATTATATATTTATACATATAATATTTTAAATTAAACTTCTTCTGAGGAGTTCTCCTCAGGAGGAGAAATACTTTTGAGAGAGGTCTCTTTGGGCACTGCCAGCAACCTGCAGAAAAGCAGGACTTCCCACATCCACTCCACTGGCGTCCCTGCGAGGTTCCTAAGCACTTTCTGACAAGCGTAACAGCAATAGGAAGCAAGCTTTAGTCTTTATGGGATTCCCACTTGGAAAGGAAAACTCAATGGATAAATAAATCATGTCCAAATTCAAAGATCCTTGCCAATTTGGCAAGATGGTTCATTGGTCAGGTTGTGAACTAGGTGGTATTATAAAACAAGGCAAACTGAGTGAGTCTAGATGTATATTGTCTCCAGCTGAATGTTGTCGTTTTAAACCCCTTGTGCTCTAAAATCTACGCTGTCCCTTTAACAGCATGCACTGTCTTCAATGATGCAGTTCTTTTTAGCTGTGGAGGAAAACTAGTGGCAACAGGACAAGATTAGCTGCCCTCAGATTTTAGTGTTCTGTATGTTTCTTGTGTGGCTCAGTGCAAAATCCTTTTTTATTTCTTGCTAAACAGAAATGGCAGGGTGTGGAGAAGAGGCGGTGTGTTTACACTCCAGAGGATGGGAACTGGCTGTACTCCTTTTGAACCACCATAAATTACCAGGAGCACAGGAGAGAAATGAAAACTACTTTGAGTCTTCCCTGAATAGTTGAGAGATGGTTTGTTACATTTTATTTTATTTTCTGTTAATATTAGGGGCTGCAGATTCATCGTCATAAAGCTCTCGGCATCTGGGGGGTAAAGCCTGAATCTCAGCAGGGTTTCTACATGTAAATTCAGGGTTTCTATATGTGTATTTGCTAACACAATCTTAAGGATGTCTTCAGGTCCAAGATCCATTCAGGATTCTAGATCAGTTTATCTACTGATCTTTTTACATTTGTATTTTCTTAGTATTTTTAAATGAAAGCATTTTACTACTGCTTGCCTCCTGACTTTAAAGAGTATGTACTCGGTATACAAAGACGTCTTAGATATTTTCATAATGTTTACTTTCTAACTGTGTAAGCCAAAACCAGACAATATGACAGGCTTGAAAAATAAATCCACATCTATCTTTCTGAAGTATAAAAAATACCAATTTCAATGTACTCTTATATTTCAAGATCACCTTAAAAAAAAAAAAAAAAAAAAGACAGAAATGAAAGACTACTTTAAAAAGGGTGTTTATATCATATTGGCTTACGTTGATGAGACTACATGGAGAAGTAAGAATTTTCAGACCATTTAAACAGGCACATAATCTGCCATAGACTGCTGCACTGTACTTTGTAGAGAGTTACTGCTAGGATTAGGTAAATGTACAAGAAGAAGACTGTAAATTCTTTCCTATTTAATGAAAAGGGTAAGACTGAATGACATTTCCATTCTCTTGTAGATGTTTCTGCCTCGATGGGTGTTTCCATTCCTGTTCTGCCATGGTTTTTACTGGAGTAATGCTGAACTAGTTGTGGATGAAGGTAATTCTTGGTTGTTGGAAAGCTGCTAGAAGAGCTTCTCAGGGCAAGTGATAGAAACTTCTTGAGAACACTGGGACTGAATGTTATCATGGCAGCATAAGAGGCTCTAAAATCATAAAAAGTAGAGTTAAAACGCAGACACCAGACCTGAGTGTGTTGGAGGCTTATGTAGCTTAAAAAGCAGGTATGTGCAATTGAAAATAAACAGTACAAAGCAGAACATAGATTTAGGTCTTCTGAGGAGAATTATTATTTTATCTTGGTTTATTTTATATATATTTATAACTTTTTATACTTTTATATTATATTTATATTTTATATTTATATTATTTTACTTATCCTTGTCCTGCAAGAAGAAAGGGAAGCTATGAGTAGAAGTAAGGCTGGTGTTTATAAGCCTTGGAAGCGTTAGCACCGAAGCTTTTTGGTCAGGAGGGCAAGATGCCTAAGGATTAGCTCGCAATAAGCTTTCTTGACAAAATACAGTGGAGCTAACGAAAGCGCTTACACTGAGCTGCAAGCACACTCCCCGCATTCCCAGGGGAGAGGTTAGTCTCCCAAATCATGTCTAGCACCTTTGGGAGATGGGCACAAACTAATTCATCCTACAGAAAAACAGACAGCGTGGTAAGTCGGGTTTGATTTGCCAGAGTTGAGCTTAAGGTGAAGGAAGGAAAGCATGTCATTTGCCATTGCTGTTGCTCTCTGCTCTGCAGATAGGCAGAGGAAGGACTGTCACCTGCTAGTGACAGTGGACATTGGGATTGCTGCTTTGGAGAGCCCAGCTGTCCTACTGGGCTACACGCAGGGGCTAAAGAGAGGCAAAAAAAAAAAAATGGTGCAGAACTCATCTGCCTTAAAAAGGCACTGTGGTCTTGCACCTGGGTCAGGAAATCCAGTCTTTTGGTATTCCAGAACCATGTCACATATTCCCTTTCAGAAATGAACTGATCTTCCTTCTAAAGGCATGGTTTGGGGTTTTTTGCCTGTTTCAGCTGCAAAGCTTCTTCAGAATCAGATTTCATTAACGGCAGGCAGCTCATTGATGATTTCTAGCTTTACTACTGGCTAACCTCTATCTACTTGTTGTCATCTGTCACCCTCCCTCGATCCCCAGCGTATATTCCCCAGTATACGCTCAAAGAAAGTAGTTCTCATCCTTCCTTGTAAGTTAGGCTCTCCCTTCACCCAGTTATCTGAGCAGTCTTTCTTCCATCTGTTACAAACCACTGGTCTTAACACGTTTGATGGGAGCAAGACAGTAGAGGTCTTTTTTTTTTTTTTTTTCTTCCCCCCCCCCCCCCCCCCCCCCCCCCCGAAGTTGGAGGATTCTATTTTCCTTGCTGTTACAGGAACTCACATCTCAACTTCTGGTATTTGAATCTGATTTTGAAGCTTTTTCATGCTGGGACTCTTCAAATGGGTGTTCCTCAGCAGGCCAGGGCTGTCACACAGAAATATTTTCACTGAATTACAAGGCTAAAACCTATGGGGCGCGCACCACTGAAACGACAGAACAAATAGGACCTGGGGAATACAGTCCCAATCTGTAAACACTAATGCACCACTCTGATTAAAGTATTTATGTTCAGAGGTGCATAAACCCATATTAAAGTGTTTCAGAAGTGCCTAAGTTGCCAATTCTCACTGTCTTGCAGCTTTTGGTATTACTTGAAGTTCTAAATTTCATGAATTTACAAGCTGCCGTGGAAATCCAGTTTGTCATAGGCTGAAAATAAGTAGCAGTTGCATGTACTCAGAAAACTCTTTTATTGCCTTCCTACACAACTTAATTTCAGTCCTTCAGCTGAAATTTAAAACACAAGGAAGCACAATTTAAGAAAACTAAAACCCCATGTTTCTAAAATGTGAAAAGGCAAACAAATGAATGTTTCCAATTTCATTCTGTACAGATCACTAAAATATAGCTTGACAAATCACATTATGAGTTGAATTGCCTCTTCCATTTTTCAGCCAGGAAAAAAAAAAAAAAGAAAATGTCAAAACAGTTGCAATCCTTTATTCTTTGAGCACAGAGAACACTTTATCACCAAACTACCAAGTATTTTCCCATGTGCATCATGCTCCCCATATGTGTAACTACAAAACAGATCCGAAGGAAACGGTAAAAGATACAGACAAATAAGACTTATTTCTCCCTTCAAGATATAACCCTAAATTCACAATCTGGAATAATTAGCAGCCTTTTACACTCAGAAACAATTGTAATATAAATGATATTGTAACCTGGGGCCCAAGCCTGCAAACATTAAAGAATATGAGGTTATTTTATGCATGTGAGTAATTCCTCTTAAGAATATTTGCAAGATTAGAAACTACAGTAATGGGATAAAATAGTATGGAAGGAGATTGTATTACATCTGTACAGGCTGTACCAGTCAGATACCGCTCACTTACTCTATTTAATATTAGTCAAACTCACTGGCTTCGTAAAGATGACGAGATCAGGTAGTTTAACGGAACAAAATTAATCTATCTCTAGCACTATCAGTTTGGCACGGGGAAAAAAACCTAGCTAAAGACTCCATTTGGGGAAACAATCACTATATGTTCTTCCAAGGTATAGAAAGTAAGCTGTGAAAATCCTTCTTGATGTGGAGAAAACATATTAATGGTATATACTGCATCGTATACACAAAGAGGTGGCATACCTCCTTGTCACCTGTTTAGAATGGTCCAGCCCTACTGCTATTGCAATTAGCAGCAAAGCTCCTGGGACCGTAGGAACCAAACCCTGCCTATATTGTCATTGCAGCTATAAGATGCCAGTCTTATATGCCACAGACTTAGAGACAGCAGGGTTGCATGCATCTGCATCAGCAAGTGATCTGGCCCTACGCAAGTCTACAAGAAGATGGTGCTAATTATTCAAATATTTTAAAAGGAAATTTTACATATACACTTTAAATGCTTTTCACTCAGTTTTCAATGTGCAGCGTTGTGCAACAGAACACTTCTGAGATCATTAAACTTCACCGATATTAGTAAAAACACAGTCAACATCTTTGAAACTTACATTCCTTTCTGTACGAGAGGAGGATCTCATAATACAGAGATGAAGAATCTGGGGACCCTAAATGGTGGATGCATTTTTGTAAGCATAAACAGTTTGAGAGTAATTTCACGTTAATGTTACATTAGCAGTTTGTATCTGTTTTGTTATGATCAGACCTTTGAGAAATGGTATTTACAAACCATTTTTGGCCAAAAACACTGGACAAAAAAAAAATAAAAATCTCTTTACAAAGCCAAAAATGTGTTACCCATCATACAGCCAAGCCCATCTGCTCTTCAGTCCTAAATCCTAAATATATAGCTTAATTGTATTCAATTTTTTTCACTTGCACCAGAGGAGAGTGAGAATCACCTTACTGAACATGAATGGTCTTCAGGGGCTTAGTCTAACTCCCACTTAGGTCAATGGCATACATTTAATGACTTTAGCAGAGCTTAAACACAACAATTTCAGATCTTATGAGTCAAACCTGTGTTTTCTAGAGACTTTTCTGATCCCGGCGAGCTTTCTTCTGAGATAGCTCATCTAAAGGTACACAGAAAAACAGTTCATCGCAGGACTAGCCAAGGAACGTTGGAGTCAGTGAAAGGCTCAAAGGCAGCCTGAGACAGTGCAGAAGTTACCACAACGCAGGGAGAAAAGCCAAAAGGTGAAATTAAATTCCAGTCCAAACGCTCACAAGGTTGTGAACAGCACAGATGCTTTTTCTGTACCGTGACCCTTGCTAATCATAACAGTTCATCTGCTCAGGATAGCTATTCTCAAAAGATGTGAAACAGCAAACTTTTCATTGCCTGTTGAAGACATACAATGTAAGATTTCATATAACCCTGATGGGTTGCAATTCCTGCTTTTGTTCTATAAAGAGGAAAATCTCTCATACATATTGTAGGAAGAACGTATTAGTCTGGCTAACGTAAAGTCTACTCTGTGTTATAAAACACTGAAATCATTACGTATAGCCGGTCTTGTCTAATAGGTAGTAGAAGTGTTTTCCAACTATTATTTTGTAAGTGTGATTTTTTTTGTGTGTGTGGTAATCCAGATCTGGGAAGTTTTCTTTAAGTCTCTTTATGAAAGGCTTTGTGGATATTTGGGTTATACGTTAGGGGGAAACATTCTCTCCTTACAAACTACTCCCTTACAGTGAAGTCAAAATCCAATAAAAGCTGACCTTTGGAATTCACTGCTAACTCACACCTGTATTTGTGCAGGACACGCACCGAATTTGCAATTTCCACCTCTTTCCTACTCAGAAAGCCCTGCCAAGTTACAGTGGGAAGAAGAGCACGCTGCAGAGGCAGAGTTTCCTCTTTGGACCACCCTTCCCAGAGGCTGAGGCCACACATCGCTTCCAGCAATGACAGCAGAGGGAGACTCAGCGTGGTTATATTCTGCTATCAGAAGGCTGTTCTGCCAAATCTGTTTTGGGTAGCTTTAGTTTAAACCTAGTTCTTTTTTAAAGTAAACTCAATCCTTTAAGGCTTCAAATAACTTTTCATAAAATATAATGAGATTTTTTTTTCAATGTTGCTGTCTGAGTACCGCTTGATCTCGTAAGCTACTTCAACGTTTGCATTAAGCAAATCACTTGAAAGGCAGGCAGATGTTCCAATGCAATCTTAACTCTTCCCTGTGACTGTACAGACGCAACTTAATACTCTTTTCAAAAACATCCCTGTCCCATTCGAGATGAAGTTAAACATCCTGCATTTCCTCTGAAATTCACCAGTTATCATCATGTCATTCTCTGAATGACTTCAGTTGTGCACCAAGGAAAACACGCTCATAGGTGAGAACTGTGCCAACTTAATTATTGTACTATGACCACTTGCATATGGGAAGTGGTAAATTCTGTCAAATTAGAGCTGGAGAGGAGGTTTGTTTCTGTATAGAACACTATACTATGCAATAATAATATTAATATATAATACTATGAATATATAACAATACTATTCTGTTTTATAAACAGAAGTTTGCTGTGCTTCAAAACTTAATGGTGAAGAGCTTCTTGCGAAGCTGTACCACAGAACACGTGCTTGCTACATCATATAGTAAGGTGAGCCCTTTCACTGATATTGAACATTTTACTAAAAAGGAGCATTTGCAAGATCAAATATTTTCCTCTGGGCAAAAAAACCCAGATGCATTTAATTTAATTATGTCTGAGTATTAACTGTAATTAGCATTTAGATGCCTTACCGACTCTCCAGTTTGATTTTGCTTCTTCTGTCACTCCTGTCATCAGTAAACAGCATTACCATGTACAGAAAAGGCCGGGGGGTGGGGAGGATGATAATGACAAGATTTCAAAAAAACTCCTGAGTAACAGGCAGCACTTTCTATACGCCTGCTACATGCTCCCAGATTCGCCAGGGGTGACTAGAAAAATTCAGCGACAACTCAGTCAAATTTTATCTGGACAAAATAATTGGCATGGAGATTAGGTGGCACATAACAAAATGCTGGACTCCTTCTACACGTTACTCAACCACTGTGTGAGAGATTAATCAAAATACAAATTCTCTAGCATCTGACAAAGCAAAAATCTCTTCTGTCAAATGAAGACAGAAAATATTGCTGGTATGTGCATGACCAAAAAGGTATCAAATTCTTCAATAAGTATAAAAGCCTGGACTTTGACAGGGACAATAGCAATCAATCACAGCGTGTGGCAGACCATGAAACTCACTCTGGACTAGGCCAATGAATCAAAGTATTGCTGAAATTGCAAATACCAATCCAACTGTCAGAGATCTAAAGTGATTAAATTCAGCGGTATTGAAGCAATAAAATTCTACCAACATGGTAGTCCTGAGGCAAAGGGATGTCTTAATAACCTAAAAATTGAATTTGCACTCTCTTCTCTGCCCTGAATCATAAATAAAGGTCCTACCATGGTTAATTTGGCCTTTCAGGTTTCCTAGGCAGACACTGCTCTTTCTGGACAGCAGAGATTCCTCTTCAATTTTTATAAGCATATATTGTCCTGACACCCATTACTATCCTTTTTTTTTCCCCTCCACATTGGTGTGCTGTGTAACAGAATTGCCATTTCCTCCTTAATGATAACTGAATGCATACGTACCATCTACAGCAATTAGCTAGGTAATTATTTAAGTAAAATTCCTTTCAGTTTGGAGTTAACATTTGCCTAATAACGTTAAAAGCACTTTAAGATCATTGTTGACTATATGTATGTGAAAACACATACACAAATAAATGCTGTAGGTGTGTGATTTGTACTATCTGCGCATTAAAATAATGCATTCATTGGCACTGTTACACTTCTAAAGATGTGATTGGGACGATGAAATTTTAGAAAATTGTGTTCCAATGTTTTCTATAGCATCTACAGAATCTTATAGTTCCTCCTTGTGACTAAATTAATTGTCAGCTGGATGTGAAGGAAAATACTACCTAGCTACAAGATTGATATGGAATGGTCCTGCTAACACAAGAACACTTGTACAAAAAACACATGTACACATACACAGGGAAAGTAATTTTCCAGAGAATTAAGACGTAAGTTTACACAGATAGAATCGTAGAGAGACAAAGCTTGCCACAACCCATGTGTATTTTCTTATCCTTCTGATGGCTTTTGGGGTTTAGCACATCCAGTAACAAAGTATTTAAGCTACACCAATTCAAGCTATTCTTGTAAAAAAAAAAAATCCAGGTGAAAAAGGCTCATGAGAACGACTGCTTGCACAGTTGTAAACAGTGTCTCTTTCTCACAAGAAGCTCGAGCCCAAACCTTGCACCCAAGCAGAAGCTTGAAGGAAAGCAAGCAATGTTTCTTGAACTGCTCTTCTTCCAGCATTTCTCCTAGCGAATCATAGGGTATATCCTGTCATATTCGCATTCCCTCCACCTGTGTCTAATGTCTAGAATTCAAGGGCCCCATGTCTGGCTGCCTGGCTAGACACTATGATAAAAATATTAAGATCTTACTAATTAATTTATAGAGGAAGCTCATCCTCTTATTCAGTTATGGATTAACTTCTTACATGCTAAGATCTCTCACCTAAAACAAATTGTGCTTTCATTTAAGTTAGCTTACACTAGAGACTGATTTCCATTTTCTCTTGAACGGGTAATGAAACTGTTTTCCAACGAAGACATTGGCTATTACCATTTGTTTATTGATAATCCTTCAACAATAACTCTAGAGTGTCACACACAAAACAACACCTGCAGGATGTCCTTGCTCCCAGAAGCCCTACTGACATATACTACAGCACACTGCACTGATATTTTATATGGCTTTAAAGTACAGCTACTAACACCTAGGCTAATTCATCAATGAAGATATAAGTAAATAACTCTGGTAAAAAATGTCACAAGCTGAAGTGACACAAACAGGTCTAATTTAATAATTTCATTGTAGTTAGAAAAATACATCAATTGAAGTTTAACGCTTAGACCTTTCACGCTTCTCACACACCACTGTGAAAATACATTTACCTAGTCATTTAGGAGGAGCACCCCCCACTCTTTGGGAATCTCTGCTGGGACCCATTTTTCCTCCAGACACCCAGATAGGGATTCCCTGACTAGGGTGGCACAGACAGTTTGTTGTGACAGGATTAGACCTCTGAGTCACATAGTGGCTATTCTTTTAATTCAAATAAATTTTCTTATTTTTGAAGACAAGAGGGTGCTCTCTGCCACAGCAGTGCCTGGCTTTGTATCTTAAGACACCACTTCAGAAATCTGGTGGTCCTGAAAAAATACAGCAGCACATGTAAATGTCACCTCAGCAAGGAAAAAGCAAACAGGTATGCGTGCCATTTCTTTTTCTGTATAACCTGTAGCCTTATTTTCCATCCCCCCGTTGTGGTTCTGCACTGGCATCCCACCACTTCTTCCACCAGAATATGAAACCTGTCTTTCTTTGGTTCTCCTGAGGGACACAGAGAAGTTGTTTGTGCCAAGTTTTAGCTTTTTCATTAAAATAAACAGCGATGTCAAATTTTATGCTAAAGGTTTATTTCTCTCAGATATTTTTCAGTTGAGTTCTTTAGCTGTTACAAAAAAGCAAACACCACAGAGAATAAGCAGTCATTTTGACTGCTTCTTTCCCATGCTTTTTTAAGATTCTAACCCCGCTAATTTTCCTGCTATCCACAGAACTTCTCGTGTAAAAAGACCTAGCTTTCTCAAGTAAAAGATAATCGGAGAAAGTAAGTTCCTCTTTGGAAACAAAGAACAAACAAAATCAAATTACCAAGTAACTACTATCAACAATCTTCACAGATCACAAATTAGAAACCCAAACTTGTGTTTTTTTAATTGCAGTTATGTGTCAGTGCAAATTCCAGGAGCAATATGGTTTAAGCTGGACAGTGCTGTGAAGCAGATAGTGGAAGCAATAAATGAAATTTGCTTTTGAGATTTTCTTGTTCTCATAACGTCATTGTCCAGTTCACTGAGTCTACAGGAAAGCTAAAGCAGCTGCTTTAACTTCTGATTCTTTAGCCTTCGCTGAAGTCAGAATAATGATACTTTTAAAGATATGTTTCAATATGTATTCTTATCACGCCTTTTGGAAAAATCTTAAGATTTGTGAAATGCTGCTGAACGCTCATTTTTCTCCATAGGCTCATCTGTCCATAGTCAGACCAGGCCATTTAAAATTTCAATCACTTGTAATAGAATGGGAGTTCCTGCACCGCAGTGATAGAAACATCTGGATTTTATTCCAGAAGCATTCTATAGTTCCAGCTGCTAAACCATTTTTTCCTGCTGGAAACTAGTCTGTGAGGATTTAATTGTGTTCACCCGCAAAATTCCATTCGTATGACCTTTTCATTGAAATGCACATGCAGCATCCTTCAAACAGAGGGAAACTGGCACTAAAATGAATCACAGAAAGGAGGGAGTACATCACTGTCACATTAGCAGGCACTTTGAGACCTGTTGAGAGCCATTCTCTTTCAAAGCAAAAATACAAAACGCAGTCAAAATCAAAGGCAAACATGGAGAGTTACACCCTTAGAAAAAAAATGAGTATATGAATACATGTCCTGAAGTAGTCCCCTACTCTTTTCCAGGAAGAACTCACAAAGAATGTTGAACTTCCATCGATTTAATAGATAAGGTAAACGCAATACATTAGCCCCACACATAGATTAAATCCATGCTAAAGAAACGTAAAGCACACGCTTTGCATTTCACACTGGCAGAACCACCTTTTTATATATATTCCATCTCCAGGGTCACTCAGGGTGCACAGACAGAGATGCGTTCCCTGTGTGGTGTTTTTAACGTGTGACGAATCCTTAGTCACGTTATAGGATGAAGAAAAAAATAAAAGAAGAGGGCATTCCCTAGCGAACCAGCCCTAGCTCAGGCCGGCGCCCAGGGCAGCCCCGGCGCGCGGGCGGTGCCGGCCTCTGCAGGGCCCTGCGGCCGCCCCGCGCTGCCCCTGCCCCTGGGCACACCCCAGGTGGGCGCTGCCGTGGCTCCAAGGAAGCCGCAGGCTGCTGTCGCGACCGAAGCCGCTGTCGCGACCGGGGCTGCCAGGTTCCCCCTCGATCCGCCATGTCGCCCCCTGCCGGCGCCAGCCCCGCCCCCTGCGGCTGCCCTTCCGGCAGCGCTGCGTCACTTCCCGTCGGGCCGCGGCGAGGAGAAGATGGCGGCGTTGGGCGAGCCGGTGCGCCTGGAGCGAGGTGAGCGCGGCGGCGGCTGCTGAGGGACGGGCGCTGCTGGCCGCTGGCCGCTTGTCGCTGCGGGCGAGGTGGGGCCGCTGCCGTAGCCCGGTGCTGGGGCGCGCTGCTAGGGGCCTGGCCCGAGGCCTGGGGGCGGCCTTCCCCGGCCCCCTTGCCCCGGCCCGAGGCCTGGGCCAGTGCCGCCGTGCCGCGCTGTGCAGTGTCGTGCCGTGCCGGGAGGGAGAGCGGGCAGCCATGGCGGCACTACTCCGGCCCGCCGCGGGGCACCGAGCGGCTCCTCCGCCCCCCGGGCGGCCGGGGAGCGGCCGTGCGGTGGCTGCTCTGGAGATGTTTCCCTTCGCCGCTGGTTCTTGCGGTGTGCGGGTGGCACTCGCTCCCTCGGCTCTTTGCGCAGCCCCCGAGGGGTTTCCTCGCGTTTCGGGGTGTGGCCGGGTTTCTGGGGACGCGCTCGCCCCAGGCCGCCTGTAGATGGGTCTGCTGTGCCGTCTGCCAGCTCCGCTCGCCTGAGAGCTCCTTGTTTCTCTTTCACTCCTGGGGAAACTTACTCTGAAAGCTAAGAATTAGCTGTGTTCAAGTCCTGTCTGTTAGGCTGTGTCTTAGCAGTGATAACTTCCTTGTTTTTATAGCAGGCAACTGACACACACGGGTCCCTATACACTTTTTCGTGGATCTTCTCAACTCCGTTATTCTCTTGCATTTATGTTTTTATCCCGATTTGCCACTTGATAGTAATTTGTATTGTTAATAGCGGTGCAGTCTGTGACCGGAATTAGTAGGGAAACTGGTAAAATACAGAACCTAACTATAGTATGTTTGTGTCTTTTTATCCAGGGCTTTTAAGAAACAACGATAGACTTCCTTCAGGGTGGTTCTTCAGAACTGTGCAATGTCTGCAGTAGCTCAGTGAACACATGCTTGTATAGCATTACAAATGGTTGGTTTATTAGTGCATATTTAGGAATATAGGGATTGGGAAATGGAATCTAAATGGGAATACAGAGAATGAGAAATCCTGTTTTTGAAAGGGAAAGCAATTAAGTGGAGTGTAGGCGATGGGATGAATGGAGTGTTTTTCCCCTGGGTCTCGTTGGGACCACTCCCTCTACTCGCAGTGCTAGATGCTTTTTTGTAGATACACCCACTTGATTGTGCTTGGTACTATCATGTTACCTACCACAGAACTCCGTTTTTCTATTTGCTTAATCTTCCTTCCCATTCCACAAGTGAACCACTTGTAATGTGTGAGAGAAGGCCTGTAAATAGTGAGTTACGTAAGGACTTTGCTTCCCACTCCACAGCTCATTTACCCTCTCTGTTCTGAAGCTTGTTAATTAGGGCAGCTGCTTTGGCAGTGGATTAGTTGCTCTTGTTAGGTCTGCGGAGTTAAACCTTGGGCAGCATCCTTCTCTACTTCATTACCCTGCCACTATGCACTGTCCGTGAAAACAAACAAATCTGCAGTTACTTACGGATCAGTGGAACAAAGGAGCTATTTAGTCTTCCTGGCATACTGGTCTTTTTAATAAGAGAAGAGAAAGGGAACACAGTATAACAGACTTGCAAGAGGTTTATTTACAGAAATGAATAATCTGTTAATTGTATGGGGTTGACTGCAGATAACTCGATGATGAATCAGCAGCAGCTTGAAAGTGAACATCACTAATGTTGCTGGCATATAGCATAAGAAAAGAGAGAATAGTGTAGAAATCGAGCTGATTTTAAATGTTTACCATATGCTTACCATCAGGGCAACTGAAAATTCTCCCTGTCTGTTCTCTCCTCCGAGCGGCATTGCAAACACCACCACCCAAATTCACTGGAGTGCAGGGCTGAAACAACATTTTATATTTTGAAGTTATTCTTATGGTTTGGCAGTGATGTGTGATACCTCTACATACACCTTAGGAATCCAGACTATTTGAACAGAAGCGGCGGAGGTGGTTAATAATGAGCATCTATGAAGATGCTGCATTTTTCCTCTTTCTGTGTTTAGTTCACACATACGTTTGGAGTGGTGGTATCTTCCTGGCTTTTTCTCCACATTCTTTTAGTTTAAATGTATCTTTTTTTTTTTTTCTTTTTTTTGTCAGAACCTCGATCTAGCATCCTGTGATCACAAAAAATTATTTGTGAAGAACGGATGACTGATATAAAAAGGATGAAAACGTTAAAAGAAAATTGGTTTTTTAGTTGTGTGGATTCAATTTTACAATGAGTTTTATGTGTGGGGTTTTTTTATCATCTACCTCTAGAGTAATTTCTACATCAATCCTTGTTGAAATCCATTACTGGAACAATCAACTTTCAGCTGATCAATACATACAGCTGAGCAGTGCTTCGGGAGGAAGCAAACTACATCAACAGGGCAGTCAACAATCTTTTCTTGAAAACGAAAGGTGTGTTTTGCCACTTGTTCCCAGCCAAACTAGTTCCTTTCCAGAGCAGTATTGCTGGGAGAGATTGAATCTTCAGCTTTTGACTGGTCGTGCCTAATGCAGTTCAGTAGGAAAAAGTTACGCTCATTTCACTTTCGGACTGGTATAATGGGGTCCTGTCAACAGGGCAAAACAAAACAACTGTTGGGGAAAAAGAGTGTCCTGGTAGTGGGATCCCTTGCCTGTGTCTGCCCGAGCAAGTGGTGCAGTGTGGTAAAAGGAGATCTGTGGAATGCTGAGGACCCAATTTTCATGCTGTGCTTGTCTACTTTGGGTTTTTACTTTACAGCAGCAGTTTGGTCCTTTGATCTGAAAGCCCTTTTTTATTAAAGTGCATTTTCTGCTTTAGTTTCATCTAAAAGGAATCCAGTTCAGTGTATCCCAGTCACTTTTTGACAAGTGGATTGTGTGCTTCTAGTCTGTGCTTTATGAAAGACACAGCTGGTTCCCAAACCAGCCAATTTCTCCTTAGGGTATAAAATGTGATGTAGTTCTGTCTGTTAGGAGATGCAGGTAGGAAATATATCGAGTTTATTGATGAAATACAGAAGTTGGAAAAAGACGAGGAATTAGCGAATGGAGTTCTGGAGCGTTTATTTCTGCCGCTACTCTTTGGATCAGTAGGTTGCTGTTGCCCTTAAAAATTTCTGGCAGTGTCCTGATCAAACTGTTAGATAACAAGTTCACGCACTTCATGGTTCGTGGGCTGCAGGCACAAGAACAGCTGCATGGAACTGTACTTTTTATGTGCATGAAGTAGTTATTTGTCTGCAAACATCTGCAAGTATTTAAATGATAGCTGTATTGTAATTTATATACTTACTAGACTTTCTCATGAATTTATGGAGTGTTGCAGGATTGGAAGTGCTTCTGTCGACATTTGTTGATCATTGTACTTCAAACTGTTAAGTGTGAGACCATGAAATTAAGATAATTTGTACTGCTGTTGCTGAACACAAGGATTACTAAGAAAGCTGGTGATTTTGCATCATAAAAAACAATTGCATCTAGAATCTCTTTAATTTCACTGATGAGTTTATATGTTAAATGAAATACAAAATGTGTGCTAGGAAATTAAAAGCTTTAGAAGCATTTTTTCGTAACTCATGGAGATGGAAAGAACATTGAAAGTGGGCAGAACATCACTGTGGGTTATCTCTGGCCAGTGCACTTGACATTAATTTCAGAACAGGCACCCCCTTGTCTTCTCCTTCAGTTACATAAATTCTCTCTTTTTTGACTTCGTCTTTAGGAGGAGTTTGTGGCTATTGCACTTTTTCTGTGCTGACGTGATGCTATTGAGTAGACGTGCATTCACATGAAGAATGATTGCCTGAAAATTAATTACAGAAAAAAGTAATGCATTTGGGATATAGCAGTGTCCTAGCCTTCGTCCTTTTCTAAAATAATCTGTGCCTTATTTATACAGTATATTAATCACTGCTTCTTTGCCTTTGTGATAATGAAGGTAATCCTTTCTGTGTGCTTTTCTGAGAGACTGTTCTGCTTCTGTTCAAGGAATTGCGTGATTCAGAATGATCACTAATGTAACACTTTGGAAATACAAGTGAGAGCTATGAATATATGCTACTCGTGTAGAGCTGCCAGGACCACGCCACATAGTGTTCGATGCCTGTCTTGAGTCGTACCGGTCTGGAACCAAATCCTTCACAGGGAGTTCAGTTTCACAAAGCAGCATCCACTTTCATGAGAACGTGGACAATTTGAGTTCTTAGGAACAAATTTCTAGGAACTGGAACAAAGAGGTTTGGGGCCAGGTAGTTCTCAGTGCTGTTGTAGGAGAAGCAACAAGTCTACTTGTTGAACGAATTTTTTGAACATAAAAGGTTTGTTAGCATATTTAATGATATTCTAGCTGTGTAAAAAGAATTTTGTCCATGCAGTAGATAGATTTTGAAGTACGCATATGAAATGTTAGTAGTATATACATCAACAAAATGGTTCAATATGATTTAATCTTCAAGGAAAAATCAGATTGTCTTTGTAATATGCATATGGAAGTGATACCTTCGGATATTTTACAGGGTTGCGTTGCTGTGGTTGACTTAATAGTCTGAAAGTACGGTGGTTTAATGTAACATTTTGTAGATAAGTAGTTCTATGGGAGAGAGGAAAGTAGTACATAGTTTTAAGGTGTATACCCAGTATGTACACAGACTGCTCCGTTAATTTAAAAAAATAAATTAAAAAATCCAACAAAAAAAACCAAACTAAAAAACACTTCGGGTTTCCTCAGGCATTACTCATTACTAGTGTTTTATTTTCCTGTAGACATCTGCAGAGCAATTGAGTTGCTGGAAAAATTACAGAGAAGTGGAGAAGTGCCACCACAAAAGCTACAGGCTTTGCAAAGGGTCCTTCAAAGTGAATTCTGTAATGCTGTAAGGGAGGTAAGTTAACCTGACATAAGCAGTTACCTTGAGTTAAAAAACAATGTTTTACCTTTTCATTTTTGTGCTCAGTGCATTAATCTGATTTTGTTCTTCTTAAAAGCTGATTTACAAAGTTTAATAGAACAAAACTTATTTTTTAAAATTCAAAAGCAAATAATTTAAGCTAGAATAGGTGTGTTAAATAATGGCTCAGGAGCAAATAACTTCTTAGATGTTATTTTGAGAGCCTGTCTTTACCAGCAGCTAGCAGGCTGTCATCTTGGAGTGTAAGAATGGACAAAGTACCAATTGCCTCGGTATCAGCATCACCTTGAGGTGGGGCCTTGCACCACCTCATGTTCCTTCCAGCTACTCTTTCAGAGATTTTTAGGTGATTGAATATGCTTTGCTCTTTCTGTTAGTGCTACCACTGATGATAACACCTGGAATAATTTAAAAGATCAGTTTGTAGATACAGATGTCATCTTAATATTTCCATCCTGTTGAGGATGGTGTGTTTGTTGTGTAGCAAGTCCAAATGGTTGACAGGTAGATGTAAGGATATGTGTTAGCCCTCAGTGTAAACATGTCCTTAGCATTAGTATTCTTATTGCCTCTATGTTTTCAATAACTTCTTTTTTCTGAAGGTGTTCAATTAGTTGCCTCAGTTGAAGGAAAATTTGGGGGTTTGTGGGGAGGGATGCATTGTCAGGAGAGCTTTGAAGAGTTGTCCGTAGGTGATTTTGCATGCATCCTTATTGAAGAGTTCGATCTTGAATCAAACAACAGAAGATAGTCACCTGTGTCTCCAGTCACGTGTGTGAGATTAGCTATAAGCATTTGTAAATTCATGGTGAGGTCTGAATGCCGTGGGAGGAGGGAAGATTTAGGTTGAGACCTGGATATGTGTGGATTAACTGAGCGATAAAGATGCCAAGAGTGGTATTGCCTGATAGTAAGGTAGGTTGTCACTTGACGCATTGTAGTGAATCAGGGAGTAACTTCTTATTAGAGGTGTGTACTTTTTAATTTACACATTTTTGAGTTGTACCTGATATTTTGTTGTATAATCTACGGAGAAAAATGTCTGTTCTCCCCATGCTTAAAACTGTTTTGTCTCTAAAGGTGTACGAACACGTATACGAAACTGTGGATATCAGCAGTAGCCCAGAAGTTAGAGCTAATGCAACAGCAAAGGTAAACCTCAAACCGGTGTAAAATACAGTAGTTTGTTAATTTAAAAGCAGAAGATTATTTAAAATTCAGAAGGCTATTATCTAGATGTCTGATAAAATGGATGAACTTAATGGGTTATTAAAAGGTATAAAAAAGACTTGTTATTTTTAAGTTTCTTCCATTTTAATTTTATTCTTGGAGTCCTAAATTTTTCATGCTAGTGTTGGTATCTAAGGAATTCATCTCGTTTGTCTTAACAATTAAGTACTTTGAGATAAAAATTCTTTTTCAGTCTGGTCGCCGTCTCTAGTTAAGGGGTCTGCATTTAATTTCTTATAAATAGGAGTGTCTTATTCCTTACAGGCCACCGTAGCTGCATTTGCTGCCAGCGAAGGTCATTCCCATCCCAGAGTGGTTGAACTACCCAAAACCGAAGAAGGTCTTGGATTCAACATTATGGGAGGCAAAGAACAAAATTCTCCAATCTATATCTCTCGAATTATCCCTGGCGGTATAGCTGATAGACATGGAGGCCTGAAACGTGGAGACCAGCTGCTTTCTGTAAACGGAGTGGTAGGAACTGGTTTTCACTTTCTGTAGCAGTAACGACTTGTTTCCACGTGGGGGCACACAGGGAATATGCAGGGCACAAGCTCGATGTCATTTTTAATCTTGGCAAAGTAGTTTCTTTCTGACCTTGCAAGAACAACTTGAGTAGGTTTCTGTAGAGAGCTCTAGGATTATGCTTTGGTGATCTGTCTCAACTGGGAACTGTA
Source organism: Falco peregrinus (assembly GCF_023634155.1). Classification (NCBI taxonomy): domain Eukaryota; kingdom Metazoa; phylum Chordata; class Aves; order Falconiformes; family Falconidae; genus Falco; species Falco peregrinus. Next base: position 14,949,231 of record NC_073729.1, read on the forward strand.
CTACTTATGTCAGTATTTCAGATTCTGAAGGGTTCTATAAATTGACTCAAAGAATTGTTGTATGAAATAGTAACTGCCATTATGGCTTCCTCTTTCATACAAGTTTCATGATACAGATTTAAAATAATAGTTTTCTGCACCTTCTAAGGTAAGTAGTTATGCTATGTTGAGTTAGACTGACCAGATTCTCATTATCCCAACAAAAATGCTACTGTATTATGAAAGCTGTAATAAGGTGGAACTACAAGGTGGTGCTATCTTCAGTTCTGTGGTGTTTTTTTTCTTTCCACTTAAGTGCATGGAGCTTCAAAAATAGAGGCTTTTTAGAATATTTTAAGGAGCATATGTCTAAAATGCCGTTGTGGATATTTATTTTTAATAAGTATCCTCTTGTGAAGAGTTACAATACAAAATAAAACACAGGGTGACTGGAAAGAGGAGGCTGTGGACAGGCTTTGACTTATGGTAGCTGCCAGTGAAATGCATGTAAATATCTCTCAACCCCCTGCTTTTATTTTAGAGAAGCTGTATGCTAGCTTAATGTTCTGCATTACATCTGCAAACCAAATTTTATTTTGAGACTGAGCATCAAACCAAATCCTATGCTTTTTAACCCCAGTGGTTTTTTTTGACAAGAATAGAGACTTACTGGGTGTCTGTACTCTGGGAAGTCGCTGCTAGCCCAGATCTCTGACATGCTTGGCTCCTGATTATTACCTGGGAGTCCAAATGTACTTTTTAGGAGACGTAAGAGAAATTATGACCATAGTGGTGCAACTGTCCTTGGCTTGGCCTTCCTGTTACTTTGAAGCAGTGAGGGATGGGTATAGAACTCTCTTTAGATGAGACCTTCCTCACCCACAGACCCCCTTAAAGAAAACAAAACCACCACTCTATCCAAAACTGAGCCTGATCGTCAGACAGTTGGTGCAGCTAATGACTGCATGTCTGCATACACGTATATAAATACAGATGTAACCATTGTAAGAGTGCAGCAAGTGAGTGCATAAAATACTGTTGAGAATGCCAGCGTGGTCTCAGAGGAATTGTCTGCTGATGTTTACAGATGGAATCCTGTCGTCTTAATACACGACAGGCATATTCTTTTAATTGTAATTTCTAATTTAATAATGAAGAAATGAAAAATAAATTGCCACTGCCAAGACTGCAGTGAATGTGCCTTAAAACAAGTTTGGTTTTTTTCCAGCTGGGAGACTGGTGTACTCCAGAATTTTAGGTGTTTTGATATGGTAAGCGTAGAACTTCACAAACCTTTTATTAGCCTTTTTAAACAGAACAACCTACACATCCACTTGATTAACAAAAATGAAAACACTCAGATCTATGTGTTGTCTAAGTCTGATAGAAGAGAAATAACTTGGGGTTTTTTTAATTGTTGTCTTTCTTTCTGTAAGTAACTTTATAGTAACGGGGAAACCCTCCAATCAACAGGTACATCACCTGCCTTCTAGCTTCTAATAGCACCAGTGGGAGGTAGGCTTGGGGTAGTCCTATCATTGTGTTTAATAAGTTCGGGAGAAATAAGTTTTTCTGATAAAATGTGTGCTGTCCAGGAATATATATGTGGGTGCAGTTGTTCAGAACTGTTACTTAAAATTGGTAACTAGATTAATATAACCCTAATAAATTCTGGGAGTTGTTTTAGCGAAAATGTTTTCATTCTGTTCTTAAAGAGTTGGGTTAGGTTATTCTTAATCTTGAATACCTTGCATTTACTGAGAGACGTGTGGAGCCCTGAGACAGGCAACACACTGCACGTTGGCTGCTATACTGCAGGCACCCAGTATGCACTGTATTGCCTTGTAACACAGGATAGCATCAAGAAGGCAGCTATCTCACAGTTGTCATGTGGCAACTTAATACACAAATTGAGGGTGACTACTGAATTTAAAACGTATGCCGAAAGAAGAAAAATAATCTTGAATTTTAAATAAGTGACCTGCTGAAGTTGTTTATTTTTAAGTGTGATTCCATAACTGCTTAATGTTATCCTGATTTCACTTACTGTATGTAAACAATTTAATTTTTCAGCGTAAACCTAACTAAAATTTTTGTGCTACCCTTTTGTTGTTTTTTTTTTTTTTTTAAATACTGATTAGTAAAATTTATCATCACGTCTTACTGATTTGCTGAAGAATAAATCCTGAACTTGGGTGATGTTGTCCTTGTGCAGTCTTCAAACTAGAATGCTTCAATATTTGATTTTACAGAAGTTGTACAAAAAATGAAAAAATCTGTTTTCTAATACTGTACTTAATGGTTTATACTTTGCAGAGTGTCGAAGGTGAACACCATGAAAAAGCAGTAGAACTGCTGAAGGCAGCTCAAGGAAAGGTTAAATTAGTTGTGCGATACACACCAAAGGTCCTGGAAGAAATGGAGTCGAGATTTGAAAAAATGAGATCGGCCAAACGCAGGCAGCAAAATTAACATTGTATGCGATAACTTAGAAAATATATTCCATTTACATTTTATAGTTTGCTTTGTGACTCAGTTGATCCAATGCCTGGGCTACAAAAGACCCTGTCCTTTTCATAGAATCACAGAATGATTGAGATTGGAGGGACTCCTGGAGATTGTCTGGTGTAACCCCCCTGCTCAGAGGAGAGTTAGCTAGAGCAGGTTGCTCAGGACTCTGACAGGCTTGGTTTTTAAGTGCTCCAAGTATGGAGACTCCAGAAGATCTCTGGGCAACCTGTCCTAGTGTTTTGATCTCCCTCACGCTACAAAGGTCCATTCTTCCATTTAAATGGAGTTTCTTGTATTGCCATTGGTGTCCGTTGCCTCTTGTCCAGTCACTGGATGCTGCTGAGAAGAGTCTGGCTTTTTTACTCCTCCTTATCAGGCGTTTATACCCATTGGTAAGATCACCCCTGAGCCTTCTCATCTCCAGGCTAGACAATCCCAGTTCTCAGCTTCTTGTCTGTCAGACGCTCCAATCACTTCATCACCTTGGTGGCCCTTCGCTGGACTCACTCTGGTATGCCCGTGTCTGTATTGAACTGGGGAGTGCAAAACTGGACCCAGCGCTTCAGTTGCGTCTGAGCAGAGGGAAAGAGTCGCCCCCCCCTCAATTTGCTGGCAGCGCTCTTCCTCACGCAGATCAGAAGAGTGCTGGGCTGCTTTGCTGCCAGGGCGCGCGGTGACTCGCAGTGAGCTTGGGATGGTTCTCTGCAAGGCTGCTTTGCGGCTGGTCAGCCTCTCCGCCTGTGCTGGTGCGTGGTGTTACTCCTCCCCAGGTGCAGGATTTTACACTTTCCTTCACTGAACTTTGAGATTCTCGTTTGCCCATTTCTCCAGCCTGCCAGGGTCCCTTTGAATGGCTCACTTGAGGGGCTCTGTCCCATCACGCTTCATGTTAACGAGTATGTTGCACTGTATGGACCCCAGTACAGACCCCTGGGGTGCAGCAGTAGTGACTGGTGTACAGCAGGATTTTGTACTACTGATCCCAATGACCCTTGGCAGTTCTGCTGGTTTTAGAATGTTTTCAGTCTCCGTGTGTTTCACAGTTTTAAGAGGAATGTGTACTTTTAAAATGGCCTACAATACCCTGAAAAAGTATGCGTGGATATTTCTGTTGATTTTTTTAAGAAGTCTCTTTCGTGTCAGACCTCTAAGCGTGAAAGTGAATTTGCAGTCTTTTCAAAGGCATTTAAGAACGCATACTTGTACAATTGGCATCCCTTTTTTCCTGCCTTTTTTTTTTTTTTTCATTACTTAACATAGAATGCAGGTTTTTTTGCTAAATGATTTTGGAAAAAAGATTCTTATGTAGCAGTATCTTGGCACTTTTCTGAAGAATATGTTGTATATCAACTACAAAACCTAATTGTGATCTACTGTGTAGCTGATAATGATACCAGATTTTATAATGTTCTGGCGAGTACATTATTTTTTACACTTCTCCTAAATTGTGATTTGTTACTTTGGAAATTGTATTACCTCGCCTGTAAATAATTTACAGTTGGTGTTCTCATAGAATGATTTTGTAATAGCCAACATACACAAATTTTCAACAATCATTCCTGTAACTTACATTATTTTGTACTAATCTTGAAGCAGCTAAGGGGAAAAAAATCTAATAGCGTATACAGTTCTAGATTGCCTGTCTAGATGTATTTTTATATTCAGAAACAGAAGATATATTAGTGCAGTGCAAAAGAATTCCAGATGTTTCCCTGACTTTCTGCTGTTTAAAAGAAATATTCATCTTAATTGTCATACCTCTTTTGTGTTTTTAGTATGTCCTATTGTAGTCTTATTTACAGACTGACTGTATTGGTCTTGGACTAGTTAATACCTAAATTATTATTACCTTTATGAGTACAATGTTCTGAGGCTTATATGCCAGGTTACCACCGATTTATTACTGATTGCTTCTGACTTGGAGAATTCTTCGTTGTACTACATCACCATTGCTATAAAAGTTTATGTGGGATGGTGCTGTGGTGGGAATAAGAAAATCTCCAGCTATAAGCAATTGATGTCTTATCTCGAGCGGTGTTGATGGTGACATGGTTTTTGTGTGCTGTTTTGAAGAAAATTTCTGGACAGAGATCCACCTCTTGGAATCTACCAGGTTTGAGATTGTAGTTATGTAGTTCAGGTTTGGGGTTTTTTTGGGGGGGTTGTGGGTTTTTTTGTTTGGTTTTTTTTTTTTTTTAAGTTCACCTTTTGGTATATATCTAGAATTAACTTGGTTGTGTACTGGCTGTCTGTTCCCTTGTATGGCAGCTGTGGGTGCATCTTAATTGACTTAGTAATTGGATTTGTAGAAGCTTAAAAGTTAAAACTTAAAAGTGCAGTTCTTACTATGTGGCTAATCCCTGGTCTTTCTACATGGAGCAGTCTGGTCCATTGTGAAATAATTGAGGATGTGAAAGGAAGGAAAAGGTTAGCGATCTAAAAATGACAGCATGTAGTTTGTGCTTTGTCAGTTGATCTACTGGAGAAGAAAAAAATGTGATTGCTTTCTGCATGTTTGTAAGCATGGTAAGCCTGCAAAGAGAAATTTGGATTTTAAAGATACTGATCGGTTGAAAATACAGTATAAATATTTATCGGTTAGATGACATGAGCACTGAATTGCGTGGTTGATTATGTGTCATAGGCCTTTCAGAAGGCCCCATGTTACTAATACAACCATGTTGTTGAATTGTATATTTTTATGGAACAACTAATGTTTATAAAGTATTGAGACCAAAATCACTAGTTAGACCAATTGTGGATGTGTTTTAATTTAATTGTAAAATAGTAAAGATTTGTTTTAGAGCTATATATAAATATATATATATATAAAAGAAAGGTATGGATACAAGATAGAAACGTGCATTTTAAAACCTATATCCCTTCTGTTACTGAACAAAGGTGTGTTTTGTTACTCTACAGAAATACTTAACTCTAGTGCAGCTAGAGCTGCTAAATGCAGTAGCATTTTCATTCTGAATTGTAGCATTTGGATACAGTTTGTCAACTACTGCAAATTGTGGGGAGGTGTATCTGGGCATAGAAATTGTACATGTAGAATTTAAGAGTTTTTAAATTGCAACAACAAAAAAATTCCAATCAACAGACAACTCGTTAACAGTCATCTTTAATACTATAAAACCCCTGTAATATTAAGGAAAGGATGGATTAAAATATCCCAAGAAACATGATCTCTGTTACTACTGAGCAGTGCTTGTACTGTGCTAATATAGAGTCCCTGCACACTTGGTGAACAGATTAAGAAGAGGTATCATTTCTGCAGATGACATCTACATCTATTGCTGCTGTGAGGGATCTTTGGGTTTTATCAACAGAAAAATAAAAGTTAAATTTCTCGTGCATTGCATTTGTGCATTGTTCTTTTGATTTTCCATTTTGAGTGGTGTTTTGACTGCTCTAATTGGGTGCTTGTAATTTCTGGGCATAACATAAACTCCCTGAGTGTGTGTGGCCATCCAAAGAGAAAAGCTTTAACTCTTTTATTAGTTTGTTCTCCTGATTGCTTAGGGGTCTTCCCTTTTCTACCCTAGTATTTTCAGATTTGTTGGAGAAGAAAATCAGAATGCTATAAAGCATCTATAATACCTTGGACCTCCTGCATTTTTGAGAACTCTGTAGTCTCAGCTGCATAAATTCAAATTATGTATATTATTGTGACTCAGATACTATCTTCTAATTGTTTTAACCAAGTATCTCAAGTAAGGGAGATGTTGGAATTTCTGTTATTCCTTGTTTAAAGACCTTGTAAGATTGTCAGCTTCTTGGAAAAATGTGCCTGGAGTTATGAACTGAGATAAAGGTAGAAAATGCTTCAGTTCTGAACGCAGAGACTGTAACGTAGGTAGGCTGGACTGCGGACTGAAAATACACGCACAAATATTTATGTGAATACTTGTTGTAGAGGATTGATAACACATGAGCTGGAAATAGAAGCACATTTTCAATTCTATTTTAAAGTAATTTCCATGTTCTGGCTTACAGGGTGGCAATCTCTTGTTCTGCTAAATATGGTTCAGATATATAAACTGTGAATTTCAACATAAGGCTTGTAACATTACACCAAAGATGGACTGCAGTTAGATCAACTACTGCTTTTTAAGTCGCATTATCTCATTGTTTCATTGCAATTACAGGCCTAATTGATTTAAAAACAACGAAAAATCTTGGTGGAACATACTTTATTTCTGACTTCTGATTTCAGTGTGATCTAGCAGTCAATATCCAAGCAAGCTGGAAGTGCCACCCTCTTCTCCTCAATTATGAATACTTGCTTCTGCTGGCATTTGCTGGTTTTTGACCACGTATGGAGCTGTTTCAGTTCGGTAAGCGAGCAGGAACCCAGTCATTGTGTCGTTGGGTTTTTTGAGTCTGTTTCCACTGACGTAGGTGAACTCAAAAAGCAAAGTGCATGGTCAAAAGACTTGCTTTGGTGCAAGGAAGGGGTGAGCCCGTGGCAGGTAGACAAAGTGGCTGGAATTCCAGGGAGGCCCGAGGTATGGAGCAGTCCAGGTTTCTTTGATTCTTTGTCTTGTAAAATCCTGATTAGAAGCTGGATTTGGAGAAAGCCTGGGTTGCAATGCTTGCTTTTAGAGGGAGGTTTTCCTTTGCCAGGAGGGCCTGAGGCTGAGACAGCACACCTGACAAAGGCATCTGAAATTCGGAAGTGTGCCTCAGGATAAAATTGGTAGCTAGTTCTTATGGCAAAAAAGCAAACCAAGAAAGCTGCAAGAAAAGTTCCAGGGAAGCCTTTTAAAATTAAGTTAGCATTGAATTTGGAGTTTTGATGTACTACTATTCCTTGTTGTTTTAGAGATCCATCTTGGTTCTAGAGTGGCAAAGTCATGAAAAGTAAAACAAACTTCACATCCCTCACCTTTGGTTTATTGGGGTTGGTTTGTGTGTTAAGTAAATTTGGTATTTTGTTGTTAACAAAGGCTTAGAAGGTTTAAAGTCTTTCACTCAGATTCATGCTATGGTTACTTCCCTGCTCCTCGAAGAAAAACAAAGGAGCCTTGTCGCGGGTTGCAGGACAAGTGGGAAATTGGATCTATTAATTCCAAACTAAACAATCTTCAGGTACCTGTATGAACTTTGTAGCTGTTTAGTTGTATAGTTTGATGTATTGATTAATCTTGTCTCTATCTACAGAAAGGTTTCTGTTAATATAAAAACTGGAGTAAGGTGGATATATTGCAGTATTGCTGGGTATTCAGTCTTAAAAAAACTTTACACTGAAATGATGTGTCCTGGTGAGAAATGGTGATACTTAAGCAGTTTTTTTCTCCCTTTGATTTCCCCCGTCTTTTCACATTTTAAAAAAAATAATTTATTTTCCTGGCTGGTTGCTCTGATTGTGATAGCCATGTTTGCTTTCTATGCTATCTAAAGAGTTACACAGGTTTTTGTCTGAAGTTACTGGCTTTTTTTCCTGTTACATCGTCAGTTTTAGGCACTCAAGACATACTTTCCTTCATGTTTCTTTCTGATTTCTCCTTGGCTGTCTAGAAAAGAGATCTGTAGAGAGGGGGAAAAAACAAACCCAAACCCCAGAATGCCCCACCACCACCAAAAAGTCATCTTCCCAAACAGTGCAAGACTTTGAGTTGTGTACTACCAAAGGTCAGTAGAACCACCTATACCTGGTTCTTACTTAATTGCAGCTCCGATTCTCTGCCTGAGCAGTACAGTAGCATTGTGTGAGTAAAAACTATAATAGATAAATAATATATAAAAAATAAAAACCTGTGTTGCCAACTGGGTGGCTGACAGCAGGGAAGTCAGTCGTTGGGCCTTCTACCTACCTCAAGTGTCTGTAGTTAAAAGGCAGAAGTTAGTGATTTATTGTGTTACTGGCATTGATTGCAGTAGCGACTGGAAGTCCTGGGTTTGAATGGGGATCCTGTCGTGTTTCGCAGCATATGGACACAGAACAAACAGTTTGGCTCCGGAGAGCCTCAGTCTCTTGCTAAGAAATTGTTTTGTGGCTGGTATTGTAAGGTGTTTCAGAGAAGTGGAAGGAAAAAAAGCAAACAAACAAAAAACCAAACCAGTAGAAAAAAGACTTTTTGCAGTTTTCTCTGTGACTTTATTCAGGGCAAATGTGTTTGGCTTTTTTTTTTTTTTTTTTCCTCCAAGAAGTACAAAACAGCCTGCTCCTCAGTATGAGCAGACAGCTTGAGATGCAAATACCTACTCCGGTATATGTATTAAAGCTTGCTGCTTTTTTTGGGAGGCTCCTGACTGTAATCTTACTGAAGCTGAGAGCTGGCAGTAGTCATGGGTCATCTCCATGATAAATGTGGAGTCCCGAAGAATTTGTATTTGTGTTGCTGTTTCATGGAAGTATTAAATGTGTGTAATGTGTAAATGTCTGAGCTGCTGCTGGTGTTAGACGTGGGTCACGCTGCAATTTAATCATGTACAGCAACAGGTTTAGGTAAATGTGAGGACATACTCAAATGATATAGCAAGAGTAACTCTTAATTAGATAAGCAGAATGCTACTAGGCAAGTTAAAAAAAAAAATATGATGATAAAGGATTACTTAGTGTTGGTTGTGCCTTTGAAGATTGTAATCTATTAAATGTGGCCAAATAGGTTTGTTGCTTTGTCCTAGGTATCCCCCAAATTTTTCACATTAATTTCCATGTTCTGTCTGGCATGCTAGGCATTAATGCCACATTTGGAATGACGGCCGGTGGATATATGTCCCAAACAGTGATTCATCAGGGGCTGGTACATTTGCTGCCCGCCACCAAAAGTGTCTTTGGAGAGCACCAGTGTGAGTGTGTGGCAGCTCTGGGTCGGCACAAGCCTGTCCACAGCGGAAATATGTACTGTGACCTTTAGCCTTGGCCGTGATTTCAAAACTTGAAATTTTTTTTTCAGCTTTTAGGTAGTCTTCTCGGTACCTGATGACGGAGAAGATATCTTAAAAATATTTCCACAAATGAGTTGCCTGCCTCCAAACAAGCTGATACCCAAGGTGGAGAAACACTCGTGGCTTTTTTATTTATTTGTCTGGATTTTGTTCTGCAATGTATGCTCCTCTGCAAATACTGAAGACAAGTTTGGGTTAGGCCTGGCCAGGCAAGGGGTGCCAGCTGGCAGAAGACCGCTAAGAATGCATGTTCCGCGAGTTAGCAGTGGGACCATTCTCTGGGTGAACAGCAGTGCTCTGGCACTTGCGGTTTGTTTTGCAGGTGCAGCCATTTTTGCATTAACCTCACCCTACAGAACAAAACTTGAACTAAAATGACTAGTGTACGCTTATGCCCTGAATTTTGAAGATAGCTTATTATCTGACAGCTCAGCTTGATGACCAGTCTTAATTAATTAGCAGTTCCCTTCCTTCCTCCAAGATACAAACCAGTTAAAATAAGGCTGGGATTCCTCAGCTGCTCCGGTAACGTGGGCTCTGCTGAAGCCGGTTCAGTCAGTTGCCTTGGAACTGTATGAGCTCTTCAAAAGAGCAATCTAAAGTCAATCCTACAGAAACCAAGGCGCCCATGGATTAGTAATGTTTATACTGCCTCAAAATATGTATAAAAATAATTTTTTCATTCCACTGCAGCGTTTCAGGGACAAAGAACAGTGCAGAGCAGGGGGTGGACAGCAATGAGGATGGCATGCTCTAGTGAACTTGTGCCAGCGCTGCTGTTCCTTCCAGGCTCTGTGTACGGGATGGAACTGGGCTTGAGAATGTGCCAAAATGAGGTGTCTGGGGTGTGACTTGGTTCAACATGTCACATCCCCGGCTGTTACTGGGTTAATTCATACCAATAGAAAATCCAACTGGGAACCTATGGGGGGCATGCCCCCACGGTTTTGGTCAGGGATATTCTCACATCTGTGGCTTAGAAATGATTTCTTCTTAAGTACTGCACTGAAAATCCTTCATTACCAAATGATTCGGTTGATTAATCGTTCACTTGTAAGATCCCATGTATTTCTCATTGTGTTGGGCTTGTTTTTTTCCCCAGAGTGTTTGGGTTACTCGGTGCTGATGACAGGTAACGTATCACATCGTGTTGTCCGTGATAAAGAACTTGAACAAAAGGATGTTATTCACTCTAACACAGGACCTTGACTAATATTTTGCTAAACAGCTTAGGATCACGGGCACGCTCTGTGAATAATTAGTCAGCGAAGTTCAGTTTACTCCTTTACATTATTCAGGCTCCACTATAATTCTTCAAACTGGGGTTTAAGTAGGATTTACGGCTACGTGATCCTTAAGCTGGCCCTCTATGCGGGCAGATTTCACCCCTAGAGTGCTGCATTGTTTAGGGGTTTTTAATAACTGGTATAACGTCTTGCCTTAAATATTAGGCTGGTCACCGCTTCGCGGGCTTACGAAAAGAAGAGCAGTTAGCTTCGGGGTATATTTCTTGTTTCGTGCGGGGGAGCCCGGGGAAAGGGGGGAGCGGCCCGCCAGGGGGCGCAGGAGAGCTGCCAACCCGCCGCCCTGTCCCGCCGCTGCCGCCCGCGGCCCCTGGCACAGGCCGAAACGGCTGAAAAAGCGGGTGCGGGTGCGGGCGGCCCCGGCGCGGAGCGGCGTGAGCGGCCAGCCCCGGCGGGGAGCGGCCTCGCTGTGTCCCCGCCCGGCGGGGGGCGAGGCGCCGCCTTGCGGGCACCCTTGGGAGCCCGCCAGGGTATGGCCTGCTGTGCCTTTGCAGCACTGCATGCTGGAGCGGTTGTAGAAAGCATGGATCGGGCCACGCTCGTAATGAATGTTTTATGGAAGAAAATTAACCTTTAAAAATAGAAGCGCTTGCGGCTTGGCACGTGTCACCCTCGTCGCGGGGAAAGGCGGGAGGCTGCCTTGGCGCCTGGCTGGGGGGCCTGTGGGACCTGCCCTGGAGCCTGCGGGGCCTGCCCTGACCCTGCGGGGCCTGCTTGGGGCTTGTGAGGCCTGCAGGGCCTGCCCGGAGCCTCCCCTGGGGCCTGCCCGGAGCCTCCCCTGGGGCCTGCCCGGAGCCTGTCCTGGGGCCTGCCCGGAGCCTGTCCTGCATCCTGTGGGGCCTGCCCTGGGGCCTGTAGGGCCTGCCCTGGGGCCTGTAGGGCCTGCCCTCGGGGCTGTGTCACAGGGCACGAGGTGCTAGGATCCCTGCCAGAGCCTGCTGCTGGCAGCGAGCAGGAGGGGTCATGCTTGAGGGACGGGTACCCTGTGCCTGCTGCTTGATGCCCACTGTGGAACCGCGAGGTGCTCTGTGCAGTACTCCCGGCTTATGGTGGAACGGCGTGCTGCCTTTGGAAGAGGATGTGCTATATGAATTAAAGCCTGGTGTAGCATCTTTTATTGCAAGAACTTTCTAGATGGAACACAGATTGACGTGACTGTTGGACTAAACTCTAACCTCACTTCCTAGTTATATTGCCCTAAATTGCTTTTTCACTCCTGTATAGTTACCTGTTTTCAGCTGATCGTTGGGTTAGAGTGCTAAGATAAAAGTAATTTTCTGTGTATTGCAATGCTATTACATTATAGTGGGAACCCTTTTCTTTCAAGGGCAATACATAGTACTGGAGAATCTCCAGACGTAATTCTAGACAGTAGAGGAGCTGACACTTTTAGGCTAAGAAAAACCCCAACCAACCAAACCAAACAAAAAACTAGCAACACATATGCCCCCACACCTCTTCTATGGGGTGTCCTCTCTTTTGGCTTTGTTCTGTCCAATTTACTGAAGGGGTTGGAGTAAACTGCTCAGCGTTATTCGTTGCTGTGTATGGTGTAATGTCCCTTTTCTAATCACAGCCCAGCTCACTGTGTTCCAGAGGCAGCTTTCAGAATAACTGAGCGAGGATAGATTCACCAGGCTGGACTGCAAAATACATCGGACTATCTAGGCGATCGATATACAGAAATCATATTAAAGGCACTATACAATTGGAAGTTTAAGTATTGTTTATATATAAAGGTAACATTTAATTATGAGCATTTTAAAAATTCATTTTCTCGCCTGTTTTTAGTCAATATTTATTTAAGTTGTGAAATTCTTTACTCTCCATGTGCTGTTTTTAAGCTATGGATCTTAGTGGTCTTGCTTGTCTTCATCAGTGTTTCTTGTGTTACAGAGGTGTAAAGTAGATATTGACAAAGTAATTTTCTGGGCAAGCTTCCGGCCCTACCAAGATAACTCTTGATTTTTTTCAACCCAGTCATTTCTCTGAAGTCTTAAATTGTTTCTGTGTTTCTGCTATACCAAGGTCTGGATCTTTGCCTTCATTTTCTTAACAAAACTCTGAACTTGGTTTAGCCTCTCTCTTTAATTTGATACTTGTTTCCTGAAGTTATTTCCCATTCTAGTTCAATTGAGTAAAAGTTTCAGCCCATTTTCTGGGAAGCAGTATACTTCAAGTTTTAACAGAACTTTCTTTGTCAATGCAGATAGTCCAATTTTTTTTTTTCTTTTTCTGTTTGCAGCAGCTCTATATGATTTTCTCTGGCATACCATTGATTTCCTTGGAATGGGAATCAAAGTTTTGATTGAATTTCCCAGCAGTATAGGGCTCAAATAGCACCAGTAGCAGCTTTTTCTGATGATGCTTTGGTACAGTAAGCTTTGGATAAATCCTTCAGATCCATCTCTAGCCTATTGGAGTGTAAACCTTATTTTTATCACTAGACAGAGATAAATTAAAATTTATAAGCTGTTCAAAATGGCATATATTTGTTGTTCATGTATGTATGCTGCGTTGGGCCCTGGGCAAGCCTTAGGGGGGGAAACTGCCCTCTGAGCCCGTCTCTCCACGTTAGCCTTTCTCAGCGAGAATAGTTTGGCCTGTGTGAAACCAGTGGTGATGCTGGGGACAGAGCAGGTCACCGTGCAGGACTGACACACCGACAGCATTTTACCCTAATGTATAAATGGAAACTTCTGCGCAAATCCTGTTGGTTAGCTTTTCAGGTTAGCTTTGAGTGTCAGCATCAATGTTGAAGGTGAGAGCTGGCACTTGTTTTGCCTGTGTCAAGTAATGGACAGGATCATTTATCCCAAGGATCAGGGTCAGTCCTTACCTCCCTCTGCCAGACCTCTGACCCCATTCAGACCAATATTAGCATTAATCACTTGCATAATTCTGGCTAATTAAATCAGTGCTGCTTTCATGGCATCAATTGGCACAAGCAATGCTGTAAAAGAAAAATCTGACGATGATGTTGCTGGTCCAGCACTGGTGTGCTGCCTGTTTTAGAAAGTCTAATCATTTCTTAAAGCAGAACAAAGTTTTTATCATGACTGTGAGCTTTACATGCTCATCCACCTGCCATCCTCCTGTGGCACAGCTCCAGCCTTGAGGAGTTCTGCTGCTCCAGCCAAACTTTAAATCGTATTTCTTTTTGTGTCCGTGCTTCAGGTCTTCAGCTGCATGCTCTTTCACATCAAACTCCCATCAAATCCAAATGTGAATTAGTGTCTTTGAAGTGGGATTTTTCTCAGACTTTTGTCAGAGGCCGTTATGTTGCTAGATAGTTTTGTGGCAATAGCAGAAAGAAATCCCTAATGTCCAGATTTTTTGTAACTTTTCCATATGTCTTTTAAGCTTTCTTAATGCCTTTTCAGCAAATGCCTGACCAAAGTTTCATAAATGCGTGCCATATTATTGGGTTCTAAATCCTGAAGATCTTATGCAGTGGTAGACTTGTTTACGGTGCTTTTCAGTTTCCCTGAAGAAGAACAGAGCATAGTTTCTCCACAGCTCAACCACAGTAGTCTTTCATTTATTTATTTATTTATTTGACTTGGTTGTTAGATCTTCATCTCCTTTACCTGGTTCAAAGCACACCTCGGGATTTTTCTCTCCTTTGCATTTTCCTTTTTAATTAAACAAGCTGATTGCTGCCTTATTTTGGAGGATGCTGCTTGGAATTTGTGGCATTGAGGATTGTGTCAGATGAGATTTTTAAACTGCAATAATTTCAAAGTCCATGGGTACAATTTTTAGTGAAATAGGTCACTTAATAAAATGTACCCGTTAGTTTTTTTCAGCTTAAAAATACATTGGCTTGTAGATCTTCATTACGTAAATAAACCATCTTTGCAGTAAACATTAGGGTTTTCCTTATAATGGAAAATAAAACCAATACATGCCTGCAAACAGGTGGCTGCATAAGAAAGAAGAGAAATGTGGGCTGTTGGTGAGGAGAGAGCAGTGCTCCAATGGTGCTAGCAAGGGAGAGGCAGAGGTTAAAAACAATAAAGAAAGTATTGAAGTTAATTTGCCAGAACAAGTTACGGGCTAACTGGAAGCAGCAAAGCAGTATCATCTGAATGGAAAGGGCAAGTGGATTGCTCCTAGGACAGGAGTTTGGAAGATGGAGACTTGAGATAGCTCCACTAATGAAAAAAAAACCCAAAATCAAACACCTCAAGCAATGCTTGGAAAAGAAATTGAAAGACTGAAACCAGGCAAGGCTTGAGAGGAAAAGCTGAACTATTCCAGTGTTTCAATGGATGAAAAAAAGTGCTTTGTTGTTCTGCTTTTACTGGAAAACTTTTGTCCTTTTCTTCCAGAAGAGAAGTTCTGTGGGCGTTGCAGGTCACCGCTATTGCAGTACAAAGTATGCTCCGTGCTAGTATTCATCTTCCAAAAGCCATGCAGGCACCAGGGGCTGTTTCTGCTCCCATTATCTTTGGTTAGTGAAGTGAGACTGCAGAGTGAATATAAGCGTGTTGCTGTTTTTCTTTGCCAGCTGGGGCAAAAAAGGTCACTTTTTCTTAGCTGGATTGGTTTGGGTATGTTTTGGAGAAGTATGTCTAGAAGATAATGCTGTTTAGGTTGTTTTCCCTGCTGCTATTCTGGTTGCTACTCCTCCATCGCTGTCCCTGAGCACAAGCATAGAGACAGTGACATGAACGTGCATTGTCTTTGGCCCTGACAGTTGTTACAACAACATGGTTTTGACTTGACGCATTTCCCCTGCCAAGATCAACAAGGGAGAAGGATGAGAGATAACCATATATGTCTATATAAGTATGGCAAAGCTTTCTCATACGTCGGTAAATTCAGCTTTGGTGACAACTTTGTTCTGCTTACAAGGTATAGGACAAGCACATAGTGAGTTATTAAAATGACCTTATTTTTTCAGTGATGCATGATGACATTCATACGGAATCGGTGCATCAGGAACAGCATTTCCAGTATGGAAGAGAATGATATTTTTAGTAACTAGGTAAAGTAGTGTTAACATTTTAAAAGGGAATTGACAGTTGAAAAAATGATGAGGAGAAACATAGGAGGTAAAGGTCATGGCTGATGTATTTCTGTGGTCCTTAGTGTGTACTCTACCTTCTTGAGCACAGATTAGTTTAAATCTTCAGGTCTCCACTATTTACATGCCTAATTTTTAAATGTCGCCAAATGACCACTTCTGAGTCAACCCTTTTCTTCTTTCCTCCCCCTTCATCAGCACAAGGAAGGCATGATTAGCCCAGACCTCAGTCTGGTGTAGAGTGTGATGCCTGTGTCATGAAGAGCAGTCCTTGGTAAGATGAAGTATAATGTATGGGCCCCTCAACTCCTGCCCTTTCTGCACGTACATCAGAGCCATGGTACCGGGCCAGGGTTCCTGTGAACGCTGCCTCTTCACTGCGTGTCTGCTGGCAGCACGCATGCCTCATCCCCGACACGTTTTACCTGCTGTGCTTGTGCAGGTATTTGGGATTTTTTGGATGCAATCACAGTAATTTGAAGTAAGTGCTGCTGTGACATGTGAAACCCTTGCACGGTTGCTCTTGCATTGGATTGGGGATTCAATCACCATTGCAAATCTGCTCCTGGCTTCAGGGAAGCACATGGTGCTGTGGTTCGTCCCATTTCCCCGCTACAGTGGATGCAGGTTGTCAGTTTCTGTGCTCCTCCATCATCTGCCTACAAAATGAACAGAATGATACCTATCCATGTAGTAGCAGAAGGGCTTAGGAAAGCGCCAGTTTCCAGTGGGCTCCATGGGCATCTGCACTGTTTAGGTTGGGCTGCACAGCTACCTGCCCGAGTGGCATTCAGGCTGTAGCTGGGGGCCGTGCCGGTGGCAGAGCCAGGCAGGCAGCTCCCCAGGCAGGTTCAGAGCATCCAAACGAGACATGCAAAGTAGGTGGTGTGAGTGTTTGCCGTGGGGGCAGGCTCTGGTGCCTTCACAATGCTTGTTTCAGCCAGGTCTGTTGGCTCAGAGCACGTTACGGGTCTGGACCGGAGGGAGTCAACAGTGAGAGGTCCCAAATGGTGTTACCCCAGTGCTGCTGTGCCATCCCCAGTAAGATGGTGGTTGCATGGAGCCTGAGGTGTGTGTGAGCCGAGCTGAACATGTAGCAGGCTCATTCGTGGTGGTGGCAGCAGGTCAGCAGCATCCAAAAGAAAGCATAAAAAAAAAAAAGAAAAGCGGTGCGGACAGTGATGGAGGGTCATAACCAGGGTGGTTGGTTTGTGTGGGTTTTTTTTGTTTTGTTTTGTTTTGTTAAGGCAGTAAGGAAAAGAGGACACAGGCTCGCTGCTGGCACAAGTTTGGTTGTGATGTATAGGTCTGGTAAAAGGCAGATGCCACCGGTGGTGTTTTGCACGACAGGGAATCGGTTCTTTAATAGTAAAACGGTTTTGAAACGGTTCCGTGGTGCAGTCACTGCCTCGGCAACGGGCGTGAAGCGTGCAGGGTCCATGGGGAAGAGGGATGCTGTGGCACCGTGAAGATAGACGTGCGGTGCCGGCCCGGGTCCGCTTGCACTGGACTCGCATCGGGCACAGGGGCCGGCTGCTGGCTTTGTCCCCTCTCTGCGAGTCCCGGGAGCGGTGCGCAAGGCGGTTTGGCGGCTGTGGCCCCCGCCGCGGGGGAGGTCGGGCTGGAAAAGGGGATCCTGGGGCGGCGGGGCCCGGCCCGGCCCCGCGGCGCACCTGCCCGTTCGGTCCCGTTTCGGTAACGACGAGCCCCCTGACGGGCGCCCGTTGGAGGCCCGGGGGGGTCCAGGGGGCCGCGGGCAGCGCCGGCGGGGGAGCGGGGGCAGCGGGCGGTCCTCGCCGGCGGGCAGCCCCGCCCCCCGCGCCCATTGGCTGCGGCCGCGCTCTGCTTTGCATGTTTACCAGCCCCGCGCGCGCTCTGCGCCAATAGGGGTGCGGCCGCGGCCGCCTCATTAGCATATGCACCTCTGCGCTGGGCGCAGAGCTGCCGCGGCTCGCAGCGACCGAGAGCCGGGAGGGGCGGGCGGGCGCCCAGGGCAGCCCCGCCGCAGGCAGCCGCAGGGGCCGGGGCGCACGGCGCCTCCCGGGGCACCGCCACCCGCCGGCAGCGGCGCGGCGAGCCGGCCATGGCCGCCCCCGCGCGGTACCTGCTGGGCTGAGATGAGCGGCGGCAACGGGCGCTGCGGGCGTTGGATGGGGCGTGCGGGCGGCGGAGGGCTCGCTTCCCGGGCGCGCCGCTGAGGCAGCCCCAGGGCCGCGCCGCGCCGGCCGGAGGCGCGATTTTATTTTTTGTTGTTATTACCGCTTTCTTATATATTTTTTTCTGCCAGCTGGTGGAGGCGGAGGGGGGGGCTCGGTGCGCGGAGGGCGCCGGCGGAGAGCGGCAGGCCGAGCCGGGGGAGGCTGGCCGGCGGTCGGCGGGGGCCGGCGATGCGGTGCCTCGCTCTGCTCGGCCTCGTCGCCTGGGGCCTGGGGAGCTGGGCCGGGCCCAGCGGCGGAGCGTCCCCTCCGCCCTGCCCGGCCTCCTGCAGCTGCGACGGCGACCGCGGCGTGGACTGCTCCGGGCGGGGGCTGGCCGCCGTGCCCCCGGGACTCAGCGCCTTCACACACGCCTTGTGAGTCGGGCCGGGGCCGGGGCGGGCAGGTAGCCGCGGCGGGGCCGGGTGCTTTGTCCCCTTTTTATTTAAGACCCCCCCCCACCCCCGTAATTGCGCGGTTGTGTGGTTGTCGCTGCTGCGGGCGGAACGCGGCCGCCCCCCGGGGCCGCCGGGCTCCCCGCCGGGCTGGCCCGCGGGGGGCGGCCTGTGAGCCGCGGCGGGGCCCGGCGGGCCTCAAGCAGGGCCCGGCCCCGCGGGGGCAGGTGAGGGCGGCGGGGGCTCTGGCCGCCGGCCCGCTCCTCGTAGCCCCGCGAGGCGGCCCGGCCCGGGAGCTCCTGGGGGGGAGGTGGGGGGCTGTGCGGAGGTGAGCGGGTCGGGCGGACCCCGGCGAGGCCCCGGCGCGGTCGGGCTCGGAGATTGAACAGGCCGGGAGAGCGAGCCGGGGGAGCGGCGGGTCCTGCGGGGGGGAAGCCGGGTGGGTGCGGGCCGGTCCCGGGGCGGGGGGGGGCAGCGATGCCCGCACGTGTGTGCGCCGTGCCCGCTGTGCTCCCCTGCAGCGCCTTCCCCTGCGCTAACCGCTGCCCAGGGCAGCCCAGCCTCTCCCAAAATGAACGCGTTTCCAGTCCGCAGCATGCCTAAATCCAGCTCAGTAAGGATGCCTTCGCTTCTAGAAAATCTCTCAGTATGCACAGCTGAGCCTTGGGGGGAAAAAAAAAAAAACAACCACCAGCATAAACAAGCCTCGGGAGTTTTGTCAAGTTTTGCTTGTGGATGGAGGAAAATACAAACTCGTAAAACACTTTCTCCGGTGTCCTGTGATGATATTGTAAAGCAGGCACAAACTGGTGGATCTTGCGTTGAGTTTTGGCAACTTTAATAATAAAATTTTAATTGAGGAATGAACACTCTGTTCTGTAGAGACATGACCGAAGAGGGATTTGCAGCTTTCAATATGGTAGCTTTGCTAATCCACAAACCTGTTAAGTTTCACAATAAAACCTGTCAGTCTTGCCCCGCTTCTCAGCAAAGATTTCACAGGCTGGAGCGAGGTCTTGTATGGGCCAGTGGTCAGGTCTGCTATTACTAAAGCTTCACTGCGTTTACAACATATAATGCAGAGCGCGCTACAGCAAATTAGGGCGCGTGGTGTCAAATCGGTACTGAACTGCTGCGTTGTCAAAATACTGTAGTGTTCTGTGCCTTCGAAAATGTCACTTTTTTTTTTTTTTTCTCCTCCCCTCTTTGTTTGCCTCTCCTTACTTAATATGCAAAGGGAGTCTGATTCTTAGTTACTGAAGGTTTTGTTTACTGAGCAGGTTTCCAATTTCTCCTACCTGTTCGGACTGTTTTTTTTCTTTTAATTGTTCAGGCTGGGTGGAGAAAGGTTACTGGCCCTTTTGCTTGTGTAGTGCTTCATGAATGGCAAAAGTTACAGGTCTCAGTTGTTACCTGCGCTTAAATGTTTTGTTCCTTGTTGCGCTCATATGGCGTGGTGGTTTTTCTGTGGCAGAAACGGTGTTTTTTGAGTGGGGTAAGGAGGCAGGAGCTGCCGCCCTGAAGCTTTGGACTCGCTGGTAAACTGTCTTCTCTTTCCTCCACAGATAAAACAGGGAAGTTACAAAGTTACCCAGTTTCATAAAGTACTTGAAGCCTATCTGGCAAAAGCTGCATTTAAGTGCAAGGTTTTATGGTTGCTTATGTTGTCTGGCTGTCTTGTAAAATGGGCTCAGTACATCCCTGCGTGTCTGCAACATGGCACTGGCCTAATGGGTACAAGTCGTCCTAGCCAACACCCATTAGAGATAAGGTTGCCAAAGAGTTTCAGTTTGTAAGTTCCTTCTTATTGTTCAGGTAAATTGCCCAAAGCCGACTTAATGCTTACAGCAAAAGTGAGAGGAGATCTGCGCACATTTTGGCATGTTTTGGGATGAGTTTGTGTCACTGTTGGTTTTATGTTCTTTAAACTTGAGCAGAAACTTCCTGGCGGTCTTGTTCTGTGGCACTGAAGGTTACTCCTGGTCCCCATTTGTGTTTTGTTCCTGTTTCCTTTTTCGAAGAAGTGAAAAAACAGGTGATTTCTTGGCACTTGTGCTTGAATAGCTTCGGTTGTAGTGTGGCCACCAGAAGTTTAGGGTATGTAGAAAAGTTTTCCAGGCAATAAAAACCTAATTTCTGACCTGCTTGGGCTGGTCAATGTATACTTTTGCCAGAGAAGCTGAGCTGGCTTGTGTGGAAGGGGAAAAAAAAAAAAAAAAGCAAATACGATCACACACATACATACATACATACATACACACATACACACACACACACCCCCCCAGCTGACACAGTTATGTCATGGCAAAACATCTTAGCTACGTGAAGAGAAGAAAGCTTTTCTATGTTTTGGATCAGGCAGCATAATGATGCCGGGAAATCTCTTTTAGCATTGCTACAGGGCTTTTTTTGATTATAGCTGTAGCAGCAGAGAGTCCATAGTGTAGACATGGCTGAAAGAGTGAAAGAGAACAAGTGGCCAGGAGAGAGCAACTGAAGAAAAGTTGCTCACAATTAACCCAAGTTGGCAGTGCATGAGTTTCAAGGCAGTGGAGGGCCACAGCAGGGGGTTGGTATTTAATTTTTACTGCTTCTCTTTTCCTGCAGTCTTGATTTCTTTGTATAAATGTTAATAATTTAACATGGCTTCCAAGGTGTACTGTACTTTTAAAATACAGCCATGTTTCTTGGGCTGTCATGAATGGTCAGGCAGTGATTTCTGTGGAGCCTCAAAAGCATATCCTTTCAGATTCCTCTTTTTTCTTACTTCCCTTTCTTCAGCTGTTGGCTGATCTGCTGCTCATTCCTCGCTTATTGTGGAGGTTATAAAGCTCCTCCAAACACAACAGATTGTTTGCATGGAACATGCATTGAATGGACACTCCGCTGCATTCATACCTGGCTAAATGCGTTATAACCATGGTGTTGGGGTGCAGGGGGAGAAGGACAGGGGTCATAGCAAGGGGGTTATGTGGTTACCTAAGTACATTGTGGTCACGTGAGCGTAGTTGCATCAGACCGAGCAGCTTGGAAAGGCAGAGTATCTGCTCATTACTTTTGAGTCATCAGTGTGCTTTGAGAGATGGAATTTGAATAAAGAAAGGTGAGTACGTTGTCCCAACCGCAGTCATGCTGGTGAAGAGATTTTTGGGAGATCTACACGTGCTCAGAAAAGAGAGGGGTGGCAGCACTAGATCCAGACTCTGAGGGGCTGGAGGGGAGGGGATGGGATGGATGGGAAGGAACTCGGAGGGAGTCAGGAGGACATGACCAGGGATAATTACTTTATGCTTTTACTGTAGGCGGCCATTTGTTCTGTATAATTTAGGTAGGTGTTTATGTAACTCTTAATTACCAGCTGCCTGTTTTTCTGTTTATGAAGGTTGTGATTTTGCTTTGTTGCAAAATAACTGTTGTCTAGCAAGTTGAGGTGCCTATGCAAGAATTTGAAAGTGGTGTTTGTTTGGGTTTTTTAATCAATGAAGTATGCTCCTGATCTCTGCTATGATATTTCATGTGCTGTATGCTAGAAAACATCCATGTTACTAGAAGAATGTTGTGGTAGGGCATGCTTGTACTTCTGTTTCTCATGGATGTCAGCTTTTGAACTCAGATTCTGGTTTTGGGTGTTTAATACTTCTGTTAGTCTTGTGCAGGAGACGAAAAGCAGATAATTCTACATAATGACTTTGCAGGCATCTTACGTGGGCCTAGCTGGTTGAGGGGCTTGCCTGACAACCATGAGGAATGTAATCTCTTCTCAGTGCCTGCTGTTATATTTTGGGCACTTGAAATACACAAACAGTACAGATAATTTTCCTTCTAGTGCTTCTTGCTTGTATTTTGAGGGAATGGTAACAGTCCCTTGCTTTAATTTTGCTTTCCTTGTGAAAGGAGGGCTTGTGAGGCCCAGCTGCCCTAGAGGATAGGCCATCAGGATGAAATGGTCACCTTGGTCTTTTGGTTTTTATTATGCCTTTAACCTAATACTGGCTGCCTTTCGGTATGCTGTGTTATGCACTAGCTTTATAAGATCAAGATGTGGCGGTTGAGAAGGATTCTTTTTTTACTTGTTTCATACCACCACAGGTTGCTGTAGCAATTGCAGAGAGCCGACGATCTTTTTTTCAGTATGTGTCCTATCTGGAAGTGTACCTATGCTGTCTCGCGTTTGAGTTGATGTCTTGCTTCATTTGTGTGAAAACAGCAAAATGATACGGTTCTGTTTGGATTCAGCAGAGCTTGCACATTTTTTTTGTCTTTTCATCTGGTATTTTTATTTTCTCTAGAGTGGTGATGAAACACAGTAGGTAGATCTGAGATGTCTTCTTCTAATACGTCCAGTATGAACACGTAGATATTTAGCATCCGACTACGGTCAGATAAGCACAGTAAGGACCTGGCTGAGGTTTTATGAATGCTGTCTAGCAGAGTTATTATGGTGAAAAGTAAAGATGTCCAGACATGACCCTGAGTCTGGAAAATGTAGCATAATTGCAGTCCTCCTGAGATAGAAAAGCCTTATCTAATTAGGGGTTTGAAGGTTTTACAGTTACACGGTTCAGTTTCTCACTTGTCTATGCCACATGCTGGTGAAGTGATGGCAAGTATTAGAAGGCTTATTCTGTCTTTCTAAAAGCATGCTTTCCATACTTCTTTTAGAAAGGCATGGTCATGTCACTTCAATATGAATATTTCTACTAGTTGGCAGAAATGGCTATAAATTTGTCCAGGCCTGTGAAATCCCATGCACCAAGAGGGGGATTTGAGTTTGGTGCAGCATCCAGCACCTGGTGACTGGACCAGAGCCCGGTGGCTCCAGTGGCAAGTCTGTCCAGCAGATTTCACCTGAGGATTCTCCAGAGCCTTCATGATTAAACTGGATGATTTGCATGTAGGTCTTCTAAAAAAAGTAGATGCTCTTAGGCAGTGTGCAGGAAAGTAAAGTTGTTGTTGTTTCAAAGTTTAAGTATTTTTTACCCTTTTCATGTTATTTGTTGGCAGCAGATTTGGTGTTAGCCTCTTTACCTTTTACTCCTCCCCCCCAAAAATCCCAGTGCTCTGCCATAGCATGTAACTTGTCAGGTATTTGGCATTTATTTTGTACGTTGAGCTTGCTTGTATCAGCAATATGTCATTTCTGATTTGATGCTTACTGGCAGAGGCTCCTAAGTGTGACTTGGGGGAGTAAATACTAAGGTAAAGCCTGCAGCATGGAGAGAAGTTGGACTTCGGTGTAAGCAAGTTTATGCTAGTAAATAATTACCTTTTCAGTTCTTGAGAGGAATTTACTAGTAACTATCTGCTTGAGATGGAAAATATGGAAACTGTAATATAATGACTGAAAAACAAAACAAACCCCAAAGTAACCTCCTCCGCAAGGATCTTTATTTGTTTTGTATTCTACATCTAAGCTAGCAATTTTTGCAGAACACAAGCTCTTATTTACCCAGAGAAAATTACTGGCCTAGATTTCAGAAGGGCTGAGCACCCATACCTCATTTTAGAGAGCATGGGAGCTGCGGGGCTCCAGGAGCGCCTTTGAGTGTCAGAGACCCTCCTCTCGGTCACTCTCACACTTCTCCTAGAAGCTTGTTCCTAAAGATGGTCCTCTTGTTGGGAATGGGCAGGAGTTGATGTGTTTACGTTTTGGAGGATTTGCCAGCAACTCAGGTTTGCTTGCCTCCTTGTTTTGCAAACAAGGGAGTGAAATGGATGGGGCTGGTTAGTTTCAGTGTGGCCGCATGGGACTTCATGGCCAGCAGTTATTCTATTAAGGGATGAATGTGTGTCAGGCAGCAGCTCTGTGCTGCCAAGTTGTGGTTTTGGGGTTCTTTACGGAAGAAGCAGAAAGTCAAAAATAGCTCAAGGAAGAGTTAAGAGAGATCTGTATGATCCTAGAAATAGGAGACAAAGGTGGGAGAGAATACATAAGAGAGGATAAGAGAAGACATCCCTATTGGAAGAAACCTGTAAATAAGGGCAGCAGATATTTAAATGTTATGAGACCTTTGCTAAAAGAGGAGTCAACAGCTTTTCATGGGTTAGAGGTCCCTGGACATCCTCCCCACCTGGTAGACTCACCATCTGCTGCAGCGGTGACCTAGGATTTTGTTACAGGGAAATATTTGTCCGTGGTTTTTTTTTTTTTCCAGACCTCCCTTTCAGGTCCTGCTGCAGTTCTCTGATAAGATGTTCTCAAACTTCAGTTTGAAAAGAGTTTTCTGGTCACGTGATGTTGGTTCTTGATGCTCTCCCACTGCCAGCTTGCCCAGCACAACCCTTCTGGAAATGTGGAGGTGGCTGTTGGTATTTCCTTTGCTGAAAGACTGGCAACGAGCTCAGTTGATGTAGGATTGCATGCAGCGATGGGCGTCGCAATAGCTCACGCAGAGGAGAGGAGTATCTTGGTGTTACTATATAGATACTGTCCTCCCTATAAACGTGTTTGAAAGCCTTTGTTTGAGGATCGAGCCCAGATGTATTCAATTTTGTATTCCAAATAAAGCTGGTATGTCCAAATCGGAAACATCTAGCATTAGATGTATGGGTGCCTGGAAAGTGTAATTAAATCACGCAGAAATGGCATGTGATCTACCTGGCAAAAAGGTTGACCTTTTTGCTGCTTTTTTTTTTTTTTTTAAAGTGCTGAGTTACTGCAGCTGTCAGTGAGTTTCACCGAAGTTGAAAGTTCCCAGTATTCTCAAATAGTATGTCATTTATTTTAAAATACATAGTTGAAATAGCAGAATCAGTTTTATTTTGTTGTTGAATGATTTAACTGTTACAGGATTGTGACAAGGTCAGAACTTTCCACTTCCCAGAAACATATTACTGTTGCCGAAAGATTAGGGGAAATCTGTATTTCAGCTTCACTCTGAATTTGAAAGCACATTCTGCATACAGCCAGTCAACTTACATTATTAAATGATATACATCTTTTACAAAACAACAGAGAGGACCGTAGCACTCTCAAAAATAACAGTTTAAAATAGGTCTCTGAAACTATTGTTGTTTTGGAAGATATTACAGCTAACTGATGGCATTATACATCATGTCAGTGAGTATGGTAACACGTTTTAAAAACAGATAGCGAATTATGAACAGGTGATATCGATAAATATTCTCAGGTGGACTGGGGTCTGACATCTGTGAGGGATGTGTTTGTTTTTGGGAAGTGAGAATATCGCTTCATGAATTTTTGTTAGCCTCATTTTTCCTGGTGTGCTTTTATATCCGCTGTTTATACTTACTGAGTTACAGGCAAGTTGTATTTTTCTTAGGTGGTGTTTCATACAATGTGTTTTGGAGTTAGTGAAACTCTGTTGGCTAAGCTTTGGACATTAATTTTTTTAAACCTATTATTAAAAAGCAAGCATATTATTCAATAGACCTTGTTTAATTTGATGTCCTCTCAAGGGAAGAGTGGTCTTCACAGCATGACAGAAAGAAAAATAAACTCCTTAGGCTTTCCTTGTGTGCTTTTTGCATTTTGGTTTGACATACAATTCAGTAAGGAAACATGTAAAATAATGAGCGTGCAGAAGATAAGAGCGATACTTGTTTCACTATTGAAAAAGGTTTCTCTTGTGTCCTAAGTGATAGCAGTTTTAAATGTAGCCAGATGTTTGTTGATATAACATGAGATTAAGACATGTAAAGTCTGTTGCTGAAATATGATGCCCAGTGTGAATCAGTGTTGGGTATTTTTGTTGTTGACGTTGTTCAAATCTAGTTGATAAATACAGGTGTAATTAAATGTCTTGTTTTAGTTACCTGTAGGTAGTTCAGACAAAGGTTGGTGATTTTTTGACAACTCAGCCTTGAGATTTTAGCATGGTGAAGATATAACTGAAGCAAGTTTTGAGTCTGAAACTTTCTTGTGCATTTTTTGAGCTGAAGTTAAGAAAATACTGAAGTTAATTGTTTTCTTAAGTTTTGCAATAGTTTTCCTACCTCTGAAGAGCTCTTAATCACTTTTTTAAGAATACAGTATCTAATTCCTTTAAACTTTATGCTAAAAATGCAGGAGGAGCCTCAAACCATCAGTGTGGTCTGGAAGAAGGGATACAAATTATGCAGAAGGTGTTGTCTTTGGGGCTGAAAAAAAAAAGAGATTTTACTTTTCTCTTGAGGAGAAGATGGAGAAGAATCCCAAGTCAGGTGAAGTTGAGAGCACTCTGCAGAGCACCCTGAGAAGTCAGGCCCTCAGAAAGTAAACAGCTGTTCTTGCAGCTCTCAGCTGCGTGTTTTCTTCCTAAAATATAAAGACTTTTTTTTTTTTTTTTTTTTTTTTTAAGCGGAGTACCCCTCCTCCTTGTCTCTCCCCAACCAATCCTGGAGGAATGCTAGGTCTTGCAAGGACTTTTTTTCACCCTAAAGTTCTTGAACAAATGTGTTTGGACTTTTAAATGGTACACAATTAGCAGTGAATCATAATGGATGTGCAATTTCAGAGGTATGCAGGGGAGGCCTAAACCTGTTTAATTTAGCTTAATAATGCTGCAAATGTAGTTGTGTATTTTATAACCTTGTTCTGTGAAAATGTGTTTTTGTTTGCAAGTTTTCCCATTACCTTCTTGACATCTGCATGGTTACAGATGAATAGCCTGACCCAGCGCCCCAGCGGGGAGAGCGGCGTGGCTGTGCTTTCAATAGGCATGTCACTGACAAAGGAAACATATGGAATATTTCATTCCCGTCTTTGCAAGTGGTGTAGGGGGCTGTAAGTGCGGAGGGCTGGGGGCTTCAGACTTCATGGTAGATCCATAAACTAGCCACAAGGTTTGCTGTGAGCCATTAAAATGCTCTTGCTGAAGGTGGTGTACTTTGCATGGTGCTGTGTTTTGCCATGGGACTGGAACCCCAGCTGTAGAGCAAAGCCATTTTGGCGCTGCAGTATTAACAATGTGGCCATGCAGTAGAGTTCACCATGGTTGCCTTTCGTTCTTTCCGATATGTAATGTTAAGTGTTTCGTTTTCTGAACAGTTTGGGCGCTGTGGTGGGTTGGTATTTGGTGTTCAGTAGGTGCGGAAGATGCGAGCGCAGGGGCAGGGGTCCCGCTGGAATGTGCCTTGAGGTCTGTCTCCTCCTATGCCCCTTACTTCCCCTTTCAGAGCACAAAATGGGAGCAAATTGTTCCCCATCATCCAAACAGGACACCACGGTGTGTTAGCTTGGGAAGTGAGAGTTTTTCCCTGCACGCAGGGCTTTGTGGTTGTGGCAGGAAAGCAGGGATGGTTTGCTCCCATTGCAGCACCGCCTTGAAGGAGATGGTGGGAGTTGGGAGAGGACATTTGGGGAAGCTTGCTGCTCCATGTCTGTTAAAAGGACTTGGTGGTGCCTAGCTTCAGACGTTTCTTTGTTAACTAAAATGTCATGTAAGGGATGTCCTGGCTATCCTTTTAAGAATTCCATTTCTTAATGTTTTTTAAAAATAACTCTTACTTCAGAAGTCTCCTTGCTGTTTTTCTAAATGCTGATCCTGGTCAGTAGTGGATGTAGTTGGTTTATCTGGGAAAGCGAAGGGACAATGAAACCTGTGACTTTGGTGCACAGGCCTCTTCTTTGGGGCAGAGTGTTTTTCTGTGCAGAAACCTGCCTGGTGTTCTTTGCTAGGTGGAACTGGTGGGTCTGGGCAAGGTTTCCCAGACTGGGAAATATGCTTGTAGCACTCTCAGCAGTTCTCTGAGCTGCTGCTGCAGGTTGGGAGCCCTTGAACCTACTGAAGGGAGCCCCGTGTGGCTTGGAAGATGGATGCATTTAGGCCCAGACCTACACATTCTGTAAGGGAAATTCTGCAAAGCTGTCACCAGCAGCAATCTACGAACAACTCCTTCATCTCTCAGTTGCAGTTTCACTCAAGCGGCTGCCCTCCTGAAGCGCTAAATGCTTACCCTGCTGTGTTTCCTTGGGGTCTTGGTGGCCTTCATGGAATTAGAGGGGAGAAAGCTGAGCTGAGCAGAGACAAGGATATGGTCCTGTGTAAGGGGCCCTGCCCTGAGAACATAGTTGCTGGTGGATTGGACCTGGACAGGCTTCTACCTTTTGGTATGCTTTTTACTGCTGTTGGTTTTAACACTTGTTTTTTCTGTGTGTGTGCGTGTTTTTTTTTTAAATAAATAAATGTATGTGCTAATATTGACCAAACTGTTAATATTTTACAGAACTAGTGTGAGTCTTGCTAGGTGTAGCAAATTCAAGGGCAAATCTGCTGGCTCTGTGCTAAGTATTTAGTGGAGGCATTAAATCTCTTCAATATTCAGGTCAATCATTTTTTAGAATTGACTTGCTCTTGCTTGACATCTAGTTTTCAAAAATTTCAACTAGCTTGTTTACATGTGTGAGCTTTTTTTAACCTGTTTCTTGCAAAGACCAAAAACAATCATTATCTTGGTGTTTAGGAGTTTTAAGCAGTGTTTTGATCTATTTTGAACATAATAAATGGCAGTTGTTTATTATTTCAGCAGAAGCCTCTGCAATTGTGCAGCAATGCCAGTTTTTCCTCCATAAAAAACCCAATCTTTCAACTGTCCTCAGTAATTATACCAGTCAAATCTACAACATGTTCAAAAGCGAAGGCTATTGTTTACATGACAATATATCATAAATCCTGCTTAGGAGTAGGAGTGTTTCCACTGTCATTGTCTCTTCACTCACATAAGGTGATATTTTTTCCCCCTAATAAGTAACTATGTCAGTAGGAGAAATTCTGTAACACGCATCAGATTGATGCATATTTCTAGATACCCTGGATATTTATCTTGCCAAATATATTCCCCCTTCAAGCAAAATGCATCACCTGGTCTCAGTTGATTCAGTGCTGTCCGGAACAGAGAATAATGGAATAAACATAAAAAATATTCCTCCTTAGTACCATTTTTCAGTGGATTTGGTGTCCGGTCTGATTTATTCTACTATAAAAGGGTCAGATTGATCTTGTAGAATCCTTTGCTGTGCAAATTGCTCTGCCTACCAGTTTGTCCTTTGGCGGAGCAGACAGGGACAGTTTCATGTCTGTCCTGCCAGTGCCTGGCAGGAGACACGGCTCAGGGCTTGTTTGTATGGAGCCGCTGAGGCCCTTTGGGCTTTTCTGTGTAAGGTATTTGGGATGGCTGGGGAGCTTTGTGCAGTTTGATCTTGGACTGATCTTGTTTGCTGTCTTAATGTCCATGCCAGGCTAATAATTTTTTTGGCCATTGTTACTGTAATAAATATAATAGAAACAAATGCTTCAAACCATAAGGCATGTAATGTGCAAGTAATCACCAAGTTGAGAATTTATGCCATACCATGGCAATATGAAATCTTCTATGAACTTCAGTTATGCTGGTGGAGAATATGTAGTTATAAATGTCCCAGGGCACGGAAGGGCAGGGTTTAGTTCACGTGCTTTGTTGCCTAGTGACTGTGAGATGTGTGCTTGACCGCTTGGGACTTGGATGTCGTGCCTGTACAGTCCAGCAGCCTGCTTGGCCAGAATACACATACTGCCAGAGGTTCCTCTTGCCCTTCTGGTTTGGGGCTGTTCTATACAACACTGTGCAAAGTTGTGGGGGTGTCTGTTTTACTATGTCTGATAAAATCATGTTACACTCACTGGAGTACCCCGCATTTGTTGAGAGTACAGCTGGACTTTGATCTTTTTTTCTACAGTCTTGGAGTAGTAAATATTAGTCACGGCAAAAATGGGTATAGAGTCACCTGCATGGAGCTGGATCTGTGGAATGGCTGAACAAGGAACAGGTACTGTTCTGAATTTTAGCTGGCTTTTTTAAAGTGACACCTTGCGCCTATTTTACTGCCCTGTTCGTGTGTCACAGCATTCAGGACTGATGGCACCGCTGAGGCGTTATTCCTGTTCCAGAGTACTTCTCTTCAACAGGCACTAGTTGAACATAGGAGTTTCACTGATGACTCCTGCTCAACCAGTCCCTGGGTGGTTTTTCACACCTCAGAGGTACTGGGGAAGCTGAGAGTTCCACAGTGTGTTTCTGACGCATGTATGTTTTTGGAAAAAAACTGCTTCTTTGAAAAGGTGGTAACACTAGTTGCATTATGCTGTTACAGAGAAAAAGGAAGAGAAGTAGATAGTGGTGCAGTCACTCATCCCATGTGCTAAGTAGCTTTTAATTGTTGGTGCCCTTCTTAAATTCTTAAAAAAAAAAAAAAAATAATTCTGATTTTAGGAGAACAGATGAATCACAATGTGAATCAACAGTGAAAATGCAGAGGTATTTTTGCGTATGACCGTTTCCAGTGTTACGGAAGTCCTTTGCATCTCTGATTTAAAGGGAGAAGAAACATTGAGTAGCAGCACCCTGCTGCACGGTTTGAGCCCTGACTGTGCTTACATTGCAGTGCAAACCTTGTGTATGTTAGCGGTGCGGTTTCCTGCCCAAACACCACCTGCTTAGCTCTGTTGTACATCGATGGAAATCTCTTGGTATGTAGAGATATCCAGCTTTGAAAGTTAATCTAAGGGCTTTGCTAAAAGGGTTAAGAGACAAGTTACAAAGTTTTAAGATTTGATAAAGGAGGCAGAAGGGTTCTTGAAGCAGAGCAGTGCTAGTGAATGCTTCCTTTGAGGCTGATAGCAGATCTCTTTAACAATTCATATCTGCAAAATTATTGGGAAAGCCTTAAGGCCTGTCTATGTTATACATGTTGCTTCTCTGCTTTAGGAACTCAAATGCACAAGCATGGCCTTAAGTGGGATTGCTCCTTAACCTGTTGTAACAAAGTAGGCTCTTTTTGGTTTAGATCTCCCTGAAGGGCATAGGATGTTAGAAACATGGAGTATTGCTTGGTAGTTGCTTTATATTTTAAAGCAGTTAGCACATAGTATATCACCAGAGGATATGTGCAGATCAACCAAGCTTCAGCAGGTAACATCCAAGAGTGTGTGCAATTAAAAACGCAGACAACCCCTCCTCTGCTGCCATCTTCCCAGCAGCAACAGTGCGTTGCTGGTGACTCAGAAAGGTTCTTTTCCCCCCGATATGCAACTCGGAAGGGGAACATTCTGTTGCAGGTTTTCTTCACTGGCTTTTCAGGGTTGTGCAAATTACTTGCATTAAGTTTTCACAGAATAGCCCAAGGCTTTTGAGGAAGGAGTAGAAACTCATCACACTGTTCCCATGGTGCATTCGTTTAGACAAGGCAATTTCCAAAACACTGGCAGTCGAAGCACAAGAGACACCTTAAACGGTGAAAATATTTGTCATATTTTAAGCTTTTTTATCTGTTGAAAGATAATATCTGTGGAGAGATTAATGAGCAATAAGTAAACTATGTTGGATCCAGGCTTGCAGAATGCTGTTTAACTGCTTTAGGTTTCAGCACACTCATTTAATTACTGGGTTACTGAATGTTTTCTCCTCTGAGGGGGGGTTATGTGCGTGTAAGTGTAGGGAGAACATGTACATCTATACAAAGAACTGTGAATGAAGTTTGGGGATACTGCCTTCGTGTTGCCTAAACAATCCTGCTTTAGATTACCCCCTGCCTTAATTTCCTTTCAGGAAGATTGTAGATAGGCCTTGCCATCACTCACACTCTGTTGCTTCTGTTGCTTCAGTGTTCACTTCCCCTATGTGATTTAACATGCACAAGCTTAATTATTCTTTTCTGACCTAGGGAGAGATTTCCTTCCAATAATTACCTTCACTGCCCTTTACCCTTCTGCACATTAGTTTGTTTGGAGAAACATAGTCGCTTGGTAAGCAACTCCAAACAAGGCAGTGCCTGGAGCTGTCTTGGAAACATAATTTATACCTTTTACATAGCATGTTAAACTTCAGTTTGCTGAAACTTGGCTGCTAGATGTACTGAATTAGCAAGCTCTAAACGTTTCTCCTGTAACTAGAGGTGGTATGAGTTAAGCAGAAAATCACCAGTTTACCCTGTGCTTGGACACTCTAGTAGGGTGATACGGGTAAAAAGGAAAGGATGTTTAAGTTAGCAAATAACATCCCTTGATTCAACCATTTCTTTCTACTAGCAGCTGCTGTTTAGTCATACACTATTTAAATGTCAGAAGAGAATGACTCCTTATGAGACGAATGTGATGCAATGCTGCAGACTGATTGCTGCTGTGATAGCAAAGAAATGCATATTTAATCTTGTAGAAATTTCTCAGGATTATATCCTTATGATTGCTCCTTGTGCTGTCCTTCCTAAAACATAGCATGGAGGAAAGAAAAGAAAAGATGAATAGTAAAGACCAACAGGAATAGAATGTGTAAGTTCTTCATTAAAAATCTTTTTCCTTTTTAGTCGATGGTAGTTAGAGGAGGTATGACTGATCATTTCTTGGAATGGGTGGTACAGAATTAGGTCTGAAAATTGTCTTCTGCAGTTTACATTGATTTTGTGTAGCATACAGATTAATCTGATGTGTCAAAGGGATGAGGATGCTTCCTTCTCTGTCACATTTACTGTATATAGTCCTTACGTTATTATAACTATTTTGTGGTAAATATAATGAAAAGTAGCAAAAGGTTCCATTTTGGACCTCTGAATATTTAGTGCTCTTATTGAGATGGAATATTAACTCTACTGTTAATTACTTGGTAAGTAAATATATTTGTAAAATTGACAGTTTTTATGTACGTGGAAAAAATTTCTTTTGAAAATGACAAAGCTATGTATGTTTTTAAACTACACTGCCTTCTTTGTTATATCCTGATGTTTGTTTAAACACAGACAAAAAGTGATAGTGTTTCAAATGTTTTCTCATCTTTTATTTTAAGCTTGTCTCTTAAAGGTTTAATCTCTGATCTGTTAAGGGATTACTTGTCCTGTCAACAAAAAGTTAAAATAAATTACTATATCTGCTTTATACTTGCCAGATTTAATAGTGAGTATAAGATGTATTGGTATTTATTGTGGGATATGACAGTAAAACTTCAGAGCACTACTTCATTTCTGGTAGCTTAAATATTGGTGTTAATAGATGTATTGTTATTAAAAATGAAAAGGTGTTATGGTTTGTCAGTTTCAATAAAAACCTTTGCCCTCTCTCAACTTCCAGGGTTTTTCTTTGTTTTTTTTAATAATATCTTCACAATTTTGCTGCTGATAGATTGGAAAAATTGATGTGTTGATGGTAGTAAATGAAGAAGTTGGTAATGGGGAAAACAGGGTGTCAGTAGCACTAAGGTGTCTTTATTAGAGGTAGGTTTCAAGCTGTGTGGTGAGTTTTACTGGCCCCAGTTTACTGTTTCAGCAAAACCCATAGTCTTTCAAGGCAGAAGAAACCAGGCTTCTTTGCAACGAACAAGAAAAAACAGATCTTTTTATTAACGGAGCTTGGGAGGGGTATTCTTTGTCCCCTTGCATCCATTATAGTAGTCTTCACCGCAACATAGATTTATGTGTCAAAAAGGAATTTACATTGACTGGTGGCCTTCAGGGAAGAGCTAGACTGTATTTCCTTGGCTGTAGGGTGGCTCTGATGAAGTAAAAATACACCCAAGTTTGTTGTGTGGAGATAGCCAGGGAGGCGAGGGTTCACAAGTCTAATTTTCTTCTTGGAGTTCATCTGTAAAGTGCATGTTGCCAGACAATGCATGTGCTGTTTCTGTCTACAAGCAGGCTAGAAATCTAGGTGGATTCCTTGATTGCCTTTTGTGGGTTGCTTACTTTTACATCACACGCGCATCAGAAGTGTTTATATAAAAAATTGATCCTGTGTACATGATTAAACTTGACAAGGCTTAATCTCTGTTGCTAAGAGTGTGGGCTTGATAGTTAATGTGGTAGGTCTTTGTTTTTCATGTAAATACTTGTAATGTTCTGTTTGCATTAAGTATGCTGGTGTTTTTTCTTGACAGTTTAGTGATTAAAATCTACTTAGTTTTAAATAGGTGTAGTCAGAGAAATACTGAGAACAGAGTTAAAGTGAAGAGAGAACTTAACCTTTTCAAGAAAATTGCTAGTAGTAAGTGCTTCTGTGACCTCTTTTATAATGGCAAGTGATGGCCGTCGGGGTTTTTTTTTTTGGCTGAGGGTTTCTGTGAAAGATTTCCTTTGCTCATATATGTTTTTCCTTAAAAATTAGAAAAAATACTAGTTTTTTAATTGCTGTATATTCTTGAGTCAGCAGTGGTATTAGTATTTTTATTCATGTTAGGGCAGAATCCATAAGGCCAGAACCGTACTAATAAATTTGGTTAGCACGACTGTCTAGTTTGGGATATCATTCCTAACCAACAAGGTCGTACTGGTGAGTGCCTCTGCTGTCTGGATGGGTTTTTTTGGGGCAGTAATGGTGTTTTTTTGGACCGTGGGGTTTTTTTGCTTGCTTTTTGGTGGTGTGGGTTTTTTTTTTTTTTTTTTTTTTTTTTTTAACACCATAGCAGTTTAGGTACTGAGACCCCCCTGTCCTGGATGCTGAGCCACGCAACTAGTGCGAGACAAGCCTTACCCTCTGTGTGTGCTACTGGGAGTTGAGGCTGGGGGGAATGGGGGGGGCTGGGTCTTGTTTGTTTGGGTTTTTTACAGTATTTTGCAGTGGCATATTTTCACATACTGTAGTTTTATCAGATACTTTTGTGCGATTTTTATCAGCACAATATGAATTTGAATTGTAGCTGACGCATTGGATGCCCTTAGATGACATTTCATGCTCCTCTTCAGAGTTTGTTACTTTTCTTGCTCTTTGCTGCTGGAGAGCAGTCCCTCCTGACCTGCTGTGGTAAATGATCACAGAAATTGTCAATAATACAACAGAACTTGAGAGCAAACTCCTGCTTGATCGATGTCGAAGCTCTGTCAAGGTCGGTGATACAACAGATTCTGATGAAGGCTTGTGAACAGGCTTCCCAAAAAACGTGTGCTTGGAGTTAGGCCTCCAAAACCAGGTCATGCAGGCATTGTCTCTTTTTTTTCCTCCTATCTTTAAATACACATAAATCATATTTTTTGGTAGTAGTAGGAAACAGGAACACCATATTTAGGGCAGATGACAGCTACGTGTTATTTGTTAGGGCCTTAACTCAGTGGTGGAAGGTAAGACTAGAAGAGATTTTGGTGTGTAATACCTAAATAGGCAGGCTGTGTTTTGAAAAGCAAAATCCCTGAGTACTGCTGCTAGATTGCTGTTCCTGAAAGGCAGGGACTTCCTTGACTGTGTGGATACAGATACAGAGCTAATTCTTCGATTTATTAAAAAAAAAATCCGTAAAAAATGTCTCAGCTGCTCTATACGCAGTTGCCTTTTGCCAGGACCCATGCAGTCTTCATAGTGAGCGGTGCTTGCTCCATATAGGTAGGTAGTGTAGACAGGAGGATTTGAAACCATGGCTTTTTGTGTTCACTCAGATTGGTGTTAGTAATAAAAACTTCTTTGTTCTGGTCTCTCTTCGTGTTGTGTGGGCTTTCTGTCAGTCAGAAAAAGGCTATTCCCCTTTTCTTGCAGGGGAGCGAGCGTCTTGGAGATTACCAGAGCCCTCAGTCTATGGTTCTTTGATGAGAAAAATACCCCCTGCTAATGATTTTGGTAGGTTTTGGCTGCACCTTCCATTGGTGGGTCGGTCTGCTGCCAGGCAGCCTGCATATAGCCGCCCATATGCCACCTTTCACAGGGTGAGGGCATTTGCAAGACAATGGAGGGAGCCAGCGGCAGGGCAGGCTCGGGGGCTCAGACCCTCGCCACCAGTGACAGCTTTGTTAGGTGCTGGTTGTACCTGGTGCTCCTCCCCGCCCCCCCCCCCCCCCCCAGCACTGTACCCTTCGCCCCGTGCACTGGGGGCCCGTGAACCCAGCAGCCATGCTGGCCTGCTGCTCGGGCTGGGCTGCGGTGAGACCGGGGGCCTTAAGTTCCCTCCAACTAGCCTGCACCTACGTGGATGATACTCCAATGGTGTTTTCTTACAACTGTTTTGTTTCCTATTCCTGCTCTCCCGAGGGAGGGGTTCTTCAGGGAAGCAGAGCTGCTGTTTGCTCAAATACTGCAAGTTTCTATAGCATTTCTGCTAAGCAGAGGCTGCCGGTGCTGCTGAAAAGCAGAGACAGTCCTCAAGCATCCTGTTCAATGTACAGCCATTGGTATTATATCAGTTTGGTAGTAAATAATGGAGGACAGATTATCTTCACGTATTTTAAATGCAAGCAGATATTGAATTCTACGCGAGGCCGCTGAACCCAGCGGGGTATATACCTTGGCCATCACGAGCTCTGATGTTCAGACAATGCCAGTGCGTCATGTGCAGTCTCAACAAATTAGTTCCCTGCATTGCCCGGTCCTTTCTCAGCTGTCTGCTCCAGGATGCCCAGGGATGTTTCAGCAACATGCCTTGTTCCACTTGCCTTCCTTTTGGGAGCTGCTGCCTGGCGGTGCATTTGGGCGAGCTGTTGCAGTTACACCAGATTTATGACTGCCCGTACTTAATTTTTTTTTTTCTTGGCATAGCAAAGGATGTATGACAAAGAGCGGGCACAGTAAGCCTGAACTTCTTTTTATTGACGATAATTTTTTAAAGCTGAAATGTAACAGTATTTCAGTAGTGAATACATGGAAATTGTGTGTACTGCTTAATGTGTTTCAGAAATCCCTGTTACTTTTCTTCCTTAAATACAAGAAAACAGGCGTGTAATGCCTCATTGAAAGAAGCCTGTAGGGGTGCTTTGTGAGGGTCTTAATTAAGGGCTTTGAAAGACTAAACAAAAGGAAAAAGAAAATGCTACAGGGTTATTGTTATTCCAGCCCATTGGCTCAGCGAGCTGACCATCCATTGGTGCCTTCTGTCCATTTGGGAGCTGAATGACACTTTTGTTCGTGGTTAACAGAGGTGAAAGAAGCCAATTATTGGCTGTCTTTTCCACAGGGCAGCTGCAGACGGATTTCACTGCAGGCAAATATGGACTTTTCTGCCACAAGGATGGTTGTGATGACAGTTATTTTTGTGGAATTGTATGAAAGAAAACGGATTTTTCATTATTTTTTTTTTCCCACTCCAGTGACTTGTGTAGATGTTTGTTGAAAACTACTGTGAATATGCTGGTGTGGAATGGGAATGTGTAAAGGGCTGGATTCCCCATGCTAAGTGTACTCAGCTTTTTCTCTGGGTGTGTGAGAGAGTGAGGTTTTTTGGGTTTCTTTTTTCCTCTATTTTTTTTTTCTTTGCAATCACAGTTGATTTTAACTATAGGGCTTTTCTCACTGGTGTGCAGTGTGTATTAACCCTCTTATGGCTGCTAGCCTAGGCTGTGCTGGCTGCTTTGTGTGCCATAGGGATGGAGGGACAGCCTCTGCAGGTTAGCAGTGAGTCCTGCAGTGGCAAAATTCGTGTCTGCATGCCATTAGGGACCTCAGAAAGTATCTCTGTGCCTGAAACTTGCTGCCCCTTCTCCCCCATCTCTCTCGCTGGGTCCAGTATATCATAAAATCTTTTTCCATAACTCTTGCTTGTATAATACAAAATTTATTCTTTTCTCCCCAATTTTCCTTTGTTTGAGCCTCTAGTTGTAGTTTTAAATGCATGAAGACTCACTGACTGTTCTGATTCTGGAGAAGTTTCCTCCGCTTGGGGCAAATTTTGAGTAATAACCCATGTCTCAGTCAGAGTTGATCCATCATAGCTTGTTATGCCAAAAGACTTGGTGGCGTGTCAGCTGCTCAGGAGGCCTGTCAGTGCTTGTGGTAGGTTGCTTGTGGTGGCCTCCTTCATAGCCATCTAAAACCTATGTTTAGGCATAGTTTATAACAGTAGTATAAAAAAAGGGGGGGGAGAGGCGATGTTCCTCATCTTACTTGGCTTTTTGTTGGAGGTGAAAAGAGAATCCACCTGCTATCCTCCGACCTCTGGAGGTGGAAGTGCTATGAGGCAGTTCTTCTTTGCGTCTTGGGACATAAAGAGGAGTTATTGTGCTGTTGTTCTCTCCTTGTCCATCCTGATTTTTTTATTTTCCTTTATGGACTGTTTTTTACTAGGTGACTTGTTACCTGCAGATGTGACTGCTCCTGCCAGTTTGCACACATGTGACTGATGTTGCTCGTGCTCACTGTGAGCTTGGCATGCTGCAGGCAGCCTGGCTTGAGGCTCTTGAAACGTCAGAGGAGGCAGCTTGGTGGGCACTTGGCATCTGTTGACTGGTGTCAGTGGTAGAGCCCTACCTCTGCCAAGTTCCCGAGGACAGCAGAGATGCATATGTGTGTGTGCGATGCTGTGAAGTTGCCCACACAAGGCTGGCAGCGATGGCTGCGCATGCAGGCACGTCGTCAGGGACAAGGGTGACTGTCTCCTGGGCACACGGGCCTGGCTCCCTGCTGAGAGGGAGGGAGCGAGCAGCCCAGCTCTTGGGGAAGCCATGTCCCACAGTATGATGTTCCGAAGAGAGGTGTCTAGGTGTGAGACCCTGCTCGGTCTGGTGGGAGCCTGGGGGAGAAGGCTTTGTCTGAGGGGTGCTTGCAGCAGTAGAGCTAGTCTGTCTGTCTTCTGGGGGAGAGGACCAGTTGGTGGCCAGATTTGGAAAGCAGTGGAGTAATGACTTGTCTTCTGGGGTTGGTTGCTTGGTTTGGTGGGTTTTCTCTTTTTTTCCTCCCTCAAATGCTTGTAACACTAATTAGTTTTGGGGGAAAACCCCCACCATTATGTGTATGCGTACCACAGGTGTTGCTGTCAGTGTAGGTCCTGAACTTTGATGCATATTATGTTGCTTTAACATGACCACAAATGCAGGTTACGGGGGGCGGGCAATGAAAGCCACAGAACTTTGCCCACCTAGGAAGGAGTTGTGTGTTTTCACAAGGCAAGGCGTACTGGAAATTTTGCTTCTTGAAATGAAATAATTAGCTCTCTAATAAGTCAGATAAGAATGAGATAATTCCTGATGCTCTCATTATACAAGAAGAAATAAAATTGATTGCAAATACTTCCTTGTTACCCTGTACTCAGTTCTGTACCGTTGAAGTAGAAGTTGAACCTGTGGCTCTTCTCTAAAAGTGTCCTGGCAGACACTTTGGGCAGCTCTAATTTTGATTTCTGTTGTAAGTTCACTGGTATGGAAGGTGGATGCTCAACCCAAGTCGTTGTGTGTGTAAGGGACTTGGCCATCCATCTCCAATAAATCAAAAAGAGGAATGTAGCTGAAACTGGAATATAACTAAACGTTGGGAAGCTCATACAAAGCTAGTGAAGCTGTCTGGATTTTTGTATTTAGCTATACATCTTGTCAATAGGCAGCAAGCCTCGCTTTACCATTTGTTGAATGTACCGTTTCCCGAGTGAAAGGCAAGGGCTGTATGTTAGCACACGTGAATGCTGCCATTTCAGAAGACTTCGGGCAGACTTTAATCCTTCAAATGTCATAAAGTGGGAATCACTCTTCTGTTTGAGTACCGTGCAATAATTGATGATCAGGAATTCCCAAAACCGAAGTTTTACATGTTATCAAAACTATTTGTGCTTCCTCAGCTACTTCAAGGTGCCTTGAAAATTCCTGTGTAAAAGCGTGTTTGGTTCTGTAAAGGTCATTCCAGGTGCTGCCATGAAATCTATTTTGACACCAGAAAGCTGTACTGTGGCCTTAGTTTTCCCACAGTGTATGGATAATTATAGTGCACAGTGCAGAAAAAATTTTTCTTGTTGCCAGAAATAATTTTTGGTTACATCCAAGTTACGTGTTACATGTACGTGAAAAAAGGTTCTTAAATGCTAAAGCTGTTGTGTATGGGATTGGGCTGACTGAGATGTTTACATTTTGTCTTCAGGCTTTATTGTATCAGTGACTTTG
This sequence comes from Falco peregrinus, assembly GCF_023634155.1. Classification (NCBI taxonomy): domain Eukaryota; kingdom Metazoa; phylum Chordata; class Aves; order Falconiformes; family Falconidae; genus Falco; species Falco peregrinus. Next base: position 14,989,286 of record NC_073729.1, read on the forward strand.
TTCATACCTGAGTTTTGTTTTGCTTTCTTGCTTTTAGCCTTCTAAAAATGTAGGGCTTACTGGGACTTTTGAGGCTCAGGTTGCTTTCTAAACATTGGGTGGGACAGGAGACCAAAATAAACCAGAAGAAAATAAATAAAATTCAAAGTACTTAGAGTTACTAAAGTTGGAATTTTTATGAAATTGGTTTTGTAGCTCTTGGAGTTCTCTTTTTGCAACAGAGCAAAAACAAGACTGGAAATGCAACAGAAGATATTTTTTTTAATATATGTGTGTAATGGTAGCACATTTCTATCTTTTATATGCTTTTCTATTGGTGTAAACAGATTTAAGTGCCGGGCTGTGTCTGGACAGCTCAGGAACATTAGTAGCTTTATCCTCCCGCTTCCTGGCGAAGATGCAGAAAAGATTATTCTCCTTTGAACCTGGAGTTTGGAAAGGGGCAGCAACCTGTTCAAACTCACAAAATGAATCTCTGCGGGGGCAAGGAACTGAACTTCGTCGGGTCTGTGTCCAGAGTTGTAACGGGGAGCTTTCGTTGTGAAACGTTTGTTGTAGTAAACACTGTGTTGCTAGGTGGAGGGAGATGTGGTGTCCCTGGAGTCCAAAGGGTGAGCGTGGCGCTTTGCACTCCTGCTGAGGCAGTTTAAGTTTTATGGAATTGCCCTTGAAGCCATTAAATGGAACGAAACGTGCCTTGTAGGTGCTCATGGTGACGTAGCAGGGACCTGAGACTGGAGGGGGGACGACACCCAGATCTCATTAAACTGGTTGGATTACATAGTTGGGTGATGTTCCTAGCGTTTCAGCAATGGTTGTTCACAGAAGCTTTCGATAACGAAAAAATGCTTGAGAACTTCCTCAGCAGTAACGAACAAAACCTTGGCTTGGCTATACATGAAGTGCCTGTGTCAGGTTTAGCAATATGTGCTTTAAATTAAAACCCAGATATGTCTGACCTGGGGCTGACTTACCTCATTAAAGAAAAATCCAGGTTAGAGTCATCTAAAACTGACGCAGTGGTGGTTGATGGTTCGGTATGGCTCTGCGATGGTAAGGACAATTGCTGCAACTGGCAGTGCTGCCCTATTTTAACTTGGTGGCAAACATAATGTTACATTTCATTTACTTAAAACATGACAAATAACTTTCTGTAAAACTCCTTGAGGGAATCTGCTGTTGGTCTCGTTGCAGGCGTAGCTACATATTAAGTCTTCTTTTAGCGTGAAGTTCCCATTGTCTCCTTCGGTACCTTTCCTCTTTCCTACTGCCGTGGGAAGTGTGCTGCTCCGGAGCTGTGCTGATACAGCGCTCGCCGAGGCCATGCTGTATAGAAGACTGCTAACCCCATCTGATTTAAACCAGGCCACAACCCAGAAGTGGTTTTGTTTAAATCCAGGTTATTACAGTGATCTGATTACAGAATGCTGCCTGTAAACTGTTCCACCGTGGAGGTGGAAAGTGATGGAAATACAAGCCAATTTCCTTTGTCAGAAAGAAAAAACCTGGTGCCACTACAACCTGGAGGGTGTAGTAGGTTGGAGCCTTACGTATGTAACCTGTTGCTGCCTTCTCCTTTCCCCTTTATGTGTGGAGACCTATGTATTATAAAAAAAAAAAAAAAACAAACAACAAAAAAACCTCTTCTACTTACCTTTACTGGTTTTTACAAATAATCCCCAGTCTCACCAAAAACGATGGCTTAGACACACATGTTTTTGGCTAAGATGATCTCAGGTTCAAGCCCCTTACCTCGAGAGCTGTTATTCTGGCCAGTTTACTGGGACTACTGTTAAATGGCATGAAGACATGAAAGTATTCCTCACAGTTTCCCATACCTGGAAGGCATGTTGGTGAAATACAAGAGTATCACCTAACAGGAGGACAGCATTTTGAACACTTGCAACCTAAAGGCTTGACTGCCATGGCTTTGCCTTTAGCCCGAGCCGTGCTGTCCGGAGGCAGGAGGCAAGCTGGAAGAAGTGCAGAAGATGCCATCAGCATAAAATAATTACGTTGTTAGATTTGATCCCCCTCAACAACTGCAGGGCATGATGAGTCTGCCAGGCGAAGATGCTTTGCAGTGGTCCTTCGAAAAACGTTGGACCTTTAACAGGTATTAACTGCTCTGCTGCTCTCCTGAAGTCCCCCTGTAGTCTGTGTCACCTCCAGTGGCTATGAATCGGAGGGGATTGTTGCCAAATACTTCATGACTTCTCTATCATTTTAATTTGTAGTTACTCTTGGAGTCTTGGATAACTATGTTACTACTTATAAAGGATTTTAAAAAACTTCCAAGGCAGAGGGTGGTTGTGACGGAACTATGCCGAGAGCTTCCCTACCAGGATGTTGGATGGTAGCAGGACATGTGAGGTTGGGTACAGGTTAGGGAGGTGGATAATCCAAGTTCCCACTCGGTTTTGTCTGTGGACTTCTTCATGGTCTTGCACAGGTTGGTTATTCACTTTTGTGATGGATACTCACAGGTGTAGGACGGGTGTCTTGGTACAGGCTTGCCCTCAGACTGCTTTGGGGTGCGGGAGGGGGAAAGGGGATGTTGGAGTGTGCTATTGTCCATGTAACGTGCCTGTCACACAGCCTGATTTTTGTACTCAATTCCCTGGTGTTACTGTATGCCAGGGAGTAAATAATTAGGAAAATTATGCATTATTCATAGTTTTATATCTGCTGCAAATAATCTCTAGCTATGTAAGAAAAATACTCTTGCATTGAAAGACATCTTGTTTCTTCCTCCAGTTTACAGCGAGCCCTTCCTTCAGCCTGTAATGTGCACCAAACATGTGGCTCTTAAAAATTAACTGAAGAGCACGTTAACTTGTGCTGCTATATTCCTATTCCGGGATACAATCTCTTTCATAATAATGCAGTGGAATTTTTTGTTCTGGGTTAATTCCCCACCATGTGTCAACATAGGCCATTAACAGTATGTGTGATTGCTTAATGGCTGGCCTGCAGTGACTCAAATACCAGTTCAAAATAGGTCTTTGCATACAAGTATTGTTCTCTCTAAGATCTTGATGATGGCTTGATTGGCACATGAATAGGGTACATTAGAGCTAGTTACTGTGTCTGAAAGAAAGCTAAGACATCATGTTGGAAGGGAAAAAAAACACAACAGGTTGATGTGACATGGGAAGGAGGAGGCAGGAGAAATAACTTATAAATATGGTGGGAGAAAGAGGGGGATGTTACTTCTCTTGCGGGAACAGACCTGTCTGAAATTTTTCAGCCTTTCTGTGGCTGTCAGTGAAAATGTCGTAGGTCCTGCTTCAGCAAAATGCTGAAAGCTTACTGGAATCGTCAGGGTTTATATGCTTTTTTTTGGTATTTGCACTGAAAAAGGGCTCTGTATACCCTTATTTCCTAAAACCTCTGAATATCTCGATCCCCTCTAATAGCCAGGGTTGGTGGGTAGCCTGAAGTTTGATTGCTTCCATGAAAAAGTAGGTTGAGTGCTTCATCCCCAAGGGAGCGGTCACACAAACGTTAGTTTGAGCCACAGAAAAGTTGCTTCAGATGTTGCATGCCAGCTGCTTGCGGAGCTCTTGGAGCGCCATTCCTTTCTGGAGCTCCTGGCTACCAAATGGCGTGAAGCTACATATCTAGTGAACAGGGAACTGTCAGAACAGTCTCCTGTCCTGTTTTTCTGCTACCAAAAAGGAGAAATAAAGGTTGTAAATTTGATTTGAAAAGAACGTGACTGGTAGGTGGGCATAGAAAATGGGACCAACGTGGGGCAGCTGGAGGGGGCTCCAGGCTCTGCTGGTGATGTTGGGCAGGTTACTGCACCGCTGCCTGCTTGCTTTCCCTCCTGGGCTGTTTGTCTTGGCCCTTTAAGCAGCAAACTCCTCTAGGTGAGGAGTGTCTCCAACTGTATTTGTACAGGCCAATCATGCTGACATGTTGAACTAGGGCCCTTAGCTTCTTGTTGCAATACAAACAGGAGATGATAAGACCTGTGCTCCTTAGAGAGATAGCAGGAGTACTTAGGAAATGGTAATGTATTTGCTGGGTGGGAATTCGACCTGTGTCTTAGCTAGTCACAGCCCATGTTGACTAAGGCTTTAAGTATTTGGACGTTTCCTTTCTTACAAGAATGTTTCCTGGAAGATGTGGACAAGGAAACATGCTCATAAATGAAAAAAAGGCTTTTCGTGACTGCGAAATGGCTGTGAATACAGAACAGGTTTCTGTGATTTTGAAGTGCTGCAGGTCTGTGTGACTGTGTCAGAGGTAGTAGGACCACACTTCAGATAGTTGGGGAGAGAAGGAATTCCAAGGAGAAAAATCCACATTAATGCAAAAATGGGTTTAAATCTTCCATTTTGTTTTATCATTAACAACGTTGTTGGTGTTCAAAGGAACAGCAGATGAATAAGAGAAGGAGAGATGCGTTGGGCCGTGGCAGTAAGGATTGGAGATATGGGATCGTTAATCCTGCGGAGTCCCAGCTACTGGCATACCCAGAGGGGCCCTCAGGCTGGGACCTTCCCTCTGGGAAATGGGCAACTGTACTTGTGCAGGCCTTGTCGCCAACGGGGAGAGCATAAATTTTAAATACAACACCAGTCTAGCTAATTGGGGCATCGGTGTCCTATTAATATATACATGTTAGCTAATAGTATGGGCTGAGGTAGCCAAACCTTGCAGTAATAGATGGCGGTAGTCCATAAAAGGTATGAAATTAATTACTTAGCGTATTACTTCTAACTCTTTTATAGCTCAAATACTTTCCGAGTGTAGGCTCCTCTCTAAACATCATCTTTCCTTAGCCTGATACTCGTTTGCCTGCTGTTTGGGTTTTCCTGGGATTTCAGCTGTGTTCATTGGATTCACGGTGCAGGCGATTACCCTTCGAAGCAGCAGTTGTGAGGTGGTGCTTCTGGGAGAAGAATCCTTTGCTTCTTGTTATAAGGAAGATAGAGTAAAATAAAACGCAAACAAGAAACCAAGCTTTTTTTTTTCTTTTTGGTTGAATGAGTTTAATTAGAATTTCCTTGCTGATCCTCTAGGCTTTCTGTGCTTTCATTACATATAGAGTAAGATGAAGAAGTAGGACAGTATTAACGCAAACTCATTTACTCCGTCCCTTCAGTGGTTTTATGTTCAACCTGAAGGAACTGGCTCAATAGGAAAGTAGGTCTGACCCAGGGATGTAATTCAGCTCGTGGTCTCCCCTGGGACTGGCTGCTGAGGTGTGTGATTTGGTTGAAAATTACATTGCTTTTCAACATGTGAGCGTGTTCCTACAAGGAGTTCTGCACTGAATGTGTTTCTTCAAGACCGTAGCACCGCAGTACATCTTAGATCGGTCTAACCTCGAGCTTCCCTGATTTATCCTCTCCGCGCTGCCCACTCTTCAGGAACTCTGCCTCTCCCTGCTGCCACAACACCTGGCAGAGGTGACCTGGACCAAATTCAAAGCACTGAGCATTACCATAGAGCTACATATAATTCTGTCCCTTTTTTCTTTTTTTAAATTTTATTTTATTTTGGATAAGCAGCAAAGACTTACTGGTCTGGCATACTAAGGAAAATGTCTGTTGTTTTGTCTTGTTGACCTTCACTGATGCTAACATAATCAGGACATGATTTATGTATCAATGGTCCCAGTGGTAATGGGTGGCTAGTTGTTCCTCAGCATTTTCTGGTGTCACATTGACTTGCATTTGCAATAACCTGGCTTATCTAATGTAGTTTCTAAAAATATTAACAGCTCCAGCTTTTCTTCGTACTACTGAAGCTGGATCAGGGTTATACTACCTGGGGAATTTTACATGAGATTAAGACCTTTTACCTAATGGTTTTGTACAAGTAGGTAGGAGGGCTTTATTCAAATACAGATAGCTCTGCCTAAATCATTTTGTAAGTGTTATAATTAAATAACTCAGTGGCAGAGGGCCCAGACCTTGGAAAAGACTGAATGGAGCCTACAGTATTACATGCTATTATCTATCAGCAAACAGGTTAAGCTTGCTCAGAGGGAGTATTTTATAGGATTTTAAAGGTGCCTTGTTGAAACATGATCTTCTTTTCTTCAACAAACACTCCCCCCTCTCCTTCTCCCCTTCTAAATTTCACAAAAGATAGAGGTTAGGTGGAGAGCCAGAAAGAAGTTAGCTATTAATGAAGTGCAGGGAAGCACAGGGGAGTGTTTGGATTTTATTTTTGAAATGGCCAATCTCAGTTGGGTTTGGCTGAGATGTAATTTTCCTTCTCTTTACTAGATACTTCATGTTTTTCCAGCTTTTTTACAAAGTGGAGTATTTTAAGTCATCAGCGTGCCTTCTGTACTAGGATGCCATGTACAAATGCGGTGGGAAGGTCCGTGTGCCCCCAGTTCAGTGCAGATCCAGGCATTAACAGCTGGGGCTGCAACGCAGGATAGAAAGCATATCACCAGCGTTTCTTGTGAGTTGTAGATGTGCCAGCACACCAGAGCTGGGTAGTGAGGAAGGTTTCTGTGCCTAAAATGTGCACACCTTTTGGCTGGGGAGATGCAGTAGGTATTGTTGGGGTGGGGGGTGGGGTGGGAACAAACCAAAAAAACCCTGTTGCAGCTAAATGGCCCTCAGTCCAAAGAGACGGGCATCGCTTTCCTTTCAGTGCCCATTGGTTACTGTGGGTCGTTAGCTTCCATTCTCTGCCTATATCTTGAGCTAATTTGTTTATCATTTTTGCCTGTCCTTTCTGTACCCCTCTACAGGAAGCCTGTGTTTCCCATTTTGTGGTCCCTTTTTGTTGTTGCAGCTTTTCTTCTCGTGCAAGAATTATTGTCCCCCTCCTCTGTTTCCATCATCTCCAGTCAACTGTCCTTTCTAGCTAGAATGCTGCTCTGGTAATCGGTAAGACAGACATGTAGGATAAATCCAGCAAGGGTCAGGCTGCTTTATGGTAGAGGCAGTACTATAAAATGAGACAGAAAGCTATCTGTGCCCTGCTGGAGATGCTGTGACACGCTGTGCATTTTATCTAATTTTCTTTTGCGTGGTACCACTGATGAAAGCTGTGACTGAGGCCACTTTCTAAAGATAAATAAGAGTTTCTAATTTTAAAAAGTGAGAGAATTAGTAACTTGCCATTCAAGATACAAAGTATTTCTGCTCATCCTGAAGCCTAGGAAAGCTTGACTTCGGTTAGTGGTAGAATAAAGAATCCTTAAAAAAACCCAACCCAATAACCCAACCAAAACTTTCCATCAGGAACTGGAATTCTTGCACAGGAGGAGTAAAATAACAAAGTTTAAGTACGTTCTATTGCCTGGTTCAGGTTTCTGAAGTCTCTGCTGCTGGTTGCTTTAAGAGATGGTTCAAATCTGCTTTATTCAGAGAGGAGATGTGGTGCTAAGTGTTTTTACTGTGTCCACCAAAGGTGCTTTCCTCTCCCCAACTGATTTATCTCATTTGATGCCCATTTTCAACAGACAGAGTTTCTTCTAGATTTTAGCGTCCTTACTGGTTAGTATACATACAAGTAGTTTTAAAGACTTAGAAGTGTTTCTGTGTTAGGTGGAAGCAGGGGACCTCGCTAAACTAAGCTGGAAATAAAGACTGAAGTCGTTGTCAGAATAACCTGAAGGGATCTACTGAAGCAGGCTGAAAACAGCAAGTGACTGCTGGAGTACTGTGGCTTGATGTTTCACCTTTGGCCTGTAAAAATCAGTCTCTGCAGATGGTGATGGTGTCACCTGGGATGCTGAATAACATCTTCAGTAGGTTTGTTCAAGCTACTTGTTTTAGTTGGGGTTTGGTGGTTGGTTGTGGGGTTTTTTTGCCTTTTCTTTTTTTTGGTAGTACCTTCCTGGAAGGACAAAACTTCTGACTGACTGCAAGAGCCTTATTTATGATTCAGAACTGCAGCGACAGCAGCAACAGTGCTGCGGGAGGGAGCTTGGTTGCGTCTATATTCTGGTGTTACATCTCTTCTACCTGAAATGGCGTAACCGTAAGGCTGTGATTCATGTGATCCCCAAGATGCAGCCTCTTCTTGCTAAAGAGGTTACCACCTTTGGCTGCTCATCGTTTTAGTTCCGATGCCAGCTCGTTGCCCGATCATGCCCTTGAATGTTTCCAGGGATGGGGCATCTACCACCTCTCTGCCTTGGCTGAAGCCTGGCTGCTGAGTACGGATAAGGCTGGTTCATGGCTAACTGCTGGGAGGTGCAGGTCTACCCCAGCTTCCCCTTCGTTTTCCTGACAGATCTATGGTGTAAAACGATGGCATCGCTGCCACCTTCTTTTCCCTGTTAAAGCTGTTGTGTCATTTCTGTGCTTCTCAGGGAAAATGCCCCAAATATAAGCATGGGGCTGAGTTTAATTTCAAGACAGAGCTGTAGGTTGCTGGGGCTGACAGATCATGCTTGCAAGTGATGAAAGAAAAAGAAATTTAAGATAAGCCTTTCAGATACTGCGTCTGAACTTCAGCGTACCGTTAAAATTTAGGACGTATGTGGGGTTTTCTTGTGTTTTGTTTTATTTGTTGTTTTTAGGGGGTTTTGTTGTTAGCAATTTAAAAGGCTTGTGGGTGTTGGGCTGTTTTTAGGGAACTTATGCCTGGATTTAACAAGCCAATCCAGAATGGCTCCTTCAGCTTAGTCCTGCTGAAATGGGGCATTAGGCGACTGCTGATGTGATCCCTCGGTTGGGTGATAGCATTATTCCTGTGGACACTGCTAGAGGCTGGGAAACTACTGTTTGGTGTTTGTTTTGTTCATTCATAGATCTTCATTTTATGTATTAGGACCTTAATTGAGCTCTGGGCTCATAAGCCTTTCTGGTACAGTGGAGTAGGTAGGGCAGCTTCTCAGTGGAGATTTCTTGGACATATCCAAGATCTATACCAAGATTTTATCTTTGTTACATGGACAGCCTTCTTGATTCTGCATAAACTGATTTGTTTCAAATTTTAGGAATAGTAAATATTTTCTAAACTGAAAGCAGTAGAAAATTGGCAAGAACTATTTTTTTTGGACAGTGGTTTTGGGGGGAACGTTTGCCATTATTTTGTCTTAATATATGGTGCTAGTCCATTTTTATTGTAATTGTATACATTATGCCTTGTTAAAAGTATCTTTGACATTAACTGAGTAAACTTTTTAGAGAGTTGTTAATTCATCTAATTTTAGTAACGTGGGTGTTTGCTAATATTGTTTGTAAATTCTTCCACTGAAGCTTATGAACTACTTAATATTTCATAACCAGCAAATAGTGCCCATGAACTCATTCTTTGACTGAGGATATTTTGTAGAGTGAAATGAAAAGAAAATAAACTTGTGTGTGAAAAACCCCCAAGCAGATATTGTGTAAAAACCCAAATGTCTGATTTCAGCTTCTACAATTCCTTGTGGTTTTCCCCTTCTATATCTGTTGCTTCTTTTGCTGAAAGTGCGCTTGAGATATGAGAAGGTGAAAACACACTAATCTTCTACTACATTAAAATGGTTCTTTTTGGCAGTTTTTCAAAGCATGATCTACCCAAGTCTGTTGATTGGTGAAGCACTGGCAATCAGTTTGTAATTTCTGCAGCAAAACTGCTTTTACGTAATGTTTTTAATTAAACAAAAAAATTATTCTAAAACTTGTATGGCAATCATTAAGAAACTTTGATAGTTGGTGGCTGGATGTTCCTCAGAGTCTGGGAACTGTTGCTATGAAGATTGACTTATTTACTGAGTAGGAGTTACTATCACATGTAATGAAGGCAAATACAGAAACTGTGTAGTAGTTGCAGCTTTTTAGCAAGAAATCATGATAAGCAGTCCCTGCAGATTCACACAATAATGCTAAAGACAGAATTGCAAAGCGTCTTTGTGCCTGTTCTTGTAATAAACGCAGTTTCACTGAAAATAGATGTCAATAGAATCTGTGGATATCGATGATGCCTCTCAGATCTTCATTGTTAAGGTCTTCTGTTATGTGCTTATATCTGAAGAGTCTATTCACCATACTAAAATGGTAGATGCTGACACTTGGAGCTACAGGCAAAAAAGATTCTTTGCTAATTTCAGATCCCAGAGAAAGCTGAAATTACGTAGAATTTGGATGTCGGCCATGCTGCGTACCTACATCGTTTCCATTCGTTTTGTTTAGGATTGCACATGACGCTTGGAAAATCAGGTGTTTATAGCTCTAAAAACTTAAAGACCATTGGTTTCAGACGGATGTGATTTCCTCTTCTGTCCTAAAGAGCCATCACATACTGTAACAGATGTGGTTGCAGTAAAATCCTTGACAAAGTGATGTACAGCCATTCATAAAGTGCTTTCTGATGACACATACCATTGACTTATTTTTACTACCACCATTTAATACATATATACGATGATAGGGTTTTATATCCCCTGGACAGTCTTTTGAGAGAGTTGTGATTTTCTTGCACAAGTTGCTGTTTCTTAGGATTCACGTAGGGTCTCTGCTCCCTCCTTACCCTTCTGCCCTATTCATCAGCTCTTCCCAGTTAGTACTGGGAAGAGGATGTGTGGTCCTCCGGAGAGGAGCCGACTACCCTGAATGTGTGAAATGCATATCTTTGTGACAATTTGAAAAATGTATGTTGAGGGGTAGGGAGGATAAAAGTTGCAGTCTCCCGTGGAGCAGACAGCTGACGATTCATGTATCTGATACCTTTATTTACTTTCCTGCACAAGAAAAATGTCCTGTCCCCCCAGCAACTGCAGCATCTCACGGTACCCAAGCTGCTGCTGAGACACAAAGCACCGCTTAAAGCAGGCGGGCTGTGGAGTTCAGTAATAAATCATCTCCAGTTCAGGTCCTTCTGAAGCTTAGAGAAGTTGTCTGTTGTGCCATCCTGGATTTTCTTGGTATTCTCTCACAAGTGGGTTTGTTTTGGATGTGCTGAGCCAGCCTTATTTTGATCTCCACCGCTCTTGCGGTACGCTAGTATACTCTTTACAGCTGCTGAGGAATGGCTCCCTTGGTTTACACTGCGGTATGAGGAATGAAGTTTTGGCCTGCTCTTCAACAAACATTAAGTTTAAAGAAACAACTGCATCTAGGTTTAATGTAGAAGTGCAGCGTTCGTGTCAGTGGTGCTGGGGTCCTGTGCTGCTGTGCTGGGGGCAGCAGACCAGTTACTAGTTACGGTTAATCTCAACACAAACTCACTGGCCTCATTGACATTGTGAACTGCTGTGGGGGAATTTTTTTTTTATTTTTTTCTTCCCCAGTAACTATGTTGGTTTTTTTAAATACAGTGCCTTGTGTTGTTAGTGTAAATAAGGAAACCTATTTTAATGAGCTGTGTTAGACATTATGGTCTGGCAACTGGAGGAACAACCTGGGCACTCCTTGCAAAAAGTGGTTTAATCAGCTGCTGCAACAGTTTTGGTAGGTTCTGTGGTACTGACGTGGCATTTGGTTTGTCACAGCATGAAAGAAGGCACAAATGTCCTGCGACACCATCTCCTCAGAAGCAGCAGCACCACCCCTACCACCCCAGTGCTCCTTGCTCCCCTTCAGGGCCTGACTGAGGGTCGGTGCCGAGTCCTGTCACGGATGGGGGCCGTGGAAGGTACCCTGAATGTGAACTCCTTAATTTGTCAAGGGGGGTTGTTCTTGCTGCTACAGAATTCTTCAAGGATTTGTGCCCTTCTGGTATAGCGAGAAGAGTTTAAATTAACCTTTCTCTGCCTCATCAGAAGTGGTAATTCCAGTTGAGGCAGATGTTTGAAAACTAGCGGTGGCTATGGATGAGTGAAGAACATATGCCCCAGCAGTAGATGAGGGCTGGCCGAGCTTTTTAGGTGGCAAACAAAATCTGCTGTCCTGCATGCAGTCACCAGCCCTCCAAGTGTTCATGCAGGTTCTTCAGTGGTACTGGTTGACAGTCAGTGAGATGGAAGGGGTGGTTTGGTTTGGTTTGTTTGCTTTTGACCCAAAATATGTGGGGAGGTGGCATGTGGATGCTAGAGAACAATGTGTGGAAGATGACAAGCAGAAGGAATCACAGGGCTGTACTAAGGAGTCTCACTGAATTGCTTGTTAAACAACATGTTAAAAAAAAAAAACCAAACCAGTAACCAAGTAGAAAGAACTTGGGTTATGTCATGAATTGTTAGGCAGTTATGAGTTTAATTATCAAACTGAATTGTTTTCTTGCTACTTTTACTCACGTTGAGTAATAACTTGCTTGAGGACTAGATTATCTGTGATGGTTATGTAGGTGTGAGCTGAGGTGATGGCACCAAGTTTTGCCACTTACTGCTCCTTCGGAAAGAAAAAAGGCTGAACAGGTCTGCATACCTATCATGTAAGCACTTGCTGCTGGCCTGTCTCTGCTCATGGACTGAGTGAAATCTGCTTAAAACTATTACCTCGAGGACTTCTGTAGGTTTTGTAGAAAAAAGATGACTGTGGTAGAGCTAGGACATGTTTCTGCTATTCTTGTCAGTTGCTCCAGAAGCCATGTTGCCAGAAGCTCTTTATTAAGACCCAATGCATGCATTATTATTATTTTTTTTAAAGACATTGTGGGATGGAAATTTGCGTTGTGGGTGGTCACAATCTTTTTTTTTATTTTTTTAATTTTTTCATATGCTGTGGTTTTAGAGCGGTCTTAATAATCTGTGTTAAAATTGTATGCATGTGTAAGTTGGTAAAAAATAATGCTGGGGATAACTGTACTGTAGATCCTCTTCCAAACATGCATACCCTGTAGTTTCACAGTGAATTACTTTGCTTAAAGGTGTCAGCAAACTTTTATATCAGCTTCCCATTATGTAGGTCTTTTGTTGCGACTGGATTCTCAAATTACTGTGCTCTGAAAGTTGAGCATGCGTATTTCTAGAAAGAGAGATTACCATGTGATGCTAGAATATTTTTTTTTCTGTTATCATACCTTCTGCTTGGGATTTCTTTTTCTCTCCTTCTTTTCCTAGAGTGTAAAATTCCCTTACTGTTTTTTGATAAATTTATGTTTCTTCTTCTCCAGAGATATCAGCATGAACAACATCACAAGGCTACCAGAGGATGCCTTCAAGAACTTTCCCTACTTGGAAGAGCTGTAAGTATTTCACACATGTTAGAGTTTTGCTGCAACATCAGATGGCTGCGTGAAGTGGAAGGTGGGTGGGGAAATAGTGTTGAGTTGAGCTGTGAACAGAGAAAAGCAATTATATACTTGAAAAAAAAAAAATGAAAATCCTGTACATGTTTGGAAACCGGAACAGTAAATGCTACTTACAAGGGACTTTTTACGGTAATTATTTTAATCATGGCTAGAGCGATGACACATAGTAATTACGGTGTTATCCAAAGATAACACAAGAGGTGTGTAATTACCATTGTTTCCGAAGGAGCTACAGTATAGCTGTTGCATAAGTTCCATAAAATTTACTGAACATTTACTGAGAAAACAATCATTTACTGAACAGCTTGCTTTCCTTGCCCCCGTAGGCTGCAGCTGCAGTGCTCGCAAGCCCATCCTGACCGATGTCAGAAATTGAAGCTCTGTTGGTACAGGGCTGCTTGTTTCCAGCTTCTCGGGCAGAAATTATTTCTCCAGTTCCCATCTCCCTCTTGTCCTGCTCTGTTTTTAGTTTTTTTTTAAGATCTTACTTAGGTGATACTTGGACTTGTGAATCCTTGAGCTGCACTGAGGCTCACATGCCTGGTGTTCTGCTGAAGTGGTAACTGAGATGCCTTTGCAGAGGTGAAGCACCCTTTCAGAGCATCGCCCTGAATTAGATGGGTTTCAGAGTCAGTGAACAGGGAGAAGGCTTTGACTTTTAATTACTTCAGTAAGTACTACTATGTGACAAGTGACTTCTGTGTGCCTTAGTTTCCTTATCTATGAGGAGAGGGTAATGGTTCAACCTTTGCCAGAGAGTGTTGAGAACTTCCAGTAATAAGCAGGACATAAGCCATCACCATTGCAGTTTGCTCTGCTTCTCTTGAATTTTCAGTGTCGGCATTTTTCATATCAAAGGGCATTTAAAATATAAAGTAAAGCTGTCTTTATTTGTGAGTTTGGCTACACTGGAGCTATGAATGCTGTGTTGAGAGATCTTTCAATAAAAGCACCTTGGGGAAGGAACAGCTCGTGTCCCTAAAGAGACAAACCCTTAGGAAGTAGGGAAGCATTCTTCCAACTTGACAGGTGAGGAAACTCAAGCAAAGAAATTAAGCCATTTGTAGAGGGCAACAGGATAAATTAACCCCATAGCAAAATGGCAAATAAAGCCTTTTGACTCTGATTATTTGCTGTAACCAGTACAACCACTGCACCTCATTGGAACAAAGATACTGAGAAATTGGTAAGAGATGGATCACTTGCTCCTGAAGAAAGGCTTGCGTTCCTGAAAGCTGCTCTGTTTTTCTTCCTTGCACTCCAGCTATGCTAGTTAGTCTAGTAGGGTGTGCTACCTCTCCTTCACAATTTTGGTGTCTCGTATCCTGATAATGTAGCAACTACCATTACTAATTCATTTAAATAACTGTGTTTTCCCTGGCTCTTAAGTAGTTTAGACTTGGGTCAGTACAATTGTGAAGTGCAGTTGAGCTTATTTATGTCAGATGAATTGTCTGTGATACCTTATTTCATGCTTAACAGGTTCTGGTTTATTCCCTCTGGTCTTGGGTATTATTTAAACTTGAGATATAGTTGAAAATATCTCATGAAAGAAAGTAGATCTAGGATTTCAGATGCTGCATGTATGTAAAGGACACAATTTTAAGAAAGGCTCTATGGCTTGAATACTTAATTTGAAAAAAAAAAAAAAAAAGAAATGGAAGCCTGGGAAGGCTTGCTTGGCTCAGAATATACACTAGCCAGCATTCCCTACGTGCTTTATAAAGCTGCCGTATGTCTGTATGTTTTGTTAGACTGCATTTGTAGTCCAGTTTTTTTCCAAGTTCTTCATAGTTAGGCTTACACTGAAAGTTGAAAAACCCAAAGAATTCCGTTTTCCCAACTCCAGATGACTGGGAGATTTCATTTCTTCCCTATAAGTAATTAAGCAATAAAACCTAACTGGTGAGCGTGCATGTTGTGTAACTTCCATAAACCCTGGGGTGTGTCAGGAGGTAAATAGAAATGGCAGAGCCTTCAGCCATCGCCTATTGTGCTTGTTGCCTAAGAGCCATTTGCTACGTGTACCTCATTGTCCCCCTAAATTCTGGTATTTTGGTTTGTGAAAAAAACAGGCTAGCATTAAGCTCAGAATTATCTGTGAACACCCAGAAGTTTTAAATCATTTCTAGCACGCTTACTTGTTATGTTAAAGCAACTAAAACAAAACCCCAACCACTCTACAGTAAAAATAATACTTGCCAAATGTTTAGACTTATTTGAGTTGATGATCATTCCTTAGTACAATAAGAAAAAAATACAGTTTTCATTTAATGTTCGAGTTAGCTCCTGCAGCTGCAGAGGTAGGAGAATCTCCAGGAAGATTAAAAAGAAAAACTCTCCAATTCAACAGCTCTCACAGATGCAGAAAGACAGGAAAGTGACCGTGAGAGCAGAGCTGTGAGTAGCCAGTATCTGTGTGTGGTACTTTTCAATTGAAAGCCGGTAACCGAGACTTGTGAGCTGTTAGTGACGTTTTGCAGCAGCAGCCTGCGTTAAATGAGAAGCCTCTTTGCAGAGGCTCTGGCCATGCCCATCAAGAGCGAAATGAGGAAGGTTTCTTCCTTTTCTTTAAAGACCTGGTTATGGTCATCCATGCACAAGTAAACTCCAGGTTCCCTTGCTTCAATTAATGTTCTTCCTAGAGGGAATATTACAAAGTAGATTGAAACAAAAGCAGCTTCCCTTCACCAGTACCGGACACATTTTTGCTATATTCTGCCCATTTTTTTTTCTCTGTGGGACAGGGCACGGAAGTTTCAGGGTCTTTATTTTTGCTGGTTGTGGACAGAAAACCCCAAACTGTCGTACTTCTTACGGTACAAGCACAGTTTTCCCTCTCCACTCTAAAGATGATTGCAAACTTTTTTCCTGGCTTTTATTTATAGTTGAACTGATCCAGATTCTGACTGCCAGGCACTAGGAAAAGTTGCTTTTTCAGCACAGAAACCTGGGTGTGAGTCTCCACACCAAAGAAAAAGAGACATAGTTAACGCAAAGTGGTGTTGAAATCTGTGCTAGAAGTGACTTTTCCATCTGGAGCTTTTCCCCAGAATTGCATGTCTAAAGCAAATGAAAATCCCACGAACTAATGGGAATGCAGTTAAGTACCCACACCACTATGGACTGGAGAAGCGATTTGTCCAGAAGACAGCCCCGGATACCTTTCCCTTTATTCCGTGCTTTAGCCTTGCCGTTTGTCAAATGCTGCGGGAGGTTAGTCCCTGGCAGAGTTAGTTAATTAATATTGCAAAATAGTATCGCAGAATTTAATTGAATGTAAATGGGAGGCAATTAGATGTATTATGTAGGCAACTGAGTCTTACACAGAGCACATATAAAGAGGATGGGATTAAAAAATCATAGTAGGAGCCATTTAAAAAGGGGTTTGTCATTTCCTTAATGCAATGAATTATTTGGTAGTCTGAAGAGACTTCAGAGGATGCTTTTCCAAATCCTAAAGTGAACACTAGCAAATAAAAGGAAAGAAGCAGCGTACCAGACTTGTAAAAGCTGGCTGCTCAATTAAAAGGTGCCTTCTATGTCACCAAAGGGGGAGCGACCTGGGCGCTTCGACTTACGCATCCTGTCCTGTTTTTAGATGTGCTGGGTTAATCTGGGGGCCAGGTGGAAGAGGACAACTGAAATGGAGCTAAATAGCCATGTTTAGGGAACTGACTCCCCTGAGAAATACCAAATTTGCAGTATAATCTCACTTCTTGTACCTTTGAGAAAGTGCCCTACTTGCTCTCAGCCTCGCCGTGCGTGTCACCGTGTAGCACGCTTATCATATGTCTGTAGGATCCTTGCACTATTTATAATTGTTATAAAAATTCTCCATCTCTGTGTAACTGATACCCATCTGGAAGTAATTTGCAAGTGATTGAAACAGCAATGGTCAGAGTCAGCAAGGAGCAGACCACCAACAGTTTTGCCACAGCAGTTAATGAAGTGTATTCTCCAGAAAATGCTAACATAAATATGCTGCAGCCCTGAACTTGATATGGAAACTAAAAATCCTTGAAGAACTTGGCCACAGTTTTCTAACCACACCTTAAAGTATTTATAGAAAGCTAGAAGAGGGAAATATAGTTAGATAATGGGGTTTTTTTGGAGAGCAGAAACCAGTTTCCAGTGTGAATTTTTAACTAGGAGAGCCAGGCTGTGTTATGTTTTGATGCTTTTCTAAATGGTTGCAGTTCCTTCTAATATTGTTTTCTAAAGTAATCCGAAGGATTTGAACTCTATGATAATCCCTAAAAAGACACTCTCCCATCAAGGAACGCAAATCAAAATTATTTTTATTTTTGGCCAGTTTTCCAGTCTAGCTTCAGACAGTCGAACCACTTGAATAAGGCGAAAGTCTCCCTGAGTTAATGACTTTTTACCCTTGTTATGATTTCCACTCTTAACCCTTTAAAAATATTGTTGTATTACTTGCTATGCGCTGGCGGGAAAGGTTTAGATGATGAGGGTTTGGCTTGTCTGGCTGTTGGTCCACGTGCGAGGCGGTGGGGAGGCAGAGGGCAGCAAGCTGTCCTGCTCTCTGTCAGTGGGGTGTCCGTGACAGAAGCACATGGTTGTCCAAAGGGGAGCCCTGGTCACCCCGCAACCGGTCAGTCCTGGGCCAGCGCTGTGACCTTCTCCAGCAAGGGTTAGGGAGGATGCTCTCTGACTGTTGTGGTCTTGAAGACCGTATTGTGCCCAGTAATACTGCGAGGAAAATAATCCCTCCTGAAAAGCATCAAGAGGCAGCAGTGCTCAGTTACCTTCGAGATGTGTGCTGATGCCAGGGTCTGCTGCGTTTCTGGGTTTTGTTCATAGTTTCGCTTCTGTGACGCTACCTTCAGAGATACATTTTTTTTTTTTTTTTTTTTTTCCAGTCAAGGGAAGAACTTCATGGAGATCTTTATTTAATGGTTGGTGAGAATGGTTAGGGAAATCAAGTGATAAAAGGAAGAAAGTTTTCGCTTTTCTGAAAGACAATGCTAATCTGCTTTTGGAGAGGTGAATAAATGGCAAGTGAGAGACCGCACGCATGCAACTGTGACTTTTCAGGGAAAGAAATAGTGCAATTGAGCATTTGCTTGACTATTTAATTATATCCATGCTGATTACAGCACTAAGAGGTCCTGCTTAAACATCTTACCTTCCCCCCTCACCACCACCACCCTCAGCGAGAGTCTCTGATCACAGCTTTTAATTGACAAAGCATGTTTTAAGAACCTAAGGATTAATTAAAATGCATACTGGCAGTGAAAATGAGGTGTTTTTGTCATAAGGTTGTAATCAGGGAATATCTGCAAGGGAAATGTCTAGAGTTATTTTTCCTCTTCTCTGCAGCTGAAGATGACCACCTGGCTGAAATGTCACAGCTGCTTGCTTTTGTAGTATCTGTTTCAGTGTGTAATTTAGATGGTCCCCTTCCTTCTAATACCTGCATCGGCACCAACTTGTATTATCCTTGGGGAGGGAGGGGGAGTGTCTGTCATTTTTTATTACTTTGGTTTTATGAATAAGACGTGTTTTGGAGTTAAGCCAAGGCCACCAAGGCTGAGCTGTTAGTTTGGGATGCAGTGTCTTTCCTCACCCGGCTCTGGAACGTCTGGTGGAAGGAGGCTTTTTTCTGTCCTTCAGCATAGTGTCTTGAAGGTGGCATGTGAATGTTGATGAGATGGTGCAGTTTCTCTCCCTATCATAAACACGAGTCATTCAGGATTTGTCATTGGAAGCTGAATGGAGACGAAGGGCTTGTTTTGAGTAGAAAAGGTAATGATGGATCTTCATGAGGAAAGTTGTCCTGATGCCTTGTGTTAGCTAGCTGATGTGTGGGAACTGAGGCTGTGGTTAAACACTCTCCTGTGAAACTAGTTGGTACAATTGGAGACGTTACCACCCCATATCTGGCTATTCAGCCCCACTAGCAGAGACTGAGGAACGAGACGAGAGCTCTCTTCAGCTGCTGTGTTACAAAGGCAGCCAGCGTAGACGTCCTCTGTTGATATTTCAAAAATAGCCGGGTGACGTTGGGTTGGAAGCCGATGAGTGCTCTTCATCCATCTGCCAGCTCCGAATATTTGAACAGCTGGAGGAGGTAATTTCCTCAGTTACTTCAGCTTGAATTCCGAGAGGTAACGTTTTAATGAAGAAAATGCAAGGTGTAGGTTTCACGTGTGGTAGCAAGTTTAAAGCCTAAGCTTTGACTTGACCAGCTAGCATACATTAGAGATGTTTGCTGCCTTGTGTGCACCGGAGCTTCAGAAAGTGCGTGTTGTAACTTGCACCTTCGAATTCTAGTCAAGACAAACCTTTAGGCAAAGACTCCCAAGTAGAATTAACCACAGTCAGCTAAGATATTTTTAAACTTCACCTACTTGGTCTGCACTAGATGCTAAATGATGTTTAAAAACATGTTGGGCAACCTGTGTTTAATTAGTGTTTTCTTACCGTGCAAGTCCTAAATCAGTTTGATTCTGGATGAGTTTCAATCTTTCTGATACAAGAATGTTATTTCTGTAGCTTGGAAGGTTCTTACTGTGTCTAACAGTTGCATATTTTTCCTGTTTGTGGGGACAGATGCTAGTAGGTTGAGTAAATTCCATTGGTTTTAGAAGATGAGGAAGTTTCTTTCCAGTTTCTGTTTCTACATGTTAATTTCGAATGTTGGCATGGTTGTGTGTAAGGTTCCCAACGCTGGTTATTCTGCTGCAAGTACTTTTAGAGGGAATCGAAACTTTTTCCTTATCTGTCGTCTTCGAGTTTCAGCGTTCAGCGTTATTTGCACATGCGCATGCACACAGGAGCTGGCTTGGCTAAATGGCCTGGAGGCTGAATTTTGTGGTGGTGTTATGCTTCAAGACCTGTCTTACGAGCCTGAATTTATTATGCTGCCTGAGCTGCCAGGTTGGGGCTGTCAAAACGTATAAACCAGATAAGAAACCTCTGGAGGCTGAGCAGTCGCCTCAGAAGCTCTCATGCTGCGTCTGTCCAGGTAGGGTCCCCCAAAGAGTGCTCGTCCCATGCAGTCTACCTCCACCTTTTGGGTGCAGGAATTTGAGTGTGGGACAAAAGATGTACGTGTGCAGGCAAGCAGGTGGCCGGTTCCAGGCTCAGGCCTCAAAAAGAGTCACATGTAGCTCCGCAAAAACCTTAGATAGATGGAAAAGCAGGGGAAAAAAAAAATCCTGTATGTTGGAGGTAAATGCATTGCCCCTGTGCTCTGAGAAAGTAATTGGGTGCATTCTGTCATCATAGTGTCGTGGTGCAACACTGTACGTCACCGTAAGAAGGCATGATAAGGAATAAAGTAATTGTTTTTACCTTCTTTCCTCCCCTCCTCTTGGGTGGTTATATTTTGTTAAGTTTTTTGTGAGTACTGAGGTACTCTTGCCTAATTAGCATTGGCAGATCTTGTCCTGGCATGGAAGTAGTAACAGTACTCACGTAAAGTTCTTTTCTTGGCCTTCTATATTAAAATAAAATTCTAGATGATTCTGATATTAATTTTTTTCCCCCCAGCTGAGAGAAGGTTAACAATTGACTTAAGTCTGAAACAAAGAATCATACTGAAAATTACTCCCATTTCTTTATGGTCATTCATTGTGAAGCTGTCAACAAAACCTGGGGCTTGTATTTACCCAGTATGTATCTGAAGTGGTTAGAAAACTGGTAACAGAGGATTAATTGCCAAATACACGTAGATTTGATCCGCTTCCACATTTTGCAGTGTCACTTGCTAGATGCATAGCTGTGCAAAAGATCCCATGCCTGGAAAGCCAATAAATACCAAGGCAAGAGATGGTACGGAAAGATTGGAGCAACTTTGTGGATTTACTATCTCAGCAGTCATTTTCTCACACTCTCGTGTCTAACGATCAGCGTATTTCGTGATCTTGGAAATCTTCTGAACTTCTAAATAGCACTCTCTGCTAAAAGCACAAATCTGTAGTTGATTCAGTTTTTTTCCTAGTTGATCAAGGCCGAGCTTGGTTGCTTTCATCTCTGTGTCTCTGCTGTACAGACTAGGTAAGTGAAATGTTATTTATCATTTGGAAGGAGCGTGTTGATGCTGGAAGAGCTCCTGTCAGTGCAGTGTAGCAGCCCATCTGCTGGTCCGTACGGGCAGCAGAGAGCCCGTCTCCCTCATGTGCTGCCCTCTGTGCTGCTCGTGATGAGGCTGGTGTCGAATCCACAGATCTCTGAGTGCCGGACTCCTCTGAACTGGATCTGTCCACTACAGATTCCCCTCTGCTTTCGCAGCAGCGCACTGCTGTGGAGGTTGCTCTTACAGCACTGCGAAGTGCCCCTGATCTCTCAGCATCCACCCTGAAAAGCAGAAATTTTAATATTAGATATGGCTTTTTGAGGGGATGGGAAGAAGAAATAAAATCCTGAAAACCAGCCGCCTCCCCCCTACTCTGCCACTGAAGTGCTTAAGTTTGGGCGTCATGGTGAGAAACATGGAATGTTTGTCTCAGTTAGCTCTTTCTCGAGTAAACACGGTGATGTCTGTAATGATTGATGATTGTGCAGTGAGAAATTAGAGGGAGATGGAAATCCAGAGCGGCAGAACCTGTATCATCAGCATATGGAGGCTCACCCGAGCGCCTTGAGGTAGCTATGGAGGGAAAGGGCTACCACAGGGCAACATGTGCAAAGGCAATTAGGGAGATGGTGGCACATTTTATAAAAAAAAAAAATGTAGTTTGCTTTCTGCTTTGGAGGTGAGAAAAATCGAAGTTGCTTGCTGGAACAACTTGTCATTACTGCTGTAGATGAGTTGCTTCCAATTTTCAAGACATGGTGTTGTTGATTGTTTAAGACATGTCCTTGTTAGAAAATTTGTACAAACGTGTGGTTTTTTTGCTGGAGAATACTAGCTGGGACCACAAAGGCAGCTTGCTTCAACAGCTCTGATTGTATAATTGTTTTAGGTTATATGTATTTCCTTCAGCACATAATGTGGTGTAGCCTGGGGGCTCTGCTTCAAGGAGGTCTTGCCCAAATGCAGATACCACTTGCAAATTCAAAAATAGAGCATGTTTTGCATGGATGGGAATGCTTGCTTTCTTCAAAATCCATCATAATTTATGTCCCTGTTAACAAGAAAATAATATAATTATAAATATTCTTTGATAATCCCTGAAAAGCAATATCATAGAGCCATGTTTTTGTCTTGCAGTGGGTGCTGGCGACTTGCTGACAGTTTAACAGTAGAATTTATGGACAAGCTTTAGACTGCTTTTAATCTATCAGTTCGGTTTACTTAGACATTTTAAATTTTTTAGACAAGGAATGCATTTTGAAAACAAGTTATTACCCTGAAGTCCAGTATAACTGTGAGAGGGCTGTAAATGCTGGAAAGGAAAAGCTCAGGAGGAGAAGTGCCTACTCAGCTGGATGGAGTTGGTGCAGTTTCAGTGCTGGTTGTAGTTAATCGCTTTCTTTTTCGGTCCTGATGCATCTTGGCTTCTGTACTCATGATTTTATAAATAGTGGGTGAGGTTGTATAATACTGAAAGTACTGCAAGCAAAGGAGAAGGATACAAATGCATTTTCCATTAGCAGCAGCAGAATAAAGTATCCATTTAGTTAAACTGGCGTGGAAAAATTGGGAGTAGTAGTCTGTAGGTTATTGATGGCTTCACAGCAGTGTAGCAGGCTGCAGCTGACAAAAGTCCCAAAGGGGCTGTTTGCTAATCGCAGATAAGCAAAACGAAGTTTAGTCCGATGATAACGGCTTCCATTGACCAGCCCGGCCCCTTGCACAGCTGCCCAGCTTGGGTGGGAGCCGTCAGCGCAGGCATGCGCCCTGGCCGGGAAGGGGGTCTCGGCTCGGGGGATGTGGTGAGCCCCTGCTCTTCTCCTGCAGATGACCGTACCTCTCACGTAAAGCTTCAATCTTTGATGAATAAATGGTGGCACGTAACTAACTGTGCATCACCTCTTAAGGAAACCAAAATCTGTTCCGCAGTGGCTGCTTTTCTGGAATAGGTGGAACCTGAAGCTCTTTCCTTAAGTTTGAGAAAATTGAATCCATGATCCCCAGCCGGTGTGTCTGAGGCATTTTCAAAGGTTACTTTTGTTTCAGGAGAGCATGAAGTAAAATTCAAGTTGGTGTCGGAAGCACAAAGAACCCTGAAAATGGTGATGTTAGGGACAGGCATGTGAGGATGGCAGAATAGCTTGAAGTCAGCAAAACCCTAGAGAAATCGCAAAAGTGCAAGTGGAGAAGCAATGAAATACTTTCCAGTGGGATGAAAATAGGTAGGTAAAAGTTGGAGAGCTAAAAAGATCCTGAGTGGGCAGAGGGGCAGTGGTGCATGGTCTGTAAGGGATGTGGAAAGCTCAGCCTTGACTTGATCTTGAATTAGGAGTCTTAGGTCTTACCAGAAAGCAGCTGATGTACAAATAAAAATAATAAATCAGGTGACTTACTATGACACGCCAGGATTGCAATCTCTGTCCTTAATACGAGTTTTCATTGAAGTACGATTACAGTTGATCCATGGAAAAAGTAGACAGTGTATTATTACCAGAGACAAGATGGACAGATAAGGTTAGGAGGATCCCAGAATACCACCAGGAGGGGAAAAAAAAAAAACCCAAACCCCCCAAAAAACCCCCAAAAAACAACACAGCAAAACCACTTTGTGTATGTGCATGAGATACCCGGAAGGACAGAAGGAGACCTAATTCTTTGTTCAAGTAACCTGACGTTCACCGCCATCTGGCATGCAAGACAAGAAGAGAGGTTTCCAGGTAGCTTGTATTTCATCCTATCAAAACGAGAGTGATGGTTTTAATTGTTAGAGACAAAAATGTATCCCTGGGACATCCTCCCTGATTTTGGCGTGACATCAGTGATCAACTTGGCTTGGTTAACATGCAGCCGGGTTGCCAGATTCATAGTTGCAGAAGTTTTAAGTTCCCAGAAGAGAGAAGGCAGTCTTTGCTGCTTTCAGAAGACTTTCAGTGCAAAACGTTATGTTTGCTCCGTATTCTGGGAATGAGATACCATGGAAAATAATGCCCCAGCCAGACTGTATCATGATTTCTGTAGTAACAACAGTGACCTCTGCAGCTGGAGACCACTGGCCGTGTCACTTAAAATAATGAGTAGAGGCTATTGCTCACCTGTATATGATGGGATAGCGGAAGTATTTTGTCCCCTGTATGTCCTACTCTGTTGTCCTGCTGTGTTGAAAGAGATTCTGTCTATTTGAATTTGTCCAAACTCACAGAAATTTTGTCCCATTGGAACACTCAGTTTTTTAAAGTAAAAATAGAGGACTACAGTGTTCAATACTAGGCTTTTACAAGGAGATTGCTGACCTAGAAGGAAGGTACGGAATGTAGTTGTAGGTTACAGCTGTGATTCCGCTGCAGAAACCTCCAGGGTGTAACTCAGATCCACTAATTCAGGATACCTGTGCTCCTGGGCAGAGTTTCCAAATGAGGGGAGTCAGGATTGAGGTAGCAGGAAAGCTCCTGTCCAGTGAGATACCCATTTACACCCCACTTCAGGTGATGCCTGGAGAAGAGACAGCAAATGAAGTTTTTGTAGCGTAGCAGGGCTCTTGACAGTGGTCTGTGCTGCCTGTAGTGTCTCTGTGGGTGAACCTGTTTTCCAGTCCTCTCCCTTCTGGAGAAGGAGCTCTAACTAACGGGGATGTGCCTGGACTCAATAACAGTACATGGACTTTTGGACCAGGTCTCTGAACCTGTTTCCACTCGGGATGAAGAGAGGGATGGTTACATCGCTTTTGCTGCATGAATGTAGGGCTGCCTTCGGGTGCCGCTTCGTGGTGGTATGAAGTTGTCCCACCACAGAGAAGAAGTTTCCAGAGCTGGTCCTGAGCAGGTTAGTGAGTCTTGCAGCGAGGAAAGTTGCTGCTTTTCTGTTGTGCTGGCCTTTGGGGCTTGGTGAAGCTGTGATTATCCTTAGCCTGTTTACTCTGTGTGTGTGTGTGAGAGAGAGAGAGAAACAGGGGGCCTTTTAAAACACTTGGTTTATACATGATATTTGAAAATCTGAATGCAACTATTTTTGAGGCATGCTGAAAGGGGGTAATGTGGAAAACCTGACTGGACGATTTCAGTGATGTCTTAATTTGCATGTTGTACGTGTGCTATATTGCATGCTCATATTTTTTCATTTCTCTCTTGTAAAACAAACCTGGTTAGGTAAAGAGATCTTTCCATCCTCTCGGGTGCTGCATGCCGCGGCAGAGGGAAGCGCGCTGAGAGCGGCGCGTGATGCGTTGGGCTTCGCCTGCTGGAGAGCTGCAGTGGAACAAGCAGCCACTCTCCCCAAGGCTAGGGCCTGAATGATAAATGTATGTTTGGCAAACTGATTAGTAAAGCCTTTGCACACTTGGCTAGTTGTATCCTGTTTCCTGGAAGGTTGCCAGATGGAGGAGGAACGGAAATGTAATGTATTGCAAGGGTTGGTTGGTTTTGTGTGTTGGGGTTTTTTTTTCTGTTGGTTGGTTGCAAAAAGGCTGAATAAACAGGAGTTGCCTTGAGGTAGGCAAAGTCTTGCCATTTGAAGTCAAGCAAGCCTTGCTGTGGCTCAGCTGTAATTTGTTTCCAGTGCTCTGTAGCTCATGTTAGTGACACTCTGTGAGGTTGGGGGAGGCCATTCAACTGGATTTAGTTTAGCTCTTTTAAAACAAATTGTAATCCCCCACCTCTTCGGGGGGAGGGAGAAGTTCCAGCAGATGCCTGCCGAGCCACCCGCCGGCCCAGTTAACGGGGAGTCTCGGCAGAGCTGCAGCCAGAGCTGCCTGAAGCCTTTACCAGAGCTGCTGCTTCTGGAATCCTGTGGTAGGTAATCAACATCAACTAGTAGTGTCTGAGTGCCAAAATAATTTGGTGCTATACCCTCTGTTAAATTTTGCTTGATTTAAGGATTTCTATTTTGATGTTTTTGAACACTTCTGCAAAACAGGTGTTTATTTTTAGATTAGTGGTGCTCTGGTGTAGGGACCCAGCATGTGCCACTAGTATTTCTGTTTACAGTGAACTTCTTGGGAAAGAAAGCCATTAAATGCTGCAAACTTCCCTCCACATCCCTCCCAATAAAGTTAATACAGTTGATTTTGGCAGCTACTGACAACAAAATGGGTTTTAGGGGAGTGTTGAGTTGCCATCCAGAATTTTTCTGTCCTGTTAAAAATTCGAAGTATTTGAAAAATGTTACAGCCCTGAAATCCTGAGGTTGTTTGCAGACAGGAGATTTCAAGAATAAGTATAAATTGATTCTTTTAATTTTTCTTCTGGCTTCAGAGCTGTTTGGTTATACACAAGCCATGCAGACAACCTTTTTCTCAGCAGTCAGGAGGTGTCTTTTTTTTTTTTTTTTTTAGGAGAGGACGCTGAGATTTAAGCTTGGAATGTTGGAGCCATAGCTGTAGTGATTGGAGTGGGCGTAAGAATACAAAGGCTAATTAGCAAGGTCTACTTTAACAAATAACAGTAACACAGTTTTCTAAAGTGGAATAGTATCTGCTGCTGTGGTCACCTTCCCGTTCACAAGAAGCCATCCTCTGCTCCCTTGGCTTATAAATAAAGCAATCTACCTTTGACAAATAGATTTGATCAACATAACTAGCATCCTTTGTATCAGGCAGCATGTTATTAAGTCATTTGCTGTGTTGCAAGCACCTTTATGTAGGCATCAAATACTTTGGGTAACCTCTTAGGTAGTTAGAAATAGGGACTAAAATAAAAACTTAATAATGTTCCTATGTTCTGGCACGCTGGTACTTGAGATGATGCTCTTATTAGTTCTTTCACTTGCCTCTTTGAAATAGTATTTTCCCCTTAGTGTGGCTGGCTTGCTTCACAGCACCCTGTAGCAGCAGAGGTGGGGTTTGATATTCTGTAACCTTTGCACATCGACTGGTTTTTAATTATTAACACTTCCTGCATTGTACGGAGCATTTCCACGAGATGATTTCATTGCACGACCTTCTCCACCATTGCTCTTGCTTAGCTGGGATATGGAACCAAGTCTGAAAGCAGATACTTTGGCTGAAGCGATGGCATCTTTTGGCAGCTATGGATTGCCAGGTGTTCTGCATTATTGTCTTTTACCCTTAAAAAAATACCTTGTGTCACAACTATTAGCCGCTCAACAAAGGCTGGACCACACAAGGTCTGCCGGTCAGGGAAAGGGTAAAAAGATTGAAGGAAAAAAAAGAGCGGGGGAAGGGGGAATGAGTTGTCTGAAAGCAGCTGTTCTAGCTGCTCTCTGCTTTGTGTTCTGCAGTGTCTCCTGTATTTATTACTTTCAATATCGTGGGGGTTTTCGCAATTTACTTTGTGTTTGTGTTGAGCAGTCTTAAGTTAGAAACAGGCCACATCCTGAGAGAGAGCGTGAGAGAGCACGGCTGAGGATCCTGTTCCCTTTCTCCCTCCCCCAAAACAGTTTTCTTTCTTGAAAAACTTTGTCCAAATAGCTGACCAAAAAGATGAAATATTACCAAGATTACGTCTTGGTATTGTCAGCAGGCATCCTGTCAATTGTCAGCACTGTGAACGTACTGCCTGCATGTGAATATCATCTTCACATTTGTGATTCTCGTAGAAACTTTCCCCTGCCTTGTGCTAGCATCTAGCCATTTGTACTGAACTGCATAGTTGCTTTAGAAACTGCTATAGATTAAAAACTATAAATTAAAAACACATGGGTACCAGAGCATGTGTTTCAGCAGAGCAATGCTCAGAGCCGGAGGATCACGTTAATAGTTGGTAAATGCACTTTGCAAACCTAGTACCATAAGAAGATTTTTTTTTTTTAATCATTCTGGGTTGTGTTTTTTTTCCTAGGATGTTTGCAAAAGTGTATCCCTGAGGCAGAGTAATGCATTCTTGTCATGAAAAATGTGCAGTGGCTAAAATAACTGTTGCAAACTTGGAAGATCATGAATATGGCATAACTGAATGCAAAATGCTAGTTGCTTGCAAGATTTGATATATTGGTGATTTTCCTTGTTAGATGGTTGTAGAAGTACTGTATTTTGTGACTGAAATTATTATTGCAATTTTTTTCCAGGCGACTGGCTGGCAATGACCTTTCTTTTATCCATCCAAAGGCCTTGTCTGGGTTGAAAGAACTCAAAGTTCTGTAAGTAATCGGGTTTTAGAGCTTCGTAGCTAGCTGTATGCTTGCTTAGTGCACAGCCAACCTCTTTACTGGTAGGCTGGAGGAAAATTTTTCTTGGCTCCCCCCGCCAAATTATAGCACTACTTTTTTGTTGTTGTTGTTGTTACAAAGCCTGCTGTAAGTGGTGATGATGAGCAGTGGTGAACTTGACTAAACTGTAGTTATTGTGTTTAATTAGAACAGTTACTTGCTTCTGAAGTATATTTTGTAGCAGAAGAATCCTAAAAGGTGTATGTAAAGCTTTTTCTCCTCCACCCCCTCATCTTACTATGACTTACACTTACAGGTGCCCAGACATTAACAGGTAGTACTAGTATCTACAGAGATTTAAAACACTGTTTGACCTTTAAACCATCCCATACCACTGATAAGAAATAAGTCCTATCATTTGATGCTTCTGTAGGTGAAAATGACTACTAGGAAAAAAAAAAAAAAAAAAAAAGATTAGAATTGTGTGCCCTGTTTCCCATATCTTGTTTTCCTTTCTGAGATAAGGATATTAATTTCAACTGTTTTTCCATAGCTAAGGATAAAAAGAGCTTTCTGTTGTTGGGGATTTTGAAAACCTCTCTCCAGAAATGGTAGCATTTATGCTGATGTAAATATTTTCAGTTGCTAGTAGGGTAACAGATAGTTAATTAAACAGATAGTTAAAAAAAAAAGTGTAAAAGGACCCAGAAGTTGTAACAGAAGAAGCACAAAGAGACAGCATAAGTGGGGTATGGATGAGGAAACTGCCCATCTGCAATACTACTTATGATGATTTGTAAATTGAATGCAGAATGTCAAGGCTCTTGAAGGTACATCCGTCAGGATGCTCGGCACTAGAAATGCCCGAAATTCTAGCAGCTCTTGAAAAATTTGGGACTTGGATATTAATTGTTAACTTGTCCATTTGCATTTTACACCAGTATGCCCCAAAATCTAGTAAGATTTATAATGTGCGAGATCTCAGTCATTTACATTCTCTTTATAAAAAAAGAGTTCATCATGCAGTAATATGTTGTCCCATAAGAGAAGTTCTTAAAAGACAAAACCCCAGCCTAACGTAATTCAGCTTGGCTCTAGTTTCATTCTGTGTCTTTTTAATGTTGTGCCCAGAGGTGCTTTGTTGTGAACACACTTTGTAAATTAATTGTTAATGCACTGTGTATTGATGCGGCTTGAAGAAAAATTAGAGGTTTGTGTATTTTGTAGCATGTATAGGGTGATTTCACAAGAAAATAATAAAATATCATTCATTGTAGCAAATTTGTACTAGTGTTAAGTTGTTCAACCTCTTCAGTGAGTTCCCAGGGGAATTTCAGTGTGTTATGTCAGAGGCTTGTTCTCTGCAAATTAATGCAGTTAATTAATGAGTTGTAAATAAAACTGAAATAGGCCATTTTTTTGTTTCATCGTTGCCTTTGGGTATCTGGTCTGGATAATTCTGCGTGCTTTTGAGTATGCTAGAAGTCTGTGAAACCTTAACAGGACCATGGGCTCTTCTGTCACCTTTACTGTTGATAAAGATTATTGTCAAATTCTGCTTTACTGACACAGTGGCTTTTTGCAGAACACTACAGAACAACCAGCTGAAGACTGTACCGAATGAGGCCATCAGAGGATTAAGTGGTTTACAGTCCCTGTAAGTTTTTTTTACTTTGCTTTTGTTCTTGTATTCTTCTCCAGGTTCCACTTTCAGTCCCTTTGTACCCGTTTGCTTCATTCTGTAGAGTTTTGAAGTGTAACCATGTATGTGTAATGCCATACCTGGACTTTCTGATACTGCACTTTCAACTGGAGCAAACTTACCCAACTGAAGTCCATGAAGAATTTTATTAGTCACCTTTGGTGGGGTGACCCAAATCCAAACTCTTTCAAAACCCAAACGCAAAGGTACAAGATTGCTGTATAAATGCACTGGCGGTGGAGTTAAACATTTATCATCCTTCTTGCATGTCCTGAGGTGTTTAAGCAATTTTAAAATGTTGTGCAAAAGTGAATCGTGCCCAAGTCTTTTGTATCTGGACGGGGAAAAGGGGTTTCTGGGAAGGAGTATTGCTTGAGACACGCATAGTATTGGTTTTATGGGAAGGTGTTGAAATCAGACAGACAGTTATGAATACCTCAGCCATTATTGCTAGTTGCTCATAAGATATTTCATATGTGCTTATACTATCTTATGGCTTATTATATTTTATAAAGCATCTTAATCAGACCTTAATAGTTAGTTACAGCTGTCTAGGTGGTAGATGCTTATCACTGTGATGAAGAGGCGGAGCGGGGAAGGGCTTCAAAATTTTTCCTCCTTTCTGCTTGCCTACAGAGAGAGAGGGCAGATTATCTGTTCTCTCGGTGCCAAAATTCAGGTTCCTGGCCTAAGATCCTGTTGCTTTCAGTGTTGCATCAGATTATGGAATAGTTTTGGGAAAAAAAAAAAAAAAGTTTTGCAAAATAACTTCACAAACTGTTGCACAGCTTTTGTAAAGGTGCTTTCTGCCTTCTCTGAAGTTGGATGTTGGCCGCCTCTTCTCATAGTTGCTCAGGTATTCCCGCCTTTTCCATCTAAAGAAAGCAGGGTAAGCAGAGCACGCGGCAGGCTAGGATTGGCCGCAGGTTATCCCGGGAGCCTGCGCAGTGCAGGGACGTGCCACCCCCCAGCGCAGCCGCGGCCCCACTTCTGCTGGGCTGCTTACCAGCCAGGACCTCCCACACGTCACGGCTCGCAGCAGGAGAGAGTGGTGAGGTTGGATGCCACCAGCTGGCATGGACTTGTCCAGGTTTTTCGATTCAAGAGTAGGATAGATACAGGTTTCCATTTGCAGCCACATTCAAATTTAATGTCCACGTTTCCCTCTTGCTGTAGTGCGTTGTGTAGCAGAGGGAGTAGCTTGGTCTTGAGGGCTGCGGTCTGCTTAGTGCAAATACTAGTGCATTGTAATAAAAATCCTTCAAATTACTTGATGTGAAATAACCCTTTTGTAATTATTTAAAAAAACAAAACTCCTTCCTGGCTTCCAGCACTTCTGTGATGCCAAAAAAAAAGAAAAACAAGCTACTTTAAAAAATACTTTTGTTGTCTACAAATCATCCATTTCGTTTTCAATGAACTTGCCTTTTCTCTACTTATGTACAGTAATGTTTGTTCCCTAATTAAAGTTTAAAACAGTAAATCTCCAGTTGCTGGTTTGCTGATAATTTTATGTGCGGAAGGGACAAAAATAAGGGAAAAATAATGAGTATATAAATTAAACCAGCACCACTCTCTTTTACGTTCTTTTTTTTGTTTTTTAATGATTGGAAAGAAGGTGATGTTAGAGCCATTTAAAAAAAAAGCAGACAGTTGTTGGAAAAATTAACGGAATGATTGTGTAATACTGTATAATGTAACCAGTATAAGCACTTGACAGAACATTATTGTAATTTAAATACAATAGTAACAATTTAAAGCTTGGTGAGGTTTCCCTTTCTGGGAGCTTCATTTTTCACAGGCAAATGATAAACTGTATCAACTCTGAGGAAAACAAAATTGAGATTTCAGAATAGGTGTTATAAATACGGTGGGTAAATCAAACTGGAAGTCATCAGTGTCGGAAGCTCTGGAAGATTTTTTTTTTTTCCTCCTCCCACTGCTGTGGATCAGGCTTTGCGTTTTGCCTCTCTCTGTTCCTGAGAAGGATATCTGTCTGTATTGCAAGATCTCCGTAACTTGTTCAAAATGGCAGCAATTTGAGAATAAATTGGTGTTTTGAGACAAGTATAATGAGAAAGGTAAAGCTTTTTTCCCATGCAATTTGTTTGAATTCCCATGCAATTTTCACCAGAATGCACTTCTGTCATTTTAAGAAAATTCAGGAAAACTCTCAGTTTATTGCCTCGCTCATAAACTTACAGTGTAATTATGCATATCCCCTGCTAATGTCAGGAGCGCCTTCTGGCAAAGGAAAGTCAGGCTGGTCCTCTGAATTTTGTGTGTGAGCATGGTAACCTAAGTGTCAGCATGCTGCTTTATTAATTTCAAAAGAAGGAGAGAAAAAAAAAAAAAGAGGAGGAAACAGTGAGTTAGTTATTTTCCTCCAAAGGAATTTGTGTCAAAAATGAATTTCAAGCTACTGAGCTCCTGTGACCTTCTTCTAAACCCAACAACTCTGCAGAATATATGTTAGAAAACCTGCTTCTACCTTTTTAATAGATAATCTCCTTCCAAAACCTGCAAGTTTAAACATCACTTAACAAACTCTGTCTTGGCAGTTTCCCAGTTTGCTCTGAAGCATCTTTAGGGGGATTTTTTTTTTTCTTGGTGAAGGCACAAATTACTTGCTCATAAAACTTCATAGTATATTGATAATCATTTGGTTTGCAGCCCCTGTAGAACTCTGCAATTTCTCTCTTAATGTGCTCCAATTCCTAGCTGTGTAGGAAGACGGTTGCCACACTGTATGTATTAACAAGCCCCGTAAACATAGCTGGGTGGAAATTAAGAAGATGGTTACAGGAGCTTCATGATCTGTGATGTTTATATGATAGCTGGCGAGTAGCCACTCTGGTTCAGAATACTAAATGATAGCTCTTTATTTTTCTGTTTACATGGGATATTTTCCCAGCTTTGGCCTCCGAAGGAGAGTTGGAATAGAGGTGGTTTTTTTTATTGAGGTGAAATCTAGCAAAATGAGTTTTACGGAGTGGAAGCTCACTGTCTAGCACCCCAGAAAAATTTATCTGATGGGATGTATTCTCACGTTGTGAGACGCCGTGATACCTGGGGCTGTGGGACTGCATGACTGAGGCAGAAGGCACTGGTTGCCTGGCTTGTGCCCCTGGCTTTGGGTAGCAGAAAAACCTGACAAATAAGGAGCTTCGCAACTATAAACAGTAGTCTTTGATGCATTTCAATTCCTGCAAAGCATTGAAGGTGAGGTTTTGCTATCGCAAGGTAACGAAGTGGCGTACTTTGTACTTTAGATTTGGAAGTGGTGTCGGTGAAGTTTATCGGCGACCCAAGGGTCACAGGGAGAGCCGGAGGTAGGGAAGCGGTGTGCTGCTCCAGCAGCCTGGGCAGAGCCTGAAAGGACCAGGAAGCCTTTTCAGAGGGTCACGGCTTTAAGTGCCTTAGCGTATTTGACTGGTGGTGACTGACTTCGTTAACGCTGCTTGTTCTTTCTGAGCTTTGACCCAGAATGCGGGGATTTGTAAAATGGTTCTGTAAACTACAGTAACTTCTAGGGTTGCTCTAATTCACCCAGAAACCCAGCTATGAATTCTGAGTCGTAGCACAGAATATTCTAGCGCAGTCCTCAGTGTGTGACTAATACTAGAACTATGTTACTTAAAGACTTCTACATGCTTTGGAAAGGAGTGTTGTATTCCATTTAAATTCAAAAAAAACCCTAATTGCCACTAATTTTAGCAAGCATTTGCCATCAAATCCAGGAGTCGTTTTTGAAAGCCTGTCAATAGCTGCTATCGGAGCTATTGAAGATGATTTATGCTAATTGTATTCAGGAATCACCGAGTTACTGTCCCTGCACATGTGCGCACATGCCCGCACACAGACAATATGAAGGCATTCTGCAGCAGCAGTTCAAAGTGCTGCAGCTACGCTGTTATGCCAGATTCCCAAACTGCGGGTATTGGGATGCTGCCAGTGTGGTACTCAACAGCGATAGCTCCAGCCTTTCTCTTCGTGTGGGTGTTCACCTGAGCTGCAGGGTAAGTGTCTTCATGCATGTGGTCAGCAGTCATTTTCTGCGGTGCCCGGTAGCAGTTCTGGCTCCCGAGCCTGGTCTGCTTGCCGCCGCTGCGGCATCATAACCAGTTTTGCAGTCTGCCTTCCTATCTCAGAAGGCTGGAGCAGGCTGGAGGCAGGATGAGGCAGGAGACACGAACATGCTAAACTGGGATGTGATTATATTTTCTGGGAGAGGCAATTGGCTTGGCCCAGGCAGGGAAGACTGTGGTCCTGCTGTGGGATTGAAAGGAGCGAGAGCAAGACCTTGCTTTGCAGGGTAAAGATGTACAGTAGAAGGGTGGGGACAGAGGATGGAGGCGTTATTGCAGTCAGTCAGGACATTTAAAATATGTGCTGTAGCACATATGTGCTACAGCCTTGCATTTCTAGCTTTTCCTAATTTCAGGAAGGATTTCTTACACTGATCAAGTTACATCTGTTTTTATTAACAAAAAACCCAAACCCAAATCTAATTTAGAAACACTCTGCTAGTACCGTAATGAAACTGCACGGCTCTAGGCGGTAATTAACTTTGGTGACAATTTTAGTAGCATAAACCATAAGTACGTTGAAAGGTGTCAGAACGGAAGATCCCTGAATTTGAAGAGGACTGTGCAAACGCTGTCTTGTATCAGAAAAATACACAGTCCTTTTCCAATTCTGCTAATTTTTTTAAGAGTGTTTTGTGACTTTTTTTGTGATTCTGGATTATAGAGTTTTGAAAGACAGGGGTATCTGGGAGGATGGTCTTGTCAGGGAGATGTGGAAGATGTTAATTAACAGCAGTGGCTAAATGAAGTTAAGAAGTGTTATATGGTCTTGCATGTAGTGTGCAGCTTTAACAGTGGCAGGTGGTTTTTCAACTAACCCAACTTTTAATGAGTTGTCTTCAGAGGATTTTTTAGTTCTGTGCTTTGCTGTTATTAAAAGGTTAAAGCGGACCAGCCCTCAAGTGAGTCTGCCTTAAGCTACAGGATTAAACTATTGGCACCAGAATGGGAAAGGAAGAAGTTCACACACATTTTCTTTTCACCTGCAGAACCAAGGCAAACTTAAATATGCTGAATATGCTGTTCTCCCTTGCATTTTTTATTTTCAAGTAAAGTATGTATAAGAGCTCTCCTAAGCATAATTGATTGTGCTGAAAAATCTTTAAATATGCAGCACTTTAAGTATACTGCTTCATGAACTTTATGAACTTGCTGAATGACAAGAGCCTCATTTTTCTGCGCCATGTTCACTTTTAGAAGCTGTTCTGGTTTCTTGAAAGTGAGGTAGGGGCATTTCTTGTGAGCATCAGGAATCTCTGGGATTTTTGTAGCTCCCTCTCCCCACGCACTCTCCAGTTGTCTGGGCTTGCTTCAGGAATTGCTAATGTTTAAATAAAAATCAGGAAATTATTTAGGAACAGAATAATCAGTGCAAGTTACACAGCAGGTAGGTAAAGATCAGCTGAATCCTCTATGAGTAATTTGCAGCAAACTTTGTATGATCTCTGACTGGTACCATCTTAAACATTTAAATTGGAGAAATAAATGGGCTGGCACGTCAGTACCGGTGGCTGCAGTAGCTCTGGCATGTATCATTTGTGTCTGAGAGCTGCTGTAAATTTGTCTTTGAATAAAGCAAATCCTTGTATTGATGTTCTCAACACCTAACGTACAGAGAGCTGCCGCTTGATAAAGCGAGCAAACGTGCCGAGTATTTTAAAGTACCTCTGTTAACACTGTGGGTTTATTGCCTCGCATTGTAGCAGAATTTCCTAGGTACCAGGCTTATCAGTACTCAACTTCAAAACCTAAAAATCTACTCCACTGTTATTTGAGTGATTTCTTTGTGGTTTTTGAAGGAGCACTTAAAAAGAGCAAAGTTGTTTAACGATTGCCATTGAGCCGAAGTGGTTTAACATGAGTTGGGAGTGATTTTCTTTTCATGAACGCCAATGTTAAACTCCTGCTACTAAGTACAAGGCTGTTAAAATTTCCTAGTGGCTGAAGCCTGGAAGGCTGCGCGTGGTCGCAGGTGAGAGCTAGTGAGGCTGGCATAGGAGCTGAGAACAAATCTGCGACGGTCTCCTCTTCCCAGGCACAGAGCATTAACACGGTGTGTGGCAGTACGTTCATTACGAATATTATTACGAAGGTGACGTTTACGAGATGTATCTTGCATCCACAACACCCAGGTGCGTTTTGCGGCGAGGTGCATGGCTGGCTCCTTGGGGAGCCTCTACAGCGATGGTGGCTTGTCCCAGGAGAGCCTGGAGGGACGGCAGGATGAGAGCAAAAGACCTTTTTTTGGTTCTCCCCTTACAAGCTTAGTGCCCGGCTCTGCCCCTTGCCTTCCTGAGCCCTCTGGGCCAGCGGGGGTCACACAGAGCTGCAGATCTGGCAGCCTGGCTGCACAGTGACCCTGCCTGTGTGGCCCTTCGGGAGGATGGGGAAAGAATAAACCAGATGTTCCTCCGGTGCTGCCCAGGGCAGCTGGAGGAGATGTGTCAGTGTGGTCCCGGAGGCCTCCCTGGTGCTACCTGCTGGGGACACAGGCTGTAGGGCACCTGTCCTCAGCCGTGCTGCTGGGCAGCCCAAAAGGGGCCACCACTATCCTTTCCTGGGTGGTCACCTGGCCGTTGAGCCTTGCTAACCCCATAAGTGGGCACTGTACCCCGTACCAGCGCTGCTGTGCCCGCTCCATTGGCGAGCAGGGCTGCTGCTGCACTTTGGTGCGGTGCAGGAGGGGCTTGGCTGCCTCCGGGGAGGTCCTGGGGAAACAGGACATGCGCTGACACTTCTCTTAAGCTCCCAGTGCTCCAGAAATGAATAAACGTAGCAATGTGTTTTCCTGACTCTCCCTGCCCATCCCCAGTGCAATGCATTTCAAGAGCCAGGTCTGTGCAGTGCCAGCTGTCTGCTCTCCGTACACCAGCCTACGCATGGCAGGCACAGCCCAGGATTTGTAGCGAAAAGCTTTATGAAAACTTGAAATGTGCTGGAGTCAGAATGATATTTTTGTGTGCATTTCTATTACCATATAAATAAATATTAAAAATCAACAATACATGCATGTGTTTAGACTTTGGAACTTTTATTCACTCGGATTGAGGTAGGAGTTCATATTGGTTTTACAATTTCCTTTGAGCAGAGTCGATTGTCTGAAGACCTTTAAGTTGCTGTGTTCTTTACTTGTTTTAACGATGTCAAATACTGATACAAGGGCTGTTGAATGTATAGGTTTCTGTCATCCTCATGCTCTTTCTTCTTGTGGAGCTGGAGTTCATGTGAGGAGGGAACCTGACAGGTACTAAAAGTGAAGATGACAGCTCTGCAAGTGAACTGTAATTTATAGACTAAATTGTAAAGGTCTCTCACAAGCCAATGCCTATAGGGAAGCTGGAATTGGAGTAGCTTCTGAAGGATTAAGGAATTTAAGTACGCGCTGCAAGCTCTAAAGAGCAGAGTCTTATCTTTAACACTTTAATGGAAAAGGACGGTCTTTGTAAAAGTTCGGTCCGAGTGAAGAGCATTGCTTATACTTTGCTAGTTATTTGAGCTAGTGAATACTCCCTTATCCTATCTCAAAGACAAGGTGTGGTCCTGAGGTATAATAATTCGTGGAAGTAGTTAAATATTTTAGGTTTGCATTTCAGTTGTTTCACAAAGTACTCTATTATGTGTGCTTCACACTAAACAGAAGCATTTCAGCTGTGATAACCTGTGACTGTTTGGAAGAGGTAAGAAAAAGTAACTGTGGCACAGCAGGCTTGCACCAAGAGGTGTAGAGGGACACAAGAAAATGTGGATGAGATGGAACTGGCCAAATGAGTTCGAAATAAGTCTTGAGGTATGACAACTAATAACAGAAAT
The DNA here is from genome assembly GCF_023634155.1 of Falco peregrinus. Taxonomy (NCBI): domain Eukaryota; kingdom Metazoa; phylum Chordata; class Aves; order Falconiformes; family Falconidae; genus Falco; species Falco peregrinus. The sequence goes on from NC_073729.1 coordinate 15,027,135, forward strand.
CCAGCACCAATAAATATTTTTGTGCAATCATAGTAACAATTACTTTGGTTCTGTTGATGCTGTGCTTGTTGCTATAGCATTTGTAAATCACAGGTTTTCCCTTTAAAACTATAAATGCAGGTCAATGAAAACTCTGGGCAAACCGTCTATTTTCAGCTTTTTTACTGATATATTCGTTGGCCTCTGGGGAAATCTTGGGCTGGCACAGAGATCTTCAGCCGCAGAGATCAGGAAGTCGCTATGTAAACACAGAATGGGAGACACACAAGTAATCACAGCATGATGTCCTCTCTGCTGGACTTCAGCTTTATGATTTGGCATTGGAAATTACTTTCAGCTCTATTCAGACATAGCCTTTCTTAAGATGATGCCAAAAGTTTGCAAAGAAGTGACGAGAGCCAGAAAAGCACCCTCTTTCGCCCTCCGAGCTCAGTGACAGTTGGTGGGTGGTGTTCTCCTTCCCCTGCCTCAGTTTTGCTGCCGTGGGCAGGAGATGATGAACACAGCAAGGCTGGACGGCTGCGGAGAGCCATCGCTTCAACATGCGGAGTTACTTGGGTACTCAATCCGCCTGCGCTGGGGGATGGAGGTCTTGGCAAAGCAAGCTGGGGATGGAGGGTCCATCACCTTCTCCGTGACCTTCTTTGTTCTCCCTGGCTGGGAGTTTGACTCCCTCATTGCATGCATCCATTCTTCCCCTGGTCATGGTCGACTTTAAGGGTGGGAGAGGAGGAGCAGGGCGTGAGGCTTCACTGTGGTTTTGCTTCACGGAGTCGGCCAGAGAGAATGGGATTGAGCAAGGAGCGCAGTGAAAGTACAAACATAGGTATAGGCAAGTAGTCACAAGGACTGAGGCCTGCCTCTGGAGTATGCTGCTGCTTGCTTTTACCAAAAAACCCCCACCACTACCACCTCCCCCCGCCAAAAAGACAAAAAAAATAAAAATGGGGGGAGCAGGGAGAAATGAGTTGCAGAAAACTCGGATATGTTTATTCCACTAGAAAACAATTCTTTTGATCTTCTGGGAGGTGTGTGAATTTAGGAGAGAGAAGAAAGACAGGTAATTTCTAGTTTTGTTTTGTTTTTTTTTTTTTCTGAAGCAGAGCTGCAGGCTTTTTTCCTCGCTGCCGCACACCCCCCCCCTTTTTTTTTTTCCCCCTCTATTATCAGGTGTTTAATTTCTCTGAATTGTTCCAGTCTCAGTGCAGCCTAAAAGTGTTCAAACAGAATGGTGTACACACCTGTCAGACCATGGGGCAAATGATAAGGGGATGCCAGTATGTGAGCCATAGGAATTAGGTCTTTGATGTATAGATTTGCAGCTCATGGCATTCACTCATCTTATGAGAGAGCCTCTGACTGCAGATAGTTTTGTAACTTTTCACTTGTATTGGTGTATTTGCTGCCTAATGTGATGGATTTCTTCACTTTTTATTACATGGAAATTCGGCTGCTGACTTTTTTTCCTAATAATTTGAAATACGTAAACCATGTAAATCACAACAAAACACTTTGATGGAGGTAGATTAAGTGCATTAATTATTGATCAAGCCTGTTTTTTCCCTTTAAATTCAGAATGTCTTCCAAGTATTGGGGTCCAGAAGCACTTCCATGACCGATGAAGCTGTTTGACTGTTCCCCGGGACAAATGCAGCACAGTCACTTGGTCGGCTCTGCCAGCCCAGGGAGGGATGGGGCGAATGGCCAGAGGCAATGACTTCTTAAAGTAACCCAGCTAGACTTTCAAGAGCATGTCTGATCATGGCTTTAGAAGCACAGTGAATGCTTAATGTAACTCAAAACCTGTGCTGATTAGTATCGTAATGAGCATCGATGCTGATGGAGGAGGGTGTATGTATTTTGGCTGCCTGGACAGCAGCATACGTACCGTGGCTGGTAGACCAGGCATTTCAAAGCGGTTATGCAAGGTGTTTTCTTCCATGTTTGCAGCCAAGTCACCGTGGTTCAGTTGTGCACTGAGCTAGAGAAGACAGCCTCTAGGTCGGAGGATGGTCAAACACTGCCTGTTGCTCTTAGCCCTGTGCTGGCTTGCATCAGTTAAAATCCATTTTTTTTCCATCTCATTGGCTATCACTGCTGACCTGCCCTCTCATCCCCGTGTGAAGAACAGCACTTTGTTACTGTTTTGCGTAATCCTGGTCATCCTTTGCTGCTGCCCATTCCTGGGGCTTCCATTTTGTCCCTAACACATCTGGTTACGTGGTGCAGTGTTGACAGACCTGAACTGGTCCCCGTGTCTGTCTTTTGCCTGCCCTGGTGGCCAGCGATGCTGGTCAAATAACTGCGCTGCTAGTGGAGGAAGATGAAAAAAACAAATCGGTTCAGAGCGTATTGCATGAAGAAAAAGCATGTGTCATTTTGCCTGAGAGTTTCTGTTGTGGCTGCCAAAGCCATCAGAGAAGGAGTTGCAGTATCAGGTTTGTCAGCTGTCGTGGATCAGGATTCTGGGCGAGACTCTGACAGTAACACCTGCACCTCCTGTTGTGAGGGCTTCACATCTGGAGCCGGAGCTGAGGGTGTGCATTTTAGCCTCTTAGGTTTCCAGGTGTGGAGTGGGGTTTTTTTGGTTGTGTGGGGTTTTTTTGTTTTTTTTATTGCTTTGAAACATGAAGTGGTGAAACCCCACAGTGTAGGTGAGCCAGTGACTGTAGCAGAACTAATTGTTGCACATGGTTTGACTTCCTATATGAAAGACGGTATAATCGCTTTCCACGTGTGTTACTACCACTAATGTTTGTGATAGGAGGTCATTCAGTGGAAAAGTGTGATGGCAAATCCAATCACGTACAGTAGTCAGCAATGCTAACATGTCATTTTGCGTTTTGTTGTGGAGTGTGTAAGAAAGGATCAGGTACAAGAGTGAAAGAAATTTCTCGGTTGCTGATACAATTTTATTTGTCAGGATAATTCATAACTCTGACTTTGTTCAAGAACTGCTTTTAATAATCTTGTTCTCCAAAGTAGTCACCTAGGGTGTATAGCAGTACCACGTAGCACGTAACAGTATATGTGCTCTGTGTGTGTGTGTGTATATATATATATATATATACACATAAGGTAGCTGTAGGGATGGTCAGTTCAAATGCCTCTGCAATCTTGCATACACCATCAAACTGCCAATTTAAAGACTTGTTCCGCTATTAGCAGCTGGGGGTTGGCTGGGGCAATGTCTGTAGACTTATCAATTCCGTTTAAGTTGATTATAAGCATAGGAATTTGTTAAAATATTTTATTAAAAATGTCTGACCAGAATTTTTTTACGAAGCTTTCTTGTACGGGCTCTTCCTTGAAAAAGTGCTCATACAACATTGAGTAAACATGCAGCCTTTCCAAAATTAAATTATATCAGTAAAGCATATTTAAGCTTTAAAAAAATACTCAGGAGTAAGAGGACTTCAGTTGATACTTTTACTTACCTGTAATTTGTGAGTTGACTGTTGAATTCTTTCTGTTTTAATATAGGCGTTTAGATGCTAACCATATTACCGCCATACCAGAAGACAGTTTTGAGGGTCTGGTGCAGTTGCGTCACCTTTGGTTGGATGACAACAGTCTGACAGAAGTTCCCATCTACCCGCTCAGCAACCTCCCCTCTCTGCAGGCGTTGACGCTGGCGCTCAACAAAATAACGCACATTCCTGACTATGCATTTACAAACCTTTCAAGTCTTGTTGTTCTGTGAGTACTTATCACTGCGTTTCGTAGGTCGCTGATTCTCTCCTTGGTTACCGTTGTGGTTAATTTGGGATGGCTTTGCAAATGGCACGTTGCTGTGTTTTGGCTCAGTTGTCTGGTGAGAGCCTACACTGCTGACATGAGATGATACCGTGTACAACTGGGCAACCCGCTGAAGGATTGCTAAAGACTCACTCCTAAATGGAAAGTTAAACAGGCTGTGGGTAGTGATATTGGCATATATTTTCCTGCCATCTTGTTTTAGTGATGAATATATCAAACCAATCGTTGTCAGAGAAAGCTTTCAGAGATATTAAAAGAAGAAAATATTATCTGTTACAGACCTGTTCTTGTGTAGTCGTAAATATCTCCATGCTTGAATATGAAGAACTAGTTTGATTTATATGTTTAAGTCATATCTTTATCACACTTCTGGACAGTGAGTAAAGGTTTAAAATAGTTTGTCTTGACTGCAGGCAGTCTGTGCTGTTCCCATGCGAGGATGAAATATTTCTGTCTGGAAGTGAAAGACATTCTTCTGCAAAATTCACCCCATGCAATGTTTTTTCTAAACCATTTAACTGTCTTGATTTCATAGAAATATCTGCTACTTAGTTAACTTATATGAAGTCATTCACTTGTTTTCGTACTTCTTTTGCTTTTTAGACATCTTCATAATAATAAAATAAAAACTATAGGAAAACACTGTTTTGATGGATTAGACAACCTTGAAACTTTGTAAGTATGCTTCTTGAAGTAGTTCGTTGTTCGGTGTTTGTGTCATTCCCAGTTTAATTAAGGTTACCTGACTGGTATGGTAAAGGTTTTGCAAATAATGCACGTGTGCACCACACAATACATACTACCAACACTTAGGTCCATCTCAGGTTTTGGAACTGAAGGCTAGTACCAGTGCAGTGCTCCACCAAAACTAATGAATGATGTTGAGAAGCAGGTAGGTAATAGCCTGGGTGAAATGTCAGGCTGGATGAAGTGGCTCTGATGTTCCTAGCCCTGGTGTAGCTGGTGTGTCTTCACATAGCACTCCACTCAGTCAGGTGGATGTATCAGAAGTGTTTGAGTGGTCCTGTGAGTGATAAGGGTCCAATACTTGTTTCTCAGATTTACTGTAGGATTCAGCATATGCTAAGATAGACAGCTAAAACTGCAGTGTGACAGTCGGAGGTTTCTCCAAGGGTCCCAGTGGGCTGTTTCTTCGCTGTTCCTCCGTTCCTGGATGTGCTCCAGTGCCTGCCAAGGAGAATGTCGCTCATGTGTCCCCACACCTCCTGACCCCGTTCTCTGCAAGCTGGTAGAAAACAGCCCAGCTCCTTGTTCCCAGCCTCTCATACAAGAGATTCACCTGACCTTACTCCAAATACTGACACATACTAAGATGATGAACTGGTTGATCTGAAACCAGTGGAAGGTGTCCCTGCCCATGGCAGGGGGCTTGGAACAGAATGATTTTTAAGGTCCCTTCCAACCCAAACCACTCCATGACTCTGTGAAACGGTGAGCCTTATGTTCCTTTGGACAGAAAACAGGGGATGGGGGTGAGAAGCTTCACCTTCCCCTCTCCCCATGTCTGTGGTCCCCGCTGACAACTTGAACTCTTTGCAGAACTGGGTGTCCGTGGTGGCTGCATTGCGGCTCCATGGTGCTCCTCAACATCCAGAGTGCCTCCTTGGAGAGGAATGGCTTCCAGCCGCTTGGGTTATGTTCCCCATTTCCCTTCGGCTCACTCAGTGCATGTCTAATAGGTGGTATCTCCTTCAGTGGCACACTTTGTTACACTTAGGAGAATGCTAAATAAATAATGCAAATGAAGGAAGGCAGGGGCAAGCCAGTGACAGCCTCTGTTAACACGAGGATGAGTCCAGGAATGCTGCTTACTCTGACTACCTTGTCATTCTCTTAGAACCTCAATTAAGTAATAACGAGTTGCTATGTAAATACACACAGCTGATGTAAGACTCTCAAAATGTTTTTGCTGCTCATAAGGAGTCCCTTTTGCAGAAAAAAGACTGTGGCCGGTCCTGGCATTACGGCTAGAATGGTGACAGGTTAACCAAGATTTCAGCAGATCCCCCATCACCGATGTGGATTGAATCAGTGTGATATTTCCCTCTGCTTCTTTCTGTTCAGTATTTTTAACCGGTTTTGCTATAAGGTCTGCTATTACTTAGTGATTTCATAAAACCTGAAAGAAATGTTTTCTTTGTAAGCTCATAAAGAGTAGTCATTTGTGTCTACTTTTTTTTTTTTAAAAAAAAAAAAAAAGCTTTGAAATCTTAGTTCATTTCCATGTAAATTCTGTTGAAGAAAGATCTATGAGGTGTTGAAAAATACTGAACTTTGCTGTAAGGAAATGCCATTTAACTTAATATGAATAATCTGCATAATATTTAATATCTTACCTAAGCTATTAGCTGGTTATAAAGCATGTAGAACATCAGAAGACTGAATCTAAGTTAAAAGTTATTCTATGGTCTAGTTAAAGAAGTTCTGAGAACTTTTTACTATCATGGAATTGTCTTAAACAAAAACTATTTTGACAATTGCTGAACACTACTAAGAATTTTATAATTTTCCTGCTTTATTTCTTCCAGGGATTTGAATTATAATAACATGGTGGAGTTCCCTGAAGCCATAAAAGCACTCCCAAGTCTAAAGGAGTTGTGAGTATTCCTTATTCTCCCTTTTTAGCAGTTCTCTTTTTCCTTTCCATAAATAAAAAGAGAAGAAATTCCTGAGTTTAAGAATGCTTGTCTCATTATGCAGCAACTTAAATCAGATTAAGTTATGCTAAGTGAGGCTATAATTAAAGGAAAATATAATAATCAGCTAGAGAGGGAACCTATTGAAAATTATTTTGGAGTTATATAAGCACGCAATTTATTCAGGAGAATCATTAGCATAGATCTTAATCACGAGCTTGTTTTGGCCTCCAGTAGCAGAATTAAGTATTCACTGATCACACATGTTTTCCTTGTCCCCTCCTTAAGAGAGGATGAAGAGGAGAAGAAAGCACAAGATCATGTTTTGGACAGAATAGCTTCCTTCTAATGAAGTATTTTCGGTTTAGTTGATGTGCAGTAGACAGATTGTACCTTCAAAGTTATTCCTACAGTTTGACTTACTCCTATTTAACTACAATCCTGGTTTTGGCAGGATTGGGAATTGAGTAGGTGTGAAGAAAATGTCTATTGGTTGAATCTACTGCCAGTACGTTTTTGAATGTTGGTTTTCTTCTTTGCTAATATCTTTAGGGGATTTCACAGTAACTACATTTCCATAATTCCCGATGGTGCATTTGCAGGAAACCCCCTTCTAAGAACGATGTAAGTAATTTTCATGCATCTATTTTTAGCTTTTAGCAGACAGTGACTGTAAAAACGACGACTGAAACATGTTTTTCATTCTGCAGACATTTGTATGATAATCCTTTGTCTTTTGTGGGGAACTCAGCATTTCAGAATCTGTCAGATCTGCATTCCCTGTAAGTATCCTCTCAACTATTTAGTACAACAAATGGATGTGAAATGTTGTGGCAAAGAACTCGGAGTAACTAAATTTTGTGACTGACTTTTACCTTACAGTTTTCTTGTAGTAAGCTTTAAGAAACACTGGTTTGTGTTGGGAATATCTAGTTTCTTAAGAAGCTCTAGCAACTTCTTTTTTTTTTTTTAAATCTTCATTACCTTGCATAAGACACATAACCTCAGGCCAAATGCTCAGGTTCTTACTTAAACTGCAATATGTCCTCGGTGGTTTTTGAACAGGGATGTACATTGTGAGAATGTTTTGCAGGTTGGTGCATGCATGCTCTCAAAAGTTATCAGATCTGGGGGTGACGAGTAAGGGAAACAGAGTGAGACTTCAAACTTTGAACTACAAACTACCTATGAGTTTATGCCCTTTTTATATGTGCATTGATAGGACTCTTTCCAGCTTGATGAATTCCAGTTGTTTGCTAATGGAGGGGTAATTTATTAAGCAAATTACTAGTATAAGAAGCAGTGAAAAAAATTCTCCTACACACTATTCAAGTGTAAAATTTCAACAAAAGCAGTAAGAACGTTAGCAAGTCTTCTTAGTGAAAATATCTATGATAGCAGGATTGGATGTCACAATTCATTTGTGTAATAGCTTACAGCTGATTTTCATGGGGATTTTTTTAGGGTCATTCGGGGTGCCAGCATGGTGCAGTGGTTTCCTAATTTGACGGGAACTGTTTATCTGGAGAGCTTGTAAGTATCTTATACAGAAGTAATTTCCACTAATTTTCTGGTTTTGCCTCTTGGGAAGTGATCGAAGCATGATTAGTGGATCCAGCAAGTGGATATATGCTCTCTTTCTGCCAATAAATGTAATTATGTAGCTCTACTTTCTGTGATACCTGGGTGCCTCTTACTTTTTTCTTTTAACAGGGTAGGCTGACAACAGACTATGATAAGGCTATTGATACTAAACTCACCCCTCACAGAACTCAAAACCAGAAAGGTTGGCCTTTTCCAAAAAGCCAAACCAAAACCAGTGTTGCTGGGTGAATCTATCATCCCGATAGCTGAGACACCATCCTTATTCTGCTCTTACATATGCTTGTTATGCCATGTACCATCAACAATGCAAACATTTATAGATGGTGGTTTTTTGTTGTTTTTTTTTTCCCTGCAGAACTCTAACAGGGACCAAGATAAACAGTATTCCTGTGAATTTATGCCAAGAGCAAAAGGTGCTACGAACTTTGTAAGTATACACATTATACTTCTATTTTCATCCGAATCAAAATGTTTCGAAAGCAATGTAAATCTACCTTCAAGCAACAGTATTGCTTGGAGTTTCTCATCCAAGTAGTTCTCTGGAAGTTGGAAATGTGATTCTGGTTTCTTGATTCTTCAAGACTCATGGCAGAGTTGATGTAATTATAATGCCTTATATTCCTGAAACAGGCCCCCCTTTATAGGGATATGCTGTATTTCTTTCATGTGTTATAAAAGACGTGAAAGGTGGTGCTGCAGAACGGTCTTTGCACCTTCAGATTCCCTCCGCCACCATTCATTCTTAACACAACAGTAGTCATCTATGTTCGGAGGTTGAGGAACAGTTCAGGTACAGTGCTTTGACTTTTTGTGTTTGGGAATGTAGGAGAGAGCATCAGGGTCCAAGAGAAATGGAGGTGAGGATTAGGAAGGGGTTAGTAATGCAAAGGCGAGATAGGAAAACCAGTAAGGATATGTTAAAATAAATGCAGGAAAGCCCTGAGCAGGTAAATGAAACCATTGGGAGGGGAGAAGCAAAGCCCTGTTTACAAAGGATACACGCAGGAAGATTTTACAGAAGAAAAACTGGGAAAAAAGAACGGTGAGGCAGGATTTATTTTCAAATGTCAGTTTATTTTTTGAACAGAAATTTGAAGATGGTTTTCAAGTTCCTAGTTCCCTTCTTTGCTGCACAGTTTCACAGAAAGTTCTGAACTTTCCTACCTCTGTTTAGGGAGGGACCAGCACACTATAACAAAACTTTCACCGAATTTCTGCATTGCATGCCATCCATCCCGTGTATTCTAAAAAAGTGGATTATCATTAAACATTTTCAGGTGACAACTCTCGGATTTCAGGGAATTTGTACAGAGTGTTTTGGGGATATGTGTTTATCCAGATGCAGGGCTGAAAGCAGTAATATAGAAATAGAATAAAGAATCAAAAGTCTGGCTGGGGGGGATCTCATGAGCTGTGGAAATCAGTACAAAGGCATGCCCTATTCCTCCATTACTTTTCAATTACAGAGTACTAGTTTCAGTTGTTAAAGCTTGTCAGATAGAGTTTTGGGATGAAGTTTTTGTAATGCTCGCTTTACATCACTGGCTGAATATTTTGGGAAGTGAAAAAATAAATTGTTCACTGAACTCAGAGGCAAAACGGGGCGGGGGGGAGAAATGCAGTTTTTGAAAAGGTTACATGAATATGGTGAATGTAAGGCAACGAATCAACATTTTGCAGAGTTACGTAGACAACTTTATTTCTGCTATTTGCTGGCTGTTGCAAGCTTGACATAGGAGTTAGTCTTTCTGCATCTTTGGGTGTATATATGTATAATCAAAGTGCATAGCGGGGCTAGTTAGGATGACTGTGGAGAGATTGCACTTGCAATTCCCTTCATGATTTTCTCTAAAATGGCCTTAGTTTTTCTGCAGAATGTTACTAACAGGAAGATTTTTCTGCCACTCCATTTAGTGGTTACAAGTGATGAGATGTTTCAAGTAGAAGAGTTCAACTAAGCACCTTTCTTCTGTTTTCTTTTTTGAAGGGACTTGTCTTATAACAATATTAAGGACCTCCCAAGTTTTAAGGGTTGCCACTCCTTGGAAGAAATGTAAGTAGAAGTACCTGTTGTTTTATTACCTCCTTAGTATGCTGAGTCCAAGTCTCTAGAAACTTTTTTGCCTTGTGTTTGATCATAAGTTTCTAAGGTTAAGGACAGAGAGAGATAACGTGACCATCACATGTGAGGAATGTGCTGGACAGAGAATTCAGCCGCTTGTGTTTTCCTTAATTAGCTAAGGTTTAGATGTTCCTATGGCACAAAAAAGAATGGAAGATGACATCATCTTGAGTTTCATGGTATTACTGCTATACATGCAAATGGAATGAGCATTTATGTCTTTTCCTTCCCGCCTCTTACCTCTTCTGCTGTTCTCCAGTTTCCTCTAACCATCAGCCCACGCTTGTGTAAAATGTATTTTCCTCTAGCCCCTGTAAGACACATTAAAAACCCACCTTCGCTTTTCCTTACTTCATTGCTTCAAAGCTTCTTAAGCTTAATTTCCTGACCCTACACAATTTTTCCACCTGCAGATGTTCTTCCTTCTCCTTCTACCTCTGCTGCATTCAAGCTTCTTTCCCCTTAACCGGAGTGGGGCAAATAGACTCTCACAGGCCTTTACTGTTACGCTATTGGCATCTTAGGGCTCATTGTAGAGGGAGCTAGTCAACTGGAAGTGTAATCTACCCATTAGCTTCTGAAATGTTTCTCAACATTTTCCTTTCCTAAATCTGTATTTAGAGAAATGAAAGTGTTCCCAGGGTTAGAATGTGCCTAAAGGTTCCCTGCAGAATGGAGCAGGTTTGTTTTAAATCTGTGTGACTCTTCGAAGTTCACAAGGTGTTACTTTCAGCTTGGAAATAATTCAGTCCACCCTTAAGTGTCCTCTAAATTGAGTTGTGAGCTGGCATTGGGCAGAGGTGCTGGGAAAGAGCTTCTGGTTATATTAACGTGGCTAATGCAGGCAAACTGTTCAAGCATTTCACAAGGGGAAAAGAGAAAAATCTAGCCATTGGTAAACTATGTCTATGTGTTAGCAGGCACCAAGCTACCCCTTGGTTGGAAATCAGCTCAGCCAGCCCATAAAGCTCTGTTTCTGCTTCTTCACTTTGCAGTTCCTTACAGCATAATCAAATCCATGAAATCACAGAGGATACCTTCCAAGGACTGTCCTCCCTTCGTATCCTGTAAGTGTACGTAGCTGCATACTGAGTAAAACGATGTTTTTGTTTCCCGTGTAAACTGATGTCAGGGTGTGGTGTTATAAATCTGATTGATGCAAAAGGCCAGCTATGCTGCATCCTAAGGTGGAGCATGTACAAGATACGTTAGCAGCAGCCAGTTTCAGTCCCATCCTTTTCTAGTCTCCATTTCTGTTTTTCTAGCCTATAAAGATATTTTCATGTATATATATGTGTGTGTGTATACATAAGGAGGTAAACAGGGAGATTATTTTTCAGTAGTCCACTATTTTGCATTATATTATGCCATATTATTCTGTTATATAATATTTTTTGGACAGATCCTATCTGTTTTCCTCAGGAGGAGCAGACCAGCAAGCAGAATTATCCCCCCCCTTACATCTCTAGCTATATGAAGGTGATCTAGGAACACTGAAATTATCAGGAAGAAAATAATCCACCAATTGACAAGTGGTTTACATTTTGATTTATTATTATTAATCTTAATTTTGAAATGTTTATATCATAAGTCATGGTGGCGCAGCAGGAGCGGGAGCTGGATTTTGAAATCCAGCAAAGCAGATGCCCTTCTGCTTGTTATTCTCTCATCTTCCCCCAGCCCTGCCGCAGGTGCGGCTGTCAGCAGAGGGATTGTCCTGGCACCTTCGGCGCGGGAATGGGTGCTCTGCTGGCAGCGCAGGCTGGGCTGCTGGTGCCAAGAAGGACGGGGGGAATGGAGCAGGAATGCGAGGTGGATTCTGCTGTGGGGGCGAGGTGAAGTGGGATACAGCTGCCTTATCAAGGGATTTGGCTGCTACTGCACCTGGCTGGCTGAGGACAGGGGAGATGGAAGGGTCGGTCATTTAGCTTTTCCAACAGAGGCATAATGTATTTGTCACCTTAGCTTTTTTCTTTAGTACAGTGGCTGGTATGCAGTTTCTGAAACTGCTAAAATAATAATCTCCTTTGGCATTCATTGCAGCGATCTCAGCAGAAATCGGATCCATCAGATCCACAAGGAAGCCTTCACCACTGTTGGAGCTATCGTTAACCTGTAAGTGGTAGGCTATTCTGTGCAGTGACCTCCTCTCTCTGTCATGCAACTGCTGAGGTATTTAATAATATTGTCAGCTTAAAATTGATATGTGCCTATCGTGCATTTCATCTCTGTGAATCTCGAAACCTCTCGCTAGCTGAACAGGTGCAGGGCATGCTGCTTTAAAGTTTAAATTTAAAAAAATACTGCTGCACGGACAGGTGTTTGCCAAACCACAGCCTCGGTGTGAGACTTTGCAAAGCCTTCCTACTTCAATGAAATGTATGCTATAGGGTCTTCAAACTTACTTTGTTGTAAAGCTGTTTTAATATTCACATTTCAGAGACCTCAGTTTCAATGAACTCACTTCAGTTCCAACGGATGGGTTGAGTGGACTGAACCAGCTTAAACTTGCGGGCAATTCTGAGCTGAAAGAAGCTTTGGCAGCGAAGAACTTTGCAAAGCTCCGGTACGTTGGTAAATAACACCACAGAGCACATCACTTATTTTGATAGTAACGAGGGATGTGACACTAAATGAAGCCAGTTTCCACAACACTTGTGATCTGGCCCTTTGCCGAGTGCTGTAGTGCCCTAATGTTGGCATATATGAAAGAGCATCTGACGCTTGTGGTTCAGAAGCTATTTGCAGATAATTTTCTGGGAACCTTTTATATTCTCCCTCCACCACTTTTCAGGCAGATACCATCTGACTTTGCGATAGTGGTTTGGTTGGATTCCATTTGTTATTGAACTGAGCACATCTGTCTTTCAGTGTGGAAAATGGGAGCAGATGCACAGGTGTCTGATTCCGTAACCGCCTCGCTTTATACGTACGCTGTTGATTCTTGGAGACAAATGATAAGAGCAACAGTAATCATTCAAATGGAAACCTGGTACTGATTTCAGTGGGAGGTGGATCAGACAGTGATGAACTGCTTTGCGTTTTCAAAGATCTTGCTGCACATTAAAAAGAAGCAGTTAAAAATTATTTCCTGTACTATGCGATGGAAAAAATGGAGATGAAGATACTGTTAATTTGCCCAAGGCCAGCAAAGGAATCCATGTTGCTTTTAGAATCATGCCTCAGCAGTCCTGTGGAAACAGCAGCCTGGTTTTTAGGTTTTGATCTGTGCTTCAGAACTAATCCGTTGTAGGATCCTTTAGACTGACGATCCTTCTCAATATTTACAAGAACAGAATTCGGGAACAATACTGCAGATAGTTGATACTGTAGTCTTGAGTCAGAAAAAATTAGCTTCTGGTCTGCTATTATCTCATTGTTTATGTGGACTTCTTAAAACTCTGTATGCAGCTGTAATACTTCTCTACCAGGATTAACAGTGTGTACCATTTCTGTCGAACACACACAAAAAAATAGCAAAAAAACCACCACCCCAAACCCAAACCAAAACATCTTATTTTGGGGCCACAAAATGAAGATTGAGGAGGAAAGAAGTAATTTTTAACACTCTGGTTATCTGGGGATTAACTTTCTTACAAAACAGTTACTCTTTAATTTGCCTTAGTAGTTTTCAGTTTAACCACAGATCAGAATTTGGTTTGTGTATGGAGTAGAAAGAGTAGGAAAGAGAGCTAAACATCACAGAATTTTCATTGTACTCCTTGCAGCAGACAAGAATTGGGTGCATCATCTATCCTTTATCTCACTGCAAAAGTTCATCAGAAATGGTTACAACTGATCCAATTTGAAATAGGCTTTTGTTAGCGACTGTGACAAAAACAAGGTTCAGTTTTAGCACTGGAATGCACCACTTAAATATTTATAATAGACGGTAGTCTTAACGTTGCTTACAGTGGGTAGCACTCTTTGTTCTGCCTGTATTGCAGGTCACTCTCAGTACCATATGCTTACCAGTGCTGTGCGTTTTGGGGTTGCGATTCCTATTTAAACTCTAATGCTGAAGATTCCAGTCACCAAGATCAAGGTGCCTCGATGGATCGTGAGAAGGGTAAGTGCCTCGTTGTGGTAAACCGGCAGTATTATTCTGGGCCAGACTAGACCAAATAACACGGTGCATGTTGGTTTTGGATAAGGAAACTGGGAAAATGTAAATCTTCATTGGGATACAAAAGCTGTCTCTGAAAGTGATTAGCACAGTTGCTTACAGAATGGCAGTGCCGTGTTCCTCCTAAATCGGTGAAATGGACTTATCCTGACAGTGTCAGATGTGCCTGTTTTTAAAAATAAAAGTAATAAAAAAAAAAATCCATTTTTTAAAAAGTTCTAAACTGCCGGTATTTTTTCTGCCAGAGCAGAAAATATTTTATGGTTCTCAGTATTCCGACTTTCCTGTTCAGAAAGAGCTTGTCCTTCCACACTCTGCTTCAGGGCCCATAGATCTTTCCCCGGTGATGAAGGATGTTGCTGCATTGTTATAAAGCATCATGAGTAGCTGGGACAGGCAGCGCTAACTCAAACCGCTGCAGCAATTTTTCTGCACAAGGCATTCAACCTTACGTGGCAAACCAGACAGCTCCACTCATTAAAGGCTTGAATGCTGGTGAAGTGTTAGGCCTTTGATCCTTCACAGGGCTACTTCGATCCTAGGCAGCTTCACTTCACTGCATTTCACTGGTTGTTTTTTCCCCCTTCCTACAACTGACCTGTTTTTCATTTTTGCTTGGATACAGCCGATGCAGATGCTCTGAGAAATGAGGAAAATGAGGAACTGGGACAGACTATTATTCACTGTACACCAGCAACAGGTAAATTTTATAATGTCCTTTAGTCACACTGTGAACTTCAGGCATGGTGTTATGCAAATAGCTGTCTGCAGAATTACATCTTTCATTCCTCGTAGTCATTCTGTACACAGAAGATTAAATTCTACAATGCTTGGGTGAAACTTCATTTGATTTCAGTGTTGATTTGGATGAGCAGTCACAAAGATTTGGCTCTGCTTTAGACACGTAGCCCTGTATTGGAGAACTACGCTAGGAGAAAAACAGAAGTTTGTTTCTGTAAGCAGAACAATCGAGACTGTAATGCTTGTATTTAGATCCTGCTGTCTTTAATGTACTGCCCCCTAATTCTGCGCTACTCCTGCCAAAGCAATGTCTGCGGAGCAGACTGTACAAATGCTCATCTGTTGCAGCGAGAAGTCAGCCTGTGGTTTAAAAGCTTAACTCAAACTGCTCTCATTGGTGGTTTGAACTAAGCTTGATGTCTCTGCAGGAGAGAGGATGAGGAACGCTCACGTGATGTGTTCCCCAGCCCTCCTACAGCCGCATTAACTGACAGCAGAAGGCTGTTACAAGTAGCTGGAACACGCAGTAGCATCGTAAACTGCTGCAGATATTTGTGTGATGAGTAGTCTTACTGGCACACCAGAACTACTCCAATTCAGGCTTGAACAGTCCAGGAGTGTTGAAAGTCTTTGATCTTGCAAACGAATACTTGCATTCTAGGCAGCTTCGGTGCTGCCCTTCTGCTTTTCTTCCTCAAACTGAAAATTTCCACACACAGATCCACGCAGCTCCTAAAGCACTTGCTGTGGTGCCTCTGACTTCCTTGCCTTTGCCATGGGCTCTCCAGAGGATTCCTTCTACATGTCTCGTACCCTCCTGTCTGCATAAACAGGAACACGTAGATGGGGGGAACAGCACGCTTCCAGTGAAGTTACTTTTGGATGAGCAAAGGCTTTCCAAGTCTTGTTTCATTCCCTTCTCCTAAAGGGGTATTTTATATCCATTATGGAAATCTGTTTGTTTTTCATCTTTTGGGCTAGCTCTAGTCTTAGTATACAGAACATCACAAGGATTTCTTGATCACGGCCAAAAAAAAAAATGGTGGTCAGAAAGTCAAATATATTATTAATGTAACTGTACGTGACCTGAGAATTAATTTGACCGGTGCTGCTTATTTACTTTTGATCTCCTGATCACAGACTGAGAATTCGGGTAGTGTGTTACATGGGTTAAATCTTGAAAGCCTTTAGCACTCTCTTTTTGCCCATGCCAGAGATGCTGCAGCTCTAAAAGCAAGGAAGAGCTTGTTTTACAAGTTCACCATTTGCCTTGTTTTTCACCAGTCCCTCCCATACTAACAGCTTGTTTTCTGTGCCGTGCTGTCGTCTGGTCATAAGTAGGACACTCCACCCACCGTGTAAGGTCTGAATCATTGCTCATCTCGTAGATCCACTTTCTGCTTTGCCTAATGGCAGGAATGGATCGCTGAACGGTGGCACTCCAGTGGCATAGCACTGAAAGCCGTGTAATTCACGCTTCTGAGCATGGATTTCCCCCGGTGGGCTGGGAATATTAGCTTTTAACTTGAAGGATAGGTAGACTTTGGGAGAAAGACAGGAAAGTGTGGTGGGTTTTATCTGTCTAAGGATATCACGCTGTATAGGTACTAGAAAACAGAGTACAGGCTGGTTTTGGATGTGCAGCATAGACATTTTAAAATTTCCGAAGTAGGAAGTTGTTTCTATTTCATGTAGATTGAGATTAGTAGGTATTGTTGCATCACAGGAATGTACTGTAAAAATAATTACTGTGGTGAGGATGTTGTACTTGGGAATACCTGGGGGGGAAAAAAAAAAAGAAAAAAAAAAGAAAAAAAAAAAAATGATTTTCCTGCTGAATTGACTGCTTGATAATCCAGTTAACACCATTAGTTCTTGCCCAGGAACGAAGCTTGCTCTCTTTAAAGAAACAAAAAGATTCTTTTTTGACTTGTCAGTTCAGTAATTTCTGGAAGTTGCCTTAGGCCTTGGGAGATCCTTGCACTGGCGTTTAACAGTTGTGCGCAGCTGCCGTTGCAGCCCGCGTTAGGGCTGGCTTGTACTGCCCGTTCCCCTGCCTCAAGGGAGGGCACGAGCGGGGCTGGACGCGGTGTGGAAGCTCCAGCCCGAGGTGGGGGCCCAGGCTGGCGTCCTGCTGCTCTGCCCTCGGCCCCCGGAGTGCCTGGTCACAGGGAGGGATCCCCAGCTGCTGCGCTTCGGACAATTAGCAATGCCTAATGGGGATGTAGGAGAGGTTAAACTCTTCTAATTGTTACTTAAAATCGGTAGGATTTCCCTATGGAATAAATACCAATTAGAAGGATTAGAAGGGTAAGCAGTAGCAGTGACCTTTTTTCCTTATCTCACCTGATATCATTTTGCTTGTTGGACTGTTTTTATGATTTGAGTATTTTTAAGTGGCAAAAGAAGAAAAAGAATAGTTTTCCCTATACGACTTTCCAAGCTCATGGTGCCTTTCGGTGACGAGGCTGTGGGAGAGGGGTTGCACTGAATTCCTGTCTGTGTTAAAGCTGATTAAATTGAACTTGTGGGCTGGTTTACAGACTTTTCTTGTGTCCAAAAGTTACTCCAGAGGGCACGTTTGTGAATACTTTTTTGAGAGAATATGTTACTTCTAAAAAATTCTTTCCCCTTACAAGTTGGTTGTGAACATTTGCTTTGATTTTGTTACCAGCTTTTTTAATGAAGTATGAAATCTAAGGAAAATAAAAAAGTATTCAGGTGGCACTAATAAAAGCTATTTTGAGTAGCTGAAAGGTAATTAAGTTTGTTTAGCTAGTTTGTTTATACGAAGTATTCTCAAGTGACCATTCATTGCAGTAATTATTATTTCAAGCATAATTAATTAGTAAATAGTTTCAGCAGAATCGTTTACTTTAGCTGACCTATTCAGCAATTCAGCTGTGTACTCTATTCATGAATTAATGAGGAGTGCTCTTGTAATACCTTTTGAAAATCTTGCTTATTAAGGCATGATTTTTTCCTAAATTGGTTGTCTTTCTGTTTGTTTGGTTTTTTTCTTCTAGGTGCTTTTAAGCCTTGTGAATATTTATTGGGGAGCTGGATGATTCGACTTACTGTCTGGTTTATTTTTTTGGTTGCTTTGTTCTTCAACCTGCTTGTGATGTTAACGATATTTGCATCCTGTACTCCATTGCCATCAGCCAAACTGTTCATAGGCCTGATATCTGTCTCTAACTTATTTATGGGAGTCTATACTGGTATTTTAACTTTCTTGGATGCTGTCTCTTGGGGAAGATTTGCTGAATTTGGCATATGGTGGGAGACTGGCAGTGGCTGCAGAGTTGCTGGGTTTCTTGCAGTCTTTTCATCAGAAAGTGCCATTTTTTTCCTGATGTTGGCAGCTGTTGAACGGAGCTTCTCTGCGAAGGAGATCATGAAAAAGGGGAAAAGCAATCACCAAAAACAATTTCAGATTGCGGCAGTTTTTGCTTTCCTGTGTGCTGTGGTAGCAGGATGCTTACCACTTTTTTACAAAGCGGAGTACTCGGCGTCACCCCTTTGCTTGCCCTTCCCCACTGGAGAAACGCCTTCGTTAGGTTTCACAGTAACTTTAGTGCTCCTGAATTCATTAGCATTTTTGCTAATGGCTATTATCTACACGAAACTGTATTGCAACTTGGAAAAAGAGGACCTCTCCGAAAACTCACAGTCCAGCATGATTAAGCATGTCGCTTGGTTAATCTTCACGAACTGCATCTTTTTCTGCCCCGTTGCATTCTTCTCATTTGCACCGTTGATCACTGCGATTTCTATCAGCCCTGAAATCATGAAGTCTGTTACTTTGATATTTTTCCCATTACCTGCTTGCCTGAATCCTGTGCTGTACGTATTCTTCAACCCAAAGTTCAAGGAAGACTGGAAGTTGCTCAGGCGCCACCTGACCAGGAAGAACGGAGCGGTAGCGATTGCTGTCAACGCTCAAGGGGGCTGCGTGACGCAGGATTTTTACTACGACTGTGGCGTCTACACCCACTTGCAGGGTAACATCACCGTGTGCGAATGTTGCGAATCGCTCCTTTTATCCAAGCCCATGCCCTGTAAACATTTAATAAAGTCACACAGCTGCCCGGCGCTGGCGGTGGTGCCTTGCCAACGGCCGGATGGCTACTGGTTGGACTGCGGCACCCAGTCTGCCCACTCCGACTATGCGGATGAGGACGACTCCTTTGTGTCGGACAGCTCAGACCAAGTGCAGGCCTGTGGCCGTGCCTGTTTCTACCAAAGCCGAGGGTTCCCTTTGGTGCGTTACGCCTACAACATACCAAGAATTAAAGACTGAAAAAGGCATTTTGCCATCAGCTGTTCTGGCATAGAGGTACAAGGCTTGGTGTGCTGGTGCCTGTGTTGACCTTTTGAGCAGGAAGCACTTTTGTAATCATCGTTTAGTGTCGTTTGTAAAGAAGGGAAGCGGGCAGTAACTTCTTGAGCCATACATTTTAAAAATAAATAAATAAATTGATTGCCCTGACTGTAAATAATTGGTAAACCAGATTTGTTACCCTATGTTTTTACTCTTTCCACGCAACAGTGGTTTCTTTTATACAGTTTTGGTTTTTTACCTAGTGGTGTGTTTCCGTGTTGTACTCCAGTTGTACTTTGCTTCTGCTGTTGGCGAGGTAAGTTCTGTTGGTTTTTGGCTTTTTTTTTTTCTTTTTCTGCCAAAGCACAATATAAAGGACAGCTGTTTAATATTAAAGAAATTATTTTTAAATGTGACTTTTCTATAATTAAGCTAAAAACCCCTCTCTTGCTAGCTTTGTATAGTGTATTCACCATTGAATCTCAGGATGAATTTTACTGCAGGGCCAAAAAAGGGATTAATTCTCCCATACGTAACTGTGACAGCAATATAGGAATATCATGTTTGTTTTGTATTTCAAGCCAACGTTCAATTTTTTAAAGTTTTTGTTACAGTAAAGCACTTGTAATCCACAATACCTGTAGACTTATGAAATGATAATATTGACAGCTGTCAGGAATAAGAGGGTTGAACACATTTTTCCAGTGATGATGTGTTACTTCAGGTGAACCACAGCAACTTTCTTCAGTATTACGCAGTTTGGTCACACTATCGGAAGGAATATCAATGTGTTGGGGGTGTGAGCAGTGCTGTCAGTGTGTAGGGCTTGTGTCTTTGCAGAAAGACTGGCTAATACCCTGCAGCCTGTTGAATGTTACACCGCCCCAATAACAGCTATGAATAGACTGACATTTTAGCAAATGGAGGGAAAAGAGAAAGCAATCTTGCAATAAAGAAAAGCGTTTTTCCAATTATTTTACTGAGAGTGAAGTACACTGTGCAAAGTCACTGATTCTCATGTAAATCAGTGTAACGATTTTAAACCATTCGAGTCCTGAGACCCAAATGTTCTAAGTACAATCAGTGATCTGCTTATCTATATTTAGTTTGAAATCTGATCGATACGAAGTTAGGAATGCATGATTAAGTAATTATGTATGTTTCTTGAACAATACGCTAAATCAAGAGCAAATCCACTGCCATCCCAGTTACTCTGGAGACATTCTCGGTAGGATTTAAAGGTAGATTGCTGTTTTGAGAATTAAACTGTATATACTGTTCATACAATGAATTTTTATCTTTGTATTGTAAATTATTTGATAGAACACATGATGGGAAATGTGGCTTCAGTTCATTTTGTTAATTAAAGCTACCTCCTAAACAATAGTGGCTGCCAGTAGCAGAATGTTTTAAATGTGGTTTATATACTTTTTTGCATTGTAAATAGACATGGTTGTATATTGTCACTGTAATAAAAACAGAATCCTTGTATATCAAAATCATGTAGTTTGTACAAAGTATGGGAGGATTATTTACTGTATGCTGTTAATTTTGTAAGCCAAAATACTCGTATGTAAAAACAAAAGAGAAGAAAACCAACCCAGAGTTGTTAATTCTTATATTTACACTCATTAATATTACATCTGCAATTAGCATGGAATGTTACACTGAAAGCAAATAAAGGGCACGTGACTATTGATTGTTATTTATCTCTGTTTTTCAAAAGTTGAGGCTGAGAACAGTACACATCTAAAATTACTGAGCATGAATAATGTGTCATCTGCTCTCTGCTACACGAGGTGAGATTTTTGGGAAAGAATTGCTCGGAGAATAAGGAAGTTGCCAATTTACAGGTGGATTTATGATCTCGGACTAATGCTGACTCTTGGCATGCAAAAGGTTAAAACTTTCAGAGAAGTGTTTGCCCTCATACAAAACAATCTCTTTAATAAAGACGTTATATGTACTGTGTTTGAGTTGAAATGTTTTTAGTATGGCTTGGAAAATCATACGGATTATTATTGTGGTTTTGATACTATTGCTGTGCTGAGAGTTATGGTTGGGTTTTTTTGTTGTTTTGTTGTTGTTTTTTTTTTTAAGCCTTAATTTTGTAACAGTCCCAGTCTATTCCACAGTCCTTCTGTTGGCCCACCAGTCGCAGGTAACGAGAATATGTCTAACAAGAACGCTTCTCAAAAAGGACAGTACATGTCAGCTACTCTTCCATAATCTGTAGGGAAGGAAATCCAGCCATCAAGCTTCCAGAAAGCCCGTTGTATTTTCAAACAATGTTCTCGAGTATGGATTTATTTCTCCTTCTGTTGTACAAATGAGTCTTTGCTGAAATGCTATTAAAATGGTTAGATGTGATCCATCTGGAGTTCTAGTATTTCACTGTACATCATGATGTTTTTGGACTTACGGTTATGCTAACGGTTAACTTTCGATGCAGTCAGCCCAGTGTCTTCCAACACGTGCGGGTTTTATCTGCTGGTGGAGTGGAAGAATACAGGCAGTAGCTACTCAAACCAACTTGTCAAGAAACAGTGCTGCAAACCCTGCCTGTCTCAGCATCGCCATGTGCCTGACACCTCTGGACGGTGAAGTAAGGAGAACCCAGAGAAATCCAGCCACCAGGTACTTAGTGCCTCCTTTGTTGTGTCTGCTGGGCAAGCTGATCTCGGTACCAGGGTGTAACGTGATGTTCAGATGTTCACAGCTGAGTGGGAAAGCCCCTCCTGGGAACTCGCTCCCTCTCCCCCGACTCCAAAAGCAGGGTCAGATAGATGGGGCCGAATTGCCTTAAAGCTGTGCTGTGTTAGTAGGGGGTGTGTGTGTGTGATTTTTTCCGTTACCTCTATACAAGTGGCTTTCTGCGCTGTCACCCAGGCAGTCTCCTTCTCAACTAGGCAAAGCTTCCCAAGGTCACCAAGGTCAGTTGGGAGACTGAAACCTCACCAGCTACACCCTTCTGGGGTGTCCATGGGAAATACATCCTCTGATTTTTCTAGAGCCTAAAGCTAGCTGAAACTGTTCTTACAGTGACAATGTCACGTACCTTGCTTCCAGACCCTTCTGAACAACTGTTGTACTGAGCTCCAATGCTGGATTTAGCAGGAAAAGAACTCGATGTTGACTTGATTTAAAGGAAAATTTGGGGCAACAGGAGCGTTGCTGGGTTTTTTCCTTCTGTTGATGAGAAGCAGCTTGCTGCAGGGCGACAGAGTCACAAACAAAATTGCCCAGGTTGTTACTAAAGCATTCCCTGCCTTTCCCCCCTATTAAATGTAATTTCTTACAGACAGCTATTAGCCTGCTCTGAGGCGGCGTGCTGGTGAGATCTCTTAATTTGAAATGGCGCCTTTTTATTCTCTTACAAAAGTAATGCGTCTACTTAGCAACTTCTTTCGTCTAGACCCGTTTTGCCCTTTTTCATTTCTTTCCAGTAGAATTTCCTGTGTTTAATCGTAAATTTACTCAGAGATTTCAAAGTTATACAAAGATCCTTTTCTCCAATAATTCTTTCCAGCTTAATTACTGTTTTTAAGCCTTCAGTTTTAATTTACAGGGTAATATTTTTAATTAAAAGCACAATGCAGAGTTCGTTTCATATGTACTCTCAATTTAATAATTTTTAATTACATAGATGCTTTTGATCTTTTACAGCTAGCATAATAAGTTTATTTTTAGCAAGAGATTTTTGTAATATTACTGTGTACATATCGTAGAGTCTGACTGATCCACTCTGAGCACTAGAGTTCAGTTGAAGATGATTGAGTAAGTAAGGAAATGAAATCTGAAGGGGGATAATACATCACGAATTACTGTTTTCTTTACTGTTGTATACTGTAAGAACTTGGAGGGCAAATAGGCACATTTCAGATGTTGTATTTGTGGCAGTACACTACTGTAAAATACCGTTTAGATTTTACTTAAGAAATACTAGTTAATGGTCACTGTGGCATCTGCTATAGGGAAATTATTTAGATTTAAGGGTAACAAAACATGAGGTGTCTCGCTGCTTTCCAGTAACAAAAGCATAACCTGTAAGCATCTTGGAAATTTCAGCCCAAAACTGAGCAGGTAAATTGGTTACTAACTGACGCTGTAAAAGAGAGAAAAGTTTAGTGCAGAAGTGTAAAGTAGCTAAAGAAGCAAAGGCCGTTAAAAAAGCAGGGTGGCTATGATCTCCAACTAATAAAACAACTGAGTCGGAAGCCTGCTATTGATTCAAAAAGATGGGATTTTTATATAAATGTGTTGCACAGAGTTCTTGCACATTTCCCTAAACGAGAGAGAAATTCTCATCTCAGGGCTGCGCTCCCTGAAAGCAGATGGCTCCGTATCTGCAGCCAGCAGAATCCAGACGGGGACTAGCAGTGGGTACAGTGTATGGCAAAGATGAGAATACACCGTACCGGGAAGGCAAACTGAAGCAATCCAAGACCTCTCAGATTTCACAGCCTCTAATCAAGAAATACAAATGCAGGTATAAAAATAGCTAGTAGACAAGTATAGGCAGCGCTCATTCAGCTCTGACACAGGGTGTGAGCCGAGTAGCTTTCTTCCTCGCTTCGGTGGCTGCTGGACCATTTTTCCCCACGCTGGAAAATCTGAAGACTTGGGAAGACTTCTTAAATTTTACTGTATTTGGTTGAAATAGTATTTTTTTTCCCCCAGGTTGCAAGTAAAATTAAGATACACGTTCTTTTCTTCAAGCTTAAGGCATGTTGCCTAAGCCTTAGTTTGTGCCTTAATTTAGTAAGGGTTTTTTCAGCTGGATTGTTTTCATGCTTTTTCTGTGTTTCTGAATGCAAGTGGAGCTAGACATTACATCTGAAAGCAATCTTGCCTGATTCTTTTCATGAAATCTGGCTAGTATTAATCAAGTTGAACTGAGAGGTTTCCTTCTGATGGCTTATATGCTTTTGGAGACCGAGCTGATCAGATTACAGTTTAATTTTCTAAAATTCAACTATTTCATAAAGAAGAGTTGGCAAATGGAAGTATTTCATAGCACTGTCAAGGCAGGGTGGTTAGTGATTCAAGGTGGTTGATTTATGCCTAAATTTAATTCATTCCTATGTTTCCTGTGAAATTGCTTTCTTGACATAATTTTCTATGTAAAATGTTTTTTTTTTAATACTGTTCATGGCAATTAGGGATTACTTGTGAGCAATTTGTCAGGAGCATTTGGATGTTCAGACACGCTGACTGAACAGACAAAGTATAGGTCTGCAAGTATATCGCTCTGTTTACCCTGAATTATCTCCCTGTTGCTAGGTAGCTTCAAGTACTTGCTCCGTAGTTTGTGATGGTGTTGGTTCAGTTTGCACTGAAAGACTGAGTTTTGGTTTTGTCACTTGTTTGGTGAGAAGTTAGGCTGGTTTTTCATAATGGGTAACAACCGTAGGGGTGTGCGTATATATGTACTTATTTGCTATGCTCAGTTCGGTTTGTGGCAACTTTTGTACTTCATTGTGTCAGGTTCATTTTGCCCGTAGACTTCAGCAGCACTGCTGTTTAATTCCTGCGAGGGCAGGTGTTTTTAGAGGCAGTCTTTCCTATTACAGCGCCAAGTTCACAGAATTAAGGTTTTGCTACGAAGCATGTCCTTGTAATGTGCTATTTGTCTGCTTGTCAGCGTGCCCGTAGCCATAGAGTTGTGTACCTGAACATGCAGGATTGTTGTTTCAGTCCTTAGTGTTTTACAAAATTATGTTGTCTGGGCTCTTTTAACTTGCCTGTATTAATTTGGGCACAATGGCTGTGGGGTTGGCTTGACAAGCTAGCAGAGGAGGGTAGAAAGAGAAATAACAATAGTATTATTTTATCTTTCACTTTCCTTCAAAGTTGGATGCTTCTGCCATTCCAGTAATGAAGCCGTAATTCCCCAAAAGGTGAACTGGCTTTTGCCTCCCTCTGTGTAGGAAGTCTTGATGCATAAAATGTGGTACCTTCTCACAATACTAAGGTTTGTTAACATAAGCTATTTAACAAATTCCTGTTCTTGAATTCCCAAAGAATTATCTTATGCTGTATAACAATATAGGGAGGGAAGAAAAGACTCTTAATGTTTGTGTCGTTGCCAAGATTACAGCTGGCTGCTGCCTTGCCTTGACATATCCATTTCGTAGTTTCTGGCCATCCCAGATGAGCAGCTGTGGGGCTTCATCAGAAGTGAGAGATGCCCAATGCAGCAAGCGCCCAAGTTCCTCAAATCACTGAGACAGGATGGGGTTGTGTGTTTCTTTTTTTTTTTTTTTATTTTTTTTCTATCCAAGACTGTTGCTGATCTTCACCATGAGATGGGCTTTAAGGTTGGGGGAGATGTTCAAGCCTTCCTAAGATGTTTTGAAATTACTTTGGTCTGCAGCCTGTTGAAATACTTAAAAGTATTCATGCTGGCCATGACGTGGAGCTTTGCTCACAGAGCTTGTTTAGCCAAGCAGTAAACAACTTCACTTCTTAGCTGCTTGCAGCACATAGGCAAATGTTCATGTAAAATCACCGGCAGTTTGTGTTTAGCAGAGCTGAGGCATTGCATTGTGTACCTTGTATCCTAAGAATTCAGTCAGATTTGAAATTTTCTTGTCTAACTTTAGTCGGTATGAAATTTAGGTTCTCGTGATACTCTGATGTCTCCAATACTCAAATCATCAGCTTCAATTAATTTAACATGTGTGGTTTGTTGTCTGTTAAACGCTAGCTAGGACTACTTGAACCTTTATTTGATGATGATCAGCTCAACAATTGACCACAAGTGGCTAGAGTTATTTTTACATCATGAATATCAATTTGCTGCATAGTGATGCAGTCAATATTGTAGGATTGCTTAGATCAGGGATGCATTCAGGCTTTTTTTTTTTTATTTTTTTTATTTTTCAGCTTGCTGGAAAACCGTTCCAGATGATCAGCTGGTTATCAGCAATAGGGTAACATTTGTTTTTTCTTTACAGGAACCATAGTGGTATTTCTCCCAGCTGCCAAAACTGCAGTTCCCATGAGATGGTAAGCCAAACTAAGAAGCTCCACCACTGGAAGGGGGAAATCACTCACACCTCACCTCTGACTCTCCCTTCCTTCCGCTTTGTGGCCGCACGCTCCTGGCACTCACCTTGTTTGGGCCTCAGCGCTTGTCAGGCTTTAACTTGCTCAGATCACAAGCTGATGGGGGGTCAAAGAGTTGGATGGTTTTCTTCTACATCAGTAAGGCAATGGGGCTCGGTGAAGGGTCCAGTGAGAAGAGGGAGGGGGAAGAACATGCTTCTGAGAGTCAGGAGAGATGCGACCCTTTTTTTGGTAGAAAAATGATGGACTGGAGTGCCCATAAATGTGCAGCCCAAGCACCAAGTAGCCCATTTTAAAATTCCCAAGTATGATCGTTTGGGCATTCTTTGGGGTTGTTAATGATGCTGTTGAAATGTTTCCCACCTCATGGCACTTACTTTTGATGATGTCTAGGCACACCTAATGGCTGTATAGGTTTGGCCTTTTTATATCATTGAGCCAGTGAAATTCAATTTGCTATAAGCAAGATAGTTGCCTCGAAAGTCACAAATTACTTTCCCATTTTAGACAAAGCATTTTTATTACTGTTGCTTATTTTTCAGTTTGCCAGTCCAACTAAAAATATATTTCTTGTTAAACTTGCCTACCTGGAGAATCTTGGCAATAACAATTATATCATTACAGCAACCAAATTTATAAGCATTTTCAAACTTCTATGTCTCATGTTAATATCAGCAAGGCTTCTGCTTAGTCTGTCACAGCTAACTAACTCCATGAAGTTCTAAAAAGCTACCCACTGCTAGTCAGTGGTTACCTTCTTGGTCGATGAGATTTGAAGGCAATGAAAAGCTTCAGTGATACACATATGATTATTGCTGATCCTGCTTAAAAATTCAGCTCAAAAAGTGGCCGGTGGCCCAGCGTTGGCAGTGAAGAAAGAAGGAGGGGAGTGCACTCTTGGGATTTGGAACCAGGAAGAAATGTTGACAAAGTATCTATTAGCAAGCAAGAAAGGACAAGAACATGTTAAATATATTTATGTATGTTTTACTTAGAACAAATAGTTGTAGACTCAGTGGAGAATTAACTGATGGGAGGACAGGGAAATACCTGATAGGAGGAAAAGGAAAGGAAACCATTAGCCTGGCAGAGGTTTATGAAAACCTAGTCTTTAGAACTTTAAATCAGGAACAAGTTTCTGATTGTGGGGACTGAAGTGGGATGTTGCAAAATGGGATGCGGTAGGTTACAGACTTTGACTCTGCTGATGGGAAATGCTACGCCACCCTCTGATGTACTGGAATCATCATCTGTGGATGAGGTTGCTGGTTCCAGGTTACTGAATGAGTAAACGTGCCAAACTGTAAAGAAAGAAAAACTGCCAAGAGTTATGCAAATCAGCGCACACACAGTGTCCGTGGTGGCCATGGCGCTGCCCGGGGCCCAGCTGCAGTGCCCGCCGCCTGCCTTGGCCGGGCTGCTCCCCGCCTCCGGGACAGCATGTGCTGGGGGGGCTTTGCCGGCCCACAGGCCAACGGCAGCCGGTTCTGACCCCGTGCTTTCCCGGTGTCTCTCCCCAGGCGGCTGGCTGCGGACACGGCGGGGGAGCGGTGGCGGCAGGTCAGGCGGGCCGTGGGGCGGGCGGCCCGGGCCGGGCCCCGCGGGGCAGGCCGCGCGTTCGGCCGGCGGCAGCTGAGGCGAGGCGCGCGCAGGCGCGGAGGGCGGTGGCCGCCGCGGAGGGGAGGCGGGGCGCGCCGCGGCCACTGGCGGGGCGGGCGGCGTCCAGGTTGCCATGGCGGCGGGAGGGGCCGGGGGAGCGCGGGGGCCGCCGGGAGCGCGGGCCGCGCCGTGCCGGTGGCGCCAGCCGGGGGCCGCAGCTGTGAGCGGCCGTTACCCGCCGCCTCTCCCTCAGGTGCCGCCCGCCGCCATGAGCAGCGGCGGCAGGAGGAGGAGGTTGAGGAGGGCCGCCCGCCTCGCCCCGCCGTCCTCCTCCAGCTCCGAGGGCGAGGAGCCCCTCAGTTCTTCCGGCTGCTCCCCGCTGTCCCCCGCGGCCCGCCCCAGCTCCCCGAGCGGCGAGGAGGAGGAGGAGGAGGAGGAGGGGGCGGCGTGCTCCCGAAGCCGGCGAGGCCATAGGTAACGCCTGGGGCAGGAGCTCGGGGCTGCCCCTGTGTGGGGTGCTGGCCTCTGTCCTTGTCTCTCTCCGCGTGAGGCCTTTGCTGGGGACAGGACGTTATTTCACATAAAAATAGATTTATTTGTGTAGATAAGCACTTTAGGCACCTTGTTCCCTTTTTGTGATGCTTTGGGACATTGCAGGTTACAGCAGTCTTTTCTACAGGTAGTTGGGTATTTTTGTGGGTTCGTAAAATACCTTTAAGCTGTTGACCTGAGGCTCAAGGTCTTTGCAAGTTAAAAAGGTACAGCCATTCCTGTCATCTCTAAAATGTTCTTAGAGACTAAAGGGCTGTTTGGCCTAGTGCATATAGCTATACTCAGAGTCAGTCTTACCTTTGTGCATTGCACAGTTCTTCTTCCTGTGGCTTAATGTCATTCCTGTTTCGTTATATGCAATTTAATGTGTCTTCTTTCCTTTGGATTCTCCTCTGCCTGACAGGAGAATAAGTGATTCTTATTCCTTCCTTTAAAAGGAAGGGGGGAAAGCAGGCAGCATCTGCCTTATTCTGGAATACAACCTTTGCAGTGGAAACTTCACGGAGTTGTGCAGAAACGGATGGGTGTAACTAGCCAGACTGAAGTGAGCCAGAGGTGCCAGTGGGGTAAGGGAGGGACAGCTGAGCTTCACAGGGGTGCAGGGTTCTAGTGCGGTTCCCAAACTTCCATGGAGAGCAGTGAAGGAATATGGACCACACTGAACTTTTCTTAGAAGCATTTCACAAAGAAGGTGCTGAAAGTCCAGGGAAAGTGTTCAAATATAGTCAGAAATAGAAGCTTCAGAGTGAAAAGGCTATTAGCCGGTTTATGGTTCTTCCTGTTTGAGGTTTTCTGTTATCTCTCCTTTTACTGCTTCCCAGTAAGCAACTTTGTTCGTGTACATTGAAGTTCTTGAAGCACTCATTTCTGACTACTACATGTCTTTGCAGCTTGAGATGCGACTTGAAACAGCGCTCAGTTTTTGGGCCTGTTGCTGCGGTATTCCCTGGCAGCGGTAAAATGCAACTGAAGACGACCTCTGTTAGGGCCCGAGTTGGAACAATCTCATTAAGCTCTGCAGGCACAATACATACTTCACTCATGCAGACATTGCATCTGAATAATGCTGTTGCTGTGTTGTAATAAGCGTCTACCAAATGTTCTTACAGCAGCTTCCGTGTATAACTGCCAAGATCTCAGTAGTATAATAATAAAAAACCTTCTTATACAGCCACTACCCCCACACACATGTGCACATGCTGTCTCAAAGAGTCTTTTTGTTGTTGTTGTCCTCTTAAAACTGCACAAAAATCAGCTGGAGGCAGACATTTAATGTGGGAAATGCAATATTTGCAAAAGAGAAAGGCTGAAAACAAGGCCTTGTGTAATGGCGGTAGGCATTTTCATACTTTCATTATGGATCAGTGTTATATTTGATGGCACGACTTAAGTGAATATATGGTGAATGATAATCGCTGTTTTCTATTAATCAGGCTTCAGTTCTAATGCCAGATGTATCTGATTTACTAGTTTAAAAACAAATGTGTGCTTCAGAATGCGGTACTTTCAAGAAGCCTGTTACTTTAATTATTCTGAGGAAGGTCATAGCTGTGAACATGCTAGCATTTCAGAAAATGGTCCCATGAAATTCAAGGTCTCTGTGGCTCAAGATAGGTAATAAGTGTGTCAGGGAGAATGCAGCTCGTGGCTGGGATGCACACTAGGAAGGGTTGTGTTCCAGTCTGTGCTCTGGTGCAACCTGAGAGCTTCAGGCACACTGCTACAGAAAAGGAGAAACGTTTCTCCCAACAGCTCTTCATATTGAGCTTGTGTTTTCCTCCGTTTAAACTCAATTTTCTGTTATTTTTTACTTGTATACAGTAAGTTTTTAATTTATTACTGTGCATTAATTTTTTTTAGAAGTTAACAGCTTGAACTTTACAAGTACTGATATAGGAAAACACATAGTAAATAATTTTTTTCTTAATTCATTCCTTTTACTAGTACTTTTCCTCAGGTTGGTCTAATATGTCAGCATTATTCTAGTACAAGGTGCCATAATGCAAATTGTGCACAGCAAAAGAATGTATTGAGGAAGTATCTCTGCCCCAAACGTCAAGTCTGGACAAAGTTGCGTTGGTTTCCCGAATTTGAATGTGTAATACTTTTATCCTTATCTTTCATAAACTTTAAGAGAGTTGTTTTCTAACAAAATGTGTTACTGTGCATTCTCAGGTTGCATCCCTTATTATATGTACCTGTTTAAAACCTCTCTCTTACATTTTGGTCTTTATTAACACTGTACCATAAAAGCCCTAGGGTGCCACAGAACATGTTGGACAGTGCTGGGCTTGGGTGTGCTTGGCCTGTGCTGCTTCTGCCCACGCATTGCCTGTGTGTCAGGGTGTCCTGTCAGTTCTGTTGTTCTATGTCTCTGTGGCAGCACAGTATAAAGAGGGTTGCAGGCTGAAGCTGCGTGGGGGGGAAAAAACCCCAACCCTTTTCCAGGTTCGTTTCAGCATGAATCTGTTCCCTTGGACGTGTCATGGCTTGACCAGCAAACGCTCACATCAGTGCACACACATGTGGGTAACAGCAACGGAGGAGCGTAGGGCTCCCTAGCACTGACATTGTCCCCAAATGCTTTGTATCACGGAGATCTATTCTAAAGATTTCTGAGACATAAACCATTTTGCAACAGGGTGTTGCTCTTCCTTGTGAATGTGTAATACTTCCATATTGATAAAAACCAGATATCTTATGCTGAAAAGATTTATTTCAGGAGCATTAACATAATAGGCTTGGTTGGATGCCTCTTCTGTAGCTTGAATTCAGCAAATAGAATTACTCACTGTCGTAAAGTAGGTGGGTATTTCCAGAGCCCATACATCCATATAAAATACTAAAGTGAAGTCTAATTTGTTGTTTTACATTGTCCTGTTGTTAAGAAAAAAAAAAAGTCTATAAGAGAGAGGAAATATTATAAAGAAATCTATTGGCATGTTTTCAATTTTTGTTGATGCCGAGCCTAATATACTGCTTTACGTTTGAGATGGTACACGTATAGAATATTAAAAAGATATTTCTGGCCTGGGGCTAGGATTGCTGCATTATTCATGAGTAAAGAAGTTACGTGTGTGTTATGCAAGTATCCTATTAAAAGCCCAACAGAACCTTGTATAATATCAGCAAGTACTGTATGCAAGCTGTATTTCTAAAGTAGGTTTCCTGTGAAAGCTTTTTAGAGTGGAAGACTACCTGTTAGAGTGAATGGATTCTTAATGCTGAGGTTGCGTGCTATCATGAATCCAATTCTGTAGGACTCGAAAGAAGAAAAAAAATATTCTCTATTATCCTTTGCTCATGCTAAAGGCCACTTGATACATGGAACCGCTCTGTGACCAAGGACAGGATGCTAATGTTAAATCTCTGATTTCCCTCAGTTTCCATACGTGAGAAGGAAGGCGACACTGATGTTTCATGTTTTTTGTTTAGTTCATAAAAGGTAGTGTTTGAATCTGTTCCTCAGTTTAAAAGTGGGGGGGGGGGGGTGGTGGAAATGAACAAGTT
This sequence comes from Falco peregrinus, assembly GCF_023634155.1. Taxonomy (NCBI): domain Eukaryota; kingdom Metazoa; phylum Chordata; class Aves; order Falconiformes; family Falconidae; genus Falco; species Falco peregrinus. The sequence continues at coordinate 15,059,201 of NC_073729.1, forward strand.
AGAATTTAATAAGTAGAATGTAAAGGGGATGGTCACAGGTACACTATAAGTGCCATTTATCCATTCTGGAGATAACTAAGCAAGCAATAAAAGTATGTCCTTATTGTCACAATCTGCCATAAAAGAAACGTAATTTTTCAAGGCAGTGGCACTGCCTAACTTTTCAATTAAATATATCACATCAAATGTTTATCTACATTTCTCATTTTTAATTCAGGAAGGCTGAAGACTCTGAAATAGCAGGGGGAAAAAAAGAGTCACCTTTGAAAGACAACCTTTCACCATGGGAAGAATGGTTCATTGGCAAGGAGAAGGAACTGCGTGCCCGCTTACAAGCTAGAGCTGCAGAGGTGAATGCATCTAATAGGCTTGATGTTAAGTCTAATCAAAGATAGCAAGGACAGGAATTATTTTTTTTTCTTAAATGGTTGTGGGAACACCAGTAGCTTCATCCACTATCTTTTAGTGTCTTGGGCCTCCGTAGTGTGTGGTTGACCATGCTGAAGTGATTCATGGTATGTGCATTCTCTTTTGCTGAATGTTTCATTGAAGTGGTGCTGTATAATATTTTGCTTATCCAACTGTCAGGTAATGTTTCAAGTTTAAAGGATTAAAACATATTGATATAATTGGTACCTTGATTTTCATCATGGGTACATAGGCCTGCATGTAGGTATTAAAACATGACAGGGTGTGTGCTGGGCGTAAGTATGCCAAGCTACTTGGTTAGATATGAGGCACAGTGTTGTTACCCACTTAGTGTGTAATTATGCAACTGTTAGGTGTCCTTTCCCAGGATAGGTTTCCCTGTCCCAGCTTTTTTTCCCCTCCTATCTTTTGCCCCCTTGCCAATGAACAGTTCTTGAATACTGGGGCTTGGGCAGAATTAAGTAAGAACGCTATATGTTTTCTTGATTAATGTGTTTGTAGTTGCAGTTGATTAAATGAAGCTGTTGTTTAAAATCAAATTGGAAATATTGGGTAGTGGTTAGAATAATCACATCCAAGTTAGAGTATTTCTCACTTTAGTTACTGATTTACTATTTGACCTTGAGCAGTGTCTTAATCTTTCTGTGATTCACTTTATCTGCAAAGTGAACATAACATACAGCTGTTTTATGTGGGCTATCTCATGTTGTTTATAAAAGACCCACTGCTGGAAGGTTCTGGAACAGTCTTTTGGAGGTCAGCATAAGACCAAAATAGTTTGTTGAACTTGAGGAATATGTTTTGTTCTGTTAATATTCACCACACGTTTCATGACTTCCCCTTTAGATTCTGATTCTGCAATCATCTGTCTGTTTTGATACTTAAATATAAGAAAAATGAGCCAAAGTAATTTCTGGTGTCGTGTAGAAAATGTGGTTTGTATATGAACTTCTCATGTGGTCTTGATGAGGAACCAAAGCAATTTACTTCTGTGTATCACACAATAGTGTTCATAACTTCTACATTATATTTAGTACTGTATCTCAATGATACATTAAAAGCAGTCAAAGGACAAGCATTACTTAAAGCCATGTAGAAATCAGTGAAATAGGTAATTGTTTTATTTTTAATTCATAAGATTTTGAGTATATTAGACGTTAAACTGCAATGTAGGCAACAAAAATAGCTTATATCAGGGAGAAAAATACAATCAACCTTTTTTGTAGGATGCCAGAAGAGAACAAAGTATGTGATTGTGGTATTAAAATGTATTACTATCTTTGCATATAAAAGTATGCTAAACTGATATCCTAAGAAACAGCTGTGAAGTCCCAGATCTTTGAAAATCTTTTCTAACCTAAATTATTCTCTGATACTGTCTTTTGCTCACAGCAGCACTAAGTCTGCCCTGAATGTCAGAAATGTGGGTAAATGCTTGGAGTGGATAGCGGATGGGGTGTTCTAAGGTACTTACAGTGCCATCACCTTATGCAGAAACCAGGATCCCTGCAATAGAGATGTCCCAGAACTGAAAGGAGGTGTTAGATGCTGTAAATTTGCCTCAGTATAGCAACAACTGTATTTTCAAACTACGTCTGTATTGTGTTTTCTTTGTGCTGTCTGTAGGCTCCTGCTTTTTCTTGATGTCTTACTAAATTTAAATTCATTGTCATATGGAGAGAGGGTTCTCTCTGAAACTGACTGCAGTGTAGGGACCATAAAGTCAGTTTCATGGAAATAATTCCATCTATCTATGTTTGAAGGCGTGAACTTTCATTGGAAAACAGCACTTTGTGCTAATGATACTGTTAGAGAAGCCAGACATCTCAAATTGTTGTCTTGGTCGTGTTTCTTCTGTATCGGTTCATTTCCTTGGAGAGGTATAAGTGGTTGCATAAACGCTGGATGTCCTATAAAGATACGTTGGAATTTCTTCTCTCATCTTCAAAATAAATTTCCAGTTTCCAGATTTGCTAAAATCTGCAATAATTTTGTCTTTTAATAAGCTTTGGGTTAAGCCCTGAAGTTCTAGTAGTTTGGTACTAAAAATCACAAGTGAGTAATACTACACTTAGCCTTTGATGCCTTCCTGAATGCAGAGCAGGACACCATGTAAAGTGTAAGTGTTGTAGAAAAGTACTGCTGCAAATTTAAGCTTGCACTGACTGAAAGGGCATTTAGATAAGCTGAGGAGTGTTTGGTTGTGTTGAATTGTTTCCAAAGCCTAATTAAAATACATGTTTCCAGTTCATATTCTAAAAACGATACATTTCCATTGATTGCGTGAAATAATGTTTCTGTGTTGACTGTCATCAGTCTTTTCCAGAATCTTAATGAAGGAAAAATATCAAAATCTAATGCTTACATTGTTTTAACTGCAGCACTGTTTCCAGTATTGAGTGTATTGGTGTAGATGGTCATCACAGGTTTAAGTTGTATACTTTTTCTTCAATTAGGAAATACGTATGCAGCTTGAGAAGATGAAGGAAAAGCAAGAATATGAAAGGAGGAGAAGGATAGCTGAAGAGAAGCACAAGGAATGGGTCCAAAAAAAAAGAGAAGCGGTAAATATTGCTTTGGCCACAAATATTCTAGTGCGTTCCACGCTTAAGTAAACCGATGTAAAGTTTACTTAGACTGTTCGGACAACCGTGTTTTTAGTTTCCTGAATGAATGTCGGTTTCAATTGAAAATTATAAAACCATGCCAACACATATAAACGTTTTTCCAAGACTGATATTTTTTTTTTCCCCTCTCGAAGGTATAAAGAGGTTTCTTCTGTTTTCTGAGTAGTCAGATAACTGACAATTGGCTTGCATCTTGTGCAGTAGCCTTCTGCCAATTATAGCTGGGGTTCTGGTCTTCAGTATACCCTACTCTTTCTGACTTCCTAGGATCAATGCCCAAGCATTTTGGGTGAAGCGTACATCTTGACTGTATGCAGTGTCTTGTACACCAAGTAGAGCTAGAAGAAGGATTTACTTAAGTACCATTGTGGACAGGCAAATAGTATGGTAGAGTTTAGAGGGATAATTGAGGTGTGAGGCCAGATTCAGGAAATTCTCAGTAGACCACAGTTAGCAACTGGGAATTCATTTCTTCATCCAAAATGTCATTTCTGAGTGGGACCCAAAAATTGTTTAAGTTATCATGAGAGGGATGCTTGAGACCAAAGCAGACAGAATCCTGATCTCAGCAGGGCGTACTGTACAGCTCTGTGTCACACGGAACAAGCATGTGTCCTGGGAAGCAGAAATGGGAACGTTTGGGAGGCTTGGGCTTGTTCAGCCCCTGGTAGTTCGTGGGCATATGTGTTCATTGTCTTACAGTCTGTAGCAATACCAGTTACTTACCGTTCTGTACTTCTGGTTTGAAAAAAATCAAATTAAAATTGATTAAAAATATCACAATGGCACTAGTTGGGCTAAATATCCAGACCTAACACATTTGTCTTTACCATTTCACTCCTCCTTCAGATTCAGTCTGGAAGCACTAGAATAATCTGTGTTTGGATCTAACCTAATTATGCTTAGCTTCAATGCTGACTGGACGATTGCCATAAACCCACCCCAAAACCAATCCTGCTCTAAGCATTTATTGTGATGTAGAAAGGATTTTTCCTTAGTAAAGTACACAGCAAAAAGTGGAAGACTTAATTCAGCACAAACAATGCAGTTTTCCTCTTCTAAAACACAAATTAAATTATAGGTGTCTGTAACTATTCATTGCCTTGAAGGGGTTTGGGCTGCCAGATAAAATTGTTCACAGTTCAAAACAGTAGAAATTCTCATGCTCTCTACTCCTGGTCTGTGCCCTCCCTGTCCTACACGCACACACACACACACACCCCGCACCCACCTTCAGCTTCTTTAAAATTCTACTTATTTGGGTCCTCCTTGGACCTTTGCCTTTGTGGATTTAATGATTAATTTCTTTTCTATTGTCAGTGGGAATAGGTCTTTTTTTATAGTAATCATATTACCCCAGAGGACAGAGGAGAAAACATATTTGTGTCTGGACTTTATCATATTATATTTTGGAAGGATAAGGTCATCCTTAGGCCATGTCCCAAGCTTTTACCAAAAGTAATCTGATTTTCATTTAAATCAGATGATTCATTGGCTAGTCTTTTCTGTAAACCACACTCAAATCAGGAACAAACTGAACTGGAAAGCTTAGCTGCCTTTAGGATATTAACATTTGTGCTGCACAGACCTTACCACTTCAAGTTTCCACAAGCTTATTTGTGGATCTGGACACTGACTGAAGGGTAAGTATGCCAATCCAGTGACTAAGAAGGTGTTTAAAATCGTGTGAAGGTTTCACATGAAGTTTAAGGTCAGATTCGTGAGCACTTACTGTTGCTGTGATTTTCTTGGGGAGCGTATATACATCTCATACATGGGAAAGCTCACGTCATTTCCTCCTAGAAGCATGAAAAGGTGCTCCTTAAGGCAAAACTCAGAGTATTCTTCACTGAAATGTGCGTGAAGCACTCGCCTTTTTCATATCTATTTACTGATTCTGAGCCCCTTTGTGTAAACTGCAGAAAATACTTTACTTGACAAGAAGCAGTACTTTCAGGGATGTTAACTCTATGATCTCCACAAGTCTGTATCCTTTCCCATTGCTGAACACTGTACTGACGAAGGACGTAAGCATGGTTGAGTGTACGTTAAACTTTTTCCATCATCTTGAGCATCCAGCACCAGCAGATGCTGCTGGAAGAATCTTCATACCATGAATATGAGAGACACTTCTGTCAGAAGTAGAATGTTTGTATGTGCATAGAAGAATTCTGCTGTTTTTTTGTATGCCAAGCCACCTTTCTTGCGTTTCGTTGCATGACAGTGTCAGTTGTGATGTTCTTACTCTCAAGTACAGTCCTTTAGGGTCAGGTTAGGGAGCAAAGCTCAAGTACTGTTTTTCTTCACTGGCAGGTTTGTGTTTTTTTTGTTGTTTAATATATGTTTAAAACTATATGCTGTGCAGGTTGTTTATGCTTCCAATCATTTTACATAAACTATTTTGCAAAGTAAAGGAATCATAACGATTTATTATTCTTCTATATAAATAGCTTTTGTGATTTTAAAGGTTGTAAATGAACTAGAAGTAATACCTTGAAATATGAGCTGTCAAAGAACATTCTAAGCTGTGAAATGGGTTTACCCAAATATGGCAAAATTTTGCAGCTCACTGGGAATTAAAAGCTTAATAAAATCAACTGTGAGGTGCTACCCCTGCCTTTACAATTTTCACTAACATACCAGATCTCTGCTGGAGAAAAATGCTTTTAGTTTCTCCTAAGGTTGAGTCATTTTGTGGGCAAATAGTAAATTGCCTGTTTGACTTGTTTTAGGTGTAATACAGCTCTATTTTTTAACAAGTCACAGGAGTATCAATCAAAGTATTTTAAAATATCTTCAAAGCTGCTTTTGATTTCAGAAGAAAATTTGCTTGAACACAACATGATTTTGTATGTAACCAAAACTTTTATTTCTGAGTTACTGTTAAATTTATTGATAAAAATGAGGTGGGTATGATTATATATGCTGAGCAAGCAAAGCTGGTGTTTAGTGTTCTGTTCTCATTATTAAATGAGTCTTGATTTAAGTGGAATGCAGAACTGGATATAGATCAGCAAAGCCATTAGAATCTGTCTTAATCTTTCTGGAATGTTGAAATGTGTGCTTGATTTCTAATTGCTGTACTTAAGCAGTTCAACTCCGGTGTGGTTGGAGTTGGTAAACTCCAGTTCGGTAAGGAGCTCTGTGTCAATAACTCAGAGCTGAATTGCGAAGCTTAAAAAGAAAAGGAATTGATATCTTCAATCCCCATCTCATCATAGAACTAAACTTTGAATAGGTGTTGAAAACTAACTACTGTCACATTTCTTTAGGTTAAAATTGTTTGTGAAGGCTGGTTTTCTCCACGTCTGCTCATTCTGGCACTTTATGTGTGTGTTTTCTTTTTTTGGGGTGTGACCAAGAAAGGATCCATTCTTAATGAAATGAAGTATTTTATTGAAAATTAAACCAAAAGGTAAAGAATAGCTAGAATTTATCATTTAAAAAAAAAAAAAAAAAAAAAAAAAAAAGAGACCTTCAAGGTCTATCACTTCATGTTTGTGTGATGCCCTGTAGATACTGAACAGGTCTTAACTTCGGTCATTGTTCTCCACCGAGTAAGTTTAAAGCAACAAAGAACAGCCAACCGATCTCTCATCTTATCCCCCTAAACTGTGTCTTGTCGTTATTGGAATTGAGGGACCTACATACGTGATACATTTTAAAAGTCTTCTCTCCATAGTGGCATCTTTGTGATTTGTGTCTTGTCAAATGCATTCTTGCTTAACAAACAAAAGTTTTGTGACTCTTTGGCTTAGCAGGCTGTAGGTGGTATGTAGACTGTTTACAGACTTGGGTAAATTACAGTTTAAGGAGGAAGAGAAAAAGTACTGCTTAAGATCTATATTTGGGTATCACGTTTCCGGTACCTGCCAAGGATATTTTTCTCTCATCTAAATTCTGATGGATTAATATGTGATGATAAAACTCTGGCTGGGTATGAATTATGGGAAAAAGAAAAAAGGAAAAAAAAGGTGAGTGGTGAGGTCGTAGATGTTCAGAGTCGATGGTTCATTTATACTTTGTTTTGTAGTGCTTCCTTTGAAGACCACCACTATTTAGAATTTTTCTAGTATGGTTCAGTTTCAAGGTCCTTCAGAGTGTGACCAGGCGCTTGTTCCACTGCCTGATAATTTACTGTGTTCTACTTAATGGAAGTTTCTGGAGATGCTAGACAAAAGCTTCTCTTCTGTTTTCAAAAATATGTAAGCTGTTGTCTGAACCCAGTGTAAGCGCTGCTGAACAATAACTAAACCACTGTTGTGTTATCAATGCTGTTTTGGTTGCAGATCCAAAACATAGCATCGCAGGAGCTGCTATGAAGGAAATGAACTCCGTCCCAGCCAAAACTCAGTACATGTATGTAATACGTGTATTTGCAACAATAACTGAAATCTCAAAAGCAGAATGCTTGCATCCCAAAATAATTGTAATTCTGAAACTCATCTTCTTAGCATCCTTTAGTCTTTAATTTGCATGTAATACTTAATGCTACGTTAATGTGATACCTAGCAAAGCTGTAAGAGTACAAGTAGTAAAGTTACACATTTTACATTGGAAAAATGAATTATGCTAATACCAGTCCTAATTTGACTGTGGCGTTGCTAATACTTTCTGCATTGTTGAATAGATATTAAGGCATTATTTTTTTTTTCTTAAAAGTAAATATGAGCGAAGCAGGCATTAATCATAGAACCTTGGTGTTCAACTTTTTATTTTGTTGTTCATGTTTTCTTTCATTAGGTCCCCATTACATACTGAAAAAATACAATTTTAACAGAGAAACGGGTACAGGATGGGAAAATTATGGTTTGCTTTGTAATTGAAAACTTTGTTCTAACAATGATGTTTCTATTGGCTGATATTCTTTATAAGAAGAAAAAAAGTAAGAAATATGAAGCCCTAGAACCAACATGCTATAAAATGGTGAAAGACAATGTTCTTGGAGCAGACTTGCCTTTCTTGGTGTGCGGCGTGATTCCTCCCAGAAGAGAGGCCTAGATTCCAACTTATTCCAAAGACTTTTTGTTCAATGCATACTTTATCTCATCACTGTTAAGACACAAATTGTTCAGCAGCTTGAGCATGGCTTTCAAGTTAAAAAGTTATGCTCGCTCTTGCTCATTTTCCTTCATCCAATGAACTGTTAATTATTTCGTGAGGAGTGGGACAGCTTCAGCAGAACGGGTGGAGAATCCTGTCATCCCAGCCTGCAGCATGGTAGACGGAGTCTTCTCTCCGCAGTGGGATGTGTTAGTTTGAATCCCCTCGGGCAGAGAGGTAATGAAATCCGGATCTTCCCAGTCCTAGGTTAATGTTCTAACAGCTGAACTATTGTTCTGACTCAAAGCAGTGGTTGCTGCCTGGTTTTATGTAAAGCCTGATGTGCTGTGGTTTTTGCTGACAGTTTAGACTTGAAAGAGGTGCTGAGGTGTTCACTTTTTTCAGGACTGAACCCTTTTAAGAAATGCATTTGTGAGGGAAGCTTAAATATCTGGCATAAAGACTTTCCAATCTTGAGAACCTACGTTTCAGAATTCAAATTTTACGTTGACACGCCCAAGTCTGTCTTGAGATATGTAAACTTTTTCTGTAACTCTGGGCTTAATTTCTTAAGGGATTTTTCTGTCTGTTGTGGTTTTGTCAGCATCTAGACCAGGAGGCTTTTTATTTTTTTTTCCTAGCACAGTGTTGATACATCTTTACACAAAACTTTTCTGTCAGGTCATGCGCAGCCAATACCATGGTTACAATTTTAGGTTGTATCTGAATCTTAATTGTTTCCAGACTTACCCTTAGATTTCTGTAAGTAGAATGCACTAATTTCTCAGTGTTAGAATGAGTTTTAGATAGACTTGTGGAGGAGGAATTCAGGGTGGCAGATGATTAAAATATGAGTGCTGGTGTAAGTCAGCAGCGTTCATGAAGTCTGTGTTCTTTTGAAGACCCCGAGAGTGTTCAGGGACAAGTACACGAAGACTTTCTGCTTGTCATTTACGTTGAGTACCCACATGAAAGGAACACAATAAGGGACAAAGATCCACGTATGCAACCATCTTAAAATTCTCCAATTACTAGACTGCAATGGGGTCTGCATTGACTTTGTGTGAACTTCAGCAGTAGTTATAAACCTGCCTGTCAGTAGGCAGCTGCAGTCCAATGTTGTTTCGCTGACCTCCTTTCTAGGCTCTTGTTCTTTTACATGTCGGTTCTGGAGAGATTAAAGAAGTATTTTTGTGGGTGGGCTAGGCTTGGTGACTGAGCTGTGTAAATAGGGCTAAATTGAAAAGATAACAACAATTGGCCAAACAACCCAGATTTCTGAGGCAGCTAAATGTGATGGACGTTCAGGATTACTATGAGGATAAATGAGGAAATTTGGACGTATGTTCTGCTGTTGGCAGTGTGGACTTTTCCTATATTTTGCTATCAGTCAGCAAAAAATTATGCTGGAATATGGTAGCTAAGATGTTAAAGCAAACAGCTGTGAAATAGAACCATCAGTTATCTCTGAAAAGAAAATGTTGTCACATTCTGCAAACCAGAAAAAGGGGAAGGATTGCTGTGAGAAGTATCTTAAAAACATAAACCATATATTCTATTATATAAACCATAATATTTCTACTCAGTGACAATCTACATAGAAAATGCAGAACAGAAAGCAGCTCTGCACTATACCCTTTCCAGCCTTTCATTTAATCATTGATATAAAAATACAGAAATACATATTTTATTAATTTTCTTCCAGTTGGATATAGTGTCTCTGTTTCAGTGGCAGTTGGGCTTTTTTCTGTCTGGACAGTTATTTAATATTTCTACCTTCTAGTGGGAAGAGTGGGATGCTTCAAATTTCAAATTCCTTTGACAGTTCTCCACATGTACATAGGTCTGATTTTTCTTGAAATGTTAGTAGTCCTGTTGATGAGACATTGGTTTGGTACTGACTCAGTGAGACACATGCAGCCTACTGAGTCACCATCACGGCTTTGTGGGACGGCTGGGTATGTTTTGGGTGGGGGATTTCCAAGAACTGACCCAGCCCAGGCTTCATTAGGTTCCGAGCCTTGATAGGATCACATCCCAGAGCAGTGAACCCGCAGGGTAGATTTGTATCCTTTCTCCTTAATAATGTGCTTGGGTGGGGTGGAGGGAGAGCAAGCCTTTCTTGCCAGGAGTAGTAATTGGATGTTTTACAATCAATACCTTAATTTATGTAATACCTGTAATCATATTTTTTTAAGTATGTAAGTATGCAAGTGGTTTAGTGAATAGGTCATGTCTATTTTGAACACAGGATCAAAGAGAATTTTTAAAACCCAATCTGACAACACCAAGCATAAATAAATTATGTAATTTCCCTCCCCCCATATATATGTGGAAGGAGGATTGAAGAACATATACATTAATATGCACATTCCTAGCATTTTTGATAGACTTACATAAGGGAAAGTAATGAGGATGAGGGGAAGCTGGGAAGGCCAGGGTGACAGGAGCTTGACATGAAACAGGTTATTAAAGCAGCTGGGAATGTGGTATACACTAACTTTGTGAAGGAAAGTGCTGTTCTGTGCGTGAGAGAAAGAGGAAGCATTTCTGATTTGTCTGCAGAATAATTTCTAGGCAGCTGCAAAGTCTGCAATTCTGCGGGGAGTCTCTCCGTCTCAAGGATGTCTCGTTGGAAGTAAAACTTAGCAATAGTTGTGGCTTTCATGGTAGTGTGCATGGCATATTATTGTTTACATAGGACCTTGATTTAACTTTGGGTCAGCCTAGATAGTAGCTGAACTCGTCTGAAGTATTGTGATTAAAGATACATAATTTCAGAAACTGCCTTTTAACTACAGCCTTTAGAAAGGTTTTTAGTCTATTTTCTGCTTATAATTGTTGTCCATTATTGAACAATTCCCCTAGGTATGGAAGGGGCCCATTTTTTCCTGTTTTCTCCTATACTTATTTTCATGCCTGTTATGTAATAAGACCCTTAGCTAAGGACTGTAGCTTTGAAAGATCCTTAGTTTTGTAACTTGCTTTCATGTACAACAGAGATAAGCCAGCAAACAGCAAAAGATCTGAATCTTTGTAAGCCACCTTTGCCAATGGTTTTAACTCACTGTTTTAGCATCTCTTTCTCATCTGAATTAATGCTTTTTATGTGCCCCGGACTACCACTGTCTTGAAACAGGAGTTGTTGAGAGATGCACGTGGGGGATATTTGGTAATGAAGGGACAGAGGAACAGCTCTGAAGAAGAGATTAGGATGAATTTTAGACTGAGGAGGAGGAGAAGCTTAGACAATTGGTTATTGGTTTTTCAGGCAGGTGATACTTAAGATCTGCATAATTTGCCAAAAATAGATTATTTTTCCTTTTTAATGTATTTAAGCATGGAAGGGTTTGTTTCATGTAAGGAAACATCTTGTTTCCATTCTTCACTAGTACAAAAATATTTCAGAATCTCAACTTCTTTTTTCTGGAATGAAGTTCTTTTTTTCATTGGTTTTAACTGTAAATAGTAATTGTATCACCTGTACAGGCCTTACAGTGTTGTGAAATGATATTGTTTATGACATCCATTATTTTGTATTTGTATTTCTGTGGAGTTTTACATTCCAGAATATGCTTGGAAATGGAGTGTATTCATATCTGACCTTTTCCCTACAGAACAGATTCAGCTGATGTTTGCTGGAATATATTAGAAGTAAAAAAAAGGGAAAGCACACCAACCACCCCCACCCCCCCACCCCAAACCAATGAAAAAATACTAATTAATAGCTAATTGTTTTGTGAAATGGTGTGCAGTGTGCACGCAAATAACTGTTTGTCATCAGATGAGACTATTTGCCAAGAGTATACCAAAACAGTGGTGCTGAAGGTATCGTCATGGTTTAGATGAAGAAAGTTTATCTCGGAGGTTATGGTAAATACAGTTAATAAGGCATAGCTTGTAAAAGGAGTGGGGGGGGGGGGGGAAACGCTACAATTAATGCATAATTTAGCTGCTGATGTTAAAATTGTAGTAACGCTTCCAGTGTTGACACAGAATGGGACACACCAACTCAAGCAGTTCTGTCAACTGGCTTCTGATAAGAAGTCTGCAGTTTAGCATTATGACATGTTCAGAAAAGGTGAATGCCAAGCATAAGCTAAGATTATGCTTAGAATGACTTCTTTATCGCTATGTCATGTAGCGTGGATAAGGATTCAGACATGAAAGCATTTATTATCCCGTAGTATTTCTTGCAAAAAATTACCAAATGTTTTAACGTGAAAGCATTGTATTTTCTCTTTAATGGCCCTGTATTTGCACCTCCTCATCTCATCCAATAAATGGCAGAAATGAGTTAATGTTTTGCAGGGCAATATAAGCTGAAGTTTTTATTCTGTATGGTACTACTTTATTAGTATATGGGTAAGTGTAGTTATGGGGGACAAAGACTGAACTAGCAGATACCCTATTTAGGCCAGGCTGAGAGGATTGTGCTGGTTGTCAGCGCCAGTATTATGCCTTCTGCTTCATTATGCATAATTGGATTTTCCAGAAGGGCAATAAATCTGGAGAAAAGGCAGAGGAGGGACCCATGGGGGGAGCAGGGCATAGGTCCATTTTTCTGCCTTTTTGTGCTTATAAGAGGTAAAATGGAAAGGCAAGTATATTCCTGTTCTTGTAAATGTGCTTTTCCTCTTTCCCATTTATTTATTGTACTTTGCAGTTGTAATTCTAGGCATTTGACACCCATACAGCCAACTAGTGATTCTGAGTCAGCATAATTTCCTGCTAAACTACACATCTTTGTTCAAGGGGAGTATGCGAGGGAGCATACAAGAAAAAGATTTATAAAAAGAAAAACAACGTTTTTATTCAACAGTGTTTTTTTTATAAAGTGAAATCTAATCTCAAGTCTAATGCTTGTCCTCCAAGTCATGCACACAGCTTTTCTGGCAAAGATTTTTGATTCTACGTGTGTATGCATGTTCTTCAGAGCTAAGCAAAATAAGCAGAAGTGGCACTGAATCAGTAGAATCCCAGACATTTCATAAATGTTACAGGGAATAGAAGTGAGAGCTAGTGTTATTCTTCAGATGAAAATACCTCCTCTCCAGATCATGAAAAGGCCATCAGTAGTGCTTTCTCACTTAAAGAATGGTTCCCAAAACAGTGTTTGTACTCTTAGATACACACACACTGAAAAGACGTAGAAGTGAACAACACCTCTGTGTATTGTATCTTCCAAATTATGCAGGCAGCAATTTCACTTTGCATTCCGTTACCACTTTTTGTCTGCCTTAGAATGTGTTTTCGGAGAAATGCATAGATTGATTCATAGAAGTCCGTGTGTGAATAAAATAAAAATATAAAAAATGTAGAGAACACCACAAAATATGAACTGGATTCTCATGTGAACTTCTTATTGTTGTATCAGTTGTGCTCAAGTGCTGATCAATCTGCACATCTCAATGACACTTAAAAGAGGGTGGTTGGCCTCACCTCTCTTTGGAACTGTAGTTTGCTCTGGATTCACTGAAAATTTAAACTTTTAAAACCATTGTCAAGAAATGCAAAATATATTTCTTCCTAAGAAATATTGAGAAGTGTCTGAAGTGGTGTAAAAGCATCTGAATAAATTAAACGGAGTAGCAAACGCGATAGCATACGGAGTCCTGAAAGTAATTTTTTTAATCATGTTTTGTGACAGGTTTATGTGTTTAAAACTATTTTATCTGGATGGCGATGAATAGTTCTGTCTTCAAAAAGCTTACAATATGATTTTATTTTTCGGGGTTACGATAACTTTATTTGTAATTGCATGACAAAATTAACTGTATTCTGCAAAAGAATTTCCCATTGAAATACACTGAAGCGTTTCTACTCTGTCTTTTTGATCTGTTTCATGTAGGAAAGAAGGGAAAGGGAACGAAAGCTGAGCAAAGAAATGGCAGAAAAAGCCACAAGGGAACTAGAAAAAATGCAGTTACAAGAAAAGGCTGAAGTAAAATATAAAGAGTGGTTAAAAAAGAAGAGAGCTGAAGAGGCAGAAAAGAAGAAGAAAGAAAAGGTATTGATCAAGTAATCATTTATTTGGATGAGGTTACCTAATCTGCAACTGATGTTAAATATATTGGGTAAATCAATTAGAATTTGTCAAATGACAGTGTTGTACTTGACAAAAAATTTCAAAATTTTTAATGTTAGTGCATTGCAGACATCGATGTATGGTCAGCAAAGCAAGATGGATATTAATGCATTTTTGGTAAGTCTTTGCAAACCCACTGCAATTGTGATATGGTCGGAGAAAGAGAAACACAAACCACACGGTGCACCTTTATTAGTCGGTCCGTGGCAGGGTGACACACAGAGACAGCATGTGGCGTTAAGTGCTTTTTTCTCCCAGCACCACCATTATATTCTTATTAAACTTGTACATATTTCTAATTAAACACATTTTTCTTCATCTCTGGCTGTACCAATCTCATGCTGGGAGTTCTAATATAAATGTTATTTCATATCAATCACCTATGTATTTTTATAGTGAGCTTCAGAAGACCTCTTACTGTAAGCTGCCAAAAGTATGGGCTTTGAGGTCCTCTAGTTCACTAGAACAAATGGTCTAACAAGGCAGCACTTGCAGGAGTTGTCCAGAATTTCTCTGAAAGTCCTCCGAGCCTCTAAAAAACACAGCACGAGGACTTTGGAAGCCAAGAAAATGAAAGTTATCAGGCAGATTTTAACCACATGCATTCTTTTAGTCACATCTTCATTATGCAGGTTCTTATAAGCTATGCTCACAGTATTGATTCAACTTAGTTGAAATCCAAATGCCATGCCTAAACATACTGGTTTACTTCTGATTAATGGTTCCCCAAGCCTGCTGGCAGGCTTGGAGGCCACCCAGTCATGGCTGATAGAGGGCTGGATGAATATGGATAAATGAGAAGAGTGGACAGCTGTCCCAGATGCAATAGCCTCTTTAGGCTAACTGCAGCACAGTGGGTTCTGGTCACCTGCCCATTATGTTCAGAATATCTTCTACGTGTAGCCTTCCAAAAGATTTCTGAGAGCTTTTTTCTCAGAGAAACACTGGATTAATGTGGAGGTTGATTATTTTCTTTTTTTTTTAGACTTAAAGTAAAATGTGCAACTTTTCTATTGGCAGGAAAATGTATTTGCTTTTGTAAACATATTTTAAATACATCCAGTAGTCTGGCAATCTACAAAAGATTTATTTAGCATTTTGTGTATATTGTACAGAGATTTGTCTGTAAGTGTCTTAGATTTTTAATTTTTGTTGTATTCTTAGGAAAAAGAAAAAGAAAGGGAAGCTGAGCTACAGGAGAAGAAAGCAAGATCAGAGAAGATCTTTAAGGAATGGCTACAAAATGCTAGAAATAAACCACGCCCTGCTTTAAATGGTTACGGCTTCCCATATGGGAAGTCTGCAGGTTTGTACTTCTACTACACGTATGTAGTGACTCAGTCTGTGGTTCCTTCCCTCTAATCTTTTAGTGTAAAATGAAGCCTGTTTAAGGTTTTCATCCAGTGTCTGATTTTGGCACATTGGAATGAGTATCTCGTATGATACAAGTCAAGAGAAGCTTTTACTCTCAGACCCTTTGTGCATTTTTTGTAGGCCTTTGTGTTATTTGGGACGAAAATTATATTTGAGAGAGTAATGTGGCATGCCAAATTATAACTGATTTTGATCTCATTTTCCTTCTCGGGCATAGGAATGACTAGAGCAAATTACTGGTTCCTGTGAAGGAAATCAGTTACGTTAGCATCCCTGTAAAGTTAGTGTTTGTGTTACAGAAGGTGTGTGCCACCTTACCACACCTGAATCCTCCTTAGAAAAGAGGTGGGTTTTTGAGATGCAGAGATTTGAAGAGGCTGACAGAAGTCCTGTCTGAAAAAGGAGATGTGGGAATCAACCTGTGTTCTGAGCTAAGATTTCCTTTTTATTTAACTGTACACCTGCATCACACCTTCTTGGCTTCTGTAATCCTATTCCTTTTTTGTTTCAAAGGGAAGTGTTAAAGGGAATGCCGTTGATAGTGTGGTGTTTTGTGAGTCTCACTTTATTTTGGGGTTTCTTTTTGTCATCCCCCATGGTACAAAATGAGGAGAGCAGTAAGAAATAGTATTGCATTTTACATTTGAGTGCTTAATTAAATTTTCTTCAAATATATATAAATATATATATTTTCATCAAACTAAAATCATTGTTACTTGAATTAGCAACAGAAAATATTTTGGGACCTAAATTCCAGGCTCTGAATGTTTAAGGAAAAATGCGTAAAGCGGGTGAACAACCTTTGCTCTTTTGCTTACAGCTGTTTATAGACGGTAATACACTTTGCCTTTTGTTTTAGACCTCCATTGCTTCCCCACAGCTGCAATCACTTCTTTAAGTGATTTTTGAAAAATATTTCTTTACTCATTTGTGTTAGTGCAATGGAATATATTACAGACTTTGTTTTACTCAACCATGTAATGTATTCACTGAAATGTCACTACAGACAAATGACTGATAGGGCAGCATGTGCCTTCTGTTGCATTTTAGGCTTTCTGATATTGCTTTATGGGCCCTAGGTTTTTAACTGCAGATTATTAATGTATGTGCATAATTGGTGTATTGTTCTCCTTGATAAAATGAAGAATAACGATTAAGCAAAGATGGAAAAATGTGAGCTTTGACTATGCAGTGACAGGAAATTTTATTAATAAATGCTTTGAAATAATGCTAACTAGCCAATTGGTAGACATTTACAGCTTTTAAGTATAGAAAGGACTGAGCATTCTGTATGTTACACAGCATTCAACCTGCTGCTTGTTTTAAATAGAGGTGAAGAATATGTGAGTTGTTGGTTTAAAAAAAAAAAAAGTGGAAGATTTATTACTTTGAATCATTTAAATTGTGATGTGCCTATGCTGTCTTCCTCTCAAGATGATGTATCTTTTTTAGTCCAGATAATTATAACTGCTTGCATTGTGAAGCTTGTAGTGTAAGTATTCCTTTTTAATTATGTGTAATTTCTAAATGTTTTAGGGTGTGCTGATGGAAACTCATATCCAGCTCCAACATATTGTAACCCCATTCCTTGGAAACCTGTACATGTGCCTTCTCCAAAGGAAGACAGAGTTCTTACAGTGAAGAAGAGTAAGAGACCTGTATCATGTCAGTCACATGCATCTTCGCCTATGGTAATTTATAAGCACAAGAGCAACCCTTGTGTTGGATCCTTGTGCAGAAAGCAGTTATAGTACAGCAAACAAAACTATTATGATCTTGAGTGAACTGTGCCATAAATGTGAAGTTATATGCAATTATATGTCCAAAACAGGCTGCTTTCTTATTATTATTTCTGTGAACAGGTTTTGTGTTTACAGCTAACTGACTGATCAGCTTTTTTATATGGTTTTTTAATATGTTGCATTTTAGTAAAAAAAAAAAGGCATATTTAGCCAATCGTAATGGGACTGTATCTCAATACTAATAAAACGCACAAGATTATTTCTTCCTTTCCTCCTCTTTTGTTGGTGAAGGAGTTTTTTTGTGTATGTGATTATTCTTTTGGGCAAAGTATTACTTGGTTATTTTAAAGATGCTAACTTATAACAGACTTTAAAACAATTCTTAATGTGGAAGGGATTCAAGGCCTGCATGCAGTTGCAGGGCTGTAATGTCATTCATATTGCAGGGATATAGTGGGATAGCTTACATCACTGGAGTGCTGCAATGGATGGTTGCAGGCTCTTTGAGGAAGCACAGGCTGGCACAGTGAGGAGGAGGGAGACCAGGAAGAACGCATGAAGTGTTGCCTGAGGACCGATCATTAGCCAGCTGAAACCTAATGAATTAAGATTACAAAGGGAGACCAATGTTGGACTGAGCATCTGCTACAGACCACCTGATCAGGAAGAAGTGTGTGACATGATTCAGGCAGTTGGAAAAAGCCTTAGGCTTCTATCCCAGAGTTTCAGGGAGACTTGAACCACCCTGAAATCTGCTGGAAAGGCAACACAGCAGGGCGCAAGCAGTCAAAGGGAGTTTCTGGAGAGCATTGGTACCTTCCTGAACTTCCTGACGTAGCTGGTAGAGGAGCTGACAAGGGGAGGCTCTTCACAGAACCTGATATGATGTACAAACATGGGAGAACTGGCCCGGGACGTGAAGGTTGGGGGCAGCCTTGCTATAATGACCGTTGGATGGTGGATTCAGGATCTTGGAACAAGTAGCAGGATCACAACCCTGAACTGGAGAGAGAAGAGCAGATTTTGTTCTGTTCAGGATCCTGCTTGCAAAAATCCCATAGAGTATGGTCAGGGAGAGAAGAAGAGTCCAGGAAAGCTGGTGATTTTCAAGGTTTGCTTCCTCCAAGCTCGAGGATGGTCTATCCCAAGGAACAGAAGGTCAAGGAAGAGTGGCAAAAAAGCTTGTGTAGATGAACAATGAACTCCAGACTAAATGTAAATACAAAAAGAAAGCATACAGAAGGGGACAGCAGGAACAGGTGACCCTGATGGAATATAGGAACGCTGTCCAAGTGTGCTGGGATGGGAATAGGAAAGCCAAAGCCTATCTAGATCTGAAACCAGTGGGGGATGTGAAAAGCAACAAGAAGGTCTTCTGTAGGCATATCATTTGCAAAAGGGAAATTGGGAGAAATGCGGGGTCACTGCCACGTGCCACATTTTGGCATGTAAGTTTTCTAATATATCAATTCTGCTTCTAATCCTAATCGGTTTTAATTTCTTCACAGCAAATAGTGAAAAATACTGAACTACCTTGTGTCAAATTTATACTTAAAACATTCCTTGTGCCCTTACTCGGAGTGATTCAGTTTATACAATATGCCTATGATTGTTCTTTCTAGATAATACCAAATGCTAACAAGACTGCAACATCTCTCAGTAGTTAATCTTAATAGTTTATTTGGTTTATATTTGTCAGTAGTTTATGATATGAATTAGTGTGAAGCCTCACATACTTAGACTTTCACAAAGTACTTCACATTCACCTATTAAAGCAGTGCAAAGGACATTATGCAATTGAGTTTAATTTTTCATTTTACATTGTGAAGTCATGAACATAAAACATAAAACATTCATCAGAATGAAAAGAAAGCAAAAATGCTTTGAAGAGCAATCTATTCTTCTTCTTCAAGTCAGTTCTGTCATTTTATTATAATAGTGGCTAAAAATAACTGAAATCAGGACTGCTGTATACTACAGTTTTAAATACAAACAGAAGCCTGTTTTACTATTTGAAGATCTATCGTTTAAGCTGACCAAAAAGAGAACAGCTAGT
Source organism: Falco peregrinus (assembly GCF_023634155.1). NCBI lineage: Eukaryota > Metazoa > Chordata > Aves > Falconiformes > Falconidae > Falco > Falco peregrinus. Next base: position 15,078,560 of record NC_073729.1, read on the forward strand.
ACAAGTATATTCATATATGGTGGGTGCACAGGCTGATCTGATGCATTTCACTTATGCTGTCACTAAGTTATCTAGGCTCCATAGTGTCAGTGACAGGTCTGTTCTTGTTACTTCTGTAACAGGGTGTAAATCAGGTGCCAAACATGTTCATGCATATTGAATACACAACATGGGTTATCATTATATTAGTTAATGGATGTCTGTTAAGACCACCTGGTTTTCTGAAGCCTAGTATTTGTCATAGGGCATATAGAGTAGAAACTTGTTTTTTAATGCTGTATTTACTTAACAGTTTATTTTCCTGTTATTCTAATTTGTAAATAAAACAAAGACACCTAACAGAGCTCTCATGACAGACAATAAAAAACCCCGAGCAAGGCCCCTGCCGTGACTTGACAGAATGTTCTTTTAATGCTGCTTATAGGTTATTTCCGTATTCTAAAGTATGTGAAGCTTTTGGTTCGCTGCAGGTTGTGGTGTTGGTTTTAGGGTTTTTTGGGTTTTGTTTCTTTTTTTTTTTTTTTAAGGCAGCAATAATTTTAATGGTTTGTATGCTATTCTGTTCTGGTGTTTATTCGATATTAATTTTACTATACACACTTAAGAGAAGTCTGAACTCCATAAAATATCTGGAGTGTCAAACTATGTTAAGCAGGAGAACATGGGCTTCACAGAAGTCGTCAGAACATTATCTTGAGGATATAGAACTCTGTGTCTGGCTTTTTCTATAAGGACCTCCATGATGGATTGGTGTGAAAGTAGCGGTTTAATGGATTAGCTGTTAATCTCTCCGGCTGACCTTGCCATGTAGAGATGAGATGTCTAGTGAGAGTCAGAAGTCTGACAGTTGTATAGGCTACCAGAAGCTCATTAGTGTTTAGATGAAGGGACAGCATTTTACCGTAATGTAAATGATTAATTCTGAATTAGCTGACAGAGGTTTCTTGAGACTGTGATTTAGTTGAAGAGCCATGTACAATCATGTTAGTATGTTCTGTAATAGTTTTTCTGAAATAGCATGTGGCCACCAGTATAGGTATGTTGGTGTAATTACCTGAGTGTCTGTTTATGACTTTGTATATGTTTTAGCATTTATTTGCTTGTAGTGACATAAAATAGCCCTTTAAAGGAAGATAAGCATTGATAACATTTATATTAACAGAGTATGAAAAAATCTGTGGCTTGATTCTGCTGTAACACATTGTTGACAAGATATCTGTTGGCTTGAACAGTGATAAACGGCAATTTAACAGGGGTTCCTATGCTAACCCAAATAGAGTTGTCCGTCAGGATTGCATGTCTGCACCCAGGGTGAAGGGCTAAATAGATCTTAAACGTGTATTTGGTTCAGGAATGGGAGTATAGCAGTAAATGTTGAAGCGAAGTAGTTTTCTTGCAGATGCTTCAGCCAGAAAAGTTGAACTACTTGTTGGAATTCTGGTTTAGAGATATTAGAAAATACTTATAAGTATCCAAAGCCATTTATTCTTTTTTTCTGCCAACCAAAGATAGTGGGTTTTTTCCACCACCAAATTTTCTGTGGAAAGGTTTATCCTGTCTTCAGAATCAGAGCAACATTTCATTTGAAGACAGCCAGCTTCAAGTGGACTTACGACCCCTAAAATAGCAGATTTAAGATGAGGCTGTTGCTTTAGCTTATCTACAGCATTGTAAATACAAATTTACAATTACAAATTACAATTACAAATAAGGTTAAGGCAAGATACCTCATGAGTGTACACGTTGGCTCTGATTCAATCAACATGATGGTTTTGCTGAGCAAAGAGGACAAATATTGTTTGTATTTTTTTCCAACAGGATTTCAACCACACGGTAAAATGGTCTGGCCTTGTAGCATAATTTAAGACTGTGTGCTGCAGAAAGCCATCATTTCATGCTGTTGTGGCAAATAATTTACACCATTCTTTCTCAGATGTTAGAAAGATAAAATCTTAACATTTTTTTGTAGCTTAAACAACGTTCTCTAGCCTTTCATGAAGTGCTCTCCTGAATTTCTCTGCTCATGAAACTTCACAGTAGATCGAGTTGCAGAATCTCAAATTACTCACTAGAAACAGTCCAAGATCTTGCATCTTGATGTCCATGCTGCTAAAATAATATGAGACTTAACCCCAGCTGATTTTCATCTTGTTTTTGCAGAACTTGTGGCTATAAGAATTCATAGACCACTTCAAAATCCTGGCTGCTGCATCCTTGTAGGATTCGCGACCTTTCCTCCTCCCTGTATGTCAGTCATAAATAGTGCCGTGCTCAACCTCACTGTGAAGGATTACATCCCCTGTGCGCTTTTACAGGTTTTGAAAATTACTGTATAGGCGCTCTGTAAGGTAGCGTGGCTTTCCAGTAACTGACACCTTCACACAGATGTTTTGGGGTTGGAAGACTGTGAGCAGTAAGATGTCAAAGAAGAGCGTATGACCAGCAAGAGGCCACTGTTACTGTAGTCAGCCTTGCATCCTTAGGAAGTAGTTCTGTTAATGTAACGTAATACAACTTCACTGTTGAAAGCTTTGTTACTGGTTCTGGTGAGGAGCCAAGGCTTCACCTGAACCCAATACTTGCATCAGATTCTACTAATGTGCTTGTTAGTGTAATGTATAATTGCAAAAATTATTTCTTAATCTGTCATTTTGAAAACCATATCGAAGAGCAGTCAGTAGTCCTGATATAATTTTCTCTCTGAGATTTTTGTGAGTAAATACGGAAGATTTCACACTTTATTACTGTGGTCAAAAGGTGAGCGTTCCAGCCTGCTGCGCCCTGGGCAACATCGTGAGCTGTGTTTAAATTCAGTAATGAAAAGGAAATCTGAGCACCCTGATCTAGTAAAGTGTATAAACATTTGATTGAGTATGAATGTGTTAGAGAGATCATTGATAAAGCAGGGCTGAAGTGGTCATGCTTTCCTGGATTGAGGCCTAGGACCTAAAGCCTATTCAGTTAGCATAGCTTCCAATTCAGCTATATAGTGCTATGCCCATGTTTTCACACGTTACTCATTTTATAATGATCTATTAGACATTTCTCTAAAGTGGTAGCTAAGTAAGAGTACATTTTTTGCAAAATGTGAAGACTTTTTTTTTTTTTTCTTAATATCTGGTCTTAAATGTTTGCTTGGTCTAACTTGGTGCCTCAAACAGGAATTGGAAATGTTTAATTCGCAGGCAAATTTGAATTTACAGAAAACTGGCAGGGTGGGTGATTTGAAAAGTAAGATACTTGAAGCTATTAATGTCAAAATCTATTTTCCTGTGCTGTGGGCAGATGCAAGGGTGGATTCGATTATGTTAATGGTGATGATATTGTTACAAAGGACTCAGACTTTCTTTCTTTTACTGAAGTCCCGACTGAAATTATTTCAGTATTATTAGTGCTAAACAATGGTAAGTGGTTAACCCAGCTAGAAAAATATCATAATAGGTGCTTTTGTGTATAGCTTCTGTGAAAGGTGGGTCTTTTGACTTTCACTTGTTTAAACAATGCAAGGGTGTGTGTTTTGGGATTAAGGCAACAAGTTGTTAATAAGTAACCCAGCAATGCCGAAATGTTAATGGATGCTAGAGTGTGTTCTCCATAACTTGAGTCTGACTCCCTTTTGCATTCGTATGTCTTTCTACCTGTGCTAACTAAGGCCAAATGTTCTCTATGTGTTGTAAAAATCACAACCCTCAGCACTCCCATAAGAGATGACGAGAGGGACAACAGCGTGGCATCCTTTCTGTCAGCTTGTAGAGCCGTCAGAGTCAGAGTTTGAATGGGCGGGTAGGGAAGGTACTTGGTGTTGGACTTGCCTGAGACTTGGACTTACACATATAACCTGTAGATGACAGGTACAGATGGGAAAGAGGGCATTTTGATTGAGCGGTGTTGCCTTTATTCTTATAGATATTCATGCTTTCTTTGACACTGCTGACCTCTGAGCTCAGTGTTAAAATTACCATGGCACAATAACATTATTCTAAAAGCAAAAACACCCTACAACTTTTATTATGCAATGCCACTGTATGTGACAGCACAGGTATGAAATCAATAATTTATAGGTCCTTTTTGTTGAGGTGGTGATCAGGGTAAGAAAAAAGCTTTTCGGTTTCCCCTTTACATTGACACGTGCATCCGTCTTAAAGTAATAGTTACTGAAAGCTATGTAGAGTATTTATCAGTACCCAGGAGGAAAGCAGGATGACTGGTATGCCTGAGTTCAGAGCCCTTCAAAGATACCAGTGTAGATCCACACTTCAGCCTTTGCTAGCAAAACTGTGAATCAAGATTTAGAGGATGGGTCCCAGGAATTCCTGTGGTGTTCTTGCAAGCGAGTGCCCTGGTTTAAAGGGCTAACAGCATGGTCTTGTATTTCCACTGCTCAGAAGCCATTTCTCGCTCTGTTAGGATGTCTGTTCCAATTGAGCGTACCTCACAGCCTGTTGGGTTAAGCGATGACAAATGTATAAAAGGACATGCGAAGTCTGCAAAAACAATTTCCATAGCAGATGGAACTGCCGGGGATGCAGGAAACCAAGATGAAAGGCAGATGGCAACTGAGGCTGCAGCTGTGAATGGGCAGAATATGATACCTATGTTGCATTATTTATTTTGCATGACATAGAAATGTACACAATGTTGAACGGGATCAAGTGGGTGATGGTGCTCATCCAGCACTCTCTTCTAAGCCATGCTATGCACAGTTTGTTAGAGGTGTATCAAAATTATCCCAAGCCAAGCGTGACTGACAACAGCTTGAAATACCTCATCAGTAGAATCTAGGCAGTGTGATATTTATTAAGCCAAAGCTGCTGCGCTGATACAGGGTGGGATATTCAACCTTCTGGTTAGCGCTTGTTTATAATGTTCCAGGCTACTGCAGCTGACATAAACTGTACGAAACTTACTGGTTTCCTGGTGTGTACTTCATCCTCAGCTGGCTTGCCAGAACTTGGTGCTGTTTCATATCCAAATTCTTGTACTCGTCAGGAAGGAAAATGGAAGGGTGAGTCTGTTTATCTGTACCAAGGTTCTTGGTGTAGAGAAGTGGTTAATATAACCCCAATGAATTTAGCAAGGAAAGTGTTTTCTTACTGGTTTAATCTGTTAATAATACAAAAAGTTACAGGAACTATGATTTGAAGAAACTCTGATCCAGGTGCTGCTGATGTTTTTATCTTTTTGTTTGTTTGTTTGTTTGTTTTTTCCTTCCTGTTTTTTAAGCTGAAGTTGTTATCAAACTATTTGTAAAGTCTGTGTTAAATGTTAATCCGTTAAATGTTGACCATGGAACTATTTTCACTGTCATATTGGTTAAGCTGAACAGCTTTGAAAATTGATAAGATTTTATGTAATCTCCTGAATGTAGTGGACGCACTGGTCATGTTTCATGAGATTCCAACACAAACAAATCTTTGAAAAAACCTCCCTGCTTTTTTGTTATTTCAGGTGGTCTGGGTGTGTTGCTCATACATAAAATTGTTAGGGTTCTTCTCAGACTGCTTCAGAGGTATAATATTTCAGGATTAAAATGCTTAAACAGGAGTAAGGCAACTAGGCTTCAACATTATGCCTTTTAAAATTATTGAAAAGTGGCATTGCACCTTTCAACTTACCCTTAAGCCTTTGATACTTTTAAAGCATAAACTCCTTGTAAAGCAATTCAAATGTTTGGTATAGTCACTTAAAATATTAATCTACTTCGTGCCTCGTTCAGTGTTTTGAATGGTGATTTATGGTTAATTTGGTGTCCTTGCCAGAAATTCACAGAATTTGACCTCCCTCGGCCATTTCTGTTGAAACTCTTGTGTTTTTTGTTGAATAACTTAAAAGTATTAATGATGCCAGAGCCATTGGCCTATAAAATAAGATATGTTTCGGTCTCTGGTCAATGAAATTTTATGTTTTGTATGCAACCTAAAATATTTCCAGCAGAAGGGATTAAACATCTCCAGGTAATATATTCTCCTTTGGCCACTAGGTCAGTTAGCTGAATACTCATGGGAGAAATGACTGGAATTCACTGGTAAGTGCTGAACATTGGGAAATAAAGTGTTTTGACTTGTTTCCCAGAGGTTTTGTGAAAAATCTCATTTAATTGTCTTATATTTTATTTATAGTAACAAAAATTGGTTTATGTCAGAAGTTTAATGTTGGGTGGACAATATTCTAGGGTTTTGATCTTGATCAGGGCAGTTTTAGCTTGTGTGTGGATGCAGTTTGAATGATACTTTGGGGAAAGGACTGAGGTGGGAAAATACGGTTCCACTACTAATACTAAAACCCGCATTATTTTTTAAACTCTGTCCCTTAGCATCTAAGTTACAGTTATGGTTTTGCTGGACATAGTTGGCTGGCAGGGTATGAATGCATGGAGGGTGACTCATATCTGTGCACTGCATCTTGTGTTTCCCTGTGTGGCCAGCAGAGAGGCTACCTAGGAAGAGAAATAGGATTAATTAGCATTTGGACTTTATTTGCAATAAAGGTATTGCAATACTGTGCTGCTATTCCCTTTTAATTTTGTGTATGTTCAGGCGTAAATTATGTTTCAGTCCTGCATAAAAAGAGTTTGCAATCTAGACTTTCTAGACCAAATTGCTGGTAAACAAAAACCACGCCTCACAAGTTAATGATACGATCTACAAAGTGTATCCAGGGGTTGGTTTGTTTTCTTCTTCCTTCTAATATTATGGAGCATTTTGGTTCTGTTTTATCTTGAGACTTGTTCAAGAGTAGAAACATGTATGAAATTATACTTTTATTTGCATAAAGATTTCAAATGTACTTCTCTTGGAGTCTTAATATATATATATAGTACGTGTATTTTTATATATATGAAAAACATTTGGCGGAGTTTTAGTGTTGCTTTGGTTTCTTAACACAAAAGGGAAGTAAAATGAATAATTATAAGCTTTTGAATCATGATCTCAAAAAATAATTCTTGTCTAGGTGCGCATAGTGTGTAGAATTACATAGTATACTCTTTAATTAACAAGACAATATACAGTGGGTAAATAATGCTGTCTTGTGATGAAATCAAAGAACTTGATTTAAAACTCCTGAGTTATATATCTGACTCTGACTCTTTGTTAGATCTAGGACAAGCTAAGTAACTCCTCTCTGCCAAAGTCAGAGCATGTCTGAAAGATACTAGCTTTCATAAATTAGCACTTTTGATTGCCAGGTAAAAACACACATATAAAACAGGGTGTAGGAGGCTGGAATAGCTGAGTGATAAAGGAGACTTCCAATTGTCTGGCTTATTTTATAATGGCTGGCATGTACAGTAGTACTTTAACTGCACTGATGATCCATTGCTATAAGAGGCACTGTCTCAAACAGATGCAATTAAATATTATCTAGAAACCAGATCACTACGTGTTTTCCATGACTGTTTTAATTGTGTTTCTAAGCCAGAAGTGCTGGACATAAAAAAAAAAAAAAAAACCAACAACAAAAACCCCCAAAAAAACAAAAAACCAAAACCAAAGCAAAACAAAACAAAACAAAAAAACACAAACAAAACCCCAAAAACCCAGAAACCACCCACCTTTGGCAACCAAGGAAATTATAACCAATTGTATGTCCAATACCACACAAATAAGTGCTACATACAGAACAGTTATTACTTAGTAAAAGTTTTCCTGTCTCTCACCAGTTATAAAACATGGTAACTTTTCTAAACTTTTAAGTCCACCCCAAATCCCTTTGGTAGTTTTTTAGAGAAAGAAAAAACAAAAACCACAAGGCAAAAAAGAAAGAACCGCTCAACCAATCCCATATGAAACCTTGACTCACTGCAGCCTGAGGCATAGTTTAGAATCCAGCTTTTATGGAAAGACAAGTTCTTCCTGTTGCTGCAGAAGGGAGGGGAGAGATGAAAGTCTGTGTCATGGATTTCCAATGCAACTTGATTTACAACGTCAAGGATAGGTCACAGCGCTGTGTGCATTCAGGAGTGGGCTTAAGTGCTGGTTTTTTCCTCAGGTGATCGACTTTTGATATGCCTCAAAGTGGGTGAATTTTGAGAAATTGCTCATCAGTTTAAATCGGATGTACATTTCCTAAAATTTATCTCAAGTAATCGGAGACAAAGGAAAAGCGAACATACTTGGTTCCAGTTTCACCTCACCTAACTTTAGACACCTGCCTGGTAAACTACTCCCACTATGTTCTTTTATATCAACGAATGCATGTTAGCATGCTTAGGGTCCAGCAATGGTCTCTGAAAAAGGCAAATTAATCTCTCTAAGTGTCTGTTTCTTTCCATTGTGTGTATAGCTACTGTCTTGGAGGGTATCTACCACGGAGGTCTCTGCCTCTTGGTCAGGTTTATCCTACCTGTGCCATTTCAGCTCACAGGTGCTGTAGCATTAGCTGAGACTTGAGATAAACTGTGTCTGATTACTGTCACTGTCACAACTTCATTACGAGTCTTGGTTTCGGTATTTTTTCATTAAAATCCCGTATTGAATTATAATCTCATGTTCATTTAAAAAAAAACACCACCACCACCTCAAAATAGTATGAGAACAGAGGAAGCTTGGTGGTATGATTTCTAAACTAATGCCCCAATACTTTACTGAGAATCAACTCACACATTTTGCGCTTTTTGGTGAGCAGTGCTACTAGTCAATCCAAACTAAATCTCTGTTTGTTTGGGTGCCAGTTCCTCCCAGACCTAAATTGCACCAGTCTATCAGATTGTAGCTGTTACTGGGTCTCATAGCTGTCATTTGCGCTGTCAGATGGAGACAGCCATGGAGCAGGTCTTAGAAGTATGAAGACATAATTTGCCTAAGTGGTTGTGGAGGTTTCTGGTAGGACAGAAGAGTTGCTAACAGCCCCATATGCTCAGTCCTTATGGAGTTTTCAGCATCACTTTGAGCAGGACGCAAATTTGTCACAAATCAATGAACAGTACGGATTGTGCATAATGAGGCCAGCAGCATTGTATGTTGCAAGAAAAGCAACATAACAAAGAGAAGAAACAAAAAAGTGTCTCCTCTTTACTCTGTAAAATTGCACACCCTGCAAATTGTCTGTAAAAGGAGTTTGGAAGATTATTGTTGTCAAGAAATCTGTATGAGACTCGTGAAGCTCGTGCAGTTGTGACGATGAGGTAGGTTGCTGATGACATGCATAAATTGTCAGCATATAGTTTACTGATGATAGTGCAGTATTGAGAGTTGTCATATGTGAAAAAACAGAAGGGTTGTTATGAAACCTAATTAACCTACTTATAAAAGAGATATCTTTGACAGCAGCGGTACAATACCCTGTATATCACCCTTGGTTTTGTTCACCATCACCAGGACTGTTACTCACCAATCCTACTAGATTACCTAACTATCCATCTCCTCACACTTTCCAGCAGCTGTGTGAACACCTTTAAAAATCCAGACATGCTGCAACTAGTGAAATGATTGGGAATTTCTGCGAAACCCTGGGTTAGGAGCCTCTGGCTGGGCTGCGATACAAGAGATTTGTCAGAAGTAATTTGATATGTAACCATAACTAATGATGGAATCCTAATCAATGTGAAGAAGAAACTCATAGACAACTGAAGTCTCAACTCGAGATTTACGGGATTTCCTTTTCTTTCAACCCAAAATTTTCTCACAACATCACAAAAAGCGAAGTTCACATACCAAAAAATCTGAAACTACCAGGTCAAACGTAAGCAATTAAACCTAAGCAATTAAAACCTAAGCAGTTTAGTAGGTCAAGGATGCCTGACCCAGCAAAAAGGCCAGCCAATGGGTAATGCAGGGCTGTCTCTGACTCAGCAGACGGCTGCATAAAGTGTAGGCGGAAAGACCGAGGGGTCTGTTTTCAAGGGGTTCTGACAAACAGAAATTCCTTCTAAGCCTTTCCTCCCCTACTAACATAGACAGTCTTGAACATAACAAGAATTATGTGGTTGGAAAACACCTTTTTTTTTTTTTTTTTTTTTTTTTCCCCCTGAATTTCTTGCATGGAAAAAATCTAAAAAATCCTGCCCCACTGCTCCTTTGTTAAAGAGTATTTCTTCTTCATGGAAGATACACGACATTACATTTGTTTCCCTTTGTATGTTCAATATATGCTACATATTGTGTAGAAAGGTGGATGTGAATTTGTTTAAAAGAAAAAAAAGGAATTTATAAAGACAATTATGTAAATAAGTCTGACTCATTTTCCAGTTCTGAGGAATCTGAATGTTTCTTATCGTTACCAACCCTTGCAATTTATAGCAAACCTTGATTTTTTATTTTTTTATATATATAAAATATATATTTTAATTTTGATTTTGATTATATTTTGATTTATATATAATCAAAGCAATATATTGATATTTTTTTTTAATCTCCATTTTTGGTTATGATAATTTGATAATTTCAACTGTGATTTGAAAGGGTACGTTTCTGTTTCTCAAATGTGATGAATGTGTCGCTGTTACGTCTTTCCTACGTATTCTTCCACACATGGTTTTCTGGCAGAATGTCAGGAGTTCTGTTCTCTGAACTAATTTGCTTGCTCTTTGTTTTATTATCCCCAAGAAGCAGGTTTGATCTATTTGAAGCTGATGATAGTAGATTGCTTGAACTGTGTTTGCCAGGCCCATAGGGAAAATAATTAGCTTGATTTTTTATTGATTCAGGGATTCAGCTGTTCCAGGTTTTTGTATTTTTTCTTTTTGTCAATACAGTTGCGGAAAACTTGTGTTTCCTTTAAAAAGAAAGGAAGGTTCAGGCATCTTGTGCCATGTGCTTCATCACAGTTTCTGAATTTTTATTGCAGTAAGTGTGGTCTGTAGTGACAAATGTGTCGGGTGTCTGTTTAATGGGTGGGATGTAATGCCTGACCTGTGCTGTCAGCCAAACCAGTAAACATTATTTCTCTCTTCTTATGGAACCAGGTCTTAACTAAACCAAGAACCTGCTAAAAGACCAGAACACTGCAATGCTACAAGCCTCCACGATTAGAAACATTACAGAATCAAACTTCGAACACCACCCAGAGCCATCGATTAAAGGGTTTACCTTCTCTGTGTCAGGGGAAGGGGCAGCTGCAGAAGCACCAGCTGAGGTACGCATTTCCTAGTGGAACTGGAGTTTTTCCTTTCATTGCTGAGTGGAATGCAGGATATGGATACAGCTGGGTGTCTGAGATCCCCCACAGGTGGGGTTTGATGGAACACCTTTCCGCTTGTTTCTTTTCCTGAGAACTTTAGGAATTGTAAACATACAGTGAAGAAATTGTATGGTAATGATGCTGTTCTAGCAGTGATCCTGGAGACTTCACTTATCTAATAACTAAACTCAACACTGTTTTGTTTGCGTAATGTTATTTTACTTGCAATATGTTTTTCATGCACTAGATGTCTTGATGCTCTGTAATATTCCGGACGTGGTATGATTCTTGGTAAACTGAGTCTTGAAAAAGAACCTGAGACATACCAAGATAGTTGAATTTTTTGGAACCATACTTGTTAGCCCAAGTCCCACCCACCTGAGAACCTTTTCTGGATTTAGGATCTAGAATGTATGTTCGTCATTGCCTGTTCTGTGATGGGGGATATGGCTACACAATTGTACCATGTAGCAGTAATTTTGCTTTTTAGGAAGGAATGCATACTTTTTGAATCTGAGAATGATTCTGGCAAACCAAACAATCCTCGCATCAATGCAAGCTCTGCAATGTTTGTCCGGTTCTGAATCCAGTGGAAGATTAATGTTACTGCTCCCATTAGCTTTAGGTTTTTATAATACGTAATGGTTCAGCTTGATTTAGATAATAAAAAGATTGCAAAGCAAATGATGCAAAGAAAATATCGGTTAATCAGTGCATTAGGCAAACGTCAAGGAGTTTGACTCTAAAGAGATTTTCAATATATTCTGTTTAGATGGAAATACTGATAGAAATGAGTGTGACTTCTCTTTCATCTAGTTGAACTCTAGGTCCTAATGGATCTTTACGTTCTCTTGTCAGTGTTGGAAGCTCATTCTCCTCAACTGCTTTGAAAAGCAAATGTTTCATCTTCAGGACGCAGCATATTGCCTGCCTTCCAGGACTTCTCTTGTGGACTTGACTTCTTAACCCCTTAATCATATTTTCTTTATCTCTTATTTCTCCTCCCCCAAGGAAGTCTTGATGTTACAGGAAGGTAAGGGAATATGAGGACTTACCTTTTGTCCCTGTATCACCAGACCAGTGTAAAGGAGGGGTGCAACAATTAATGTACAGTCAGTCATGAGATAAGAACGAGTTTGGCACGGTCTTAACTACATATATAATGAATACAGTTATGGGTTTGCTTTTGATTTATTCAGGAAGGTAGTATGCTTCTCAGAGACGTTGCATATAAAGTTTTGTGTCGATATACATTCTTTCAACAAAACTTTTCCCGACTTCTTCAGACTAAGGAGGCAACTCTTCAGTCTTGCACGAGGTTCCTTTCATTGTTTGCATAAATCTTAGTCTGTGTGTTTTAATCTAACAAAGGCAGAGAGAGTTGATATTTAATTAGATTGTCAGATGCTTGATTTTCACAAAATATTTTATAAAATGTGGAAAGAATAAACTGCTATGGAAAGCAAGAATTTGACCTTACTGTTCTTCATAATGCTGAATGTTTATGCCTGGCTAAGTATTTACAAAAGAGCTAATCTGCACATTTTAAACAGGTTCGGAAAAATTAAAAGCAGCTGAGGAGAGCAGTTCAATATCTGGCAAAGGATCTGGCTGTATTTTCCAAAGTGTATCTCACATATATGATATACATGTGAAAGATAAGAATTTACATTCTGTGCATTAGATCAGCACGATGAAGGTAAAATGTCAAATCTCATGTCTAAATTTTTACATTTGTCCTTAGATCACAAATATTCAGGCTCCAGCTTGTAAAAACTTGAACATGTTAACATAGGCGTTAATTGTTTGTCATGTTTTTAAAATGTAAATCCTCATCTTGCATTGCCATCACTCGGAAGGGTGCTCACTGTCTCTAAGAATGAAAACCATGCTGTGGAGTTGGGGATCTAGCCTCTGGCACACACACTCAGGTAACAGAGGGCAGGAGACTTACCCCACTCAGCACTGTAGGGTTAGCCAGGGCTCTGCAGCATCCTCTGCTCCTGTGGCTACATGCTGTAGCTCCCTGGAAGAGCTCAATGGCTGCAAAGCTCACAAAATCCAGGTGAATGGAACCTTTGGAAAATGTTCTTTGGGTGATGGTTTACTTGATAGAATGAGCAAAAGGAGCTACAGACGTGCAGCCCTTTATTGTGCTCCCTGAATTCTTGGGTCACTGTCAGCCCTCAGCATTTCTTCTGGCTTGCTTTGTGCATTTCTTGCTCTGTTTTCCAGCTGTTGTCATGAGACATACAAAAATCCATAGAAGAACATGCTGTTACTAAAAAGATAACTTGTCAGAGTGAAAGGAAGATTTTTTTTTCTCTTTGACACTGCTGTCAGCACATCTTTATATTTGATACTGGAGGGAGGAGGAACGTGCATGGTTCCTGAGATCCAAGTTCCTCAGCAAAGGGGAGATTCATGTAAGAGACGGCAGGTGTCTGTTCTGAAATTTTGCATTTCAGGGGAACCAGATGCTTTGCAATGGGCTCTGCCCTTGCACTTCTGCACTGCAGGGTCCCACGGGGCCCATTCTTGACAAGCTCATTCAGATGCTACAGGTTAATAAAAGCCTCATTCCAGGTGATTTGGGTCTAACAGCCAGACAATTCTACCAATCTACATAAAAAGAGGTACGCCAGTAGGGCAAGAGAAAGCCAGCTGCCAATGGAGAGGACTGAGATGCTATTGTAGGTATGAGCCAATACTGTTCCAGGGCAGCTTCTGTAAGCACAAGGCTGCCTTCAAATGCAGCTAACAAAGCCAGATGCTGGCACAGTATCGTGTACCTCTGCTCCAAGGAGTGCTGTATCTATTGGGAAAAAGCATAACTGTGCCAAATTTCAGTAAATGTTTCTTAACCAGGCTAAACCGGAGTTGCCTTTCCTTCCCTGACCTGTCTTGTTCAGTGATGTCCCACCCGGGACATGTATAAAGGTAGTATGTGTTGTTTGTTAATAGGGTACATTGCATGACTTCTCTGCATTACGGTTAATTTTTAGTTCACAGGATACTGATATAATCAAAATTGTTATGAAGAGTGGCACTGTTATTTGTTGCCCTCTAGCACTTAAGAAAGCATCAGATGAATAAAGGAAAAATTTTCCAAATTATCATTTTTCTGTGTCTGAAGGCAGATTTTTTTAAGACAGGAAACTGAGATTAATTTTAGAAAGAGGCCACAGTATACAGAACTAAAATATTTTGCTAAAATCAGAAATTACAGCTTTTAAAGTCTTGTGTAGATAATTCAAAATTCTGGAGTAAGATCCCTTTGCTGAAGCTATGAATTAAACTTGAACGTTAAAAATTAGGGTTGAGCAGAACTTTTGTGTGTTGTTACGTTTTGTACTTCATCAGGACTCCAAAGGGAGAAAATGATACAGCGCAGGGGAACTACCTCCGTTCTGAAGAGGAGCATCTTAGTTCGGTTTCCTTTTCCCTTTTGTACAAGTGTTTGAGAACAGCTCCGTGGTTTGATGGGATGGGAGAGGAGACACATGAATGAATGGTTTTGGAAAGATCAGCATCATCCTTCATGTTATAGGGCTGGGTAGATGTCAGAGGTGAAGGATTTCTGTCCTGATCGTGTTAAATAACTGGGTTTTCTATTATAATTACTGACTTCAGAAGAAATACATTGCAGCAACTGTTCTTTCTGTTTCCCTGCAGAGTTGTGTTTCTGTGAAATAACGCTGAGCAGTGTTACGCTGGCAGCATCGTCAACGCTGCCAGCGGGAGATGCAGTACGAGATGGTGAAGCAGCGTGTTGGTACAAGGGGCCATCAGCTGGGGTCAGCCTGCCGTACGGTCTGCGCCTCCTCGTGTGAGCCGTGGTTAGCTCTGTGCATTCGGCTTCTGTTTTGCGGGTGTCACCAACAGAGAAGAAAGAAATCAATATTCTGGGTGGATGATACTGAAATCCAGAACCAAAACACCAAGCTATCCCTGTTAACAGAAGCATCCAGTCCACTGACTTGCGTGGATTTAAAGTGAGGTCGTTCAAAGAAGGTATGTCTTTATGGTGATCCTGTTTGCTGAGGCCTGTAGGAAGTGGTGGTTTATACTTTTAACCCCTTCTCTGGGGTTCGGTTTGAATGGCCTCTGCTTGTGCTCAGTGATTCTGGTCAGATGAGCCTGGATCCTGCCCAGCAGTATTCCTGGCAGGAGTTGACCTGAAGGAAGCAGTACAGCGAAGTATGATACTGTGCCAAAACCAACTGTTGTAACGGTTCATCCTCTGGCCACTCTATATCTGTGCATAACAAGTGCTTTCATTTTTATGCTTGAATTCTTCATGCATTAAGAGACATTTTACTGTTCTCCTCCTTGCCTCTGTGGTCCGGCTGCCAAATCTCACCTTCGCTGTTAAAACTGTTTGCTTCAGATAAAGACCTATCCAGCAGAGCATGGCAAAGTGCACACAGGTTTGGTGTCTTTTACCTGTTGATTTGCCCACCTCTGCCAGGATCTTTGGTAGCTTCTGCTGGAAGAGTCGTGTAAGCATAGCTATGTAGGTACGTATGTGCTCAAGACCTAGGAAGAGGGAAAGAAAAACTACCTTACATAGTTCTTGTCATGCTTTTATCTTTATTCATTCATTTCTCTTTATTCAAACCTTCTAATGAAGTAAAGGTATGTTTAAAAAGAAAATCTTGTTAGTGTTGCTGCCAGCGGTAGGGCTTTCAGCTAGGATGGGATCCGGATTTCCGTGTACGTCTGTAGCACAAAGGCTGTAGGTAGCACCAACGGTGTTAGGGGGCAACAAAATTGACTTTTCTGACTGTGTGCCTGTCTGGAAGGCCAAGGGTGTTACAAATTTTTCCTGCAGGGAAGACAGAATGGCTGTGGATTGAGGAGTCTATAAGGCGATCCCATTCATTTACATGGAAAGTAGGACAACTGGTTTTCCTGCAAACAGGGTAAGAGTAATAACCAAAGGTTGCCTTGCTTTCAGCTGTCACCCTCATTCAGCTAGCACCAGACCCAGCAACTTTATCAAAGTTTTTCCCTTTTATTCACACTGCCACGACTTTGGCAACTGCCTAGATGTTGTCATCTTTGATGCAGCTGTCCTTTTCCCCCTGGCTTTTTCCTGTCCTGGTGTCACAGTTGCACACCCTGTTAGAATATTTCCCGGGAAACGCCTCTACTAATTCCTGAGCAAACCTGAGTACACTTTCTTCGGCGTGTAGGTGATGTGTCTGTGGTTCGGTTTGGCCTGGCCATCTCGACCATTTAGTTTGGATAGAGGGTGCCGTTGGCACTCATAGTTTGGACAGAACTTTGACTGGGCTGGTAACAGCTACTGAACATCCTGACGGAGTGTACGTGTAATTCAGATAGCCGTGGCCATCGTCCCCACGCTGCCATAGCTTTGTTGCCTCAAGTTAGTGTGTATTGGCATATCATGCCACCTTTGTTTATCTTTGCAAAGATCACTATTTCTTCTCAATAGGTATCCTGGTGGCATTATGCTCTGCATATAGATGTATAGGAAAGGGTCCGGTCATCTTCATCAGCAGCCATATAACCTGCAGTTTAGGTTACTGGGATTACACATACTCTGTTTCTACAGTGATAATTGGAGTGTAATGGATAATATCACTTCAGCTAAGGGCTGGGTGCAGATTCTGAACATGTTGATAACATCTCTGTAAGAAACTTCTTGTTGAAACTGTGTTGCCTGTACAGTTTGAATAAAAGTTTTTGAACTGCTAGTTTCAGGCCAGCCAGAATAACTCCATATTTCAAAGATGTTTAGAAGAGAAAATCTGCTAAAGCACCTTCCTTTTTGAGGTGCAAACGCGATAGGAGAAAGAGGGAATGCCTGCAGCCATTGACACTGCCTGCTGAACTGATTTTGACCATATAAGCTAATAAAGTTCAACTGTGAACGCTGTTTAAGCTTATTCCAAAAGTGAAGTCATTTCTGGCATCTAAAGTGAGTCCTTGAAGCTTTAAAATCGTGGCTCTGTAAACTGGGTTCTTCTGCATTACAAATAAACTATTAGCATGCACCATTTAAGACGTGAACATGGGCTGTTTTGCTTCAACCCATATGCGCGGTTCAGAAGGTCAGGCATTACCGCAGTATCTCTCCTGTTATTTTAGGGCTCTCATGTGTTATGGTTGGCCCTGATCACATGGCATTTGGTTTCAGTTATTTTTCCATGGGTTTGGCTTTTAAGAATAGACACATTACAAGAAAAATCCAACAAGTGGTAAAGTTCGCAAAGACTGAGGGCTGTGATTGCTTTTAGACTGGAGCAGTTGAAAGGAGATAAGCATCTTGTTCTAAGGACTGTGGCTGTTTAATCTAAATATAGTGTATCTAAGTTACGGGTAACGGGGAGAGCAAAACTTCATGTGGGTTATGGGGTAGGGGAGAGGCAGAAGGAAAATAGAGGCAGTTAGTTTTGTAGTAGCCCTTACCAGCTTTATTACTTGGACCAACTGTTGCTAAATAATTTGAAATTTAGAGGCCAAATGTGAGAGAAACAGTGCTCTTCGTTGAAGTCAAGTCCAGTAATTAGTTTGATAAATAATACAAGGAATGGAAGAGGGATTCCCTTCTGGTGAAAATGCTGACCGTTTGATCCCCAGCTGTGGCTCATCATTTAAACTAGTGTTTTCCTTGTTTCTGTGGTTTTTACTGTAAGAAGTTTTTCCTAACCTCTGTATAAAGACCTGTGCAGCAAATGTAGGCACCCTTTGTTTAAAGAGTGCCTGGGGGGTAGAGTAAAAATTCCAGGGACTGCATTTCAAAATGTATGTGGCTGTTTAAATGATCAAGTACTAGTAGTATTAAAAGGAGTGTGTGTCTTCTCTGTTGTCTCAGTACTGGAAATTTGCTTTGGGGCTTATAGGCTGGCCGTCTAAATGATGTGGTAAGATTTTTTTCAAAACCAGGAACTGCTTAATACTTCAGAAAATTTATTTGCCTCGGCCTCATTCCTAAAAATGCTTTTGAAAACAGAATGAAAGGCCAGCCTGAAAGAAGCGTATTTTGTGTAGCTGTGGTTCGGTAGTGACTCTGTCTGGCTGCTGATGCAGAAACCTTAGAAGGCAAGGGAGACCTGAAGGAATGTGTGCTTAGGTCTTTCAGTCATAAGGAGGAGCGTTACATACACGTAAATCCAGAGAACGCGCAATTGTGTGAGGAACTGTGGATGTGTAGTCCTGAAAGACTGGTGGGTGTGGCGGGGTTTATTTAAGCTTTTCGTATTCTGCGGGACAAATCACTCAACAGAAGGTTGATGCTGCTGCCCTGATGCTCGTGGCTGGTTCGTGTCTCACAGGAGCACGCCCGGAGGTCGATGAAAGGCAGAAATGGTTCATGAGAAGGGTCTCTCCGCTGTCTCCTACACCCCCTTGTACTTGGTGCTCGTGCTCCAGGGAAGGTGTGTTCTTGACTGGCTTTGTTTTCGTGTAACTAATTTTGTTTAAATACACATAACAATATCAACAGCCAAGATTTGTGTTTGTGGCAAAATTTGCCTCTTTTGTCGCTGTTACTCTAATCCACATGAAAACTTGATTCAATAATGCACTGTTTTGGTATTGTAGATTCATGGTACTTCCAGGAGGTTGGATGTGTGAAGATCCACTCATAGTTTATAATAACAAGAGCATAAATTTTTGAAGACATCTGACGTCTCTTGGATTTACTCTACGCACTTGTCTTAAAATGGTTGGAGTAGCCATACACTTAAACATGATACAGCTTCTGCTCCGGAGAAGAGCACAACAGAGATCAAGTAGTACATCTATTGTAATATCTTTGTTATTATCTAAATTATCTAAAGTAATTAACATCTTTAGCTTCTCTCATTGCAGTATCAGACTGAAATTAGAGATGAAAAAGTTGCTGTCCTGGCCAAATACAGAGATGTAGTCTTTTTTACTTTGTACGTTAACAACAGCTTGGATGTGTTCCTTACCAATTCTCAGTCCTGACTGTTGCTCGTTGGACTTGTGTCACCATCAGAGGGAATTACTGAGTGAAAACCAGTAGCGTGTGTCAAATGGTTGAGCAGAGTAACAGGAGCTCGTCTGCGGTGGCGCTGGAGGAGTGCTGCCCTGAACCCGAGGGCACTGCTGTGTAACGAACAGTAGCTGCACCATCTGAATATTGCTGATGAGAGCTCCACAGTGAAATGAGGACTAGAACTACAGGAACATAAATATTTCCTTGCTGTCTAAGGAAAGTAAGAACCAAGATTCCCAAAAGAATGTCTTTTTCTCATTATTTTTTTTTATTTCTGCGTAGTGTTGCCTAGTTTAACAAGGACTCAAAAGTTGACTGATTTAACTAAGGCCCCATTAAAATGGATTTTACTCTGGGTCACCTAGAGTTTAAGAAGTTCAGGAAGAAAGCAGAAGAAATATTTTTGTGTGTGCTTTCAGCACGCCTCTGCAGGGGCTCTGAGCGAATGAGCCCTTGTGTATGAAGGGCCGGATCCCTTGGACAGAGCCCGTGAAGCTGGGAGGGGAGAGAGGTACCTTGTTGTTAGTGGCAGGAAAGCTATTATTTGTTATCAGGCAAAACTTAAAAGTACATAGAAGTCTCCAGAGAGAACGGGGATGTGAAAGTAGTGTCACGTTCATTAAGAAGTGTTTATCTTCTGCTTTTTTCCTGCTTGGCGGTATGAAAGTACAAAGACCCTTTCTCTTGTTTTCTCCAGTGTATTTTGTTAACCCGCGCCAATTCCAAATGATTTTTTTTCCTATCTTCTCGTGGTTTGTCTTCACCTTAAGAGAATTCCACCAAAAATGAAACACAAAAAGGCAAAAGGAGATAAGAGACACCATCCTATCTTCTCATAGCTGTCTTCAGTTTCGGGAAGGGATAGGTACCTGTGGGACTAGTTTCCTTAAGCTGAAGGGAACTTCCATTTGCATAGTGTATATTTGCAGTGGCTGAGGAGTCTGTGGTTATGGGTCTCCAGGACAAAATAGGAGGAATAAAAGCAACCTGAATTCTAGAAGTCATGGAGTTTTAGACTTTATTTTTGACCAGGATCAACTCACACTGAGAATTGTCCCCTTTTGTAATATGGTTGAGGCACAAGTTTATTTTGCTGGAGGTTTTACTTAAGCCCCAGTGAGGAAGCGAGCTGATCCAGACTGAAATAAGCACTGGGCACAATTACACAGCACCAGCTCCAGCGGGGCGGTTCGGCTGGTCTTGCAAAATCTGGAATTTGGATAACTAATAGATATTCCCAGCTCTGATTTCCTTTGTGATGGTGGCTATAAACACTGCTCTAGAAAAAGAATGTTTGCAATACTTGAATACTGAGGATTTTAAAGTTCTATTTTGCCATAGGTATTGAATCTCTAAAGATTCTTGTTTTTAAGTATTTAAGTTTGTAGTATTTAAAGATTTAGTGTGAGGTGTTCTATAGACTCGATCCTCTTGATTTGCGTTCAGAAAAGTGGATTTTCCCTTTTCTCTGTACAGGAGAGAAAATATTAGGGCTAAAGATAATGGGCCAGATGATGAATTGAGTCTAAACTTCTGGTGTCTTGGGATTCTGGGGGTAACAAGGGGCCAGCAGGCACCTCTGCGTGTTGAAGCAGTCTTCAGATGTCTTGCTGAAAAAGTATACATTCAGTGTCAAAATTGGGAATAGTTTAATTTCTATAAATTGTGTTGTACAGCTGCTCAGGTTGGGTAACTTTGAAGGTTTGTTTAATACTAGAATCAGCACTCACAGTGATTGCCTTCCACAGCTCAGGCTTAGTTTAGGTCTAGCATGGCAAGGGATGTGGGAATGCGACCACAGAGCACGGTGCCTGCTATGCCAGGCCATGAGCAGGGTCCCCTGTGCTAGAAATAGTCATGGGAATGGCAGGGTTGTTCTATTCTTTTGTCTTGTATGAACCACGGGCTATTGCTGGTTAGAAAGTTTCTGACAAAATGAGTCGATTCACTGAACTGGAATTGTTACCAAGAAAGATTCAGCTAGAGGAGTCTCCTGCTTAGAGGATCTTTGGGTTAAAAAAACCCCCAAAAACCCAAGAAAAAAACCCCAACAATTTAAAAAGGCCCTTTGACGTTGCCATTCTGACATTTTCTCTTTTTTCTATTCCGGTGTTGAAATGCTGCTTTTGCTCAGATAAAGGAGGTCAAAATCTGAAGGAAACATTTCAAAAGCATGGGAAGCAAAGCTGCTCTCTCCAGCCGATCTGTTCATCCTGCATAGTTTGCGGATGTTTTTCCCTCCAAATTTTCAACCCCTTTTGTGGCAAGGAAAAATGTTTGAGTTCTTAGAGGCTGACAGGTTAGGAAAACTGTTTCCCTTGCTGCTCCCCCTGTAACTGTGCAGCCCTTGTTGGAGACTGATAGTGCTGGGATGGCAGCCAGGACCGAGGCGGTCCGGGGGCTCCGGCTGGCAGCAGCGCTGACAAAGGAGCTGCTCTGAGATGCCTTTGTTTTGCTGTCATCAATGTCCCATTGTCTGCCAGGATAATTGCCCAGTTAATCCTAACTGGTGGGATAATTGTATAAAGCTCATGTCCAGTGTAAACAGGAAACAATAGACTTTCCTTATCTTTGATGGGCATGGAGTTCCCTCGACTCCCATCAGCCTTCCAGGATTGGCCCGTAATTGTTTACCACCAGGCAATGTGGGGTGACAAATTAACTTCGGGGACATGGGATCAAAGCCTAATCTCCTTTATTATTCAGGTGAAATCCCTAGGTTTAGGGCTTAATTTTACTGGATCTAAGGATTACTCCTAGTTAGACTGTATCCTATAGCTACAGCTGTCCAGCTGGTTTTTCTAACTTTGAAACAAATAGTTCCAAAAGTTCATGCTTTAACAAGTCTTTTCTCAGTTCTAATAGCAGTTCTGCTACTGTTAAAAGGTAATTTTTTTTATACTCACAATAAAGAGGACAATTACTGAGTAGTAATACAGTTTGCAGTATAAAAATCTTAGTATTACTATAGCAAATTCTCCAGCACTTGGTTTATGTAGTGATTTTTAACCAGTCACTTAATTGATTACAATTATGAGAAGCAGTTCTAAAGGTAAAGTGTCTTATAGTAACTAAAAACCATGGGTAGTTTTTCCTCCTGTTTTAACACTTGAGATTTAAGGATGGGATTTGCTTTGCATTCTGGCGTTGGATATTGGTGCCCTGCAGCTCCAGTGGGGCTGTTTGCTGGCTCCAGTGGGGCTGTTTGCTGGCTCCAGTGGGGCTGTTTGCACTGCTGAGTGTATCAACATGTGGCTCGCAGTAATTGTTTCAAGAGTTAGTGTGTGCAAACTGGTAAAATGTTGGTGAAAAATCAGACTGGGAAGATAAAGTCTCACTTTTGATTTTGGAGTTGAGTAGCACAGAACGGCATGAGCACATGTGCAGTCAGATGTTGGCCTGTGTCATGAGTGAGGGGGATGTGGTGGAAGCCGCCGGTGCACCTTCCTTGCTGCCAGTTGCTTTGCTCCGTAAAGTCCCGCGTATTTCCTAGGCTTGCTAACCTCCAGGGAACCATGCTGGAAGTGTTGGCAGTAAATCGGGCTCTGACTAACAGAGAGCCACTGGGCTCCCTAGCCTTGAGCAGCAGATCCTTGCATGTTCTGATTTAGGTGATGCAGTGTGCACAAGGTCGCTGATAGTCTCTTCCCTCCAGTTTTCCAGCTACAGGTTTTGTGGTGGGTGGAGCTGAGCCAGTGGTGGAAGCGGCAGGGACATGCCTCACGGTAGCCCGAGGGCACTAGTTTAATTTGCCTGCAATTCCCACTTACATTAATGGAAAGACATCTCAAAAATAGCTGAAGAAAAGGCATTTTAACGGGTTATGTAAAACCTCCCGATGACCTGGTATGTTAGGAAAGACTTTGGCAAGCGGTATAGAAATGTATCCTTTCATCCTCAGACACCCTTTCCTTTCCCTTCCAGGGAACATCTTGTGGGTCCACAGAGAGTACTCCACTATTTATCAGTTTTGATTTTTCGTTAACCATGTTATCCCCTGTTCCATCCTTCTGGCTGGAAGCTCTGTACAGTGCTTCGTACACTACAGCTTGTTTGTTCCCATAAACCTTTCTACCACCTTTTAATCATAAAAAATTTGGTTTCTTGAGTCACCTTAAAAAATTCCGGGAGTGCATCCAGGAGAATCAGTGAATCCACATTCCCGTCATCCATCCTTTTGAGGATTTTGCTTTACAATGCAACCAGCTTTTGAAATCTGTCGTGCTGGGCAGATCAACAAATCAGATCAACATCTTTGGTCATTTAGCTGTTCCCAGTCACTGTTGACAGAATGAGAGTGTGGGCTGCTACCTGTTGGGTAACTTTCTGGAATAAGGTGGATTTTGGAAGAAACGAAGGGGGTTTTTAACCAGCAGCACAACTCCAGTGAAACACTGCCTGTCAGGCAGGTTTCTAATGGTCTCTGGCCCCTTTCTCTGTCCAGCTCCTCCATCGCCAGGTCACTCTGAACGGTAGGTGACCTTCCCAAGCCATAGAAGCTGCATTGCCAGGGTTGTGCAGGAGGCAAGAACTCAGAAGCCCATGGCCTGGGGTGGGCCAAGGGTCCCGGCTGAAGCAGGAAGGGAACGGGGAGGTCTGGAAAGCTCTGACGGCCACTGAGCAGCTCTGAAATGCCGTTTTGTTAAAGCCTCTGGGTTCCCAGGCCAGCAGGCCACAAAGCTGCATGTGCAGTTAACAGTTTAGTTTCAGGAAAGAATTAGCGTTTCATCATATGTATGTACTTTGTCAGATACCTGGAAAATTTCCCCCCAAAATGGTGTAAACTGGAAGTCTTGAATGTGAGAGACATGCAGCAGTAACCAGCTGGGGAGAAATAGTGCAAGGTGCACTTGAACCTAAATTTCAGAAGTAGAACTTGCTATGCTAGTTTATGGCTAGTACTAGGATTTGTCCTGTTAGTCAGCCCACATACTTTTTCTCGTTCACAGCTGTGAATAAATGAAATTAAACATTCCATTACCATAACTTCTGCAAAGGATAGGCAGTAAATTAAGGCTATTGGTTTCACAGTATCTGCTGCTATCAGTTTCCTTGCTTTTCCCTTTCTGCTCTTTGTCTTTTCTGTTGCTGTGCTTGCTCTGTGAACTGGCAACCTGCTCTGTACAAGCTTAACATCGGTCAAAAGACATTAGTTCTGACAATGGTGTGTCTGCAGACCTTCCCACACACGGCTGCGACTGCCATGGCGTTCTAGGGAAGAGCCAGTAATATCTGGAGACCTTATTTAGGCCTCCTTGATGAAAAAAAAGCTACTAGCAGTGAACAGGGAACCAGGAGAGATGTTGAACAATAGCTGGGGCTATGTCCCAGCAGGGGTAGGTCAGAATTGGCATCCCCTGGCACTGTGTTCACACCTCCACAGCGCAGTGGTACAGCAGGGAAACAAGCTTTGCAGTTTTGCCTCGTGGATGGCTTTCAGACTTGGCTCAGAAAGGTGCCTCCTGGAACATGTGATGTGAAGCCTTACAAAGCCAGGCTGTGCCTGACTACAGCTGCTGGTGGAACGACTGCTGTCTCTCCTGATCTGCAAGCGTCGTTGGAATTTTCAGCTGCCTATTGCTGATGGCGTTGCTTTCTCCATGCGACTGTTTAAGGCTTGTTTTCCATGCTGATGCTCTTGGGTTCAAGCTTCCAGCTAGAAGTCAGACAACAAACGTTTGAGAGGAAGGAAGGACTTGTTGCGCTACTGCTCTAATTGCATGCAGAAGATGTAGGTTCAGGTTCTGGCTTTGCTACAGATTTCCGATGTGACCCCGCACAAACGTCCCGGTACATGAGTTGCCATAGTAAAACAGAGATATCGTTTCCTTCCTTCCACTGCCTGTCTCCCATACAAGCTTTTGAGGACAAACATTTTTACTGACAGTTTTACAGAGCAGCGTGTGATACAGTGTGGTCCTGACTTTTGGCTGGGGCCATGAGCTGCCTCCACATTACCAATAATAAACAAAAATAAAGCAGCCTTGTTCTGCAGGGATGACAGTCCTGGACTGTTGTCCAGGCAAGCCTGATGAGAAGCATATGCAGTGTCTAAAAGGTATTTTATCTCTTATTACCAACTCCCTGGCTCATCTAGCCTTCCAGTTATTCTCATGTAAAGAAACAGCAGGGCCAAAAGCCAGCGAGTGAAGCTGTATCTCCCTCCCTTTGCTTCTTGAGTGGGACATGCAGAAGTAGCAGCTGCTCCTCATATTCTGGCATCACGTTGATGCCCAAGTGCCCCTAGAGAGTGATCCCCAAGCCAGGGATGTGAAACCTGCAGCTGGACTAGTGTCTCTTCCTTCAGCGTGTGCCAACAGACGTGACAGGAGGTTCATCCTGACCTGCATCTCCGGTGGGGGATGCACAGAATCAGCCACATGCTGGGGGTCATCTGTGAGGTGGGGACTAGGAACGGGACCATCTCTTGCGATGCTGCCCTGAATGCTGCTTTGGGTGTCAGCCGTGAGTGCATTTCCCGTGAGGTAGGTGTCAGAGTCTGTGATGTTTTAAACTGCTACAGAAAAACAGCCTTAAAAATATGATCACATATTTATCCGGAAAAGAACTTTAAAAATATGGTGTTATGGGCAAGTATTTCCAGCCGCTGAGAGGGGAAAATGGCAACTGACCCCTTAGTCCACGTAAGTAGCACTGGCCTGGAAGTGAATGAGAATGATGCCCTGTGCTCTGAGGAAACTACGTAGGAAGAACTTTTTTAAGACACCTGTTAACAGTGTCTACACCGGGCACTTCTGTTAGACTGCTCACTTCTGTGGAAGATTGCAGGGGTCTCGGGGAGTTCTGTGGTGCGTAACGCAGAGCTCTGAGGGATTGATAGCAGGTAGGGAGCAGTTTGTGTTGGTCTGGTGATGCCTTAGCAAATACGCTTCGTTGTAAACAAGCCCGAGGACAGCTACCGCTGGTATTGGAGTGGTGTCTCCTAATGGCATGGTGGGATGCTAACAGAACAGTAATTCACAGGGAGGAGTGTCCTCTACAAAATTACAATGTCTCCCTTTTAAGCTCCTGGTATGTTTCTGGAGGTTTTCATCAGCCAGACGTTGGCACAATGTTGTTTATCTGAACTGAGGAGACCGCAGCTTGAAGTGATTGGAGGCCATTAGAGTTACAGCAGAGGGGAATATTTTAGGCACATTTGGGGGCTTTCAGAAATATGTTGACTAAGGAGACAGCACTGTGATCAGGTTCCAAGAAGAGCATATAAAAAACCTTATGAATTAAAATTAATTTCTATTCTGCATTTCTGCAGAATTTCTTTTCTAATAAAATGAGACAGGGAGGGGAAGATGCTTGCTTTTTAAGTAATTCCTGTCAGATACCTCTGCTGCCTTTCCCACCTGCCCATTTCCTTGTGTTTCCCAATGGGTAAAAGATCTCTTGCCCCTGCTGCCTGCCTGTGAACTCATCACTGACATTCCCTCTCAGCTTTCCTCCATTTTCCTTTCTTTGCAGTCCTCATCCTCCTTTTTCTTTCTGGTTGCTCTATTTCTTGTCCTTTTTTGCCTCCCCCTCTATATCCAGCATCACACTGTTTATTTTTGATTCTCCCTCCCCCGACGCAGGGGAATTCTTTCCACTCTGCTCCTTTCAGATCTACCTATGAGTGAATACGCTCTCGTCAAGGAGTCGTATTCTGAAGTGTTTGCTGTGCTGTCAGTGTTCCAGTTAATTAGAGTTTCTGTAAAGGCTGTTGGAAGTCAGTTCAGTGCTTGAACACCTGTGACTTATGTACAAAAGGTTCTTAGTCACTCAAGTTCATATGACTAAAAATCATATTGTTAAAGGTCTTTGCAGGATCTGTGTGGACTCCAGGCCAACCGTAGACTTGCCACCATCAGATCCTGAAGCTCTCAGAGCTCTGGTTGTCAAAAGAGCCCAAAAGTAAGCGCTCAAGGCCAGGTTTCTGAAGCTCCATTGAGCTGTCTAACCGTCCCTGAAGCGGGAGCTTGCCTTCGGTGCTTGTTGCTGTGCAGTTGGGTTTGGTTACCTCGTTTTTCAAAGCTCTGTTGAGAACCTCTGCTTCCGTGTTTGTTGCAGAATCCAAACTTCACGATGAATCAATGGTAGAAGCCAGAAAGTGGAGGAAAAGCAGAGAAGAATGCTGTCATATGATGGCAAAGCAGGAAGGCAGTGCACGGAACTTGGTTCTGAGTGGTTTGTGACAATCAGCCAGGCACACAGGTTGGCCGGAGTGATTCCTTCATCTTCCAAAAGCAGAAACTAAGTTTGTGTTTAAATGTCGGATAAAAACTTTGCAGGAGCATATGTGCATTTGTGTGTCTTGACAAATAGTAACCAGCTTCCTGAGGAAGAGCTCTTGCTCCCAAACAAGCACCATGGACAACTTTCCTTACTCCCAAAGAGAGATATTTAACAATAAATTAATATTTACAAGGTGGGGTTCGCTCTGAAGTAAGAAGAATTAGATTTGTTGACCGTCCATGGGAGGATACTTTTCAGCTTTGAATGTGTTTTGCTATAAGATGAAATATACAACTTTTCTATAAGAAAGTTGTCAGTTACCACTGGATCAGTCGTAACTTTATTAGCCTTAGAACCATCCAGTGCTATTTGGAAGAATCTGCTTCATTTTCTATCTGCACATCTGCGTAGCAGCTGCAGGCACATACTTCCCAGGGGCTCAGTCTAATTTGTAGAATTACAGGGGTTGTGCCTGGCTATAGAGAAGGTCTATTAGTGTTGCTGATGTTGAGAATTTAGGCTTGATGCCTTCCACATGTTTGTTTTGTTTTGTTTTGTTAGTCTTTTTTTGGGTCCGTAATTAACCCTTTCAAGAAATTTTTCTTAAAGCAAGGTAACTATTGTATCATCTAATTCCTGATCAATCATTTTCAGGAGGCCACGGTTTGATACCGTGTCCTCTCAGAGTTTTTAACAACAGTGTCAGATGCACCGTGAACTCAGTTGGATTTTTTTTCCTCTCTCCCTCTTTCTCTTTCTTTTAATTGCATACAGAAATCAATTTCTCCGTTCCTGGAAAGCAGCCACTCTTAGAGAAATAACAGTTGACAGAAGAAGTGTGTAGGAAGCACGCAGAGAAGAATAGATCGGCCAAATTAAATCCTAAAAGGGACTTTGGGACGGCAGAGTGATGTTGACCAGATTTGAATTCGGTCAAGACACCAAACACAAGGCTTGGCTACAATATTCACCAGCCTGGTCCAAAGTGATGTGCAAGGCTGAGTTCTTTGCCTGCGGTAAATCAGCAGCGGCAGGGTCAGTCCGGCGGGCAGCTCCATGCAGATGGGCTCCTCGCCTCTCTGTTTCAGCCCAGCTGAAATCTACCATATGTTTATGTACTGCAAGTGAAAAGCATCACGGGGGGAAAAAAATAATCCAACAAACCAACAACTGAAAAAATTTTTTTCCATTTTGGAACCTTTGGACAATATATCTGTTGTCTGGGGTCTGCCTGACCAGGGCTACTTGCCAGACTGGAACCTCAGAAAGAAAAGTGCCACCTACTGAATAACCGCTGCGGCATCCTGCCCTCTGCTGCGATAGCCCAGCCCCTCCGCTCCCCCAACGCTCCATGTCAGACACGGTCAGCGCTTGCAGGAGCCCTAGAGCTGAACTTCCAAGTGGGAAAAACATTGCCCTTGTGTGTGAGCTGGGCAGTATTGCTCGGTTGTCTTGTGCAAAGTGAAATGAGGCTTTTTAAAAATTATTTTGCTGAAGTTTGGGATTTGCTACCAGGAAAGAAATTGCAGCTGCGAAGAAAGCACTTTGTGTCAGGCTAGCTCTAAAAACATCAGCCTGTAAACCTAAGCCAGTTCTTTTCCTGCGAGATCTGCTTTTCATTAATCTGTGTTGATCTCAGTTGTTACGATACCTTCCCAGCGCCTTGTTTCGCTCCTGCCGCAGGGCCTGGGTTCCCGGGAAGAGCCACGGCTTGCCTGCCAGGTTACGGCCACCCGGTGCTGTTTGCATCACACCGAGCTGTCACAGTGCAAAGCGTGGTCTGCCGGCAAGTTTGGCACGAATAGCATGGAAATGGGATTCAGACAGACTTGGTGAGGTGTCATGAAAGCTGAACGTAAAACAGTCCAAAGAAAAGATTTGTTAACGTTTCCCAGTATTGTGGATGGTAAGTGTCATTGCGGAAAATAAATCTCAGTATTTTAATTGTTCCTCCGTTGAGAAGGTAAAGGCATATATTTTCTTCACCCATGAGATCAGGTTTATAGCTTCAGAAGGCTGTCTGTAGGGACAGGTGTTTGCATGGAGCAATGTGAGCAATCTGTTTCAAGGGAAAGGACGTGGCCTGTAGGTGTTACGCAGTTGGAGGGAAAGGTGTTAAGACGTTATTTGCAGGACCAGCAGCTGTGCATCATGGAACTTATTATTACATCCAGACTTTCTGTGACCATTCCCCATATGGATTCACTTCCTGTAAGGAATACAGATAACTTTTTGTATTTTCTAGTTAAAAGGGACTTCACAGTCTTTATAATGATCTAACTTGACTCTTGCTCTATATTTTCATATCCTCTGTATTACTTTCTCTTCCATTCTTTAGCTACACAGACATGTATATGTGTAAATTTTATTTTAATTTCATTGATTATGTGATTATGAAGAGGTAATTACTCAATCACAGAAATTTGTTTCTGGAATGGTCATTGAAACTTTTGATGAAGGAGGGAGCAAATTATTTTGTTTTCATCACCCAATTCATGCTTTCCAGTCAGCTTTCTATTCAGTGTGCCACAGCTAGTGAATTGTTCAAGACATTATTGAGGAGATGGTTTACCTGCTTTTTTTATGGGAAAAGGGTTTTTAATTCGATTATCTAAGCAATTTGATAATGTATTTCAAGTACAAAGGCAATTTTGAGAAAGTACTGTTCATTAACTGTATGTGGACTAACGATACCTGACATTGATCCGAAATCTGTTGTGCAAGATCCAAGTGCACTTCAGCCACGATTACCATAGTGATCCTGCTGAAATAATTGATTAGACTCCCATAATCTTCAGCGGAGCCAAGAATTCGTCTTTGAGGTCTTTAAGCCCCTCTTGCTCTGTTTCTCCTTAACATGTGCCCTCTCCCTTTCTGTCTTTCGCCCTAAATTCCCCAATCTATGTTTACAGGCTTACTTCCATCAGGAAAATGCAGCTATTCCTGTTCAGCAGCTTGCAGCGGTGTTTGCTAAAAAAATTAGGAGCAACGTAGGAACGGGGTATCAAATGTCCTAGGTGGCCTTAAAACTTTGTGTTAAACATTCAGAATATTTTTAAAGAGTATTTTGACATTTGAAATTACACTGCCTTTTCTTTGCTTGTGTTCTTTCTTCAAGCCCATAGTCTTATTCCTGACAAACTGAGCTAATTCCATAAGAATTGCTCAAGTGCGTGAAAGTACATGTTGGCAGGTGCGGCTGGAAGCTTGCCACGACATAAGTACCTACAATGGATTTAAGACTCTCTTGCCTACAGTTGAGGGTAGTTTTATTATTGATTTAGGTAAGAAAAAATATCAGGCCCAATGAAATAAATTAAAGATGACTAATCACATTTTTCCTGTTCATTGTTTACCTGGCATTAATCATCTGTTCTTTAACTATCAGCTCGTTATTTTATATTCTTTCAGCTGAATTTGTGCAAAAGAGATATATTCTCACATGCTGCGTAGCCATCTGTTTGCTCTGGCAAGTTTTGTAGTTGTGCCTTTCAGGGGGCTGCTGTGATGTTATGCAAACATGCCTGTTGGTTTGCTACACCGCCTCGGTCACCGCTGCAGCCGTGTTCTCTGTTCCAGCTCTCACATCTGTATCTCTGACTGTGTAACGTCCAAACTTAGGCCAACTCCATCGTGATTTGGAGAACTTCAAAACGAAAGGAAAAGATTAATGGTCATTTAATAACCTGTGACCAAAACTCTCTGCTTTGGTTGTCTTCATTGTTTAACATCAGTTGATGTATGTGTGAAAGAAAAAATGAAGTAATGGGAAGGAACTTGACTAAGTCAGGGGCTGTTTGGAAGTCAGATGCATTTCTGGTTTAGTGAGGGCCCGAAAAAGTAGCAGATCTGTGGGAAACGTGAAAATATGCGCATTAAAGCAAAGGGAGTCTCCATTGGTCAGCTTGACTAAAATACATGGGAAGATTATGCAGTGCTGCTTTTGTGGTCTGGAAAACAAATAAACATTGGGCCACATTCTTAGCACGTGCCTGTAAGCATAGCCCTTGAAGTCCGTGAGGTTACACCAGTACATTTGAGCTGAAATCTGCCCCACATACAGATAAAAGCGGTGATGACAAGTCATTTTTTATGACTGCATAGGTCCAGTTCAGGTTTCTGAAAAGCTGTGCTGTCACTACCAAGCACCTGCTGCCTTTTGACAGAATGAATAAAGGGATACAGGCTGCAATTATTATTATTCTATGGATATATTTTTTCCTACTCTCATATTGGTAGTGATATTGCTTGGATTTTATTTTTTTACTCCCCTTTTTTTTTTCCCCCCTGCTAACAGCAAACTACATAAATGGATGCTTCTGCTAAGCTCGCAGTCCTGCAAAACTCAGCAATGGACTGCCCCAAACCCTGCGGTACCTGCTGTTTTGGGACAGCTCTTCAGTGATGGGTGCAAGTAAAATTGTTGGTTGGGAGAAGGAGAAGTCTCAGGCATGCAACAAAAATAGAAGAAAAGGTTGCCGTTTGGCTTTGCGCCACTCTGGGACAAAGTACTGCAGCACTTCATGATGTTTTTAAGGAAGTAGCTTTTTCTAGGTGGTTTTGAAAACAAAGTTTGAAGGCACTTAAGGCTTCTTAGGGAAAATTTTGACATTGGTCATGTGGTGCAGTGTAAATCAGGAGTAACTCGACTGAAAAAAATAGGGCCATGGTAGGAGGTACTGCACATTTTGTTTTTGCAGTATTGTATTTGCTAG
This sequence comes from Falco peregrinus, assembly GCF_023634155.1. Taxonomy (NCBI): domain Eukaryota; kingdom Metazoa; phylum Chordata; class Aves; order Falconiformes; family Falconidae; genus Falco; species Falco peregrinus. Next base: position 15,110,612 of record NC_073729.1, read on the forward strand.
TATAGAACACACACTTGGAAAGAAATATTACAGTGGCTTTATTTCCTTTAATAAGTATTGGAACATGAATTTTCTAGGGTGTTGTTTGTTTTTTTTATGTTGTGTTTTTTAAAAAATGTATTTATTTTCCAGTACTTCACTGTGGGGCAACCCATGAAATTTCTCAGTGAAAAAGTGCTCAGGGAATTCTAACAAGCCCCACTGGATAGCTGCACCAGTGTGCCGGGGAAAGGGTAAGGAGCATTTGCATTCAAAGCAAACCTTTGTGACATCAGGAAACATTAATTGAAAATTTAGTCAGATTATTGAAGGTGCGTGGCCTCACGAACTAAAAGTAGTTGAAGAAAATCAGAATTTTTGAACTAAATAGAAGAATATAGCATTCTGGGGAAAATACTGGCATTTGGTTTGCTTTAATGTTGGATCGAGATAGTCTTTTTTTTTTTTTTTGTCACTGTTGAGTCTGGATCTGGAATGCTGTTGTCACATCAGTGAGCTTCAGAAAAATGTTAGTAATTTGAAGCAAATTCAGGCAGAAGCAATACTATTCTTTTGTTTAAAGGCAGGGAAGAGTTCTTTTGTAAATGCAATAGAAAGCCTGTATTAATAGTTTGGCTAAAACACAGTTAATATTTTCCAGGTATCCATCACATGAATATATATCAGGGAGAATGACTGTTTATTTTTGTCTTGTTTGTAACTATTTGCCTTAACAGTCTCCGAGACAGAGGGTGATTTTTGCAAACTATTGAGAAACTGATATTAAAGTTTCTTACAAAGGTCTTTCTCTCCAAGGAGTTAGCTGTGGCTGATCTCGTGCACCTTGCAGCTATACAGAGGCAATTGTTAGACAAGCGTTGCCCTCCACCGGGAGAGGGATCGGATGGATTTGGGAAAAGCCCCTCCAGCTCCTGCTCTGTGTGTCTGAAAGCATTTCTTCTCTTAGGATGATTTTTGGGAAGCACAGGGCTCTTGACACCCCTCAGTGGGCATCTCCAAGTTGTCCCTAGGAGGTTTTGTCCTCACTGGGTATAAAACAGGCCATATGTCTGCTCCTAAAACCAGAGCAGACTCTCCACTGCTGCGTGCAACTTGTTGGCAAATTGCTGTGCCACCAGGACAAATTTGCTGGAATCGGTGTGCAAATGTCCGTGGCAAATCTCCAGACTTACTGAAACTTTCCTTCTCATATAATTCACAGCAATTCTTGAAAGCTTCCCAACTTTTTCCTATGTTGCTATTTTTATTTTGAATGGGAAAGGGGGAAAGAGCATATGAACAGTACCAGATGTAGACACCTTTTATGTAAAATTATACTCTGCTCTTCTAATAGCGCACAGAGATGAATTCATGATATGCGTTGGCATCACTATACGGGCTGCATTCACAGCCTGATGTGAAATTGATTCCAAACCAAACATTGGTATTGCAGCTGGGAGAAAATGCCTTGGTGAGCTGTCTGTGTACAGACTGCATTTGCAGAATAATGATGGCAATGCCTCGCCTACCATGTTCACTTCCAAAAAACCAAGATAGCTTCCAATTTTTCCTAAGCCTATTTTGGGAAACAGCAGTTCTTGGCTCTTCAAGAATCCGTGCTAGGAACTTAATTGGCTCATTAGAAAGACTAATTTGGCAAATCAAATCATAATGTTTTATCCAAGCTTTACGGTTTAATTTAATTTTGAGTAATTTTCAAGGCACTTGGAAAGCCAGCTGCAATCAAGGATGTTGTGAATGGCAGCTCCAGGCACGCTGGGGAGCTGGCTGCACCAGCAGCAGAGGCCTGGACTGGTTCCTCCCCAGCGTGTGAGGAAGAGCACATGGGGTCCAGAGCACAATCCCCAGCGGCTGGTGGATGAGACCTTCTCTAGAGGAAGACCCCTTGGCGGCAAAAGGCGTCTGGCAGCTCGGTTGTGGTTGTGTATCTGGATACAAGGGCTCTCCAAATAGCACAGGAACACCTGAAACAGCGGCAGGCGATGGCCTGATCATTCACCTGTGGACACAGATGCTCTCCCTTCCCTTTGCAGTTCACCCCGAGCTGAGGCTGAGGGGTTTGTAACGTAAACTGCAGGTGTTTACTGACCGTAACCACACCGTGTTTTGAGGACTCTACAGTGAGCCCACTGGGGTCAGACATTTACAACTATCAGCTTCTAAACCACTTACCGGAGTCGCAATCCAGTGATTGTGTCTGATGGACAGTGGAGTTGTGTTTGATGAACATGCCTGGTTTGAGCAGTTTCCTAATATGCTGTTCAGTTTATACAGCGCTGTACTCATCGCTTCCTTAAATTGCAGCTGCCTTTGTACCTGCTACGTTGACATGCGCTGTATGAGCAACCCTCTGCAGGGGATATTGCCATTTAAACCAAGAGCTTGCATGTTTCTATCTGTTCGAAACTCCTATGAGTCTAAAGCACTTTTGATTAAAAGATATGTAGAAATTCTTGGCTCTCAGTAACTACATCTCTCTCTCTCTCCTTCCATTTTCTGGGAGGGATATTTCTACATCACCTGCTGTGTTGGCCCATGAGTCCTCCAGTGGTTTAAATGATCTGGAAAATATATTTCAAGATAAATCTGTTACAGTTTAGTTGATACTGGAGTTTAAGTAATAGGCAAGCTAACGAAAAGAGTGGTGGTCACAGAGCAAAACAAGTAATGGGTGATGGCTTTTTTGGTTCGGTTGTTTTTTTGTTTGGTTGTTTTGTTGGGGTTTTGGTAGTTTGGGTTTTTTTGGTGTTTTTTTTTTTTTTTTTTTCTTTTACGCCAACACTCAGGAGGAGACATTCACTTCTGAACTACTTTGCTCCATGTATTAGAAAGAACAATGTGATAAGATTTAACTGAGGAAGACACTGGATGTTTTCCCCAAACAGGGCAAGTTCATGGTTTGATGCTGGTTCCTGTCTGAAGTGAATATTTAAGCAACTGAATGGAGCATTTGTATAAAGGCAGCTTCTTGAGCATCCAAAATACTACATCTATTTGTAAAGTACTGGCAAAGGATATTTGAAGTACTTAATATTCAGTGATACAAGTCCCTGCAGTAACAAGTTGTTTGTATCTACAATTACCATGTGGAGTTGAACCAAAGACCAAGCAAAGCTTTCCGTGCCTGTAAAGGTTTATGCTTGTACTTCTTTCTTATTTTAACAGAATTTTATACAGCAGATGATGGGCACTGTGTATTTTGGAAAATGAAAGCAATTACCGCTTTAATAAACATTCAGCAGAATGTGATTATTTCAGCCCACCTGCAGGTGACTTTTTTAATCCATAATGCAAACAGTTACAAAGATACTCTAATCACCTGCAGGAAAAGCAAAACAAACAAAAACACAGTAGGAAAAGCCAATTTTTGATTAAGCCAGTGGAACTGAGACTAGCCAAAGCAAGCTGTGTGACACAACAGGAATGGAGAGGCCCGGTGCTAGGTTAGCCTCAGGAAACTTACTGGAGTTTGCAAGTAAATTTGGATCCAATATACTCTTTGTTAACCACCCGTTCCAGGATTCTCAGAGGTAAGAAAAGTTAACCTCCTAATTACAGATGGGATAAGATACCACGCTGTCTCTTTTAACAACCCTGACTTGAGTACGGTCAGGATTTCAAAATAGCTAAATTTCTGGGAGCTGGATATTGGTAAAAGGATGATCTCACCTGGTCTCCTCTTTCCTTCCTCTTTTCTTTCTATAATATGGCAACTTTGAATCTTCTTATGGAAGTCTCAAAAGTGCTGACTCGGGCAGCACCCTCTGACATAAGTAACTGTGTGGCCTCGTACACATCGAGAAACTTTGCAGTTTCCCTGTTCTGTAATTTTCCTGGGCTAAAGAAGGAACACCACAAATATTCTGTCTGGGAAGGTAGTCTGGTCTTGTTTTTGCCAGTCTACGTGTTCCTTTAGCATTTATGTCTGTATCTCACTACGTATGTCTACAGTGGTACCCACCGTACTGCTAATGATGGCAGTTACTTTTGGGACTATGTGATTAACTTGTAGTGTGGAACAGCATCGCTAGGGCAGCCTGAGCCATACTCATAGCTTTGTTTCTCCTTTTATTTTTTATTTATTTATTTTTTTTACTCATAGCCTTATTTTACTCTTCCTCCGTGGTTTTGTTTCTTCTTTAACTCATATGTTGCCATTTCTATATCTTTGCACTGTGATGTGGCCAAAGTTTAGAATAGGTATGTACGTGTTGATTTTAATCTGTTCTCAAAAAAAGGTCTGCAATTAATTTTGACTCAGCATTTGTTAAATTTTATGCAGTCTATTTCTAAACACCTCTCAAAGCTACGCTAACTTTTAAACAATGCTCATTTTAAAAAGAAGAATGTTACAGACCATGCCCAGTTGGTACAACATTGGAGCTAGGTATGATCCATCCTTTCTCATTGTAAAACACGTAGTTTGAATATGATTTAAGTCATAAACCAAAGTTTATTCGTCACGTTCTGAATGGTTGCTGCCTACTCAAAGAACGTGTTTGCTTGCTTGTAGCCAGTAGTCTCTTAACTGCTAATATAGGTTGCTGTCTTGCCTGTGAAGACTACAGAGAGCACCTCCTCAAGCTCTGTGACCTAACGGGAAGGTGAAGCAGCCGGTGCTGGAGAGCAGTGCTGCTCGGGCAGCAAGCCAGGCACAGCCCCAAACTGTGCTGAGTCACAGGAGGCCAAATGATGGGCTCAAACTGCCACCCCAAAATGTTTGGCTTTTCTGTGTTTTCTCTCATGTGATTTGCAAAAGCCACTGTGCCAGCACATCCCACTCAAAACCCGAAGTGCCAAGCCACCGCTCTTGGAATGGCAGCATCCCTTAGCACCTGTGTTCTAGCCACAAGCATAAAGCTGAGACCCCTGGTGGATCCCAGCACCTGATCACCTGAGCCTGTGAACCGCCATACAACACGTAACATCTGTGTAAGCCACCAAACTTTTTTTTTTCCCCATGTCTCCCAGTGCCCCACACACCACAGAAAATTTGGTGATGGCTTCATTGCTAAAGCAAGGACTGCGACAGCACACAAGAAGTCCTAACTGCAAAAGGTCACGCAAAGGCTGGTGGGGGGACTGAAAAACATGGTTTTTTGGAGACTGCAAGCATCTTAGGTCCACAGATATTTGTTTGGCAGGTCTGACAGTGGGAGGCGTAGCTTGCCTCCTGCTCCCTCTGATATGGAGGAAAAATTCTACAAGAGCCCAGACTGGGTGCTCAGTAAAGCTTTGTACCATTTGCTAAGCCACATGTAAGTGCTTCATATAATTTAAAAAAAAACATTGACTTGCTTCAGGACGATACTGGTTGTGTGTGTTTTAAGCAAATAAAAAATACTGAGCTTAGTTAACAAACACAAAGGGGTTAAAACTTAGTAGCGCAGCACATTCTTTGGGGAAAAAAAATGTAGGGAGGAGAGCTGTGGTACCTGATTTGTTTATTTTTGCAGCTGAGGTTTTTTCCTCTTAGGACGCCAGTGTGCCGGAGCAGTGCTCCGTGTACAGAAGGTTCATTTACAGTGGCAGGCAGGCAGCTGCGCTCTGAGCTCTGTTCAGTTTGTGTTATGATGGATGACTTGAGTGGGAGACGTGAAGAGTGAATTAACAGCTTTAGTAAAAACACATTGTTTGTCTTCCCATTGACTTTCCACTTTGCCTTACCTTGCTGTCTTACCTCCCTCGGGTCGCCGTTCTCGTCTGCCTTGCTCTCAGCTTGTGTCTCCTGTCTTTCAGGACTGCTTTCCTGCCTTGTTTTTGTTGCTGGGCTTGCTTTCTTTGTTTGTTTGTTTGTTGTTTTTTTTCTTTTCTTTTTCCCCAAGCTAGTTTGTTGAAGAAATTAGAAATCATTGCTTCAGTTGCCTGTGGTCTGGGTGGAGGCATGCTTCCCGGCCAGGACACTGTTCTCTGTGTGGAGACCTCAGGAATCCAGCAATGCCCCTGTTGGTGAATAATTCATATCTGGAGGAAGAGAAGCCTTCAAACACCTTTTCCAGCTGGGTCTGTCTTAAAAGGCAGCTGAGGGAGGTTGCCAGCACCTTCCACTTGCTTCCCAGTGATAACTGGTTTGGCTCACCAGCCACAGAAGGGGTTTAGGCTGCCCCTTAGCAAGTCCCACTCCGGCTTACAGCCAGCCACCGAGTGCAGGCAAGGCAGGGCAGACCTGTCTCTGGAGAAGACAGCTGGGGAGGTAGAGCTTATGTGAAGGGTAGTCAGGCTGTTAGGATTGTCACTAGGAATCTGGGAGGCTGGTGTGCAGTATCTGTGGTAACAGAAAACCATCACTGTCCCGCAGAGGAATGCCCTATCGGGTTTTATTTCTTCCTTTTTCTTTCCTTGTAGTACCTAGACATGTGCTATAGAAGATGACTAACTCTTAGTGGGGAATAAAGTGAATTATAACACCCCTAACCTGAGATGTATGGAACTGGAAGATTTGCATTCTTGTCTTTGTTTATTTAAATGTTGAATGCCACAGAAAAATAGGGACCTGAACAGATCCTGTACTTTCTTCCCCAATGCAATATTTATGTATCCCATATAAAGCCCATATCTGGCTTTATTCTTGGACATCTGCCATGATGAACACCCTGTAGTCTGATGCATTCTTGGCTTCCACTATTCCAAATGTGAGAAGTTTTTTCTTAAGTTTCTTAATTCTTGAGTATGCTGTAATGAAATATAATCCCCGTTACTTTTATTCATGACATGTCTTGAGAACAGATTTCCTTTCCTTTCTGTGACATCCTTTTATGTTCTTTAATATAATATATTTTATATTATTTATACACTGTATATATAACATATGCTATACATATTATATATATTAATGCAACATAATAATAAATTATATTTATTTTATGTTCTACTTAGCTCCTACACTCTCATTTACAGGTTAAGCAGTCCAAGTGATGTCCTGGTTTTCATCCAACTTACATCCAGTCCAACAGCTCCTATTCTTTCCTGAAACACAACACCCTGAAATTAAGTGCTGAACTCCATCTGAGTGGGCTGGAAGTGACACTTTTCACCGGAGCCCAACAGATTGTACACTGCCTATACATCCCCGTGTGACGTTCCCCTCTTCCAGGTCTTCCTTTACCCAGCCTGTAGTTCCCTGGTTGGTGTGCATGAGGCTCTTTGTTCCTGTGTACTCATAGCACCTTGCACTTGTTCTTACCGAAGAGCAGCCTCTTCTTTAAGGTATGGCCTCCAACTTTTGGTTGCCCCTCCTTATCGTCATGTTGTTTGTCAATTAATAACCTCATTGTTCCACTCTCCTGACTGTAGGCTACCTGCTCCTAGTCATGTAGTCATAGGAAAAATCCTATGGCAATCCCTGGCAGAGTCCTAGCTTCCATTTACATTTAACATTGATAACTTTATCTTTTCCTACTAATTTTGTACCTGACCTATTACATTTTAATCTAGGACATGGTTGGTTGGGTGGTGTATTATAAGAGAATATGAAAAGCTTTACCAAAGTAAAACTATGTGATATATTCTCTTCTGCATACCCACAAGACCTAATACGCTGTCATAGATGAAAACTAGAACAGTTTGACGTTATTTACCCTTAGCATAGGTTCACACTCCCTGCCGCTCATGGAGCTCTTTTTAGTGCTTATAAATAGAGTGTTCAATTACATGTGCCAGTGTATTTTTGATAAATGAAGTGTGCTGTCAGGCCTGCAATTTTTTTGCTCCTTTGTAAGAATAATCACCATTTTCACTCTTCTGCAGTTTTCTGCTGTATTATTAATCCTCCATAGATTTCCACAGATAAGCAATTGCCATGGGACTCTGAGATTTCCCAAGTTTTCCTAAGGGTTTCGTATATCTTAGCCTGAGTTAAAAGTATTTGACTTACCCAAGTACTCCCTACCCTGTTCTTTACTTGTTCTTGCCTCTTAGGATTACCTAAAATTGCTATTTAATTGTGATTTACCTTCTGAAATTGAGTGTATAAAAAAGCTTTAAGTACTTTGGTCTTCTCAATACTATCTGTCAATGGATCTGTATTGGCTTAGTGGACAAACCTTCTTAGAATTTCTCAGGTTACTACCGTATGTATTATGATATAAGCTGCTGCTTTGTAGGGACTCATTTGCATGCTTTAGGATAGGAAAAATATTATTTTTTCTTATCAAAAGCTGAACTAATAATGTATTCACTAGCCAAGCCTTAAAATCTCAAATACACCAATATTCATGGGGGCAAAAAAAAGAGAGAATTTGTAACCTTTTCTGTGTGATGTGGGAGTGTAGCTAAACACATGTAGACAATCAATATCTGGGAAACAATTGTGTAGCTGACACACTGTTTGCTTATTGTTCTTCATCCAGGGGTTGGCGGATCGCTGTGTCAAATCACATTAACTACAACATTAGCGCTGTGTGTCAATTTTGAAATCTGATGGGATTCAATTCCCTCAAGTCGGATGTACACTGAAGCAGAGGTGGGCTGTGATATTTTTAGTTTATTGGGTAGACATGGACATGTAGTGCAGCATCCCAAAAGATGAGAATTGCAGTGAATCACATGGGAGTCTTTTGCTGCCAGGCATAAGAGTGTATGTGAGACTACAGCAAACGAGGTGTTGGTTAAGTTTTGTTATTGCCTGGTGGGCCTTTGGTGTCAATTTAATAATGAAGCACTGAACCAGTAATATCTGTGAGGGAAAAGTAGTACAGCCGTTGAATTTTCCTGCTGGTGACATGACTACTTGTCTCTTTTACTGAATCATTTTTGCTGCAGTTTGGGAGTGTGCACATGAAATTAGGCTGCAAAGAGAGCAAATATACCATTAACAGAGCTGAACAGAGAAGATAACTTAGCAGTAACTTGTGAAGTGACCAATTCTGATGACAGTGTCACCTGCATATATAAGCTGAGTCTAAACAGTAGCTGAAATATATATATCTTAAGAATGACCTGGCTTTCTTCTTTTCTTTTTCTTTTTTTTTTTTTTTTTTTTTTATAAATCTCACATGAAAGTCAAACTATTTCAGTTACAGTCCTACTGTTTTCAAATTAATTGAAGTTAGGGCAAAAGGATACTCAAAGATGAAGTTTTGGTCTTACTTTTTGGGGTTTTTTTTTTTGTTTGTTCTTAGGTAGCAGAATAGGTAGATGGTTTCTATTTAGTATTTTATTATTTATTAGGAGAGCATGTGAAAATGAAGAATTTCTTATCTGCAAAGCAGTAGTGATCTCTTTTTCCCATGATCATTAAAGCCGTGTGAATTGATTCTGTAAATGTGGCACTGAAAAATAAACAGTTCCTCCTGACAGATAGTCTAGTTCAGTAGAGAAACTGGTGAACACATCTCTTTGAAATTGAAGTTATGCTTTGGATGCTACGTATGAGGCTGTTTTCAAAACTGTGTGTTTTGAAATACGATGAGTATAAAACTAGTTGTAGTTACTAATTACAGTTTGTCTTTCGGGAAGAAAGGAAAGGGCTCTGATGGGCAAGGCACTGTACAAACTCACAGCATCTGCACAGATGTTATCACAGAACCATGGGCCGAAGGGATTGGGAAAGATCAGAGTTTGTCGTGCTGCCCCAAGGCAGGATTAAATAACTATCCCTGAAAGATGTTTGTCTAACTCATTCTTGAAGGCCTCCAAGGATGGACACTCCACAGCTTCCCAGGACAATTTTTTACTTACTTTTAAGTGAAGAATAACTTGAGTTATTTACTGGATTTATTAGTTATTCAGTTATTTTATGAAGTTTACTGCTTCACTACTCATCCTGTTAGAGAACTTCTTTCCATCATGTTTAACATAAATTTATTTTATTACAGTTGAAGCTTTTTATTTCTTTTCCTAGCTACCAAAAATATTGGAAAAGAGATTATTTGCTCCCTCTTGCAGCAGCCTTTGAACCCTGTTACTGTAGTGCTCCTTTCCTCTATCTCCTTTCACTTTTTGGCTAGGTGACAGAATTAATTCAGGCTCTTCTGGTGTCTTGGCCACGCTGGGCCTCTGCTTGCCCTCTCGTGGCTTTCTCAGAAGTCTTCCCTGGTACCTTGCTTTGCCCAATGTGGAGCCGACGTGGGGTGCCGTACCAAAGCAGGATGCTATTCTTCAGCCGGGGCATGGCGATGGTGAAGGACGGCTGCGTGGCCGTTGGCTCTGCTCCTCTTCACGTCCTAGTGAGGAGTTTGTTTTTTTTGTAACAGATTCCGTGGTTGACTCATGCTGGTGTGATCCATTACAACCTCCAAGGCCCATTATGAAAAGGAACATGCCTAAGCCTGGCTAATCGCTCCCTACTTTGGATTTGTGGAGCTGATTAATCCTCCCTGAGTGCAGTACTTCTGTTTTGCCCAGAGAGACTCGAGGTGGATTTTCCAGCTAGAAGAGGGTTGAGGTAGGGAAGAATAAAGTTGCTTAGTCAAGATTGCCCAGGGAGCACGGGGAAGAGCCAGGAATCCTTTCTGACTGACCTCCGGAGGCCTCATCTGCAGAGGCTCCTCCCTGGGTTTAATGGAAAATCATTGAGTTGGACCCTGAAAATACAGCAGTCTCCAATACGTTTTCAATCTGACTTATTTTCACTCGTTGCTGGTTTTATGGCCCTCACTAACGAGACCCAACGAGGCCAGCCCTTGCCAGCCATCTATCACAACTTCCCGTGCATTTGCTCTACACATGGCACTATTTATAACTGCGCACTGAAGGCAGAAATTGTTAATATTGCAACATGTAAATGTTGTGTGAATTAGTAGCTTTTGCAGGCAGACAGCCCGATTTTTGTCCTGTGATTAACAGCCGTTCTCTGTTTTCCTTAATGAGAAAACCAGCCAGGCACGCAGAGCCAGCCGTTGGTGTTTGTCATGCTCCTCTCCGGCTATGTGTTGAAGGAAAGAGAGGAAAAGTGGGAATACCATGAAACTGGTAAACTGACTCTCCTTTAAGAAAGCTGGTTAGCTGCAGAGTTTTCAAATTGAGTTTCCCCAGGTGATATTCCAGAGGGAGTTGTTTGGTGGTAAGCGCTCCAGAATACCTGGCTGTTTCATGGAGTTCTTTCATGAGAACAACATCCTTTAGGAAATCTGAGCAGTTAACTAAATGTGAGGTGCTGAGTGATTTTTAAATATACAGTGCTTAAAATAAAAGTTGCAAGCAAGCAAAAGGACCAGGTAACAAGTAAGAAAGTTGGTGTGACAACGGACGAGGTAGGCATAAAGCGGGAATACAGTCTGCCGGGTAGGACACAGCAGCATATACAGCTTTGTTGTCTGTGGTGCTGTGGTTTGAAATGTTTAGCTTGAGTCTGATGCTGGTGATTAGAAACATGCTGTTTGTTATGGAAAGAGCCAAATGCACTCTATTGTATTCTGTTCTGGTTTTTAAACTGCACCCATCGTTGTGGTCACCAGCTTCTTGAAACATTGAGATATTTTTCACAGCACAATGTTTTTCTAAGTGTTATCTAGCTTTATCTGTACAGTTGCAAGTGGTTCAAGTTATACCTGCTGTCAAGTTGCTGCTTGTCTTCTCCCAGAATATATGGATTCTGGATTTACAAGGTTTTATTTGGTTTCTGGTCTGGAAGAGAGCTTCGCTTGCAAGTAAACCATTATTTAAAATGCTGCCAGGGCTGCGTACGGCCTTTGGGGTGTAAGTGTGCTCAGGTAGGTAGCTCAGCTACAGGCAAAGGTTAGAACGCAAGTGAAAATGGTCACACCGGCCGGCGCTTTGCAGTTTCATTTCTTCTATGGTGTAATGAGACACTTTGGCTCTTGTGTAAGTTCATGTTTCCATTTGGGATGCTAAAAGAGCCCTGGTGTATTAGATGCAGCTGCATAAAGGAACAGATCTATCCCAGAATTTGGAGGATGAATCTTGATACAGTTTCATTCTTCCAATAAAAAATACTACATGTTTGTGCTGTATTTATCCTCGGTGACCATGAAAATTCTTGCCAGGCATTATTGTCTCCATGCTTTCTGAGGCAGAAGTCTGGCCAGGTGTAAATGTATCACTGATGTTCTAGCTACAGCTAAAACCATGGCTGCCCTAGTCAGCGCTGTGTGTCCTTGTCACCTTCCTGTATTGCTGCATTGCTTCTGTGCCCTTTCGCTAGGGAGCTTCCACAATTGGTCTTTAAACATGCAAAAGGAAGGAGAAAAGGGACATCCATTTAAATGATTTGTGTACTACTTAATGATGCTTGCAGTGTTCCTGTGTTCTGCACCTCATGTATATTAATTAAACATCCCAGTGTACTTATGTGATTTACCCTTGGAGTCAATGAAAAAAACATCCCCTTGATTTTAGCAATCTCAAAATATAGCTCACTGGATGACATAAGTTTTTCTTGATGTTCCTGATTCCCAGCATGGCTGTAAAACTTGGATAAAAAGGAGCCAGAACCTCTAACCGCAGCATGCCCTTCTAATTAACTGTTTTTCAGTTCCTATTTAATTCCTTCCCAGCTGAGCACTAGACAATAATCTCAGCACTAGAAAATCATTTTAACACTACAAACTAATCTTTTTTTTTTTATTTTTTCAATTAGAGGTCACATTTACGAAAAAATCCAACACCCTGCAATTTTGTACTTGCAATCTGCTGGAGGGTACAAATAAGTGAATTTCGATTTCATTATACTTGACAATGCAGTCATACTCTCCTTTTGATAACTCAGGATTTACTGCTAAAATAACTGGGGAGATAATGAGAGGCATAGTTAGGTGCCAGTGCTTTTGCCTGATAATGAGGAGGGAATTAAGCTTTTTGTCAGTTTGCAGTTTTCTAGTTTGGCCTTGGCCTTGGCAATTGGCACATGTGAAGCAGATAAACGCTCAGCATTCCCTGCGCTGCCGTGCCCTGGGCTGTGCACACCATGCACCCCTGGAGCTCCTCCATCCCTCTTTTCTCCTCTTTTGCTCCCGCCACAGTTTTCACATCTGCCACGGTCCAGAGGACCTGGTTGGTATTTATTTTCTTCTCCCCTAATCTCTCTCTCTTCATTCTCCCTTCTTCTTTCCCCTCCTGAATGCCAAACTCTAAACCTTCATTTTCCACCTCACTTTGACTTCACCTCCCTCTTCTCCTCACCTCCCTCTTCTCCTCCACCAGCCTCTAGCCGGTCTTCCCTCCTGCCTGCTGCAGCCTTCTCTGAAGGGCAGCGGTGTGAGCCTGCTCCTCCCTTCCTCCGTCACCTCGGTGTTTCTCGCTCGCTGCAAAGCCAGTCACTCAGCATGTCAGCAGGTTACTCTCCTGTTAAAAGGACAGGACGAGCACACGTGGTAGATGAGACTGAGATGGAAGTGGTCCCTGGCTGACAGTTTTTAGATCCATTGGACGGTTAAGATAGAGCTAGTTGAAAGTATTGGAGGTATGCTTGTTTAGATACATTAAACTTTGTTTCTCCTTGCTGTTTTCTGAATTCCTGCTGATTGTGAGCACAACCTGGTGCTTTGGCATGGGTCAAACCTGAAGACCAGGCTACGCCTGCCAGGCTGCATGCATTGCATACATTGCTGTTTGTAGAGGCTGGGCTGGTAGGTGCGTGGCCATTAACAGACTGTCAAAGTAGTGTTAAAATCTAGTTTTAGTAGTGTAATTTTAATCCAAGCCAAGTCTTCTGCACATTTTGACCTAGCAGTTGACCTAGACCATCCCTGGATTTTTCAGTTTGGTAATTTTGACAAAAAAAAGCCCCGCAAACAAACCAAAACCTTGCAGCCTTTTCAATGCACGCTAACCCTTTCTATGCTCTCTATAGAAATACATATAAACTTCTGACCTCTCTATAATCTTTTTTTTTTTTCTCCACCACACACTCACTCTTTGCCAAATTTCCAAATATGATTGAAACTTGTAAAAGCTTCACAGTAGTTTTATTGCAAGAATACTCACGATTGGCTCTAAAAGAGTCAAAGCTTAAAATAAATGTTAAATGTCGATCCATTGGAAGTCAGTAAACCCCCTGTGTGTTTTTGCACTTGTATGTTGAAAGCATTGGTGTATGTCTTCTGGATGGGCATACCTTTCATCGTGCTGATGATGGAAGAAGGTATGACAATATAGCAAGGTATCATTGCGCTAATAAGCACTTGAAAACAGCCCAACAGGGTTGTGAGGTCTGTGAATGGCATGGGAGGTGTCTAAGATTTGGTCTCATAAGGAGGCCAGGATTTGGTCTCATGAGGAGGCCAGTATCTGGTCTTATGAGGAGAAGAGGATCTGACCCTACAGGCTGCAGCTGGTGGTCTGCAGGACCCTGAGACCATGGACCCCCTCCTGGTGCCTCCTCGTTCTCAGGGACCTGAGCAGGGCAGCTGTGCTGCGGCAGGCACGGCATGGTGCTCTCTGGGTTGTGGAGAGAAGATGGCGTGTGGCCAGTTTCTGGCTCTCTGCTACTTTACTCCTGAAGCAGAGGGGCTGTCCAGGTCACCCTGCCCACTTTTGTGGGGTGAAGGGGCAGAGGAGGTGGGAGGTGAGGCTGCTCGGGTGGACGGGGCAGGTCGGCCCTGCGGGCACTGCGTTTCCTGAGGGTGCTGGCATGGCTGCTTCAGTAGCGCCGGGTGCCCTGCACACGCGAGGTTACAGCCGTGCTGCAGCACCACGCTGCCCACTGATTGCGTGTTCGGGTGGGTGTGCGTGTAAAGGGTGGGGAGAAAAATCATTTGGCAATGTGTTAGTGAGCTTCCCAGATTCAGATCTGAGCTGCTGTGATCAGATTCTGCAGTTAGAAGTGTGGAAACTAGCTAAATCTGCTAAAAATCCTGCTATCTTCACTAGAAGGCCAGTGAGACCACCTAATCTCGAGAGCCTGCCATCGCCTTGTGATTATATCTTACAGACTTGGCTGCTCCCACATGGAAGAAATGCCTCCGCTCAGATTTGGCTTCGGTTCAGATGCCAGTTCTCACGAGGGCTAAATTTACATCTGGGTTTGAACAGGCACGCAGTGGGCCAGCAACCCCACCCAGCCGTCATGTTTTCACCTCAGCGTGGGGTGAGAAGAACAGGGCTCGCTTTTTCCCTTCCCGCTGCTTTTAATTCCCTGGCTGCTCGCTCCCTGAAGTGGATTGCAGGTGTTCGGTGGGGCCTGGGCTTTCACCGTGTGGCTTGCAGTCAGCGCTGGCCCGGGCCGGCTGCAGGGCTCGGCCAGGCTGCCTGAAGGCTGGTGACAAAGCACCCGTGGGCATCAGCCGCAGTTGCACCGCCGTGTTGCACGTGCCATTTTCCAACCTGTAAGCGCTGCCGAATATTCCTGCCAGCAGTAACACAGAGAAAGCTGATTCAAAAGCAGGCTGCGAGCCCCCGGGAGCCCTCATGGCCAGCAGGTAGAAAGGATGAAGGGGTAGCAATAAGGAAAAGAATGTTAGTAAAAGAATAAGAAAGCAGTTTCCGCCTCAGAATGTAACCGGTGATTATAATGAAGACCAGAGTGGTGCTGGTGAGAAGATCATTTGCACCTCCTGGTGGCAAATAATAATAATAATATTAAAAAAATCTTAAAAAAAAAGTCCAGATCAGCTGTTCATACATTTACTATGCTATAATGAGTCTGCTCAGAATAACCTGTAATAAGACGGCAGCAAAGTCCTGAAAACTATGTCTTATAGGAATGAAAATTAGATATAACAAAAGCAACGTGTTCAAGAGTTGGAGCTCTGCATGTCACTTGAGAATCAAAAATAGAGCCACGAGAAGTGGGATGTTCCTTCTAAAAGCCAGACTTCCAATTAAACCGTCTGAATACTCATATTTTCAGGGTTTATTTTGCAAAGGAGCACAGTGATGCAAAGCAAACCCAGGAAATTCTTGTATAAATGTGCAACACAACGGGCAGTATGTGTTGTCTGCTGTTTCACCTGCACTGAGGCAATATACCTGCGAATATAAGACAGCAGAAAAATGCTGGTTGCGTTAGAATAGTACTCTGCAGCCTTGGCATCGCAGCTCCAGGGATGGGGTTTGGCTCTGAGCTGCAGGCTTCCAATGTGTCTCTGGCTCCTGGGACTCTGTCTGTCATGTGCAAAATTTTGCCAGGTCCTTTTTGAAGCCGCAAGATGCCATTGTAGTAAGTCCCAAAGAAGGTAATAAGTACCTGTGGAGTACGAATATCTCTAGGGACTCCCTAGCAGTGTGTTTTCATATTCTTCTTGCTGTGGGTGGCCTGAATACTGCCATGAAAGAACTTAAGTTTTGAAGTAATCAATCAGATAACAATAAAGTACAGGACTTTCAATTTCTTCAGACATTGCAATCATTGTAGTAGCTGGACTTTTGAAAATCCCCCTGATGACAGTTGTATTGAAAAATGGTTTGGTTTTTTTTTTTTTTAAAAAAAATAATCCTCCGCGCCCCCATTGTTTTGATCTTCTTAAACTTTTATGGGTCTCCAAGAAGTTAGGAGGGGCTGGTAACTGTAATTTGGAAGCGTGACTTGAAAAATATTCGATGTTCAATCCCAATTGTGTAAAGTTAGGGCAGAGTGGAAAGGTATAGACGTGAGCTTTTCAGTCGGGTCATAACTCATCAGTCAACTCAGTAGTGACCTTGCAAGCTCAGTAAGAAGCTCGCTTACAGGATGCAAGCCTTTGTTGATGTTTTTTAATGTAAATGAGACAAATGATTGTGTAGATTTCTCTCTGGGTTTCACAGCTTGGGCTCACAACTGACCCGATCACCACTGAAAAGCCAGCTGATTTATGCTGGTCATGGGATACGATTCTTGGGATGCCGTAAGTATGCTTGTAAACAGGGGGTTACAATGGGAAGAAAAACGGTTTTCCTATTATAACTTTATTTTGGGCACTGGTCTAAGTGCCATCTCATGTACAGTATTGTTTTATAGGTATACCTTTCAAGTAGAGACAAGGTCTCCAAGTCACTAACAAAGAAACAGGGTGAGGTGGTTGACTAATGCAGGCAAAACCTTGCATCTTATCTAATCCTGCCTGGAGAGTGTTGCTAAGGACTGCGGTGGTGCCACACACATGAGGCTGGGCAGGGGCCTGGGAGTGTCTGTGAGCGCTTGGTAAAAGCCTCCTTGACTTTTGGGCGCTGGAGGGATGGCTGAGCTGAAGTGCCAGTTTAGCGCCAGGTCAGTTGGAATTCACTGGAAAGCAGTAGGTGAACGAATGCACCAGGTGGCTCGGAACTGAAGAGCGTATGGTGTGTTTTAAGCTTGGTAACAAGCTTTGGTTTGTGGAAGTTGACTACAGTTTCTGCAGCTGCAAATATGGATGCTCAGAGGATATTCTCATAGGGAGAGAATGTGCATGCTTTAGGAAAAAAAAAAAAAAAAGGCTCACGAGCCTCCACTCCATTGCTGGAGTCAATTGCAAGAGGTGGGACAGTGAGATCACTTGCTAGAATCGGTTCCAGCAACGCGATGTTTGGCAGTACAAACGCCCACTCGTCTATAGTCGCTGAGTCTGTCGCAGGGTGCTGGGTGGCACCCTCCTCGCAGGGGTGCCTGGTGTGTGGGAAGAAGGGAGAATGTCTAGCAAGCTGTGTTCAGAGCCTTGCTGCCTGGTCCTCCGCCCCCAGTGCGGTTGGCCCTAGCCACAAACTGCAATGCCACCGTCCCTGGGGTCGTATCCATACTGAGCGTCACAGGTACTGGCAGGCGGCACTCAGTGCTGTGTGGGAAGGCTGCCTAACCCAGCTCCTTCCCAGCCAGCACAGCTCGTGACTTTCATACTGGCAAACTCCAAATGTAAAATAAGACGACGTGCAGCAAGGGTCTGGAGTCTCCTTGGTCCTTTGCTCGCTGCTTGGTGTGCGCAGGGCCACCGCTGCCCAGTGGCAGCAGCAGTGCCAGCGGCAGCCGGCAGCTGGGATCTGCGGTACCTGGTGTATTTGGGCTCTTCCTCATAGGCAGCAGGGCTGTGTGCCCTGGGTCTCAGGGCTGCTTCAGCCCAGCTTCTCTCGGCTTCCTGGTGACCTAGGTGTCAGAACACCTTTGAAATGTCAGTCTGTGATCTTGTGGTGAGCGCACGCTGGAAATGAATAATGTTTTTCGTGCATGATTTGTATTTTGTGCAGTATAAAAATTGATGGAAATTTTTTTGTGTTCAACAGCTCCAGAAATACCCACCAGGAAACAGAGTTTCTCCGGAAAAAGAGTGATTGCTTTTGTTATGCATGAGCACAAGGACACCTTTCTCCAGTCTTCCCAAACAAACTTCTCACACTTTATAGTTTCTATGTGCCTGATATTATAACATTTATATTCTTTTAGAGCAGGTTTTGGGAACGCATGGCATTTAGAAAGTAGACAACATGTACAGGTCTATATAGCTGTATGCACTAGGAAATATGTACAGAAATTTCGTGTTATGTTCTGGTAACCGTAACTGTTGACCAAATAGCACCCATTGCAGTCATAAGCTAGCTGGTTTTAATTCGGCCAGGATTTGATGCCAACAGGTGCCCCAGGTTCACAGCCTGAGGAAGGGCTGCTCTCCTTGCACTGTGCATCCACAGCTCACTGTAAATGCAGGATTTGCATACACTGTACCATCCGCTGCCAGCACAATTAGTGGTAATGTGAATGGCGATCTTAAAATAGCATATGCTGAAAACATATCTCTTTGCAGACTATTTAGCAGGAGAATTTCATTGCAATTTTTTTTTTTCCAGGTAAAAATCAGTTTCTGTGTTTACAGCTGATAACCAGGTTAGCATCATGATAATTTCCTAAATAGTTGACGTGATCTTCTCTGAAACCTTAGAAGCCAGTCATGCTTATAATGAACAGCAGAGTTTGCCTGATGTTTTATATAGTCTATTTAAGGTCATTGTTATGCTTTAATGTTTTGTTTTGCTTTTTAAAACAAATAGCACAGGCTGGAAAAGAAACATAGGGGTTCCTTTCTATACTTGCTACCTGTTCTGTTCAACAGCATCGCACTGACAGATGAGCAAGCTCTATAGGAGCTAAATCTGCTTTAAATAATCGTTCAACGGGAAGTTGCTAATTAGGATCTGAAGTTAGAAATCCTATCAAAGAAAAAGTGCTTTGTGAGGTGGACAGCTGGGATAAGTGGGACGTAAAAAGGAAGGCAGGAACTCGGGAAGTTGGGAAGTGCTTTCTTCTGGGAGTTGAATGAGTCAAGAAAGTCATACTCGGGTGGAAAAGATGGAGTGCAATGCTGAATACTAAAATGCACGAGCAATAATGTCGCCTTCTGGATATTTACAGTAATCTTTCTGCTATTCTCATCATTGGAAAAACCTCAGCTGGACTTCTCTGGCGTTGCAGTTCCAGAGGATGTGGACCAGTTGGAAAGAGCCCAAAGAGAAGCACAATTAGAGGTCTCGGATGTGACCGAGGAGGTAAGAGCTAATTGTGTTACATGTTTCAGCTTTTAGAGGAGAAGACTTTGGGCCACATAGGGGTGATCCTCAAGTATGCAGGAGGGCAGGATCAAGCTGTAAAAAGGACAGAAATAGTCTTTCCTAAAAGCCCATGGTTTATTTCATAGGATCTTTTGATCTCGCACTACAGGAAGAAAGATATAGGTTAAAGAATAGCGAAAAGCTTTCTAACAGTAGAGTTCTAAATGGAAATACTGGAGTTTCTGTCTTTGGAGGTCTTTAAAAACACAGTAGACAAATCTGTCATGAATGATTTAGGTATAGATGATCTTGCCCAGGGCAGGGGGATAGGATAAATCAGACTACTTCATATGAGGTATTTTCTTTCCCTGATTTTCTGTGATTCCACATTGAGGTTATGCTGACTTTACGTGTGTTTGGATCAGATCCATTACTCTTGTCTGAGTCACATTCCAGGACAGGATTTTAGAAAGGGCTTTGAAAAACTTCAGTGTGATGTGGGTGCCTGCTTCCCTTTTTATCCTTTTGAGAATCCTAGCCTGTGAAAGTATTCTTCCAGCCAAAGCCAGATAATTTTCTGTATGTTGATATTTAAGTCCTCTGGCTAAATCTTTGTTTCCATGAAATGTTTCTGCCCGCTCCAACATGCCCTTGTGCATTAAATTGCTATTTTTCTGGATGAATCATGCTGAGAACATTCAACATATCAAGCTGGGTGTAAAAATGTGCAGTCAGAATGTGAACTAATCAACAGCAGCTCTTGTATTTCTTCTTTACGTGCAAAAAGGACCATTTCCAGATCTCTCCACTGGCTCTGGGTAACCCAAATATCTGAGTGAACAATAAACTGACCCAACCAGCAGACAGCCCCATGGGAAGCAGAGGTTTGGCAAAGGCTTACTAATCTAGCATGAAAACAGAACAGATTTTAAATGAATAAAGTAAACAACATTGTGAAATTCTGTTGATACTTTCTTATGAGCTGTGCATAGCGTCTGTGCTTTTTGCCTCATCCATGCTCTCTGTTGTCTACACATTTGGACCTCCTGTTGGCTGCTGCAACTGTTTTTCTGGTGCTCTTTGATGTCCCATCAGTACTTGTCTTGTGCAGTGTTGCTCCATGGATTTCTCCAAAGAGTCTTTTCCATCTTTCTTCATGTTTTACATCAAGAATGAGGAGCAAGTTACATTGGGGTTAGGAAGTCAAGTGACTACACTTAAGTGCGAGCCTAAAAGCTCCACAACTGAAATGTGCCTGTCCTCTGCATAACAGCCGAGGAGCAGGTTATTAACCCGGGAGCCTGGTGTGCTGCTGCTTAGGCGAAGGGACTTGAGTTCATATTACTCACAAGTGTACTTTCTACACAAGAAAAAGAGGGAGTAGAATTGTTCCTCAGCCCTTCTTCTCAAGCTGGGTCTCACTTTGGAGAGGGCACGCCTAGGGCAGGAGAAGAAAGAGGCACAAGCATGAGTTGGTTGCCCTGTGAGGAAGGGATGTTAAAAGGAGAGAGTCTGCTTGCAACTGAGCCATTGAAGTACTTGCCAGGGCGCAGGGTTGAACCACAGAGGACCTGTAAATTGGGTTTTCCACAGCCTGAAGGAATATGAGAACCATCAGCTCATCATACGAACCACGTTATAAAAGAAAAAAAATATTAATCTGTCAACTACAGATCGTAGGCACTTCAGAGCAGAAAGCTGTTCTGAGCTCACGATGATCTGGATCTCACACCTAGATGACTTATGGCTCTCAGTCTGGGAAAGATTATTTCAGGGAAGTTTCCCTCTTGTGCATTCCCTGCTTGTCGGTTGGGTGCCTTCCCCATGCCTCCCTTGCCCTCTTTCAGGAGAACTTCACTGCAGGCATCTCTCTGGATTCGCTGCATAAGGGAGATGTGGGGAATGCCTGAAGACCGCTGGAGGTAGGTGCACTTTGCCAAGCCCCAGCCTGCAGAAGTCCCCCTGCAAATTGGTGCCCAGACTGTCACTTTCAGCACTCTCCACTGTTCTGTAAGGCTGCTTTGCTTGCTTTTCTCCTGTGCTTTGCAGACCTTCCTGTGCTATATATGCTTCCCTTTCCTCTTCTTATCATGCTGTATAGTCCTTGCTTGCATCAGCTTCCCGCTTCCTTATTGGTTCTTAATCCAGTTTAACTCCTCTTTTTGCTGTTAGTGGTTGCCTACATATTCCCCTGTGGGCTCTTCTGGCAACACACACTTTGAAGCTCAGAGCTGCGCTGATCAGCGCCCATGCGGTGTGCCAGGCATGCTGCATCTCCCCCAGCTCTCGCGCCCCAGAAGCACAGGGCAGTGCCTCTCTTGCTCTTTCAGGGCTTGGGACAAGGTGTCCCTGCACGCCTGGCCCACCGCTCCCTTCAGAGCGGCCAGCCTTGCACGTGCCCGCTTGTTTTTTTCTTAAGCCTCCGTGCCCCGGCGTTGGCGGCATCTGTGACTAAGTGTCAGCCCCGTTGGGTTGCGGTGAGGCAGGCAGGTCTAACTAGCTGCCTGACCACAGCCCGTCTGCCCAAACACGAGGCTGGCCCGTGAGCCTGCCTGGCTGCCCAGCGGTGCAACCAGAACCCCACCAGCTGCTTGGGGCTACTGGGTGCTGCTTTGAACCCCAACCACGGAGGACTGCCCGGGTCCTGCTTCCTTGATGGTTCTTGCTCCTGCTTGTCCTGTGCCTATAGCACAGCATCCCTGGCTGCAAACAGCGCTCCTGCCCTCCATCAGGCTCCTGCCCTCCCTCCAGCCCTATCTAACCTTAACACAGGTTCTGTACACGGATGGCAGCCGACGACCTGCAGCATGGTTAAGCTCTCCTGATGTTCAGCAGGGAGATGGTTTAAAGGGTGAACCGTTATGTGCCAGAAAACACACTGCTGTGTGCTCCTCCAGGAGCCGTGGCTGTCATCACCCTCGCAGCGCTCGCTGTGACATTGGCACATGACCTATGCTGAGGTTGGCATGAAAATTCTTGGTCTGTCTTTCCAAATCAAGTGGCTTTGGCCTGCTTTCCGTTACACTGGCAGCACCGTGGCATTGGCACAGCCAGCCCTGCTGCTCCCCTGCGGGGGTGCAGCCTCGGCCAGCACCCCAGCAGCAGCTACCATGCTGCCAGTGCTCCCACCCGTGTGGCCTCCGGACCCCAATCAAGGGACCACGAGGCTCTGTGTAAGGTCATTGTCTCTCCCCAGGACAGCCTCTTGGCAGCTGGTGGCAAGATGAGGACACCCTGGAAAGGGGACTGTGACAGCTCCACAAGACAGTGTCTCCAAGCCTTGAAGTCCAGGTCGCTGTTTGATCCGGCAGCAGTACTGGACTGCTGCACTTACAGACAAGTCCTAGAGACCCTGATCTCATCCCATAGCCTCAATTCTCATGAACAAAATGTTTATTTAACTTGCTACTAGATATTTCATTATCTTGTCGGTATTATTTTATCTCTTAAAGTCCATTTTTTAAATTTAAGTTCATGCAATACAGTATTTTCAAAATGAAATGTCCTGACTTTTCAGGACAAAATATTGTGACTTCTGTGGTGAAATTAGTTCTCCAAAATGGTGTATTCGTGAAGGATTTTGCTCGCTCAAAGCTTGCTGTTAAAGATCCTTCTTTCTAAACACTTCTCCCTCTGTACTGCTGGGCAGAGAAACTAGACAAGGTCAAGCTTTAAGTCTGGGTGGATTCTGGTGTCCTGACTTCTGCAGATGTTTGCTAAATCAAGCTGTAAGCAATTCAAGGAAAGCATCTGTCTTTGTGAAGCACAGTATGTCTTCATCTGCTGCTTGACCCACAGCCTTTCAGAATATAGCTCCTTTCTCGTTTTTCTTTGGGTGTCCTCCAGCTCTACTGTATTTTCCATTTCATCTCCTTCAGCAGTGTGACTAAGCACCTCTTGAGGCTTAGTCTATGACATGGTCAGTTCATTTGAGTTGATATTTTCTGGGAGTTATACAGCTGGACTCTGGTTTTTAAGTTTCCCTTTACCCAGTAATTTTTTTTCCCCTTGGAATAGCTGAAGGAAATGCACACAAACTAAAATCTGCATGTGGTTTTACTTGGAACACTTAACGAGAGGCATTGATCTATGTGTTTCTAGTCTGTTTCTACAACAAAATATTATTCTGAATTCTGTACAGACCTTCCCTTACATTTGCAAAAGTGAAGATATTTGGCAATTACAATTTCAGCCAGAAAGCAATACATTCTGAGCAGTTCTGGAACATCATATTAATGTACTTTCCTCTTTCTGCCATCCAGATCCTCTTTTAATGAGGGAAAGACATTGGTGGTCATCCTTTGTGTTCCCAAGGTGCCTTGGCTCCCAGAAGCTCTCCCCATATTCTCTTCCAGGCTTTCCAGGCGTGTTAACAAACATCCATTGCTGCATAGACAGAGGCAGCCTTTATGGTTTTTGCCATGATTAAACTTGGCAAGATTGACATATTGGATTTAAGAGAAAGAGTCTGGGTTAAAGTGCAGGCTGGACTACCAGGAAAAAGCAGGAAAAAACCCCAACCCCAGGCAGAGTGAAGGCAGGTTGACTGCTGGAGGTGCAGTCCTCTGCTGCCCCAGCTTGGGCTGGATGGTTTCAGGCAAGCCTACCTTTGATCTCAGACTCTCATGGTTGCTAAACTTTACTCACACATTGATGTCAGTAGGATTACGTGTGAGGTTAAATTAGATTAATAAGTGTTTGCTAAATTGGAGCTTTGGACGTGCTCCTGGAGAGCACACGAAGGACATTGTTGTGGGCAGCTGGAGTCACAGCCATGAGTCATGCCACTTGATGAGAAACAAGGAGCATCTGTTAATGGCAGGTGCTCTAACTGAGAGCAAAATAAAGTTCAGCACAAAAGCCTGGTTTCTCATTTCTTCGGTGTACCCAGGCATATTTGCTTCTGATTAAACCTGTTTTTCTTCACACAGCTGCGATTTCCAATCACGGTACCCTGGGGCACCTGGGTGCTAACATCCCTGGTGTGTGCTGGCTTCTCCCTGCAGTTTGCTGACTCGTAGCTCTGTGGCCGGGGAAACTGCAGCCTTCCTCCCATCAGTGGGTAAGTGTGTTTGCCTTATCCATATCTATACATCTGAGAATTTTAAGTAGTTGCTCCACGTGTTTTTTAATCGATCAGATTTGTGCTGTACTGTGCATCTGAATGGAAATTTGCTGACTGCGTTTGGTTTTTGGTCTCCAGGCACTCGGAGAGCTTGGCTATTCCTGTTAGAGTTCATGGAGACAGATCCTGCCTACTTAAAGTCAGCGTTGTTGGCTTCGATAAATCAAGAAAGTTTGTGCATTAAAGGATTTTCCAGGTTGTTTGTTTTCCAGGCTGTTCAGAGCCTCCAGAAGTGTTTTTAGTTAGCATGTAACAGTCAGCTTTTAATGTAGGCTGCTGTGAGATGGAGGAGGAGATTGAGCAATGTGTGAAAGGCGGTTTACTTGTTCTCCCAGAAAGGACTCAAAATAGCAATTTGTGGTTTGGATGTGAAGTGTGAAGAGGTTATCTGACTGACCTGGGATCACACAGGGTCTCTGCAGTAGGACTAGAAAACAGTTTGCTATCTTCCAGTGCAGTGCTGCACCTAGTGATGTATGGAACAGCAATGAACCCTTCAGTGACCTTTATTACAAAACCAGGCTCTTAGGTACCTTTCTCCTTTTTCTGAGTTTTTGTAGGCTACTGTCACCATATTCATGTTCACTGCTTCTTAAACCGTGATTTATTAAAGTGGTATTAACTAATCCAAGAGCTACTGAGAACCTCTGCTCAAACTAGCAAATGCTTTTCTTTGATTTTGGATGCAAGTTAATGGAGCCATGAGAGACTGGTAATACTCTGAGCGTCTATGGCTTAACCACAGAAGTGTTATACCTGTGCTATCCTGCTCGAGGTTTGGTGTTCCCTAGTGCTTCAAGGACTGGTAGGAAGCCGAGTTGAAATGGCAGGGTTGGGTGGTTGTTGCGCACAGGGCTGAATGTGACCTATAGGCAATGTTGTTTTGTAACTTCTGAGAATGCAGATGGCAAGGCTAGGGGAGAGGAAACTGTAGGATGGGTAAAGAAAGTGGATAATCTTTAGCTGGGCTAACAAACTGCATATCTGCGATACAAAGCTGAATTTCTTCCCTCTTTCAAGTGGACTTGTAGTGTAAATGATCAGGGAAACTTGGGTCGAGGCTCTGTAAAGCACCGTATTTGTCATCTTGCCTTTCTACTGCGTTTTTTTTTGTTTTCAGCTGGGAGGTATAGCACCCCAAAATATGATCTCCACCTGTTAGGACAGCACTTAGTGGTAAAAACAGATCTCCACATGATTTGCACCAAACTTTGTCATAAAAATTCATACGCTCAAAGAACGAAGCATTTAAT
Organism: Falco peregrinus; assembly: GCF_023634155.1. Lineage (NCBI taxonomy): Eukaryota > Metazoa > Chordata > Aves > Falconiformes > Falconidae > Falco > Falco peregrinus. The sequence goes on from NC_073729.1 coordinate 15,136,316, forward strand.
TTTGAATGCTTGCAATGCAAAAAGCAGACTTTGGGGTAGAAAAGGTATCAGAGTGAGTGTATTCACCAAGAGGTTCACCACGTTTTTTCCTCGGTATGGTTTCAGAATAGCCTAAGACCAAAAGAGAGGCCCCCGTAACTTCCCTGCAGCAGGCTCCTGCGGATGCAATCACAGCAGGGGCTGACTGAGGTGTGAGCCCTGAGATGGTCTGTAATATAGTTATCGGAGTCTGGTTTCCTTCATTAACCTTTGACCTCCAAATACCTGGGTTGAGACACGGCAATGTTGTTTGATAACAGAAGAAAGCACAGGGGTAGTTAAAACTGCACTCTTGGTTGTCACCGCCTTGTTTACCTAAGGCGTGTGATGATGGTCAGGGGACAGGCGTTGACAAACATTAGAAGGATTTTTTTCTGAGGAAAAGCTAAGCATGAGAATAGGGGGGATGTGGCTGAAGATGAGTTTTGCTTTGCATATCTTAGCAGTGGGTTAGAGAGGATGGAAGTTGGAAGTGAGACTTTGGCTATCTAGTTATCTGAGGAAATAAAAGATTTACTCTTCTCTGACCTATATTTCTGGTAAGATGTGGGTTTGTGGGTAAATTCAGTCTTTTTCTTGTTGTTGCTAGCAAATGCAATGTTAAAGTACACACACAAAAATTGCTGTTAGAGTAAGCCAGAAGTAGCTGTATCTCCATCAGAAAAATCAGTTCTTTGATAGTGGTATCTTTGTAGCTTTCTCTCTTCCCCCTTTCCCCTTCACATCTGGGGATGTGGTTACCCCTCACCTCTGTCAGCTGCCTCCGCTCAGGGAACCCCCTGGCAGGCTGGAGCAAACCGGGCAGCTCCACGTTACGTGACTCCTGGTCGCCTGTTTTGGGTAATGAGGAAGTGTCCAGTACTCCACTTGGTTTTGGGTAGTTACAGAGTCCCCTTAGGCCCTATGACATGTGATGTGGAGTAGATTAATCTCAGGACTGCCCTTTTCCATGCTGGATCAGTGCTGAAAGCAGCCAAGACTGGGAATCACAGTTGAAATCCAATAGTCGAAATCTCCCAAGGTCTTTGGGAGATACTGTCTTCTGATTTTTATGATTCACATCCCTCCAACCTGAGTGAGGTGACAACATGGATTTGGGTAATCTGTTTTCCAGGATTTTTCTTAAGTAGTCAGAACTGAAGTAATACTCTCCAGAAAGCATCAGTACTCTGTAGTGGCTGTTGGGGAGAGGATGTCAAGTAGAAATCTTGAGAACTTCTTTCATGTTACTACTCTTTCATCAAAACTTCTCATTAACCTACCATTCAGATTAACTTGCCATTGACCTAATTTTCTTATGTCTTTTTAAATGATGTTGCATTTCACCCTGGAATGAAGCACAGTGCTGCTAAAACTCTTTTAATTTATATTGTGTTTGACAGAGCAGCTCTGATTTTTGGGTGAAGGTGTTCTTGCAGTTATGTCGAGCTCTGTAAGGAGTTTACAACAATCACAAAAGCAGTGAGATTTGAGAGATCAGATTAAACCCCAGGAGCTGCCGTTAAAGCTCATTGAAGCAAAGGGCAGGGCTTCTGGTGACCCATTAATCTCTGCATCTGCCCCAGCATACATGGGAGTTTGGAGTTTGCAGGAAGGTGCATGCCCTATGCCAGGAATGAATAGTATGTGGTCTTGACAATGCATTTAGCCTCCTCCGCATGCAGGAATGAGAGCCCAAGTAGCTTGTCCCTTATCTTATGTGTTTGTCCCTTGCTTGTCACCCTGTCAATTGCCAGCGCTGCTAGTCTGGCTCATGTTTTAGATGGCCTCTCGACCTTTGACTGTTTAGTTGACGTGTCTGCAAAATGATGCTTTTGGTAGAGTTTTTGCATACTTGGGATCTGAAACAGAAGGAAAAACTTAGGGACTGAATCTGAGGTGTTGAAATGAGTTTGGTTTTTTTTTTTTCTCACTCAAAAATTCTTTTTATGCTATATGAAAATGAATAAAAATACATGTTAAGCCTTAGCTCTTCGACAAAACTGCCCAAGAAACCTGTAAGAAAGATTTAATGAGAATGTGTTGATGAACATGTGTTCTCTTTGTCTTTAGCCCTGAATTAATTTCTGGATTTTTATTTGTCTGCGTGGGGATTGATAGCTCTCTTGATTTAGAGGTGTTTAACATTGCCTTTCAAGAGTAACCAAATCTGCACATCTGAGGTAGCATGTTCTCCTCCAAGTCAGAAGGAATAAATTGTTTAACAGCTGCTCATTCTTCGTTTACTAACCAGTACATCCTAGATGAAGATTTTCAGTATTTTGTTCTGGATTGCTTAGCCACATCCTTGTATTTGGTCAGGTTCCTGTGTTTAAGTGAACCGTGTTGCATTCAGCATGTCAGCTTCTAGGACAGTGTTTGAAAGAAACAGTTCTAACTGTTTTGAGGCATACAACATTCAGATCTGTTGAGGGTATCGTAGCATTGACGGTTGTCTTTCAGGGCTATAAAACGTTTGAAATGTTTTTGTATGGTGCTATGTACAGCAACTGATGTGCATTTAGAAGGCACATTTAGAATAACATCAAGTATTAAAATAATGGCTTTGAAAAAGCTGGATGAATTTTTAAAACGTTATTTTGCTGTGAATTGATCTTCTAGAAATTTCCACAGGAGTTACGATGCCATTAGCAGTGTGCATTGTGTCAAGGAGGTCCTGAGCACCATGAGCTTGCTGTGCTCTTATCAGGGAATAGACAAAATGGAAGCCTTTCCTCTTCCCTGGATGCACTGAAGCATTTAGAGTTAAAATGTTCTAGGCAACTGCTAGAGAAACATTCCTCACTGTGTGCCACCTCTGTGAGCAAAAAATATGAGCCCAAATAAAAATATGAGGCCAAATAAAAAGCAGAGTATTCATAATGGACAGTCTCTTAAATATTTCCCTTTTAATCAAGGTCAGAAAGTATTTACTGTATTCGCACGTGCCCAGGCCTCCCCATTGTCACACCTAACTGTTGAAATGAAGAAGCGTTCATGCTATGGCATGGTGAGATGGGGAACAGTCGTGGTTTGGGATGATACAGGCTAGATGGGAGGCCAGCAAGATATATTTAATTTCAAAAGATGATTTGAAAAACCAGTTTCTCAGCGATACCTGTAGGGGTTATCTTCCTTCTGGGCACGGTGTAATCAAACGTGCCACAGTTTTTCCTGCTGTTTTCTTGTTTGGAAATGGACATTGAAAAGCACCGTATGGCTGAACTTCCCTTTGTACTGTGTCGTGAAACAAGGCAAGGAGATTGATAACGGAGTTCAGTTGTCTGAAAATGCATTTCAGTGAGTTTTTTTAAGACAGACGTATTTTCACATCAAGTGAAAGCAAGTAATGCAGGACGTTTCAGACAGAAACCTGCATGGTAACTGCAGGTGAAAACTTCTGAGGACCTTCTTTGACACTGTTACTCATATCTCTGAATACTAAGATGTAGCAGTTCACACTAGCATCGTGCCAAGCATGTGAAAATGAACATCTCTGCCAGCGAAGAACTTCAGTGTGTGTGTGTGTGTGTGTGTGTATATATATATATGATCTCCTTTTGAAAGCAAAGCCCCAATTACAGGTGTTCTGTTATGTTGTTGGTTTTTTTTTATTTATTATGCCATGGTTCTCACCTGTTAGAATAAGCCATTTAGAGAAAAAAAAAACCCTCAGAAAATACAACTTAAACTGAATCTTTAAATGAGCCAAAGAAATACTTAATCTTCTTGAAAACCAACAAGAACATGTCCCACATCCTTGAATTTACAGACTGATTTTTTTTTTTTTTTTTTTTTAACTTTGAAAGATTAAGTACTTCTTTCCCAAATACTCACCCGAAAGTACTTTGTGGGAGAGCCAGTTAATTGTTACTGCTTCAGGGAACTTTAAGTAAAAAACACTGAGGCTGTTTTAATGATCTTATTGCTGAAAATATATGGTTCTATTGTCTCTATTTTGCATGCTAAGTCCCGAGAAAGTTTTGAAGGACTGTGAAGAACAAGGTTATTACAACTACCTTCACTGGAATTCTGCTTTATTGTAACAGTTGTTCGAAACTGTTTAGGCAACTGGGAACCATCTTAAGTTTTAATAAAGTTTAATTAAATTCAATTAGGTTTGTTGCTTCTTTGTGCATTTAATTTTCCAACAGATAAGATATATAGATAAATATAAAAATGTGTACGTATGCTGTATCTATATATAGATATACAGATATATCTGCACACACAATTTATGGAATTACTAATAAGTAATTAACACATGAAAGTTGCAATATATAATTACTACCTCCCAAGTAAAAACATAATAAATGTTTCTGAAAGGTACTGGACAGGTCATTCTGTGTTGTAATAATCCCCCAGGTATGGTTTTGTACTCGGATGACAGCTAGGTATCGTACAAATAACACATAGCTGTGCAGTACATACCTGTGCCCATCCTGCCGTCTCCTTTTCTGATGATGAAGTTACCTGAAGGTACCAGCCGGTTGCAGAGATCCAGGTGGCACCGCAGGTTCAGGCTCTGAGGCACGTTTCTGGATGGGCGATTTAGCTGCAAGTCTGTGATGGGAATCAAGCAAACGGCATAGCTCTGCCTCCTCACACTTTCTGCCTGCAAACAAGATGGTAGGAGCTGAAGAAAATCTTTCTAGTAAATAGGTAATGTGATTAACTGGTGTACAATTCACGGTCAGTCTGCAGAGGGATCAAAGATGGGGAATGGGACATATGGACAAAAGCAGGCATGAGCCGCTGGCTCCATGGGGCGGTTGTGCTGCTCGCCTTCCCGGCCAGCCCAGTGTCAGGCAAGCTGCAGCACTGGGCTGTTGGGAGACTAGGAGTGAACTGATGGAACGTTTGGAGTTCGATGTTCCCAAGCCTCCTCATCTACACCCAGAATCTAAGGAGAATATAGATCATTTGTTCTCTCTCAGCCTGACTGCTGATGAAAAGCTGTCTTCTACTTTCATGTGTTAGCCTGCAGTGAAGGGAAAAAGAGTTTGTGCTTGAGTCCAAGTATAGGTTTTTTAATTTATTCATCAGCTGAAAGAATTAATGGTTATAGTTTGTGAACATATTGAAGCCTCAACTAGTTGTAGTGTTTGGTTTTTTTTTTAAAAAAAACACATTATGCAATATGCCAAGTAGAAAAGTTGATTTAAAAACCCCACAATAATAAAAAAACCTTCCCAGAGTGATGAAGACTGTTATACAGGGCTGTCATTTGGTGCCAACGTGATTTTCCAGTGATCTTGAAAACAAAGAGTGAGGGAACGCTGAACAGTAGGCTGTCTCAACAAGTGCACGTGTGAAACATGTTTTTTCTTCCCCTGCCCAGTCAAAAGCTCGTGTTATTCACACACCTTTGGGGCAATTATTTGAAAAGTTATTTAGCTCCCTGTGCGTTTCTCATCCATGGATGTTTCCAAGGCAGTTGTGGGCAGAATGCAGCAGGGCTGGGAGCAAGCTGCTTTGTTTGCTGGCCGCTTAGGGTGGGCAGAGCGATGGCAGAATGATGTACAGCTGTGGGGCACGTGGTCGATGTAATGAGAGGGGTAGGCGGTTAATAAACACATGAAACCTGGTGCAGTGATGCTGTAGAAATGCCAGGCCCGCCTGAGGTGTCAACACACCAGTTTTAAATTTTTAAATGACATGCAAGTGTCTTCTTTCTATACCCAGTGTATGCTGGGTGAAAACAGCTGGGTTTATTTACAGTTGGTTTCCTTTCCCCACTGACCCCCCAATTTTTTTATCCTTACCAAACTTTCATCGTGGAGACAAGGAGCCTTCAGTGAACCTTGGAGAGCATAAGCTTTGCCCTGAAACTCATGGTGTTACTGGTAAGCTTGCTCTGGTCCTGGTGAGATCCTTGGAGCAGAGACAGTCTCAATTTTTGGTGGTGCCAAAGCCTAGTGCTTCTGTCATGCGAAATGTAATTCTGGTATGTTAAAGGACCAGCTTCTATGCTTTGAGTCTGAAGAGATTTTCTTGTCATAAATAACTCCTCAGAGAGGTGGCACTGGCCTGAGTGAACTAGAGAGAAATCCAGTTTCTGCTGCTCCCCTAAATGTGGGAGTGTTAGTGCTTGGCCAGCTTCGTGATGTGAGCTGCACAGAGGCATACCTGGACTTTCCCCAGGGGCAAAAATGCACTGCTTAGCTCCTGCTTAGTGAAATGTGTGGTGTCAGGCGTTTGCCAGCACCGTCGGCTTGGATTGCATCTAAATGCATCCGAAGGAACAAGGACGTGGTGGAGTCGTGCGGCTGCTGGCACCGTGCCTCTTGAGCCAGTGCCTGGGGTTCAGCTGTGGGGTAAGGCTCCTGGCTTCAGCGGGGCTGTTCTGAGCTTGCAGGTGCAACGCCTGCTCCGGTGCCTTGATGCAGAGGAGTCCCGGCTTCCTCGGGAGCTCCCGCGGGGAAGATGCTGCAAGACGTGTGTTTGTGAGCATTGAGTGGGATAAGGTAGAACAACGCGGACCCACCATGGGCCTTTCTGCAGCATCTCTGCTGCTTGCGAGGGAAGCTTTGTGAGGGCAGTGAATGCCCTCCAGTGGCAGAAAATAGGTAAATAGGTTGATTCCGTTTGTTTTCCATAACTGATAACTAATTGGTGTATATAGTCCAATTCCAGTTTATAGCTGTGTCCCCTTACAGGGTAGCAGTGCAGTATTAGTGAGTGTCCCTGTCTCTGGTCTTGCAGTTCACAACAGGGCGCAGCAAAAAGCTTAAGCTCAGCTGAGATCTTTACTTTTACATAAGGATGAATGAAATAGTTACTTTTATATAAGGCAGTGGGCCTGAGGTCAGTGAGAGGATGCTCTTACTAACAACCTTGTGTTGCTGAAGGTCATGTAATCAGACTGTGCAGCTTCAGGAGCTGCCTGTTGATACAGTCGTGTTTGCCGGAGCATACACCGGGAAGGGGGGCATCCAGCGTGCTGCAGCCAGCAGGCAGAGATGGGGAGAATGGGAAATGTGGGGTCTGAAGGCGTGAATCTCTTCCACAGAGAGGTTTTACGCAAGTGTGGAGGTTTTGTGTTGGTTTTGATTGTGTTTTTGCTTTTTAAATAGTGCTGCCATAATGTGTCCAGGCATGTTTGTGGGTCAGAGCAATTAAGATTTTTCTTGCTAGTTTACAATGTGGAAACATCCTTTAGAGGGCACTGAACACGCTGCAGCCTATTTCCATCTTTGTCATGGAATAATCCTCTGGTAATACAGAGACCACATGGGGTGGAAATGTACTTGATCCACCCTGCATGTCAAACTCAGCACAGGTTTATAAACAAATAAGAAGCTTTTCTAACCATAAGTCAAAACCCCAAGAAGGGCTTGAATACCCCCACAGTGCTGACCCCAATGTGCCTGTTCAGTGAAGTTGTTTCCCCAGCCTGCGTCTTGGTGTCCCAAGCCTGGGGGAACTGCAAGGCACGTGCAGCAGGGCCAGCCACCGATGTTTATGTCAAAAAGTCCGTTGTGCTTGAGTGTTGTCTTAGGAGGAACAATTATCTAAGTGTTCATTAGAGAAAGTGGACCCGTAAGCCATTAGCTCCACTGTTCCTACATCCCAGGTTCATGTATGGGAATGCATCCATCTGATCATGGTCTCTGTGGCTGGGGGCTTTGTCTTGTTCCATGTTTTAGCTTGTTTGGATAGCCAGGCATCCAGTGCCCAGCCTGCGCTCTGTATAGGCCAGTGGCCTGGAAGTTGAAAACTGGCATCAAGGACGGAGTCCAGCCCAACATATTTTCCACTCTGAGTTGGCCAGAGTCCAGACATCTGGAAATCAAAATATCATGAGCATCTTTAAAAACAAAATTGAGCAGTGCGGCTTTTTTTTCCCTTTCTCCCTGCACACCCCCCCCCCCCCTCCCCCCGCCACCTTGTGAAGCACAGCCCTTATAAATATTCTGACAACAGTGACCTCAGAAAGGGCTGATGCTGATGTGTCTTTTCTCTCTGGTCACTCTCTGCCATGCCCGGTCTGGCTCCATGCTAGATTGCTCTGTGGCGGGAAGACAGTTGTCTTGATTAAGACTTTTCAGTCGTCTTAAATAAAGTTACCTTGTTATTTGCAACACTTAGAGTCTTCCTTCCAAACAAAAGGATGATACCCCGAGCTCTAAAGTAATATTTTTGGGTGATACAGAGGCTGCCCTTTTGGAGAAGAGATCAAGCTGTGCTGCGTGTGCTATGTGAATATCAGTACAGGTAAAAGAAGTAATTTGTACTTTAAATGACCCTGGATGTTTTCTCTGGAAATATTGCTTTTCCAGGAAGAATTTTCTGGGTTCATCATCATTTGGTGATGGCCCAGGAAAGAGTGAGATCAGGAACTGATGCAAAGGTTAGTGCAAGACACACAAGTCTCTTGTAAACTGTGGCTGGTTTGCTATGTAAGCTTAGTACAAGTTATTTAGCATTTCCCCCGCCTCCTTGAGTGCCTCTGTGTAACCAGCTACGCAGGGGTTTGCTATTTAACCGTGCATCGCTCATGAGGGTTTCACTAAAATATCTATTGGAAAGAGACAAAGAATCTTCATAGTATTTGTGTTAGTTCTCAAGTGCTCTAAGAGCTGTGCTTTCCTTCCTGATTTTGGCAGATTGTTGATTTTACCCTTCAAATGTTTTGCTCGGTTCAGCAAGCAAATATAAAGACTTTTCTATTTTATTCTAGGAAATGCAAAAATCTATTGGATTAAATGAAAGAATTACCAAGTATATTTAATTAAAAACACTGGTTATCTTTCTTTTGATTTAAAGGACTTTGCAAAGTTGATAAAGAAACTGAGTTGTATAGAGTTAATCAGAGAAAACAAAATCTTTTTTCTTTTTTCTTTTAAATAATTTAGTATTACTTTTTCATTTTTTTGGTCTTTGAGGCTAGTATTATGAACACTTGTAACACATAGAAGTATATGAAGACAAATAGTATTATTAGCAATTCAAGAGCAGAAAAGATCCTCAGTTAAGGAAAAACATATTTCTGCTTTCTCCAGATTGGTTTCCAAAGGCAATTTCCACCTCGATCCAAATGATATTTGTCTGCTGTTGAAGGCAGTCACATTGCAAGTCATAAGCCAAAATGTTCTTCACAAGATGCTCTGACGGAGCCAATTTCATGCTTATAGATTGCAGCTGAGTGTTAAAGTTTTGTGTTTCAAACACAAAGTGTAACAGCATGTTCATACTGCACAACTCAAATAATACAAGCGGCCAAAAAGTGAGTTCTGTTGACTTTTCTGTTGAAAACTTATGTTCTCAAAGGTCATCAGTCAATATTGCCTTGTGTGTGCTCGTGTGTATCGACAGGGTGTTGGGCTACGAGGAAAACATGAGCTCGTGTTGACACAGTGTTACTTGGAGGAAAAGGTACGTATCTGCTGCAAGAGTCATGTTTAGTAAGAGGAGTAGCACTCCACACCATTACTCATTTGCAATCAAGCACCGCGGTTAATTTGCTCAAACAGCAGATCGCAGCCTCCTGGGACGCCCTGCTGCACCATCGGCCCTGACCTGGCCAGGCTGGGGCACGCAGTGAAAGCAGCAAAACCAGGGACTTTTGCCCTGTTTGGTCCCGATAACGCTGCCCAGGGCCTGGCCTCAATGGGGACGTGGGACAAAGCTTTCAGGTTTCAGGCTGCCTCTGCTCGCTGCAGCCCCAGGGGGAGGATGTAGGCTGAGGATGCAGGCTCTGAGCATCGGCTGGACCAAAAGTTGACCAGCCTTTGGCTTTAACTCTGCTGAGCCCTGGCTCCGAGAGCTAAGGATTCCTCCTCTAGCACTGACCTCCTGGTAGCAGGGGTGTCCTCTCACAGATATACCGATCACTCAGGCAGCAATGCCAAGTTGCTGCAGCTGCCCATGTCCTCAGATAGACCGTGCGCTCCTGTTCCCTGCAGTGGTCATCACTGGGATTAGTAAAGTCCAAGCAAGTTTTAATGAGTGCTTATCTGCATGTCCAGCCAGCTTCAGGGTCACACCGGTACCCTGACACCAAAGGTTATGTTGACCCAGAAAGGAACTGGAGTACATCCAAACTGCTTCACGCTCAGCTCACTGATGTATTCTAATTAATAGGGCAGCTGCAGCAGCGCTGAGTTTTGAACTCGGGGTTTTTCATTCCCGGTTTAATGTCTGTGCATAACACTGCGATAGACATCTCTCGTGCGGTTTTGTGGTTTAGGATGTTACCCTTGCCTTTTACTGAGCAGTGTTGTGTCCCTCGCACAAATCCTTGGGTCAGTGTCCACAGGCAAGAGCATGAGCAAGACCTCGAGTGGTGAAAGGAAGCCTTGCTGTTTCAGATCTTCTTTGTCCTTCATTTAATTTAATTTCTTTTCTTTTTTTTGGGGGGGAGGGGTTTAATGTTCTGAAACAATGTCCTGTGCAGGAAAGGAATCCCTGAGCTTATGCTGTTTCTATGTTTAACAACCCTTTTTGATAGAGCACTTTGCCCGCTGCAGAAGGAGTGGTGAGGGATGTGTTTATGAGCAAGGATGGTCATGCATGGCAGCAGAAAATCTGAGCTCATCCCATCTCTCTTTCCTAAACAAGAGCCTGAAAATACTGCCAAAACCGCTCACTGCAAAACATAGAATTTGGCTCCTTGGCCACGTAAAAGCTGACTGGAGCTATGCCTCTGCTCAAAATGCTTTCAGATTTATAGGCTGTGTGGACTAGATAAAAATACTTGGAGGGGAAAAGGAGGCTTTGAGGGATTATTGACTCTTCACCTTATTACGGACAAATAAACCTACGGGTAAAAAAAGAACAGAAATGTGTTTACTCGGAGACATTTGATCTGATAGGGAGAGGCAGCTGCAGAGCCAAATGTGCCCTGCATGCTGTCTAATCTCCAGGAGATCTGTGCTGCAGGTCAGACCCATTAGTCAGACCCTAACCCCGCTGAAGCCTCCTGTAGAAGGTAAAAAATGTCCGAGAAGACTGTGGTGATGCTTACTAATCCTTGGCTGTGCTATGGTGACTTTTTCAAGTTGGGTCCATGACTGGGAAACCCCATTTCTAACCTATGTAAGCCAATGCTAATACGCACCAGGCCACCAGTGCTTTCAGCAGCTTTGGGCTTCTGTGTGCCCTGCAGCGGGGACCGAGCTGTGTGCGGCTGAAAGGCACCAAGAGCAGAGCAAGGCTGAGATGGATGCCAGAGCTCCCCCCGCTTTTCATAAGACACAGGTTGTGCCTGACATGGGTTGCTTCTCCCCGCTGGGGAAGCCGTAGCAGGTGTGGCTGGTGCTTTGAACATCTGCATGAGTGTCTGGTGTAGCATCCAAGCCTGTGGGTGTGCACCGAGCTGCTGGGGAGCTATCTGCTGGCTTTGGTCCCTGGGATGATGCTGGTACCACTCTGCTCAGCTCTGGGATGCTGGTGGGTCAGGTCGGGCATGGTGCCAGGGGTGCAGGCAAAAGTGGTCCTGGGCCCCCAGGGCAGCTGGACTTGGGAGCAGGTGCCTTGGAAGCTTTGAAATCAAACAGTGGGATGGGCACGTCATAAGTCTGGGCACCCTCCTGTACAGGCAGAGGTGGGGAGGCTGTTAACCAAAGCTCTGGAGCGAGATGCTGAAGGTCTGTGGTGGGTCCTGCTCTGGATGACACCTCCCAGTCTGTCCCCTGGTGCGTGTGTCCTGTGACCCCATCCGCACATGGATGTGCTGCTCCGGGTGCTGGGCTGCAGCCCTCTGGGCAGTGCACAGGTGAAGGGTTTTTTAACCACTGAACCAGGTTTGCTGCGGTAGGTCCTGGGCTGTGTGGCTTTCCCAATTAATGTTTAAAGTGGATGGTTTGATGAGGGGCATGTGCATCCGTAATGTAGGAGAGTATTCCCGAGGTACCTACCATTGGGTTTCAAAGGGAATAGTTCAGTGCAAAGACAGACATGTTGTTGTGCTTCCTCGTGGGAATCAATTGGACATGTAGAAAGGAAAGATTGGTTCCTTTGCTGCTCTTGTGACCGTTCAGTTTGGAGCTGTAGGGCGGGCTGGGACTGCTGATGGCCAGGTGAGGTTTGACCAGAGCATGGCGTGAGGACGTCATGTGTCTGGGCGCTAGTGCCAGCTCAGCATGGTGCTCTGCCACAAGCAAGTGGGTGAGACCAAAGCTCTGCGAGTAAATGTGTGGGCACTGAAAGCACCCTCACCGAAATGGAGATGAGTCTTGCTGAAGTGTCTCTTCTTCATGCAGCTCACAAAAATCTGGTTGCAAATGAACCACTTGCTGTACGGACAGCGGGATAACATGGGAGAAGTGGAACACGCTTACAGCTCCTCTGCTATGACCTGTGCCACGTGTGGAAGGAGGAATGCTCCAAGTGGGCATTTGCAGTGATGCTGAAACCAGGACATAGCCAGAATAAAGAGCCCAATAGGAACACAGGATTCCTGGACACATGCACAAGCTGGAAACATCTCATCCTTGCTGTGCTGTTTCTGAATGCCTCCTGTGTCAAATCTGAAGGAAAGCTGCACGGTTTGCTGTCACTAGCAGTGTGACTGGTTCCCCTGGGGAGTGAGCAGCACCATGCCCAGCTGTGACCTTCCTCTCCAGAGCAGATAGTAAATGGCTGGGGGAACTCTGCATGTAGGAGCTCCAGGAAATGAAGGACTGGAAAATGAAGCATCAGGTTGGGAGCATGGTGCCGCCATGCATGGGCGCCCAACTTCTCTATAATTCATGCTCAATAATTATCTCAAGGGGAAATCCATATTCCTAGCCACATTTGGGCTAAGAGGGGTATTGGGCAAGCTTGGTGCACACCCGAAATGACTGCCAGACTAGGATAAATTTGCTACTAACAGAGCAGATGTGACCAAAACTGACCTGAAGAGCTTGGCTTCACAAAAAACCCTGCATCCTTCATCACACTGTCATTTGGTTGACTCCTTCCAGTTAGAGGTTTTGTAAAATACTAATGGCTGAGGTTGCCTGCAGTGTGGTGATGGAGTTTCTCAACCCAGATGCATCTGGGTGGCTAAGTCTGTGAGCATCCCCTGGGGCTGCTAGAAGGGTGTCCCATCTCATCACCTGCAGGTAAACCTGAGGCCAATTTACTACAGGGAAAACAAACAGAACAGGTATTCAGATCTTGGTACGTGGTCCAAGCAGTACTTAGTATTAATAGGAGTCTTCTCCACTGGTACGGGTGGCTTTGGGCTTGGCCCTTGGCAGGGGAAGTCTGAGGGCACTGATCGCTCCTTTTTTGCCCCTAATGTGCTGGTCCCAGGAGGTCTTTAAGTGCCTGTGCTGGTGAAACAAAACATCTTCAGTGCTGTGGGTAGTCCTCCTATCAGCCAAAATAGGCCACTTTCAGGGGGGAAAAAAAACCTAAAAAAAATCAAAGCTACTGGAAGTATGTATATTTCTAAGAGGCTACAGCCTTTCTATAGTCTTTTCATTCTTTAGCATTTTTCCGTGAGTCATCAACAGCACTTCTTATTTGTGATGTGTGCAGTAGGTACCTGTGGCTTGTCCTGGGGTGGGCAGCCCTGGTTTCCCCAGGGGTCAGGGAGAGCTCCTGATGCACAAGAAGCTGCTGGGAGCGGCTTCTCACCAGGCATCCCTGTCAGCAAGTGATCCCGTGAAGGACTGTTGGTGCTACTTGTCTTTAAAGTCACAGTGTTATGATTAAATCAATCTGTAACCCTTCCTAACTGGGGTTTCTGCTGTTTCGGGGCTCCTTCCACTGTCAGAGTTTGCAGCAATTCTAATGCGAGGGAGAGCAGCCATTGGGAGGACCCTATACCAGAAACGCAGCTGGCTGCAGAGACATGTGCAGGACAGCCCACTCCTAAAGTGCAGCTCCCCGTGGGTGCTCTGGCATCATTAATTACCCCAAAGTAATTTTGCAGTTTCACTGTCTTCAGCCTGCCCTTGCAATGGCAGCCGATGCCGGGAGACTGGCTCGCAGTGCTGCTGCCTGCACCCCTGGACAGCCCTTTACCCTACGTGGTGCGCAGCTCTGCAGAGGATCCATACCTTAGGATAAAACATCCCTTCCCCAATGCATCAGCCATAAAAGGAAAAATGTTGGTGTCCTGGCTCCCTGAGATGCCCTGAGTCTGTCCGTGAGGGTACCACCAGAAGCCATGGGATGGTGAAGGGTTCCCCGCCCCTGTGAGCTGCTTTGAACAGGAACGTAGAAAATGTCAGGGATGATCACCAAGCTGGGAACGGTAAGTATTAAGTGGAAAACTTTCAGGGGGCTTTTCAGCTCCTCGGCACAGGAATGTGATAAATCATCCACAAAGTGCTTTTCCAGCAGATGTGGCTGTACAATGTGCGGTGCATCTGACAGCAAACATCTGTCCAGGCTGCAGCAAAAATGTGGTCTGTTTTTCCGATCATGTTGGTTTACCTTACTCATCTGATGGAGATGAAATTCCCCTGAACCTTGGCTTCCCCTTGGCTGTGGTTCTTCTCGGCTGAGCAACCTCTGTCCCGGCACCAGGGCAGGGATGGGGAGCAGACCGAGGGCTGCTGCAGCCACCAGCCGGGGCGGGGGGGGGGGGGGGGGGGGGGGGGGGGCAGGGCTGGCGCGAGGCTTCTAGCCCCGGGGGGATTTGAAGATTAAACTTCAGTTATGAGAATTTAACTTGGCTCAATTTGAATTGGGTTGCGGGTTGCATCCAAAAATGGAACAGGATTTACTGTCTTCCTCCGGCTAGGGCAAGGCTGTAATCTCACCAGCCATGCTTTGTCTTGCCGGACCTTAGTGGATCTCTCACAAGATGTTGGATCTCATTACGTTTCCACAAACTTCATCTGAATTCCCATAAAAGCAACTGAAGACCCAATACCCAAGGCCCCAGTTGGACCGCAGGCGTAGCCCTGCCCGTCAGCTTCTGGCCCTCGCTTGGTTCCCATGCAAAGAAGATGGCTTTGTGCTTTAGCTCCTGTTTGTGTCACTGCTGCGATGAGGTCACAAATTGGGGAAAGAAATTCAAACCACCAAGTGGAAATCTTCTAGGCTGGTTAAATCCCAGGCTGGGAAAGGAGCTCTTCACACTGAAGGTGTAGCCGTAAGCAGGCTCTGAAATACGTGACGTAACCCCTCTGTTGTATCTTCTTACTGAAAAAGAATTAATCTTATTGGGGAAAACCCCCCAAAACAAAACCAAAAACACTCAGAAGCAAATCCTTAGCTCTGGAGAGAAGTGAGGTGCACTAGAGGAGGCAATGTTTGCCCTCTGCCACCAATGGTTCCTTTAGCCGATAGCTACTCATTATGAAAAAAACAATTAAATTATGCTTTTAAAATTATTAACGATGGAAATAATGGCAACGGGTAAAAGGTAAATAGTATGGAAAGCATATAACTTATAAATAAAATATCCAGAGTTAAAGAACCTAGTGGATTGCATGCCTTTGGGCAAAGGGACGACGTTGTGAGGGCAGGGGAGTGATGGAGTCAAGGAGAAGTTGCAACCACCACGCACAGAACTGCCTCCGCGTGCCTGTAAGGGAGCCGCCGCCACATGGTGCTGGGGAAACGTGAAAGGATGAGGAAAGGCTCTTCCTAACTCTTTGCAGTTGCCAAAAAATAATCTAGTGATCT
Organism: Falco peregrinus; assembly: GCF_023634155.1. Classification (NCBI taxonomy): domain Eukaryota; kingdom Metazoa; phylum Chordata; class Aves; order Falconiformes; family Falconidae; genus Falco; species Falco peregrinus. The sequence continues at coordinate 15,151,910 of NC_073729.1, forward strand.
GGCTGCGTAGCGCATGTTTTTCTTGGCAATCTTGTAGAGGAGCCAAGAAAACGAATGGGTCAGGCTTTCCTCCTACCGACCCCCTGCCAGTGGGCTTGTCAAAGTGAAGCCAAAGCTGCAAGGGAGCAGCATGGCAAGGCTGAGTTGTGAACGCAGGAGTGGAGGTGGCAAAGGACCGCAGTCAGCTCCGGCCTCAGGTGCTTGGAAGGGCAGGAGCTGAGGTACGCTGTGCAGCGCTGCAGCAGCCGCCTGCTCCTCGCCTGCTTCCTTTCAAGGGCATCGTACGGCCCTTAGCACATTTTCATAACAACATTCCTCTTTGATTAAAGAGAAAAAGCAGGGCAAGATTTCAGAAATTGAGTATGGCATACTCTGAAAATTGCTGTATCTTTTCCGTGTCTGTTGCTCTGTGATCTTTGCTGCTTTGAATGCTTCTAAAAATAACTTGAAAGAGACGCATAGCTCGATTATTGCCAACACAAGTAGTTATTGATCTAAATGACTGCCTGGAAAGAAAGGATGATAGAGAAACCATGCTCTGCTATCCACATGTTTAGACCTCCTGCCTTATTTTGCTTGAGCTAATGGGGAAAGACATGTATCGTGGCACGGCAACAAAGAAAACACTCTGTCTGCTTTAAAGTTACTGGGCACTTTTACATATTAAAAGAAAAAAAAAATCATCAAAAAGACATAAAACATTGGACTTGAGATATGTTTTGCTAACTAAACTGGCTCGTATCCTACAAAACGCCCCAAAGGAGCTCCCAGTCCTTTGGTTGACCAGATGCCCTTGAGGCGATGTGAGCAGCCTTGGGACCATGCCGAATCACTGTGACTCTGCTGAAGATCCTTTTAATTAGTGCGGGGAAACAGTAGCTCGTTGATTGCTGCTGCTGCTTTTCTTGTTCCCCAGCACCGTCCTGCTGGAGATGTTGCAGGAGGCCAGGAGTTGTGCCTTTCCCCTCCCTCGTGCCCCTGGGAGGAGCGGCTGCAAGATGCCCTCGCTCCTTGCTCTTCAGATCTCATCCCGCGTCTGATAAGGAGGTTGGTTCCAGGCAGAAACACCCCGTACAGCTGCCATGGCTGTGCTCCAGTTAAAGTCTGATGCTATGGCTATTTTCTAGGGATGATGTAGCCAGTTCCCCGGCTTTGACGATTTCCTTTTCTAGTCTTCAATCAGACGTTGCATAGAAAGGTTTCGTAGGAGGGGTGGCGATTTGTTTTCTTTTTGTGTTGGTGTGGGATGGATTTTTTGTTTGGTTGGGGTTTTTTTTTGTTTACTTTTAAAAGGGGATTTTTGTGCTTTTTCTGCTTCTCAGTCTTTACCATGGTTTTTTGTGCTACTGGACTGGCATAACAGAGTGGAGGCATCTTTTGTTGTAAATTTAAAATGTGTGTACTAAATAGATTTCTTATATTAGCTTTTACCAAAAGTGATTTCAGATTTCCAGCATGAAATTTTCTAATATGGACTTGCCCTAAAGCAACAGCTTTATGAATGTGTAGATTAGGATAAAAACACATTTGCCTTAGGAAGAATTTGAGATGATATCCCTAAGTACTTTCTCTGATTTGTGTCAAGCACAGTACAGAATAAATATGTATTTTCTAGGAGAAATTCGTTGTATATGCGATGAAAGGCTGCATTTAATTTGCTGTGCATTTACAGAAGGGTGGCTTTTAAGCAGTGGTATGTGCTCTGTACTCTGTCAACTTGTACAAATAACTTAGAAGCTGAAAGTCTTTTAGAGTAAGGAAGAATCAGTCACAAAGCGATCATTAGTTTAATGAGCATAGCTACTTCTCCAACTTAGAGTAAAAGTGAATACAGCAAATAAACTTCAATCTACCAATGGAATTTGAGCCTGATGGCTGAATGTCTTTTTGCATAGAAATACCTGACAAGCGTTAGGGAGCAGCTAGTGCCTGCATTTCCCATGGCTTTGGAACGGCGTCTATTTGCCCTAACCCGTCGCCTTTTACCCTGCCATCAGATCAATGGGAACCCTGTTTAAAAGGTGCTGGTATGATGCAACCCCATGACAGCAGCTGCACGTTGGAGGGCTGCCGGCGGAGCCGTGCGCCCTGCGGTGCGTTAGGCAGAGCTGTGTGCTGGGAAAGCAGTGGGGACCAGCCTTCACGTCCTCATCACAGCCCGTACAGCCCCTGTGGGATGCAGGACTGCATCTGCCTTTACACCTGTGTCTGCCTGCGTGTACATAGACACACAAATACTATTTGTGTATGTACAGCTATATCTGGACACCTATATAGCAATATATTTCAACTTGCAAAGCTAGGCAGTTAATCCATCTTTCTTCCCCCAACAGCCATTTGGAAATCTCTCCAGACTCGGGTTTACTGCCTACCCAGCCCAAAGCTGGCATGCACAGCAGTGGCTAAAGCAGAGCTGGGCTGTGGTGATCGACACAGATGGGAGTGTACTGATGTGCCCAAGATGCTACTTGTTTTCAGCAAGCTTTAAACACTAGCTGGAAATATGGTATATAAAAAAATATTTTAAAATTTGCACGTGAGAACAATGCCATGGGACTGGAGCCAGTACCCATTGCTACAAAATCCAGTGCCAGGTGAAGAAAGATAGGGCAAAAGAGAAAAGGAATTTGCAAATAATAAAAGGAATATGTATCTTTCCTATTTCTCCACCTGTGCTCAGAGCCCACCAGACGCAGCTGGCTGGCTGGTTGGTGTATCACAAACAGCACAAAGATAACATGGTGCTATAGCTTCTGGAGTACAGCCAGCTAAGTGAAATCGTGGCTGTTAGCACCCTCTGGACACAGCCCAAAGGTTCCTCAGAGTTGTCTTGCAAACACCTCTTACCAGCTGATTTTTCTCTAGTACGGTAGGGGCAGTTGGGTCGGCCGTGCTGGGTGACCTGCACATGTCACTGTGGCAGCCGACCAAAAGCTAGAGCCATCTGAAAGCTTTGCCATCTCATTCTTCAGTGTGGATTTGGAGACAAAAGGGAAATAAACCCATTTGGGGCTGCTTCTATTATTTAGCCTGACCAGGCATCGGTGCAATCATCAGATCTACTACACGGATAGTGACAGAAACACTCTCTTTTCCTAGTGTGGCTACAGCAGACACAAAGGTGTTTAGAATTAAAATTTGTGATGTAGATAGTAGCTGGATCCCGGAAGCTGAGTAGAGAGTTTGCAGCCAGAAATGTAAGTTTTGATCGTGCTCAGGCTTGTGTGGGTTGTCCAGCCCTTTTCCTGTTAAACTGGACATCATGCCACAGCTCACAGGGATTAGGTTTTGTTTGCGCAGGACTTCGCGCAAACTGACAAACAGTTGCGACCATTATTTGTACTCCATTCTGCAGGAAATACTTTGCTGAATATATAGTAGCTACGATTATATTTATATACAATATAAAAGGAATTACATACTGCAAATTGCAGGCAAGTAGGGTGATTGTGCTGTTGGGAACCTGGAGGCACAGCACTCCTACGCCTGCCCATCTTGCCTGTGTATGTGGCATATGCCTGTGGTCTGCAATGCCTTTTTTTTTAAAAAAAAAATACTATGTTCTTTTATTTAATGTTGATACTACGTATTTTTGGGAAATGCGGTTCAGTTCAAGGAGGTACGAGTATATAACACACAACATATCTCAGGCATAAAGTTAGGAACTTCAGGGATCTCTTGTGGGAGTTTTTAATAGGGTGTATGTCACTGAGAAAAAATTCCAGCAATGCAAAATTAGGTCCGTTAAAAGCCTTGATTAATTCTGGGGCTTTTTTTTTTGGTTGTTTTTTGTTTTCCCCACAACTGTTCAAAGCTATGAGTTTAGTTGTATTTTAACGATGTAAGTATATGGGACAAACCTGAATGGATCCAGGTCTAATCATATTTACAAATATTTGTAAATAACAAAAATGACTTCGTATCTGTGTGCAAGACGTTATGTGTGAGATGAGGTACAATCTCAAGACAGTAATCAGTTCCGTAAAAGTTTTTAATAAACAGAAATGCCAATAAAAGAGTTTTTAGAAAAGTACAGAATAAAAGCAGAAAATATCTCTCCCCTATTAACCATTGGTATAAATCCCAAGATGTCTGGTTTTAACATTATAAATGGCAATCTTCACTCAATAGTTATATGGAAAATATCACAGTTAAAGCACAGCACTGCTGGTGTCTTAGAGAATACACGCATTAACTTTTCCTCATCTTTTCCCCCTTTTATAGCAAAGGCAAAAAATACTTTCCATGTTCCCAAAATTAATTATTAAAGGAGGCACCGAGAAATCAAATTACCACTAAAATCCAATTTTGTTACACTATATCTTAATGTCATAACTTTGATAAGAACATTTCACTATTTACTAGAGAGGAATGGATTTCAACCACACTGTGCTAGTTTAGTTTTGTTTTATTATTAATTATTTTATTTGATTATTCAGCTGAGATACCTGTTGACTGTAAATGATGAGTGGAAGTGTTTGCAAGCTGGTGTTAGCTCCTCGCTCATGTTGAAGGGTTTTGTGTCGACACATTTAATTCTGCAGTTATTTAATTCTGGGGTAACAGTTCTGTTGTTTTAGCCTGCTATGAAAAGACTAGGAATTCTTTGACTTTCAGGGAATAGTTTGAAAATGAAGAGTGGGACAGAGCAATCTGGGGGTGGAAGTGTGGTTATTTTGTTAGGCTTGCAGCACAGGGGAGAGGGCATCCCATTAGCTCGGCACCTATAAGGACAGTAAAAAAGAAACTGTGGACATACTGTTGGGTATAAGAATAAGACTTTCAAAATTCTTTTTCTTTCAAATTGGCATATGAATATAGGGGAAAAAAACCCCACTACTTTGGCTGCAGTAATTTTTTTAATAGCGTAATCTCTATTCAGAATGCAACCTAGAAGGAAAGACCCTGCAGACCAAGTCTATCAGAGGTGTGTGCTCTTTTATTTGGTAGAACAAAAATGGATCTGAGGTCAGTTGCCACTTCTCTGTCAGGTGCGGAGCCAATAACCACCTCTTGTGCTTGGTGGTTTCCAGCCACCGAGCAGCACCAGCATTCCTCCTCCTGACCTTACTCAAAAGTCTGTCTGTTCTGCAGATATTAATTACTTCTGTGCACAGCATCTGATGGGATTTCTGACCCTATCTGTGGCCTCTACACTGAGATTTATTTCTATTCCTAATGCAGCGGAAAATTAATATGATGCATTCTCTGGTAGCTCTATTGTTTCTGAGCTTATGGATTTAGAAACGTTGGAAAAATTATTTGTGGCTGTGAAAGTCATCACATGTACCACGGGAGAGGCACAATGCAGCATCTGTTGAATAAGATCTTGCATTAAAGTGGAGTTCTACCTGGAGAAGCGTGTATATAAAAATAACTCCACAGCAGTGGTTGTTTATTTTGATAGTGAATTTTAGTTATGATTTATGCAATAAAGAATGCCGCTCAGAAAACAGAGGAAGGTGCTGTTCATAACAAGTCTTTAGTAAGTAATACTTGAAGCTTTTTCTAGTTGCTGCCCTCCAAGCTTTCTAGGGAGGGCAGGTGTGCTTGTAGAGGCGAAGGAAGGCATTGTGATACCCAGCCACCCTGGCGAAGACTTTCAAGACGTTTTGCACCCTGATTTTAAAAAACAAATGAACCCACAGAGGTAGCAATGCCTTTTACAGACTGAAAGACCAGGGTACAGGTAAATGTTAAATTGTTATAAACAACAGTTTTCTTAGCTTATGGAACTCAGACAGAGATATATATATATATGTGATGTTAGCTTCTGGAAACACGATTTTAAAACTTTTTTGTTGTTGTTGAGGTTAGTCAATCTATGTTTTGCTCATTCTAGTTAGAAGAGAGCTCAGTCCCTATGCAGGACCCTCTTCCTGAGGAGCCGGAGCCTTGACATGACCACATCCCAGTCTGCATAGGCACCTTCCAGGTGACGAGTCACTTCTGAGTCCGACGGGAAGCTTTGGCGACCATGAAGCACACGCCAGTTATCAAATGTCACTATGTCTCCTATAAAGAGATTGCATCAAGGTTTGATATTTGGTCTGTTGCAGACAGATAATGTGGAGGTGGATTTGTATCAATGCTGATGGAGCAATAATTTCAAGTAGCTTGGCTGGAGATGTACGGAAATGACACAGTAATTTTAATTCAGCTGCTCATGCTCAACCAGAGAGGGCAGGCCCCTTTCAATCTGTGCTGCTTTTCCTGTACAACCAGGAGTTAAAAAGCAGAGCGGTAGGGGAGCCCATACTGAGAAAAGCAGAGCATGGGGGGAAAGGCGACTACAGCAAATCCACGGGAAGGTTAAAAACAGTAAAAGCCAGTAGGATGGTTTTTATTTGATCAGCTGGCTACTCTTTGTGCTATACACATCCCGCATTACTGTCCCTGTTAAGAGAATTTTATGAGAACAAAGTCAAGCCACTGAAAATTGGGAAATCACCTCATGAAGGCTAGCATGCCATTTTAATTCTTCTCCCTGATGTGCCACCATTATGATAAATCTCTAATTAAATAACCTTATAGTCTTTCTTTCCTTCTCCCCCTCCCCTCTACCACCCTTTCGGTGTGTTAATTGATGGCATGGATAGTGCTAATGTAATGTGAGGTACTTTGGTTTACCATTTATTATGTGACCTTATAAATTATTTCATTGCGTGTTCCCAATAGAGAGATATTAATTTCCTGATAGACATTTTAAAGAAACTACCATCACCGTACACGCGGCAGTCAGATCTGCTAATGAATTTACTTTTTTAACATCTCTTGAGAGATGAGGGACCGTTCATATCTTAATTTTACAGCTAAGGAAGGAAAGAACAGAGATTAAGGCCGAAGTAGTTAAATATATGCATAGACTGACTTTTAAAGAGTAAAGGACATTTCTGGGGCATGTTTTACGTTCAAAAACACAGCCCTGTACAACTCCAGCTGAAGTTTAGAGCACTCTCTTCTTCTGCAGATCTGCCTCCAGACACCTTGTATAGGCCACCCAGAAAAAGCAGCAGAGCAGCAGTGCCCTTCGGCAATTCATCCAGCACGATGCTGGCATTTGGTGTCTAAGCAAAGACGATAACTGAATTCCCCCCGGCACTGTTCAGCTGCCTTCAGCGTTATGCACGTTACGCATCAGTATCATCCTGGAGATGCTGTGCAACTCCTGCAGCCATCGGGAAGGGGCCTCACTAACCAACTGAAGTGTCATGAAGGAATTGTTTGGCTTAATGGCTGTACTCTGCATCAAATGAAGCAGAAGGAAAAGTATGTAATTGTGTATCATGTAACAAACAGACACTGAGCTGGGATGGCCCAGCAGTCTTACACATGATTTCCCATCTGTGGTGCTATCGCTATGACAAGTTACAATTTCCTATGTGGTATGGGTAAGCGCTATTCTCCCCCACCTTTTTTTGTTCTTTCTCCTTTATACTGTAAGAATGGCAAAAGAAATCTGTAACGTGAACATAAGGATGCACTATGAAATAAAACAGGTGATGGAAGGACTGAGATTTCCTCTCGGTACCAGTGCTAACAATGCTCAAGTGTTTTGGCTGTTAGGAAAAACATGGGAAAATCATTGCGAGGAGAGGCAATTTACTGACCTGGTTTCAGCTTGTAAGTAAACTTGTGTTCTGCGCTGTTTAATAAATCATCAAATTCCTTTAGAGCTGCATAAAACGGCCTCACTTTTTCAGCCGGTATGTCAAACACCGTGTCTCTTGTTGCATTATTATAATTGATGCGAACTGCTTCGCCCCTGGAATCCACGCTATGAAACACAGAAGGAAAGGGAATGTATTATGTCGTTACTAAAACATGTTAAGATGGTTAAACAACAAATGAACTCTCCTGCTGGGATTTCAGTATGTTTTTATAGTGAAATTCAGATTGGTATTGGGTTGGGTTTTGATAACTAAACCTAACTAGGAAAAGGGAGAATGCGGAGAAAGTGTAGGTGCTTAACGTGCTAAAAAAATTAATCTATTTTCTATACTCCTCAGCTGTAGAATCATCAATTTTTTCAGTTCAGCAGATTATGAAAATTTGTGTTTGATCTTTTCATAGTATATAGTTCTTAATCGGAACGCTTCAAATGATGACCTCTCTTTGCGTGATGCAAATGTGCATCTGCTGGAATTTAGGAACAGCCCCAGCTGCTGTTAACCTGTGGCAGCACCTAGAAGCTGCTCTGATTACCAGCACTTCTTGCTAGTGTGTGGCAAAACCGAATCAGGCAAGCCGTGGTACACAGCACAGAAGTCATACACTGGCAAAAAAACCCCGAACCCAACCAACCCAGCCCCCCAGACCCCTCCAAATACCCGCAGACCAAGCTGAACCAGCCTTTCCCCACAAGGTGGCAGGAACAGACCTTCTCCTACCAACATGCGAGCCACCACACAACAGGGGATTTATTTTCCCATGGTGTTGAAACTACTCACTCTATAATCCTTTGTTTACATTGCACAGCAAAATCACAGAAGTCCACCCCTATATCTGTATAGTCTACAGCAGTAGAGGTCAGGATCTGATATGCCTGAGGGTTTTGTTTCTTCAGCATCCTGGATACGTGAAATCCATCGACGACTTGGCTTTCACCTCCTGCAGCCGTTTGCTTTATACAATGGAGAAACTGAACCTGGAAGGAGTTAACATCTTGTTACGAAACGAATTAGCTTGCATATTTAACAGTTCATTAGTATCGGTTCCCTCCTATCTGTGGTTCTGGGCTTTTGGGGTTGTTTTCCCATTTTTTTTCAGGGAAAGACTGAGTTCCCGTTACTGCTGCTTCACAGCACCCTGCCACCGCTGTCCCAAAGGCAGAAAATTAATGTTCATAAACTGCATCCCGGCTGGGACGCCTTCAAATGCTTGCAGCCTGCAGGTCAGCTGCTGGGCCTGGGGCTCGCTTCTTTCCTTCGAGTCCCTCTTTGTGCCAGTAACAGCATTTTAAACGCATTTCAGTCTCATCTCACCAAGGAGGATTGTCTTGAGGAAACAAAACCTGCTGTGAATTATCTGCTCACAGAGGGGAATAGGTGGCTGTCACAGGAGGCAACGGGCCCGGCGTCTCTGTGCCCAGGTAGGGTTAAGAAAGTTTCATTCCACTTCACAGCAAACTTGCCCAGGTGTAAGACGGGGCAGAAGGCCTGAATTGGGCTCTTGGTGGCACCGGTGTCAATCTGAGACACTGACACGGCGGTAAAGCTGCCTGCGGCATCAGTCCAGCATCACGCAAAGCGCGACCGTTCATCTTAGCCACACCACACAAAACACTGAGCGTTCACCTCTCCCTTCTGTGATGGTGAATTATTTCGGAGACCACCAGGAGGAGGGAAAAGACAAACCCCAATAAAAAAAAAACACTGGAAGAGAAAGGAGCAGAGAACAGGGCTCGTCCCAGAGCCCCCCACCCGCTGGATCTGCAGACCCTGAAGATGATGACGAGGGGGGAAACTGATTGAACCGAGAGTGTAGAAGGGCAGCTTGTTTGGAAAGGACATCAGCTACTTTATTCGTGTGATGAAGCAGCTTCCCGCCCTCCCCTGTAGTCCTTTTGGCCAACAAGCTGTGGGGAGGACTGGGGCCTCCCGCTGAAGGGAGCAGGAGGCAACAAGCTCTTTGCTTTTGCGGGTGCCTCGCGCAGGGTGGGCACAGCCTGGCACTGCCAAGCAAGGCAGCCGTGCCCTACATCATGGTCAGCGACGTTGGAAAAGTTGAAAGGGAGAATTTAGTGCAAATGAGAATTTAGTTTTACATTCTAGAGAGCTCATGTTTCTGCTAGATCTAACCGTCAGTTGTGGTTTCCTTGGGGTTTTTGTTTTCAACAGGACACCTCCTAGAAAAATAGTTGCCAGATGAAAACCTAGGAAATCTAAAAAATACTTCTACGGAACAGTTCTGAAACTAATCATCGTCTGTTCCAAACCATTTCTTCACATACTTGTCATAAATATGTCTTAAGAATTCAACTATTGTGTAATAACTAGATAAAGAAAGAAAACTACACGTTCAGGACAATGTTAAAAAATAATTCAATGTGCTTTAATACTTTTATTTCTTACAAACATTTCTTGAATGAGAAAGGTTACGCTCTTTTTCTATCGTTCCATAGCAGTGTGAGGTTTGGCATGGACAAGACAGTGAGCTAAAAGCCCTTTTCCATTCTTACTCCGCGCTAATGAACAGGATGCTAGTGTGAAGTATTTGGTACTCGCGGATAACTCACGGTGGCTTTTGGTTTGATGATAGAAACAACTGATACAAAGTACTCCACAACATTAGAAAGGGAAGGTTTATGGGAGCAAACTTTTCCAGGGTTATCTTTGTTCCTTTGTACGTGTCCCTACTACTTTCCAGTTCTCTGCTGAGTTATGTGGCTTAGACTCTGATATGACAGGGACAAGGTGAAAACTTTTTTTCTCCGGTGGTTGCCAAGCTTTACGGAATGCGCCGCTTTTTTTTTGTCTAGTATGAAAGGGTAAATAAGTGTCTAACTTGAATCAATTCACAGAAAACAGAATATAGCATCTTATTCATATTTCCTCTAGTAAGGTCCCCTTTTAAGGTGAACAGATGAGTCCTAAAATGTCACCACTTGACTATAGCATTTAGACACCTAGCTTTTTTAATATAATGAAAGCAGTACCAAGAGCACCTACAGGACCCTGATGTTCTCTCGTGTGGTAAAATTCTTGATATTTTGTGACTGTCATTTAAAAATTATGGGCTACATAATGGACTTGTTATGCAGAACTTGCATCGTAATGTGTATCTTGCATACCCATGTGTATGTAGGTCGTTACAGGCAGATTAGTATTTTGTTATTTTCGCATTGCTCTTTTAAGACCCAATCCCGTCACTGCATGCTAACCGTATTCCGCGCTATAAGAACATTTCCTTCTCCCTTTTGTGTTGTCAGTGGATTCGCCTTACCCCAGGTGGATGCTGCAGAACAGGGTAATCAGTGTGAAAACACAGTTTCCCGGTGGTGTAAGCGACGTTGTTAGCATCTGCTTTGTCCTGCACTTGCCAAGTTGGTCTTTGCAATGAAAGGGAAAAGAGAAAACTTGTTAGAACAGCCAGCCAGCATGCCAGACAGTGCACACTGAATCCATGAGATCGTGGTCATTCCATCTTTGAACATGAAAATATTGTAAAATTATAAGGAAATAATGATTTAACAGTGTCTCCCCACCCCAGCACAGAAGGCTTGTTTTGGCAGTCCTAGATTCAAGCTAGAAACTGAAGTGTGCCAAGGGACGTCTGGCCCCAATGTAACATCTAAAACGATGGATTTCCAGTGGCCATTTGTTTTGGTACATAGCGTCTGTCTTGAAATTTGACAAAATTCAGTAAGAAAGTACACTGACAAAAAAAAAAAAAAAAAGGTCTTATTTCTATGACAAAGATGTGAATACCTCATGTTGCAGCAGAATCAAAATCTGTTCCGAGTGACACACTGTGCAGGGGAATTTCAGACCAAGAACCGCACGTTTTGTTTGCACAGAGTTCACGCGGCTGAGGACGGTCCGCAGCAGATGCTGTGTTATGTCCGTGTTACCGACCCAGACATTTGTCTGGAAAAGTCTTAAGTCACCATACACAGCCCGTGTAATCACAGGAGCACAAGTGGTTTAAAAAAAAATACAAAACTCATTTTCCCTTGTCAAATACTACAGACCAAATATATTATGTTTCGGATGGTGTGTCTCTCGCATTACTTCTTATGAATAGTTTTTTTAAAAAATAGGCTAAAGAACACGCAGACAAAAATTATTTATATATATTATATAAACACTTTTGTTCTAGGAGCGGTATTTAGAATAGAAACAACGTAAAATGCTAAAATGAAATTTCTGAAAATGCTGGGGGGAAGCCCCCTCGCATATGATTTGCAAATGTGTTTAACTGCCTGAGAGAAATAATTTTTATGACTTGGTACAGCACATATTCCTCAGTACATGACTTCAGTACTCAAGTATGATAATTTCAGCCACACTTCCACAGTTCCCAGTTTTACAGCCGAAAAATAGCCCATTATATCATCCTCATCATTAGTACTGAAGGTAGGTAGGTTCACTATATCTTTAATTTAAAAGGCTCGGCTGTCACTTGATGGTTCTAGAAGAATTTAACCCATTTTAATGGCCACATTATATGTAATACAGTTTCTGGAATGGTAGTATTTTATAAAACCATTGTAAGGTTTTGCCAAAGCAGTCGGTGTTTTTGTGCTGTTAGGCTTTGAGAGGGGCGCTGCACCCGGGAACCTTCCTGCCAGGCAAGGAGCTTCGCTCGGAGCTCCAGTTACTGGCCTGGGGGCAGCGATGCTAACAGAGAACTCAGCACCGAACCTGGAAAAAACCAGCCTTGCCTTGGCAAAGTCTCAGCTGAGCTGGAGTATCAAGTCAGACACAGGGAGGGAGCACGAGAAGGAAGAAAATGTGGGTGATGTCAGAGGACTCCTGGCCTTAGGGGGAGCAGAGTGGGGCGGAATGGTTTATGGTTCAGTAATTAGAGGCAGGTTTCAACATCAGTTTCTCAGGCCGGTTGACAGAGGAGGAAATTTGGCACCAGGCAGGCGTAGTAATTTTTTGCATGAAGTGACAATGTGGGCTCAGCCTCCCTGAGCAGAAAACTGGCCCATCTGTTAGATCCACTGTCTTGCAAACCCACCACGCTAGGAACTGAAGCCATGCTCGAATCATGTCTTGCGCTTCATTAAAAACCTAAGCCTCGTTCATAAGAGATTTGGGACCCGTGTCCTTGCCTGGGAGGTGCAGATGGTTTGGCAATTGTGGGAGTTGTGGGAGCACTGGGGAAGCCCTTTGTGCCACCCCAAGCCCTGGACAAGGCTTCAGGACCGGGAAGGAGCACAAGTCTAGGGTGAGAGAAGTCGAGCAATGAGTTGTGGTATGACAGGAGACTTCGTTCATGGAGTTGTGCCTCCATAATGTAAAAGAAAAGGTTAATTTAAAAGTGTGGAACCTCTTGACATTCTTATATGGCTGATACAGTGAGTGTGTCTGCTTTTTAAAGTAATGACATTTTAGGTAGCATGTAGCAAACAGACACCTAGACAAGAAAAAAGGCTTTTGTTGTTTCCATGTGTCAGGGTTACATTCGTTGCAGGTACATTTCAGTTTAAAATTCATGGCCCTGTTGAGGTAATGTTTTATTTGGCAAGCTTGCCAATTCCAAATTTATCCTTTTATTTCTAATATTCGGTAGGCATTGTATCTGGCTGCTAGTGAAATAGCAAGGGAATTACCCAAAGTTATTTTGTTACAGTTGTAAAACCCACCTCAGAATTGATGCTAGTAAGAAATGAACTTCTGTTTTAGAGCTGAAGACATGGACTGTAAAATGCCGCTCTAAGTCTGTTATTAAGACTGAAAACTCAGTGGAGTTTCTGCTACTGCAAGAAATATTTAAGAGCAACACGACCAGGCACTACAATAACTACAGCTAAAAATCAAACAGGTTAAATTAGAAGAAAAGATGCTACAGGGAAAGAGTTTTTTTCTTCTCTGTAATGTTTTTAGGCTGAGTTCCAGCTATACATAGTAAAAAAAAAAAAAAAAAAAAGAAACCAACAAACTTTGTTCCTTATAAAACAGCCCTACCAAATACCCAAAATGAAGCCAAAAGCATTGAAGTCTTTTTTTGAGACTTCATGTGATGAATTACACATTTAACAAACACTGTTTATTAGGCTGTTTGAATACAGTTCTCTAACCATTTTCTGAAACGTTTAGCATGTTACCACTTCACACACATCTGTACTGCACCATTTGAAACTAGTTTTGGCACTTTATCTTTTAAAAATACTTTATGAATGATTTCTTAAACCACTGCACGTAACAACTCAAAGTTTACACACGAATCTGCTTGTATTTTCCAATGTTTTAGGATTGGCTCCCTTTTTCCCCCCACCCTGAGCAGAGCACTTAGGGAAAAAAACACAAGGTCTAAAGGGTCATTTATAATATATTTCAAAGCAGTAATCATTAACATCACCAGTATGGTGGTTAGATTAGCTACACGTTGCTGAAGAGGTCAGGCTGCAAACGTGTGCCTCTGCACATGTGCATGGGCCCAGGGAGGAAGGAGACTCGATAGCCATGCAGCAAAGTGGAGATGGTGTAGTATTTTGCAACCCAACTTTCTGTGCACAGCCCTTGCCATTAAAGAAACTCCTCTTAAAGAGAGATAAAAAAATAAACCAACAACTCCTCACAATGCACAGAGAGCTCGACGCTTGGAAGCAGCGTTTTGCCAGCAAAGTGCCCACACGCAGCAAGTGACACTTGCTTTTGTAAAGTGTTTCCCATAGACTTCATCCAATCTGAAGAACTCAGTGACAGGGGCAGGCAGTATCCTTCTAATGACTCGTATGAGCTTTGGGTCAAGGTTTATCTATTTCGGTAACAAACTCATCTTGCACAGCTCCTCGGCAGGCCAGCTGTGCTGTATGGTGCTGGCAGCTTGCCCCTGTGCTGCCGTGTGAGTTGGTATGCTTTTGGTGTAGCCTTAGCAGAGGCATCCTCACAGTGCATCCTGGAGACAGCTACACCCTTTGTGACCTCTGAACGGGTGAGGTGAAAGCTGGGATGTAGGGAATAGCACACCCACCCCCCATCATCCCTCAGCTCGGCTCTGAACTCTGGAGCAGGCTGCCTGTGTGCGTACAGTTACTTTCTCTCCTTGCAAGTTGGCAACATTCTGAAAAAGAAAGTGCGTTCAACACTTTATGTTCTCCCCCTAAAAATCTTGGCTCTGCTAATAGGCACATTGTCTCTCACACACCCTACCCCCTTTACCACCGTGCCTTTCCTTTAGCGCTGGAGCATCCACTCTGCTCCCAGAGCCGGACCATACGCCGCATGTTGGCTTCACCTGGTGGCAGCTGCATTTTGTTTCTTGAAATCCAGACTAGTCTGCAAAACTGGTCTTTGGATGTCAGGCTATCTTGGACCTTAATTTATTCAGATTTTAATATTGCAAAATCAATCTAATCAGACACAGAAATGTAATTAGCAACTGTCAAATGACCAAGAGTAGATCTACCCATGGTGGCTCAATTGGGATGGTGTAAGACTTCAAGGCTTTCAATTACTGAAATTATTAATTCAAAGATTATTTGTTTAAAAGCAAATAGAAAAAAACCCAAAACTGAACTGGATATTCCAACTATGTTTTCCTTTAAATGCAGAACTTGTAATGAATTGGAAGATTTCCCTAACATTGAAACTCTCTTTCTGCAGCCTAGTAAGTCCAGGAATTAGCAAATATGTTTTGGAAAAGCAAAGAAAATGATAACATTTTATCATTCCTTTATTGTGAACCCTAACAGTTAAGGAAAATAAAAAATAAGGTTTAATCAACGCCAATAGTGAAGTTGGTTTAAACAGTGAAAGAAGCTCTAACCATTACTTGCTCAAATGGTGTGGACCAAGGTCACGTTTCAACCTTGATCTTGTACGGAACACTAATGGGTGGGAGTTTCTTTGTAGGATGTATTAAAACACATTTAAATATATATCTATCTCTATCTCAAACACTCAGAATTTATCCTGACAAATTACTTCTATTGAAACCATCTTTAAAGAGAGTAAACATTAATTCAAGCTGACTTTAAATAAGGTGAAGCATTTAATAATCTTTACTGATTATAACTGTATTAGGGAAAAGTCAGTGAGTGGTAAGACTAAGGTTTTTTTAATTAGAAAAAAAGAACAACAATCTGATGACACACCTGATAAACTGGCAAGTCTCCCTAGGGCAGCCTAAACCTCATTAGCTGAACTCGGGCAAGGACAGTATATCCTCACTGTTAATGCACATTTATAAAGTAAGGGACTTTTCAGTCTCTCAAACAGCAGAGTTATCACAAACTGGGTGCTGCAGACAGTTTCAGACCGGTGGCTGGCATTTCAAACAGCAAGGATGGTTAGGAGCTGAGGCAGGGGGCCAGGCAGGGTGGTAGATGTTTCTTTAATCTTACAATGGTGCCGAGTTCAATATAAGACGTTTTCGAATTGCCTTAGTGACAGGCATGGTACAGGGCACAGCAGATGGACAACAGGTGAAACACAGTGGGCTGCCATGTCAAGAACATTAGTCTAGATAATGTTATAGATAGAAGATTTAGAGATCATTTCCAGTTTTAGAATCTAGGAACTACTTCTAGATCCAGCTCTCAGTCCCTGGAACTTAGGAAAGCCACTAAAGGTTCTGTTGTAACCTAAGCACAAATTCATGGTGCATGTCAAAGGTCCTGTCTGGTGGTGGTGGGGTTATTGGTATTGATTTTTAAGGGGTTTTGGGTTGTTTAGTTAGTTGGTTGGTTTGGCTTTCCTAACTCAAAATGCTTGTGCAGCTGTCTGGATACAAACAGAACAAATGTTTCATCCTCTAGATACAGAGGAAATCTGTGAATCGGATATCCCTAAGAATCTCCTTGTATCTGTTATTAGGATCATGTCAAAACAGAAATAGAAAGCAGTAGTATTTTCATAACGATGAAAGTTTAAAATAGGCTGCCAAATGTAGAAGTGCTTGACATTAAGAATGCTTTTTTTAACATTAGAAAAAATACCCTAGCACTGGATGAGGTTTTTGAGTCAAGCAGGGGGTTCTGTTCCCACTTATTTCAGTAGGATTAACCTGACTGCATCCCAATTAATGTTGAAAACCACTTTTCCTTCTGGCACAGTAAACAGAAAGAGGAAACCACACCTTAGTGAAAGTGTATTATCTTAACTACCCTAGTACATTTATATGTTACTCCCTTTAAAGCTTTGCAAATATTTATTATGGCTGCTGGAAATGGCAAAAAAAGCTTCATAATATTAACATTATAAAAAATTCCATCCTGTCCTCTTGGAAGACAATAAAAAAAAATTAATTAAAAATGCCATTCTCACAGGCTGTTCTACGTCCTATGAGTTCACTTCAGTTTCTGCCAATTTCTGAAAAATTTCTTGAGGCAGCTTTCCTGATTTGAAGCGGGGGGACTGAAATTCTGCACAAACCGGTTGACTTTCAACATAAATGAAACAAAAATGAAGGACTGTTCAGAAGCAACTTATACACTGCTAGACATTGCTAGTATATCAGAATAGCAATTTCTCTGCCTCTTGGAAATTGTTTACTAAATCTAAAAACCGGCAGCATCACTGACGTCTTTTCCCATAGCTGATGATGGAGAAATACTTGCAAAATGAATATGTAACAGTAAGACTTAATAAGCATCATAGGTTGAAAAAGGGACCTTTCGTTCACCTTCCCTTCGCCTCATAATTAACATTCTGAGTTAATGTATTTTTCGTGGTGTCACGGTGCTGCTTTGTACCTCACCTGCATTACGTGTGCCAGCAGGGATCGTATGTGCCTCCACGCAGGAGTGTGCAGGGGCAGATCTTTCCTCCTGACTTGCAGTCTCGAGGGACTGTGGTATTTCTGGCGAAGGTTGAATTTTTTTTCCCACTTCCATTTATTTAAGATTTTTTTTTTTTTTTTTTTTTTTTTTTTTAAGGCAAGGGAGAAGCCCCTGGTTATTGCACACGTGGTTTGTTAGCTTATTCTCTGAACTGGAGGTAAAATCCAAGTGAAGAAGAACTCTTGCCATAATTTTTATTATCTTTTTCTGTTACAGGGGAGAAGGGACCTTTACAGAGAGTGAGGGACAGTGCAATACGTTAGCTATGACACTGCTCCTTCGCTTAGCTAGATGGAGGTCACTGCCTCAGCTTAGCAAGATGTGAGCTACCATCATCATTTGCTTACTCGCCTAGTAGGTGCTTGAGGAGGCAGGCGTTCATTTATCACCTCTGGGCATCAAAATGATGATTTACAGGTTCCTGCTTGCACTCCTGCAGGCTGAGCTCTTCCTTTTGCAAAAAGAAAAGCAGTTGAAAGCAGTGAAACAGGTACTCTGACCATCTTCTTGGTGATGTGAGACACAACGTCATCACCTAAGTATTACCTATTTCCATGACTCAAACTCAGGCTAAGAGAAAGTTTCAGTACAGATAGATTCCAATGTTCAGAAGGGGACTGGATTAGGGATTTTTGATTTTGTTCTGTGGTATATGTAAGTAGCTTTTTTGTGATTATCTTTTATTTGATGTAATCTGTTTTCAGGCATTTTTCCTTCTCTCGGCAGTTAGTATTATTGCTGCTTTTCTTCACATACCCTACCTGTGACAGCAAAGCAGTTCTCTCACACAAAATATTAATTGATGGCCATATTTTGTAACACACAAAGAAAAAAAATCACCTTGCTTTATGAAATTAATCCACAAAACAGGTCCAGCAAGCTGAATTGAAGTACATTAGCGGTGATTCCATAGCCAGCAAAGCACAGATATTAAAACCCAAACTCACCCATAGAAGGTAAGACGCAGGAACCCGATCCTGTGGCCAAGTTTAACCAGCTCTCCCTGCCTGGCAGCAGCTCCCGTGAGCAGCACGATCCCGACTCTTTTCAGGGTGCACAGCCACTTGTATGTGCTTTCGTCGTTGTACATGACTTCTTCAAAAGGCAGTTTGGGAAGCTGCAGGTCTGAGCCCCAGTGCTGGCATTCTGAAAGGGAAAAGCACAGGGAAGCACGTGCTGAAGCTGGTTTAGCACCGAAGCTCAGGGCACAGGTGGAGGGTGGAGGGGGTGGGATTTACACACAGTTGTGAATCCACCCCCAACCCCGCAGTCAGAGGCACCTGGGACTGGGTCCTGAGGCTGCGCCGAGAACCAGCAGTCGGTATCGTGAAGTTCAGCAAAGCGTTGTAGTCAAATCTTAACCTGGAAGCTGAAGGAAAGACCATTTGAAAGGGAGATTTTTGTTAACTACATTAGAAACGTGCATATTCATTTTTCTGTCTGTAGCAGTGAACCACAAGAGTGAAATTTTGAAACTAAGACTGTTTTTGAATGTTTCTTGTCTAGGATAAAATACCATGGAGCACCGCAACATCTCCCCCAGACGTGTCGCTGTATGGACATATAACAACTAGCAGATTATATTCCTGATGAAGGAACAGGAGAAGACGCATCGGTATAACGGCTTAGAAGCAGAGTAACTACATGAATTGCAAAAATGTATGTTTTGCAATTTTTAAAATTTGAAAAAAGAAAACTGCAAAAATTTTCTGTTGTAGATTTGTCTTCATCAGATCATATTCTGTTATATTAAACTTTGCAGGACGGTGTTAATCCTTGTCTGTCTGCAGATTATTATTTTTTTTGTGAGCTTTTGACTTATTTCTGGAAGATGCAAAGACGTTAATAAAACCCGAGCGCTGCCAGAAGGTAAAGAAAATGATAGAGTGATTGTGTGATGAGCAAGAAATTATGTCATGCCCAATCTCGGACAAAATTAATTATAGGAGCGTACGACTGTGGAATAGCGGTAAAGCAGCCACACCATAACCAGCCCCTAAACAGCCCCTGTGCAGGAGGAGCCCCAGGGCCGCTGCTGGGAGCAGGCACCGACCTGCAGAAGGAAACTGCCCCCCAGCTCTTCCCTTCTCCCCCCCGAGCAGCGCAGGCGGCCAGCGCAGCCCCCAGGGCTGGCGGGGCGGGGAAATGGGGGCAGCGGCAAGGGAGAGGCCGCGCAGCCTCGTCCTGCAGGGGTGTCCCCCCGCCCCAGCTGGGGGCAGCTGGGCCGGCCTGTGAGTGGGTCCCTGCCACGAGTGGGTCCCCGCCGAGAGTGGGTCCCTGCCGAGAGTGGGTCCCCGCCGAGAGTGGGTCCCCGCCGAGAGTGGGTCCCTGCCCTGAGTGGGTCCCTGCCCTGAGTGGGTCCCTGCCCACAGCTGTACCTGCACCTTCAGACGCAGCCGGGGGCAGCCCGAGCGCCCGGGCGCTCCTGCGGGCACAGCCGTGCCCTGAGACCGTGCCAGGGTCACCCGAGGACAATCAGTCAGCCCTGGGGGGTACTCGAGGTCAAACCGGAGTTGTGCAAGGTCAAACTAGAGGCCCCTGGGGTTACTCGAGGTGAAACCAGGGTTACCAGAGGTCAAACTGAGGCCCCGGGGTTACTTGAGGTCAAACTGCCTTTTTAGGAACACGCCGGGGTCATCTGAGGACACCAATTAGCATATGGGGTTACTAGAGGTCAACTTTACCCAAAATCTTGGACTCAGGGGTCATCTGAGGACAACCACTTAGCCCCCGGGGGGTTACTAGGGGGCAAACCGGGGTTACTCGAGGTCAAACTGAGGCCCCCGGGGTTATTTGAGGTCAACTTGAGGTTACCAGAGATCAAATCGAGGCCCCCGAGGTTACCAGAGGTCAAACTGAGGCCCCGGGGTTACTTGAGGTCAAACTGCCTTTTTAGGAACACGCCGGGGTCATCTGAGGACACCAATTAGCATATGGGGTTACTAGAGGTCAACTTTACCCAAAATCTTGGACTCAGGGGTCATCCGAGGACAGCCACTTAGCCCCCGGGGGGTTACTAGAGGGCAAACCGGGGTTACTCGAGGTCAAACTGAGGCCCCCGGGGTTATTTGAGGTCAACTTGAGGTTACCAGAGATCAAATCGAGGCCCCCGAGGTTACCAGAGGTCAAACTGAGGCCCCCGGGGTTACTTGAGGTCAAACTGCCTTTTTTAGGAACACGCCGGGGTCATCTGAGGACACCAATTAGCATATGGGGTTACTAGAGGTCAACTTTACCCAAAATCTTGGACTCAGGGGTCATCTGAGGACAACCACTTAGCCCCCGGGGGGTTACTAGGGGGCAAACCGGGGTTACTCGAGGTCAAACTGAGGCCCCCGGGGTTATTTGAGGTCAACTTGAGGTTACCAGAGATCAAATCGAGGCCCCCGAGGTTACCAGAGGTCAAACTGAGGCCCCGGGGTTACTTGAGGTCAAACTGCCTTTTTAGGAACACGCCGGGGTCATCTGAGGACACCAATTAGCATATGGGGTTACTAGAGGTCAACTTTACCCAAAATCTTGGACTCAGGGGTCATCCGAGGACAGCCACTTAGCCCCCGGGGGGTTACTAGAGGGCAAACCGGGGTTACTCGAGGTCAAACTGAGGCCCCCGGGGTTATTTGAGGTCAACTTGAGGTTACCAGAGATCAAATCGAGGCCCCCGAGGTTACCAGAGGTCAAACTGAGGCCCCCGGGGTTACTTGAGGTCAAACTGCCTTTTTTAGGAACACGCCGGGGTCATCTGAGGACACCAATTAGCATATGGGGTTACTAGAGGTCAACTTTACCCAAAATCTTGGACTCAGGGGTCATCTGAGGACAACCACTTAGCCCCCGGGGGGTTACTAGGGGGCAAACCGGGGTTACTCGAGGTCAAACTGAGGCCCCCGGGGTTATTTGAGGTCAACTTGAGGTTACCAGAGATCAAATCGAGGCCCCCGAGGTTACCAGAGGTCAAACTGAGGCCCCGGGGTTACTTGAGGTCAAACTGCCTTTTTAGGAACACGCCGGGGTCATCTGAGGACACCAATTAGCATATGGGGTTACTAGAGGTCAACTTTACCCAAAATCTTGGACTCAGGGGTCATCCGAGGACAGCCACTTAGCCCCCGGGGGGTTACTAGAGGGCAAACCGGGGTTACTCGAGGTCAAACTGAGGCCCCCGGGGTTATTTGAGGTCAACTTGAGGTTACCAGAGATCAAATCGAGGCCCCCGAGGTTACCAGAGGTCAAACTGAGGCCCCCGGGGTTACTTGAGGTCAAACTGCCTTTTTTAGGAACACGCCGGGGTCATCTGAGGACACCAATTAGCATATGGGGTTACTAGAGGTCAACTTTACCCAAAATCTTGGACTCAGGGGTCATCTGAGGACAACCACTTAGCCCCCGGGGGGTTACTAGGGGGCAAACCGGGGTTACTCGAGGTCAAACTGAGGCCCCCGGGGTTATTTGAGGTCAACTTGAGGTTACCAGAGATCAAATCGAGGCCCCCGAGGTTACCAGAGGTCAAACTGAGGCCCCCGGGGTTACTTGAGGTCAAACTGCCTTTTTTAGGAACACGCCGGGGTCATCTGAGGACACCAATTAGCATATGGGGTTACTAGAGGTCAACTTTACCCAAAATCTTGGACTCAGGGGTCATCCGAGGACAACCGCTTAGCCCCCGGGGGGTTACTAGGGGGCAAACCGGGGTTACTCGAGGTCAAACTGAGGCCCCCGGGGTTATTTGAGGTCAACTTGAGGTTACCAGAGATCAAATCGAGGCCCCCGAGGTTACCAGAGGTCAAACTGAGGCCCCCGGGGTTACTTGAGGTCAAACTGCCTTTTTTAGGAACACGCCGGGGTCATCTGAGGACACCAATTAGCATATGGGGTTACTAGAGGTCAACTTTACCCAAAATCTTGGACTCAGGGGTCATCCGAGGACAACCGCTTAGCCCCCGGGGGGTTACTAGGGGGCAAACCGGGGTTACTCGAGGTCAAACTGAGGCCCCCGGGGTTATTTGAGGTCAACTTGAGGTTACCAGAGATCAAATCGAGGCCCCCGAGGTTACCAGAGGTCAAACTGAGGCCCCCGGGGTTACTTGAGGTCAAACTGCCTTTTTTAGGAACACGCCGGGGTCATCTGAGGACACCAATTAGCATATGGGGTTACTAGAGGTCAACTTTACCCAAAATCTTGGACTCAGGGGTCATCTGAGGACAACCACTTAGCCCCCGGGGGGTTACTAGGGGGCAAACCGGGGTTACTCGAGGTCAAACTGAGGCCCCCGGGGTTATTTGAGGTCAACCTGAGGTTACTAGAGATCAAATCGAGGCCCCCGAGGTTACCAGAGGTCAAACTGAGGCCCCCGGGGTTACTTGAGGTCAAACTGCCTTTTTTAGGAACACGCCGGGGTCATCTGAGGACACCAATTAGCATATGGGGTTACTAGAGGTCAACTTTACCCAAAATCTTGGACTCAGGGGTCATCTGAGGACAACCACTTAGCCCCCGGGGGGTTACTAGGGGGCAAACCGGGGTTACTCGAGGTCAAACTGAGGCCCCCGGGGTTATTTGAGGTCAACTTGAGGTTACCAGAGATCAAATCGAGGCCCCCGAGGTTACCAGAGGTCAAACTGAGGCCCCCGGGGTTACTTGAGGTCAAACTGCCTTTTTTAGGAACACGCCGGGGTCATCTGAGGACACCAATTAGCATATGGGGTTACTAGAGGTCAACTTTACCCAAAATCTTGGACTCAGGGGTCATCTGAGGACAACCACTTAGCCCCCGGGGGGTTACTAGGGGGCAAACCGGGGTTACTCGAGGTCAAACTGAGGCCCCCGGGGTTATTTGAGGTCAACTTGAGGTTACCAGAGATCAAATCGAGGCCCCCGAGGTTACCAGAGGTCAAACTGAGGCCCCCGGGGTTACTTGAGGTCAAACTGCCTTTTTTAGGAACACGCCGGGGTCATCTGAGGACACCAATTAGCATATGGGGTTACTAGAGGTCAACTTTACCCAAAATCTTGGACTCAGGGGTCATCCGAGGACAGCCACTTAGCCCCCGGGGGGTTACTAGAGGGCAAACCGGGGTTACTCGAGGTCAAACTGAGGCCCCCGGGGTTATTTGAGGTCAACTTGAGGTTACCAGAGATCAAATCGAGGCCCCCGAGGTTACCAGAGGTCAAACTGAGGCCCCCGGGGTTACTTGAGGTCAAACTGCCTTTTTTAGGAACACGCCGGGGTCATCTGAGGACACCAATTAGCATATGGGGTTACTAGAGGTCAACTTTACCCAAAATCTTGGACTCAGGGGTCATCTGAGGACAACCACTTAGCCCCCGGGGGGTTACTAGAGGGCAAACCGGGGTTACTCGAGGTCAAACTGAGGCCCCCGGGGTTATTTGAGGTCAACTTGAGGTTACTAGAGGTCAAATCGAGGCCCTGGGGGTTACATGAGGTTAAACTTGCCCTCTAATGCCCTCCCAGATGAAGTACAACCTCTGGCCCGTTATTTATGTGTCCCTGCTGATGTGCATGAACCATTTTGCAACGCAGAGCAGAGCTGGAGGAGCTTCCTACCACTGGCGCTGCCTCCCACTTCCCTCTAGGTGTATTTTGCTTGTTTGTTTGTAACGTTGGTAAACCTTAACCATGTGGGATGGGGTTTTCTATGGCAGCATCCACCAAAAAGTGTTTCAGCAACAGCCGAAGTGGATCCAGAGCCTACAGCTGTGAAGATAAATCTACATCAGCCAAGTCAAAATTTTCACACTGGCTTAGTGGAGTAGCTTCAGTGCTTTTATTCTTTCAAGTGTCAATTTTGGCATGTAAGTTGGTCACATCTTAGGAACGTACACTGGCTATTCCTGTGAAACTTGTCAAGTTTGGCCAGTGCTTACAGCTTTGGAAAATATCACCTTGCAGATGCTCCACAGACATTTTTTTCAGTTTGGCAGCAAAATTGTCCCAATATTCCTTTCACCCTGAGCAGGCTCCACAGCTGGGGTGAAGGATATAGCAGCACCACTGCAAAACACAGATGAGGAAAGTAATATCTGTGTAAAATTAGCACACTCACATGAAACAAGGCCAAATACAGACCATCTGTGTGTTTCAAAAATTGTGTAATTCTAACTTCAAACTTCCATTCCCCTGGGACTCATCTCACCTGTCACCTTCAGAATATTCTGAAGTATGAAAAGAGATATAATAATGATAAATAATACTGAGAAATCATAATGGTAAATAATACTAATACTAATAATATGATTGCTCTTCCCCAAGTGATGGGACGTGTCACTGACTTTCCCAGAGTGATGTATAACCGAGAATCAGCCCAATATTCATACTTTCCATTATTTCACAAATAATTTTCCACAAATTCAAATTACATTCATCTCATACCATTAGCATACAAGAGATTTAGAAAAAAATACTGATTGACTCATTTGTCCATGTGGAGAAGCTACGACAAATCGGGATGCTGCAGGAAGAACCTCTTTGTTAGCCATCTATTTAAAACTACTCCAGTCAGGTACATTTTAACATTTTCAGACACATTTGAAATCAAATTAATTTCTTTCAATAAAAGGCAGTGCTATAGCCACTCATTAGTACAGGCAAAGCCACATAATAACTAAACACCACATTTCTTTATTTTGGCCTCAGTATTCATAGGCCAAGATCAGTTTGTTAAAATAATAAAGATTGTTCCCCCCAGCCCATTTCCACCCCCCCCCCTTCCAGACTAACCCTGCCAGACAACCCTAAAACAGGTATCACCTAAGTTTTAATGGCTCCAGTGCATTCAGCCAGGAACTCAAGGGATCGGTAATGTAAGACAGAAAGCAAAAAGGCAGGAAATTAATCATGGAACCCAAAGCACAGCTTCTCACCAGGACACTTTCTGGACTTTGCCAGTTCTTAATGCAATTAATTTTAATTTAATTTGTCTGTGCTACTGGCAGAGGACACTGGAAGCCACAGTTGTGGGTCACATTGGATACTTTACCACGAAAGGTGACTTTCCTCCACAGCTGAAAGATCTCCAGAGAAAGTCCTAAAATACCACGTGGTGTCCCTGGATCACTGAGCCCATCCTGGTCTTCTGTTTATTCATGGAGCATTTAAAATGGTACAGGGAGTTTAACATAGAACCGGGTTTAAAGCCAAGTGAAATGGCTGCCCGTGCACCTGAAAGAAAGCTGCTACAGGGACTCTGTAGTGATGTTATTGTTAACAAGCTGCATTTGTAAGCATTGTTAGTAAATTAAAAATGAAACAACTACAGGTTTACCAGTGTAAATGAATCTTAGGTCAAGATACAGCTTTTATTAAGCTGCCTTGCTAGAAGGCATCAGCAGTAATTGTTTTTTCCCTTGCATTTGCACTACTATTGTCTACGTATATTTATGATACCAGATACACACCCCACACATACCAGTAGCTCTAATATGGAAAAAGTTGTTATTAACAAGTGGTACTATTTCCTCAGAAACTGGTGTTTCTGTTGTAAAGCTGTTTTTAATGCTTATAACCGTAGCAAAAGATAATCTTTTGGGCTGACTATTTTTTCATGCCAAAGATTTCTTTCTTTGAATTTATGGAGAGAACAGTCAAGTCAAAAGGCTTGGCTGTATCTTAGAACAGAACTGAGCACGGCAGTACACTTTTTGCTCATGTTTGAAAAAAAAAATCCAGCAAAGGCTCTAATTCCTCTGATTTTAGTGACTGAGGCAATGTGAGAAATACATTTTGGTGAATCCCCCCCTACCCCAAGCTTGCTGAGGTCCAAGTCCACGAGGAGACTTGGTAGCAGACCTTCCTACAGCTTCCCAGCTGCAAGTGTCCCCACCGCTGTGCTGCCCAGGCACCTGCCTAGCCGCTGCCGGAGGCTGCCTGTGGATGCGGCCATCTGGGGAGAGACGAGAAGGAAAGATGAGGATGAGCTGAGCCATTCCCCTGCTCTCCGTTAAAGCCTCTGTCCCAGGCCCCTGAGAGGGGAAGAGGTGAACTGAACAGTGCGAGAAGCTGTCTAGGGAGGAGGAGGTGCATTACCTGGGGAAAAACTCAGGGAAGCTGAAGTGGGGACACTGACTGGTAGGAAGAAGGTGACTCTGGAGACTGAGTAAAAACTGCTGCTGGCTGCAGGGGAAACTGGAGCCAAGGAAGAGGAGCTAGGCTACCTGCTTGGCAACGACAGTTAATAGTTTAGTGACAGCAGCCTGGTGCTGGGAGCTGAAAACAAAGTGAGAGACCTCCAGAAGACACTGAGGCTGTCCTAACGGAATGACCAGAGCACAGACCCTTTTCCTCCCCTTTTGCATAAATAGCCAGAAAACGGCAGCAGATGCCTGGCACTGAGACACAACCAGCGACACCTCACAGGTAAGGTCTGGAGTTAAAACACTGCCCAGGGAGCAGCGTAATTTATTTCCTGAGGGGTGTACAGAGCAGAAGGTGCTGAGAGGAGGGATGGCCCCGGCCCAGAGCGCCACTGCTGCCGAGCTCCCAGGTTCCGCACAGACCTCTGCCCTGCTCCTACCTCACACACTGCTGCTACCCCCTGAAACGTTCACACGGTGCATTTAGTTCTAATTCACAGGAAAAAATACTTTATCACTGAACAGAGAGCATGCAAGCCTTTATAACCCCGCACCATGACAGCACTCTGTCCCCTCCACAGATTTCAGCCGGGCTGGCTGCGGCAGCCACCGCTCACAGAGCTGCCAAGTGCCGCAGCTCAGCCGATTTCAGAAGCCGAAGAGCCCTGGTGATGGCGATACTACAGCCCCTTCGGTAACAACGCTGGGGCTGACATATTTGAGACTTTTTGTAGGGTATTAATAACTGTGTGTTAACTTGCAGGATGAGGAAATGAGGCGTGATCTGCCCGCTTGACCTGAAAAGCGGCGCTGCTGGCAGGTACCAAAGACCACTGGGACAGATACACCTGCCCTTCGACGTTACTGTAATGCACAGAAAGAGGTGTGAGGTATTTACCTTCTCCCCTGTATGAAAGAGCTATTTCAGATTTCTGTTCCCCGAATACAACACTCCCTTGCTCTCTTCTCATTAATTTCCACTTGTAATGTCTCACAAGTTTGCCAGTTTAGTGGTTTGTATGCACGAATAAACACATACACACATTCAAACTGAAGATGTCACACAGCAATGGGTAAACAGAACAAAGATGCTATCTTTCTTTTTTTTCTTCATAAATTTTGCATTGATTTTAGTATTTTGGAAAACTTAAAAAAATAGTGTTTTAAGTCAAGCATTCTCTTGAATGTTGAATCAGAGCTCTTATTCTTACAGTAAAGATGTAATTTGGTTTTCCCTCGCTTTTATGTATTTAATTTGAAGCTGCTTATTCTTAAGAGAGTGCACAATAAAGTGTGAAAGGATTTTATCTATTTCATAGAATAACTGTTTTGTTTAAATCACACCTGCATCAGAGTTTACTTGGTATTTTATCTAATTTTCAGTTAACTTGCCCAATCATTGATCACAGAGATTACGCACTAGAAACGAGATCATAAACATTGCAAAATTCAGATGGAATAATTTATAAAACATCTATATGTCTCTCTATTCCAAAATCCTTTCAGCGGACAGGAGTAATAAAAACTATTCCAAGCAGGTTTCAGAATGAGAGCTCCGGGGATTCCACCTGGTGACTGAGGGACATGCTGTACTTCAAAAAGATGTAAAGAGCCAGGTTTGGGGGGTTCTTTTTATTCTTTCTAGATATAGGTACCAAGTACAAAATGCAACGTGCTCATGAAAAAAGCAAACCCAGACACTACATAGTTACAACATTTTTCAACAGTTGCAAAGTCTGCAAATTTCCAGCCAGTGGTGCTCCTCTCCCCTTTGGCTAAGGCTGGTTAAAGACTGTCCAAGAAACACAACGCTCATACCCAAATAGAAGCTATCCACACAGACCATCTTTTATACTCTACCTCGTGTTTCAAAGCTGTTGTATGATTGACAAGCTGTTGAATTTCACAACATGTTCTCAAAAGGAAAAAAGGTGCAATCCTTGAGGAGAGATGTAATCTCACCTCATTAAATTCCTTTTGGAGACCACTCCATGGCCTGCTACTCACTGCTCCAGTGTGTTTAACTCAATATACATCCTTTCACACACCTGATGTATGGGTGAAAAATAAAATATGAATGTTCTCCTCCTTCTCTGTTAAAAGTTATGAAATTTAAATAGCTTTAGGTATGCTGTGTGAACTGCCAAGAATATCCCTTGAAAGGCAAATTCAAGCTTCAGTGTTGGTGCAGGTAAATAACCACGTGAAAACTAATGGAATAGTTAAGTTTCATCTTTTCCTTCCTAATCTTTCTTGCTGTCTTGCTAATAAATATTTTCCCAATCTTCCTTACATAAAACAAGGGGTAGAGGAATTTTAGTATTTCAAGGAATGCACCAACAGGTCTTCCCCCACTTTGGGATATAAATGTATGTACCTGGAATTTAACTACAGCTCCAGGAGCCCCAGGCATCCCCGAGTACACGGACTGTAGACTCCTCTTGTTCAAATTCCCAGTTCCCACCGTGCTTGCTAAAGGTTCCACCTAACACCGGGATGCCCCTTCTGCAGCCAATGGTGTTGGGTTTTGGGGTGGTTTTGGCTTTCGTTGCAAACACCCGCTTTGCAACAGCACTGCAAAACGGTGCACACTCAGCATACCCGCCTGGGACTGCCAACCCCTAGAGCAGATCTGGGGAGAACGTTCCAGCAACAGCCACCCAGCTGGCCTTCGTCCCCACCAGACCCCCTGCGGGGGAGGCTCTCACTTGGCCTCACATCTCCAGCCCTACGGAGCCGATTCAGACTGTTTCTGTAAGTAACATGCAAAAGCAGTCTTTTCTCTGTGTAAAAACAATCGGTGATGTGAATCCCGCCACGTACTGGGAATTTATCCTTTCCCAGACCCTGCAGTGTATCCAGGAGTCAACACTGCCTACTGGCTGAGATGTTTAAGCTTTACAGTACCACTACAACATGGAAATTGCAAAATTTCAAGGAAACAGAACTGTTCACTGATACTCTCCAGGCAGCTATTAAAACTGTCAAACGGTTCAAATAAAGCAGCTTCTTAGGCATTTTTCAATGTTTAGCTATTCTGTATTAAAAAAAAAACAACAAAAAAAAACCCCAAAAAACCAACAAACACCAAAACAAAACAAAGATAGAAAGTGGTAAATACAGTTAAATCCTGCCTAGCCAGGCTATAAACTCTGTTCTCAAAGTTCCAGTTTTCCCACAGGAATTCACTTCCAGTGAGAAGTGCAGCCAGCGTCCTTAGTAGTTTGTGTTTGTTTTTCTTTTTAAAAGTGTAGGCTGGTACACAAATTCTTATAAATCCTACCTCATGTTTCAGAGAAGAAAGGCTCCAAGTTCCCAGCCCTTCAGTGGCATCTTGATGCAGCCAAGAGCTTAGTCTTTCAGCTACTGCAGGAGTAACCTTTCCCCCTTGACATTTGCCAATGTACTCTGTAATGACACATGCCAAAAGCTGAAAATGGCTTTTGTACAGCTCTAAGTATTACTAATCTTGGGAAATGTTTGAAACGCAGCAGCAGTTGGTATCTGGGAGGAAAAAAATCCAGTGCAGCTTGTAAAGTTGTTGATATTAAAACATGGCTCACCTCAGGTCTTAAAATCTTCCTTTTAATTTGAAACATTTTATAGTTTATCTGAGCTCCAATTTTTACCTATTCTGAACAGCATTAAGAAAACCTGTTCACATAGGTTCACATGCTTTTGTATAGTGATGTATCCACCATGAACGTGGAAACAAACGGTTCCTCCTCTCGCTCCCCCTGCTCCCTGCACTTGAATCATTCACTGTTTCTAGACTAGTGATCATGCACAGTGCTTTCCAATGGGCACTTTGTAGTCTTTCTTCATGTATAGTGCCCAAAATTGACACATGCTCTGGAAGCCTTACTCCATCAACAGGAGCAGAAGGACTATTTGATCTTTTCTGCAGGTTAGGCTTCTCTTTGGGCTCAGCTGAAAGCAATGTCAGCCCTGAGCCCAAAAGTCTGCCAGCACAGGCTCAGATTCAGCCTGTGATCAGCACCAAGCCCACCCCACGCGGGCGGTCCTTTCTCTATCTTGCACTCAAACAGCTGCCGAGCTGCAGCATCCCACAGGAAACCCTGGTGCCATGACTGTGGTTGCTAAAGAAATATGATGGAGTCAAACTGCAGAGAGTGGTTTGGCTTAGATGCTTTTACTACATTGCTGCTGGAGCCTGAGCATTAGGCTAGATGAACAGGTCACCAGACTCATTAAAGCATTAAAGAATTTTTTACATTTTTACCATTTCTCCTATTTGCCAAGGTCATTTAGAACTGCAACCCTGATCCTTCAACACATTTCCAGTCAATCTCTGGTTGGTGTCATCTGCAAGTTTAATGCGGTTATTTCTTTCTATCATAGTCATAGATGAAAATAAGGAACAGTATTTCAGAAAGCACAGACCTTCGCAAAGCCCATCTTGATATATCGTTCTGCCTTGACGGTAAACCTTTACAGCTACTCTTTGACTGTTTTTTAAAGATGACACGTTTCCTTAGCGCATTCATGAAAATTTCATATGCAACAGTGACAAACGCTTTATGCTAAGAATATGAATCTGACCACTTTTTTTAATACTAAATATGCCAAAGAAAACAATGAAAAACAATCAAAAGACAAAGTTGCATACTCAGAGCACAAGCCAAACCACTGTCTTCACTACACAGCATAAAACTTTCAAAATATTAGAAAGGCATAATCACCCTGAACAGAAGAAGCAGATAAAATTTCAGAGCCATAACTAAAATAAAGTGGTTCGTTTGCAGGAATAAAGCCACAGAAAATGGGGTGAAACTTGCAGCATTTACATACCAGCTCAAGGCTGAAAGTGTAATAAATGTTTTTATTATTAGCAAAGTGGAAATTGGCTGAGAATCATACTGCCTTCCTGCAGCTGACTATCGGATGATTACTTATACCAGGTGCATACAGTAAATTGCAGAGTAGATTATATGGGGACTTCCTCATCATTTTAGCACAGAATTTCCTACAGCCTTTTTAATCTTTATGCTTTACATATTAGTAATTTTAGGGGTTTTTTGAGGGAGATCTTTGAGCTTGATTCAAACATATGGGCACCAGTTTTAATCCTTCTAGTAGCTGCAACAGATCGGAGGTCTGATTTCTAACACTGATGTCTGACATACACATGAACTATTTTTAAACAACTCCTATTTATTTGCATGAAAAGCAGGGAAGGAATTCTCCTGACTGGTCCCAGAGACCATTACAGCCAGGTAAGTCCAACAGTAGTAGGACAGAGACAAGTAATAGGGCTACACTAAAATAGGCAGCATTTATAAAGATCTCCTTCTCCACAGTCCCAGACAAAAATGTTAGTATGCTGCCCAATATTTACAACTTGACAAATTATCAGGTCCATAATTCTTTGGAAAAGGGACAGGAAAGCATACATCATAAAACCAAAAAAGAAAAGATCCTGTGATGTGAAGATATTTAAGTTCTTCCATTTAACAATATTTTTAAGAAGTCTATATAAAAGTCTTTGAAAATTCTGCATCCCACAGGGCATGTTATTCTCTCATATACTGAACAAAAGGAACTTTATTCCCATTTTTATCCACAAAGACCCTTCAGCCTGAAAATCTATCAAGAAGCTGCACTGAACAGAGACTGTATTTCTTGCCAGTCTTTCCTGGTGGTAATTGATCCCACTCATGTTCTTCATTATTTTATCATGTCAGCATAGCATGTTTTCTCCCGCTGCGTAACCACAGTTCATATAGTTTCCATTGTACTACAGTAGAAATCTAAGAACATACGGGCTGAAAGCTGAAGGGGTAAGAAAGATAGGAATGAGCCATTAGTGCCTGGGTAGCCTTAGGTCTCACTTGCACAGCACAGCTGCAGTAGCCAGGTTAAAAATCTTGATGTTTACAAAGGTAGCTGAACAATTCGTAAGGGACAAAACCAAAGGCTTTGTAGAATTATTTTGTGTCTTCATTGATCATTCACATTATGACTAATAAAGCTACAGATCTACAAGCTTTGCAAAATGGTAAGAATTAAATGTGTTTGAAAGAATTAATGAGTCACCGTCTCTTTCAATTTCAGAAAAATAAAATGGGGGTGCAGGGGAGAAAAAAAGAATCCCATTTCTTGATCAGACTGGGTTAGTCATAAAAAGTCACCTATACTGGACTTTGCACAAAATGAGAAGATGGCCTTTGCTCAGTTCCTGCAGATGGCATACAGGCATCAATGAACACTCGGAATTATTCAGCATTTACTGTGCAAGCTGGGTCAGTGCTGGTTAAAGCTTTCTGTACTGGAGTCATGTGGGAAAGGAAGTCTAGACAGCATAGATTAATTTCCTTAATCTAAAATTAATTTGTCTACAATGTGTGCTTTAATGTTTGCTGAAGGCCAAGTGTATTTTTGCTGTATTGTGAATTATGTCTATGGCACCCTAAATTGTGGTGCAGCTCTTATTAATTACTACAGGATAAATTTTCAAATGACCGAACTCTTTTAGTAAAATATAACTTTTAACTTCTTCCTCTTGAAATTATAATCTCTCAGGACCTAACAGAGAAATGGAAAGCACTACTGATGCTGTTAACATTCTGACTCAAACTTTGGTGGAGCTGGATACACACCCAGCATCATTTTATCACATTTTAAAGGACAATCATAATCTGAAATCTTTAACCTCAAGTTAAAACCTTAACCTAACCTAAGGTCAAAAATATTAAGTAGCACCAGGTACTACCTCTGCTGAATCTTCTTCTCTACCCAAAAGGAAAATATAACTGTGATGTTATTGAACTTTTTTTTCTCCCACATCCTATTGATGGGATGCCAGTGTGCTGGAAAATAATCCTCAGCAAAAGCAATGTCATGAGAGGCTGGGTACTGGAAAGCACCTGTATACTCAATGTCTTCCACAAGCTTCCTCCACCACACACACAATCTGAGTTACAGAGAGACTGCACGAGGTAGTAAATCACTCCTGTAAAGTTCGTTGGGGAGGACACAAGTAAACAGGAGGGGAAAAAAAGTTATCTTTGAAACACCATAGCTGGAGAAGTAGAAGATGGCTCTTTTGTTGCTCTTATAAACAAATATCAGACTTTGCATACTACAGAGACAGGATCTGGCAGTGTTTTTAAAAGCAGAATCTTGATGTATTGCCACAGAGCTATAAGAGCTATTTATAGTCACTTCCATCATGCAGTGCAAATCTGACCTACTCTTCTGTGGGGAGCTGACCCTGGCTGGGGGCCTGGTGCCCACCCAAGCTCTGTCAGTGCCCTCCTCAGCCGGGCAGGGGAGAGGGAGCACAGCACCAGGCTGGTGGGTCGGGACAGGACAGGGAGATCGCTCCTACCATCGCTGTCACGGGCGAAACAGACTCAACTGGGGGAAAACTACTGTGATACCATTCAGATCAGAGCAGGGTAATGAGAAATACGAACAAATCTCAGAACACCTTCTCCCCACCCTTCCCTTCCTCCCAGGCTCAGCTTCACTCCCGATTTCCCTCCCGCCTCCCCCGAGCGGCGCAGGGGGATGGGAATGGGGGCTGCGGTCAGTCCATCCCACCCCACGGTGTCTCCGCCGCTCCTTCCTCCTCACGCCCTGCCCCTGCTCCAGCCTGGGGTCCCTCCCACGGGAGACAATCCTCTACACACTCCTCCGGCGTGAGCCCTTCCCCCGGCCGCAGCCCCTCACCCCCTGCCCCGGCGTGGGTCCCCCCCGGTGGGTGCCATCCTTCAGGCCCAGCCTGCTCCGGCGTGGGCCCCCCCGGGTCACGCGTCCTGCCAGCGACCCTGCCCCAGCCTGGGCTGCCCAGGGGGTCACAGCCCCGTCGGGCACCCCCTGCCCCGGCGTGGGGCTCTGCCCCCCGATACCCTCCGTGGGCTGGGGGCACAGCCTGCCCCGCCGGGGGCTTCCCATGGGCTGCCGGGAACCTCTGCTGCGGCGCCTGGAGCCCTCCTGCTCCTGCTGCACCGGCCTCAGTGTCAGCTGTTGCTCTCACAGTCTCACTCCTCTCTTCAACTGTTTTTTTTTGTGCAGATTTCCCCCCCACCACTTCTTAAACACGCTATCCCAGAGGCACTACCACCATCGCTGATGGGCTCAGCCTCGGCCAGTGGTGGGTCCGTCTCAGAGCCATCTGGCACCGGCTCTGTTGGACATGGGGGAAGCTTCTGGCATCTTCTCACAGAAGCCACCCCTGTTGCCCCCTGCTGCCAAAACCTTGACATACAACCCACTATGTCTTCTTTTTGGATTTGACATATGACTAACATCTTTCTTTTTGAATCAGAAATGATGAAAAAACATAAAAGCAACACCCAAAGCAAGTAACTTACTTTCAAAAAGACAGAAAAAAAGAGGTAGCCACAGCTACCCCAAAGTCAGCAGTGAAGGTTAACCTCAAACTACAGCAGTCTAGTGTGCTTGCTCTTGTATTTGTTGAACCAGCATGCAGGGCTGGCATTCCATCTCATTGTCCGTAATACTATCCTGCTGGGATATGATTAGCTACTTAAGGGCCTGTAATTTCCAGTGTGTGACTCCACTGACCAGAAGGAAGCAAATTCTAAACCTACCCTGATACACAATGAGAAACAGGTCTTAAACAGCCAGCCAGCAAACTCACACACTTTGTAACTGTAGCCTTTTTTTGCAACAGAAACCTGAGAAAAGCTGGGAGAAGCTGTCCGCCACAAGGAGCCAGCTCTGCTCTGAGAAGTGAGAAAGAGCAGAACGACACTACTGAGCAAAGCCAGAGTTAACGCGGGCCCTTACTTAGTACAACTTCTATAAACATATTTCTTCAGATATGGCATGGAAAACAGAATTTACAAAAGCATTGCCCAAAGAATAAAACATGTCTTTGGGGTATATTTTACCTGGACCACTCCAGTGCAGAAGAGCGGTAGCCAGTGGGAGAACTGGCCCCCAAAACAAGCATTGTATTTAGATGCTGAGAGCAAGCACTGTGTAAATGTGTGTGTGTGTAGCCAAATCACAGCCACTTAGACCTCATAATAGGGAGAGAAAAGTAGCATTACATCTGAAATCTCAGTTATTGATACCTTTCGCTAATAAACAACCAGAGATGTAGACTAATTTGCCTGGGCATTAATTAAAGCAGCACTCAATTTACATTGTTCCCTCAAAAGGCTACAAAACATCTTGCTAGCTTCCACAGCACCTTCATTTTCCCAAATAAATTTCTTACTACATGAGAAATCAAGTCTAGTTTCCCTGAATGAGGTTTGCATCTTCACCACGTTCATTCTGGGAACATGCCCAACCCTCTGAAATAGTAAACAGTGTAGTTTACTCTTGCCAGAGTTAAAGTAGACACGAACTTTTATATCACTAGGGGAAAAAAAGTTCCACTCCAAACAAAGAAGAGTCTGTTACAGGATCCACTGAAATGAACAGAAATATTACTCATCACTTAAGTTTTAAGCCAGTTATAAAAGGCTGAATCTTAAGAACTTACTTTTGTTTAGGAGAGCATGTGCTAAGAGCTAAGGCATATTTGACCTACAGAAATTTGGAAAGCTTACTGGCCCTTTCAGTTGTTCCTAATGTGCCAAAGCTCAGATGCAGGAGATACCTAGGGCCACATATTTTCCCATTTCTCTTCTTTCAGGGAAAAAACCCAAACCAACAAAATTTCTTTTCTTTGTTAGAATATAAACCACATGAATAAAGGAGCACAAACCAATCACAGATTTGCCTTTTGCTGAACTCCGAGGAAACTGATACCTGGATCTGAGTTTCACGCCATCAGCCTGCCTCTAGTTTCTTTTTCCTGAAGTAATATCCTGTTTTAACGGATACTGTTTTAACTCTGAATACAGACCCACAAATGTCTGCAAGAGCAAATCTCACAGGAACACTGTCAAGAGCAACAGCAGAAATCTTACAGGTTTTCACACATCTCATGCTTGCAATCTGAAAGGCTGCCAAAGGAATGATGATGTTCGTCATGACAAACCTAGTGGACCTATAATTATTGACTCAGACGGGTGAGTCATTTGTACTGGGTAAACATTACACTGCCCGTTGCACAAAATGCTTCATGACCCACAGTCAGCTCCTGTAATAAGTGTGGGACACGGCGCAAACACAGCCTGAACTTCAGCACTAGACGCTGCTAAGCAACACGGTTACTTTTTAACAGGTGGCCACAGAAAGGGAAAAATTATTTTGGTTATAACTCCCTTCCAATTCTGAATGATCTTTCTAAATCCAAGAATTTAAATAATTTAAACAGCACACGCACACTTGCATTTTCACATACACCACTGCTGGTCCACAAAACTCATTTTTGAGACCTACTGACCCTTTCTGGAAAGAAAAGGCTCTCAGGAAAGTAAACACAGCCCAACCAGTTGAAGTCTTCACAGGTCCTGAGGTTAGAAAAGGGAATGGGTAACCACAGGCTCCTGTTGAGCATGCACAGCCTGGCACTGAGTACCAAGAGCAGCTGCCACTGCTCCAGCTGGGTAGACCTGGTCCTCACACAAGTGGCTTACAGCTGGGACTGTCACCGTCAGATTATTTGTATTTGGAACAAACATTAGAGATATGCTTTGAATTCCTACCTGGTAAAAATAAATTTTCCCGCATTTCTGCTCTGGCTTCTTCAGAGAAGCACCGTTTTTTCAACCACTCAGCTTCATATTCACTTGCGTGTTCATCAGGCCACGTAATAGAGATCTTCCAGTATAAAAGAAAAGATAATTTTAAACAAAAAAAAATCAGAAAACATCACCTAGAACAAGAAACTCCTTTAGAAACTGCAGAAATTGTAATATTTAGATCAATAATATCACAGTTAAGCTTTTCCTGGAGCATAATGTAAAACAAGTAATGAAAACCCAACCTGAACATCATCCAAATTCTGACACCTTTTATAAATGCTTATTTCTACATGAACTCATGACCTAATTTCCTGTTTTGTGTGGGCTGCTTTCACTGTGGGAGCTGTGCTTAGCAGAAAGAGGAGAACCAGGGAAGTTGGCACATATCACTGGGGAGAATGCTTCACCACCACTCAGAAGAGAGAAAAAATGCCTTCCAAAACACTGACAGCTCATCAAAAAAGGACAAGACAGAAAGGCAAAAAAGAAATGATAGGAGAGAAATCGCTCCCCTAGTTATGAAAAGTCTGCCCTCTTTGAAATAAATTTAAAAAAGGCACTGTTTTTTTTTTTTTTTAATCCAGAAAAAAACATGGAAATAAAGCATATGCCTTTGCTTGTCATGAACTGCAAGAGCTCAGTGCAGCACATGATCTCAGCTGAATTCTCAAGGCTGTCCAGCAGATACTGATTCCCACGCCACATAATTCCACCCATTGACATGATGTGCTCTCCTCAGTTTCTGAGTATAAGTGGAAGCAGGCATTCCCTCTACTATTTTAACACATTTGCCTATTCAAATAATGAATTTATATGGCATTAATTCTAGTAACAATCAATCAATGTGGGAGCCCGGAATTCCTCAGTACAGACCTTCACCCTGCAGCTGAGCCATGCTCCCGTCTGGGTCAGCCTCTGCAAACACCCTGCAAACCCAGCCTGCAACGAGCCTGCCCCAGCTGCTGCAGCCTTGACTGCTGCATCTTTAACACATTTAAAACATCTTTAAGTGTAAAATGAAGGAAATGATTTTGCATATCAAAGGAGCAATGTATTGCTTTTAATATAACCCATAAAATTGAAATTATATATAAGGTTTTTATGTGGCAGGAAAGATTAAAATTCACAGGGAGGGCAGTTCCTGTCCTCTCTTGCCCAACAGCCTTCTCTTTTTCATGAACAAGTGTCAGATGCAGATAAAGACACCGGGCCAGCTCTGAATATTGGGTTCAACTTTGGTTTTGAGTGCTTGCTCCAAGATGAAGTATTTTGCACATTGGAAATGAGTTAAAGTGGTATTTTTGTTAGGGACCAAGGCCACCATCACTTTGCCACTTTTTTTTTTTATTATTTTCAAGCCATTTACTTAGAGAATAAAGGGGGGGGGGGGGGGAGGAAGTGCAAGGGTAATTAAATCTGTGGGGAATGCCTACATTTTCTTTTCAATGTCTAGTAATGAAGAAATACACAGCAGAATTTTTAAAAGCACAATTAGAGTCTAAAACCTGAAGCCTGGGTTTCTGCAGCCTCTGCATAACATCTGTAAAGTGAAGTCTCATATAAAAGTGGGAAGATCTGAGCTTCCTGGGCTCTAATTTACAGACTAACAAGCATTGTTAGACAGGTTTCATGAGAGGAAAAAAAAGGTTTGCTTCAAATACCTTTCTTCTATCTGCCACAGCAACTTCCTTCACCACGATGTTCACGTCCAGGTCCTCGATGAGCAGCCTGCGTGCCTTTGCCGAGCGCAGGAAGCACTGGGGACACTGGCAGTTGTCCCTCAGCCAGACGCAGGGGTAGCGGCTCTCGCTCCCGTCCTCCCACTCCACACGGATAAAATGACCCGTGTCCAAAGCTTCCACCTTCTGTATCCCCAGGTTCATGCTGAGCGACTGGGTGGCGTGGACCAGCGGTGCCGTGGTCCCGGCGAGCAGGCTCCTGCCCTTCTGTGCCGGCTGCAGGCAGCACACCCTGCTCCTGGGGACTTTGGCCCTCGGCAGGAGGTTAGCCACCACCCTCCACATTTTGGGTGCTTTAATGAAATCGTTGCAGGGAGAACGCCTTCGTGGACTACCTAAAACACCCAGAAGAGCATTCTATTACAGAAGGAGTCAGTAGAGCAAAAAGACCATTTTAAGATGATTCTCTTCCCTCCTTCTTTAGACCTTTAGGAATATTCACTATCTGTTGCTCACATTTTTTGAGGCGCAAAGGGTGTACTCAGACCCATCTATTAAAAAAACAGCTTAGTTTTGCAGGGCTTCAGTTTCATTCATCATCTTGTGTATCTTTTGTTTCTGCAGTCTGTTCAGTATGTATTGCACAAATAGCCCCTTTTAAAAAAACACCCTGAGATTAATCCCACAAATCCAAGGTAGAGGTTACTACCAACCATGTTCAAAAGCTGAAGTACACATACCTTAATTCCTGCTGTGGAAACTATGGAAAAGAGAGCACAGAATCCACCTCCCTGCAAGGAAAAGCTTTTTAAATGTGACTTCAGCTACAGCAATAGAGTTCTGCAAGAGCCTCCTTCTTTCACAGCTGGACTGCTTTCTATCGATACACTCTTTTATTTAAAGCTAGCTGCGTACTGCACTGCAGAAAGATGATGCATCCAAATTTTAGAAAAGAAGTTCTGGCCTAATGTTTTTCTTACTCAGAAAAATATTTGGTCTCCCCCTGAATCAATAAGTCATTACATATATTTTAATAGACTGCTCAACCATTTAAAATATTGCACATTTATTCAGTATTTTTTTCTGTTGTTTTTGTTCTTGAGATCACAGGGCAAATATTGATCCCTTGCCAGGGCCAGGGTCTCCCCAGTTGCCTTTGCACAGGGAAACCTCATTGGCTTCAGTATTTTGACTCACTAAGACCTATTTGAGTTATTAGAAGGTTTTTGAAATTTTTCCTTTGCTACAAGTTAGAACTACGTTATACAGGACCCTTGGGTCTCGTTTTTATTTCATTTGATTAAGTATAGCAAAGCAGAATACTGATTTCTACTTTCTCCTGTTTGCCTGCAGTAGCCTCATTGGAACCCGGTAATTACCAACCTTCACTTGCAATGCAGTCCAAGCCACAGCTATGCTGCTGTGCGTACAGATTTAAACACCTTTTATCCAAAAATGGCTTCATATCCAGATTGAATAACTTTCCTTTTATATATATATATAAAATATGTGCACAAACATATGCATGTAAATATATATGTATGTGTATCTCCACCTTAATTCTAAAGCATTACTCAAGTACTGCAATATTCCTCCTAACTGTACAAATATTTACACTGCAGGACTGGCTGCAGCATCCTTCTGAAATTTCTTGAACAGAGTTTTATTATGTATGACTGCAAAGATGTGGTACGTTTTAGGGTTTTTAACAGGTGATAATTGGATACTTACTCTAACCTCTGTGAAACAAGACAAGTACTGGAACATAATGAAGCTTTCCAATAGACTGAAACTTTAGAATATCTGGTTAAAAAAAAAAGAAGAGCATGATCATTTTAACATTCTGTAAACTCTCGCTACATCTGTACTGCTTTCAGGATAGTTCTCTGTTCAAGGCAGCGGATTACCTGATGGTAATAGATGAGATCCACAGATACACTTAAGCAACCAAAATATAGTTTAGATTTAATTAGGACAATTAAGATGCAGAAGCTCAAGGCACGAAACCATTGCCTAATTGCCTAGGCTACTCAGAGGCTGTTGATACCTGCCCTTCTGCATACAAAATTATCTGAATCCCTTTAAATGCTAATACTACCCATATCCAACATGAAGCAGACAGAACTGGCACCCTCAGCAAGTACCCCTCCTCCAGTTTACGTAAGATGGGTGAACAGATAGCTGTACACCAGAGAACCTCGCAAGTCACAACAGGGTAAGCGAGATTAGAAAATGCCTGACACGTGGACAAAGCTGAATTGTCCAGCACAAAGCATGGCATTCACATCCACTGGAATTTAAGAATGCTGCGAGAAAGCGTATAAACAACATAAATGGTCGGATCAATTTATTCCACCGGTATTTCAGTGTATAAGGATTTCAAGCACAAAACACTCTTCCCAGAACCAGCTACCCAGCACCTTTGGGGATATGGAAGCTTTTCTCCGTCTGCTAACTATATGTAGGTATTCCTGTAGGTATCTGCTTAAAACAAGACCACGAGAACGAGAATTTGGTTCTGAAGTTTAAGGCCACCAGGAAGCTCCTCTGGCTTACTGGAGTGGGCCAGGGGAAATTCTGAGAACTGGATATACATAATACACCAACCTAAGTAGCTCATTACAAAGTTTGTCATAATGTAGTTCATAGATTCATTACATCTGCCTATCCAGTAGTTCACATACTGGTTTTGTACACAATTTTCTCATCTTACTTAAGTGGTTTGCCAAATAATTAAAGTGTATTTCACATGCTTAGTGTTCAAGCAAAGGCTCTTAACTTTAACTTTGGCATGGATCTAATAACTACCTGGATGTTGTATATGAATTTACTGTATATATTTTTTTCTCCCAAATGGCAAAACAAGGTACTGGAAAAAATATGTAAGCCTTTACTTTCTCAGTGTCTCTCAGGGAAGATTCATCACTAAACTTGCCAGATTCAAAAGGCTTCTAGGCATCTCCTATTTTATCATTCAATTAAGAAATCTGAACTTGTTTCTACAAGATTCATCATAGCACCAGGGGTAATAGAAAACCACATCAGATTTTTTAATTATTTTTTTTTAATGGCAAGAAACTGAGGGGAGTTTATTGTCTTCCTATCACAGAAGTTGCTTAACTGGCATTTGTTCACCTGGTAAATGGAGAGCTTAGTCACATCAATTGCATGTCAAGCAAAATACTCTCAGTCCATGACAGCAAGTTTTGTAAATGCTTTGGAACAAAAGGTCAACCTAAAAAAAGCAGATGCAACCAATCCTTCCAGACACAATCTTAGATAAAAAAAAAAAAAAAAAAAAAAAAAAGAAAAAGAAAACTTTTGGAAGTTACTGACATGAGATACACGTAATTTATGTTACAATGGGGAAGACTGTAAGCCAGATGGGAATTTTCAGCTCTGCTTGAATGCAAGAAGCTTGTACAGCAGAGTTCACCTCACTAATTTCAGACATGTACCACAGTGACCTGCCCCTGAGCATCACATGCACCACTTCCAACACTCCTAACAGACCCATCTGGATCACAATTCAGCTGGCTTTTTCAGAAACCTGCTTTAGGATGAGATGAACTGAACTCTTTTTTTTCTCCTCTCCAATAACTACAAAAAGAGCCTCAGTGACTAGTTCCAACGTGGATGTTACACCATCCGTTTACATTCAGCAAGACTACTTCTCATGAATTTTATGTTTAACTGATACTTTTGTTCACAGACAATTATTGCTATGTACAACTCATTAAACCCTATACTGCTGGGAGAATCGTGGATGGTGGCAGCCCTAAACTTCACTGCCACATAGAGAAAGCCTACACTCCTATCAGCAGTACCCCTGTTGCACAAGACTGTAGCTCTTAGTGTCATCAGTCAAAACTATTGTTGATCACAAAGTAATCTCTTGAAATACTTCCATTCTTAATAGGCAGAATCTGAAAGAGCCACTGCATCCTGCAGAGAGAGGGGAGGATCTCCTTCACAGGTTGCAGCAGGAGCCTTTGATACGTGTAGGACAGGAAACGATTCCGCTCGACACTTTCCAATCCTAATAAAAGTCATTATATGTGGCTCATTAAATATGCAACTCTACCTTGTCTACTGTTACTCTGCTCCAAGTCATATTCAGCTCTTTCATTTATGTCTATTTATTGAAGTCAATGAACTTGTACCTGCATAACATTGCTGTTAATTAGAAGAGAATTGGGCCCTCCAGCTCCAATGTTATTCAGTTTGCTGGCTACAGAAGAGGAAGCATGAAAATTATTATAGCAAAAAGATTTCCCTTGTGGTGAGGTTAAGCATTTACTGTTTACATACACTGCAGCTTTTGCATTAAACTTCTGTCTTTGCTGTAACGCAATTGTTTCAGTTAGCCACCTACCCAGAGAAATCTTGTAACAATAAAAAGGCTGTTTATTGTTTTCCTTGAGTTATTCATATCATAGTGTCATTATTAAAACAAAATGACAAATGACAATGATTAAAAATATCTGCTACACCATGCCCTCCAGATGTTTTTCTTCTTAGATACACAAATTAGATCTGCAAGTCTAGGTTTTGTCTCATACACAACACACAGCACCACAGAAGTGACTTCTCCCTTCAGCAGGATTTTTTCTGGTTTGCATCAGTGGAGTGGCAACAAATTCTGAGTCAAGCTCTCCACAGAGCCCACCCGGCATGTCTTCACTAGATAACTCCAGTAAGGCATTTCACACCAGCTGGGGCTTTGTCACCACTGCTATGGTGCCCAGCCTTCCCAGCTGGCGCCTGTGTGCCAGGTGAGCATCAGGCACATCGAGTCTGCTCTTTCTCACCTGCACTGTGCAAGACCTGGACGGTCAGGCTATCCAGCTGCAGGGTAGACACAGCACCCAGGGACTCTGACCATCCTGGGGACCAGCAGCATGGGGGAAGAGGGTAAGCAATAGCTCCAGGTGCAAGGAAGCTTGGTGCTGGCATTCCTCCTTTCTGGAGCAATGGATGACAGAACCCATAGAGCTGGGATGAAACATTCCTCAAGTAGCACTAGCAAAGCCTTAGCTGCCACATGGGCAAGAAACCCCTGTCTGGTGGCTCTGCCCATTTCCAGCATGCTGTACGGAAAGGAAAGGTGTCCATTTTGCATAACTGTGTGTTATTCCTGATTTCTAATTAAGTGATTTTTCTTTGTGTTGAACATGTATAGGACATTAAGGTCAGCCCGCAAATGGCAGCAAAGAACTCAAAATGTTCCAGAAAATCCTGCAATTGCATGCTTAAAAGTACCACAGAAAAGCCAACCTTCCCGCTCAATGGCGAAGAAAACATTCTTTCTCCTTTAACAGTAAATATCTGTAAATGCTGTAACTGGGCAAAATGACCATTTCCATTCCTGA
The DNA here is from genome assembly GCF_023634155.1 of Falco peregrinus. Classification (NCBI taxonomy): domain Eukaryota; kingdom Metazoa; phylum Chordata; class Aves; order Falconiformes; family Falconidae; genus Falco; species Falco peregrinus. The sequence continues at coordinate 15,196,141 of NC_073729.1, forward strand.
TCATTTGCAGAACTATAACTACTACATTATACTGCTGTCTTCCCAAAACCTTGAAGTTAAATGCTACAGAAATACAACTTTATGTCTCAAAAAACCGGCAGTCCAAGACAGTTGAGCTGCTGGTAAAGAAAACCACATCCAAATACCTGGTGCTGATGGTGCCATGCCCCTGCAGAAAACACATCTCCTGTTTTAGGAGGCTACTGAAGATGCCTGATGGAATCAATCACGACGTGGATTTTTTTATCACGCTCAGCCTAGTTTTTCAGTTCATGACAGTTATTTAGAGGTTTGCCTTGTTATTTCTTTTTTTTCCTTTTGTTTTTACATAAATGTGAGATGCTGATCTCAAATCAATGGAGGTTAAATTGCCAGTAAGAGTTTCAAGAGTTTTTATCCCCTTGCTCCCTCAACATTTTCAGGCACTTACCCCCATGCTGCTATTGTATACTTGAAATTGCATTCTGTACTAAACTACGAGCAGAACTCATCGGTTTGCCTAAAGCCAGCATGCTCATAACCACAATCGAATGGAAAGGTAGCTGACAACACAAAGCAAATTCTTTGCATTACAGCTCTCCACATTTCTTGTCTCTAAATCACTGTTATCTGTGAGCCTAGAAGACACCATATGTAACTCTGCTGTCAGTCACCAGAGATCACATTCATGTAGTTTAAAACAAACGCTACCAATGGCTCCAACAAGTCACACCATCCCACGTGAACACCGTCCCAAGCTCAGGCTCATGGATTTTCTGTGCACATTGTCATTATTCGCTTGTAACCCTCAGCACCACGAGGGCTGGCCAGGATGTGGACCGGCAATTGTGATGGAAGGCAACCCCCACCACCCGGTGGCTGTGCCCCTGGGCTCTCCCAGCTCCTCAGTTAAGTGGCAGTCCTCACTATTTTCTTTCTCAAAAGATCTGTCTGCTTTAGTCTCCTTCAAACCTCACCTCACCAGGCACCACCCAGACCCCCCCGTTTGCTGACAGCAGCAGCATGTCCACCAGCTTTACCGGCACAGCTACTGAATTCTGGTGAATGGCACGTTTAAGACTGCTGAGCTGCTTCGGGTAAGGGCCGTTCTCCTCACAGGGGGTTAAGAAGCTGCAGAGAAACCAATGGAATTTTGTGTCATAACCAAGTTGTAGCTATGCCTTCAAGCCAGCTTGCTGCACCAGGTGCTGGTTGCCTCACGGCCCGGTGTCACAGCCCCACAGAGGGTGTCACAGCCCCACATAGGGAGTCATGGCCCTGTGGAGGGTGCCACAGCCACACAGGGTGTCATGGCCCCACGGTGGGTGTCACAGCCCTGTGGAGGATGTCACAGCCCCACACGAGGCATCATGGCCCCGTGGAGGGTGTTACAACCCCGCAGAGAGCGTCATGGCACTGTGGAGGGTGCCACAGCCCCACGCAGGGCATCACAGCCCCGTGGAGGGCATCATGGCCCCACAAAGAGCGTCACGGCCCCACGCAGGGTGTCCCGGCCGCCAGCAGCGCAGGCCCCGCGTGGCTCCCACGGCCGCTCCGTGCCTTGAAGCGCTGCCCGGGCACCGCCCGCCGCCCGCTCCCCGCAGCGCCCGCGCCCCGCCCCGCCGCAAAACGCGCCCCCGCCGCTGCTCCCGGACCCGACCCGCAGCGGGTACGTACCGCACCGGACACCGCCCTGCGCGCCGCACCGCCGCGGGGCTGCCCGTAACGTCCCTCCCGGCCGGGGCCCGCCCGCGGGGAGCCGCCCCCGCCCCCACCTGCGCCCCGGGCTGCGGGAGGCGGCCCCGCAGCGCCGAGGAGGTGAGACCGGCGCCCCCACGGCCGCGCCCCCCGCCGGGAGGGACGTTATGGCCGGTGCGTTCCCGCCCCCCGGCCCGGGTCCCCGCACCGGCTGCCCGCTGCCCCCTCGGCGGGGCACGGCCCGGCCCGGCCGCTGGCTGCAGCCCCCGCGGTGTGCCCCGGGGAGCCTGTGCCGGGGTCTCTTTCAGCCTAAGGGGGATCTTCAGCCCTCTGAACACGCCGGAGAGAACCGGGCTCGGCCGGCTCCTTGTGACCGTGCCCTTGGCTCAGGGATGGATTTTGCAAAGGCCTTTGGCCTTGGCTTGAGGGCGCAGGGGTGGGAAGGGCCGTTTCCCCTGGCTGCTGCTCCCGGTGTGTAACCAGCTCCTCCCTGGTCAGAGCAAGGAACCTCCTTGGACCAAGGAGCGAGGAGGAAACGTACCGCAGCGCAGCGTGTCCTGGCTGGCCTTGCTGGGTGGGCTGAGACATGTGCCCCTACAACAGAAGTAGAGAGAGACAGAAAAAAGAAGAAAAAAAATCCCAAAGCCCCAACAAACCCAAATTCCCCTCCACCCAACAACTGAGGTCTTTACATGCCAGGTGTAGCCTACAGCGAACTTCATAAAAAATAAAAGATGGCCTTCACAGGGAAGGTTTAGTGGGATTGCGGCCTAACAGAGCCCATGCTGTGGCACAAACCAGCCCAGCTGTCCCAGGCGGAGCAGCCCTTGCCCGCACCCTCCCAGTTAAGGGTGCTGAGCTGTGCCGGCAGCCCGCACCCTCCCAGTTAAGGATGCTGAGCTGTGCCAGGAGTGGCGTGGCCAGCAGGGCTGGGGCAGTGCCGGTCCCCCTGCGCTGGGCACTGGGGCGGCCGCCCCTCGAGCCCTGGGCTCAGCTCTGGGCCCCTCGTGGCAGAGGAACACAGAGGGGCTGGAGCGTGTCCAGAGCCGGGCAGGGGCTGGGGAAGGGGCTGGGGCACAAGGCTGGGGGGGGACGGCGGGGGGAGCTGGGGGGGTCCAGCCCTGAGAGGAGGGGGCTCGGGGGGACCCGATGGCTCCCTACAGCTGCCTGGCAGGGGCTGCAGCGAGGGGCACGGCACTCACTTCTAAGTAACAGGTGATTGAATAAGAAAAAAAACAGCCTCAAATTGCGCCGGGGAGGTTTAGATGGGATTTTAGGAACAATGTCTTCACCAAAAGGGTGATCAAGCACTGCCACAGGCTGCCCAGGGAAGTGGTGGAATCACCATCCCTGGAGGTGTTTAAAAGACGTGTGGATGCGGCACTTGGGGACATAGGTTAGTGGTGGGCTTGGCAGTGTTACATCAACCGTTGGACTCAATGATCTTAGAGGTCTTTTCCAACCTAAATGATTCTGTGATTCTACGAGATGATTTTACTGTCAGGCAAGTCTTGTGATCAGTAAGCTTCAGGCAGATGAGCTTCCTGGGAATAAATTTAAGAACAGCATTAACATGCCCTCATTATTTAGTGCCCAATACCTGCTGACTAGCAAATGCGTTAACTCTGCAGTTACTTGAACAGTGTGTTCCTCATGGTTGGGGGGAGGGAGGTCCTAAGAGACAGAAATATGGTTGTGCCACTGAAGGCAACATTGGGACGTTAGCACCTACCAAGTTTTGGCTGGAGTGGCCCATGTTGACCTTCAAGTTTTCAGCTTGCACTGGGCTGGAATCCCCAACTTCTTCAGTACACATAAGCTGGTGGCATGGCTGACATGAAAAAGAAGAGCTGAACTAAGACATAAAAGGAAAACCTTTATTTTCCTCCTGATGGGAAGCTCTTTCCCAGAGGCACCTGCTCCACTGGACACCCAGCGGCTGTATTGTGGTCTGCAGAGCACCCAGAAAAGTCCTGGTGCCTCAGTATAACCAAGAAAGGGAAAACCTTCAACATAAAGTTTGCCTAAGCAGCACTTTTCACAGACAGTAAAGCATTCATAAAGACGAAAAGCTGGCTAGTCGGATGGAAACAAGTACATGCAGAAGTGAAAATATTCAATGACTGTTTAGAGACTGTCTAAGCATTTTGGCAGTTAGGAACAGCTAAGACGGAGTCTGCGACTTATAGGAAATGAAATATTTTTGTTGGTAGTTATCATTTAACATCTTCAATATAAAACAACCCTAACGTGCCAAAGTAGTGCTGTAATGCATGGAGTTGGGTGCATTACTTTCTTTTAAGGAAAGGGTGGTAGGAATTAGTTGCTTTCAAATTAGGTCCCAAATCCATTTTCCACCTTTCTTTCACATTCTTGCCATGTTTTTTTTCCCCATTTTCTCTATGGAACACACATACTCTTGGTAGTCATGGCTGTCTTCCTGGTTTGGTTTCTTTATTTATTTTAGTTTTTACTAAGTAACTCACGTAATACTTTCCCTCCCTGCTCCCTCCATTGAAATACATTATTTGAAACTAAGAGCTTGAAAATTCCAATTATTTTCAAGGTTTCATAGATTGGATGTCTGTTGGCAGATAACTGGGTTCATTTCATATATATTCTTTACAAAATTTATACTGTTTACAAATTGCTTTGTTTATTTATTCCTGAGTTTTAAGTAAAGTAACCTTCATTACAAAAAAAAAAATCAAACCAAAACCCACCAAAACCATACATACCTTAATTGCTAATCTGCAAGTGGTAGCTCTGAGGAAGAGCTGTGTGAACATTTTGCTGGTGCTGAACATAGCTTGTTGCTTGAGAAGCCACAGTTTTTAATTTTGCCTCTTTGTTTTTATTTTAGAACTAGTGCACACCCTATTAAATGCATACTGGCCAAAAGAAAACATTTTATATTGTTTGTTTATAATTAATTTATTATTTTTGCTAATCAAAAGGAGAATCAAGTGCATTTATTTTGTGTGGAGAACCAAATCAAATTGTGTCTAAATAATGTATTTAAAGGTTTTTAATGAGTGAAATCTGTTATGAACGTGAACTAAGTATATAAGCATACATATAAATCCCCATCAAGCTGACAATAAAAGAACCAGAAGAAATTATGTTTAGACATTAGGAAGAAAAGCTGTACATATACCAATAATAGAGATTATTATTTTTTTTTTTACCAAGCCAAAAGGGGAACATTTTGAAGTACTATAAGCATAATAAGGAGGGTGTGAGAATGGAAACGGTCATAAGTCTCATTCAGTAACTGGAGCTCAGAGGTGCTTGCAATACTGGGTCTTTATTTTTATAAGGACTGTTACATAATACGCAAGTGGAAAAGTATCCTGAGTGGAAATAAAAACAAACTGCCTTCAAGGTGACATAACTCAGAAAAATATAAATCATTAGTGTTGTGCCTGTGTTTGCTGCATATCCATAAAAGAAAGAATTTTAAGAGGTATGTCAGAAGTGCTACACAGTGGAAATCTGGACCTTGTTTATTTTACTGTGCATTTACGTGCCTTTTTACTGTCACAACCAACATGGTTTTGCTGAACCCTGTAGCACACTATCAATTTACTGATTCGCTTTGGGCTTTGCTCTGTCGCTGTCACTCATAGGGGGAGGTATGATATCATGGGGGTGAAGCCATAGGTTTCCATGTGACTACAAGTCTATGCAGTAAGTTACCACCAAATACATTGAAGGTTGGCAGCAATTAGTAGGTAAAGGGCATTGCAAAATTTAAAGTTACAGGCTAACATGCAAAGAGCATAAGAAGCAGACCTTCCTTAGGAAGCAAACTCTGGTGTTCAGCCAATAAATTTGTTACGTTGACATTACATTATAAGGTTATGAACTAGACTAGTATTCCCAGTGGTGTCAGACATACCAACAATAATGACGTTTTCCTGGTCCTGTGAGCATCAGCTCTGCGCGCAGGCTGGGGGCATGTAAGCAGCAGCTTGGAGCAGGTCTGTGGGGCAGGGCAGGCTGAAGTGTAGCTTAGAAACACAGAGAAATTAATACTAAATTCAGTAAGACAGTATAAGCAAATTAATACCATGCAGCCTGCAAATGGTTGTGGAACCAGACACAGTGAAAAGGTGATTAGGGTAGGAGCTATAAATAAATATATATGTAGCACAGTCAAATGCCTGGCTAGCTGAAAACCCTAATTGCCACAGAAATATAAATGTCAGAAATGAAAACTGGGCCTGGTTGCAAATTAGCTTCCAGGGTAAAGGAGCACAGGGTGAACTTCAGTTCATTCTTGATGTACAGTCAGATTTATTGCTCTGTGCTCATATAATGAAAAACCTGAGCATGGTTTACCTGTTGTCCATTCAGTTGTCCCTGCCCACCCACCCCCATCCCCCCCACTCCCAGGGTTATTCTTCTGAAATTAGAGGATATGCAAGATATATTTAAAATTACAAACTTGATAGCATCCTGAGCTGTGTGCTGACCCAGTTATGAACTAACTTGTGTTTTGTTGTGCCTCTGTTAGAGTCCAGAGTTAGTAAGTATATTACTCTGTAAGAAAGCATCAAAACATAAAAATAATTTGCAATTAACATATGCACTTAATTTACTCTGAATTTTAATACAAATCTCAGTTAAATCACATTAAATCAGAAGCAAATTCATATTCATTAAGAAGGACAAAGCCTGCTGTCAAGGAAAGTTGACCGCTCCTGATTAACCAAAGAGTTGTCAACACAGAAAGCATATGGGAAAGAATTCTTTATCATTACCCAGGTAAAAGCATAATAAGCTCTTAGATTTAAGTAAAAAAGCTAAGAACCTAAGACCAAAGGCCCACTGAATTAATTGTCTTGGACCTAGCACTAAACTGAAAATCTTGATCAAGTTATTTTTGAAAAGAGACGATAGGTAGATAGGAAAAAAAAAACAACACCTTGCAGTTTGGACAGTCTGTCTATAGTAAAATCCCTATTATTTACAGTAAAACTAATTTATGTTGGTAACTCTTGTCACAGTGAAATGTTTGCAGCGTGGAAAAAGTATGGGAAAATACTTGCCAATATTTAGCACTGCTAACGAATCTCTCCCTAAGCCAACCTTCTCCAAGGACACCCTCCCACCCCCCCCGAAAAAGTTCAGACACAATCCATTACTACTACATCGGCAGTTTCTGAGCACTTAAAAGGGGTATACATACGGCCAAAGGAAGGTTGTCATCTGAGAAAATACGATACACTTGGCATTGTCTTTCCCCATGAAGGAATGTTAATGGCATGTTGGAGACTGTCAGCGATACCTCCCCAAGGTAAGGCAGTTTTCAAGGACGAATGGCTCTACAAGCCATGAATGACTCTGTCCAAGCCACATCATTAAAAATGTAATGATTATGGAGACCATATGTTTTTCGTGTTACAGAATTCGTCATTAAATCCTGCCTTTTCCAGTCGTAAACTGATCTCGTAGGCAGGATGACAACTCTATGAAGAAAATAAAATAAGCAGAGAGTTACAGTCTTTTTGTATGTATATATTCTAATAAAGGCTTTTTTTAAAAGCATGTAGTGGGGTCAGTATTTTTGCCAGTTTCACATACTTCAGGAATGAAATACGGACCCACAAATTGTTCAATTTTTGCTAATGGCTCGCCAAAAATCAAAGTAATAGAGAAGAAATGCCCCAGTGGGCTGTAAGTAAAAATACATTTTAAAAGATAGAAAAAATGCCAGATTTTGAACATACAGGATTACTTCATGAATAGTGGCTGTCAAATACATTTAACTAAACAACACCTCTCTGTTAGCTGAAAACTTAGGTGAAGTCACACGAAGCCCATCTAAATAGACAACTGACCAACAGCAACAGATGTACCCAGCAGAATTTCTCCACAGAATACGTGTTTTCTGTGTGAGACTATAGCCAGAGCTGACGCTTTCTCTGTAGCTCCCCAGGTTGTTTCCATTGACTAAGGCAAGTCTATTTTTTGCTTCTGAGGTACGTATGTTGGCAACCCACGTCTCAGCACGTGACAACTACAGAAGTATCAGCTGAGCTTCAGACAGCTCATACACCCGGCTTGGCGCGCCCAGGATTTTTGAGAGGCTTACTGTGTTTTTGAAAAACTTTGGAAGCCACAATTTGTAACACCCCCACACACCCCCCGCTAAGTTCTTAGCCATGGACTTGAGACAAGGCAGGCACAGCCTTTTCTTTCCCAAGTTTTCATCGGTGCTGATGTGAGAGCACAGTGTGCTCCGTGCTCACGCTCTGAGCTTCTCCCTCTCCACGTCGGTGCCAGTGAATGAGAATGTCCACAGCAGAGCACTACTGTCTTCAAAAGTTACCTGGAGAGGAGCAGAGGTGCATCTCCTAATGCCTTGCTTTGACTCTTGAGGAGTTAAATCACAGGCTGAGCAGCAAAGAAAACTTAAGTAAGCTCTCTGTGACTGTTCCAGCATCCAGTGCTGATCGTTATTTTGCTTCAGAAAACACTGATGCCTTCTCTTCAGTACCATCAACTCTAATAAATTCAGAAAACAGTACCTGTTTTGAAAATCTTCAGTACATCACAAAAAAAAAAAAAAGACCGAGTCAGCTTAACCTTGGTTCAAACTTCTGCATTAAAAAAAAAGGAAAGGAAAAAAAAAAAAAGAGCCCAATACTGATGCAATGTTTAAACACAACAGGAGGAGCTATTGGGTCAAAATAGCTGCTACAATCATCCTTTTAAAGCTCTCTGCTTCAAAATCCTTACTAGAGTTTTCAGTGATATAAAAAGGCCTTTACCATTTGCAATAGGCTGCATAAAACCAGAAGATCTTAATCTGTTTTTCTTAAATAAGTTTTATCAAATAAAAAAGCTAAAGCGGAAGATAATTTTAAGATTGCAAAGAGAGTTGCAATGTAGCTTTCATAGTTTTTAAAGAGCTATTTTGACTTTAAAACTTTACACTGCTGGCCATCACTAAACACCCAGTTCCTGCAGGCACTGCAGATTTATAAAAGCCATTTAATGTACCAGCTCTGACTCAAAATTGATTTATTTAATGGATACATTTAATATACATGTTTGCTTAGACCAGACAAAATTATATAAATCAAATCCTACTAGATTTAAAAGTCCTAAAAGAGTTTTGTACTGGCTTCACAGTTCAACCTTCACAGTAAGGTTGGCCTTTTTTACTAAACATGTGAACTTACGTGTAGGCCAGACTCAGATGTACGCATTTTCTTTTTGAAAGAGAACATCTAAAGCCTTTTATAATCAATGTTACAGAGCAGAGTTCTGATTTTGTTTCTATTTCAAATATAAAAATGTTTATACTTTGCTGAAACATATGTCAATGGAGACATTTATCAAAATGTTCATGTTTGTCATAGTGTGGATTTTAACGAAATGGGTTTGTTTCATCAGATAACAACTTATAGACAGGGTATTGAGCAGAACAAGTGATAACATTATGTCTCCACAGGTCACATAATCTCCTTTTCAAAGCAGCGCCCTGCAAACATTGCCTCTCCTGGTATGCCGTGTACGTTGAGATAGTTTGAGCTTGACTAAAAGTTTGCTACTGCCCACAGAATAGCCAAGCTGCTTCAAGCTTATTCACGATGCTATGGCTTACGCTGCTACTACTACTACTACTACTACTACTACTACTACTATTTTTCTATATTATGGTTCGAATACCGCTCTCATGTGGCTAACAGCCCAGCATGGCCTGCCATTTGAGTTTCTTTTCTGATGTTTGCAATTCACGTTATATCTGTTAACTCAGCAAGTGGGTAAGCAGAGAGTAAAACTCCTTTTAAGAGGCACCTGCGCACAAATAGAACCTCATGACATCTTTGGTATCTACTTCTAAACAGGTAAGATTCCAAGAGAAAGGAGAGACTGGACGTGAATGAGACCCTCAGATACTTCTAGGGTTTGGTCCATCCCACAAATGCTATATGGTTTGCTGTGGTAGTGGGCAGACAACTCAGTGACTCAGGTGGCCCTTTTCGCTCTTGTGTTGTGCTAGCCAATGCTAGCGGCAAGCAAAGTATCACAAATTAAAATAATTTTTAAGACCTAGACCCTGTCCCCTGTCATGCCTTCTAACTTGACGACATACTCGAAAACAACACTGAGCAGTTCCACTGAAGTCTATAAATAAAATGTTTCATTTTCTTCAGGCAGGTCCTCAAAGATACTGGGGATCTAAAGGTGCCAGCTGACATCTAAGGTATCCTGGTGGGAGCTATACCGCACTGCCTTTAGGGAAAGTGAGCTGCCTGGGTGGTCCAGACATTCCGTAAGCACCTACCTTCATCAGACATTTCTTGGTGCCTTCAGCACTCTGGCCCCAGGCGACTTACGTTGACCCACTGCCTTGCTGGGTACCTTACAGACTGGACGGTCTGCAGACCAAAGTATAACTGAACATGAGCAGGGTTAACAAGATCAGACCTCAAATGTGCCAACAGTTGCTCTTCCAGTGCCGTGGGCTTGCTAGTTTCTTGAAAAGGCTTTGGAACTCATAAAATATCCGCCCTACGTACCCTCCTGTATCATTACTTTTAATGAAACTTGCTTACCTCTGGGGTCTGTAAGTTTTTATTTGTTTTTACTAAAAAAGCGAGTTATTTCATTTGGCAGGGTCTACATACAATTTCTGCTGAAAACACACATTACAACAGCATGTTCTAAATCAAGAGCATCTCGAGCAGAACAGTAAAAAAGAAGTATGCTTCCACATCATTTTCAGATATTTATTAAAACAACATAGGAACTTTTTGTCATCCAAACAGTGATTCTGCCTGCAGTATCTGTAACCTAGTAGCTGTATTACCCCAAACAGACAATTAGATAACAACGAGTCTACAAACCCAAACAGTCCTCCTTCTCCTTCCCCTTCCCACGAGGCACTTCTGCTATTGTCTAGGCGCACCGATAGTTTTATTAATAGCATAGCTAGCAAAAGTACAAAGGCACCAACAAGAAGCGTCGCTGTGGTGGCACAGGCCAAACCTTTTCGTCTGCTTTGGAAACGTGCTTTTAGAAACCTGGCTCTCACGTTTGGGATCTGAAACGAGCATCGCTGCTGGGGCTCCTTCTTCAAATCCACATCAGCATTCTTAGGATTTGACATAAGCCCTTCTGGCTGGCTCGCGGGGTTACAATAGAGTCACAGATAGACAAGCCTGGAGGGTACAAATCCTGCCAGAATAGATCCCGGCTTTCAAGCGGACATCCCGGCTTTCAGGGGCGCAGCGGAGCGCTGGGGGTGCGCGGCGTACAGAGCGTTATACACGGTTAGGGAGGCGACAGCGGCCAGCGGCTGGCGGTGGGGGCCGGGAGCAGCACCAGCAGCTGCGGCACGGGATGTGGGGCGGCGGGGACCCCCACACCTGCCTCCCCCCCCCCGTCCCCCCGGCAGGGCGGGGGGACCAGAAAGCCACCTTGGCTTTGTAACGCTGGATGAACGCTATACGCAGGGTAATTCCTTAAATATGCGATATTAACTTAAACATACCTCTGACCTCCCGCTTTATAAAAAGGCGTTAATTGTTTAGGAAGTCAAAGGCAATAAATAAGTTTTTGTTTGTGTCTTTTGGTGTTTTTTTTCCCCGGGGCATCGGTGCCGCCCCAGCCGGGCCGGCTGCGGCTCAGGCGCGGAGATAGTCGTTCTTGAGGCGGCTGAGGCGGGCGCCGTGGCTGCGGACGGTGAGGGCCAGCAGGTCGTGCTTGTCCCGCAGCCCGCTGGAGATGTGGCGGGTCTCCCGCAGCAGGGCGCGGGCGTGCAGCAGCAGCCCCACGAAGCTGTCGCCCAGGCGGGCCTCCTCCCGGCCGCCCTGCTCCTGGCCCTGGCGGAACTTGCCCTCCAGCTCGCTCAGCGAGCGGTCCGAGCTGGAGTAGGCGTCGCTGATCTGGGCGGACTCGCGGCGCAGGTAGGTGCTGTAGCTCTCCTCCCCGTCCAGGTCGTAGGAGATGCTCTTGCCGATGCCCTCCAGCACCCGGCCCGCGTCCTCCACCTGCCGGCCCAGCACCGTCAGCTCCTCCCGCAGGCTCAGCCCGCCGCCGCCCGCCGCCGCCGCGCCGCACCGCCGCTGCTCGCTCACCCTGAAGAGCAGCTGGCACCGCTCGGGGTCGTCGTTCTCCTCGTAGTCCCCATCGGGGACGAAGTAGTGGTGCAGGGTCCCGTTGGACATCTCGGGGTACAGCGGCCCCTCGAAGTACCCGCGGCAGAGGCTGCAGAGGCAGCCCAGCCACAGCAGGCGCAGCGCTGCCGGCATGCTGCGGCGGGCGGCGGGCAGCCTACAGCCGGCCGGGCCCCCGCTGCCCCCGGCCGCGCCGCCCACGCCCCATGGGGCTGCCCGGCCCCGCTGCGCTGCGCTGCGCTGCGGGCCGGCCGGGATGCGCGGCGCAGGCCTGGCCCGCTCTGGGCGGGGGACGCCGCACCGCCCGCCTTAAAAGCCGGGGGGGGGGGGGCGGGGAGCGGCCCCCGCGCCGGGCCGGGCCGCCCCCCGCCCCGGACATCGCCCCCCGCCCCGGGCATGGACCGCGGGCACCGCCCCCGGGCATCGCCCCGGGGGGACACACGGGGCGGCGCGTACCCCCGCCCCCGGGCATCGACCCCCACACCGGCACCTCCCCTCGTTCCCCCCTTTGCGAAGGGCCGCGGTGGGGGCAGCAGCCCCCGCCCCCCGCCCAGGCCAGACCCGGGGGAGGAAGGTGGGGGTCCGAGCACAAGGTGTAGGGCGCAGACAGGGAGGTGAGATGCAAAATCTGCCCTTAAACAAAACGTCAGGCGCGGCTGAGGAAAATCCAGGTGCAGTCCGCTCTGTAAAACCTCCGGCGTTTCTCCCTCCTGATACATTATTCCACGGGAATCCAGTAGCTGTGTTACAGCGGGGTCGGTCCCTGCACGAAACCTGTGTAAATCTGTCCTTACTCTGTTTGGGTTCTTAAATCAAGGTGAGATCACAAAAGGTCTGTAAAGTTACCGGCTCTTTTCACAGCATCTTTCCTCTTCCACGGAAAAAAATCAGCTAGCAGAGGTTGTACCAGACCCTGCAGTCAGCCAGAGTGAAGGCTCCTGCTGCTGTTCGTGAGGGCTTTGCATGCAAAAATATTTATGACGCCTCTTTAATGTAAATACTTTAGCTGCCATCCTGATACTTTCTGCGTGATGCAAATAGCTACGATGGTTACAGTTAACTTCATTGGGAAAGAGGCCTGACGCTTAGTTTGTAGCTCTGCTTTTTCCACTGTTACGCTGGGCACTGTAGAATGTAGAGCCTGAAGGGACTCGGGGGACTTTGGCTTTACCATTTCTTATGGTGACGTGACTTTAGACACCTTTAGGCTTCCAAACACAGTCTCGAGCCCGTTCCCTTGCAGCAGCTTCGTTCTGTAGCCACAGGCTGTCCCGTCTCCGGGCGCACGTGGGGCCGATAGCCCACTGCAGGGATCAGCTGCTATTCTCCTGCTCCAGCACGTCGAGCTCCACTGCCTGCTCCCTTTTTCTTCTCTTCCCCTGGCCCCACATCCCTGCCCATGGTGGCTGCCTGTTCTGCCCCCGTTACCTGTGGGCAGGTTCCTGGGAGCTCGCTGGTGGGCTTTGCAACACGGCCAGGCCCTTTCAGGGATGACACAGCCGCACCCGGTGCAAGCTCCCACTGTCAGCGTGGCCCTAACGCTGCACGATAACCTGTGCTATCAGCCTTCCCCGGCATTGACTTCAGAGCCTGCCGGAGCGCTTTACGTAAGCACAGAAGGTCATAAGACTAACAAACACCAAGAAACATGAGCAAAAAATAAACCTACCGGTCAGCCAAGCAACAAAACCCTAACCCCGAGGCAGCAAGGGTCACAGCTGGACCCTTCCCTTACTCCATTGCTTCACAGCAGTCGTTCCGAGCCCTGGAGTCAGCGATGGCCACGTGCATGTACACCTCAAGATGAGCCATGTTTGCAAGAGTCCAGGCATCTTCTTCTGCGCCGCTGAGAACCCAGGCCAGACAGGCTATCCAAACAGAAACACTCCACACATTTGGAAACATTTTAAATTTGTAATTAAGTTCAGAAAACACTCATATAAATAGGTTGGATTAGGCTAAGCTTTTGTGCTTCAGCTTTCTATAAAAGGTTTAAAGCTTATTCAACTGAGCCCGCTTGGCATTTGTCCTTGGCCTGTGTTTGCCAACAGGGGCTCTTTCAAACAATTTTATTCCCAGGATGCTCTTGTTTCACCTAATATTTTATTGGGTTCCCAATTCTTTGCCAGCCATAGTACTTTATCTACAGAAGTTTCCACCCAGGCTGGTGTTCCTGCCAGCTGACTGGTTTGGCTGATGCTTGGTTTGTGGTGGACTCCACTTTTGAGGTCTTTTGATGGAAGTACCGCGCTGTAAATCACTCGGCTATAGCTTTGTCAGCATGGTTATGCTTTCACCAGTGCCACAGTGGGTAAAAAGAACTCAGCCTTAGTAAATCCTTTTTCTCCATCTCTTCAAACATTCAGAGACTAAGAGGTGTCTGTTGCTCCCTCCTGCAGCTGCCGACTCCCAGCCACTGCTGTTTTCAATCCACGACACATTATCCGAGTTTTATTTAAATTTTACATCAAAATAGCTTCTCCCCAAGTAACCCACTTGGAATGTCTGCTTCTGAAGGAAGTCTGCGGTACGGGATCTGCAGCCTTGGTGACTCAGTGGGCAAAGATTTGGTAAAAGCTGGAACTTGCTGAAAGGTACACAACAGCCTGATCCGAGGCAATACCTATTATGGTTCAGGATTACAACCCAACAGAATCCTAAGTGTCAACTGAAAAGCACCAAACAATGGAAAAGATGTAGGCTTACGTCGACAGAACAATACTGTGCATGAGTAGCTGTTATTCAGTCCAAAATGACGTGTAAAAGGCAAAAGTCTTGAGAATGCACCAAGATAATCTAATATGAATACCCTTCAACTGTCCATAAAACCACGTGCGTACAAATGAAAATCATATATATATATATTATTCTTTTGAAAGACACACACTGAAAGTAACGATTACCTTTATCCATCAAGACCGGGGCTGAAGGGTCAGACATGTTCAACACAGTTAATGGCATTAGGAACTCCACAGCAATGGCTGAAATAACATAAAAATAGTGTTAACAAAGAGTTTTACAAAGTAATTTCTGGCATTATCTAGAAGGCACAGAGGGCAATAAAACTGAAGGAGGACAGAAGGGATTTCTCAGGAATACCAGAAACGCGGGGTGGAGAGAAGCAGGGAGGAGAGCGAGCTGTTTTCTGCTGAATGTTGCATTTTCTGCTGGGAACCCATAGGGGTAGTTTGACTGAGATCAGATATCTGGGGAGCTTTTGGGATGCATCCAAGAAACAGCTGTGCCTTGTGGCATGCTCCCATGAAGGCCCTCATTGAAATCCTGGTATTGTCAAAAGGCCCATTGATTTCAGCGTGACAGTATTTTACCCTCCGTGCCTGCTCAAGCATTTTAAAATTCCTTTTGCATAAAATGAGGGAAAAATACTGAAAACAAAATTAAAGCGGCATACTGATACTGTCTTTTTTCCAAATACTTGGCATGATACACTCTGCTGTGGTAAAGCCATTGTTTTTCCACTGAACCGCTTTAGGTTTATAGTACTATAAAGAACTGCAGAATTTACTCTGCATGACCTCTCCTGCAACAGCACCAACTGGGCCAGAAACTGCCTATAACTGATGGCAAATATGCAGCTTGGCACTGGGCTTCAGGTGATGCTCACATAATTTTCCCCTGCCAGCAGTGCTTCATTTCTGGTTCTTGGCTTACGCAGGCTTGCTATTTCTGTCGCAGATCACGGTAAACCTTGCAGCATCAGAATGTTTCAGATATAAATGGCCGTTAATTTGGAGAACAGATATATGTTATATGGTCCTAAAGGCCCCACAGGCTTTAGGGTATAAATGTTGTTTTCTGACTACTGGCTTCTGTTTTCCTGCTGGGAACTGTTCTATAGCTTTACATAAAGATACCTTGTTTAAACATGAGACTAACAAGTATGTGTGTGTAATTTCTAATTGTAGGGTGTAGCACTAAACACTCAAATGGCATCAAGTGAGGTGGGCATGAAATAGCCCATGAAAGAATAATGCCAGGGTTTTTTTTGTAGGAAAATTGCCATAGGAATATGCCAGCAATTCTGCAGAATAGAAAAAAAAATTGTAGAATGAAACTTTTATAATGCACTTAATATTCATGCAGTAGAACTTTGGAATGCAACAGAAATTAGGACTGAATACGCCACAGCATGAACCATACTGAATGTTCCAGGACCACCATGCTTATCTGCTGTTACACTGAAATTTTGAATTTGTCAGAACGGTGCACTTAATTCAGAATTGGAACAGCTGGACAAGACATTTCTCCGATACCAATTTGTGGAGAAAACAACTTTGCTGTTAGCTTACGTTGAAGGCTGGCAGATGGCAATAACCTTTTTCTTCTTCATAGGTTTCAGGCTGAAAGCTCAGCTGTGTCTGGGCATAGAGTTCTCTGAGTCCTTTAGCGCCGGCCCTTCTTGGATAAGCAAGACGAAGAGCCAAATCCAAAAAACACGAGTAGCTGTAGGAAGTATTGGGTATGAGGCTGGATGTGAATAATAGAAAGGGTCTGTCAGGCTGGTTGTGTCAGAAGAATATACAATTAGTACTGAATCTGCTTCAGCTTCAGCCAACATCAAAACGAGCTCAACCTTGGCAGAAAAATACAGAAAGAGATTTTACCGCAGCCTGGCTGTGTAGCAGGTGCTGGTTTACTTTATATAAATACAATTTTCTTCAAGAAAAAAACTGAGGATGCGCTCAGGTTATTTTTGAAAAGAGAAGTGATGCATCTGAACGCTTCCTAAGAAGGGAAGAGATTAAAAGAGAGATGAAGAAGGGTGAATAATTACTGGTATTATAATACTAGCGCCATTTCTGTCTGTTGATGAAAACCCTTGAACCCCAAAAGGAGTATCACTAGCATTTCTTCAGCAAGGTTCCTGAAGTGGAAATAATAACACTTCCTCAGTGGAAATGAAAACACTTAAAAAAGCATCATTATTGGCCTGCACGTGGAGAAGTTTCCCCATGACTGTAAATGTGGCTTGTTACAGAGACAGTCTATCGTGCTGCTAAAATGTTGATTTGATTTTCAGTCCTGTCTGTGTTATTTTTAATGCTCTATGTGAACGTGAAAAGGCTGTATGTGAAAACATACACTTTGCAGATGTTACAGAAACATAGTTCACTAATTATTCATAATAATGCATTCTCCTTGCCTCTAACCTGTTAGAAGTAAAATAAGATTTATTTGGAGTTTTTAAAAGACCCTGACTTTTCTTCTCTTTCTTTCTCTCCCTCTCGCAAAATAGAGCAAGCTTATGATCTGACATGTTCTGCTCAGGCAGAGTTGGAAAAGAATTTGAATAAAAGCCTTGGAAGCAACCTAGGAGAGTCTGGTGGAGGAATGCTGATGTCATTCCCAATGGGAATCCATTGATACAGTTGCTCAGGATTTGCAGTCCTGTGATCTAATGTATTCATCTGAGGCAGGGTCTTAAAAACTAGATTTTCTGAAAGCTGAACCTTCACGCCTATTCTCTAGGCCGGTTCCCCAACATTTTAAGCAGATTTTACAGCGCATAATTTCCAGCTTTGCCACCTTTATAAGGATGGCATTTTCTCATTTACACACATAAACTTATGTATTAAAATCAGGTATGAATTTGTGAATAAAAGCTAGATCCTGACACATTTTATTCTGGTTAGTCATCAAATTTCCTCTGCTCGCTGGACCCTTTAGAGTCCCTGATTGTAAATTTAGAGTGGGAGCCTACATGTTCGGGGCTAACCAACTGCATGTACTTTTGTTAAACACGTCTCTGAAATGGTTTAGCCTTTCTATTCTCTGCCTTAGATAAAAGTGAAATATTTATATAATAGTATCCTTTGTCAGATAAAAGTGAGAGAAGATGGAAAAAAAATATCCTGGGATTTAGCTGGTTTAAACTCCTCTCACCCATACCTTTCCCAATGTAGCAATTAAAGAATAAAACAAAACATGCTTCTATAGTAAAATTCACTTGTATTCCCAGATCTGTTTTTTAGGAGTTGGAAAATGTCCTTTTTGTATCCCAAAACATTCAACTTGGATTTTTATTTAGGTGTTTTTAACGGTGTATTAAATTTAAAACTAGGCTGACTCTGTTTGAGCAGCTTAAAACCAAGCATATGGTTTCAATTGAATTATACCAAAAATTTCCCTGTTAAAAAAAATAAAAATAATTCCCTTTAACAAACATTCTTATAAAATTCTGCTTGAAGAAGCAGGTGAGGGGGCACTATTTACAGTCAGCCCTATATTTATTTTTGTGCAGTCACGGTTGACTGTTCCACAGGTTTTTAATGACTCGCTGCACACAGAGCACTCTTTCAGCAGCCCTAACACTGCGTTATTCTCCCCTGCTTGAGGTTGGTGCAGAGTATCGATAGGGAATGTATACCTCCTGCTAGGATTTATGACTTCTTTTCAGAACGGGGGTGACTTAGGAGCTGGCATTGGAGCTGAATTGCTCGTGGCTTTGCGGGCACTCCTGCAGAGGATGCGATGGGTGCTGGTGGGACTTGCCTCGGCCGCTCGACCTGGAGCCCCAGCGCGGTCATTTGCTACAACTGGCTTTGACCCAATGCGTGCGGGTGTCCTGCAGAGCTGCAGGAACACTACCTGCCTGTTTCCACATTTACAGTCAGGAAGCAAAGACATATAACCTGCTTTAATGGAAAGAAGCTGGATGGAGTAAAGCTTGCAGGTTAATTTAGGCTTAGGAAATATGGCTCATCCAGCTTGGATGCCTTGGATAAGAAAGCCCCAGCCTCGCTGCTGGCATTCAGGGCCTCTGAACACCATGTTTGGTCTCACAGATTGGTCTGTTCTGGTGCTTTAATCCCACTGGGGTTTCTGGTCCCAGAGCCTGTGCCAGCTGATCAGCCTGCCTTTCCCTAGGGACTGTCATGCCAGGGTGCCAGAAACCCTGAGACCACAGCGCTGTGGTGCCTTGGAAGTTTCCTGGGTTTCCTCCAGGGTTAAACAGGTGATGCCCAAGCATAGATTTGCTGAAGGACCTCAGCACCCACACCCACAGAAGCACAAAGAAGAGCAATTTCCCTCTAGTAACAGAATAAATGCTTCTGTTTTCACAGCAGGCAGCTTTGGAGGCATTTAAAACACTTTCCTATCGGGACCCCGAGGAAGGTTCAATCAAACCAAAGCGATGCTGTGACAACTGTTGTAACCTCGGATTAAGAAGGCACATTCAAAACCTTCCAGACGCATCTGGAAGGCAGGGCAGGACACCTCCGTGGGTCAAACACCTGCAACATGTGCTGTTTGTCTGATGCCAGCAGCCTCCAGAGCAGAAGGAGCCTGTCCACGACTGTGGGGTTGCCTCTCCTTCCCCTCCCACTCTTCTCCCAAGGAAGACCCTGCCTAATTAAGTTGCCAGCATTAAATATGCAGGTGGCAGCAATAATGACTGAACAGAAAGGATTAGTGGGAGCCTGTGGCCTCTTTCACCCCATTAAGGGCACAAATATTGCTTTGACAAAGGCGGCAATTAATATTCCCCTTTCTGGCACCCCTGTGGTACAGTGAGATATACCAGCAATAACCTCCGGGTGAAAGCTGGCCCCTGGCGCCGTGCCATAGCTTCGGTGGGAGGTGGGATTTCACCCTTGGTTTCAAACCTGCTAAATCACTCCTTTGTCATCTTCACAATACGTTTTGCAGGTTATGCTCCTGAGTGCTGTGGCACTGGACTTCAAAATCACCCTCTTTTTGTAGAAAGTCATCCCACTGGCACATGGGATGATAGCAGGGGGTGACATGTCCCCTGTTTTCTTAACCTCTTGTTGCACTGGAGTCATTTGAATGTAAATCTGGTGAAGGAGTAGTTCACCACAAATAAAAATGCTTGAAATGGCAGTGAAGATTTCTTTGGGTAATGAAATCATATGGTTTCTTCCATTTTTCACTTCTCTTCACACTTGCCTCCCAAAGCACCTTGTGCAGAGCACGATTCTGGGATGTGCTTGACCTTTGCTGCCCCAGGAATCTGCTTCCAGAGGGGCTGCGGGGTCCAGCTGCTGTCCTGACACAGTTCTGAGGATTTGTCAGACATGCTGCAAGTAAGTGGCACTGCCTTTAAACTTACTGATGCATTTTTATGTATTTGTCTTCAAAGAACCACATTTTGCTCATTTTCTGCTCTTGCTGTTGTTTAAAGAAACAGCATACATTTGAACCCTTCCAGCCTACAAAGTATCGGGCCAAGCTCTCCGACATGACTTTCTGAAAAATCACAGACAGTAGTTTGTAATCTTTTGTGTTTTGTAATCTTTTTATTACTTGTAAACCTGAAGAATTTGGACCAAGAAGGAGGTCTTGCTGCCGAGATGGATGCATTAATCAAAACATACTCAGGCATCTATTAAAACTAACCTACCTTTCTTTTGAAGAAGTCCAGCTGGGATCACGGATAACCACAGGCTGCAAATTCAAGCTTGTTTTGTGGTGGTTTCTCACGTTCCTGAAAATGTAGGATTTGAAATCAGAAAAAAAAAAGGATTTTCAAAAGTGTTAAAGTGAGCAATAAGCATTATACTACAGCTTTTGAGAAGACTCACCTTATAAATCATAGCTAGGACCACTAATTCTGTGGCAAAAAATTAAATAATTTGCACATTATAAAATCTTTTGATTGTTTTACTCCATTTAGAAGCATTATTTCCCCTCCTTTTTTTTTCTAAAAGGAATCAGTTTAGTCTTTAATTCACTGTCAAGAACGTAAGCACACCTCTGAGAATGGTATCTGGATAACTGCTGCTGTTGTTTCTGCTGCAGCGACAAAAAGGGATCAGGAGTCCAAAGCTGCTTCAGCATAAATGGAGAAATTCACTACCTTAGTAGCTAAGATACTTGGAAAGAGACATTGAGGACTGTGTTTTCTAAACAAAGTTTCTCTAACTCTTGCTGAAAGTGATGGGAACTTTCCCCTTGCCTTTGACTGGCCAGAGTCAAAGATGAATCTTGGAGATATTGTGCTCTATATTCTAACTGGCTTGCTTGCACTTGGCTTACTTGCAAGTTACTTGTAGACAGTAGCCTCTTTTCTTTTTTTTTGGGCTGCGAGTCATCTGGGAATCAGCACACTGAATAATACAGGAACCATTAGCTGTTTCTGGAAACATAAGTTTCCAGAAATGTTAGGCATTTCCAGATATCAGTTGTAATTCCTAGATTGCTCATTGTGTTAATTCCAGATGATACAAAAAAGAGTTTTCTATTGTTAATGAAATTACAGCGTACATAATGCTTTTGAGCAGTTCTCTCTGACCACCAGCTATTTGGTACTAATTATTGATACGTGATGACTAGCCTTGGGACAAAGTTGTTGCATGAGAAAAGTCATCACAGCAGAGAATGCTTCTGGTACAGATTTTCAGCAGAGGTTCATTTCTGCTGAGGTGTACGGAAGTGTTGGCATTTACAAATGGTTTTGTTTATCAAACGTTTTCAGAGAATTAGCTGTACAATTTGATTAGAAGCAGCTGAGCAATTAAAATATTTTCTTAAGTAATTCAACGAAAACACTTAATTGCCTCTTGTGATTAAAAAATGAATGAAATCTAATTTAGGGAATAAATTATCTCCTCTGAAACCTTTCTATTCTGTTGTTTCCCTACTAAAAATTCCATTTTCATCTCTTTATCAAATATATAAACCTGGCACTGTGACTAACTGGATATAGTGTCACACCGTGTGGGACTAACACATAGTAACGCAACAGCAATCTGCTCCAGACATCGTAACTTTATCATGTTACTTCACTGGTTACCAAACATCTTTTTCTGTCCAGATGTTACAGCAGTAGATATGCTGGAAGTGGAACACATTAGCAAACAGAAAGGTGTCTAATCCTCCCTGGAACAGCACAGAATATCTTCTTTCATCATAATCCCTGTACCTATTAAAAGCAGAAGGGTTTGCCGGTGAAGTAAGACTGCAGGAAGTAAACTGTCCCCCACTTGTCAAAGCTAATCATACAATCATAGAATCATAGAATGGTTTGGGTTGGAAGGGACATTAAAAATCACCCTGTTCCAACCCCCCTGCCACAGGCAGGGACACTTCCCACTGGACTGAGTTGATCTAAGCCCCATCCAACCTGGCCTGAACACTGCCAGGGATGGGGCAGCCACTGCTGCTCTAATAATAAACAGATAAACCGAGTATACTGATCTGTTGAATGCGGATACCAGCTCTGCCATAAGCAGACAGGACTTTAATACCTCAAAATAATGCCTCTAGAAGCACCAAAATCTTAGCAATCTTCAGGGGGCTGCCAAAATTCACACTTCTGGGCACTATCATCAGCATCAGCTGCTGTGGGATCTGTGAGAGACAGCATGGGCGCAGGAAGCATCCCCTTTCAGCCCTACCTCCCCTCCTCTCTTGGACCAGATGTTGACAGGAGGCTCCACTGCCAAGTCCAAGACTCTGGATCTTGAAGGTGACTCTTTGGAGAGAGCTGGTCTGTGCCAGGTTTTGTGAGGGATTTGAAAGCAAGCAGCCTTAGCCACCAGACCTTTAGAGAGCAGCCGGCACCTTTCTGCGATGCTGTAACAACCCCCCGCCAGGAGCTCCTCAGCACTCATCACCTGTAAACCTGTGAAAACCCAACAAAAGATGGCTGGATCTCTGAAATAGAGAGAGTGGCAGAAAAAATCCCAACAGGCAACCTGAGGGTGGAGGTGTACCTTGCCCAGCCAGGCAAATGTGCCTGCAGTCTCTCTGCTTAGGAAGCAACACTTTGGGCAGCATGCTGTTTTGAGAGGAGCATGTAGGGCATGGTGAGAACCATGGTAATAGCCTTTTTGAAGGAATATGTGGGAATTCTGATTTCCCAACTCCCCCCCCAAAAAAAAAAAAAAAAAAAAAAAGAATAAGCAGTGTCTATCCTAAATACAAGATATATTTAAGGTTAAATCTTGGCTGCAGTGACAATGAAGCTCCCCCTGAACTGACACTGCAAAGGCCAGTATTGCACGTGTGCAGGTTGCCATGTGAGAAGAGCCGTTCAGTTACCTCTTGGTGGCTCTGGAGTGGACACGGACAAGACTCGGGGCCCATTCCGAGCCACAGGGGGTTCTTCTAAAGCTGTTGCACTACCTTCTATTTGTTGTTTATGTATTTTACATGCCTGGTTAAAATTGTGTTGAACTCTACTTACCATGAAGTGATGGAGCACGCTGTGATGGGGTAATCCCTATAGATTCATAAGAAGAAAAAAATGGACCTGCTTTTCCATCTGTGCTTTTGGACAAATTAAGGCCACATTCCTGTCTGTACTTAACTGTGTTCATGTACACAGTCCAACCAAACTCAGCATGGCTGGTTATATTCAGAAAGTGAAGCACATGCTGAGTCCTAACAGGACAAGGGTCTGAGGAAGCAGACGTCATCCCCATCAGTGGGTCAGCCAGGTGAGCCAGTACATTTCACACATCATGGGTGATCTCCTGAGGGGAGGTCTGGAAAATGGGCTGACCACACATCCTTCCAGGCATCTCAGCCCTTTCTCCCTTTCCCACTAATTGCTTTATACTTCTGAAATTGTACCGGTCAATTTAAGGGTAACCCACAAAATAATAATAGAAATTTTGTTTTACCACCATGTCTTTTCTATTTAAACCACATGTAATACTAGAAGCTACAGAACAAAATGTAAACCAGCATCAGCCAGAAAAAAACGTGAAAATAGCATTTTCTCACAGTGACTATGAAGATGATAAAGACAAGTATGGACAGAGACGCTTGCAAATTAGTTAACATCAAAGAGAATATATGTCAGGAAAGTGTACTTTTTTTCACTGGTTTAATGGTGAGTGTTAACTGATTTTCTTTCAGGAAAAAATCCATGTAAAAGATCAACAGTTCAGATTGTGAACAACATCTAAGGCTGACAGCTATTTAATATAATCAAAACATTGCTTTTCTGCAATGTAAACTACTCAAAACCCCCAACATCCAGGGTTGCTGCTACTTGCACCACTCAGACATGAAAAAGAAAGCATCAAAACTTTCCTGAAAGCTTTGCTGGATCCTAAGGCACACTTGGATGCAAGCTCGGATGCTCCCACACTGACATAGGTCAGAAATGCCAAGGCTTTGTCTAGCTGCTCGCTTGATTTGTTCTCACCATGCTTGGGCCAACTAGAAAAAGCTTAAAGACGTGTACAAACACAGAGTAGGTGTGAGCAGGAACAGCAATATCTCTTTTCTCTCCCTCTGTGCTTCTCACGGTTGCTGCTGTGTCAGACCCCAGGCAGCGCCTGCCCTCCGCTGCAGCCTCTGGGCAGCACATGGGGCGAGCGGGGCAGCCTGTCTCACTGCAGGGCGTCTGAGCACTTGCTGTGGGTTTAAATCAAGTTTTAAAAGTTTCTGTGACCAGACCGAGTGCGATTCCTGCAATATATTATACTTGCTGGGGGTTTAAATCAAGTTTTGAAAGTTTCTTTGACCAGACCGACTGTGATTCCTGCAATATACTATACTCTGGAATCATCTTGCATTTTGCTATCAATACCTAACCTGATCCAGGATGCAGGTTGGGTTATCTAGCACAGAAATCTGGTTTGACCTCGGTGTGTACGAGGCTGGTTGCCTCCTTGAGAAAATATTGTGACATCCAGGGAAGTACTGGAAGTTGCAATTCATAGATTTGGGGGCTTTAAGACTGTCTTGTAAGTAGCCACTGACAGGTTCTCTCTTTTTTGGTTTATCCCCTTGTAGAAGACAGATAACAGTACACATGTTTTACCTTACAGGATTAGTGCGGGGGGCTTTGTATGTACAGCTCTGCCTTTTGTGGACCATATTTAGCAATGGGATGATGGCGGCGTCATTCCTTGTAAGCACAGGGGAGCTGTGACTTCTGCACCAAGGGTACGTGGGGACATATGCTGTATATTACAGCACATGCAGACACAGCTGCTCCGTGCAGCACACCACTTAGAGGCACAGCAATCGTACAGCTGAAGTATTTTCTTACCCTTTCCACTAAGTTTAAACCAGAAAAAAATCAGGACTTAACTTCCTGCCATGACATCACTATAGAATATTTAAACCATACACATCTCCTCATTTTAAAATCAACTTTCCCCTGCTGCTTGAATGCAGTCCCTTTTATGTTAAAATATCTGAGGAGAAACAAATGTTCAGACAGTGCTTGCTACTAATCCATTCCTCACACTAATTCTTAGCCATGCACACAGCTAGAAAGACTCTGTAGCAGAATCTCTTCTGTATATATATAATTTATTTCCACACATCCCCCCTCCCCCAAGGCTTATAGTGCCAGTTCAGAGGCTGACAACTTGAGTGCCTTGTAGCTCTAGCAGGCAGCCACCCCAGGCCTCCGTTCCACCAAAGTTTCATATTTTAATCACAGCCCTCCTCCCCTGCAGCAGACTCTCGTGCCCCTGTGCCAGCCCAGCTGCTGCCACCTACATGCCCTGGGGCTGGCGGTGCTGCCCGGCTGCTCCTGTGCCATTCCAAAGCCACCGGGTCCCACTGCGATGGCCACGCTGGTGCCCCAGGAAGGCTCCGACAGCCCCGCTGGACGGCTCGAGCAGCTGTTCCTTGTCTCCCCCAGGAGAAGGGCAGTGGGCCAGATCTGCCCGCAGTCAAGGCAGCCGGCTGGACCGTGCTGACCTAAACCTCAAATGCCTTGACAGAGCAGCCAAGTCCTTCGCAGCCACATCCTGCTCTTAAGCAGGACAAGGAGCACGGAGAATGGTCACAAACCATTCTGAGTTACTCTGCAGGAGATGGCCTTCAGCAGGGTGGGAGCTCAGAGGGCCCTTAAAGGCACACAGCAGAGAGAGGAGCATTTTGCCCCTGTTGATGCAAATTATAACACTTAGTTCATTGCTTTGCTGATGAAATTGAGGCTGTTATGGATAATCTTAGCCAGTCAGCTCCAGGGATACTCAGGGTCCATTTTAGAAAAAATGCCAACAAAACTAAACCTCACCGGTAGTATCAATACTGTCACAGCAACACTCCATGAAAGGCTTGGTGAGGTCTGTGAAATTTGAACCATAGCTATAATATTCATCCTTATACAATTGTTACGGTTTAATCCTGGCTGGCAGCGCAGCCCCACGCAGCCGCTTGCTCCCCCACAGTGGGATGGGGGAGAGAATCCAAAGGGTAAAAGTGGGAAAACTTGTGGGTTGAGAGAAAGGCAGTTTAGTTTAATGGGTAAAGCAACAGCTGTGCATGCAAGGAATGCAAAGTGAGGAAGCCCTTCCCCCCTCCCCAGGGGCAGGCAGGTGCCCAGCCACCCCCAGGACAGCAGGGCTCCGCCACGCATAGCGGTGACTTGGGAGGACAAACGCCGTCACTCCCAACGTCCCCCCCGTCCTTCTTCTCCCCCAGTTTTCCATGCCGAGCGTGACGCCGCATGGGATGGGATGTCCCTTTGGTCTGTGGGGCTCGGCTGTCCCGGCTGTGTCCCCTGCCAGCCCCTGGTGCCCCCCAGCCTGCTGGCTGGCGGGTGAGGAGCAGGAAAGCCCTCGGCGCTGGGCAAGCGCTGCCCGGCGTGAGCTAAAGCATCCCTGGCCACCAGCGCTGTTTGCAGCACAGAACCAAAACACGGCCCCGAACCAGCTACCGCGAAGGGAATTAACTCTGTCCCAGCCAAAACCAGCACAACCACAATGGTAAGGATGAAATTCAGGTTTGTCCCATAGCTACAACCGAGGTGTAGCTGGGTGTAAGGGCAGTGCCTGTGCATAAACCAAGCACACTTCAGCCATCAGCTCCTGGGGTAGTCCAGGATCCCCCCAGACCTCCATTCATCTGCAAAGAGGAGCCATGGGGCTGACCTGGGGCATGGAGTCACCTCACAGCACAGCACTCATTACTGTGGGACCTCTCCAAAGGGACATCTAGGAAGGCCCAGAAATCCCCCCAGGCAGTGCCTGCTGTGTGGGGCCCAGCTGCTAGCACTAGCTGCACGCTCTGGTGTGCAGAATAACACCCCAGATGGACAACCTGGCAGTCCAAGAAGCTGCCCCGAGCCCTTCTGCCTGCAGAACTGACCAAACTGTGCACAGAGAATGACCAGCGTTCCGTAGGAACTGCTCTGACAGGTGGTCACGTAGGACAGGCTTTTGTACATCGCTAATACAGTTTGGAGGTGCTTAGTTCACAGTTTAAGGTCATAGGAACAGCTCATGCTTTTGACAGCAGCCCCATGGGACCACAGCCCAGGAGGATACAGGCATGCAGCAGGACAGCAGCCTGGAGGGTCTCACCTGATCCAGCTGGAGATGCTGTTGCAAGGACCCTTGCAGCAGGGACTCCCACCACATCCAGGCAGCAACAGGCCGTCCTGCTTGAGAGATCTGTTTCCCCATGTCAGTGTCACCTGTGCAAGAGATCCCAATGAGTTAGCAGCATATTTTTGTTCCCAACAAATGCTCTTTCTGAAAGTGTCTGTGCAACGGGCAGAAAACAGGGGTGCTGAAAGTTTGCAGTTTCAGAACTGAGCATCAGGCATCAGAAAGCCCATTGCTTTGTGCCTGTTCCACAGCAGGCGGGGTTCAGGGCTCCAACCCTTCTCAGCACTGTGCCACCACTCACAAAGGTAAGGTTTGCTGCTACAGGCCATGGAGAAATAAGCTGAACAGTTCTTTCCTCTTTCCGTTTATCCAAACAAAAAACACAGTAACTTCTAATCAAGAATGGGATGATTCACTATTGTTGCCATCTAATATTTTCTCAGGATTGCGAGGTCCTTTTCTCCCTGAACTACATTTAACACACAAGGCACAGATGTTGCCTCAGAGTGGAAATCCACTTGCTGATCTTCCTTAAATGATCATTTTGTGATTCTCCTTATTAACAATATCTGTTCCCGGACAGTTAGCATATGCCTCTAGAAGCAGAAAGGACCACTGTCTGTTGGGTCTCATTGTTATTTAGGTGCAGCTGCATGCTGCACATCAACCGTGTGACTCTTTTAACATATGAGTTAACGAAGATCAAGCTATACTATTCTTGCTGTATTTTTCTTGGACACTTGCTCTTCCTAGAGCATTGTGAAGCTGCCTTGAAATTGCTTATACATGCTGTAAATATGGCAAATTTCTCTTAAGTGCTGCCTGAAATGAAATACAATTGAAATTTGAAACGATGGACGTAGTGGCATGAATCCAGTGATTTCTGAAAACCAGAAGGGCGTCAGGGAAAAAACACATCGGTTTACAGAAAAAAAAATAATACTGCCATCAAGAGTTCAGCTAGACATGCCCTTCTACCTTATTGCTTGCTGAAGGTATAAATCCTAGTCCTCAGGAGTGTTACCAGAATGATAACGTTGGATACTGAAAGCCATTAGCTGATAAATCAGAGGTTCAGGCTCCTTGCTAGGGAAATCCGTGGGATTACCACTTTTTTCCAGCAGCCGTAATGTATTGGGTTGCCATGTACAGGCACAGCTTCCAGATTTGTGTTATCTCGAGTACCGATAGCAGCTCTTTGTGGCCAGATCTCAGCTCAAGATAAATGTCCAGGTATTTACCTACCTCCACTCCTGACACTGCAGATTGCAGTGAGTTCTGGACTGCAAAAGCTACACTACTAGCAAACAGGTACCGAGCTGGCTGGTCCACAGCTAGCTCCTGCAGCTGCACCAGCTACCGCAGCAGAGTTTATATTAATGTGACTAGAAATGCCTTTTCAAACTTAAAACAAAGTTCTGTCCTAACATGGGGCAAAAAAGTATGAGCCTGGGATTGCTGAAGGCATCCTCCCTGGAAATACCCTGTGGGGATGAGAACAAGGGCAAGGTTAAGCCTTCCATCTGTTCTTTTTTTCAGGGGAATTTTAGCCTACATGGAGATTTCCTTTATCACCAGCTGTTATCAGTGAACCAGGAGCAATGATGAGGTGATAAAAACCCAAGGCAGCCTTTATGGAGAGCACACACCGAGGAGCCAGGCAGACTAAAGAAACCAGCCTGATAAGTTTAAACCATTTATAGAAGGTTTCCAAGGAACCCAGGGGAAAATTAAATCCCCACATAACTCACTGAGCCAGGATCATGCTACTGAAAACCTGAACATTCCCCCCCTGCAAACATTTTCAGTTAAACCCTTAGTGCTTTTGGCTTTTAAAGTCTTTAAAACAAAATACCTGAGAGGAACAAGGCAGTTGTTAACAGCAGATCTAGCAGGTAAGAACTTAAAAACCATCTCTCTGCTTCAAACTGGCCAAGATCATTTCTAAACACAGGCACGTGTGCTTTTGCTGATGCACTGCAGAGGCTGAACCTCTCTGGTACCTTCCATTTGTCTGTATGTAGGGAAAAATGAGAAGAAAATCATTAAGTCTTATGAATACAATAGGTCTTTGGTTTAGCGTGATCCTGTGCATTGGAATAAGGTGAATCGTTCATAGTGGATTTGCTGGATTTGGAAGGAATGGTGCCTGGGAAACCTGTACGTACGACTGGCTAGGATGTAGCTCCGTTAGGAGCTAGCTGTTTCTGCTTTACCTATGCTGCTTGTCTTTTCACCGAGCTTCTGATATTGCAGTCATCTACTAACTGGGTGTGCAACCCTCTCTCCTCATGGATTTTTTTGTTGGCATAACCACAGCCTTACCCAGTCCAAAAGAAAGCACGAAGTCCAAACCAGTTTAAACCCTGTGTAGGCTGAAGTGCTGGGAATGTGACGTGTGAGAAAACAGACTTATGTACAGTTGGGCTGCTGGTTACCAGTCTTCCTATATCTCCTGAAGCCATTTCTTATGCACTTTTCACCAACAAGCTCTGCTTAAGAGGAATACCCTGCAACAATAAGTTCTGAACAAACAACAGATAAATTACAGTCTCCACCAGAACTTATACACTAAATGATAAACTCTAAACGAGCGCTTTTTCTAGATAGACTTCAGACAGCTTTAATTCTTTTTCTCAAGGCTAAAGATGAAGACTGCTTTTGTTTATTTCTCCAGTGAATAAGAAATGCTCTGCTTCTTGTGGTTTTCTAGAGTATTTAGGGGATTGGGGTTTTTCTGTTGTTGTTTGGGTTGATGGTTAGTTTTAGGAAACTGCTACTTTATCTTGTTTAATAGTTTAGTCTAAAATACTATATTTCAATGATTCTTACATTTCTTGCCTCTAATCAACGTTCTGAATTACCATACTGGGCTTCAAGCTCATATGACCAGGAAATAAAACTGTAGAGCTCTGGTTGCACAATGTAAATCACTATGGGTTCACAAGCTTACTGGAACGGTAGTATCTTCGTGTAACAGCCCAGTCCCCGTCCTTTCTTGCAGTTACTGTCACACCTGTATTTGTCCAACTCCAGGTAGCTGCCAGCAGTTTCACGGTTCTAGTGCTCCTGGGATAGGAAGCAAGGGTGAACTGAAGGACAACTAGACTATTTGCCATACTCTTTATACCGGGGGAAAAAATCCCCTCTAGGTAACAGAATCCTGTGTTTAAAGCATCAGCTAGGAAGGACAGAGCTTCAGTAAACATTCAGCACACAAACACACACACAGAAAAAGAATAAAAAATACCAGGTTGAGATCATATCATTCTTCTCAATAGCAGTGAGAAACACTCGTGTTTGGTTTTCCCAGCATGTCTCTCTGACTCAGTTGTGGCAGCTTCGACTAGTCAGGGATTGCAAAGCATTTTTGCTGTAAAGGTCAGCTGTTCCAGGGGCCTGAACTCAGCTTGCCCTGAAATTTAGTACGCTGGGGGAAGGGCGAGTCTGCCCAACATCAGCCATTTGGCTAAAAGAACCTTCAAAGGCATATATCCCCACACTCTTATTTCTTTCTTAAGCTTGACAAATTATAGCCATTTTGGGGCGTGCGGGCTCAGTGATCTTGCTCAGGCCACCAAGCAGCATCCCCATCTCCTGCAGAGCTCTGGTGCTCTGAGGGCAGGGCAGCACCACTGCAACTGATAATCACAAAAGGGCTTTGTGGCTGCAAGCCTCAAGGCAAAAAACTTGCATTATATCATATAGCTGGGGAGACAGCGGTCAAAAACCTTTCTACTTCATCCCTTCACGCCTGAATACCTGATATCTTTGTACAGCACGGCATAAAATTGGCTGCAGGCGAGCACCTTTACATAGATACTTGTCATATTGGTGAAATTTTTATGCTTTGACATGTGCAGACATACAATAAAATATGTCTTTTCATCAACAAGATAACTCTACTGTTGCTACTTTGTACTCACTGCCTTATTTTGCAGGAAACGTTTGGCCTGTTTGCATCTGTTTATGGAAAGAGAACAAGCATTTCAAGGGAAAGAGAAAAGAGCACAGCAAACTGGGAAAATGCTGTCTTCTGTCAGCACTACAATATTAATAGCGCTTGCCGTTTTGCTCAGCAATAAATAACAAGCCATTCCTTCCCTAAAAAAAAAAAACCAAAACCAAGAATACACCCTTAGCCAAAAACCATCCCGAGCAGAAGGGCCAAGTTTCCATAAGTGCGAGACTAATTAATTACATGTCTAAACAGTCCACCGCATTTGCAGAAAGCAACCCATCTCTTCCAGAGCTCTTTTAAAACGTATTTTTTGTGCTTGGCAGAGCTGATCAGCAAAACCCACCGTTCCTAAGCAGGTCTGAGCTTGGTGGGGCTGGGGACTCCGAGCCGAATGGTGGGAAGGCGGGGAGGACCCTAGCACCCCACCGCGGGGCAGCCCAGTATCCCACCTCAAGTTCAGTTTCCTCTCTAATAAAACAACTCTGCCTCGAATCTCTGGGTCACAGTAATTCATAGAAAGAAGCTCAATTAGTTCTTGTTAATTCATGGCTGCAAAATACTACTATTCAAGCCTCCTGTGGCTGAAGTTTCTTTTTGAAGCCATATATAGTTACGGAACGGCTGTCTAGCAAACTTGCTGATCTAGCCTAGCTCTTTCCTTTGGAAAGTCTGACATGTGAAGCAGCTCTGTAAAAAGTTAAAGAGGCAGGATCGAGTATGCTTGCAAAAAAAATTTTTTTTTTTTTTTTTTACATTTGTGTTTACCAGCTGTTGCTAATGGAATAGAATTTCAGGAGTCTGTAAATGATCTCTTTCTTTATGGAGTTGGCCCATCCTTCAGGAAGTCGGTTACCTGAGGATTTAACTCCAAGAAAGTGCTCTAAGTTAGGCACAAACTTCTTTATGTTATTTAAGAAGAACAACTGTGTTGCTATTATTTTTCTTGGGGTCTTTTTTTCGAGTGCTGCACAAATACATTGATTTCTTTTGCAAAATAAGAAAATCCTTTTGAATTTCTGAATTTTCTACAAAAGCATATTAAAAATTACTGTACGATTTAAAAAGTATGTTAAATGTTAAAAAGTCACACATGCCTGTGCAATCACATCTGAGGTGTGATGAAGTTCATAACCTTTTTTCTGTTCTTCCTCAGACTCACCATGAGATTTGCTCTTGCTAGCCTCAGCCAGGAGGTATTGATTCTCTTTTCAGATTGGAGCAATTAACCAGCGTAAGCAGCTTCTTCTGAAGCAAATTAACTTTAACCACAGGGTCTAAATTAAAGTGCATGTATTGTATTTCTAATGTGCCATGGCTAAGCTTTCTGCCTGATGAAAAAATCAGACAGAAAGAAAACATTATCTCGAAGATGGCAGCAGCTTTTAATGTAGATGAGTGATTTTGTGGCAGTGCTTAGCTGGAGTGTAGGCCTGCCTAAATACCTATTGCTCAGGTATTTAGCAATATTAAATATTATTAATATTAAAAATTTATTAACTGCAAGTTAAAAAGAACTGGAAAATCATGGTGCTCTCTCTTCTACCTATACCACATTCCCAGCTGGGTTCACCAAGCATCACGTGCACAAAGGCTGTGCTGCTGAACTTCCTCATCCTCCTTCTCTGACATAAGAACGGGATTAATCGCCTCCAGTGTCCTTAGACTGACTGTCTTGGCTGAGAGCCCAAGGGAGAGGGGCTGCTGCTGAAAGCCCACCTCAGCTGGGCTGGGATTGAGGGGGCAGCACCTCCATGATGCCTGGGGGTGAAGATGGCCTGGGCTCTTACAGCTCTGTTAGGACCCTGAGCAGTCACAGGCATGTATCACTGTGTCATATGCCACAGCAACAGACTGGTACACAGCTGCCAAATTGTACTAAAAAAAATAATAATAAAATGCAAAAAAGAGGAAAACAAAGTAAAAAAAAAAAAATCAACAAAAAAACCCCAAACTCCAAACCAGAAGAAAAAAGGTGCTAGTATAACAGATGCAGTTTCTCTTGGTTTTGTTTTTTCTTTCTCTTGTGGTATTGTTTTTAAATCAGTCCTAATTTAGATTACAGTGACATATTTCCCCAGATTCCAGCCATGTGCATCAGTTTTTCCCCCTCCTTGCAAAGAGATGGTTGTCTTCCTTATTTCAGGAATTAAATTCTTCCATTCCCATAGCTTTATGTGTCTGTGTGCTGCCACAAACACATACTGGAATTGGTGCTGAAAGACGATGCTCTCTCCCAGACTGCCAAACTGTATTACATAGGACAATCGGTTGTTTATCTTCCTTTACATGTATATTAACTCATCATTTACCGAGTGGCTGTTTCCCTCGCTTGACCTCGCAGGTGGAAAAGCTTGTGCGCCTGTTGTGCTTGCTTAGGGCAAGTGGTGGAAACAGCCTGCGCTAGGCAGCCCTCACTTCTCCCTAACTTCACATTTTCCTGGCTCTGCCATTGAATTGCGCTCCACCTGTGTAAAAGCCACTGAACTTTGCGTACTGTTTATATTTTGAGAGCTCACAGGTTCTTCTTAGCACCTTATAGGACAAGTCTTTGTAGGAACGCAGCTTATCTCATGCCTTTGGAACGCATGTCCTCATGTGAAAAATTTGATTATAAGTATCCAGGTGTGAGGAGACCATGGGATGAAATACATCTTGATCAGATACTACAGGGGTCTCACCTTACGGAATCCAGTTTCTGGGATAGAGACCATCTCTAGTGCTGTCTTAGCTCATGGACATAGTTGATTCTTCTGGATATAACCAGAATTCAAATAAAGAATAATAGTTAAAACTATATTGTGCTATACTATCCATAAGGTAATTCAGATGGGAATTCAAACACAAATGTGAACACAGGAACAGAATCTGGCATAAAATATCTAATAAAAGCCTGGGCCTAAAATGCTTTGTTGGAGTGTCTCATTTTCAGCATCTTTTCACTAAAACCAAGACAAGGGTTCATGGCTCCTCAGAAGAGCAGCTCCCCACTGCCATGGCAATTAATTTCCAGTTGAGATGCAGACATTACAAACAAACTTTACTCATTACCAACAAAATAGCATAAGAATGACTGCTCCAGTCAGCAGCTGGAAGAGCTGCTCTGCTAAAAAAAGAACTGGATTTGTTTTGATTTAACTGAAGCTAAACTTTGAGGAGAACATAATTCCCTGCAGGCTTGAAACTGGCTTCTCGGGGAGCTCCAGAAGGGGATTTCAGATCCCTGGGGCTGGCCCTTGGCCTCTGGAGGGGTCGGGACATGTAATCCTTTCCATAACCTGACTGTGTACCTTCTTTTGCAAAGACTGACAGCTCAAAATGTCTTATGAACAACTTTACAGGAGATCAAAATGTATCTAATTCGTCTCTTATGGTAAGAAATCATCAAGATCTACTCAAAGACCACCCTGCAATGGCAACCTGGTTTTTGTTCAGTTCCCAGAATTAAAGGGACTGCCAGATGCTGGCTCTGTCCCCACTGCCCAGATGCCTCCCTGAGTACCTGGGGACCAGGCACCAACTGCATTTCCACGTCAGCGGCCGAAACGGCACGTAAGCTTGCCTGATGCTGATGCTGCTCTTCACAGGGCCAGCTTCATCCTAAGAATCCAATATTCATATGAAAAAAGTTGTTGCTTGAGTATCAGATGATACCCATACATAATGTAAAAGCCTTTGGATTAGAGGTAATGATATCATTAGTTAACGGAGAGTTAGGATTAGAGTGGAACTACAACAATTCTCGATCTCCAGTATTTCTAATGTGAGGAGAACTAGGCCTTGCTTACAGTTTTTGTGCTATTCCACAGAACACCTGGAAAATTCTGCTTGTGAAATTCTGATGATTCCAGTTTCTGACTGGGCCATTTTGTTTGTTAGTTTTCTTTATACCATGCAGGTAAAAATAAATAAATAAATAGATAGATAAATAGATAAATACATTTATAGATAAATATATAAATAAATATATAATATTATATATAAGAAACCACCAATTGTCTTATAAACAAATGAAAATTAAACCCAGTGTGCTACAAACTGATGAATACAGCAGCCAGATCCATCTACTTAACTACCGAGTAGCTTTACATCTCATCTAAAACTGCTACACTAAATTTCACTCTTTAATTACAGCTGTTCTAATAGCCGTCTAGAACACTAAAAATGAGTTAGAGAAACTATAATACGAAGGTCTTGTCGTTTACAAATGCAACTTTTGGTGCCAATAATGACAATTCCACAATCCCAAACACGTTATGGTAATGGTTGCCAGTTGCCATCAAAGCAATGTACAGAAATCAGAACACACTGGTTTGTGTACACATCTTTGAATTTACACAACACAGTTTGTGCAAATCTTTATCTAATAGTAACTTGCCAGCAAAAAAAAAAAATTATAACTAGGATTTAAATAGTGAATTGGAATGAGAAGGATTGCAAAGGAGAGCTCAAGCTTTAGAAATAGATGGAATACGAAGCTCACATTATTGTGTTCTTTCAAGTTAGACGTAAGGATTCAGATATGAGCTGGGTCTTTACTGACCCATTTAGCTATACTGACATATGTCTTTAATACTCTAAAGTACAATAATGCTTTTCTGATAAAAACTAAAGCAATTCCTATTTTTTCATGGTTTATTTGTTGCCTGTAAAGATAAAAGATATATCACTGATGTGCTTCATGCACTAAATAGGTAGCCCCCCACCCCCCTCCCCCATAAGGTGATGCAGCTGTTTTTGCAGAGTCTGTTGCTGTGACTCCTTCATTTCAGCAGAAGGTAGCATGACCACTAACTTACTAAATGTGTAAAGAAATGTCAAAACTCTGTCCTTTTACTGTGCATTTTGGTTCACAACAAAAGGGGAAGGAGAAGAGCACACTGTCATTGTCAGACAAGAAACTGAAGTTCTCATTAATTCATTCTCTTTAAATTTCAAGCTGTTAGGAGTCTCGATTGATCTGAAAACCTAAATTCAAACCCAATGACATTATCAGAAGATTTCCAGTTTTCATGATCCGTGACAATCCTGCAATATTGCATGCACTAAGCAGAGCTGGAAAACTGGAAAAGTTGAGATTTGGGATGGAAAGATAAAGTACTGCAGGATCTAAATGAACTTACGAGGAGGGCTGTTTTCAACTACAAACAACGTTTTTGTTGATGACGTTTCTCTTGGTCTGTTTATGCCTCCAAAATAGTCATCCTGTCTCAGCTATCTCACCACCCCTCCCCATTGTACTGTTTGGATTTCATAATTTCTTATTTTCAGGAAATGCTTATTTATGATTCCAGGAGTAAAATCTTACCCCTAAAGTCATCAACAAAACTTATAAAACTCACAGTAAGTCTCTCCAGAAATACTTCTGTTGCTAAGGGCCAGTAGCAGGTCCACAAGCGCTTGGATTGTAATAACATCAGAATATCCAACTTGAACCAGAGAACTTATCAAATCCTTCCAGAAGTGTTCTTGGAACTAACATAATTTAATATTTTCATTAGTGATTTTGGCACAAAGACCTAGAGGATATTAACAAAATATGATGGTGCCCTAAAACTAGGAGGCATAATTAATATAAGGAGGATAAAGAAAAGCTATAAATTGCACATGGAAATAGAAAAAGGATGCAATCTGGCAAAACACATACACTGGAACTGAAAGCAAGAATTTCTGCCTTGAGCTTGGAACTCAGCAAATTAAATGGCAGAAGGGGAGAAAAAGCTTTGGATATTAGTTGATCACAGGATAACTAAACCACTCTAATGCAGCTGTAGAAGAATCTGAGTGAAGCCTACTGTACTTCAACCAAGATATTTTGGACAGAAA
Organism: Falco peregrinus; assembly: GCF_023634155.1. Lineage (NCBI taxonomy): Eukaryota > Metazoa > Chordata > Aves > Falconiformes > Falconidae > Falco > Falco peregrinus. Next base: position 15,233,031 of record NC_073729.1, read on the forward strand.
GAAATATTACCGTGGTCGTTAAAGTAATAGTTGGATTGTATCTTGAAGTAAGTTAACAAATTTCCTATTGAAGCAAGATTATTCCAAATAAATAATAATAATAAAAAAGCAGAAGTACAGAATAATCTGCTTTATGATAGAAACTGGAAGACACTAGCTGTATTAAGCCTTCTAAAATAAAGTCTGAGAAGCAATATAGCAACTTTCTGTAAATACGCTATGAGCTAAACATTAGGAACGTGAGACCCATTTAAGTTAAATTACTACATATACACACAAACATAGTAACGAGACATAAACTGGATGGAAATGAGCCATTACAGAAGAAAGGTTCTTGAACATCCTCCCAGTAAAACACTGCGGGCCAAGGACTGAAACAATTCCAAAATGAAGTCTGAGCAACTTGTGAAAAGGGTTATGTGCCACAATTACCCCTCTTAATACGGAGCTGGTTTCCAAGAGCCAGAGGGCTGACGGAGAGTGTGGTCCAGGTCCTTGCCAAGCCCATCCAGCTCATTTTGATGAGTGGAGGAAAAGCTCAGGAATGGACCAGTACAACGTAGTGACTCTGGATGACTCATGGTGGGCACTCATTGGAGGAGCGGTCGCCAGCAGGGCACATGGAGAAACTGGCACTGCACGGGGGTTGAACGGTAACCCTTCACACTGCTGAATGCCTAATATTGCTGGGAGGATGGTGCACACTGACTGGCACCCACGGGGGAGGGGGGCGGGAGGACCCTGGAGGAGGTTGCTAGTTAGGCAGAAAACCAGCTGGAAAATGGGGTGTGTCACATGTGCATTTCTTATTTTCCAACTGCTTGACTGGAAAACCTGGACTTCATCTTAGAAATACATGCACTCAAAAAATGAGAACTACGTTTTCTCACACTGGACAGGTCAAGGTATTCTGTAAGTTGGGTTCTTCCATTGAATTAAAATCAAACTGTAACCACAGTTTCTTCGATGAAAAAACCCCAGCATCTTCTATTGAAAACCCTCTCACAACTGTTTGCAGTTGAAAGAACGTTTCGTTTAAGGGTACATTAACAATCCCGACACTAAAGCTTCACAACATTTGAACTATTTTCCAGATAAAACAGACCTTATATCCTTAAGTGTATTTTTTTCCTAGGCTGACTTTGCAGGAAACCATACTGAGCCTCAGCATCCCTTATGATAGCTGAAGTAGTTATACCACAAACATAAACCATCTCATTTCTCTGATGGGAGTAATGGCCTGTTATTCTTGCATGGTCAGTATAGTGAGATAAGTCACTTCTTTTCAGGAAAATCCTGTCGTTTGTTTATTTATTTTTTAACATAGAAAGATACTGGAGGGCTCTGTTTTTCTGCTGCCTTCTGAAAGACTGTGCCATCCCTTGGATATACATACCTCCTTCCCTTTTCTACTTTTTTTCTTTCTAAGTTCATCTACCACCCAGGACAGACATCAGTATAGTTCTTTTCCAGACGTTTGGTCAAAGTTTGGTACATCCACTACAACTGCTAGTAAAACCTCTCAATTAAAAATGTAACTTTAGTCTAGACATGTAAACAGTTTCATATTTGTATTTGTGGAGGCCAGATTAGCTGGAAACAGGTCAAGCAGAGCCTGGCAAACACCTTCCCCACCATAGTTTAAGGTGAAAGAAATTATTTATCAGGTACCATGTTGTTTTTTGAAAGTCGAACGCATACCTGGGAGAGATCTTGTGTTTGCAGTGCAACAGGAGCAGGGTCCAGGGCTGGGCATAGTCTGCAACGACTTGATCCAAGCCACGTCCAGTGCCTCGGGTTTGGTGTGTGCTGTGACCACTGCCAGCGCCCGGGGGGACATTGCTGAAAGGCATAAGGAGCATGATTAGAAAGGTGTTACAGCATAGGGTACCTAACGCCCCAAATCATTTAGTGGCTGAAACGTTTGGAAGAATGGTATCAGTGCTCTCTTCTGGTCTGAACAGCTACCCTGAGGGATCTGCTGAAGCTGGCAAGTACAGACACCCCTCCCCGACCCCCTCAAGAGAAGCTGCATGCTGCGGCCTGAGCAGTTGAGCATCGAGTAAACCAGATAAAGACATTAGCCTGGCAAACAGAGGGTAACTATAGTTATGATTATTAGAAGTGAGATTATTACTTATTAATTTTCAACATTATTAGTTAAATAATTATCCAAACAAGAAACCAATATTATTAGTAATATTATTAATATAGTATTGTTATTAATCTCAGATGCCCGGTTTAGAAGATGCTGTGGCTGGGCAGGTAACTGCGCATCCCTTGCTGGATGCCGGGTCCCTGTGCCAGGTGGGGGTGGTGGCACACAAGGCATGGCTGAGACACGCTGCCTGGAAAGGAAGGAAGGGACCAGGGGAGCTTTGAAAAGAGGGGACACAGCAGTGGCTTACATCACTGCTGGTGACAAGAGCTGAGACCACAAAGGAAGCTCTGAGCGTGCCGCCTGAACACGCCTGCTGTGCTGGGCATGCCGGGGTGCAAACTTGCCTGCCGAGGGCAAGGGGAGACAGCTTGACCCAGAAGGAAACAAAGAGATGACACCTGGAAAAGTTGTCATCTTCCTAAATAGCTGCCTTGTAACACAAGTAATGCTGGCCGAGCTCCCATCTATAGGGCTTGTGCGCTGGCGGCTGCCCAAGCCATTTCAGCCTTGTCCATACGTGGCTCTCTGACAATGTCCAAATCCCAGCTGGTGCCTGGCTGTCCAGGTGCCTTTTCTTGGGCAGACACAGAGCACAGACAGACCCGGGGGAGAGTTTTCAGCAGATCTGGGAGTTCTCATTATGTTGTCCCTGTACTCTGTGTTGCTCGAACAGCTTTATTCCTTGGCGATGTCTTTAGATGCCTTGACATCTCCGCTTGAGACCGAGCCTGTAGGTCCAGAAGAGCACTCATGACCTCACTGGCCGCAATGGGCACGGACACTGTGTAACCCTGCAGACTCCCTATCCACAACCACCAAAAGGGGCACAGCTAAGAAAATCTAATTCCCAATCTCTTAGAAAAATATATAAATCAGGGATTTATATGCAACAGGTAGTATTCAAAACCCATCTCACTATCAGCTCTCCACTTTTTCCTGCCTCCCACACAGTCCCCTGCCTTTCCCAAGAATGACAATCCTACATTACTCCTTTCCCACTCTGGCTTTGTCTCCCTGGCAGAAAAGCCGATGCCTTTGGCTAAAAGTATTAAATCAATCAAATTATTGTGATGTGGCCTTGGGAGCCAATAGTTTGGAATTTGGATTCTTGTTTGATGAATTTTCTTTGCAGCTATGAAAATGCAGGGGTGTAACAACTGACACTTGATTGCAAGCCACTTTTTGTAATAAAATGTAGGCTGGTTTTGCCTGTCTGGTTGACTTAAATCACTGGTTGCTTAATAAGTGGTAACTATAATGAAATTTATACATAAGCTTTACCAACAGAGCCATCTGGCTAAATCCTTCGGTGGTTCTCTGTGCGAACATCTACTTAACGTAACTGCTTAGAAGGTTCTGTGTGTGTATTTGCACAGATGCGGCTTTAGGCAATTTCTAGATTGCATGACTTTAGGTGAAGGTGAGTTAATCTACAATGTCTAGACTTTCTTTCCCACATGACTCCATTATAGAAGGATTTGACCAGCACTGTCCCAACCTGTGTAATTTATACATCTGCAGTGTATTTTCACTGTACACAGGCCAAGTTCCTGTGTAGACTGATCTCTGCCAAAAAACTTTTCCAGTCGTTCTTGTTTGATCAGTCAAGCCATGTTTCTAACACCGATTCCCTTATTACTACAAACAATAGGAATGAAGCACAAATTTGCTAGACAAATTTTTTTCATTTTGTTAATTGGAAGTCTAACAAAATCATCAGATATTTCTTTTTATTGTTCTAATTCCTGTAAAGGAACTGGGGTTTTTTTGTTGTTTTTTTTTTTTTTGTTGTTTAATTACAATTAAATGCAATTTAGTTGTCTAGCTATATCTTGGTGCTACAACAAACCTATTTCACTTCTCAGTAGTTCCTTACTTTCTTTACATTTCTTGCAAAGAGATTCCTGGCTGTTGAGACATAATAAAATTATGTCTGAATATAAGGAACATAAGATGAATCTCTGGGTCAAGTATTTCTGCACAGAGAGTTCTAAATGAACTGCCCAAATCAACCAGGCTTAAAAGAAAAGTTATTTTAAATAGTTAAGAAAATTATCTTAAAATAAAATATTGATGTTAATGTAAGTCTAATCTTTAATGTCATCTCACTTGTAGATTTTGCCCTCATTTGGAGAAAGAAATTGAAACCTATGAAAATGTTTTGTTCGGTATTAAACTGATTGGCTTTGTGGAATTGAACAGAACTACTACCCTGGATTTGCTTCAGCCTGCAGCTTCATGCTTCACCTGGGTTTCTTCAGATTTCACCTGGGTTATTTCAGGCTCCTGGGCCCACTTAAACAGCGCGGGAACAACACTTCATGTCCAAAATATACAAAAGCTTTTATCAAAAATATGGCTGAAAAAGATAGCAAATTACTTTAGTCTTAGGGCTTGGTCTTAACACGTTTCTTAGCCACTTGTTCAGATGGACATAGTACATCTAATGGTGGGGTTGCAGACCTCGAAGAGAGGATGTGAGTCCTGTTGGTGCCTATATTTATTTAGGATCCACCTGTAGCTCATGTAGGCAGGGCTCTTTGGAAAACAATGGTTCACACTGAAGTTCATTAGTGTGAGTTGTAGCACTTCTTGTTATCCGTGTGATCCGACCAACCAACCTTTCACTTGGCTGCATGTTTCACCAGCAAAAAAAGGAGAAAGTCCACTAACCCTCAAGACACTGACAGTTTCCAGCCTCGTGAATACTTGCTGAGGCATCATGCAGAGAGACAGAGGTGAAGTATATCTGAAGAAATGATATATCTGCTTTCTGACCCCTTCCCCCATCTCCAGGGCCAAGCACAGAATTCCAGTCCTAACATGCCTGGCTGCATCTTCTCTACCTTTTCTGCCAAATCTCTGAAGCTCCTCTGGGGTTTCTCAAGCAGCTCGAGATGATGACATACAGCAGATATCTTTCCTGTGAGATGTGGTGTCTTTTTGCAAACTCTGGAGGTCTGGGTCCCACTAGCCCACTTTTGCTGACCTGAGAGAGGACCGTGTCCCTAGCACCCTCCCAGCCCCACAGCAGCCCTCCTGCAGCACAGGAGACCCAGTTATGCTTACAAATACATATGTCCTCCTTCACAAACCTCCTGACACCAATGTCTGCAGTGCCAAGTGCTCCCAGAACAGGCTTTCCCAGGAAAAAGGGATCTGTTTCATTAACAGCCCTCTGGGCTCCTTTGGGTTTTCGAGTGACATGTGGAAAATCCATGAAATCATACCTGTCACTAGGACAGCTACAGAGCTGTTGCCGTGGTTTAGACAACCTGTTTCTTATGAATATTTCTTTACTGATTGCACTGCTGTTTTCCAGCCTTACAAAGCCCACGTACCATTCGTCTCCTCCTCAAATCTGCTTGCCTTCAGGGTATACACCCAGCTCTTGGGATTCAGAAAGAACCACCTGCATCCTGCTGCCTGAGAACGCTGTGTACGTATATACACACAGATATACACGTACACATGCACACATGCATTCATGTATGTAATGTAAAACATAGCCTTGTTACCATCCCTAATGAGAAGATACTCTGATAGCTCCCATTCACTCTATTTTTTTAAAAATAAAAGATGATGTAACGAAGTAATTTGCGTTTATAATCATAAACATCTTGCTTCACAGCACAGTTACAAGCCACATTTTTCATGATATAACACATAGAGAATGAGCCATATGTCTGCAAAGCGAGGCACGTAAGTCATTATGTAGAAGCAGTATCTTTAATTTTAAACATAATTCACAAGAACTCTTGGGTACTTAATCATTCCTATGCCTTTCCTACTTGGAAGCAAAACACGCTGGGGTCAGGCTCAGTCAGAGACTGAGATAATGTAACTCAGATTAGCTCACTACGATTACATCGGTGTGAATGCTTGACAAAATCTCAAGACAAAAAGCTTATACTACAGATCGCTTCAAGTGCTAACCCCCATGCTACTGATGTGTAGCATGCAGGCACGTGCGGGTCCTTCTCTGGCAGCCACCCACCCTCCAGCATCTCCCTCCCTACAGAGATCCACAGCAATATCCCTCCAGGCTAGCCACGAAACCTTCCTCTTCTGGGAAGGAGGTAGTTCTGGCAGTGAAGGTAGGTCAGAACAAGAGTGTCCTTTATTTTCCTGGGGTTCAGTGGTAACCTGTTCCTTTGGCTCCAGGTGGAGGCAGTTTCCCTGCCGTCCCTCTAGCACACAGCTCGTCCCAATGCACACAGCGACAAGGGGAGATGTCTCCCCTCTCGACGGAGCTCCAGCTAAACCCAAGGGCTACACTATTAGCAAATTTCTTATTTCCACAGTTCCTCATTTATTTTTAAGCCCTCTACAGACTCTTATCTAGGACCATTCTGGAGTTACCAGCTTTTTGGTAGAAAAGATAAAAAAGACATATCCAGAGTTAACAGGCTTATAAACAGGGATTTACAGATATATTTGACTGTCACAGAAACTGGAGCTCCTTCGTTTCTTGGCATGCCTTCAAGCCTGAAGACAGGTTTCAGGAATGAGAAAGTTTCTGTTTATTCTTCTAGCACGTCAGATACAGCCACCTACATAAAACAAACAAAAAATACCTTGCAGAAAATGCAATGACTTAAAAATGGTATTTTTAAAATGTTGTTTTCTGTAATAATTGTGGATTTAGAATTGGACATCTAAAATCCAGACAGGATAAAGTATCGCCTGCATCTACTGAGCAGTAAGGTTCACTCACCTACACCGGGATGCCAAAGGATGCCTACGGAAATTATGTGCTGAAATGCAAACTCGAGTGTCTAGAGAAGGCAGGGGGGAGGTCAGCGGTGCTCAGGACCACCTGCCCTCTCACGCTGCACTGCACTGCACCATCTCCCATCCAGCCGCCACCCTGGGATCACTCGATTAAAACCCAAACCTCTATCCACACAAGACAGAAATAAAGCCTAAAACTCAACATTCTCCTGGAGACCTTTCTTAATTATTTTAAATCAAAACAAAACCCAAACACAAATTACAAAAAAACGAAACCAAAAACAAAACAACAAAAAAACCCCCACAAAACCCCCTTGTGTATTCTTTTGAGCAACTCCAGGCAGTCAGCAGTGCTTGTGCTTCTTTTCACTGTTTGCTTGTGATACAAAGCTGCACGTGATAAGTATTCACTTGGCCCTACATTTCTCCGATTTCTCACTTATGTTCTCTCCACTCCTTTGCAATGGCAGCTGTCTTTGCTTCAAAGGCTCTGAGGGAAAGGCTGTCCCTGTGAACTTTGCTCTTGCAGTGAGACCTACGGCACTGCCAGCACCCCACGGAGTCCCACCATGGTCTGACCTGTGGATGGTTTCATTTGTGGTTGCATACCTTAGGTTAAATTTAGCAACAGGCACTTCAGCTGATGCTTACTTGATGGGTCTCAGATAAGCCCACGGTAGCTGTATGGGCAAAAACTTCATAGTAACAGTAATGAGTTTCAGCCTTTTGGCTCTACAGTTAAAGTTGCCAAGGATACTCTTTATTCTTAATTTATTTCATCACCCTTCAAGAGCTTTTTATGGTGGCTGCGAGGAAGACTGAATTTGTTTTCACAAATCCCACTCACTTTGCCATAATTACTGCTCTCCTGACATGAGTTAGAAGACAGAATTTGGTGCAACGTTCCCTCTCTGCTGTACCTCTTTAGCCATGGTAATATTTCAGACTGTCTTTGCTTTATGTTCATGTGAAAAACCCCAACCCCAAATCCAAAGAACAGCTCTGCATTTTAAAGTTATTAACCCTTATCGTGGAATAGTTAGGAAGCTAAACATCTCTGTATTGACATTTCTAAGCAGTGCTGGTTGTGGTAGTCAGGTGCAGCAGTAGGCGTGAAATATCAACATGCTTGAAGCTCTTCTCTATGCACCTGTAGTTGAGTATTAGTTGCCAAACTTAAATTTTTGCCTAAAATAACTTATCTCAACCTACGGGAGCTTTAGAAGAAAACCATGACTGGCAGTGAGAGCAATGGCATTTCACAGTTTGTTGTAAAGGAACTGGATGGAAAAGTTTTAATTATTTTGTTTTGTTCCTCTCCATCAAGCTTCAGTCTTTAGAGACTGTTTCCTTCTGTTGCACAACTCCACAGTATTTGGAGATCAAATGCCTGGTGTGAGGTGTGTTGCTTTCTTTAAATATCTAATTGGCTAAGCATACAGACCAACTTAGTATTTTGCTCAAATTTTAATTGAACTTAGTTCCGTGATTCCTTATAAAATAATCAAAACAATAACCTGTAGGTATGTCAAGATAAGGTTCCAAAACATTAGGTTTTTATCCTAAAAACACAAGTGTCCTGTTTTCTCATGCAGTTACAGACTGAATGCTTCAGGTAGAAAGCCCTGACAATCCCCCTTGGTTCTATAGCTTTTGGTGTCGTGGTGATGGGTATTTGCTTTTCCTTACAGCAAAAGACAAGTACAATTTAAAAAATAGCTCTAGCACTTTTCTCTGTTTTGAATACGAGAAGAAATATGCCAGCAGAGCCCCGCATTTGCTGTTAGCTTTTAGAGATAATTTATTCCTCATGGCAAAGGAACAATCTCAGAGATTGGATGCACAGAAACCTCAGTGCCTGTTGCAAGTTTCCCTCCCATGAAAATCAATTTCACTTGAGAATTGTGAAGCGAGTTAATTACACATGAACTGTGAAAACTTGCAGCTCAAGGTAGAACAGGAGTGCTGAGTACTGAAACGCTTGTTCACCTGTTTCACTTGCACTCAGAGCACCAGTGATCCAGTTTAGCAACCAGCCAGAAGCAAAGAAAGGAGGCTGCATTCCTGGTCTCAGCCCGTTGCCCTGCCGTGGTCAGAGCGGTGCTAGCAAAGGAGCCCCTGGCAGAAGGAGGAACAGTGTCGGTCGATGGCAGCCCTGGACCCTGGGACAGGGCTGTTCCCTCCCCAGCTGTTTCAGGGGAGCAGGAGAACCACTTCTCTTCAACAGCTCAGCTCCTGAAACCTGTCCCTTCCTCCTCTCAGGACAGAAAAACACCAGGAGCAAGAACCACTGGCATGTGTCTATTACAAGCCTGCAGTACACAGTAACACAGGAGAGATGCCACTGGAGGTATGGTCCAAAGCAAGCAAGGGTTTACAGAAACACGCTTTGCAAGCTTCTAGGAGTGCTTAGAATTAAAATGCGTGCCCAGATCCAAATCCAAGCTCCTGACAGGAAGAGCAATACCTGCTGCTTTAACATGCGACAGGACTATACATACAGGAAGCCATACAGAAATGTTGGGAGTAACAGAAGAAGCCATATCGTGTTAATTCTCAGTTGCAAACTGCTAGCCATCCAGGGGGATGGTAAAGCTGCAGAGCAAGATTGAAGTATAGTAGTGGCTTTGTAATTTAAGCCTCAGGGTTAAAATAGCCTTACCACAGGCTGAAATCCCGGGAGTGTCAACTCTCCACTCTGGAAAAAGAAAATGAGCTTTATGCAGCTGGTTTTGCATATGTACTTCAAACAAGATAGAACTTTAAAAAATTACGAGTATGATTATGTGTCTGATTCCAAAGCATTTTCTTTAAAAGGGAGAGTGGTTGCTTTCATTTTCCCTTTCCTCATTGTTCCACAAAATGATCCTAAAAAGTAATTGTGAAAACATGTAGTAATTCCCCAAACTATATATATCTATATGTATATGTATATGTATATACACATATATGTGCACGCATGATACTGTATTATCACTCCATGAGAATAATATGTCGTTCCCAATATTATAGAGCCTATATTGTGGCTTCAACACCCTTGCAGATTTAGACAGCAATTAGTTTGGGGTTAAGTACCTAGGAGTACAGCAGGCGTTGCAGGTACTGCATGTACCGTGTTGCAATCCTGCGCAGAAGTCAGGTGGGGAGGATGCTTGGGCATTGCATGTATCTCCGTGGGTACCAGCTACGCTCTCCGTATTTCACTTCCCATTACCAGGCCCTTCAACAACGTCCCAGCTGCAGCTCTTAGCTAAGCATAGGCAGAAGCAGGAGACGTCAGAAAGTCTGAGCTCGGTTTGGAGGGGCTTATCCCTCTGGCAAACAGCCTCACTCCAGTGGTAAATCGTCTTACACTTGGCCAGCAACCTCGGGGGCCAGACGCCAAAGCGTAGAGGATATTTCCTCAGCAGCAGCTAAGCTGATGACTGCACATAGACCTGACATTGCCAGCTCTTCAGTTGTTTCATGTCTAGCAAGAAGAGCTTCCATAGCTGCCTTGTCCTCCTAGATGCTTTTGACTGACACTCTGTAATATTGCAGGAGAATTTATTACAGTCTCCCGGTACAGAGTTGCTGCTCTTTGTCACTTTAAAGTGAAACACATGCTTACGTGCCATCTATCCTTTTTCTTTTCTCTTTCAACTTCAAGACAAAGCTGTGCTGCCTGATCACCCCTACAGATCCCTTCCATCTGTATGTCCCCTCCTTTGGACTCCTCTTGCACAAGCAGCACTTTGACCGGCATCATCTCAGTTCTGGATGATATGGCATGCGAACGTTACTGACCCAACTGCCAGTTCCCCAGGAACACACAAACCATCATTGTAACGTGTAAGCAAAAGAGTTTTTAGTCTGTCGTTTATTCTTCTGCTTACATGTAAATCTCACCTTTTTAGGGTTGCAAGGCTGAATTCAAATGGCTGAAACTAATCTCAAACCACCGTTTCCCCTTGACACTGCAACTGTGTGTTATCCATGATGCACTGAACAAGTAATGACATGAAATTTAATATCACTACAGGGCTGCCATACATTATTCATTAAAGGCCAAAGGTCCTAATAACATAACCATGTGCACTGCTATCATCTTTCCTAATGAAACCCTCCCCGGGCAGCCAGAAGGGCAACTTCACAGGGTAAAATTTCGCATACATTTGCAGTTGCAGGGCCTAACTAAGTGTACAGATTTCTAAGTTCATTAAAAACAGAAGAAGGGAACTCCCAATGACTCTTTATAGACCACAGACCGTGGTCAGGATCTGCTGGTGCTGCTTGGCTGGATTCATCCCAGCTCTGCTGTGTGTGGGAGCCCTGGGTAGAGCAGCTCTGCAGAACTACCCCCGACCAGGGTCTCCTCGACCCTTGATGGGATGAGGCACGTAGCTGGTGGCAGAGCTGGCATTGCATAGCCAACCTGCAACAATTGCTTCTATGGGGCAAATCAAACCTTCCATCCAACATCAGAAACTTCCTACCAGCCCTGTATAAAGTGCCATAAATGCTTGCATTAAAGTAAATGCCTGCTAAATCATGCCTTTGCTTTCTATATGATTTGCGTGGTTTATTATACATGAATGCATGCTAAACAGCAAAGATGGTGATAGCAATTCCCTTTCATTTCATTGTCTAATATCCTCTTCGAGATCACAGCATAACAATAACAATTAAAAAAAAATCCAAACTCTTGAAAATATTAATATTGACTTTACAAAAGCCTTGTCTGTCACTCTTGGTTATTAACAGCTGTTGTGACTTTCTGCGTTGTTTCATAAAAGGTTATGCCCCAAACCACATCTCACTTGGCAGCAAACACGCATTAATTAAAGATATTAAGCTGTGAAAATTTCACAGAAAATAACCACCCTGGTAGTCATGCAAGATTTTTTCAACATCAGATTAGGAGTTGCAAATAATTGATAAACCGTGCCATCATGACTAAACCAGGTCATCAACACTAATCAAATTAAACTCTTGTGCATAAGCATGTACTGTTGATTGATGTAATCCTTGGAACAGATTCAGAAAACGAACATGTCAGGCATTTACAAATCCTCCTATTCAACAGCAGAGGAGAGTGCTTGACACTGTTTCCAGCTTCCAGAGCAACAAGCAAACCAAAAAGTGCTAGTTTCAGCTAAACCACGGCAACCTTATTACACTGCGCTATCTCAGCATGTTCGTACTCCTTCCACAGATCAGAGATAGTATTCCCAACATAATGCAAGTTTCCACACAAATTTGTATTCAAGGATTTTAGAGGTGTTTACAGCAACATGATGAGCCTCAGCAACAGTTCCCATTACTGTCCTCAGTTTTACGCATTGTATGTTAATCCTGCTATTTATCACTGCTATTGCAGTGGTCAGTCAGACCCAAACAGCATGAACTGGCCAACAGCAGTCTCTGTCAGGCGTCCCCTGGTCCAGAACGTCATGCTTCCAGCAGATCTGAGCCAAAAAAGAAGAGAAAAGCAGGAGCTCAGCTGTCATTCTTCAAGGCAAAAAGCTAAAACCCACTCACTCAAGGCTCAGAGCAGACCCTGGATCTTCTCCCTCGGCCTTGGACTTGAGCTTCAGGATTATGTTTTCTGTGATGATGGAATGAACCCTGACAGCCTAAATCAGAATAATCCTGGCCCCAAGAATCACTCTCGTAATTGAAAACAATTGAGCGTACGGCATGGTGGATATTTTTTGGTATTTTTTTTTTCCTGAATGAGTTATTTTCTGGTGAAGCAAAATGTTGGCCCTGCTCCAGCAAGAGGGAGCACACGGATGAGTTGCTGCCATTACATCTTGTCTAGGCAGCCGGGATGCTTTGGGAAAACACCTGTGATGCAAGTACACGTCATGCTCATGAACTTTGCCAAAGTAAACTTTTAATCTATATGAACACTGCGCTGCTCAGTCCTTTCTTCTTTCCCCTCTTCTATTACCAGATCCCTACTCCACTAATTATAGAATAAAAACCTAAAGCTGTACTTAACCTCAGTGCAGCCCCACAGGCAGGACTTGCTCGCTTATAAAAAAACACAATGACCCTGGAATAAACATCCTCATATTCTTTTGACATTCAGCACGAATGGAACCAGCCCAAGCACAGGCTGATGGCCAAGTGCCAGGACTGTGATATTTCACAACTGGAAACGCTCACTTCTGGGTTTCTGAGCTTGATGTCTTGTTATTGCTGTGCGGTGGCAACTCGTTGGGCAACTGCTGGGCTTTACAGAGCGCATTCCTCTGGCTCGCCTGGGGCTGCTCTCGGGCAAAAAAATGCTTTTAAAAGAAGGCTTCAGAAGAAGACAAAAGGGTATCCTTACTCTGCCATGAAAGACATAAAGGACTTTAAATTAAAAATAATAAGACTACAGCATGTTCTGTGTCCAGAGACTTCAGTACCACTTTGCACAAGCTGTGGTACGAGGAGGTGACGATGCCCAGTCCCACTCTGTCCCTTTGGCACTGACCTGCTGTAAAGCAGGAGCTGAAGCTCTTCTGGGTGCCGAGCAAACACCTATGTCCAAAGGCAACTGCTGCTGTCCCAAAGACGGGAACGTGAGAGGTGGTTTGGAGGTATTTGCAGCACGCTTACTGCAATGGCACAGCTGAGAAACCTGCCAAGGGTCCGGAAGGTCAGAAACCAGTGGTACTAAGCTGACAGGAAAACGATGAATTTAAATGTGTATATTAATAAAGACAAAATATGTAGTGCTATGGGACATGGTGTATGCAGCAGTAAGAGAGATGTAACTGGCGTCAATTTTTAACAGACTGAAGGGAAGGACGAAAAAGTGATGATCAGGAAAGGCTAATACTCGTCTTACTCATTGTAAGGCATGGTGAAGTCTTACACTTGTCATTCCATTAAAAATAGTGACATAACCTCATGAAAAGGGACTTAAAGTTAATTTACCAAAGGAAAATGAAATGGGGTTTAATATATATTTTAATTATGAAGCACAAACTTTGCATCAGCATGGCAAAACCCTCTGCTTCTAGAGCCATATCTGTATGAAAGAGCATGCGGTGTTTCATGCCAGAGGAAGGGTTATAGCCATGAACACAAAACGATTTTCATGTGTATAAGCAAATTTATATTTGCAGTTATCCTCCTTCAGCTACACAACCGTAATTTTTCTAAGGACACCAACAGCCTCACAGTCTTGCCAAAACATGATCCTGAGCTTTGCACGAGTGGTTTAAGACATCACCTTTGATTTCAGTGTGGTTGGTCCCGAAAAGTTCAACCACCACTGAAAAGCATCTCTATTTATTACAGCAAAAATAACTGAGTGAAAACCCAGATTCAAAGTAACGTAAAGGGTTTCAACCCTGGAGTGTTCCTTTGTCATGGAAAGCTTTGCAGAGTCACACTATGGCCAGCGGTCACTGATGTGCCTCTAACGGTGCCAGCGTTAAAAGCGCAGTGACAACTGCCCATCGTGCCAGAACTGACTGCAAGTCCCGGTATTACTGCTGCTGCGTTTAAAGAAATGTAACAGAAGGGTGACAAAGAGTGCTTGTACGTTATTTAAACCAAAGTCACAACTCCACGGTTATTGCCAAGTTACTTTCAGGCAGCCACTGCCCCGAGTGCACAGGACCTTTACCACCCTACTTGTTCAAAAAAAGCTTGAGCATGCAAAATGCCAACAAAAACTAAACAGACGATGAGTGAAAAGTAAGCATTAAGCACAGCGGTTTTAACTTATGGAAAAATATGTGATATGTTTTGCTTATGATGATAATACAATCTAAGTTTAAGTGGGTACTTTTGCAAATAACGATGATGAACAAATCAAATACCAAGCATATGTGCCAAAGAAAGAAAACAGTAAGTGATATCCAGAGGCTTTAGGAGGAAAAGCAGCTGCTTGAATGAATTGTGAGGTGGAATGGCTGCAGAACGCGTTTGGGTAAAGTCCTTCTCCTCAGCCTTTCAGGTCAACCCCTCTGCAAAAACTTTCAATACAACTGCATTTTAAACGTGTTACAAAGCCAGATGCATGTTTAATTTTACAGAGGACAGCACTCCCTCCAACAGAAAGTTAGGCCCCCATGCTGGTAGAAACATTCTTTTTTTCCCCCTCCATCATGCTGTGGACATAAAAAATTTGTATTCAGTTCACTGTTTCCTACAGTGTGGAGCACTCCCTTTTGGAGAGGGATAGCTGGGCAAAATGTATGCAAGAACGCGTGCGACTGTGGTGCCAGAGTATACTAATTGTATAAGGGATATATAGGGTCCAAGTGAAACACTGATTGAAACGGTTTTGGAAATAGGCATAGGCATGTGCTAAAATACTTAGTTGAATTTGCGACTATACATAGCATTTGAAGGAAGTTTAGCCCAAAATCAACACTGCTGTTTTTCCTTAAGAAAACAACAAAAAAATCCCAATAGTTCAAATAGGTTCCAGAAAAAGCCTAGGAAATTTAATAAAAAGTCTCCTCTTGATATCCTCTTCAAGAGATTTCCAGACTATAAAGTTTTCCTGTATAAATGGTTAAAAACAGCTACAGAAAAGATCCCCTTGTCTCTCAAAACTCAAATTTTTTGCAGTAACTATATAAATACACATATCTACGCATGCTAAAACGATACATACTATATATAATAGTATATATATACTATAATAGTGTATATACTAGATATACTGTATTTTTGTTTATATATGTATATATATAAAACAGAAAACTACATTTAATCCTGTTAAGCAGGTTAACTTTTTACCAGATTGGTGAAAGGAAAGGAAATCTAATTTAAGAAGTATGTTTTTTGTTGTAGTATTTAATGGTAGAGGTATCAAGAATTTATGTATACTGTGAGTTCCAGTAAAGTATAACATATAATAATCGATAAGAATTATAGAAATTTCAAAATTTTAAAGAAATTTTGGAAGTATTTAGCAATGAATGACATCCCCATAATGTTATCTATGGGCATGATCTTGAATAATATGCTCCCATTTATTTCTCTAAGAATGTTATCAAGGACTGGTTTTTGTTTCTGTTTTATTACAATATTAAGCATGTATTTGACTTAATTTGTAGAAAAAAAGGTAACTAAAATATATAACAGTATAACATAACATTTATAATTTTTAGGCAGTGCAGCTGCTGTTAGTGTTTATTAAAGACAGCACCCAAAAACCTCAGCAGAAGGCACGTATCACGTGCTGCACCCATTGCCAAAGCGCATACATGTTTTGGTGAACAAATGAGTGTTTGTGAACATAAAAACTGTTGGCAAATTACAGCAAAATTCTCCAAAGCCTGTAAAAAATCCTTGCGCACCCCTTTTCTTCATTTTGGGATAGCTGTGCTTTATGAAGTGATAGAACTGGAACATGCCTCTTTTTTTTTTTTTTTCCTTTTTTTTTTTTTTTCCTTTTTTTTTTTTTTCCGTCTGGCTGATTTTACTACCTCATGCTGCTCCTTTTTTATTTATGTTGTGCACATGAATGAAGGAGATTGTCCTTAGCTGGGCAAGCAAGTTAATGTGTTTCAGAGAATTGGTTTCTATTAGTAAAACCCCGGCTGGCAGCTTCTGTTCCAAGGTGTCAGAGCAACCTGCTCACAGAAAGGCATCCAACCATCGTGACACGAGTCTCACCTTTGGTGTGGAGGCAGCGATGTCACACCAGCTTTTGGACGTGAGATCCCAACTGCAGCATGCAGCAGCTCATACCCGCAACTCAAGCATTCTGAGACAAGCGGTTTTCTGTGACGAGGTGAATTTATACACCCGTATTCATGAATCCTAAGCACCAGAAAAATGTCAGTCCAAGACTTTATCCAGAGCTAAGTACCTGACCCATTTCCTTCCCCTTGAGGGCAAAGAAAGATATTCTGCAGATATTGGATTGTACAAATGAATGATATATAAACCAGAGCTGGAGCTCCTTGGGTCAAATTCAAATGATTGTGCACATCACTGCTATATAGACAGGAAAGTATGGATACTTTGGTATATGCAGAATAAGAAAACAACCTCAGAAAGGTGATTTAGTACGTATAGGGAAAACAACTTCAAGGTTTAGATTAAAATTATGGTAGATGCACAATGGTGTAACAGGCACCCCCCCTTCATACCCCAGCTGAGGAAGCATTCGGAGCACAGAGCAAGCAGAAACATATTTCTTTTGAGCAGCGTGTGGTGGCAGAGAGCAACGTTCCCATTCTAGGCCTGCATTTCCAGGGAAACAGGGCAATGAAGCTCAGACTTGTGCTCTGACCTCACACTTCACACCGACAACGTTTTGCTATAAAGCATGGTGACAGCTTCCCTCCCTGCTCCCCTCTGAAGTGTACTTATAAGCAAGGATGCAATGGATCCTTCTAGATCTCGTCTGCCTCCAGATTCCAGCTGCTACTGCTGTGCTTTCCCTGCAGGCACAGCCTGAAACTGCTAACTTCATTTTCATTCAAAAAGGCCACTGAGGTCTGAAACGTCTCAGTCCAGAGCAAACAAATTTGGAAGGCACCAGCCAAAAAAATAACAAAACCGAACCCACCAAAAACCCCCACCAAAACCCACCCCCAAGAAACTCCAAAACCCAAAGAACCCCCAATATTATATACTTTCAAATGGATTTCCCCCGAACTACAACTATTTTTAAATTCTATTTTCTGACTGTTAAATATACCTTGCCTAAATCAGGGGGAAAAAATACCCGTCCTCCATGCCTACAAATTCAAGTTGCTTCCTCTGTATTTGCACTAAACCATGCCTGTGTTCTTTATGCTGCAGAAGGTACAGCTTGCACAAGGAGCCGTTATATCTGGATTACATCAAGCAATATTCACTCCAATTTGCAGACGGCAATTTCCTTGCCAAGTTTTATATTATTAATCCCTTGGTAAGCTGAAAGGAAAAATATCTGGTTCTAAACTCTGCGTAAAATGAAGAAGGGAAATCCATGCTTTGGGGGGGTGGGGGGCAGCACAGGGGATAAAAATCTAGTCTGTGGAATTTTAACTTATTTATGAACACTGCTGTTTTAAAGTAAGAGTAGGAAAAGCTGGAGTAAGTTTCATCTACTTAATTCATTGCAATATTTAATATAAGATGAATGTTTACGACACGAAGATAACTCCAGATTCACATCAGTGTGTCCTAAAAAAATAATTTGCTCCAGATATTTTCAGTGTTACCTTTCACCTACATATTGTAAAATTCATTACCTAAACTTTTCTGGCTGAATGAATGTTAAACTGACACGGATGTATGTGGAAACAATTTGCCTTAGGTGAAGAAATTCCAGCACAGGCATGGAAAAACTGCTGAACGTGCACGTTTACGCTTTATGACAGGAGGTAACACTTGGCATGTCATTTAATTTGTATCTTTAATATAAAATGTGTTCATTTTTTCCTTGTGAAAAACAAAATATGAGCTTTAATTAGTACAACCCATCAGGATAAACTGACTGCTACACCAAGGTCATTGCTCCTTCGCAATAGCAGCTGTAAAGGCTTTTTGGCTGGTGGGAATCTCGAGTAAATATTATGCTTAGGAAGACACTTGGGTGTGCAGGCAGTGCAGTAGGGGGGTGGGGTGGAGAACAGCATTGTGCATGGCAAGAACAGGGGGGGCTATTCGTTATCAGGACAGCACTGAGAAGATGAAACTATGTAGTTATTGCTGGTTAGAAAATAATAAGAAAGAAAACCAAGAAAGGCTATAATCTTTTGGGAGGCCGTGCAGCTGCCTCCCACCTAGGAGCTGTGTGCAGCCCAAGCAGCCACGTGCCTGTCTCGGTGGGTTTGGGAACAGCCAGAGAAATTGCAGCTGCAGGCTGCTGCATGGGATGATGCACACCCAGACACTCTGCAACAAGCTGAAGTATCAGCAAAGCTCTCAGACTCGTGGAGACCCATCAATGCTCCAGCCGGACTCGCTGCCTCCCTCCAGCTGCCCAGGATACGAGGATTTGGGGAGCCCGCAGCCCTGCGTGCACTCTCCTCCGCCCTGGCCCCAGGTGTGGGGCATCCCCCCACGCCCCAGCCCCACCGTGCAACGCTGCTCTGCGGCAGCACGAATGCCTGATTAGTCCCTGGGGATCTTAACGAGGGACTTATCTAAATGAGTAAATTAACAGTATGGCAAGCTCCACAGCAGAACTCAGAGGCAGACTAGAGTAAATCCCCGCCCAAGTACATACTGTTTCTGACACCGTGCCCGCAGTGCCTACTCTCACTCTACAAACCTGCTTCTCTTCTACCTCAGCAGCGGCGTCACCATGTTTTAAACACACCATTTCCAAATGCTGGTGGTGAAACTTGGGTTCCCAATTGGATTTGATACATCTAAAATAACAGGCTAGGAAAAAGCATTCACAAAGCTGCCCTAGGGACCAGTTATTTTTATAGCTCTTAAATTTTCAGAGGTATTTTATGAAACTCAGACACTGTTATGCAAGCACATAAGCAGAATGAGTTAGTAACAGTCCAACAACTAATTAAATGACTGTCATGCAAGTCTCCGCGCAGTTTTTGAACAGTGCATACAAGTAATGGATTCAACTGTAAGATAAGCTTCTAGTGAAGCTGTGGAAGAAAGCCTGTAGTCATGATAAATATTCTGAATTATGATGCACGGAGCTGTAATAAAGTGAGTTTGAATGCTAAACGTAGATCACTAGGAAAAAGGAATAGATGTAGATCTGCTATAAACCTTTTCTATATTGTTTAAAGTTACACACCTGATGCCAACTAACACACACACACACAAAAATAGTAAAGACCTTTAGTGTATTTTCAAAGGAGAAAACGCAAAAAGTAGGAGGGTTCAGCTGAAAATCAAATGGGAAGCCTCACTGCGTTACCTGGCTTTGCCCTAGGCAAAGAGGAACTGGACTGTCAGCACAGAACATGAGTAAGAAATCAATTTGGTTCTAAAAAACAACTGCCAGATGCTGAAGAGCTCTTCCACAGAGAAGATAAAATTTTTGCAGCATGTAAACAGTGCTTATATTAAAGAATAGCACACAAGTGCCACAAAGGGGAAAGAATATAATTGTGAGAACGCAAAGGAGCTGTGACACACGAGCCTGGCAGACAAAGAACTCCAAAATGCCTGGCTGTGGTAGAGCCTCACTAGAGGAAGGAGAACGCCTGGCTGTAGAGGGATTCTTGACACCATAGTTACCAACTGGACGTGGTGGGAAAAGACAGTGGTCTTTCTTTGTAAGCTAGACAGGAAATGAAATTTGTGATGGAAAAGGGTTCAGGATACTCAGATGAGCCACAAAATGAAGGCGTTGTGTGTATTGCACTGAGAGAGATATTGAAAGACACCCAAAGGGACTCTCCAGCAAATACATTAGGAACCAGTAAACAAACTCAAACTTTTATATGATTTTTTTTTTTTTCCTTTCAGCACCAATGAATTCAATTACTGAGAAAACTACTGATGACTCTGGTCGGTTCATGCAACTGCCTTCCCAAATGGCTTGGCGTCCTTGTGGAGAGGTGTCCACAAGAGCTTATTTTCCTCCGATGAGCAACACTGGTGACTAATACTTGTATTATGGGCTTCTTTAAAGTTACATTGGCATACACTAGTACATATTTTCACAGTAATTTGAACCTCTGAAACCCGTAGGCAGGCTCACAAAGCCGGAACAAACCTTCCAGAAGAAATGACATCATGACACTCACAGAAAGGATCCCAATTAGAACAACAAAAAAGCGACCAGAAACGTGAGTTATTAACCTCTGTGTTTCCAAGTAAAAGAGGGCATGCTGAGAAATGGCTTGCATCTATAATTCTCCCACTTCCACGATTTCTTTCATTTTGCCATTGAAATCTACAAAAATATTTACACATCTCTATACTTTAAAAGAAAGCCCTCCCATGCTTGATGTGCAGTGAATTGCGGTGGTTGCATGTGTGTTTTTCAATGCCGGGGCAAGTCAGCAGCCTACAGTCCCCTTGCTGCTGATTTCCTGGTACAGTCTCTTTACAGGGATGCACAAAGGACATGTGCAATTCCCTCCCTGCATTACTCAAAAAAAGAATCTTGTGTAGAGTTTACGTTTAAATATTTGGAATTCTTCATATGTTGCTTAAATCTTTCTGAAGACATTTGTAAGAGGAGTTAGAATCCACAAGGCAAACATGTTCTTGGTACTGCCTTTCTGAGCGTTTTTAGATTCAAACTAGCAAACAAGCAACACCTCAGTCAAATCACATTTCATTATCGCTTACTTCACCAGAATCTGAGGCAACCCAAGCTCTCAGAGGTCATTACTACAGTGGTGAATTGTGCGCCACTGTCCCACGTGCCCGTGGGCGCAAATAGTACTTGGCACAGTCAAAGGCAAAAGATGTTTCACTTGGCTTTATCCAGCAGCCCAGCCAGGGTGCTCGAGCTGCGCCTAAGCCAAAGACAAGCCACCTATTCAGCTGTCTGGTTAGTTAGCTCCAGCGTGCTAAGTAAAAATGCAGGTTTCAACACTGGGATACAGCACTAGAATGTATAGCATTTCAAGAAGAATTAATTTTTCCTGGCATTCACTTTTCTTCCATATTATCCCAGTGCCTAAGGAAATCTCTCAAAGACCCTTCAGTGCGAGCTATATATCTACCAAAGTGTTACCGAGAAAACATCTTTGCAATAAATGATCTACCAGATTATTTAGGACCATTCCTGCAGGGTTTTCTTAGTAACAATAGTTAGACCAACAATACTGAATAAATGTCCAGATACATAGGGGTTGTGTTTCATCCGTCTTTCCATTCCTACGATCCTCCTAGCCCCTTGTATAAATATATTAACATCTCTTTTTGAGGAATCAGTAAACCTCTTAACATGCTAAGTTGCTTGTACCACGTGCTGATCTGTTGCCTGATGGGACACCCCCAAAAATCAATCTCTACATAGAAAAATAAAACTCAGTTGCTGCTCAGCCAGCAAAATCCCTGACACAGAGTCACATTCTGAAACCTGACTTCACATCTCCCTGCACACACACGGTATTTTCATTGTCACACCAGTCTGCTAAAGCATACAGTGAGGTGGAAGATGAATTTTCCAGATCTCGAAAACTATGTGAACCACTACAGAGACCCATGCATATGGTAGCATCCCTATGGGACAGGTGATTAAACCTTCAGACAGAGATGAACGCTATGCAAACTCAAGATAGCAGAGGGGTGTGGTGTTACACGAGGAGGTCCCCAAGCACTCTGAATTCCACGTGATATCTCCACACCATGAACAAAAAACAATAAATGACTGTGTGGATATCGGCAACAGATTCCTCTTCAGCCAGCCCTTCCAGTAAGCACATGACTTTTCCTTCATTTCAATGCTCTTAACAGAACATGTCTTTAATGTTTACTAAAGCAATTTTTAAATGGCTTTATCAGATTCCAGTAATGGAAAAGCTATTTCAGAAGCCTGAGGCAAGTAGTATATAACAGTTATAAAAATAAGGTGTAACAAATGGGGGGGGGAAAAGATGTCTGTTATATAGTCTGCTTGAGCTAATCATAAATTGTTATTCAAGTAGCTAGCTTTATTAGGACATGAGTTAAGCTAATTTTAGCTAGTTATTGGTATCAAATTTTGTATAGCTGAAGTAATATTTTGTGCTTGGGGTACTCCTCCTGCATCTTCTGCTTCTGATCTCTTACACCCTGCATTGGCATCATTTACTCCATAGGGAATTACTTTTTTTCTCTACTGACTAGATCTAAAGCAGAGGTCTTCGTGTAGGTTTTGTTTTATACAACTTTAATATGGCATTATCTTTATTTATGAACTCAAATGCAATATCCTAACCTAGCTCATTTATATTTGTAGAGCTGGATGCAGGGCTGTTGGAGAAAAGGCAGCAATAGCAACCCCAAACAGCACCGCATGGCAAAGCTGAGAGGTTCTTGCGCCTGCTGTGCTTCAGAAAACACTATTCCTACATGAAAAAGAAACAAACTAGAAGACCTTTCCCCAGCCTTGCGTTAGCATATACACTATCTGGCAGCCAGGTCAGTGCCCCGAGGCTGGAAGATGCTTTGCTTTCCTCACAGCATCAGTGCACCCCATGGCATGAGGTGAAGGAACAAAGGTCATTGCTTCTACCAAGAGTCTCCCGATAACCAAGAGCTATCACTCTGTTTGCCTCACAGGCTTTGATTCCTTGATGAGCAGAAACCACAGAAGATGTGAAAAGAATGATGCAGATACAGGTAATATTTGTATACTTCAGTACCGTCCATTTCACAGCAAAGAAACCTTTTATTTCCAAACTTCCTTTTTTCACATGCTAAGTCCTTCCCTGGCTTATCCATAAATTGGTTGTTTAGGGGATAAATCAGTCCAAAATCTGAAGCTGTGCAAAATCTACCTTTCTTAGTTCCTGATTTATTGGAGTTTTAAAACTTACATCTGATTACATTGCAGTCTTAAAATAGTTGTTACTGGACAAAAAAAACAACCAAGCCAAAACAAAAACCTGTGTGAAGAGACAACAGATGCATCCTATACATAATATGTACATCCCTATGTACACATACAGACATAATACATGTACATCCATATATATGCATACAGAAACGTGTAAGACTGCAGGGTGAGTGTAAATGAGCCACTTGGCAGAGTTCTACTATCGAATGACTGGACGACAAAATTATTGATGACATATGTACAAAAAGACTATCGTTGCATGGAATAGTATTTATCCAAGACATTTTTCAACACAAGTCATTAAATCGCTACCTGCTTTACCTCCCTACAGGAATGTAAAGGTGACATAAAATAAACGTCGCATACCTCCGGCTCCCTTTCAGCCAGAATTACCAAACTCCATGCTAAGTTACCGTAGGTAATGCCTGAGCGCAGACGAGCCGTCTCGCTGCTCGGCGAACTGCTCCGATTCATCAGCAAGAGTAAAAGCTCTCTAGCCATCATTAAAGTGTGGCAGTCAGATTTAAATCCAGTAGAATATATTGCATATCACAATTTTCAACTGAAATAAAACGCTGTTGTTAGGGATCAACATGGTGACAGAGCAATAAATAGTTTTATGTCATTTCAATTAAAATTTAAAAAAAAATTCAAAAAAAATATACCTCAAAAGCAAGATATATAATTTTCAGAAAGTGTCAACGTGCTTGTTTTCTGTTCCAGAAATGATCCTGAGTCCAGTAGCTATAGTAACAACATATTTAATAATGAAATTCATATAACTTATTGCTCTAATAGACCACTGCATGTGTTTTTGATCTTTGAAGAACTTAACTACAATTTTTATATTTAATGCTGTTTTTTAGTTAAATTAGATATCCAGACAAATAGAAAATATTCCAGGAATATTTTCCTTTTTTGTTTACACCACAGGAAGACTCTAAAGCATCCAAAAGAATGAAAAAAGAGAAAATATAAACCACTGTTGTCGGTAATCTCCTACTGTGTTTGTGACGTCTTTGAAAAGCAGGATTTCATTACTTCTATTTCCTTCAGTTTTGCTTGCTGTTCTCTTATTTGTTTTTTTTGGAAGTGTATATGCTAAAACTGGCTATTAGAACCTTGACTTGTATACAGTTTTTTTTTTAATTCCCCTTCTTCTATTTACAAGTAGCACGTATTCTTCCATAGGTGGGAAAATCATGGTTTGATCAACACTGAAACCCTATCTTCAAAATATAAGATCCTTTTAAACAGGATGCAAGTAAGTGGAGAGGGAATATGCATCACTGAAATGAAACTTCAGGCTGGCTGAGTCCTCGCTTCTTAGATATACAAGAATATTCTATCATCTATATTATCCATATGTATCCGCAGTAATGGCGGCAAAAAAAAAAAAAAGCAGCAGAGATACTTTATCAGATACTTTGTGTCTCACAAAACTACATTTATTTTCAGACATTTTTCACGTCACCTTTTCAACCAAACGCAGCTACTTCAAATCCAGAATTTGTCTTATCAGAAGTAGATTCTTTTATAAGCACTGTAAACTATTCAAACCTGAAGAATAGCTCTAACAACTAGAAAACATCACACTAAGCATATTGCTTCTTGTTAACTCCTATTGTCACACTGACTTCAGTGGTTTCTCTTGGAGACGTATATTTGCAAGTATTACATACAAACTGTATGAAATAACCTGATGCTTTCTTAGGTAAATTGTGAAATTAATAGGGGAAAATACTCGATGCTTCACTTTTATATTGCTTTATGCAGCTAAGTCAAATTTTTTTCTTACATTTATTAAAAGTCTTTTTGGAAATTTATAAGCACATTCATCACTGAAATTAATAAACTGAGTTTTCCACCCAAGTATTTTAAAAAGGGAAATTATAATGACTTCTTGAACAGCTGTTAAGTTTAAAAGATGCTTTGAAAAGATTAAATACTCATAAAAACTTTTTGTGACTTTATAGTTGGAAATAGAGGCATATAAAATACAAGTCTGCATGGATTCATTTAAATGTAGTTTTAACTTAGGAAGTTAAGGTCAGAAAACAGGTTATTAAAAAAAACGGTAGCTGTGTTAAAATTAAAACATTAAAGACAAAATACTATTACTGTCATAACAACACAGGAGCACGCAAATATGCTTACTACATGTTTAACCGACCCTTGAGCTATTTCCAAGATCAGCCTGTTATGAAACTGCCCCACTGACTAGTTAACCAGCATGGTTAGAGCCCAGTTGGGGTTGGGGGGGGGGGGGGGGGCGGGAAATGTTTCCATTTCGTGCAGATGTAGAGATCTCCAACCCAAGCGATCCTCATCCTCCTGCTCCTACTGTTCCGCAGGGAACATCCTGTCCACTGCAGTCCCCAGCCGAGAAAACCAACAGAGAACAGAAGACGTGACCCACGCGAGCCCCAGGCTCCTCACCAAACCTCCCCTCCCGCGGTGGTGAGACAGGACCGTGCAGCCTGGCCGGAGAAATTACACTCACCCTCTCCCAGCAGTGAATTCTAGGGAATAGAAATTCTGCTCCATAGAGAAATGCTAGTAGTTCCTCCGGTGAAATGCTGAAACACTCAGAATGTTCCACAGGAGATAAAGCTTGAGTTCACATTCGGAGAGCAGAGGGGCGCACAGGGAATTAATTTGATCATTGTGTCCCCCACTGCAGCTTTTCTAAGTAGTTGACAAATACTGGCTTGCTCATATAGCAATAAATGAGTATTTCTTATCTTCTCATTTGTATTCTTACTCAATGGTTATTCTTATTACAAAAGGCTAATTAGAAGAAAATAAAATTTCCCTCGCCCAACTTTATAATGGGTCTATATGCGAAACTGGCCCTGCAGGTTGCTGGGGGACGGATACATTAACATACTGAAGGCACAGCTGACCTTCCATAGGCATTCCCGAAGAGAATCCGTCTGAAACAAGCATTGTCGACTGATTTTGTTCTGTCATACTTTGGATTTTCCTGTTCTTTTGTATTTTAAAGTAAAAATTAATTCTTGGGATATTCTGCCTTGGCTTTGATCATCACTTGGCCTGAGGGGTGGTAGAAAGAACTTATGTAACTGAAATGGCTTGGAACAGCTTCAAAGGGAGACATTGACCAAGATCCTAATTTTCTTCTCTGAGGATGCAATGTGATGCAATCAAGCAGTTACTCAACAGAAATAAAAATGTTCAGCCACCGGATACAACAGAGCTCCAAAGAAACAGGAAAGGGTGGGGAAAGTTTTCATTAGTGTTTCATTTGCTTTTTTGTTTGTTTGTTTATTTTGGTTTGTGTGGGTGTTTATTGTTTGGTTTTGGTTTTTGTGTTGGTTGTTTTTGGTTTTGTTTTTTTTTTTTTTAAATAAGGTCAGGAATTTCTTCTTTTGGGCATGATCTAACTTCACCAAGGAGAGCGTTGCTGTAATTTGAAAAGGAATAAGCTGAAGTTACAGACAGAAAGTATAAAAGAGGAAGGAGGAGAAATAGTTAAAGAATTGATAAAGGAAAGAAAACTTTGAATTCTTGTGACATTCATCATAAGGCCTCCCTAGAATAAAAGATTTGAAGGTAAGTGGTTTGGCCTAGTGAGAACCTTTAGCAGGAGAAACGTTAGGCAGCAGCAGTCCATCACCCATTCGCTGCCCATCACTGTGGAACTTCACCAGGACTTGCCATTGCGAGGTCTGGGCAACGTACTGGGCAAAGTGGGGCATAAATTTGGAGAGGAAACACCAGTTTTCTATCAGTGACATGAAATCACTGTCAGAATTGCACAGAGAACATGCTGTACGGAAGGTTCACTTCCCTTTCCTGAAGAATAATTTTCAGAGGGGCAAGGTAAAACAGTATTTAGTTTAATCTTGAATTTTTCGGTAGTATATTCATAGTGAGTCTCCCTATTGCTTTTATTTTCTATTCCTTCAGCACAGATTTAAGCTAGTGCATAGATCTGGCAGCACTTTGGAGTCTGTTTAAAGATAAATTTGCTTGTAGGATATTTGCCACTGGAAATCTATGCCCCTGGATGAGAGGCACCTATGTGTCCAGCTCAAACATCCCACTGAATTCAGGCAACCAAGTTGAATTTCCAGTGGAAGGATACATTTCATATTACTCAGCTAAACAAAAAGGAGACAAGAATAACCTAGAAGAGTGATGGCCAGTATGTACTTAGATGGGACAGCTAGGAAAAAATTTATTATTATCACTCAGAGCTCAGGGCTTATATTCCTTCTGATGTGATACATTTAGATTTTTCATCACTTATCTGATCAGATAGTTAAGTCTAGGCACTTAAAATGATTAGCTCTCATAAATTATTTAGTTTCCTATGAAAAACATATAGTTGACAAATAAAATATCAATTCTTATTTCAGTTTCTACCAAAATAATAATACTATTAATAATAACAATAATAATAATGACAACAATAATGATGATAAATCTTCACTTGAGTACTTCCATCCTAATTCTGAAAGACTATACAGCCTTCATTAACCCTGTCTACAGCTCACTGGTAATTAATTAAAGCTGGTACTGAACTAAATTTAATCCTACTGTTTGCAGGCTTCTTCCCCACTTATTTAAAAAGATTTTGCTCCCAGTTTCAGAGCACACCTTAACTCAGTTCATCTGTTTTTCAACACCTCCAGCGTGTTCTCACCTCCTGGGGGTGGATGCTGCTTCACGTCAGGCGCTGCCAGCTTTCAGAGGCGAGGAAAAAGCTTGTGGGCTTTTGCTTTTCTTTTGGAACAATTAATGCAGACAGGACCTATGACTGTTACGAGGATTCCAGATAAAAAGCCATGTACAAGTAACTGTAGGCACAACAACAAAACCACTTGTTCCCTGAGCCAAACCCCCACACCTGTGCATTTGAACACACAGCCTTTATGCGTAGCACATTGGTAGCTGTGCTATTTATAGTCGTCTGTACAGATGGCTGAGAGAAATAGTTGTTTTTCTGTTACTTTACTTGCTTTTACTCACAGGGCAATTTTAGCAGGAATTATCTCTTGCCCACTGAATCTCATGAGAATATATTCCTCACGAGGGAAATCTTTTCTATAGGTTTTGTCTCTTGCAAGACCCATGACAAACATATCTTGTTCAGAAAGTCTTGAACATCATTATAGATGTGGACATCAGAAGCACAGCTAATTGCAGCTCTGAGAAAACACTATGGAGCTCACTCAGGCTTTTGGAAACCCAAAATTTTCAGTGTTACCCTTTACAAAAAATCATAATGGTGCAACTTTCCTTCCTGGCTAGGGGCAACACCAGCACATCTCAGAAAAAAGAAATTCTGCATTCTGAACATGATTAATCTATGATCATGAAAATAAGAAGTTAAAAGAGACACTGAGCACTGTTTCCAACCTAATGAATCTCCTTTGGAGCTGCAGCACACCAGCTAATGCCAAGTAGATACACTTTTCAAAATACTTATCTATTTCATCTGGGATGATAGCCATTTATTTTATTTATTAGTCTATGCGGAGCAATTTAGCTTTAATTTATGCCTTTTCAGCTAACCTCTGGTTGAGTGAATTCTGATCCCATGTTGTGAAGAAGGATGAGGATAAATCTAGTTTTCTTGCAGTTATAAAACTGTAAGTTTTTTCCCTCCTCTCCTTACAAAAAGATGGAGAGCAAAACACATCATATTCTTGAAAGAGGCATTGTGCATCAGATGACCTTGCAAAACAAGTACAAGGAAATTTTATAGCACAAATGTTTTATATTTAGAGCTACGCAAGTACCATATAACTAAAGAGGTCTGGGGTTTTGTTGTTTTTTTGGCCTTTATATTTTTTCCTCTTTCTTTTTTTTTTTTTTTTTTTTGTATTTTTTTGCCCCCCTCCCCCTTTTTTAAAAAAAACAAAATAAAACCCACAAAAAATCAACATAGTATTTCAGGGGAAAACAAGTCTTTTCCAGAGATGCTTCAATACACCCAGCACTGTCCTTTTACCAGTGATCAAAGCTAGACCATGGCTACCGCCCTCCCGTACTTCATTGCAGAGGGCATCACACCAGGACTTGGGCCCAGGCCAGGGGCTGGTCCCCCTTCCTCACCCAGCACCATGGGCTGGTTCTCTAGGTTCCCCTTTGCAGGTCAAATGAAAACTGACCCAGCCTCAGTTTCTAAATCCCCACTTAGCTAGTCATGTAATTTTTTAACAAAAAGGAGGGCTTCCTTGTGCTACAGTTTGCCTTGTTTTCCCCAAAGTTTTTTTTCGCCTCCCCCTTATTTCTGCCATGTTTTGGTGTCTCCTTGTTCAGTCAAGCCAATTTCACAAAGATCCTGTCTAAAAAATAAGTTTCTCTGGTCTACCAGGCTGCCTTCACCTGTTATTGTACATGCATTACTGCATGGGCTTGTGTCTTCACTTTCTTCTTTAAAGGGAGAAGAAAACTCTGTAGAAAGGATGAATAAACTGCAGAGAAAACATACCAGATCTCACTCCAGGTCACACTGGAAATCAAACAGTATTTTTCATATGATGAGCTCACATTGCTTTCCAAATCCCTTTAAGATTCTCATTTCTTCCAAATACAGGAAAGCAATTGCAAAAAAATTGATCACAAGTAAAAGAGAAATAAATTAAAGTTTTCTTTTGCTTGTTTCCCTAATAGCTAAATGTTTTTATATTATTTGCATCTCTATTCCTGTTAAGAAACCTACTCTGGTATCTACTTTCTAGTTTATCAAGCTCCTGCGTAAGTAACGGTCCTGCTAGCTTTTCCGTAGCATCCCCCTTTTGACTGTTGGAAGCAATCTGGGAACAGCAGGAAAAGCTGTAAGCGGAGGGAGAAGTCTCAGTTACAGGACATATTTTGGCAAGCGTCAATGCAACGAACATCTGGTAAACATTGATTTGGCCAACTTCACCACTGATGTTGTTGTCAGATAATACTATGGGTAGGAATCACTTGTTTAGCAGGGGCCTTTCAAGACTCAGTAATTTGAACTTTACCAGAAGCTGAATATGTAGAAAAATAAAGGTGTTATACAAAATGGAAGAGTTTTTAACAGAATCCTGAAATTTTTTCAGGATTGGAAACCCTGGCAAGATTATATTTCCATTTTCAGTGGATAATTACCTCCTTCTGAAGGAAAAAAAAAGATTGATGATTTCCATTTAGGCTTATAATGTGTTTTTAAAAGTGTAATTACATATGCCAAATGTTCATCTTTGTCCTTCAGAGTTTATATAAACTCCCAGCAGGATTCAATTGGACTTGGCATTGAGAACAACAAATCGACAATCATTTGGGCTCTGGGCAATTACCGGAAAAGCGGCAAGAAAGTGAACATCAATTTAATTTTGACTTTCTTCTGGAGAAAAGAGATTCTTGCTTGAACTCTTTTGGAAGAATTAGAAAAATCAGTACAACAAATTATTACCACATGGAGAAACCCAAGCTCGCTGAACAAGCCCATAACTACAGTGTCATGTGGTGGGATGAACCTGAATATCAGAAACAGCACAGCGTCTGGGCTAGGCTGTCCCTCCAGAAAGGTTCAAAAGTTGTGAACTCAGTGGTTTGGGGTATCTAAAAAGCAACAGATGCTTTTCAGGAAGGTCGACAGAGATCTTGCAGTTCCTTTTGTTAAGGGAGCCTGTGGAAGCTTTGCACAAGCTGATAAGAAAATGACCGAAGATGGTGGAATCATTTAAGTTGGAAAAGACCTTTAAGACCATCAAGTCCAACCATTAACCCAGCATTGCTAAGTCCACTGCTAAACCGTGTCCCCAAATGCCACATCAGCATGTCTTTTAAACACGTTCAGGGATATTAAATGCAAGATCATGGCTTTCTGCCCATTTTAAATTAATCAGCCTGACAGAAGCCCTCACCTGAATATGAAAAATATGTGAAGTTTTTTGTGTTGTCTCCTGTACCTAGCAGAGGAACAATCCAGAATTTTATGGTATACTGAGCTCATTAAGGATTACGTTTAAGTGAATTTTGATTCGTGCATTATGATATTCAGTGCTATAGGCTGGCTAGCCAGTTTATTGGCATTTGCTGAAAGTGGTAAATGAACCGGCATCTTTCTGCTACTGAAACTAACTTGGGACATAACAGAAAGCTTTGATTTTTATCAAGCTTATCATGCTCTGGTTTTATTTATTGTGACATTTGCGATTTAAATGTGGCCTAACATGCTAATAGCATTCCAACACAATAGTTTGTCTTGTCTGGAAGAGGTTTTAGGGTAGTGCCCTGCTATCATATCTCTGTATTAAATACAAGCCTTGAAGAAATGAGTATTAGAAACAGGAAATATTCATTCTGTACTTAGAGGTAAGTATGCCCCACTCCTCCTTGTAATAGCAGCCCCAGGGTCTCCTAGCAAGCAAAAGGCTATGACTGGTCCCCAAGTCCCCCAGCCCCTCCTTGGGCAAGGGACACCCCTGCCCTGGGCAAGGACACAGACAGACAGAGCTAGGCACCGATTTTTTTGAGGCATCACTGGAACAGCTAAGAGAAAAGATCTACCCCCTGTCTCCATTCTTCTCAGACATTTAGCAATCAATTAAACTAGGCATTTCAAAACCAATGTCAGTACCAACACATTTTGACTACAGGCACTGTGGCACTCAGGTTGCGTTCTCAAACTCTGGAAACTGGAGCCATTTATGTCTAACTACCCTTCTGACTGTGGAGATGGCAGCTTAAAGAGTAATTATTTTTTTACATGTCAAATATTTTAAAACCAATTAAAATATTTATTTTTAAAAATAAAATCTTAAGGTTCATGAACTCCACCTCATATGTTTAAAATGCTAATAACTTGAATCATAAAATGAGAAACAATAGAAATCGTTGTTCATTAAAAAAAAATCTCCAGGTGACCTTTTTGGGATTGATGTATTCAGCAACTGAGATGTTATTGCTAGCCCATATATTCACCACCCTAGCATGCAAAAACATATGGATGTAGTTATTTGTAACTTGAAGCTGCTTTTAAATTATAGTAAATTAAATATTTTTGGACTGTTGAAATTGCAAGTCTTTCAGACGTACAAAACTAGGAGATACTGTTTGAGTGTGTTCTGATAGCGTGGACTACTTATGATTTTTCAAGCCACCTTGTAAACTAAAACTCCGCAGGAATCAATCTGTTACAATAACAGGCAATCCAAAAGAGAAACAGTAATATTAAATGTGAGGTTTTAGAAACTGCTCCTTGCTCTTTCTTTACATGGTCCTTTCTCAGAGACTTCTTTTACAGCTATCAGTGTACGTTTGCTGGAACAAAGCCCTCTAATTTTATGTGTTGATAAAACTAGAATTAAAGTGTAACCTCAAAAAACCACCCCAAGAGTCACAAATATTTAACTAAGATAAAAAGAGGGGCTACAGCTTGCATGGAGCAATCAGCCAGACAAAGTAATGGGACCAAGGCAGCAATAACCAATTGTGTGAGTCCATACTGCTGCCGGCCAGGGAATCCCCCAACCTCACTCAGCCCAACGTACCGTGCTGCCACAGAGGCTGCAAGCCCCAGCAGGGCTGAGCTGGGCTGTGTCTCTCACTCCAAACCAGTAACCATCTCCCGAGTCCTGAAATGTCTGTCTCTTTTTGGGTTAAACAGGGAATCAGTTTGCACTCGACAATGCCACAATTTGGCATCTTACCAGACCTGCGCCAAACCCCACGCTAGCTCTGAATGCCAGGCTGCTCCGGGCTTGAACATGGATTGAACTCACCAGCGCTACTGCAGCAAGCACCCCAATGCACCTGAAAGCCCTGCAGCATAACTGGCTGCAGTCAGGCTGCCAAATTTGACCAAGAAAGGGATTTATGTCCCCAGAAGGAGCCCTCCACTGCCCCTCCACAGGTGCAGATGCCTTGGTCTGCAGCAGGCGGCTACCAGCCAGACATTGGTATGTTTGGGAGCATTCTAACCTCATGTGGCAGCTTTCCCCTACCTCAGGAACGAATAGCCTCAAGAACATGTTCTGGCATCACTGAAGAAGGCGGCTGACATGGACTAGACAGGAATAGCAAAGGGCTGAGATGCAAAACTGAAGGACACTTGCTCTTTTTATTCTGCGAGCCGGTCTAGGTCTGAACAGGGCAGGCACAGTGGTCACACACCAGCCGGGGCAGCTCAGCTGTGTTTTCTGTCTGAAGACCAGCAATTACAGACCTTTCCATTCAGAAATTCAGAGTTCAGAAAACCCCTCCACTGCCTCCTTGGAGGGGCCAGTCCTGCCTCTGGTTGAACTCCCTTGTCCCATACTCCCCAACCTTCCCCACAAGCAAGAGGGGACCACTTGGTAACAGCTGTCAGGGCAGCACTTGGCCAAAGCCACTTCCCTGCCAACACGATGACAGAAGAAATTTTTCCCGTGAGATACTCAAGGCTGTACATGCCTTCTGAACCCAATCCTATGGCACATTCATGCCAACCGTCATAAACGAGAAACAGAAAACAGCCTGGTGGTCTGTTCTGTTCCACCTCCAGTGGTGGAAGGAGGGGGAAAACATTCACAGATCTAATTTTTTTTGCAAATATTTTTTTTGTAGATCTATTTTGTGAAACCTTTTCTAATAAGTTGGCAGAAACAGACTGAAAAGGGTAAGAATTTATAAATGAAGCGACTGCTCATCTTGGTTTTTTTCTAGTTACATTTCACTTTCAAAGACTTGGTAGACAGCATAATGTGTAGAAATTTCCCTTATGTTAACGTCAGTGTTATATCCCTAAACTAAAAGCACTATCTCGTTTCTGTTACTAGTCTTCTGTTCAATCCATACAAGTCTCCTGGCTCTGCTAAATTTACAGTTAGCCGAAAATATTTCTGCATTCATACTCTATTTTATTTTAACATAAATGACTTATTTCCTTTTTTTGGTATTAATAAATACTCAAGTTTGGAAAAGCTCAGACTGCTCTAAAATGCCAAGATAAACATGAGAAACTCACATGCTTCCACTTGCCCCCTCCAGCTGTTTCTTGGCTGCTCTGAACTGGTGTCCAAGCAGCCCTGACAGTGAGAGGATACGCATGTTGCATCCTACCAGCCAAGGAAAGAGAAGCCTGATAGGATCTCTCAGATGGAACAGTAGAAAATAAGAATATTCAAGAAATCAGAAATAAAGTCGACTACACTGATCAAAGCTTTTCTAATACTGCCAAGAAACTGCAAAGTGTACATGAGCATTTATGTTTACACACAATACATTTTAGAGGTTACGTACATACAACTAAATTACAGAGGTTTGAAGACTGTGGGAGAAAAGTCTGCCATTATTTACTGAAAGCTGCCTAACAAAGCTTTCAAAAGGGCCTTTCACAGATGTGGAATTTAAATGTACACTTAGGTTTCTGTGACCACAGGGAAGGAGTCACCACATTTCATTTCAAATGACTCAGCTATTTAAGACCTAATATTCCACTCATCTGCAATCAACCAAAATTAGTATGTGGCCCAATCAATCTGAAAAAGGAAAGTCACCTTACAATTTAGAGAGATCTATTGAGAAATGTTTAAATTCCACTCCATGGAAGCAGTACATCTGAGCAGACGCAGGGCTCGGCTTTCACTCAGGATCCAGTTCTGCAAGGTTTACACTTCTGCAAGAACAGCATCACCATCGAGTTCAGTGCTTTAATACCACCTGGACAAAAATTTAAGATGAACTTTACATTCATATCAAGATCATAAAGTCTCCTCCCGACCTACCTGCAGACATATACTGGGAGGTATTTGGTGTTCTCTTAGGCTGAGTGTCATTACCAGGAATTAGAGCCGTAGCACAGGGTGACGAAGCGATTAACGTGGCATCCACAAAAGCAGGGATCAGTGACTGTCATCAGTCTTGCTAGATCTGACAGAACAGTATGTTGGGGCCTGCCTTTGGAAACCAACACATACAGTGTCCGTGAGGTTTTTTGTTTGTTTAAGCTATTATTTACTTGGGTTTATTTAGAATAGAACCATAGAATGTGTTGGGTTGGAAGGGACCTTGACAGGTCACCCAGTCCAACCCCTCTGCCATTAGCAGGGCCCTCTGCAACTGGATCTGCTTGCTCAGAGCCCCGTCCAACCTGACCTTGAATTCTTCCAGGGCAGGGGCATCTATGGCCTCTCTGGGCAAACTGATCCGGTGTTTCACCACCCTCAAGGACTGTTATCTTTAGTGATGTGTCACACTTACTAATAAAGCCATTTGTCTGTTGCTAGATAAGTGCTCAGAAGCTCCCTGAGCTCAGGGACTGAGATATCTACAGAAACCTACGCACGACAACTCCGCCAACAGGGGCTTTTCCCAAAGGGCCAGAGACAAGCAAAAGTATATTGGAAGATACTATCACAGGAGCAAACAAATGCCAGAGCAAACAGTGGCCACAAAAACAGCCTAGGTAAAATGAGCCTCAAAAACCGATACCATAATTTGTTGGGTTTTTTTGTTGTGTGTGTTTTGGTTGTTTGGTTTTTTTTTTTAACTTTGACCTCACCGGGAAGAAATTCTACTTTAAGATCATCTCCAATGAACTGTGAGGAATTCTGTTCCTTCCTTCAGAGGACCGCAGCCAGAAGGCTAAGTGTTGAATTCAGCTGTTAACTCATTGGTTGGCATTATGGGCAGGAGCTAAAATAAAAGCACATATTCTATCAAATCCCTTAAACAGCAGAAATGGAGTAAGGAAGCACAGATCATGCTGTCCTTACTTCCCGATGTAGCAATGCAACCAATTTTTGAACCCTAATAAGCATTTGAATCCCTAATAATGTGCTGAACCCGCTGAGCTTCTTATCATCTTGGGAAAAATCTGTGGCTTTGAAACTGGAAATGAAAAATATTTCTGCTGATCAAATTGTTTATTCCATTTCGCAGATGAAAAATAGTGGAGCTGGCTACTGGTTTGCTAGACTGCGAGAGGGGTATAAGAACAGGGTGCATTGAGCCAGGAACATTAGTTACGAGATTAAAGAAAACAAAAGCTCCTCCAACCCCATACAAATGAGCATCTAAAAATATCTATTGTGAGTCAAATAACATGGAAGGGGGCACTGCGAGCATTTGCCTGGCTCCTCTGGCTGTTCAGGTTCAATATTCATATTACTTGTCGCTTCTGAAGGGAGCACCCGTACATGCAAAGCACGCCAGACCTCGGGCTGCTCTGCATTGAGAGCTGTTAAATAGTTCATTGAAGCAGCTGGGGTGTTCTGGTTGATTAGGGTTTGGTTTTGTAAAATATTATTTCCAAGAAAGTGGAACACGTTACAGCACGAGAGCCCACGACTGTGTATCATAAATAAATACACCAGCTTGACAGAACAGGTAATTAGAAACCTGATCTATCCAAGGACCAGCACAGCAAGTAGGGAAATAGATGAGACATGTTCTGTATTTTCTTATAAGTGGGTCTGAATCCTGACTTAAAAGAAAACTCTGGGGATGGGAAAGACAGTCTCTGGACGGGAGGGCATGGAGGTAACTGCTGAAGCAAGCAGCTGGGGTTTTGGGCCAGCCCTAGGAAAGAGGGACGCTGAGGGTCAAGACCAGCCCTAGGTAAGGGGGATGCAGAGGGTCAGGACCAGCCCTAGGAAAGGGGGGTGCTGAGGGTCAGGACCAGCCCTAGGAAAGGGGGGTGCTGAGGGTCAGGACCAGCCCTAGGAAAGGGGGGTGCTGAGGGTCAGGACCAGCCCTAGGAAAGGGGGGTGCTGCTGCTTTCTGCTCCATCATCACTCACTGCCCCTCTTCCACCTTCTCCTCTCCACCAGCACATAGAGCATCCTTCCCCCCCTGGGAAGCAGGAAGGCTTCAGGTTTAGGGCAGCAGCAGTCACCATGGGTTATCCTGCTTGGAGGTGGACATGTCTCTGTCTGATGGCACATGCTGCTCAAGCACCCCATCTGCGTCCCTGCCCCTGCGGGCAAATACACAGTGCTCCGGCGCAGCACATACAGCACACATGGCTGCTGTCACAGGCGTCTCTCTATTACTTTTATTTAACTTGACCTGATGGCAAGACATTTAGATACTATCTCCAGCACCAAGAATCTTTGAATCAGTTCTCACGTAGATCAACAGCGTGAAACTACTAAGGCAACCTGCTCCGTGAACGAGGCTCCTCCAGACAAAATCCTTCACTAGCTTGCACTAGTTATGATCATATTTCCAAAAAATGCTTTAAGTGTGTTCTCAAGACTGATTGCAGAACTCCAGACGAGTGCCAAAAAACCTGTCCAACTGAAATGGATTCTCTACCATTACGCAATTTAAGACAGTTTCTTCAATGTTATGAATATATTCCTCACTATGTTCCTTATTATAGACCCTCTATAAACTTCCAGGTTGCTTTAGTCATCAACATCTCATTTGCCTGGAAACCAGATCCCCAGATTATTCATTGCCAAAGCAGCTGTCGCTGCAGTGGGAAGTGGAAAGGCACATGGGACCCCCTCTGCCCCCCACCACTTCATTTCCAAACGCCACCATCAATCTAAACTCTTTCAGAGCCCAAAATCGGCTTTGCTTTTGTTTACCTTGGGGAAATCAAAGCTCAGACACGCTGGAAAGTACTCCATCTGACAACATTCGAGAGAAATGTTTTCCCATTAGCTCTGTCAAAGGCTCTAGGAGTTTGCATCAGAGAAGGCGAACTGTAATTTCTACAATAAACACTTAGCTGGGATACACTGTGCCTCCGCCTTGCTGCTGGCTAACGCTTGCTGCTGTTTTGAGGAGTCTGCCAGCTGCATTCAGTTTTAGTTAGTCACTGAAGTAAATTAATTTTTTGTGCTATTACCTGGCAACTGGTTAAGAAGCCCTGGATGTAACCTTTGATCTGTAGGGCGCAATATTACGTGCAAGTATATCTATATAGATCTATAGATGGACATATTTGGTATTTGACTTTGCTTACTGTTCTTGACAACATCGTAAATCAAGATCATCTGCTTTACTGTTAGATTAAAAATATTTGTTCTTGCTAATTTTCCATTTAAAAGCCAAGTGTTTAACTTCAATGAGCAAATATTTGCAGTATCAAACCCCAACGTTGTTATAGAATCCTTTCCTCCACACAATAAGGCCATTTTAGATCCCTTTCTGGTTCTCTTTCTAACATACAAATTAGCAAATATTCTTTAACATATATAAACTTATATATAATTTCTGTAGTTCTTCCCACTGGGTGGAAAACTCACCTCCTCCATCTTCATTATGTGTCTGGATAGATGTTGTGTTCTCTTACCTTTATTTCAGCCACAGCAGATTACCTTTATTACACCTTAACAAGACCTACAGACCTTATAACTGAGCCTAAACCAACCAAGAGCGTATCCCACCTCACACCTCTTACTCTCTAGGAACAAGGCAACAGGAAAATGCAAGGAACGGATGGGAGAACACAAGTCTGAAAATTCATAGGCGGTCGATGATCACAACACACCATTTGCCTGTCCATGGTTGGGTTTTTTCCCCTCCTTTATTTTAACCATCACACAACAGAGATGGCTGCTGGACACGGAGTCTAACGGCCCAAGGTTGTCTTGCAAATTCCTGTGAGACGTTTCAGCCCTAGGTAGGAAATAGCATCTTCCCATCCTTTAGACTAAACAGCAGCAGTCAACAACAGGATGGGACAGGCCTGAAGCAGTAGAGACAGTAACAGTATAGAATAACTGGTGGCATCCTCTTAGCCTTACCAGCAACGTATAGCGTGAGCCAGGGAAACAGTCCCGCCAGCAGCATTTTGGTAGAAGCATCACAGAGGACCGTGCTGCATTTCTGAAGGCCTTGGAGCTCACAGGGAAGGAGAGAAGCAAACAGCAGCACAGGCTGTTGTGGGGGCAGAGGATTTTAGAGCCCACATTTTGTCATAGTCAATTTAGACCAACTTCTAAGTCTGGGGAAATATCTCAAACTGAGATTTCAGCCTGGCAGATGTCAGCTCTAGAAGCAAGAGGTGGTCTGGGAGCGATCAGTAAAGCAGCGCTAGCGTAAGGGGTGTTTGTGAACAGCTGTGGTCAGCAAGAGATGGGCAGCAAGCAGCATCAGCTGAAGGACAGAACCAATTTTAGAAAGAAAAACCTAAATCTTGGAAAT
Organism: Falco peregrinus; assembly: GCF_023634155.1. NCBI lineage: Eukaryota > Metazoa > Chordata > Aves > Falconiformes > Falconidae > Falco > Falco peregrinus. The sequence continues at coordinate 15,272,432 of NC_073729.1, forward strand.
GAAAAATGAATCCCCATTAAAAAAAAAGAAGTTCACTGGAAATATCTTTCAATTTTGAACAAGTTCATGTTGCAGCCAGTGTACTCTGGGTTTTAGGCAGTTTACAATAAAGTGGGCCAGTTTTCAATAAGAACACGCTTTTTCCATGAGACTACAATTTAGGTAACTCATGCAACTGCCAGCATAAAATCTCCAAGTGGCAAGATATTGCAAGTAAGCATTTAAATCCAGCTTGAATCATTTTCAAATTAGGACCAAATGCTGCCCAAGCCCTGACAGTATTCCCTTGCTCCAGATCCACAGCGCTATACATAGAACCAAAATCCGGGCCAGCTACGAACGAGTTAGTGGGAGTACTACACACATGTTTAGAGTATTGTGCCACGGAGGTTCTATCGTCCAAGTCTGCTACGGCAAGAAAAGTGATTTATTAAAATCGTGTCTGGCAATCACCCTGAAAGACCTCAGAAGAGATAAAGGCCCTTTTTCTGCTGAGGCCCCACAGAAGGATGGCGAAAACCAGATATCCAGGTATCATCGAAATGGATACCGGAAAGAAAAGGTGGATTGGGAACGGGAATCACCTCTCCCAGGTTCCTTCAGCAGGTCAGCACCAGTACCACCTAGTGATGCGCCTTTGGCCAGCCCTCTCCCCTGTTACAGCAAGTGTGGCTGGTCCAGCTCTCCTTGCAACACATTATAACCCTCACAAAAATGAGAGGAATTCAATACCTCACAGGCTCAGAAAAGGATGGTGTATTTATTCAGAGGTGGCTTGTGGAGCCTCAAGCTGTCATTATTTTCCAAGCCATACGATATTTGCAGTTCTCCTCAAGTGGTTTGGGAAAGGATTTGCACAAAGCTGGTGGCATGAGAACATTTACAGCAACTGACGTTTTCTTGAAGTATGGTGGAGGCCATAAGATGATGAAGCAGGCATGTTTCCCTATTAGTTCATGTAATTAGTTATGATAGCACAAACCACAACTTTTACAACACTGAGCTAGCTACAAGCAAATGCTTGTGCCTACAGTTATCCATTTATTTAAAAGCAAGCTAGTAGACTATACACGTAGAACTTGTTAATTTTTTAAATTGAGAGTACAGAAAGATCACAGCATATTCTCATTACAATATGCTTTCTAACCTGAACTGATATTCACAGCAATTTTGTCATTGATGATACAGTGTAAATTTCCAAGGGAATAGGCATATCACCACCTAGGCTAGAAGCAGAGACAGCTGCGGTTTAGTTCTGTGTCACTCTGCCCCTTATCTGCTGTTCATACTACAGAAGCCTCTCATGCTGAAATCTTATTGGATTCATTTTGAAATGCAGTATTAATTACAACATTTTTGTATCATAGTGCATGTACCAATTCAAATAAAACAGCATTAAACTTCTCTTTCCTAAGGAATAACTGTGTTCTGCTACATTATTGCTACAACATATGAACTCTTTTGATTTGCCCCAAGTATTATTTCCACGCTTTTTATAAAATACAGATGTTAAATTGATAGTTTGAAGTGCTTCAAACTGGCCCTTCACTCCCCAGCAATTATTGAAATATTGGTACCACATTTCTAGCCATCTAAAATGTCCTGAAACTTCATACAAACTGGAAAAAATGTGCTGGTTTTCGTTACCCTCAAATTTTTCCTTCTCCATCTCCTTTCAGAACCCATGATGAACATGCTTGTGAACCTGCTGATTATTCAGGATTCACCCCACTCCCCCCGCGGCGCCCCCTCCCCCCTCTTTTTTTTTTTTTTTGAGGTTATCCTGTTCTCCAGACACCCTCAGGAGCTGCTGCTAAACAGAAGCATTTCCATAGCGGCATAAGGCATTTTTGCAGTGAATGCAATGTACCAAGGTTTAATGAAACCACCACTGCTCAACTTAAGTCACTTATTTAAAATGCTGGGAATTTAGCATGTTGCTTTTTAGGAGACTTCAAACTAGCTTAACCAGTGAGCCATATTAATTTGAGATTCCACTGTCTCCAGTGAGCTGGGACAGTGCTCTGTGCTTCCAAGAAGCGCACAGCTGTAGGCGTCCCGGTGTTCCTCAGGGAAAGGCCAGCAAAATCACTTCTGAAATGAGATCAGGGGCTTGGAAGCCATTAAAGGCACAAACTCTTACTACCTCTCATAGGCTGTCATTACTTTTCAGGAGGGGAAAAAAAATAAACTCAGTTCATTGTCTCAAATTTAGTAAAACTTGGACCAAAAAGGTAACTCAGTTGAATGGTAGGGCTATAAGGACCATCTACAGGATAAAATTATATCCTGGCTGATGTATTTTGACAGCACCAGTTTTACAAATATGTTATGAACCTTCTTTACAAACATGATGTTGCTTTTAACCCAGGACAGCATTACTTCTAATCTGCAATAATAATTTAGATTAAATAAATCTGTGCTGCAAAGCATTGGATGACATTTCCAGTCCCTCTTGAGACAAAAGAGCACTTGGCTCCATCTTCTCCTTTAAAAGAAAAGAAAGGCTGCTTTAGTGTGAGAGCAGTCGAGAGGGGCTGTTCAACAAGCTTTTGAATGCAGAATATAGACTACTGTAGCAACGTTTACCTCTTGTACATAAGGAAACTAAAATAATCACCGTAGTCATCCTTGCACACCGAGTCCAACCTTCAACCCTCCTTTAAGACCCACGTTAACAAGCAGGAACCCAGATTTCCGCCCCCCCCACCCCCCAACCAAGACATCAATAAATCTCCATCAGCCTTAATAGGATTTACTTGTCTACTGCAGCAGGAGAATCAAAGCCCTGGTGTGCAGGGACAAAGTATATTTCTAGCTCTCACCTGCAGCACTTGCATGGATTGAGAGCAGTAACACGAATGCCTAGAGTATTGAAAAAGTGACCTGCCTCCACACACATGTATCTGCATCGGCACACACACACACGTGGGTTTCACATAATTGGAAAAACAAGTTACATGATCCCTATACTATGATCTCCCAGCTCTGTGCTGCTTGCTTTTTTTTTTTTTTTTCCTGTTTCTTTGATTTTCTGTTTTCCAGATGAGGAGTGGAGGGATGGGAGTTGGGAAAAAAAAAACCCAAACATTTAACAGACCACAGAAAAAAAAATAATGGAGAAGGAAAGATCATTTTTGTAGTCTCCTCTCTTAACTAAATTAACATTAACTTCATTTTTCAAAGTCCCCACTGTTCCTCCTGATTTACTGTTTTTCTTTCTACCTGATTTATTTTCCAGACAGAGGACTGTAAAAGGCAGACAACTTTTCAGCATGGTGCCTTATTTCCTGCTGGGTTATTTTGTCTGTCCAAGGAGTAGTTAGAACAGAGGGCAGAAAAATGAATTTACGTTGCTGTACCTGAAGAAGACACATGCAGCCGGGCCCATCTGGATGGTGACAAATGACTTCTGCATGTTACGGCACAATGCTGCAAGGGGCTGAGTGTTTGCTTCGCAGCACGAGGGGAAGTGCCCACTTTCCGTGGCACGATTTTGGGGTGTGTGGCAAGAAAAGGCTTTCTAAGATCTTCCATATATTTGTGAGACTCCTAGTTTCTGGTGCAGAAACTGGAAGCATTGAGGAATAGCTGCATGCAATGTTTGCTAAGATATGCAAATTCCTTGCTACAGCCATAACAGAAACAGTTTAGAAATCATAGTGAAGATAAATACATAAATAATAGACCATCGTGAACAGCTATGACCAGCCAGTCAGATTTCCCACAGATGAACACATCATATTTGAGTTGGATTAGTTCTTCAGGCGACAACCATTCTTGATGCAGATTTGTGTGTAACAGGTTTGCATAAGCACCTTGGATGCTGAAGAGCAACGGGCTCTTTCTTACAATTTTGAAGTTAACATTTGCAGTATGTTACCTTGCACATTAAATCAGGAAAAAAAACAAAACAAGCAAAACCCCAACCCACAGAGATCAAGTTTGGACTTCTTTCAGTCAAGCAGTTCACGTGCAAGAAGTGTTATAGATAAGATTGCATTTGGAGAAAGCAAGAATGATGAACTGTTCAGACTAGCACGGGAATACATTTTTTGATGTTATGTGCATCTACATGGTACTACTAAAAAGGGTCAACATCTATTTCTTTTAGCCCCATGTCACTATTAATAATTAAAATGACAAAACCATGTCAGTAAGTGGCTTCAAGTGAGGAATCCAGTTCTGATACCTAAATGATTAACTTCTGACAGCGAGTTTTAGGTCCCTTAGCTAAATGCATTAAAAAATAGCAGATTTCATGTTTATCAGAGTTCAGCATCCTACAATCTTTAAAGAATATGAATCCCAGAGCCCCAAATGTCCTATGGGCTGCGGAATACAGGATCCTCTGATTAAAGTACGGTATTTTGAAGTTTTACATATCTGTATCTACCCGACACACCAACAGCTGTCTAATTACTCAAGCAAGTCATCTCTCCAACAAAATGTCTCTTAAAATCTTTTCTACGTCTTGTATTTTTCTAGAGCAGTAAGGTCACACCTCATCTCGATGCCCTTCAGCAATAACATGGGACGTACCTATGATTAAATACTCCATATTTTCCATGTTTCTGCCGGTTGTCTGCCAACGACAGACAGACCTGTCACATGGACACGGTTCCTTCACTTGAAATTTGACAAACACAATTAGCTCATCCAGCTTGCTTTCCTGGGGCCACAACTTTCTGTCTGGAATCAGTTTGGAGAGATATTTATTAACACAGATCCTGAGGCTTGCTCTAGTCACATATGAACGTTTTTCAAGTGCTGTCATTGAAGATATCTCAGGAGACATGCTTTACTATAACATTAATACAGGTATTGCCTGCAGTAATGTATAACGAAGTATTTCCAGTTTTCCCCTCTGTGTGTCATACCCCCTCCCCCCCATTTGTTTATTTATTTATTATTGTAAACCACCAAGTGCTCATCAAGCAACATTTTTCGACTTGAAGATGCCTGGCAGGGCATCTTACACACACACACACCTTCTAGCCTAAATTATTTTGATGGACCTGACAATACCATCTGTAACACTCAGAGTTTTAGAGAAACAACAGCGATTTAAAATAATCCCCGTGAAAGGTATAGCGAGTAGTTCCACAGCATAGGTCACAACTGGTCCTTTTATAGTCACATCACCCTAAAACTTATTAAACTCTCAAAAGAAAAAACACCTAGACCAAGACCCTGTAAGCTGTATAATTACCCAAGCAGTTTTTTTTTTCCCATACTCTACCCTATATGGGATTTTCATGACAGCCTTTCTGGGATCTGCTTTTGCCGTGATCCACCTCCTGTTCCACCCTACAAATGGCTACATGCAAGTGATGTATATTCACAAAAGTGACATATGCATGCTGACCACCACAAGGGATCCTGTATGGAAATAGTTTTGCAGGATCAAGGACACTACTGAATTGCTTGAGAAAGAATTTCAAGGGTTTTCGTGTGAAACCTTCTGGTCAAGGAACGCTGGAGGCTCTGGTTTCCCTCCCTACTTCTGAAAGCAGGTGATGACACACTAACTTCGTTACTGATACAAAAGGTAATAGACAGAACAATAACACTGTGGGTTAAATGAGACTTGCAACTGCTTTGTTTCAAGAAATTAGGGTACCATTTCTTCTCAGGCATGCTGAGATGGGAGCTCAGACCTACATGCATCCATGCAGAGACTCCAATGTATTTCAGTGGGATTTACAGGTTTTTCTTAACATAAACAGACAATAAACAGAATAAGAAACAATAAGACAGAAGAAGCAGATTCAAAGCTGGCAGAACTGAGTAGAGCTCCGGTGTATTCAACACACCTGCCCTGCCAGAGCTTCTTCAGTTGTGTTCAGCAGCAGCCTTGAACTTGCCAGCAGTTGTTAAACTACTTTTAAGTCTGAAAAACCCTGAATTATACTCAGTTCCAAGACCCCTCTGACACTCCCTTTCCATTCCTGCATACCTGCCTTGGCTCTCTGCTGCAGGATCTCCCTGCGTTTTTGTGGGTCTGCTTTCCTTCCATCCAAGCGTTGCGACACATAACCATGGCCATTGTGCTCCACGGGACAGACCTCTTGGCCCAAAAAGCTGGCAGCTCTCTGGTGTTCTGACTAGTGTTCAAACACTTCCATTCAAGGCATCAAAGTGACCTTTAAGGGTGTTTTGGAAAAGAGCATGTCTCTGGGATTTTGGTGGGTTTTTTGTTTGTTTGTTTGTTTGGGTTTTGTTTAGGTTTTTTGTTTTTAAACCTAAATACTTAAAACAATATCGTAAGTGAATATAACTGTACAATTATAGCCAGCAGTGAAGCCCTGTCCTGAGAAATAATACAAGCCATTTTCCCCAGAAAATTTACAACTTTTAAAAAAGCCAGGGAAAAAAAAAAAAGAAAATAGAAAAAAAAAAAAGAGTGGAGACAAGCAAAAGAAACAGGAGACACGATGAAACAGCAAGAGAATAAAGACAGCATCATAAGGTACAGGATATTCTTCATATGTCCCAATGTCTTCCACTGTGGTTCAATGCCTGGATTTGCCTCATTAGTATAAGATTTAATATGAGGAGTTTCATTTACTGTAGGATCAAAACATACTGCAGTAGCCTATGAAAAATACCAGGAATTAACAAATAGCAGATGTGATACATTTAAGTTGAGCATGACAAAAGCATGCATTTGTACAAATGCCTTTCAGCTGCAAAACCATCCTCAAAGCACGAGTAACCACCACTGCCAGCTTGCTCCCGTGGTAAATGCCACTGGCTTTTTGGTAACTCAGTCACTGAAAATTGAAACATTCAATTTATAGTTCCTTAGGTATAGAGAACTGTGCGATTAAATAAAATACCATTGCCTATGAATCAAAATAATGTATTGTGACATTTATTGTGGTGGCGCTGAGTAGAATAGTCTGTGCTCCAGTCTGTGGAATTAAAAAGCAATTGCATTGCCTTCCAAATGTCTCCTACTGATTTACAAGGCAGAATTTGAACTAAAACTGAGAAGAATTTGGAGTTTATGAGACTGAGCAGCAGTACCTCATTTTGAGGTATCTTGAAGATAATGTTTCCAGTTATTCCAAACTGAGATGCTACAGAAAATAAACGTGTGATTTTTTTTCCCCTCCAAACATTATCTAAGGTTGTCTTAGGAATGACATCATGCGGCAAATCCAGGGAGTTGATTCCCTACAAGGAAAGCAAGGTCCTGGCAGATTCTGGTTTCAGCCCAGCAGAGGGGATGAAGAGGTGGGGTGTGGGGCATTGCCTGCCCTCTTCCAGGCAGCTTCATACAGAAGAGCAATAGCCACATTAAATGTTTCACTGAGCATCAAAAGCATTTTTAACTTTGAGTTATCTTAGGAATCACTTTAACACTAGGACAGCTTCCCACATTCCATTCTCGGACAAAAATCTAACGCTTACCAAAACATAAATTAATTTTGGCTTGGGGATATTAAATGTTTAAATTCAAAGAACTCCAGTCAAAGTCCTGCCAAGCCTTTGACAGCTCTGCACAGAACTGTTCCCACTGAGGTAGTTGCCACAACTGTACAAGCTGGGTTAGGGAACCGAGATGCTGGACAGCAAAAAACGTATTGAGTTGTGTTGCTGGCATTCCAGACATCAGTAAAATTATACTAAGTGTCAAGTAGATTGTGAACCTTTAGAAAATAAAGAAGGGGTATTTCCTTAATACTTAATACTGTTTGATTCTGCTTAATACTGTGGGAAGTTGCTGAATCGCTATGCGACATATCCCTACCTTGAATTACTCCAAACACCAGAGAAACCAATATCAAAACTTGATATGGTTTTGAGTTTAGTATTTTCTATTTTATTATTATTATTATTTTGGAGACAAAACGTGGCCACACTTGCCTCCTGAGCTATCAGTGAAGTGACGTAATGCTGACACAGAGGCAGATAGCGGCACATGTCCGTACAGCTCCACTCACCTCTGCCCTTTTCAGGTTCTCAGGAGCTTGATGCTCTGTCTACCTTTTATCTCTGTGAGCCAGGAACTTCTCCAATATATCAGTGCTTAGGCTGTAATATCCCAAATATCACAAGTACTGCTAAACACTCTCAATGTCATTTACTGTCTCAGAGGTATTTAATTCTGGTGATTACGGTTGCATTTAAGATGTTCTGCTTTCAGAGTTCCACTGCAGATTCCCAGGCATCTGTCACTTGCATAAAAAGATGGAATTCAAACGCAGCTGACCCTTTCATTTACGAAATCATTTTTAACACCTCTATATAAAATGTATGGCAGTAATGTGATATTTTTCCATTTGATACTGTTTTAAACTTGAATTTATTTATTAAAGTATGTAAGGAGAATTCAGTAACCCACTGATTAATTTTCAAGTAGAATAAAGTGCATGTTGAATTCTGAAATTCCAAGAGATGAACGGAACAACCCATCATGCATGTCTCATACGTTTTGCACAAGTTTACAAAATGAATTAAAATGCCAAACCCTGATGCATACAGCACCAGAGAATTACAAACCCAGGCGTGTTGTTATTATTAAGTGTCTATGTGCAGAAGTTGATCTGACCTTGATATAAGGCTTTTGTGGGAGAAGAGACCCTCTGTCTCTCCGAGTCCCCCTTGGCAGCCGAGCTGGCTATGTTCAGCCTAACCTAAGTGCAATGCTCTCCTTACACATGGTCATTTTTCTCCATTCCCACTGATAAGGAAGTCAGATAAGACAAGAAATTAAGTCTTTTGCAGGCTGAGTCCCTACCAGAGCATCACATACAATATTATACCTTGAACATAACCATACTGAAAATATATAAAGAGATGGAATGTGCCAAGGAGCTATGGGAATGAGTTTTGAGTTTAATCAACAGAAGCCCTGTTATTTTAAGGCAATGATTTTACTACTCCATTTTATGGTCTTCTTGCCACCTTCCACAAAGGATCATACTTCACTCAGATAAAATGATCCTTCATCTCCACATCCTTATGTATAACATTCACTCTGTGACAGAATTTTTGGAAAGCCCAATCATAATAACACTTTTGCATCTGGTTGCACATTTTCCAAGGCTGTCTAGAGCCCGAAGCACGTGAAAGCATCAGGACTGTACACACTCAGTTTGAAGAGCAAGTGACAGAGCCTCCCCCTCCCCAATTCTCCCAATGCCACTGAGTACTGGTTCTTAAAAACAACTCCTCCCACCCCCCAAAAAAACCCAAACCCACAACCCAAACCCCAAAACCACAGGATGACAGGCTGTACTTCAATTAATTGTATAGAAAAATACCTCGGTTGTCTGAAAGAAGAAGAGTCACTTAAATCTATGAAACTAAAAAGTATATATTTTTTTCCTAGACTAAATTTTGCTGTCTAAGTAACAGACATTTTCAGTGTAGGAGGAAGTTTTGCCTGCATTCAGACAGAGTGTGGGCTGTGATTTTGGAGGAGGAAGAGGCACTGACTGTATTGCTATGAAAGAAAAATAAAAGGTGAGTAAATACTAGACAGGAAAAAACGAGTTGGAGCAGTTGTCTCATCTAGTAAAAACTGGAAATAACACGGAGAATTCAGCTACCACAGCTTGCTTACACAGTTTCAAGAGGTGTACCAACAAGGAGGCTTCTTGTTTCTGTTCTAACCCCTCCACCTTGTCATGATGTTCTAGAGTCAAGAGCAAACCCTCCTCTGCACCCTGCCCCAGCTTTCTTGCTGAAATCTTGGGTTGGTTCCTCCCAAGCTTCTCCTTGGAGCAACTGCTCAGTGAGCAGTGTAAATAGTTCAGGATATCACAGATTTGTAGCAAAAAATGGAGAAGCAAAAAACCCCTAAACAATACAGAAGCAACCTTGCACACAACAGCAGCTACCAAGCGCCTGGGGTGGGGGGTGGGGGGCAGCTGCGCATGGCCCTGCGTCTATCTGCACAACCTGCTGTATTTGGTACTACAGCATAGGAAATGAGTCCAACAAGCACCAGATACATTTATACAGGCTGTTTACTGAGCAGGAATGTAAAATCATAGAGCCATTTCCGTTGGAAAAGACCTTTAATATCACAAAGTCCAACCGTTAACCTGACACTGCCAAGTCCATCACTAAACTGTGCTGATAAGTACTGCACCCATGCCTGTTTTAAGCATCTCCAGGGCACGTACACACACATCAAGGAAGATTGGACTGAAACTGTCCTAAATTCCCTCTGGTGAGAGCCATATTTCTACACCAAGAGGCTGCAGAAGGTGCCAGCCCAACAAACATGCGGGAGAATCCTTGGCCAGCACAGATCTTCCCCACGCACTTTTATTTCCCACTGTTACTGACAGCAGTTTGTGGACTTGATTGTAACTGGTGTAATTGGAACAGAATCTGTTGTAAAAGAACAGGTACCAGAGGCACTGAGATCAGCCCCGACTAAATCATGGAGCGAGGCTAGCACAGATGTAGGGTTGTTAACATCTGCACAACCAGCGGTTGTATAAATGAAAGGAGGAAATCCACCAGCCACGAACCAGTATCCTATTCAACAAGAAGCTGAGGAAAGCGTACAAAAGCAGATAGACCGATATCTAGTCCAAGGGATTTTAAAAGTATGGATTTCACTATGTCATATTCCCATACACCCTTTAAAAAAGAATAAATTAGACATAGGTTGAGGTCCAGAACGCACTTTTGTGCAAGATTTGCACAAAATCTACGTGTGGTGACTCCTTACCCGGTGGTGCCTGACCCTTCCTTCCACAGTACTTCTACAAATACTGCATCGGGCGAAGTATTTTAACTTAATTGATCTATAATGCTGCTTTCTGTAGTATCCTACTTGATGAACGCAGTCAGCCCTCATGTGCCTTTCCATGGAAAGGACAATCAACGTATAGATATGCCTCCCTCAAGGCTTCACAGGGTCCGATAGAATTTTGTCACCAATATTAGGAAATGATTCAAAAGATGTAGAATTACCAGGTGAATCTGCTCTTGTACAGCATGTAGACGATTTCTTGATACCGGGTAGGGATGAAAATGTCTGTATAATAGACACGGCACATCTGTGCACTGCTTTAGCAGAAAAGGGCCACTGTGCATCCCCGTCTAAACTCCAGCTGTGTCAGAAAGGAAGTAAAATATTTAGAATTCCTTTTAAGAGAAGGCCAACAGCTAGCAGACCCAGAAAGAGTAAATACTATAATAAAACTCCCCCATTCAGTAACAAAGAAACAGTTATGAGGGTTCCTTGGAGCTGTGGGATTTTGCAGACCATGGATTCCTCTGACAGAGGCAATGAAGGATGAAGAGGCAGAAGGCATTGCATGGGGCCGGAGAGAGAGCAAGCCTTTAAAATCGTAAAGGGAGCATTGGTATCTGCGCCTGCTCTCATGCTTCCAGATTATACAAAACTCTTCAATTTGTATATACGTGAGCATAAGGGGATAGCTGGAGAAACGACAACACAAGGATTAGGACTCTGTCAGAGACCAGTTGCATATTATTCTGCTCAGCTGGATTCAGTTGCAGCAGGAGCACCATCCTGCATAAAATCTGCGGCAGCAGCAGCGATAGAGGAGAAGAGCCACATGTTATTTCTGGGACACCCTGTAACCGTTCATGTTCCCCATGAGGTAGAAATACTGATAAAAGAGCACACAACACAGGCCCTGTTACTACAGTGAGCACACAGATATGAACTGTTCCTCCTAGTGGCAGGTAAAGTAGCCTTGAAAAGATGACATCCTTTGAATCCAGCAACACCACTGACTGTGCCAGATGGTGGAGAAGAACATGGCCAATGTGAGCAGGTGATGCATACCTTCTGTAAACCATGAAACAGTTTAACTGATGTTCCTTTGCAAAACCCAGATCTAGTTCTATTTGTAGACAGTTCATTGTACTACCTGCACAGACAACGATGGACTGGGTAGGCTGTAGTCAGCCAGGAACAAGTGACAGAGGGCGAACCACTTTCCACGCGGAGGAGCACACCAGGAGCCGAGGTAGTAACCTTGACTCGTGCAGAACACCTGGGAAAAGGAAAGGGACTTAACATCTACTCTGACTCTTGGCATGCCTTTAGATGTCATGGAATGTTATGGATTGATGTTACAATTGGGATGTTATGGAAAGAACACTGACTTCTCACATCGTCACCGAAGAAAATATCGAAGAAGATACATACAATTTGCTGGAATCAATCCAACTACTTAAAAGAAATCACCGCAACACATTACCCAGCGCGTACTCCGGACACTACAGAAATCAGTAAAGGAAATGCTTTAGCTGACACCGCTGCAAAGGCTGCGGCCCAACAGCCTCTGAGAAATATGTATGGTTGCCATTGCAACAACAAACCAGAGTGAATGGCCAAACTGAACAGACCCCAAAATCACATATGAAAAGAACTGCTCAGCAGAAGGGAAGAAACAACTGGATAAGTGGGAAAAGGCCGATACAGGAGGGGTGATAAAAGCCTTGCAAAAAGAAGCAATACCCAGGTATGGGGGTCCAGAATCAACTGAATCAGGCAGGTGCCCATTTTACAGTAAACATGAGTGATCAACTATATAAATCACTAGGAACAGAAAGGAGCTTACCTACCCCTTGTCACCCACAGTCTTCAGGATGGGTAGAAAGAATGAACAGAATGTTAAAAGAAAAAAATAGCAAGAATATGCACACACAGTAGCCTAAAATGGCTAGAAGCATTGAACTTAGCTCTATGGGAAGTTCAAAATGCTCCTTGATGACCCATAGGGCTAACAGCAGCAGAAATATTCTCTGGGAGACATTCAGCCATACCAGGGACTTATATTCCAGCTACAACCAGCCTGTTGAACAGGGATGAACAGTGTCGTATACATATAAAAGGTTTGAAAATCTAAAACCCCAAACCGAACAACAAAAAAAACGCTCAATGGTTTCAGTCTACACCACCTGAAATATAAGTGTACACTATACAGCCTGGGGATGCCCAATGAAACCCCTGAAACAGTACCTGTATATATTGGAAAAGGCTGCACTTCTGTAAGAACTCGTGGTGATTTTGTATTAGCAGATGGTGTTACAGTAGGAGCCTGAAATCACTCAAATATTTGTCTTTCTAATGTCACTACAATATGGGGTGTGATTTCATTTATTAAGCTCCCGTTCTGTCTGATTAATTGTTACAATCAAATTGTACGTTAATTCAAGATTTACCACCCACCGCAAAGGGACTAAAAGCTCCTAGTGGTTAAAGCCTCAGGTGGTATGAACACAACCTCTCAACTGAGTGCACGATGAGTTCATTTTCCCTACCACCACCCACACAAAAAAGCCCCTTCCTAATTCTCTGATATTCCCTACACACTTTACTCTTGGGAAACTACTGTCTTAGCCCATTAATATTAAAGACAACAGATCCATGTATTTTTCCCTAAGATTTAACTGCAGCTGAGATTCAACGTCAGTCTTTTGGCAAAGTAAAACAAAAATCAGTGTTCAGGAGAAAGTACCAGGGGAAAAAAACAACCCTGAAAACCAAAACCAACCAAACAACAGCGCAAGCTGTAAATTTTAATATCTGGAGTGCATTTTCCAATGGCTACACATGTCAGTGCTGTGAACATTCTGTAAATTAAGTACAAGTGAGAAGCAAAACATATACAAACTCATTCATTGCATCAAGACTGTTAAGATGGGCTTCTCATTTCCACAAGCAATTAAAGCTTCTAATTCATGCTGCCAAGTCATTGCTAACGCAGGATGCTCACCTTCAGAATCAAACCACACTCTTACACCAAAAATAAGGCTAGACACACGAACCATGGTTTGCCATTCAAAGATGCTGCTCAGCAGCGCAGTGTCTTTTCATACTCAGTGTTGATTTTGGCCTGTACCTACACCAAGCCAAGAAACAAGAGTCATAGGAACACAATCAGCAAAATGGCTTTGAGGTGGATGTTTTGCCCCAATTATAAATATCTTTACTCAATAAATTATATACAGTCCTTATGTCCTTTCTTCTAAATTAGCCAACTGCCAGGAAAGTTGTGATGTAAATATGAAAGTGAAATGCAAAACGATAGTCTTACTACTACTCTTACCACTATTCAGTTACAAGCAAGATGCTTAACCACACTGCCTAAGCCTCCATCAGATCAAACCCTGTCTTACAAATTTCGCTTATAGTCCCAAAGGGAAAAAGCTGACTCATTCCCAGCCAGTTGTTTTAAACCAGTATTAGTCCAAGCCTTCAATACAGCTGTGTTACGATTTCTGTATTATCATTTCCAGATTATTCCTATCATGTTTTTCCTCCAGAGATATCAGTTATCAGCTGTTTCTGTGTTATGGAGCTGTGCCTAGACACTAAGCTTTCCGGAAAAAAAACGATAAGGAACTACGCACATTGCAAAATGAATGCACAAATGTTTAATGCACACTGCAGTAGTCAAGAGGAACAGCAGTTCTGTGAGCGATCATCTGTATTAACATAATTAAATTACCAGATTAGATAACATTTGGAGAACAAAGTGTCCTACAGCTTGTCCTACGTTTATAAATCAAGCATTTTCATCCTGTAAAGAGTATTCTGGTCGTAACTCCAAACTCCAGCCTAGAGATGGAGCCGAGAAAAGAGCAGGGATACAGTGACACAGATATTTTTGCACCATGAGTGGCACCTGGACCCATCTGAATGCGTTTCCTCGCACAGCACCGCTAGGTGCAGTAACCTTGGGCTACCTGGCAAAAGGCTGATGAGTCGCGCCTTTTCCTACATCTCAAGTTAAGCATCTGGTCTTTCTTTATTTTCCTTTCCTGTGGAAAAGGAAGGTAAAAGACTGAATTACTAATCCAGAGCCACACAGCCAGCTGGCAGGAATGAGGCATGGGATCGGAAGTCCTGTTTCCAAGTCTTCACCCACAGACAAACCCTACTGGAAAAACAAACCCAAAGAAGGCAGCTGCCTCTCTTGTTTTTCCCTTTACTCCTCCAAATAGAAAGCAATACAGAGTTACTGTTTCACAGATGTTACAAAGCAAAACAATACAGAAAACAACAAAAATGTTAATTAAAATAACCCCTAACAACCAAAAAACAGAAACAAAAAAATCCCCAAGCAAAAAAAAAAACCAAACCAAAAACCAAAACCAAAAAAACCCAACAAAACAACCACCAAACCACAACCACTATGACACAAGCAGTGAAAAGCCCAGACAACAGTACTTCACAGATTATCCAAAAATTCTGCTGCTACTTTGTACTGGCTGCATTATGTATGAGAGGGAGAAGCAGAGGGACGAGTTGCAAAAGAACAGAAGGTTGAAAAACAATTCCTGTCGTCTCTATATCCAAAATTCTTTGGCAGTGAAGTTACCAGACTCTCAACAGCAAGCGACTTATCCCCAAGTTTCCAGTTACCCTGTCACAGCTTCAAATGGAACATAAAGTAGAAGTAAAGGAATTGACCTATTCTCAAGCCTGCAGTACACAGGCAAGTGTGTTCCACTTCTAATTTTTCAGTCCATCAAGTCACCATAGAGCAAAGAGGCAACAGAGAGATGTCCTGTTTTTTGTTTACATAAAATAAGATAAAGGAGTTTTTCTTCTTAAAGGATTTGTAAAATGCTCCATGTGTCACGTGAGACAAAACCTTCATCTCCTGAGCACTATATTCTGCATTTAAAACTGCAGCTTTTCCACTGTATGCCCTCATGTATAGCAAACATCCCGAATTTATGGCTGAACTCAAGTTTATTTCCAACTTTCTTAATTTCAATGTCTAATTTACTGCCATTTGTAGACCACATTCTACTATCATAATATTTTCTTTTCCCTGCTTAACTTCAGGGGATAGCTTTCCAAAACTGTTCAACATGTGTACAGAGTCGAGTTTTCAAATGAGTAAGTGACTCAGACTGAATAAAAATAACATTCACCTCCCCACAGCTTACAACGAGAACCACCCCAAAGCTTTTTGGTATACATAGAAAAAAAATATATCCAAAATGAAACTAGAGAGATGAATGGAAGAAACACACATCAAATCTCTACAGCCCCTCTAATTCACCAATGTATATATGTATGTTTTACACATATATTTGGATATAGGCACACACAAAGGCACAAAATGGAGGGAGGGGACCCACATAGCCATGAGGCAACCACATTTTCTATAACAACATACAGACACAATCGCACGCAATATGATATTTGGGATATTAGCCAGCATACAACAAACTCATTGCCAATAAACGATGAGGCAAACCTGTGGTTTAGGCAGCCACCTAGGCAGCAATGGGATTTAACTCCCTCTTCCATTACCAGCAAGAGAAAAGCTTCAGCGGGCAGCAGGCAGAGAAGTTAGCAGCAGAATGGACATCATATAGGGTGTGATCCCAGCCCAGCCCCTCACTGGTGGGATTTGGAGATCCCCAGCCAAGCCCCTGCTGAGGCCACGTGCCGGTGCCCGTGGGCTGGATGAGCACTGATGGGCTGTGGCACAGCCCCAGTACCCTGCAAACACTTCTCCCGAGCATCAGGAGATGCTCCCTTTTGAGCAGGGAGCTGTCATTTATATACATCTAAATGAAACAGAAAGGGCTGTTGATGTACGCTTCCAGCTGAGGTTTTGTTTCCTTTATGGTTCACGATATTTAGGGCAACCCCAAGATATTTTTATAGCTTGTCTTGCCAAGATCACCAGGTACCGCTGCGAGCTGGAGTCCTTGTGATACCTGTTTAGAGATGCTTCCTCGAGTCTGCATCCAACATGCCATCTGCTTCCCCCGTCTGCACCCTCTGCCCCTGATAAGCGGCTCACACATTTCCTTGAGTCACCCCAAGTGAAACCTCTGGTTTCCCCAAACAAGCAAAACAAAAGCGTCCCTGCTGTACTGGAGGCAACAGCACCAAAAGCTGAGCAATTTATCAAAAAGCATGAACATATGTAGGAGTAATTGTTCACATAAGCAAATTCCAGAGACTTTTTTACAGCTATTCACGCTGTTATGATGTCCCTTTGCCCGATTTCAAAGCAATTACCGTGGCAGCACATCATACGTCCAGCTTCACGTGAGGTGCTGAGCACACGCTCAGCTCTTACAAAAACAGGCTAACGTGGCACTGCATGTGAGCTCCCCTACTACCTGCTGTCTAGGGGCAAAGTCTGTTTTCCATTAAGCCAAACACATCTCAAACTCCTAAGGCTCGCTTTATGTCATATTATTTTTTGATACCTTCCAGAAGCTTTCCCTTCTCGCCCTGCTTTTTGGCCCCTCGGGGAAGGATAAAGAGGAAGCTTTCCACAGCCTTGAAGATAGCCCCAGTAAAGGTCTGCACAAACCCTCATACATCTGAATTTAAATTATTTACAAGATTTTAGCAAAGCAGTAAGAGCTTTAGGCCTTCACGTGCAAGACAGGAGAGAATGCCCATCAGGGCAAAGACCTGTAGAAAAGCCACTGCCCAGCAACTTTCTTCCTCACCTCATGCCCCATCACATGCACGTTAGAGGCAAGACTAGAGCAGGACAGCTCTTCCACCTGGTTCTTTCAAGAGAAACTTTATAGTCACAAGGCAAATTTGCATTTATTTATTTATTTATTTATTTATTTATTTTGCTTGGTTATTTTAACTGTGACTAGCCTTTTATCTTTCATTGTTTTAACTTATCTTAAGGTAGGGAAAAAAAAAGGAATGGATAGTAATTTGCAGAGTGCAATGATAATGAGCAATATCTGAGTAGTTAAACAGCTCAAGAGAAGCTATTTTCTGCACAAAAACGCACAAACCCTTTTTTGCACTGTGGTAATATTACGTTGCAATCTATATCAAGGTAAGGATGTGAGTACATAAAGAGAGTGAAATTATATAGGCAAAACAGGATGGAGAGATCCTTTTAATGTATATTAAGGGAAAAAAGTGAAAGTGCTACAATAAATAAAATAAAAAAGAATTATTAAGGATGATTGATCTCCAAGTCCTATCAGAAAGGTCTTCCTTTGATTTGGGTTTTCTATTATGTGAGAAAAGGTACTTTATGTAACAGCAGTGCACTGGAATACATGGAAACTCTAATCTGAGGGAAGATGCCAGACCAGTTCAGTGTTAACCAGCTTCATTCCTTGGGGAATGCCTGAATTTTCCCTTTCCCTTTAGTAGGGTAACATGGAGCTAAGTGAAGGCTTGTGATCCTCAGCTTTACTGTAAGTAGCGAAGCTCATAAAAGCTGCCCATGACCAGCACAAGCCTCCTGTATGGACCAGTAATGATTATCTCATTAACTACACAGCATCCTTCTGTCCCTAAGCTTGTGAGACTGTTTCCCAACGAACACAGATGACTTTGGTTTCCAGAGCTTTGAACAGCACAGGAACAGTGAAGCACACATTATTTTTTCATCCTTTTCAAGTGCACTCTGTGCTGCTTTATCCTTAAATCACCTGCAGTGAGGTCTCGGCTCCCTCTTTCCTTCCCAGCCGCTACGTAATTCCTGAAGGGCTTCTTGACCAGTGTATCAGGTGCCTTACTCTTCCTGCATCTTACCCCCACTTTAAAACAAACCAGAACATAACGCTGCTGTTTTGTTCAGTCCTTGACTGCTGTTTTTTGATGAGACATGCTGGGAGCAAGGTGGCTTAGCCTTTTGTCAGTCCACAAGTATTACTTGAAATGAAAAGCCAGGCTTAGTTTGCAAAGCTAGGTCTACCTGTAAGCCAAACAAAAATAACTTGGGTGTTCTCATATTGTTAACACCCTGCTCTTTGCTGCAAGAGCCTGAAATAGCCGATGCAGCACAAATTCCGCCAACGCAGCCTTGCCCTGCCTTCCCTCGGTCCATCGCCTTCCCTTCCCTCTGCCACGCTCATCCCTGTGCATGATCCCTCTCCCACACAGCCACTTCCACCGGCAGCACCAGGGGAAAAGGAAAAAGTAAATCTGATTCTGGATGCTTCCTGAAACCTGGGGACCTGCAGCAGCAGCCAGGTGTCAGAACAGAGCAAGTACGAGACATGTCACAGGTAAAAGCATCCCGACGCGGTAACTGGAGAGCACTCCAGAGTAAGCTGAGACCTTCCAGTCCCACCACTTAAGGAGTGTTTACCGCAGTGTCCAAGTGGCAAACAGGGATGATCCGAAGGACAGCCTTATCTCCTGGCTGCCCACACCAAGGGCACCACAGCCTCGCTGGCTCGCTCTGCTCTGCGGCCAGGCCAGCGGTGGCCGTCCCAGCACCTCCACCCAGCTCCGGGTGTTACGGGCTGTGCAGTGCGTGGGCTTCACTGCAATATCCATCAGCTGTTTTGGCTGATATTTGGCTAAAACCATCTTTCTACATATCTGTGCTATTCCTGGAAAACGTGTCATTACCCTGGGTAGATAGGTAGCAAACTACTTTCTTATATGTTATTTTTCCTCTAGAAACAAGCAAAAAAAAAGGAAAGCAAGCGAAAAAAAGGAAAACAAGCAAAAAAAAAACAACCCCAAAACGAAAACAAGCAAAAAAAACCAAAAAGGGAACTAAAGGTGAGAAGCCAGGCTGCTGCCCTGCGTGCCGGGTAGCTGGCGTGGCCCCGTGCAGAGGCAGCCAGGGAGCTGCAGGGATGGCTCGGGTCCTGGGGAAACAGCAGCCGTACGGTAGTACGGTAGAGGGGGTCCCTCTTCTGCTGCACTACAGGTTAGGAGCGGTATCATTTTAACCTTTTTTTTTTTTTAAGAATAGGATTATTGGGAATCCAGTGTTTCAGATGAGCACTTTCATCTGCAGCTGCCCAGCTCACTGCCTTTGTCAAAGAGAGCCCAGCTCCCAGTGCCCACCACGCACCCTCCTCTCTAAGTGTGTAGCAGTGAAACCCACCTCCGCACAGCCCCAGCGGCCACGCTCACAAAGCACGCCACCCGCTCGGCACGCTTCTCTGCCGCTTGGCATCCCAGGGTGCGAAGTCCAGCAGCTGGGAGCAGGGGGATGGGAGGAGACCACGCCGTGGGGGCTCTGCTGCGACCTGGCGCTGCCAGGGAGGAGCCATCCGCAGGGGGTGCTCCCTGTCCCCCGGGAACAGCCTGCTCTCAAACCATAAGCAATACCTCCAGTTCCCCACACTACTGGGTTATAATGATCTTTGTATAGATAAATTAACATGTCCTTCTGAGAAAAGGGTAATCATTAAAGAGGAGCCTCTTAAGAAAAGACAAAGTCCGCCGTCAGGGAGAGATAATAACCCATGGGCTTAGCAGGGGCTCCTAAATGATGCACCTTTGATTTTCAGTGTGGTTTGTGCTCCAGTAATCTACTTTTCCTCAAAAAACTACTTACTACATCATTTCAGCCACCTAATTAATAGTGACTTCAATCCTCCAGTGCCTATTTAGATGAAGTTTTCACAGTTCTATATTGAAAAATATTGAGAACTAAAAAATATCTCAGTCAAATATCAGGGTGCACTAAAACACTTCTAAAGCTAACCCCTCCTGTAGATGCTGCCTTGCAGAAACACTACCGTATTGTGTAGATTATTATTCAGTATCGTTGGGAACGACATTACACCATTTTTTTGTATGCAGCTGTTACTCATTTCCCATTTGAGGGGAAGGAGAGACTCTACCTTACTAAGAGTAAGGTTCAGCATAAAAATCGTGGCATCTTCTACAATACGAGACGCCTCTTTGTGAAAAGAACCCTCCCTCTAAATCAGTACCTAAATACATATGAAAAGCAAAACATGCACTATATATTACTACTTATAAAATAACCACACTATATTAGTTTAGGAACTGTGATTTGGAGGGAAATCTTAAACTATTAAAAAAAAAATCATGCAAAATTTTGATTCGGGAGTTTTTCAGCTGATAACACCCCCAAACATGATTGTGTATGTACAACTCTACTAAGCAAAATGTCTCTGCCCACCCCGCAAGGGGGAAACTACATTTTACTAAAAAAACCCCTTTGTATAAACTGAAATACTACTTTAAAACTCAAAGAATCTATGTAAGCACTAGTATAACAAGATTTCAAATATTTGTATTACACGAGAAATCTGTTTACAACAAAGATATAATTTCTCTTTTCAGGCTGAAATAGGGTTAGAGCTAGAATCTGTGTTAATGGAAACCAAAAGTCCGCTGCAGAAGGTCTGAGAAATCACTGTCCTACAAAACTACATTTATCGAACAAACAAGAATATTAAATATAACCAATAATTTATCCCCTTTCAAAATAAATATCAAAATACATAACTAAATTACTTGAAAGATCTCAGCGAAATGCCGAAGAGCAGGTCACGCCCATAGGTTATTCAAGACAGGATATAATTCCAAACAAGGATATCAACAGCTGATTGAAAACCACCTCGTTTATACATAATCTTACCTGTGAAAGTTAACACAACCCAGGGTGAAGGATGCTGCCAGCTGAAAACACAATGGTAAAATATCATTCTTTGAAAATTCTTCATTTTAGCAATTTCTAATGATTTCATATATTGTACATTTTCTTCTCCGGACATCTTTTCCCTGCTCAAAAGCCTTGAAGTCCTGTCATCAGAAGACTTCATTGGCAAGCAACATTGAGGTCCATGAAGAATAGCCTCTGCAATTAAGCTCCCTCAGCAATTTAAAAAAAATCTACTCATAAAGCACCACACTGAGAAAGTTTAAGTGCTAACAACTTTTGAAAAGCTAGCTCCAAGTTAGTCACCGAGGATGGGTCCACACATGGCCTTGAAGCGCGCAGTTTGCATCCAATGAACTTCCTCAATGGTTATGCAGCGGAGCACTACCCCACATGGGGGGCACCTGGGCACCAAACCCCAGCAGGTTCCTCAGTTTAAGCACGTTCTTATCATTACATTAATACCTAATTGGCATTATAGGCTGAGAGGGATAGAAAGTAAAAGCACCCAGCAAATTACAGCTCTGAAAGTTGTTCATTTCCTAGAAGATGAGGAAACCCCATGATTATAACTATCCAAGCAGGAACTATTATGATGATACCAGGAGAACTTTATGCCTTATCAGAGTCTCTAAAGCAAAACTTTTAAAATTAAAATAATTAGGAAGACCTAATTGTGGCTCAGTTAATTTCCTATGATACAAGAATAGAATGAATGCTTGAACGTTATCAGCCTAGATGCCAGGCTCTACTGATTGTTTAGATAAGCTTTTGAGCACTGCAAGACAATTGCGCTGCCAAATCAGGATCTTCACACTTCTGACGCCTCTGATTTAGGCCTGGGGGGGGCTATGCAGCTCATTCCCCAAATCCCTGACCTTGGTAAGAAATTGCCTTGCTGTTCTGCACAGCAGCCTGCAAGGGGTTCACCCCTGCGTGCAAAACCTGCCCTCATCGTTCTTGGCTCAACATGCCCAAACAGCACTAATGGCAGAGATCTGCCTTCGTGAAAGGCTGTAAATAATTTCACTGACTTAAAGAGACCATGGGAAGGCGGGGGGGGAAGGAAAAATAAATAAATGTATAGAGAAAAAGTGGCTGTAAAAAGAAAGTGCTGGGCAAGCTTTCATCCTCAGCCCCTCAGAAGAAGACATGCTCAAGCAAGGATGTCTTAAAGGTGGAGATGAGAACAAGCCCATCAAGCAAAGCTTGTCATGCAATGTGCGGTGACGATCCATCTTAAGGAAAGGGTCCTGCGCTCTATTTCAAACACAAGCCCTGAATTTCTTCAATAATAAGGAGCCAATAACTTTTCCATTAGTTGAAGTACTTTTAATCAAGAAATTGTACAAGCAAAAGGCATAATTGAGATAGAGAATATAATTAATAATGGTTAGTTGGTTGATAGCTTAAGCAATTTGATGGTAGTATCAAAATATACTTGGCATACATTTGTTTGTACTGCTTAAATATATTGCTTAAATGGGAGATTTTTTTGCTATATATTCCTTTGGGTCCCTGTGGCCGTGTGAAATGCAGGATCTGGGTGGACAGGGTGGCTGCGACGTTTCTCCCAGGGAACTGTTGCAAACATACAAAGCGTGGTGTATAGAGCATCACTTTTTGGGAGGTCCTAACCTCTTGATGGCCCGTGGATCTGGCAAGCGTTGGAGGAGAATCCTGAAGTGATTATAACGTTAAACTAAGGCCTGAATTTTTCCTAATCTCAGCTGGAAAGATGCAAGTGATGTATAGCCATTCATTCCCCTCTCCCCTGGACAGGGCTGTTCTTACCTCCCCAAAACCAGGGGCAAAGTAGCACAGGAGGTAACAGGGGAGAGCATCCCTTGCAGGTTTGCCTGCCTGGCTGCAGGAAGCTGGGCTGAGAACTAATTAAAAACACCCTTATCTATTTCAAGCACTTATTTCAGATGCCAGAATGGGTCCTGATACAGCCCCTCAGATGCTAACAGCTTGGAGTGGTAAATCCAAGCACTGGAGTCGGATTTCTTGTCAGCTCCTTGGCTTGCAATCAGCTATGGAAAGGGGTATTGAAGCTTCAGGAAATGAAGCTTCTTCCTGAGGCTACTCTGGCTAAAACTTTATTTCACAGGAGTTTTCACAATATAATTTTTTTATTATTTCAGGGAAACGAAATTTCAATTATTCCCATCTAAGGCGCACCATCATAAAAGAATAACAGGTGGTTTTGTACTGTTTTAAAATACTATTTCTTCTTCAGAAATTGTATTTATAAGGTATATTCTTTTGTCTGTGAGATTTAGCTAAAATAGCTATTCTGACCACCACCATGAAGCTATGCTAAAAATGTATCAGATGGCTATAGAGTCATAAAAATACAGATTTACATTTCTAACTTTGGTTCCAGTTTATTATTCCATTAGCTTTTTTCTACTTTGTGTGAAATACTATCATCCAAAAATAATTTTCTGCCAGAAAGAACATTAATAATTTAAAATAAAATAACAATTAAAAAATATCTCTGCAGGCTTACATTTATGCCAATGGGAATTTTGCTTTTGGAAAAGCTTCCTGGAAATCAACCCAAATTGCTATGCACTGAGCCCGTGTGAGCTGACAGGCAGCTTTATTTGTCGCTGTGTGACAGCACAGTTAGCCCAGCTGCTAATTAGCAGCGTTTGCTGATGGCAAACACGTTTTAAAAAACATATTCAAGCCAATAATAATATATGACACTACAGTTATTTTCCTAAAATGGATGATACAGGGATCTTAGCGTTTCTCTGGTTAACATGACCGGCACAAAAACCTTCTGACCCAGGTGTGGTTTGGGATTTTTTGCGGTTTTGTTAGGTTTTAGGGGTTGGGGTTTTTTTTAACTTTTATTTTTAATTTTTACCCCAGGCCTCACAACCAGTTCCTCACTCTCTCCACCAACATGAGCCAGACTGATGCAGTCCTACATGATGCAGCTCAGGGGCTCAAGTTTAAGAGCAAATACCCTCATGTTTGGTCCTTTGCAGCTTTTTGTGAATTCATTTGACGTGACAATGCCCGGGCAAGCTGGCCATCAGCCGTGCTTTGTGGGGAGCAGCAGGCACGTGGTTTGCCTGCTTAGCCCCACATGCTGCATTCATCCCCCATCAGATTAGCTCTCTGCCAGCTGAGGTTGGTGGTTGACCCTAGAACCTCGCTGCTCTAACCGCATGGCTTTTACCGCTGCCGGAGACATTTATTAATCAGACTCGGTAGGCATGAATTAAAACCTGCAGAAAATATCCATGTTCTTACAGCTGTAAGGAGTTGCAAAAAGGGGGGGGGGGGGGGGGGGGGGGGGGCAACCACCCCCCCAAAAGCAGAGAAATGCCTGGCAAGTAGAGTCACTGCTTTTTTGAGACTGGACACACCCTAAGACATTTGTTCTGTACAAAAAAGAAATTTTAACTAGCGGTGCGGGTACACTTAGATAAACAAATTACTGTGAAGCAGTTGTGTGAGAATTTACAGAGCATTATCCATACTGTCCATTATCCATACTGTCTGTTAACTTCTAGACTGTCTACCAAGGACCACACTTAGAATGTCAAAGGACAATCCTGAACCCTATCATTGACGTTCAATTTCAGTTTTTAACCATATGAGGGAATTGCTCCTCTGAAAAAAACCTCACCAGTGGGGACATGGGTCTGTACGCTGAGCTTTCCTTCATTTTGCTTTCCTTAATTTCTTTATTGCTCTCATTTTTATTATTTAAAAATGCTGAGAGGTTAGAAAAAAAAAAAAAAGTCAGATCAAGTCAATGTGTCAGGCTAATGGTTAACCTTAAATTAAAACCTCACAGATAAAAAGGGAGCATACTACGGATTTCACAGCTAAGCCTGCCTTGCACAAGTATCAGTAGCACCAGGGTCTACATCCATCCAGCACCCTCCTAACTCATACTTAGCTACTTTTATTTTTTATCTCCTTAGAAGCGAACTGGTTAAAAAAAGAAAAAGTCTCCTAACTGAATAGTCTTTATCACTTGCCATTGATGAGCTAGCTACAGCTTCAACGTTGTTGCCAACCGAGTTACCTGTTTGGAGCAACAGCTACAGAGCAGCAGAATCCTCCACCCGAGGACTGTCCAACCCGGACTATGTCCAACTTCATAGCTCCAGAGGTCAAAAAATTTGTGGTGTGGGACTACATTGTTTTTGCAGCGCTATTTTTAGTATGTGCTAGCATCGGAATCTTTTTTGCAGTTAAAGAGAGGAAAAAGAAAACCTCAAAGGAATTCTTGGTGGGCGGCAAACAGATGACGTGTGGACCTATAGCCTTCTCGCTCACATCAAGCTTCATGTCAGCAGTTACCGTTCTGGGGACACCCTCCGAAGTTTATCGCTATGGGGCATCCTTTGTGCTCTTCTTCCTTTCATATGCGCTGGTCATCATTTTCACTGCGGAACTTTTTCTACCTGTATTTTACAGATCTGGCATTACAAGCACTTATGAGGTAAGTAAAATCCATGAATAAAATAAAAGGCACTATTCTAACATAAAAGTCAGTATCATGCCTATAGATACTTTTAGAGAAAAATCTGACAGAAGACTTTCTGCAGCATTTCACAGAGCGAATGTATTGATACGTTTATTAGTTTTAGAAACAGGTTGCATTATTCTAACTAGTTATTTATGTTGCAAAAGCTGAGAGCACAAACTGAGGGTCAGAGCTCCTGTTATACATATATAACAAAGACAGCATAAGGGTTTAACATAAGCACCAAATTAAATTACAGCTGGAAAATAACTGAAGTGTACCTAAATGCTTCTGATCTTATAAGTAACTATTTCACTCTGGTTGAGAGAGCAGGTATTAAAGACAGACTTTAAGAATAATAATCAATAGTATCCAGTTCAAACTCTGTCTACATCTGGCAGTTCAGCCCAATTTACTTTAAAAGTGGACTATTAGATATCTAAAACACTGAGGTGGGAAGAAGGGATAAAGAGGAAGATGGTGGGTCTCTTTCAGAAAAATAATAAAATAGTCAGGGCTGGGTAATTAATTCAGGGATTCTCTAAGAAATTAAATAAACAACCTCTAAATTGGCTATGCATTTTGCCTGGCATTCCTCCTAGAACACAATATTTGCTTCATATGACAGATCAGTAGTTAAAAAATAAAAATCAGTAGTCCTCGTGATGTTACTGCTAGCAGCACAGCGCACAGCCCTTATCATCTGCACGCCCACGGGGCGGCTACAGAGCATTTGGGAATAGCTTTTTAGTCACTTTAATCAGCTGTCACAAATTTGGTTGCTCCCGTTTGTGGGCAGTTTCAACTAAGCAAGAATGGGATGAAGAAAGCCAGGTTAGTTCACGAGTGAGTAAGGCTGCTCACGTTCTTCAAGCCCGAACCCAAGGGAGGGCTTTGGGCAAACAGCTCTGCCTGGGTATTTCGTAATACTCCGGTTACAGATTAGAAAAGAGAAAAACTGACCATCCATTCCCATTGCCCCAGGTAACTGCATTTTTTTGGCTGGTTTTAATGCAAGATCAGAGAATGAATTTCTTTTCTCATCTGAACTACTGAAGGTGTCATCGTAGCCAGAGTCCCTCCAAGGTGGCTCTGCTGGCTTCAGGAGTCATTTTTAGAAACAAGTCACAGAAATCAGCTATTGACTCGTATGGCAGACCGTAGGGCTTATTATGCAAGAGGCACAAGAAAGATGAACATGAACAAAATTAATAAGAAAGAAGCTGCTTTGGAAGTACCGTGCCCAGAGACTTGTAAAAGAGGGGACTGGTACAGCCTCTGCCTGGCGTCTGGTGGCCAGCACAGGGGCTACGGCCCAAGGGGAGACCCCAGCCCACCCAAGGCGGCGTGAGAGGCTGCCATGGGGTTAGCAATGCCCACTTCATTTTTGTAGTGATAATGATTTAATTTATTTTTTTGGTCAACTCTACAGAGAGACTCCAGGTGGTGACTCCGGCTTAAAATCTGGGCTCTTGGGGCTAGAGATCTATTCACTTCTGCAGCTGTGCAGTACTGGGGAACACCTCTCTACATCCACCTGGAAGTCCCCAAAGACTCCACTTGCCTCTCCATACCAATGACGCACAGATTTGGCTTTAGACTGAGACAGAGGGAAGGGAGAAAGCCAGCTTAGCTCCAGCACTGCAGAACTAGGTTGCTGCTTCTCCACCTGCCCTACCACATCTGTCACTACAGGAGTCCTATTCCTCCTAGAGATGACCCCAGGGTTCCCCTTTAACATAGTTGGATGATATTTTCATTTGAAGTTTGAAATTGCTTTTCTTTGTAGCCCTTGGGCTTTGTCATTTATTCCCAATCAAGAGCAGATACTAACCACAGAAACCCAACATACAACTTCAGGTACATGATACTGATGAGAAGACTTCTTAAATGTAATTATTGCTACGTGTAATAACAACTATGCTGTCCTGCTCATTACTCACAGTAGCAGAGCCAGATGTCAGTAATTTTACTTGCACAACAAGCTGTTACTCAGAGTGAACAGAAGGTTAATAGCTATGTCACAAATGCTACACATGCAATTCAGTGAGATTCCTCTTTTCCCTAGTATTTGGAGTTAAGATTTAACAAGATGGTCCGTTTTGCTGCAACATTGATCTACATCCTGCAAACGGTAAGAGGACATCGGCTTTTTGCTAATTTCACTCAACATTTATTTTGACAGACTAGTCTTAGACTGCACATTTTTTATAACGAGATGTTTTAATGAGTACGCTTTTTAATTTTTTTCACTTGGACTGAGAAAGTTAAAAAGAAAGAAGGGTTGCTTTCCTAACTTATCCTCTTTAGGACCAAAAATGCCATTTGTGTTGTCTTTGACAACTGGATGTTGTGCTGAACTCTCACAGTTCTCAAACTCTTGGTCTCACTACGTTCCCCTGAAGCCTCTTTCCACGAGTGGGTTCTGTCATTCTTGAGAAGCCAGATGAGCTGTACCGGGTGCTTTTAGTTCACCAGTCACCTGCCTACGTCAATGGGGATAAAGCTATCCTGTTTGAAAGCTGCTGCATGTGGCATCATCTTAGCAAGGGGTAAAATAAGTAATAGGAAGACAGATAATGGCTCTTCTATCAGAACGGAATTAAAACAAAGGCTTTTGTTTTGTAAAGGGCTGAAACAGAAAGCCACACACAATACAATCTGATCTAAATAAATCCCTAGAGCTGGTATTTCACGCTGAGCACCGCCCTAAATAGAAGCCTTATCGCTGAGTAGTCACATAAATGGTTTTTTATCAACTTTTTCTCCTTCAGATCCTTTACACAGGAATAGTGGTTTATGCTCCATCACTGGCACTCAACCAAGGTGAGTTCCCATACCACGCTATATGGCTACCTCAAATAACCACACCACAAGACAATCAGAATAAATGAAGTGAGGAAAAATAGATAAAGAAATCTAACAAAAAAAAATTTCTTCGGAAGTTCTGTAAGAAGTTTTTGCCTGCACCTTGTAGCTCTGCATTGCCGACTCCCCCGATCTCTCTCCCACATCAGTATGTCAGCAGGAGCCCCATATTTGCTGTCCTGCTCTCCTTTGCACTCAGTAACCACTTGAAGAGGTGAGCAACGAGCAATTTCTCAACATCCTGACAAAGTTCACAGGACAAGCCGACGACCCAAGACCATACCCTGTACTTTGCTTGCCCCCTTCCTTGCCTTCCACCATCAGGTTCCCATGGGCAGAACCTTGCTCCCTGGAGCTGGAGCTGAATGCCGTGCTGCTCTCCATCCGTGCCCTGCTGCGATTAACCTTCATGAACCAGGCAGGCGGCACCCATCATGATGGATAGGATTAGTAATGTCACTGGAATCACCGTGACCCAACTCCTGATTTCACCAAAAATCGATTGGGAAGAGACTGGGAGGCTCTTTTCATTTTTTAACATCTAAGTTGCCTCCAGTTTGTCCAGCTCCACCTCTTACCCAGCGTCGAGCCTCCTTCCTCTGGAGCTCAACCACATTTTATGTGACAGTTCACGTTCATTATCAGGCCATACTAATTTTGCTAATAAGAGAACCTTTAAAAATAGATTTTCTCTCACAAACTATGCCTGGCGGGAAACACTACAATATGAGCCCACTTAAAATTTGTACATCCTGAGCAAAGTACATTTATGAAGCAAGATGAACATGAAAAATCATTTTAATGCACTACATACCAGCATTAAACTGCTCCTAGATGCAGGGAATGGAACATAGTTTGGTGTTGGTTTGTTTCGTGTGTTTTTTTCCCCTCAAAATTCTTTGGAAATCTCTGAAGAACTTGATCTCGCTAGAGAAAATACTCGACTAAGAACCAAAGGAAAGCATTGCTTATAAAGCTGCGTCCCTTAGGAATGCCGTTTACGCTTTGTGCAATTCTTCTTAGGCATTACTTTTGTGCACTTAAAAGTTAGTTAAATCCAATTTGCAAGAAAAAAACAATGCAAACCAGTATCCAGTAATGTTAGGAAACCTGAACAATCCAGCAAAGCTCCTAATAGACACACAGAAAAAAAATTACTCCCATCCTTCTAAGGCTGAAGGATCATAGCTTTCTGTTACCATCCATATGGCCTACCATCATGTCACTAACCATTTGGTTTTCTTTGGTTTCGCAGTGACTGGATTTGATCTCTGGGGCTCTGTAGCTGCAACAGGAATTGTCTGCACTTTCTATTGCACTCTGGTACGTAACAGGCACAACCGAACAGCTGGAACACAGATTGCTCATTCCACCATCCACAGGCTATCACAGAAGGGCGGCTTCTAAATACAGTCCAAGTGACCAAAGTTTAAAGTAAGAGAACACAGAGACAAATTTCTTTTAGATTCTGTGGTATAAGCAAGCCGATTTGGAGGAGAAAAATATTTCCTTTCAAATCCTCTGCTGGATGCCCCCAGGTTTAGCACAGACAGCTTGAGGCAGAGTCCTGATAAGGAGGCAATAACCTTCCCCTGCCATACTAAATCTTTTGAGAACATGACTCTTATCTTTTACAAGTTATAAACTGAAAAACACTGTAATGAGAAATGTGCCTCGGATGTCACCCCAGATCAAGAAGAGGGTGATAAAACCTAGGAAGGATGATCAACAAGTCATAGAGAGCTTTGCTTCTGAGTGGAAGCAACAGGAGACTCTGGATTACAAAAAAAGATAAAACAGGGCAGTGGAAGGGGCAGAGCCCTGGGGCTTAGGACACCACCTCATTTCTGTTTTCATTACCACTAATGAATTTTCTCAGTGTTTTGGTCCACCCTTGCTGTAAACACTTGTGTTGCTCTAGTACAGATTTGATCAAATATGAGAGTAGCTATGGGAGAAAGCTGGATTGCAGACTGGCCACAGCTATTTTTCTGTGTTAGGCAAATCATGGGTCACTGGGCTCCGAGAAGCAGAGTGCTATGGCAAGTACCAACAGCTTGTGTTCCCTAAGCTTTTCCACACCAGGATATATTTTTCCAATACATACAAAGGAGGCAGGAAAAAAAAGCATTTAACTGGATGTCAAGTATTTTTATATGACTGCGGACAAACAACGGAGGCCACATCATTTTCTCACCTCTAAAAATAGAGTTTTCATGGGAGAATCCAAAGTTTAAGCATTGCCCCGAATTCCTAGATGCTATGCATCCAGCTCACCAGCTCCTGAAATAAGGGGTCTTTCTACCTTTCGCTGTACTTGAACAGCGGGAAGAAGATGAGAGCATACAGTCTGTTTGTTTTAGGGAGGATTAAAAGCTGTCGTCTGGACAGACGCATTTCAAATGATTGTCATGGTGGCTGGCTTCGTGGCGGTTTTGATTCGAGGAACTACTCTGAACGGAGGATCGACCAAGGTCTGGGAAGATGCTTATGAAGGATCACGGCTGAGCATATTTGAGTAAGAAACAAACGGTGCAAACTTTCTCCTTTTGCATACTTAATGTTTATAAACCCCACCCTTACTAAGACAAAAACCCCTCAGGCTTGTTATTCTACTACCAGTGAACAGCTGCGGTGACTCACAGAAGCCATTCCCTGTTTCTTTGGTCCTTGGGAATGCAGTTGACCTTCAAGAGGCCAACCCCTCTTTCTGTTACCCTCTTTGAAGAAACCAAAGCCCCGCTGAACTGGAAGGGAACTTGCCCATTTTTCTTTCTGTAGGTACAAACACACCCCAATTATTCCTTCCAATTGCCTCTTTAATTTTCCACTCATAAAACTGGCACTTCATTTTAAGTACACTCACCACAGCAGCTAGCAGCGATGCGCTGGGACAGAAAACTGACCTTCCTTTGGCTGTTTGTGGCGCTGACTGAAAAGTTCATTGATCAAGGCAATTCACTGACAGAATCTAGCAGCAAGGTCAAATGTTATCTGCTGTACCTATCAAGGTTAGGAGAACTGCAGAAAACAGATGCGAGACAGAAAGAGGTGCTTGTACTGGTTAGAATTACTGAGTAATGAAGTTTCATTGTTAAAAAGATAACACTGCAGCTGAAGCAATTTCTTGTAAGGGAAATCACACATCGTGATGATGTAACAGAGTTGGGAAGATTTTAAGAGTTTAGCAACTGGCTTTGCTCCTCGCAAAGGACAAGGTCCCAGGCAGGATGGCTTGGAGGTTCCACAGGTCTGTTGCTGCAGTATGACACAAATCTGAAATCTGAGCATAAGCAGCCTTATAGGTGTGATTTATCCCAATTAATTGATCCTCTGACTGCGCATGCATGATATATGTTTATCCTTGACTTGATAGTAATGTGTTCCAATATAAAAGTTTAACACCACCCTCACCCCACCCCCAGTTTCCAAACCTGAACACATTAGATGTTTGTGCTGGAAAACAGTATTACTGATACAGTATTTCTGATTCAGAGGGTAGGACATACCAGATAGTTCTGAAAAATCACCTACCTCTTGCTAAATAAATGTGTGCTTAAATAAGTGAACTGAACTGCTTCTTTCTCTCTTCTAGTTTTGATGTCGACCCTTTGAGACGACATACCTTTTGGACGATTGTTATTGGGGGAACATTTACATGGCTAGGGCTCTATGGAGTTAATCAGTCCACAATACAGAGATGCATTTCTTGCAAATCGGAAAAGCATGCTAAACTGTAAGTTGCCTGTCACTAATCTATCCCAACAATCAAATGTATTGACATAGAATTATACTAAGTTTGTTATTTATGTTAAATAAGTATCGGAATCCTGTTGGGTAGTAGTAAGCTAGTTGTGCTCTGATTGTCTTACACCCTCTCGCTCTAAATGCTGTAAGTAAATGCAGGAAGAACAGGTAGCTAGCTACCTCTTGCAGCTGATTAATTTGGGGGCAGGCTGCCAATGTAATCCTCGGAAGCAAGAGTATGGAAGAGATGCCCACGCAGAAGCTGTGCTATCTACAGCTTCATTGGAAAAGTGATTATTGATTTAATGGGGCACTATAGTACAAGGCGTTATCTAAATAAAATTAAGTTAATAAGTTCTTAAATTATACAGCTTAAGAATAATTAGAATCAACATTAAATAACCAAGTGAAACTTTACAATATAGACATATAGGTGTCCAGCCTGCTACATTCTTCCAGTTCAGCATCAGTATGTGCACAGCTAGACACGTTTTACTAAGGAACCAGATTTTTTTCATACGCCTAGCACCAAGTGCTTGCCTACTTGGCTAGAGCATAAAGGTGGCAATGTTTTCCTTCTTCAAACAGTTAGCTTTTTTGCTAGCTGAAATCACACTCGTTTTTCTTAAGATCGTAACAGTTTATATGAATTTATCCTGTAGAAAACTCAGTCTCTGAAAAGCGTTTGGAGGTCACAATAGTGAAAACACCAACAGTAAAAAGTTCTGAAAGACCTTCAGGTCCCAGTAGCACAGCTCTGAACTGCCCCTTGCAAGAGACCTCGCATAAAGCGATGCTCTAATGTAAGGTAGGCTAAATAAAACCTGGCAGCTCTCAGGAACGACAGGACTACCCAACCACAGCCACATGGCCTCCCCAAAGATACCGTCAGCCACAGCCATCTCGTGGACTACTGAAAAATACCCAAGGGCTTACTTTGCACGGTGATGCCGCAGCCCCGACAGAATCCACCAAACCAACACTTTGCTGGGCTTAAAGGGGGAGCAGCCAGAACAGCTCCCCACAGGCAAAACTGCTCTGAAGGGGACAGAGGGACAGACCCAGCGCTCAGTGCAGCCCGTTCCACATACAATTTACTGCTTTCTCCCAGCTGTACAGTTACTCAGAACCTTTACCCTTGCCCTATACCATAAAGCGGCTGTATTTGTCCATTTTTATGTATTTTTTTTTTTTAAATCAGCACTATGTACAATTTCTTATCCTGGTTATGCCTTTAAGAAATTACATAGCCAGCTTTCAATTATATAGCTAGCTTTGATTCAGGTCTCTCCCTTAAAATTTAGAAATAACTAACTTCAAACAGCTTTTCTATATTTTTCTTGTATTCAACAGTTTCTCTCCTTTGTTCCAGGGCACTTTACCTGAATTTATTGGGGCTTTGGACAGTCCTGGTGTGTGCAGTATTTTGTGGTTTGGTGATGTACACTCATTACAAGAGTTGTGACCCTTGGACTGCTGATTTCATTTCAGCACCTGATCAGGTACAGATACCCCTTACCATCACGGGGAGCTGCTTTGGGCTCAGACACAGCACATATTGAGACAGTTTAAAATCTATTGTAATTCTATATGTCCTGTCAGCACTCAGGCACCAAGGCAGTTGCCGAATCAGGGCTAGAAAATTATATATATATATATATATATATATATATATATATATATATATATATATTCTGGCACTCTGACAGCACTAACCAGATTTTTGCCAAATGACATTGCCTTTGCTCGAAATCTGGCACCTTTTGTTAGTTGGAACGAACACACAATTTAACAGCGTGCTCAGAAGTAGCTACTTCTCTTCCATTATCCAGGAAAATCTGAACTAATTGCTCGTGTTGCTCTTGTGCTCCTTCCACCCCAGCTCATGCCGTATTTTGTTATGGACATCTTTTCTTCGATGCCAGGAGTCCCAGGACTGTTCGTTGCCTGTGCATTCAGTGGAACGCTAAGGTCTGTTAATCTGGAGTGATGTTTTAGCTGCAGACAACTGATTTCTTGAGGACCCAGACTGAGGTCAAAACATGAAACCTCAGAAAAGCCCAGCTTGTTTTTCGGAGAACGTTCTAGGAAGCAGCAGTTGCATTACATGAATGTCAAAGTCTAGCTACACTTCTCCAGTATCTTTATCCCAAGTACATTTTTGACTAACATTTCAGTACAGACAAAAGGGTAGGAAAACTGAGCTCAGCTTCCCACAATCCCTTTGGAGCTGTGCACGGTGAAATGCCCTTTACACAACCTGACCGCCAGAACACCCCAGCGAGGGACAGGGAGTTTCCCAGCACATCTGTCCATACATGAAGCGGAGTTAGACTAGGAAAAGAAATGTCTGCATAGAGGAGTTTTAGAACTTCTTTTGAACTTTGGGAGGTGCTGCCTGCTACTGTAGTTTCTACTCTTTCCAGGCCAAGCACCAGCACTGCACAGGACATTAGAGAGAGAGAGAGAGAGAGAGAGAGAGAGAAGAATCAAGTTCACACTAATTCTATGGCATTTGCATAACACCAGTCTGCAACAAGCTGTTTCTAAAGACTTGTATCTGCAGAAAAAGCAAGACAGTGCTAACCTTTAAAAGGTCCCTTCCAACCCAAATTATTCTATGATTCTATTCCATGAAAACTGGGGAGAAGAAAAAAAACACCACCAAGAAAGCCCCCACATAAAAGGCACCAACTGCTCCTGGCAGGAGAACAGAGTAAGGGGGACCGAACGCTGTGCTGTAGGCACTGACACTGCCATGCTGTCACTACAGATGTGCAGAGAATGTATTCACCAGACACAGGTTCACTCACCCAGCTAAGAGGGTCAGACTATTCCATATTTTTCAGTTATGAGAGAAAACAACAGGCATCTTGTGGAGGAACAGGGTATCAGTAGCGGTCACTGCACATCCTTTAATTTGCAAAGGAGTAAAATTTTTATTCTAGAACACATGTATATTCTTAGTGTCTTTGCAGACTGCTAAGCCCAAGGGTCAGTTAGGATGAGTTTCTATCTTGTTCTGTGCCAGCATGAAGCAGACCCCCCCACAATCGCAGAAGGGACAGAAACCTCTCCAGCATCAGCAGCACATGTGAAAAATACTATAAGATGTACAGTTCTTGAAGAGCATTATCGCTGAAAAAGAGGAAGCATTTCTTTATAAATACAACTTTGTTAAGTACATAGAAGGCAATATAATCTGAAATATTCTTCTCCTTTCTACAGCACGGTAGCTGCCAGTATCAATGCTTTAGCAACTGTTACCTTTGAAGACTTGGTCAAGAAAGGTTTCCCAAACCTCTCTGAGAAGATGAGTACATGGATTAGCAAAGGCTTATGTAAGTACCCCAGATGGTATCCATTTCTTTAATGGCAAAGATGCTCATCCCCCCAGTTACTATCACTATAGAAAAAAATAGGGCAGGATTGTATATACTCTGAGCCTTGAGAGTCTCAGATTCCCAACTGTCTCCAAGAGCAGTTCTGTGAGTAGTGAAGGGCACTGTCTGGAGACACCTTCAGAAACACACTCGAGCTTTGGAAATCTCCACAGAAACGTAACCCTTTGTAAGCTCTCAGGATGAATGTCAGCCTAATGTTTCAGTAAAATTAAGCGTGGGTACTATACGGTACAGAAACAAACCTAGGCCACCACTCAAAATCCTTGGAAAAGTTTAATCTACTGAAAATATTGGAGGACACTCTGGGATCTTCTTTACGATACAGAGAGAATATCAGTGTAGTTATTAACGCATTACTCTACAGTGGAATTATTAAATTATTTTTTATAGTAGTACAATAAGACATTTCTATTCAAACAGAGTATTGCATAAGAATGTTGTTCAGCTTTTCAGAGAAAAGTAGAAATGTAAAAAAGGCAAATGAAAACTAGGTCATTAACACATCAATTGTCCAAAGTGGTTTGAAATTCCAAGATACTTTTTACAAATATTGCAGTAATATCATAACCCTTTAAAAGTTCTGTAACAACATCATAACCATTTGTTAATGTTCGTAAAGATCACAGAAGAGCCAAGCCAATACTTCCTCCATCTCTGCAACTGTCTCAGCCTGCTCTGTTACTGCTGTTCCACTTACTACTTAGTTTTTGCACTCGGGACCCAGAAAGACAGACAATTTTTACCTCTGACACTATGCTCTGCTAGCCCATAAGATAAGTTTGGGTTGGCTTTACTCAAGACTGTTACATACAGAATTTTGTCTACCACAAAGTTAATACTGATGTCAAAGGAAGAAAGCCATGTTGTTTATCGTTGCCTAATTCATTCCTTAGATTATTTTAAGTGTTACTTCAAGGCAACAAAAACATTTCTGCACGAGGCATAACTTCCAAATTAATTTCACTGCTAAATTCTGCTTCATAAGAAAACCCAACCAACCAAAATCCCAACGAGACTTCATGCAAGACACGTCTGGGTGTTTGATGGTCAAGTGTTAAAACATCAGAGTGCTAATTCGTCCATGCTGCCTGGTCACTTCAGACACCAGATGAATTACAAATTGTCCACACCATTAACCAGCACCACCAACCTCGCTGCCTGACCTTTTCCAGGTATATTATACGGTGTCCTGTGTACTTCGATGGCTGCAGCGGCATCGCTGCTGGGAGGAGTTGTGCAGGTATCTATTGCCTCCAAAATATGATGAACTGAACACAAATCAACAGAAACACAATGCACTGAACAACTAATGCTGAAGCCCTGAGGACTACTAGATTATGCAAATAACTTCTATGGACACTCTCCTGAGGGGCATAATTATGGGGGATGGCAAAAAAATCATAAATCCCCCAACTCCTTCACCATTTACTCGCTGTTGGGAAAAATACTGAGTGTGATCGTCTCTTTAATTACACACTGAAATCACTGCTGGTCCCTTCTTCCCCACCATTTCCTGAAAATTACAGAGCAAACCCAGAGCTGCCGTGCTCCCTCCAGCTGCTGTGCTAAGCTACTTTCTCTCCCCGTATCCACAGGCTTCCCTCTCCATCCATGGGATGTGTGGCGGACCCATGCTGGGATTATTTACCCTGGGAATTGTGTTTCCTTGTGCTAACTGGAAGGTAAAAAAAAAAAAAATATCCTGATCAAAAAGAAAAATCTTTTGGACTTGTTTGGTTAAAACTCAACCTTGAAAATTGTTTGGGTTTTTTGTGTTTAGTCTCAGAGCTGCTTTTCAGATTTAGAGCATGAGGAGTCCAAGATCTGTTTATAGGTCCCTTTTCACTGTCTGAATTAAACCCACTTGAATTTAACTCTACCCGACTGTGGAATAATTGGTGATTAGATCCACATGAGAGTTTTTTTAAAAAAGATTTTTATTTCTGAGTTTCTTCTCTTCAATTAAAAAGAAAAAAATAGTAAACACTCACCCCAGCCTATCTTTGCCTTGGGACACACAGGATGATTTCAATTGCTCTGCCTTTACTAACTCCAGCAAAACATGAGATGAGCTCATCTCATATTACCCCACGAGCAGTCCCATCAAGCTCACCCAGAAGAAAAACTCAACTCTGCATTGAGGTTTTGATCATCACAGTTTTCCTCCAACTCTTATTGCTAGA
Source organism: Falco peregrinus (assembly GCF_023634155.1). Classification (NCBI taxonomy): domain Eukaryota; kingdom Metazoa; phylum Chordata; class Aves; order Falconiformes; family Falconidae; genus Falco; species Falco peregrinus. The sequence continues at coordinate 15,310,485 of NC_073729.1, forward strand.
GGACAATAAATCACCATGCTTTACACCTTGGTCAAGGGAGAACAGAACTGATATCCAGCAAGAGAGCCTGTAACCAGCCATCACCTGCTCCTGCCCCCGACACCCCCCGCCCCCCCCCATTCCCAGGGCGGTGCTCCCCACGCACCAGCTCGAGCAGTGCCTTTCTCCCCCTGCCCAGGGCGCTGTCGGAGGCCTCGTGGCTGGGATCACCTTAGCTTTTTGGGCTGGTACCGGCTCTTTCATTTACCCTGCACCCCCAACAAAGTCCATTCCTCTGCAACTGTCGACTCTCAACTGCACGCTGGCTAACAGCACCGGGGTGCTGACGACGGCGGCGGCTCCCACCGCAGCTCCAGACAGGTATCCTCCCTGCCCGTGCCGCTCGAGCCCGCGTTTTGGCACAGCTGGCAACTGCCGCGCAGTGAGAGCAGCTCATACACCAGCTGCAGCGGGAGCTGCATTTTGCTGGTATAGTCAAGACGCAACTTAAACCGCCCCACTAGTCACTGCTAGCTGCTTTTGTCACCTTCCCACAGGCCTTTGCTGGCTGATACCTGGTACTCCCTGTCCTACCTGTACTTCAGTGCCATCGGCTGCCTGGGCTGTGCCACCACAGGGCTGCTGATTAGCTTTGTAACAGGTTGGTGTTTATATATATATATATATATTTTTTTTTTTTTAAATGCTTTTGCACAAAAACCTGACTCAACTGTTAAAAAAACTTTAAAAAAGTCCAGCAAGCAGATGATGAGACCCAGACTAGCAGAGGGCAGCGGGCTCCGCTCCCGCTCCCCCAACCTCACCACCTGAAGCTCCTGGGGCTCACACCTGGCTGCCTGCAGACTTACGAATCATTATTTTCTCCTTTCAGGACCCACTAAAGGAGAAGATATCCCACCAGTGTTAATTAAGCCAGTGTGCAACCTGTTTTGCTTTTGGTCGGAAAGGCTGAAAGCTTCCCTATGGTGCGGCGTGCGGCATGGCAGCCAGGAGGTGAGTACAGGACACGTGCCACATGGCGAGTGGGCTAGCTGTCCGCAATTGCTTCTTACAGTTACACAAGGGATGCTGCATGAGCAACACAGGTTGGAAATGAGACCAGCCAAACCCTACACAGCAGTGGTCAGGAATAGGTTAATGATTTTCCCTGTTTGTGCAGCACACGGGGACTTGGGGGTCTCTGGAGAACAGCAGCCCTCAGGATGGCCAGCAGCCCATGAAACGAGGCTGACCTCCCTCCCGCTCTGTGCTCCCCGCTCCAGCAGCCAAATGGGGACAAACCTGTACTTTATCCCTCACAGATGAGATCATAAGCTAGAGCCTCCTCCCACCCAGCACAGACAAAAAGACTTTAGCACTCACATGTCCCTGGAGCTCTCCTGCTGCTGCTGTCCTCATCTTCAGACCCTCTAGGACCACTTTCCCCTTCTATGGCGGCACTTCCAGCCCATCAGGCAGAGCTACAACCACCAACACCTGTGCCGTTCCTGCCCACCACCTCCTCCTCCTCCTCCACCAGCACAGGACCAAGCTTTACCCCAGGTGTCTCAGGGCTTCATAGCTCGTTAACAAGCCATAAAGAACAAGCACCTCGTTTTCTTGCAGTTGTAACAGTTTGCAGAGAAACAACATTGCTCCATCTCAGCAGAACCTGCTAGGTTTAGAGAAGGGACATAAAATGTACGTTTTCAGGTCCTTTAGAGTACTCTACAGGTAGGTTGAAAACTTGAAAGGATTCTTTCAGCTGTAAGACTCACAGTAGTTGGTGATAAGGCAGAAGCTGTCCCTCCGCCCAGCTTGCATTAAGCTTAACATTAAGGTTGATGGTTTAATTCGGAGAGCAGCTGGGGCGCTAGATTTGCTTCAGCTGTTTCACCTGGCTTTTAGGTGCTTCACACAGACTTCAGGTAGAACTTTGCTGGGGAAAAAAAAAAATCTCAATAAAACCAGTTAGACAAAAAAGATCACATATGCACTTATTGCCTTGCATTTACTTAAAATGTAGAATAACAACATTAATTAAGTAGCGGCAGTGTGAAACCAGTGAGGCAAGTGTGGACAGACAAAAAAAAAAATCAATCCACTAAAATATGCAGATAACTATGCAAATGAAAAACAAAATCTAAGTGGCTGGGAATGCACCAAGGGCACGTTTTAAGACTTTTATATGAGGGAAAGAGTTGTGAAAAGTTGTTTGTGTTGCTTTTGCCAAAAACTTTCCATGGGGGAATTAGAAAACCAGCAGTTGCTTATGGAGGGGACACACACTAAAGAGTGCCTGTTGGTGGGTAGGACAGGCATTTTATGTAGTGAAGTAACTGCTCAGATCTATAAGAAAAAACGTCAAATGCAAAAAGATACCCTTCAAACAAAGGAAAAACCCAGTGAATACAAGCTTCAAACTACTTTTTTTTTTTCCTTTTTTTTTTCAGGTGGACATTGAAAAAAATCTGCCTAAAGTTATTGCAAATAAAACTGGATCAGATGACGTCTTCAAGAGTAAAACCAAAGAAAACAAACGCCAGTTCCCTGATTACAATCCCAAGGAAAAATCCTATACTAATATGAGCAAAGAATCTCGCCTCTAGAAGCTGAGGGACAAGGGACATTTAATCAAACTTTATTTCTCCAGCTTCAGAAATGAAGAGCTTTTTTTATCACATTTACCAGCTTGTAGATGAGCGAGGGGGAACAATTGCTCTCTATAGCAATAAAGGCCAGATTTTTATTTAGGAATTTCATGACAGACCTGGGAAATCATTGGACAATGGGGTTTTGGAAGCACTGTTATTTCAGAAGAAAGGTTTCCTGAATCTTCTCATGGAAGCTCCTGCCCAGGAGTAGCTGCAATACGTCTGTGTCACACGCTCTGTTCAGTAACTAGTCATCGAAGGAGAACGTGCAAAGGTGAACTGGAGATAAAGCGAGACTGCGGAGAAGATTCTGAGGTCTCTCACCAAGGTGAGACTGTGAACTGCCCTCTGATGGAGGGGACAGGAGGGAGGTCAAGCTGAGCCAATCTCCCCCTGTTCCTAAGTATTGCAAAAAGCCTCCTCACAGGAACGTTGTATAGACCAGACTGGTCTTTTAGTGACTGAGTTAATTGTGTTTGATTCCTCTGTGGAACTCAGGTTTCTTTACAATGTCTCATTGTAAAAGCCATAGGAGAGAGTAACAAGTTTTCCTCTGAATTCAGGATAGTTCTTTACCTGTGTTAGCCTTGGAAAGACATCCTTTCAGCTCAAAAAGATCCATCTACTACCTTTATGCAATAAAGAAAATAAAATGACATTTGGTGATGATGCCTCCTAATTGATAATCCATGCTGAATTTTGAAAAATGACACATAATTAGGCAAAACAGTCTGTCCCATAAAATGTCATTGAAGAAGGTACCTAGTCTACCAAGCGCTCTGTTTCAGTGAAACACATTTCCTCTAAAATTTGCCTGTCGTAACTTAACAGACCACTTCTCACCTTGATAAACTTTTGGATGTAGTTTTTTGGATGAATATATTTGTCTTTAAACAAAACTCACAACTGAATGGAACAGACTGAATGAAAATACCGAGGACAACTCAGTTATGGACCCAGCAGATATATTTGGCTCATATTGCTTTGAAGAGCCCAGCTGTTGCTTTTGGTTTATCAATGACCATCTTTATTAAGGAGAACTCAGTCAACCTGGTTCTTGAACTTACCTCCCCTGTCTGCATTCATGCCCCACCTCTGGGAATGGTCTGTAAACGTACTGCCTTGCTTGCAAAAGACAGTTTGTCAACCAACTGAGAATTAAGTCAATATTTGTGTTAATCCCTTCTACACAACTTTTACAGTCTCATAAAACCTTACAGCTGAGTCTGGCTGGCAGCCTGCTGTCTCACGCGGCGTGCTTTCCTTTCATGTCTCCCCCCTCGGTATGGTTAGCAAGGGAGAGATGGAAACTCAGGAAATAATGCTATCGTGCATTTATATGTCACGGCCACACACACGGTTGCTTAGGTTATGCTAAGAGATCCTAACTAGCATGCTTAAAGACATACATTATTTTGCATGGGAAGCGGTTCAAAACACCAATGTGAAGCTACATGGTGCGTGAAAAAAATCGCTCCACTAGTAGTTGGAAGATACCTGATTCAGAGACTTCTAACTGTGACAACAACCAGGTCTGCTCTGAATATTTCTTGAGGTGCTAATTCACCGCAGTATTGTTATGCTCTGCATGCTGGAAGATGCAGTTTGATTTTTCAGTATTTTTTCACGAGCTAAGCAACACCTTTACACAGGATTCGCTATAGATTTAAAAAAAAAAAGGAAAGTGAGTTAGGGCAGCTAGAATTGTATTCTCTCAAAACACCTTTGAAGATGTAACCTGAAGAATTTCTCTTGAACTTCGTATTTCTGGACTAGTTTTGTTTCAACTAAAGCTGCTCATCGCGCCCAAGTGATTTCTCTATTTGTAAAGGAGCCAGGCATTCCACAGGGTTTAACTGAGTCCAACACGTGGACTTAGGTATGATGGCTAACATTGTTAATCAGTAGTTCATTATTCAGTCTTCTACCAAGATTTAAGGACGTGGCCTAGCAGAACTGGAATTCAGAAAAATTACCATTCCGATTAAATATTCATGTCAATGTTGTTTAATTATCTTCTTATCTTCTCACTTCATTTACATCTTGCGCCACTGAGCCTTCCAGAGAAGAGCTAGCCTGTGGACTTGAGTTGAGAAAATGAGATTAAGAAACTAGGAACATGTAAATTCTAAAACAACAGCTTAAATTCAAGAGATTGTTAGTCACTAGTGAAAGCAGCAGACCATAAATGATTGACTCAAAATCTGAAAAGTGAGTCTACATGTGCCTTGAGACCACACTGTGTATTTAATTGCTAAAAGTTCAAAGTGTCTGAGCCAATCTAACCCTTACATTACTTCCTTACAATACCGTCGTTTGAAGGCTCACGAGCACTAACTTTTCAAGTATATGATTATTTTAATTAACTTTGAATATTTGGAATAATGAAGCAGCTCAAAGCCTCTTTCAAAGATATCCAAGTTTATTACTGAAAAAATGCAATATTCAAATGTGTATGATACAGTAAGTAGTTGCATTTGTACATGTAAACCTTGATAACGTAAACAGCATCTCAAAGACAAATTTATGCCAAAAGTGTCTTACAATAGTTAATCAGACCAACAACTTTTTCCTCAGTGAATTCTTTTAGTTCTGGGGTACATCTCAGCTTGTAAAAGTAATCTTAAAACACAAAAGAAACCGAAAGCTGACACGCCAGAGGAACTTCTAGCTTGTAGTGAATAAAAGTCAACTTCTCTAAAACGCTCTGTGGTACTGTAATTTTATTTTAAATATTAATTACAAAGTGTGGACTTATGAATAGAAAAAATAGTTGAAATTTTATTCTTATTCCTTACTTAGAAACCAAGTTGTATTTAAATATTACATAAATTTCAAATATATACACATTTTAAGAAATCTGTTACGATCATGACACTGCGAGTTAGCCAGGACTATCAGAGTAAAAAATGACTGAACTATGTCATTCAGTTAGATTTTACATGAGATTATTTCAAAGAACTGAAATTTCAGTGATACTACTCTAGGTAAAAATCAGAGCTAACAGTTTGGAAGTTTTTTCAATACAAAACTCCGAGTCATCTAAATAGAACTCAAAATAAAAAGGTGATCTGAAGTTATTTTTCATTATTAACAGAAAATTCAGTGTGTTCTCAGTGGTTAGAATCTCATCAACTTGAGACTGCATTGGGTTTAATCCTAATTTCCCAGCCAGTAGCATCCTAACAACTAGCTCACGGCAATAAGAAAGCAAACTACAGAGAACACGTAACATTCTAAGGGTTATGGCAAAAAGGTAGAACAAGCCAACAGAACTAAAACAAGGTAATTTCCAGTGTAGTGAGGAGGGAATTCATGACTAAATTAACATTAACATTTCAAGACTAAATCCCAGTCCTGGATTTAAAAAGTTCCTGTATAACATGGAATAGCGAAGTGATTTCTCTACAGTTCCCAGTTGTGCCATTATAACTTTGTGCTGCTGTGGTAACATTGTGCTATCATGATTATGCCAAAATCATGCCGATGCAAATTACTGGTCAATGTGGTTGAAATGTCAATATGAGAGAAAAATTGTCAGCATGAGTCTATTATATAAATTTTAAAATGCTAGAGTTGTGTAGGGTATTTGAGCTGTATGTGTGCGTGTAGGGAGGGACACAAGGAGTGCAAAGTGTGGTGGTCAGAAAGGACAGATCCTGTAATGGAGTGGCCTAACGGCACCCACAGATGCACCCCCTGCTTCCCCGCATCGCTCTGTCCAATGCATACCAACTTGTAAAAAGCACCAGACACACTAGGATTTGTGCGCTTTCTGCTCTGGCTTCTCATTAAGGACATCCCAAACGATCCTGTAAATAATTCTGCAGCTACAGAATCACTCTGCAAATCAGACTGTCAGCAAGAAGGCATCGTTTAATAAAACACTGAGGCTAAGTCAAAAACTGAGCCAGACGAGAAAAAGAAAAGGATCAAGAGAGCCGTCACCATCCTCCATCTCCAAACCCTTGTTCTGCAGAACCTGTCGGAGTTCTGGAGAAAAAGTCAGCGAAGAGGAGAGCTTTGCTTCCCCTGCTCACTCCCCGCTCCACACGTGGGCCTGGTGCACCTTACCCCAGCAGAACACGGGCTTTACAAGCCTGAGGTCAACTATGAACAGACTTGGGGATCTTTTCAAGCTGCTAAATTTTCCACCACAGGAATTTAGGCTTGCAGCTCACTTAAACGCTTTCAAAAAGTGTCACTGCATGCATTTTCATCAGACAAAGTATGCATTGGAACTAACAAAATAACTACTCTGTCTAAATGTGGAAATTTGTTGGAATTCTAGTGTCAGCCTTAACACCAAATAAACATTATTATGAAAGGCTGGCTGTGTATTTGTTTCAGCGTTTACCCCCAAATAAGCAACATGAGTTGCTTAGTAAACATAAAGTAGTTTATGAGGATTACAGAACCTAAAATGCCTCTGGAAGTACCACTGCACTGTAAGAGATTGTTGATACGACTATTTTTATCTCTGTCCCTTTTCTCCTATGTAACGCTTAATAGAAAAGATGATTGTTTGATTTTCCATTAACTTTATTGCCTTCATATTTAGCTGTTCATATAAAATGAGTTTTATTGATAAGGCCATTGCCCAGTGTATATAAAAAAATCTAGCTTATAATCGTTTTAATGAAAATTTGTGACACTTGCAAGTTAATTATGTATCAAACATTTCTTTTCAATTTATGGACGTGGGTGATTTTCAGTTAATCAAAATTATATGATGTTGCTAAATATGTGTGTAGTCATTTGTCCCTGAACAAACTGTGACATAATGCAAAAGATTAGTAAGTCCCATGATTCATGTAGGACTTTGCAGGTAATGCCACTGGACCTCACGGCTCCAGAAATTCTCTCTGGCTGCACTGCCATTTGAAATCTGCAGTGGAAGAAGCCACAGCGAGGAAACAGCAGGTGTGCACTACTTACATTAAAGTGACCATCTTAATAGCATATTAAGAATAAAATGTCACCAAATTTCCCCATATTAACACTCAAAGTTGTGTTTCCCAAGATACTTTTCATTCTGCAGAACTTTTTAGGCAACTTCAGGAGATTTATGAATTTATGCCTTAAGAGATATACTTATTAACCTATTTTCACTGGTTTTGATTATTAACTTTTTTTTAAGCTTTCTGAAGGACACAATCAAGCCTAACTGATCCTCAGAACACAATTTAAGACACGCTGCTGTCGGAAAAGGGCACAGCAACAGCTAATGTGTGTTTTGTAGTAATGAAGATATACTTCCAAAGAAACATCTAACAAAAAACCCACTTATGGTCCATCATAACTATGGAAATTTTAGCCTTGTCATCATCTATATTAACTTCAAAGTTCATCTAAATTTTCTCTAGAAATCCTTTAACAAAAAGGGGTAGGAAAGAAAAATTTTAAAATAGCCATCATGTGGTTTGCCTTGTTTCCAAATATTAGTGCTCTACCAGGATGCTCGATTACTGTGCTGTGTTTCTGGTAAGGAAACTGAATTACAGCAGAACCCACGGAGAACCTGTGCTCAGTCTTCAGGCAACCCTGTTAGAGCTCCGTTGTGAATACTGAGCTCTTAATGTGTGTGGAGACAGACTTTGAGCTCTAAGAAGAAAACTCTCATTAGGATGGCTAATGAAGCAGGATTATTTTTTTCCGTTTTTTTAGTCACCAGAATTCAGATCTCACACATTAGGCACAAATTTAGAATACAAAGTCATAAGAAATGAGATGTGTATAATGTATGCGGACTTTTTGCTATTTCTGAAATGGAAATTTCTTTTGTCTGAATCAAGACATGGGATTCGGTTAGGAATAATTAAGACATTGTGAACTAATCCTTGTATTTAAAAATACCTAGTTGCTCATGCAGTCTCTCTAAGGGCGCATGCATAGAGCAAAGTTGTCATAGATTAGATCTGCAATGATCTAAAGCATTTTTGCACAAATTGAAGTTCTAAAGCTTTGTCAGATTTCACAAACGCAGCTTGCATGCACAGTCTATTCATACTGGTCATTTGTTTGGAAAGACAATATTTAGAATATGAAAAGACCATTCACCATTCATAAAATACATTATTCCTGAGGACAGTGTGTGCCTTATACTTTAGTAAAATAACGTGCAGTCAATGCAAAGAGCATACTAAACAAAGTCTAGCAAAAAGTTTCCTCAGCTTAAGCAAATGGTTAGATAGTGGCAAAACCATTAGACATTGCTGATTTCCTCCAAAAATACGCAACACACACAGTGTTTCTCCAACACTTCTTGTGCTTTCCCAGTGCATAAAATGCACAATGTCAGATCAACATACTAGCCTTTGATAAACTCCTATTCACCAGTGTTGAAAATCATTTTTTTATATATATATATATATATTTAGATGTCAAATACAGAAAGGTTTCCTTTCCTATGTGATTTTTAAGTCCAATTGGAATTTGCTTAAGTATGCGCTGACATGTGCCAATATCTGCAGCAGAAACAGGAAAGTATAAAATAATCAATATTTCTGATTCTTGCCTAATTTTATCATGTATCTTTATACCTTGGGCCAGCCAAAGTGTTTTGTTTTTTACAGAAAACATTAAAAAGGAAGCTCATCTGTGACCTTCTGAAGAACTTCAGTACTATCACTATGTGGCACAGAAACAGAAGCTGTGACAGACGGTTAATGCTGTCAAACGACGCTTGAAAATCCACAGAATGAAAGAGAGACACAATAAATCAAATCAAACTGTGTGATTATAAAAGCACTGAGGAGAGTGCATTAATTACTTCTGATGAGGACTCCTGAGGAACTCAACACACAACCCAGAATATAGAGGAACAAAACAGCCTTTCCAAAATACGGGAAGCTGAGTTCCACCAGCCCTTTACCACAGAACTAATGGGTAATATATCTGATTAGATCATACCTTCCAATTCCTTTCCTCCTTTGTGCAATACTGTAGGTTCTCCTACAGTTGCCTTGTCTGGTCACAGAGAGCTGGAATTAACCAAGAAATCTCATTAATATGACCAAATGACTAAAGAACTTAAGGTCTGATGCTAGGCCCTCTGGACAAAATAGAATGTTCTCAACCACTGTGATGGGCTCTTGACTCTTAAAATTAATTTTATATGGCATAATAAAATAAAATGATTGTGCTAATACATGCAAATGAATTCTGGAATCACATTATTTGGTTCAATAGGGTATTGTAAGTACTTAAAATACACATCTCTTCATTTCTGTCAGCAGTGATTTTGCTGCAGCTTTATCCCTAAAAATATGCTAAAATTTGCAGCCTTTAGAGTTACTGTACTTTGTGACTCTTCATTTCTTAATTTTTTCTCATCCAATATAGAGAAGCATTATTTAAAATTGTGCAAGAGAAACAGAATTAGAATCATTCTGTTCCTTCGCTCCCTTCTCTGCAAGGTAACCTCGCACCCTTGTTGAAATTGAGGGCTTATCTTTTCCCATATTATGAAATGTTAGTAATAGACAATTTCATCACCAAAATGTGACTATAACCATACCAACACTGCTGTATACTGTATGCACATAAAAACTGAAATTTGATTCTTTACATGAACACTACCTTTTATAGTGATTTCATCCAAAAAGCCCCCCAAAACTGTAAGAAGGTGTACAAATAATAATAATAATAAAAAATCTAAAAGTAACCTGTATGTGTGTGTGTGCATTTATATACAATCTGTATACATATCTGTCTGTATCTAACTCCCATGCTTTGACTTATTTAGGCCAATAAAATAAGTGCATGTTACTGGAACATTTACTATTACAACAAGAGCATTGTTATAAAGTGCTCTGCTTCTCCTTCCCTTGAACAAGCAAGTCACAACGTTATACTGTATGTCTGATATATATCTGCATAAGCTTGCATACTATAAAGAGTTAATTGTATATTGAGGACGAAGTCATCTGCACTGTATGAGAATATTTCAAAGTAGCATTCTGTGAAGTCATGAAATCATTGCCCAGACAGGTCAAAAGGAACAGTAACACAGTTAGACATCTGCATGCTGCATCAGAGCATGGAAATGACAGTTCTTTCACCCTGGAAGTGTGTGGAGGTGGCCTTTCTGCACAGAAAAGTGGAAAGACAACTCAACAGCCACATCATTTTCAAATATAGCTGCAATGTGGGCAATGCAATGCATTCTTTTAGAGCTGCTGTTTTCTCTTTGAATTTAGAATTTTTGGTTTTCAACTAGAAGGATAAATTAATGACACTGATGTGCAAATCTTGAACTGCATAGTATATATTAAGCAGCCATAGACCCCTTTCTTAGGGTAGGACCACATCCGCAATCTCAACAAGAGACTAGGACAAACCTGACAAAACAGTAAGCCTGAAAGATCATTTATACCAAGTTATGGCCACAAAGGCAACAATTGCTCTTTTCTTCAGAGGCATTACAGATGGAGCTGAGCAATCAGAAGCTGTAGAAGTAGTGGATATCATGTAAGTTGGTTTTAGTCATGCCCTTACTGTATAAACTCACAGGCAATTTTTAAATTTCATTAGGCTGTTAGTATCTTCACGAACAGCATGAAAACTCATTGCCTTTTTGAAAACCAAAGTATCCAAATTTTTAATTTGTCTGCACATTCCCGAGTGCCAACTCTCCTTGGTGCTCACCGCAGACGCGTTACAGGTAGGGCTTTTCATTTTCTTCGTCAAAGCATCTGTTTTCCTATTCCCTCCAAAGCCTGCAACTGTACCGCCCAGCAAGAACATATATACACCGTGATTCTCACACGCTGATGCCACTCTGACTTCATTTTGTAAACTGCACTCTTCAATTTCCAAACAGTGTTTTTGTTGCAGCATAGTAGTGACTAAGGCCATTCATGGTGATACTGTTTGCCATTCTTTTTCCTTTCTCTCTGCAAATGCTCCAGTTCAGCCTCATACATCATTTCCTGGACTAAGTACTTCTCTCTCCTCATTCTGTCGCACAAGTCTTTGGGCATGTCTGGAATCAGGTAGGCAATGAAAGACTTAATTCCAAAAACAAGGTGCTGAAAAGAACAACAAAAATAATTGCTTCAAAGATGCATATTCATTCCTCAGGCCACATTTTAGGGACTAAACGTCTGTGGGAAAACTGGAACTGAGATTCAATTAATCACTAGAAACCAGCTCCTTCCCTTTTTTAATACATACACACACACACAGAGGGGAGTAAAGAAGCTGTCTATCAGAAATGTGAAAATGCTGAAGTCTTCTGAAAAGCAAAACTAAGGGTATAGCTAGTGACTTAAATGAAGACATGACTGCAGGGTATGCTAGTCTCAATAACCTGCAAGCAGTCTTCGGGAAAAGCTTGTAATCAAAGTAACCAGATTCCTGGTCAGTATGTAATACACTCTTCAAAGGTAGTACAAGCATTTTGATTTGATATTAGGCTAGAATCATGTCTTATTTTCCTGACGCAGATTTTAACTTGTAATAACTGTGCTTAATGTACACGTAAGTTGCATTTCTTCTTTTTCAATAAAACACAAAAGATTTGCTTGTGAACCAACATGCTGTATAAGATGACTGTTAAGGAAATACGAATTTTGGAGGGACTCTAAAATCAGCGCATACTCTGTCAATGCAGTTTGAAGCAGCTGACTGACAACGGTTTGGGGAGGGCTTTTTTTTTTTTTTTTTTCCTCTCTTGATTGTAACAAACAAGCTGTTGATGATACTGAAATTTTTTTCATGGGACTACTTTAAAAAAATCATTTTAAACCTTGAAGAGGTTGAAAGGAACTGTTCCTTTCCATGACTAACCTCAAATACTATGATGAAGGCCAGCCGTGCTGCCAGGACGTGCCAGAACTGCAACGTGAATTCATATGGAGTTGAACTCCATGGTGGGGCTCTGTAATCTCTGTACCTGTAAAGCAAAGAAATACCCAGTAAGTTAGTCCGTGCTAGAAAACCTGAACAGGGTGAAGAGCACTCTCTCCCAGATCCGGTTGAAAGCAGAGAAACTGAAGTGAAAACACGGTTCAGAAGGAATTAAACAGAAAAGCAGAATAATAGTCCACAGTATAGGCGATTAAATAGGGCTGCTTATAAGATGGCACTCTTTGCTCCAAAAATCCAGAGCAAACAACTTCTTTTGTTGCTACAAAGCTGCGCCTTGGAGTGTTAAGTTCAAAAGCGTTAACTCCAAATTGGTTCTTATCTTTGCTTATAAGGATCTGAGATTTTCCAGACAAGGTTTGCATAAGTGTAACGTGATTCTGTAAGTCCTTAGTCAACTCAAGCTAACTCTCACTGTAAAACTAAATCTGAAACCAGAAGGATTTAATTTAATGCTGAATTTCTTGTATTCACCTTGTGTAACTGTTTGGGATCCTGACCTGGGTTAGAGCCAAACAAAAAAATATATAATTTTATTTAATAGACCTCAGAATGCTTAACAAAACTGAAATGAGAAATTGTATCCTTCTTGGCAGCTAGGTAACTTTGAAATGAAATAATTCATAAAGGCACACAAGATACAGGTTGCAGAAGTCCTGGAAAAACTCAGAACACAGGTTTCCCATGTGTTACTATTGCGCCCTAACACACGGTGTTTGCACCTAAGACTTCCACACTGAACAAACTTGAACTCCAATGCTTTCACAGACAAAAAAGAAATTATTATGCCAGTAATTTAAGCACTGAATTTCCATTTAATATCTATATTAATGTCTATGCCTGTATTACAAGAAGGGAGAGCACTGAAACATACCGGCAGTATCCTGAGTATCCCATCCCGAGTTCACTCAAATCAAATACTGACAAACTGCTGTTGACATATCCTTTTAAGCATCTGAAAGAAAGACAGGGTCAGGACCTTCTTCATAAAGTGGTTATATAGCATAGATCCTGTATGGAAACATATTCTGCTGTCATGTATTGCAAACATACTATTTGCTTATCAGGACAAAAGCAGTTCTAAAATTTTAAGCGGAGAAGGCAAATTTTATTGGAAAGGAACAAATAACACCTGTTTCAGGGATAATGCAGTTTAAAAATCTATTTTCAGCACTTTTCATGGGTTTGCTTCTTATCTACCAGCAGATATAAACCAAGAATTGTTGCTAGCATTCTTCACTCTCTTAAAATTACTGAACTTAGAAAGATGGCTAGAGAGGCAGAGAGGAGAATAATTTAACATCCTTGCAGAATCTGCCACCAATCATGCAGCATATAGCAACAAATGACAGGTTTTATGGCTTGAATCAAAGAATTTTCACCAACAGTAAAATGAACAGTGCATATATACCAATCGGCCATCTGAAAGGCAACAACTTATGACTATTAATGACAGAAACCACATAAATACATTGAATTATGACTGTAGGAGTGAGATTTTTGTCTTTTCCTGGAAAATCATGGCCATATAAGACATCCCATCTCCTCGGAAATCTGTCCTGTAATTCAACAAAGAGCATTCTGAAAGGCAAAGAACATTTTAAAAGAGATGCATCAGGGATCCTACTACACCCCCTGAACTTTCAGGTTTGCTGTGACACCTCGAATCACTACTGGCAAAAGAAGAAATAGAATTATGTAGTTCTCTATTAAAAGGGTAGTGCACATTAAGCACTAATGTTGCTCTGATATTGTCTCTTTTCATCCTATCCTGCTTCACTATTTTTGCCCTTAAATTCTCTCTTCCTGTGACACCACAGGAAGCGTAAATGTCTATTTTGAATCATTAGAGATGGAGCAACGAGGGAAGGAAGGGCAGACCGCTGAGGTTTGAGCTGAGGCATGCTCTATGAATGAAGCGGTACTGGCTTGCTGGACAAGCCTTGATGCTTTCACTCTTACCCAACCTCCTGCACAAAAACCAAGATAAGTTGTGCTTGTAACACACACTGTATTAGCAAAGTGATGCTTCCTTTTCTCAAGGTAACCCTGATTCCCATATTAAAAAGAAAAAAAATAAGAATACCCTTCAAAACCACCCCCCAAAACCACCTGTAGGGTATTGGTCTCCAAATAAATGAAAGGATGTCCATGGGTACCGTGATCTGTTCATATCATGTAAAAGGTCATGACAGACAGTGGGAAAGGTAGACAGAGCATGGTGGACCCACAGTTCAGGGACAGCAGTAAATGTCTGGCAGGAAACTGGCCCGGTGGTACAAAGATAGGCAAGATACCCTGTTTGATGCTAAGATACACTAAAGATGGAGTTATGTTAAATAGTGTCAAGGCCAATCTTGCTGGAGGTGGGCTGCAAGCATTTCTGAAAACAGGCAGGGAAGTTTGAGGGTGAATGAGGCGTAGCCTAAAAGAGGGTTTGGGATGATATATATGTGTGTGGGAGTGCAGTGGGAGAAGACAGTCCAGAACTATTGCAGAAAAGAAGAAAAGCTTATCTGGAGAAAGCCAGAAAACTGCTTGATGTATACTGAACTCTGTGGTTTGCCTTCAAAAGGGAAGACATGATTTTCCACTTCGGTAACTGTGGAGTAAGTTTGCAAACTCTTTGGGATGGATGAATTACTTGCACTTAACATCTGTGAAGGTTTGCACAGATGTAAAAGGTAAAAAGTTACTGATATATGTTAAGTATGTTAACACAGAAAGAGAGAAAAAGTGCGCTTCCACTGAAATATACATGTATATATAAAAGTATGTTAATTACTTTTCTTGTCTGTACCCTTGATCTGTACAGGGACCATATTTGTATGCATAGACAAAACGTGGAATGTAATCGGAAGTAATGGCAATAACAAAGGCGTTGGTGATGACAGCCAGAACTCCAATTCCTTCCAGAATCCCATACCAGATACCTAGGAACAAGAGAAATGACAACAAAGTCATTAGTCTTTCACAGTCATATTAAGTCATATGAAGTCATACTAGTAATATTAAAGTCATTGTTAGTCACACAGTTTTCCCTTCTTGTCGAGAGAGAATTATTCAGTCAGAAAAGCTAGTCAAGATGAAGCCGTGTCCCCACATTCCTGCCACCAGTGGCTCCACCTGGACGAAGCCTTACAGTAGGGCACACCCTGTCGAGAAGAAATAGTTAAGCAACAAATGTATAACCATAATCTTTGGATATAAAGACCAAATAGAAGATTTTTGAAAGACAAGGCTTATTTTCATTTAGTTCAGTTTTAAACCAAAACTGAATTTACTCCTTATATTTAATTTCTAAATTCAACTGATTTTGGATAGCATTTAAGACATACAGTTTCACAATTTGGAAGCCTAAAATACTATTTAGCCTGTTTTCAAGATTCCAACTACTATGATCCTTTATTGGAAATGGAAAGAAAATCCGAGTAGTCCTCTTAACTAAGCAACTGAGTATCCTTTTGTTGCTTAACAGGAGAGTTATCACTGAGATCTTTCGGTTACACTATCAACTTCACTCTTGATGCACGAAATATTTCAAGGGTTAAGCTGCACTGAAGAAGGAAACACAAATAAATGGTATGTGACAGTGACAGTCAGTAGTTTCTCTCACCTATATCTGTTGCTCTCGCAGGCATAGGTCTTCGCCACTGAGTAACAAACTTGTACGCATCTAACCTTATTTCTATGATATTATTAAGCAATGCCAGGAGCGGTGCCAGTGGGAAGGCAGCAACGAAGATGGTGGTAAAGCCAAACTGTAAAACTAGACAGACATTTTTGTGGTTAGCAACTGGAAATGCAAAAGATCTTTCAACATGTGACATAGTCCCAGTTTCTCAAAAGAAGTGACACATCCCTAAATGTACTCACCCATCTCTAAATATTCGTCCATTAAACCATGAAGATTCATAGGCTGCAGATTCCAGTCTTTTTCCCATTGAGGCAGAGAAACTTTATGCTCCATTAATTGCCCTCCTCTCTTCATTTTGCGTCGTGACCACCAATTCTGTAATAAACTTTATTAGATAAACAGAGTATTATTGACTGTACTTGCTCAGTAATTTACAATACTAGCCGGTATAGTTTTGCAGTCAGTGAGCCTATTTTGGATAGCACATGAATGTATATTTAGATATTTTTTTGAAGTATTTACAATATCATACAAGATACAATTCCAAGAATTTCCAAAAGTTCTCAAAATTCTGCATTACTATTTTAATTATGTCTTTAATGTAGCATATTAGTCATTGTACAAAAAAGCTTTTCAGAACATGCCATTTGCTTGCATAGACTTTTTTTTACAGGATTTATCTGTATGCCTAAATAAAAAAAGAACAGGGAAAAAAATCACACATAGTGAGAGCATTAAAAAAATAAATGATGCTTTATTTTTAATCATGTAAAAGACAAACCAAGTAAACGGAGCTCATTAAGAACTCTATGATACCACCATATACTGAATAGTAGAATACGACTATTTTTGAACAAACCTAAAGGTCTAGATGCTCTACAGAATTTTTTCTGTAGCATTTCTCATGAAGCATGAAGAAGTGTCTAAAAAGGTGTTGCTGAAGCTGCAAATATTTAAGACTTTTTTATTTTTATAAAGCTGTGCAGAGGTCTTTTCACAAAGTAGTTATAAATATGAAGCAGGTCACAGTCTCACAAATTAAAGTGTTACACAAATGAAACCTATTACCCAGTACAGACGCAGGCGGCAATGAAAGACCAGTGTTTGTTTCTAGACATTACTGAAAAGAGACTGAAGATGGGAAAAAATTTTCTTGTAAGTATTTTTATTAACAGGCTGCTACTTTTTCTCAAACTAATTTAGTGTTTAGCTCTTGATCTCTCGGTCACTGAAAGAGCAACTGTCGCCACGGTTGCAAACCATGGTTTTGTCAAAACAAAACACTGCTTTCCATAAAGGAAGATAAGCATCTTTGAAAATAAATTCTAGATAGAGTTAAGACACTGCTGGGCTGAGGAGACAGGAAGCCTGACACTTCAAGTAGGCTTCTTCTCAGAAATCCATCTCACAGCAATACAGTACGCTGCCCCTCATCTGCAGAATGGTTGCACATTGTGAGCATAACCATTTCTGACATATTTTCAAGGTTGAGACTTTGATTAAATTAATATTTGATGAGCAACCTTTTACTGAAAACATATTTTTCCACTTTCAAGAGAACTGTAAGACTCTTAGCCCATTAGTCTTTTCAGTAGTTGAACAGCTCTGTATTATGGAAAATGAAAACACAATAAACAATTTAGGTGGTTAACACACGCTGAGAAGCCTTATCTTATTGCTTCCCTTGGGAATAAAGCTACAGTTTGAGCCATGCAAACAGTGAAAACATTCTCCTAACATAAAAATATTTTTCCTTATCACTGAATCACACCAATACATAATCACTAGCTGTAAAAGAAAATTTGACATCTGAACTTACGGATAGCCTAGCTCCATGAAGTTGTTCCACATTTGTTTTAAAACCATAATAACTCCCATTTGCAAGCACAGATCTATCAAGCAGCCACTAGGATGACACTAAAATGAAATGGGAAAAGATTAATAGCTAAACAAGATAATTTCTTTAATTTTTATTTGTTCAGAGGGTAAATGAAAAATCTTCAATATATATGTCTAGTGAAGAACACTAACTTCCAGCTACAGAAACATTAAAAGAAATATTAATAACAGAAATATTAATGCACTTTAGTTGAACAACCTTTAGACATATTATTTCTTGAAAAACTAGACCACATTACCTAAGTTAAGGGTGTGTGTTCTACATATATGATAAATGATATAGTCTATTTCATTTAGACTGATACATACATATTCATTTCAAAAGAATGGAGCAATATTTCATTTTTAATACCCTAAGTTTGAACAGAGACTTAGTAGCTGAATCTCTGGTACTACTAGCTAAACTACCTAAATTGCCAAATTAAAATGTTTAGTAATTACAGAAAATTTTTTTTAGACCATGGACTACAAATGTTATGGCATTTTATTCTGTGGCTACCAAGGTTCAACAGAAGAAACCTGTTTTTCAGAGATAGGAGGGAACTTCAGCATGGTAGAGAGATCCAGGGAGATACAATCCTAACACGTTTTCAAGCTAAATTTTGAAAATACTGTTTTTCTTCTTTTAAATCATAGAATCATAGAATAGTTTGGGTTGGAAGGGGCCTCCAAAGGTCATCCATTCCAACGCTCCTGCAACGAGCAGGGCCATCTTTGACTACATCTGCTTGCTCAGAGCCCCATCCAACCTGACCTTGAACGTTTCCAGGGATGGGGCACCTAAGGCCTCTCTGGGCAACCTGATCTGGTGTTTCACCACTCTCATCGTAAAAAAATTTCTTCCTTATATCAAGCCTGAGTCTACCCTCTTTTAGTTTAAAATCAATCCCCCTTGTCCCATTGCAATGAGCCCTACTAAAAAGTTTGTCCCCATCTTTCTTATGAGCCTCCTTTAAGTACTGCAAGGCCACAATACGGTTTTACCCCTGAGCCTTCTCTTCTCCAGGCTGAACAACCCCAGCTCTCTCAGCCTTTCTTTGTAGCAGAGGTAGTCCACCCGTCTGATAATTTTTGTGGTCGCCTCTGGACCCACTCCATAAAGTCCATGTCTTTGCCTGTGCTGGCAGAAACTTCAGAAGCTGATAGAAAAGCACTACATATATGTGCATTACATTGCTCTCCATCCAAAAATTCCACATATTCAGGAGATTCCAATCCTGTAGGACTTAGTAGTGCCTGTGAGGCAAGGGACTGTCACTGTTTGTTTTTCCCAAAGAGAGAAGCAGAAGAAACTGCATGTCTGGGGCAGAGGCACTCAGCACGGTAGAGGACACAGAAGGAAAAACACGTCTCCTGTTTCCTATTCTTTGCTATAAATAAGAGTTTACTCTTCACTGCACGTAGATGGAAAAATAAATCTTTCAAACCGAACATAATTCATATTCTTCAGCCATTTCCTTTTTATTCATGGAAATGTCACAGGAACACAAAACAGGATTGCTTACCTCTTCCAGTCTCCATCTGTTAAAAAGCTTGTTGTACTTTCCTGGGCGGCCTGCAAATCTGGAAAATAAGATTTCTGTTTCTCAGTGGACATTCCAAGAACAGCCTGTATCAGCGTTTATTTCACAACATCCATTGAGCAAACTTGTGAAATATAAACACATTAAATCATTGAGGCTTAAATTGGGTATCTGTAGGATATGGAAGTTTCAAAATGCAAACAAAGAACATCATTTTGCAAGTGATCCTAAGCTTTTATTATGTCCAGAACAAAAATCTTAGCTTCAGAGGTTTTAGACGTTAGATATTCAGACTCTAATCTATTTCTAAGAAGATAAGCCACTGCAATACATAGGAATTTACTGCATCACACGGATCTTCTTGCCCACGTGAAGTGTGCACTGGATTGCACCCTCAGACATAGAAGCAGAACATCACTCCCAAACCCATCATAATCAAATAGATTCTTGTCAAATGAATTGAATCAGAATTCTTCATGACCTCAGCAAAAGTTCATAAATGAGACAGAAAGACCTTTATGCCTGGTCTTGCTAGACAGAGGAGATAGCAAGATACAAAGAAGTTTCGGAACTGTATGGAGGTGCACCACTGGATGTAACATGCAGATATTTTACTCTTTACTAGATGTTTTATTTGTTTTTTTTTAAAACATTCTTGAAGTGAAATTGTATTATAAAACTGAAATACTCTATGTGATATAGGAATGGTAAGTCTGATCATAACAAAATTGAAATGAAGATGAAGCAAGGTTAAACCTGTCTAGTATCTCATGCTCTGAGCTAAAGATACACACAAAACCGAGCCAGAATTTCTGCCTCCTACTCTTGTATAAGACCTGCCAGACAATATTTGATATTTATAGAAAATGATCCTGGGAAATGTAACCAAAGGGGAATAAACAAGAAAAAATCACTACAGTTTATTAGTGCAGGGCTAAATACAGACCCACATTTAGGAAGTGGCTGTATTTTCAAATGAACTGAATTCTCATTTAGTAGGAAAGTCATGTATGTAGACCCACTTAAGAAGTACACTTTGTCTAGTTTCATGAGTAAATATTTCAAGGGTCCAACCCTCACATACAGTTAAAAATGTTAATGTAGTGCTATCAATTATCCTCAGAAACTGACTTGCATCTAAATCTTGCAGCTCAAACAATCACTGCATTTTCTTCAAACCTATAAAATTAGGAAAACTTATGAGTTCTGTGCAACTTTTCCCTCCAGCTCAGTTAGCAAAGACAACTTACCTGCCAAGAAAAAAGGCGATGTAAAAGATGGAGCTGTTCAAGTTGACAAACTGGAAGAGGAACATTTTCAAGGCAAAGCTGTTTTCCCATTCAGATTCTGTTCTAGGGTGCTCTGTGGAAAGACACAATACGTGATATAAACTAAAATGAAATCCAGTTATGCCTAACTTTGCTCACAGATCCACCAACACTAACAAAACAAGCGATGGTTCCAAGTCATGGGGCCTCATGAGGTTGCAATTAAGGTGTCTTTTTCTTCAAAGTGTTCAGTTTGCAGGTCACAAACCCATTGTCCCAGCTCAAACTATGTTGGCTTTGTGTGGAAAAGGAGATACAAGCCCCTGGGTACAGAATAGATCACAACTCTATGGGAAGCTACCTGCTCCATTTCCATGAACAATTTCTGAATTCAGTGTGAACCTTTAATTTTAAGGCTACAGGTATCTTGGGGAAAAAAAAAAAAAAAAGCCTACAACAAAAAGCAAAAGCACCTGGCATCAGCAGAGCAATAGATGGGGGCTGCCAAGGAAAGCAGAGGGAAAAGAGACAAGCAACAGTCAGTTTCTCACCCAACCAACTTGCCTTCTAAATACGTCTGTGAGACCATTACTTCATCCTCAAGGCTTTCCTTTCATGATTCTTGTGAAGTGTTAAACAGTTTATAATTCCACAAGGAAAGGATGGAGGTCCTTATTTGTTTGGGGGTTTTTTTGAAAGAAATGTAGAAATGTGTAGCAGGGCTACAAGTATTCTGTGTGGGTCTGCACTGCCTTGCATGTATTTCTTTACTGTTTGTAGTACATTATTTATGTCTGAATTAGAACTTGGTGATAACAATTAATTATTTTTTTTTTTTGTAAAAAATTCAGGTTTCTCTGATGGATGTATCAAACTCAGAATATAGTACACTGATAAAAGTTGTAAAGCACATACATGAGTTAGAAGTCTAAGCAGCCTGGATTTTTCAGTTAAAATTTGTACTGCTTAATTACTTTGGTCTAATGATGACTACATTAGGATACAAATATACAGCCTTACATATGGACACTTGCTCCCAGAAGTTAAGATGTTCTCCTCCTCTTTCACATAAAACATCTTAGGAAATGGAGTGAGCTACACAGCTCAAACACCCAATGCTCCATCATGCTTGATTCAAGAAGCCTTTTTTTTTGTGTTTTAATTCTTTCATGTATTTTGGGAAAAATCAGCTTGCACACTTAAATGAAATCACTATTTTCATTCTAATTTCCTGGTCTGTAAAAATGTATTTAAAAAGTAGGAATATAAATCAGTGTGATCTGAAAAAAAAAATTAAAAAATTTAATAATTTGAACAAGTTTACTGTACATCCTCAATCTTTCTAACCCGTTCAATTGCCTGTTGTCTGAAACACTGAAACCATTCAGTACTTGAACCAGAAGAGGGAGCCGTTAAATTTAAGCACCGAGCTTGCTTTTAAACTACTACAAGATCAACTGCACATTTGGACATGGGCTAAAATAGAACATGCAAGAAGAAACCCTAAAAGGTAACATATTCACATAGTAGATCTTAAACGCTGCCTTTGCTTTCTTGTTTTCTATAAGCTAGAAAGTTTTACCTCTATGAATCATGACTAAAGGCTTCAGTATAAATTTTTAATGTGACAAAATCAGAGCTACTTTAAATTTATGACTTAATATTTTTATCTTAGAAAATGTAGTTTTATCTTAGCCCATTTTTTCCCTATTAAAATACACATTAACAAACTGTAAACAAACAACAACCACCAAGCATTTGGGAAAACTGGAAAAAAAATCACTATTAGCAGTCTAGGAAAGAATATGTTTTGACTTTTGTTCCATTACAAATGTCAGTTTTTAAATATACTATAAATGTTAATATACTATCAAACACACACAAAAAAGCAGAAGATTAAATATCTTTCTTTTTCATTATTTCCTTAGTGAAATAATAATTTCATTTCTTTTTCTGATATCTCTCACTTGGTTAGGGAAATGGCAGAATCATACTATGCACAGATAAAGTTTTCAATCCCTTATTTTATGGAAGTACAGAGGTATATGCCACAGCTAGCAAGAACCATACCATGAAGGCAGACCTACATACCTAAGTCTGTCAGGAGATAGGCAACCTTTTCATATACCTAAAACAGAAATAAGAGATGGTTTAAGTGTAGCATGTGCTGTCTGTTGTGACGTCAAATTCAGAATGAAAACATGCATCAAAAGCATAGGCGTTCTGTCACCCTATAGCATCAAGGTATCTGCACAGGGAAGGGAGGGTGATGTCGTAGCTATGCATGGATGTATAGTTTCCTATAAAGACTTCATTGAACTACTTCAGGCTTCTTTATCCATGTAAATATGTAAGTATATACATTAAATATACATTAAAGATAAATCAAGACCCAATAGATGAAGAGAAATGTTCAGACTTCAATGGTCCTTCAATTAATAGTTACACGCTTACCCTCTAACTTCAGGAACAAACCTATGTGATCAAAAATTGGCAGAAGCATTTACACAATGCAGTTTTCCTTTGCATGAATGTGCGTACTGGTGAGGATATTGGCCTCCTACTGAAAACGTCCTTATCTGCCTATATACTGACTACCTTCAGTCTTTATTTTAAGTGACATGTAGCCCAAGGTAGCTACCAACTCTGAAAAATTTTTCCTTGAGTATTTATTATTAATAGCAAGTTATTTTCAGTAGCTGTGGTGTGCTTGTTCACTTGAATGTACTTTTATGACTTAGAATTATCACATATAATAACAGAAATAAATAAAAGACAGTTCTGAAGAATGCTTTCTTATTGCAGCGAGTGCACAATCTTCCTAACAGAATTAAAAGCCATTGTTCGCTGCGCTATTATTCCTTTTTACCTTTTTGCACCTGCATGGGAGTAGAAAAAATGATAAATTATATTGCAGTTGAAGAAATGGAGTTTATAGCAATGTACACTGTGTTACCACAGTAACTGATTAAACCTGTGCTGTTATATGACAGGAAAAACTTAAAACAAAATTATGCATCATAGCGATTCTAGGACTGTGCAACACTGGTATCACAGCTGCATTTTAAAGAAGAAAGGGAAGAATTCAAACTTCTCAATTGAAAATAACAGAAAGGAAATTCTCAGACAAAAAAATTATTTACTTCCATTTAGAGATGTATTGTAATGTATTGTAAAAGGTAATGTAAACAAAAAAAATTCAGGTGCAGAAGGCAGTAGCCTGTACCACTGTGACTTGGTGACGTAAGTAAAGATATGTAGTGACAAATCAAGCAGGCAAAAGAGAAAAACATTGACAAACACAGCATTAGAAGAGGAAAAACCCCTCAAATACTAGCCTCAGGCACTGCTAGATGGATAAGCAAGAATATGTATATATCCGATATACAGTAAACTCAGTCACCTTGTGTAAGTACTGTTTTAAATTAATCCCTCCTTTAAAAGAACAGAAGACTTACAACATTGAGTGACATGATGATCATAAAATTGATACAGACTCCAGTGCCAGATGTTGCAAACTGCCAATACTTCTTGATGAAATACCACTTGAAAGAAGCAAACTGTTCCATGGCTACCAGACGATACACCACAACTGCAAACACTGCAGTAAGGACCAGTGAAATCTACAGGTAAGTATTTATGAATAGAGATATTAGAACAAAATAAACCAAACCTGAAATAATTTCCACTGAATTAATAAAACTAACAAGTGTTTTAAAGATTGCCATTTGTTTTGGTGAGCAGACTTTAACAGAATGAAAATATTAGATTGATGAATTAAAACATTCCTTTACAATACAACTATATCACATCTTTTATAAGAAAGAGATCCAAAACCTAACAGTATGACTGACACAATCAGTTTTGCTTATTTTATGTAAATCCACTAATTTTTATGAATGCACTCATGACTTGCGTTACTGTTTACATCAGAGTAAGATTAAAGGCTAAAATAATGTCAATACTATTAAACATTACCATGAAGAATATTCCTGAGACAGACACCATCAGTCGACTGAGCTTATCAGGGAAAGGCTGAAAAGGTTCAGGTTTTCCTGTGATGGGATTTACTCTTTCCACTTGGGAATATTTAGCTTCAAACTGCGGGCGCAGCTCTTCCTGGAACGACAGAGTAGATTCCATTTGTTGTACAACTTGCTTCACTACAGTATCAAAAATCAGACATATATGTGCTATAAAGTAAAAAATTTATATTGATACAAACTCTTTTTTATAATGCTCCAACTCAAATATCCAAATAAATTTGCTCTTTTGAAAATCCTTAGAAATAGTGCCAAAGACCTACAACGAACATAAACCATAACAGCCTTCCTCACTAAGCGAGGATATTAAAATGGTCACAGGTCATAATACTGACTTTAAAACTAGTTTATCTGCACAAATTGATGAGAAAGCTATAAATAAATGCCAGTTATTATGGTGCTTTTTGTGATATGAAACCATTTACTAAAAGCCACGAGCTTGTATCTACCCACCTATGGAAAGCTATAAAACAAGTAATGGTAAAGTCTCTATAGACTTAGACTGCAGTTAAATCACCAATATACTTAAATTACAGCTATGTTCAGTAGTGATTTATGAAGTAATAACATCATTTTATTATTGCTGATGCTGATAGTAGATGTAAAAGGATAAGTTATGTCTCTCAGAAGGACAGAGAATCCAGTCTCTGTCCCTTTGCTTGTCTTGGTCCTGTTTTGAGGCAGGATTAGGAATTTCCAGTACAAGAAACCACAGCACTGAAAGGTATCTGTGCTGACATCAGTCATAGCTCCTGTCCTCTGTATTGGCAGTATTTCCACTTGTTTTTTCAATGGATACTTTTAATAAATGTTGAATTACATTTTGAATTATAATGCTAGACACAGAAGGTAAAGTATCCTTGCATAGTCTCAAATATACTTCCTTACTCGGCAACTAGTGTTATAAATACAAATATCTGAATGACAAATTCAGATTACTGGTGTAAAATATGCACTGATATTTACACTTAAATCATGCTGATAGCAAGATTTACAGGTTTACTTCCATTTGGTCTTACCTCTTCATCTTCCCAGTCTATGAGGTCCCAGTCATAGGTTAACACAGCTCTACGCCTCTTCCAAAACTCTAGAAAGACTGTAGCTGTGGAAATCATCAATTGCATTTTTATTATGGAAAATACAGAGAACAGGCCATGCAGATCTCAAGGAAATCAGCAACATGTAGCATGACAGCTGTCACCAGCCACTTTCTGGCTGTCTTCCCCATGGAATCTGAAAACTATAAGTAACTTCAGGATAAACACTGTTAAAATTGGAACACTCAAAGGTAACAGAAATTAAGGAAGCGTCTCAGTTGTCAGGAATAAAATTCTGAATTTTAAATCCCCCTGAATTAAAATACCCGACTTGGAGAAAGTGAAACCGAACAACTGAATTAGTGGCTTTTTCCCCCCAGTGCCATTACTGCAGAAAAGAACGAGGAAGGGTGGGCTATCGAAGTACACGCAGCTCCTTTGGGCAAGGAAATATTTTCGCCTGTGTAAATATCCACCGAAGCTGTGGTAATAAAATGAGGCAGTCGTGGCCTAGAAGTAATACTAGACTGTGGACAAATGGTGTCCTCAATTGAACATACACTAATCTTATAATGCAATATATTTCATTCTGTCTGTCCTCTAAGATTTGGGATAACTTGCTTACTCTTTAAATTAAGATCCATCTCTAAGTTAAGAGTTTTCAGGCTCTGATATAGCATGAATAATAGTTTACTATAACATGAATACTAATAAATTATGTCTTTTATGTTACTTATGTACACAAAGCATTTGATACTGGAATGATCAGGAAAATCATCCATCTAGATGAAGCAGGTGAGGCCTAATCATTAACTATACCTCCCAACTAAAGCACTTTTTCCAGACCCACCTGGGCCCTTAAAAAACGCTGCAATACTCTTTACCACAGTTGAACAGCATTCATCATAATTTTGCTGTGCTAAAAGGCTACTGAGAAAATAGCATTAAAAACTAGAAGGATATAAATACAAAGCATGTGGGGAAAAAATAATCCATAAAACTTCTCTGCGGTGTAAACTTCTAGTCTAAATGACTATAAAAAAACACCCCAAAAAAACCCATCAGAATTTTGAAATTCAAGTATTGGTCCAGTTCTGCAGAAAGGCAGGATCCTTCCTGGCTTGCCTTTATTTTACTCTCTCACACCACTAATGCCACCTGTCTCTGGTTGCTCTCCATGCGCTCAAGCCCCACCAGCCCTAGTTGCTAGGCACTCCTGGCTGATTCATCTCTCACCCTCATCTCCCAGCTCTGAAAATGCTAAGCTTTGACTTTTATCAATTACTTCTGCAGAAAACCAAGATGTACAATAGATGACTAATCCAACCATTTGAACATCAAGATGAGAATATTCATGTTTTAAATTGCTTTGAGCCTGGCAGAATTTCTTTCTGCCTAATCCTGCCATTTAAGAATTCTGGATAATTTACACTTTAGAGAGAGTCACATACCAGCCTCTGCTTTGCTACAGAAAACTTTATCTGGTGCCTCCCTTGTTCTTCCCTGGGCACACTGATTCCCATTTTATATATATCTAATTGCCATTCTGCATTTTAAATTCCATAATATATGGTGTACATCCAGCTTTTGTCCAGCATTTTGGCACAGACCCACTCATTTAGGGATCTGTTATTCAGTGCTCTGCAAGACTGCAGTTCTGGCCAAAACTTCCAAAAGTTCCTTTCCGTTCTTATTTAAGTTACATTTACTGCCCTTATGCTGCCAGTACTTGCATGAATGAAGAACTAAAATCACAGACTCATAGAATCATTTGGGCTGGGAAAGACCTTTAAAATCATTGATGCCAACCACTAACCTGACACTGCCAAGCCCACCACTAAATCCTGTCCCCAAGTGCCACATCCACATGTCTTTTAAACACCTCCGGGGATGGTGACTCAGCCCCCTCCCTGGGCAGCCTGTGGCAGTGCTTGACCACCCTTTTGGTGAAGACATTGTTCCTAAAATCCCATCTAAACCTCCCCGGCGCAACTTGAGGCTGTTTTTTTCTTATTCAATCACCTGTTACTTAGAAGTGAGTGCCGTGCCCCTCGCTGCAGCCCCTGCCAGGCAGCTGTAGGGAGCCATCGGGTCCCCCCGAGCCCTCTCCTCTCAGGGCTGGACCCCCCCAGCTCCCCCCGCCGTCCCCCCCCAGCCTTGTGCCCCAACCCCTTCCCCAGCTTTGTTCTCCCTCTCTGGACACGCTCCAGCCCCTCTGTGTTCCTCTGCCACGAGGGGCCCAGAGCTGAGCCCAGGGCTCGAGGGGCGGCCGCCCCAGTGCCCAGCGCAGGGGGACGGGCACTGCCCCAGCCCTGCTGGCCACGCTGGTTCGGCTACCAGCCAGGAGGCTGCTGGCCACCTTGGCCACACAAGCATGGTGCCGGCTCATGCCCAGCTGGGTGTTGACCAACATAGCCAAACCGTCAGCCTGCAGGTGACACCCGGCCGGGGAGCTTGGCCTGCGGGGGGCTCTGCAGGGGGGGCTGGGCAGGATGGGCCCACGGGCCGAGGCCAATGGTACCAGGTCCAACCTGGCTCGTGGGTCACAGCCACCCCCCGCAGCTGCGGGCCTGGGGCAGGGGGCTGGGAGCTGGCCGGCAGGGCTGGTTGGTGACTGTAAAAGTCAGGGCTTGTTTCCAGCAAATGTTTTTATGCAATAAAAACACTCCTCAGAATGGAAACTGCAGCTTAATTAAACACAGGCTATAGCTGACTGACAGCTCGGTCTCCTCTCCTGCCCCAGGAGCCTCCATAGTGCAGCACGGCACCGAGCCAAGACCCAAGTCACAAAGAGAGCATCTTCCACGAGGTGTTCACTCACTCAGGTACACAGTTTTTACTTTTCCTGATGGATGAATGAAACTGCTAACAAATTAAAAGGGGACAAGCGCATGCACCTTGCCAATCTGAGTAGAACTGCAGCCTGTATAAGGTCTTGCTATTTTCAAATAATATATATCTATCCCAATAACCTTTCTATTCCAATAACCTTTCTTTAAAAAAAAAAAAAAAAAACACTATCAGACAGGTTTCGTAGCACCTTAATGAGAGCATGATGGTGCAAAGTATACTGCCGATCCCAGTATATCACTTGTCATTTGGTTAATGCTGCGTAGCATCCAAATCTTGACACAAATTTGTTTTCAGATCGCATGGTCAATCTGTTAGATGCATGTACACCCAGGCAGAGCAACACATGTGAGTTGGAAGATTGTTGATACACACTGTGGCACACGATACATTCCAAAGAAAACCAAACCCACGGTTTCACTCTGTCCTCCCTCCTCTCTCAGACCAGCCCGCCTCATGCCACAGAAATAATTTACTTCCCCAAAAGGGATATTAGAAAGGGTAGAACTTGATCCATTTCACAGAAAACCCTCCACTTGTCCACTGCAGTATTTTCAAGAACAAACCGCTAGTCATTCCCATATAAAAACCTCCTGTATGTGCTGTATTCTCAACACTTATCTCAAGGATAAGTTATGAAATAGTATTTGCACTTGATGACTTAACAATTTGAAGTGGAAACAGATAAGAACATCATGGCATTCCACTCAAACAGTCACACAATGCTGAAACATTTCTGAGTTGCTCTTCACTACATACCAGCCTAGAATATATATACTTAAAGAAAAAAAAAATGACGGGTTGATTAGATCAGCGTATTAAGTTATACATAACAAGTTTGACTTCCTTATTCTTACCTTAACCCGGTATTGTTCACACAAAACCTAAAGTGAGGAGTAAGAACTGTAACATTCAGAGCCCTAGCTGGTTATGTATTCTAAAGTAAAAACTATTGACAGCTCATCAATTCAGGAAATTTAGATTTAGATTATTGTCTTAAATTACTGCAACTGTGAACTTGGAGATAGGATCCGACCCATTTCTAGCAGCATGTTTTTCTTAACAGAACCCGTTTGGCTGCTTTATTTTGTAGGAGACAGGCTTTTCCAGTTTTCATCTCACAAAGTGTACCGTAGGAAGCTCTGTGATAAAAAGCAGCTATCTTTTGTTAAATTAATACTTGCACGGTACATGGAACAATAGTTCCTCTAGTTTACAGAAAACAGCCACCCTTCTGAAATACCGGTTCAAAGACTTTCGAAAGATTAAGCAACGAGCACTGCCACTTTACCATAAACACTGCAATTTCTGTGGACTCTGTAATGACAGAGCTCGGTTATGACAGCGGTGAGGTCGGTCAGGCGTGTTCTCAGACGCGCGGCTGCACGCAGCCAAGGGCTGCCCCACCTCGCCCTGCCAGTACAGCGCGTTCCTGCCCCGTGTCACACTGCCACATTTATTGTCCCTTCCCACCAGACTAATTGCACTCTGGGCCATAGCAGTATTTCAGCAGGTTCTTGCATATTTTGTAGAGCTCAAAGGTAAGTTTGAGGGGATTTTTTTAATGCTTATTAGTGGATCTGGTTAATAATCACAGTGTTCTTTTATACAGCATTTGGGAAAGCAAGTGGTGCTGTTGTAGACAAATTCTGCTTAAGAGTGTATTCTGACAAAATAATTGAAAACCACCCATTTAGTGATTCAAACACTAAAGCAGAGAAGTAGCAACCATAAACAATGAAAGTATTTCACTAAAATTCATACTTCTCTTTAGCGGGTGTTTACACTAAAATTCATACTTCTCTTTAAGGGGATGTTTATGCTTCTTGTCAAGCAAGTACAAATTTTCTCTTCCTCAGTTCAGAGCCCATTTTAAATGCTGGGGAGTGGGGGTGGTGAAGGGAAGTATTCTGTTTATGCTATTTTACACAAAATTTCTGTAAGAAAAGGTATTGCTACATTGTTACTGCTTCTGCTGGGGTGAGTTACACCGACAATGAACTGGAAATACAGACTTGGGAAGCTCAGCCATTGCACTTAAACTTGTCAGTTTGCTAGCTAGTAACAGAGGGGAAAAAATACATTACTTACGGAATACTATTTATATTCCTCTTTATAATTCACTAAAAACTTACAAATTGTTTTCTCAGTCCAAAAATTAAAATACATTTGAGCTTGAAAATTTAATATTTATTGCTCATTAAATTTGAAGTATCTTCCTTAGAGAGCAAGCCAAATTTTAGACCAAAGAGCCAAAGAAGCAAAAATCCAGCATGTTTCTAGGACCACCATTTGCTACTCTTTCTATCTGAATTCTAAAAGATTAATTTCTATATCTCACTTTATATTTGTTCCATCTATTTTTGGATCACTGATGTAAAAGCAAAACCAACCTACTTTATGAGGCTTCAAAAAGCATAGTAAGCTTTTTGTGACAGCTCTGCAAATATGAACGTTATTCCAGGTCACAAGAAACACAGAAGTGCCATTAACAATTTGCTCATCATGTCACCGTTTACTACATAAAGTACTTTCTAATCACTGCTGTAAGGGAAGGAAACGGTACAAGGTTTTATTTATTTACATGCAAAAGAATATCCTTTGAATTTATAGTTCTGAGGACTGTATTATGCACCCATAAGAAGACGTGGAAATGCTTATTTTCTTGACAATTGCAGAGGTTTTGCAGACGTTACACCTATCTCTGGCAGGTGGGATTGTGTTCAGGAAATACATGTTGCAAATACTTTATCATGCCACAAATGTGTTTTTAATTACTTAATATACCACTGGATATATATTTATATGAAAATTGCCATATCATAATTTAATAGGACATTTTTTTCTGTGTTGCAGAAATATTGAGCACAAATCTGAGCAGTTAAGGCAAACACAAAGCCAGATGCAATATCCATGCAATCTTCACGGCCAAGTCCATAGACCCAGGGGAGGCTGATTTGAATGGGACCAGGGCTTCACCCAGACTGTAGGTGTGCAGATGTACACCTATGTACACTAGTTGCTTCATATTGAATACTTTCTGCTGCAAAGGAACTTTAATCTTTATTAATAACAAAACGACAAGGATTTTTGTAGCCTTTTTTAGATTTGCTTCAATTAAAATTGAGAAGTCTGTATGATAGAGGATGACAGCCTCCTCAGTGTGGCTGTACCAACACTAGCAGTTTAATCCACATCAGGAGGGTGATTTTAATGTCTCCTGATCATCTCCATGTGTTGCCCTTTGGCTTACACTACTGGGTACTTCTCTGCATAAGCTACGCGATATGCTCCAGGAGTAGCCTAACACAGCCAGCTCTTGGGGGGTGCTCAGTCAAAGGGAAGAGATTGTGGCAGGTTCAGAGTAAACCCCTCCACAAACATAGAAGAGTGGGTATCAAGTCCTCAGCACCTCTACAGATCTCTTGCAACTGGACTACACATTTTCTAGCATAGACACAACCAGTGCATACCGAGTATGCCCATGAGGTTCACACCAGAGGGCCTTTTTTATGGGAAACTGCATTCACGTCTTGGTGAATTCCTCAAATAAGAGCCACTGTATCTCTTCATAAAGCCATACACCAAAGGAGGCATTTTAGGCTTCCCCTTTTTGGAGCTGGCTTTTTTTCCCCTACCCACCCGTCATAGATCTCAGATGAAATTTGACTCTAGCAGCACAGAAACAAATGCAGCGTCCAAATTCCACTGAAAAAACACGGTGGTGTAACCACCCTATGTCAAAACCTCATTTTTCGTGTTAAAAACAGGTAGAGCTAATCTAGGTAAATGAACTGCAGCCTAATCCCATAATGATGCCATTTCTACTCACTTGTGGCTACGCCTACTGCAGCAGTTTGCACTGAGCTAGTACTGAGTAACGTGAACATCAGTGAATAAAAAAGCAAGACCTTTTTTTTTTTGTTAATAACCTGTTTATAGCCTCCTTAAACAATTACTTGACCAACTAATTTAATGTTTGGGCTCTTCTGCATGTTTGGCTAATCTATAGCACTGCTGTTGTGCTGCAATAGCACTATTTACATATTAAGCTCCAAAAGCAATGAGTATCTCTGAAGAACTTCAGCGTTTTTCTAAACTGTATGAACATAAATGCTGCACTAGAAAAAAAAGAGTTAATTATTACAGACAAAGGGATTTCCAGGAAGCAGTTCATCACAGCCTGAGAAGTACAGCACACAACTTTCAAAGCAAGGATGTTTCTCCTCTATGGTCCCCCATGAAGATTACACAAATAAAATGATCAGAGAAAACTAGAAAGAATTTCTTCAGCAAGGATATTGAAAACTTTTCACACTGCTCCATGAATTAAAATTACAGTTAAAATGTATTGAGCATAATTTCCCTGTGTAGTTTAGTTACAGTGAAGGGATAATGAGCGATATGACCAAACCAACTTTGTTCACCGATATGAGTATTAATAAAAGAAGGAAAGACCATGCCATTGAATGAAAACAGTAATACTGTTAAAATGAAAGCATGTTCTTGAAAACTGTAAAATACAACAGGTTTCTACTTCACTGTTTTGCCGTTATTAGTACTAACAAATCAAAACCTAATATTCAGATTGCACAGCATTTCATAGTCATCTGAAGGCCTATCATTCAAATTGTAAACGTAATTGGAGCTGATAACTGAACTCCAAAGCGGTTTTCTTTGGCTGGCTTGCTTGGGGTCAAAGTGGTTCACTTGAGTTTAACTGACACTCAAGCAGTTCTCTCTTATTTTTTGCTGAATAAGTTAGAAAAATGTTCCAAGCATAGGTCCTTCCCGCAATATAACGAACCTTAACTTGGGAAATAAGCAGTGTGGAGAAATGGAATGTATGTTAAAAAGCAGATTAAATGGCGTTTTATAAATACACATGTGTTTCAAGTAATGGTACCACCTTCCAACCACAAAAGAAATAAGAACGAGGCCAAAATGAGATACCTTGACAGGATATTTAATTATAGTCTACCCATACAACATTGCTACAACACCTGTGAGTGCTTTCCATTGCTCTGACAGTGTTACATACAAAGAAGCTAACCTGAGGAAAATGCACAATTAAATGAAAAACCGAAACCCCAACCAAACAAAAGAACATAACCAGCCCTTATCTCCTTCCTCCCAACAAAACACCCATAGGAAAAAGCGTAAGGCAGTAGGAGGGGAGGCTGAACATGGAAGAAATAATTACTTTCGCCAGGTGTATATCTCCTTTCTTAGATGGTAAAGTACCCACATACATGGACACCTAATTAATTAACGTAACTGCATTAATTAAAGCAACTGAAAATGTAACAGTGTACTTTTTATCGTGCCGTCTGTCACATGAGAGGTTATATGGGGGAGTTAAAAGTTGCATGATCTAAACCTGTCTCATGTAGAAAAAACCCACAACCCTTGCCAAAACTCCACAGATAATACTGAACAGCGTAGCTGTTACTATCATTTGACTTCAAGATGAGTTTTTCTCATCCTTCTCAATCTAACGTTGGAAAAATAAATACATACAATACAGCTTCCAGTTTCCTATAGGAAAGGAAGTTTCCACACAAATTCAGCATCATGCATGATTTAGTTGTCTTATTTGCTCCTGGCAGCATTCATATGATGCTCACTGCTCAGGGTCACAAAACATTACCCATCAACCTTCTGGTCTAATTGTAATAATTATATTTCTTCATAAGGGAGCATAACTCTTCAGAATGGTCTTGGAGTTGCTGCCTGCCCAGAAAACATTAGCTTAAGCGTGCCATCAAAATACATATCATTACCTCATTCTATAGCAAAGTGGTTTTGAATTATTCCTCTCTGAGTATGAAGCCTGCGTACAGAACCAGGGAATTTTTCTTCTGCAAAAAGCTCTTGCTGATCATCAATATTGTTTTAGGTCACCCCTGAGGTTATTAACACCCTGGTACATAAAGTTTTCATCATCAACACATGGTAAACTAGTGAGATTTCTGTAGTATAACACTAACTTTTGCTACCAGCTTATTTGGGTCTTAACTGAGTAGCTTTGTTTTGCAAAATAAAATCATAGACAAAAGCAAATTTCTTACAGGTTCTGTATATTACAAACCAGACTTTGAAGTCAACACTATGAAACCCTCCCGTGGAATGATTTTCATTTTTCTGCTTGTAAGGCTGCAATGGAATAAAAGCAATTCTGAGAGCATAAAAGTAAACAAAACAAGTAATGGCAACAGCTCAGTTACAGATTACAGTCAGTCTACAGTGCAACCGACTTCACAGAGATTTTTTATTCTGCCTATGACTACTACCACAAATCCTTCTACTGTCAGTCATGCTGCACCAGTAACTACCACTACCAAAGAAAATGTAGTAAGAACAGAGATGAGCAGCTGGCAAAACAGCACACCCCTGAACTCCACTGATGGCACCACTTTATCTTCAAATGTCATTACGGTATCAAAAGATGGAATAACTAACTCCACCACAAACTTCAACAGAAGTCCAACATCTTTAGCGATGTTTACAAAAATGACTGACTCTTCTGGAGCGACCCGAAGTGCTGTAGCTACTTCTGCTTCCACAGTGACACCAAGTAACTCCAGAGTCACCTATAGTACCTCTTCAGCTGTGGCGCTCCCCAGTGAGAACTCTTCACTCAACCTCACGACGTTGTTCCCCACCAGTATCACTCTGACATCACCCACAGTGATGCAGGACAGTCCTATGCCAAACTTAAACCCCATTCAGCAGACAACAGAGTTGAATCATAATTTCAGCAACCCTTCTACTGCATCATCTAATTCAAAAGATGCCAATGCAGGTAAATACCTAACTAAAGTCCAACTGGTTTAATAAAATAATTTGAATTAAATAATAAAAAAATGTTTTCTTCATTGAACAGGAGGCTTGATAGGATGTGTGAATTAATAGGTGACCGAGTACAGAATAAAACTAACACTCAGCCCCCACCCCCCAAAAAAAATTAAAAAAAATATAATTATCTACTCTTTACTTGTTTAACACTTCCAAGAGTGGGGGAACCTAATGACAGGTACTGTCCATTCACACTGGAGTTGTGTAGAAAAAACATTTAAACATGTAACACATTAACTTATTTAAGTTCAGAAACTTTTGTGACCGAAGATGACTTCTTATAAATACTTCCAAAGGAATTAATCATTGTACATTTAATTATCAAGCTGAGGATGCGTGGGAAAACAATGGAACATAAAACCGTCACGGCGCTTTTCTATCCTGCTGCTCTGAATCAGGTCTTCAGGAAAACAAAAGGAAAGATTAGAAGACACAGTAATTTTTTGCATTAATTAGCTTTCAAGCTGTTAACACAGGACTGAAAGGCTTATCCATCACATCCAGTAAAGTACAGTTTGTACTAAGAACTAAAGGAGCACCAGACTCTGATGTTTCTTATCATAGTTCTAATAATTACAACGTACCCCATTTTTAGATAATGTGACTGAAAAGGAAGCAGGGTGGGAGAGGCAAGTTTAGCTCCAAGAAAAACAGAATACTTTGAAGAAAAGTCTTACAAAATCAGAGGAAAATCTTGGAGGAATGCAGTTATTCTCCTAACTGAGTAAGTGCAGAAAGCATTACTGGATTTCTTACCTTGCATACTCAAAAATTGGTACTCTAACAATCACTTGAAATTCAGAGGCTGCAATTTTAACTGCTGGCTTAAATACAAATAATTGCATTCAAAGAGTGATTGCTGTTTATTTCTTTAAACAAAAGGATAGTGGTTGATTTTGTAATTAAACCTGGAACCTTTTCATTTGACTAAAAACTCATGTAGCCTTTCTTTTTAAAACCTCCTTTATTCCCTTGAAAGTCAAGGATGGAGATGTCTCTTTTCTTTTACAATGGCAGAAAGTTTATGCAGAGAGGCTGGTTTAGTCATAGTCTGCACAGTGTTTCAGATCCTTGGTGGAAAGTCCCACTCCACAAAGCCCTCGACTGCTCCAAATCAAGAGTGAAGTATCTGGACTTACAGACTTATTATTTTCATTCAATTGTCTCTTTCTTTCTTTCTCTACTAGACAAAAACTACACAGAAAGAATAATAGTTGGTGTCATTGCAGGAGCCATTTTGGTATCGATATTAATTGGTCTGATTGGGTATTTTATATATGGTAAGAAAAGGTCTGAATCATTTTCCCACAGACGTCTTTATGATGATACAAGGAATGACCCAGGTAAGGAATAGCACAAGTGTTTTGCATAAGAACATTTTTTATTTCTGCACAGAACTGCTTAAATAGTCTGGTTTTATAGAGTTATTAGTAATTGTATCATTGACTTCAGTCAAGCTAGGTTTCAACTGACAGTACTTTATTATTTTAAAATTTTAGCTTAACCAATATTCCTCTTAACTCCCTGTCTCCTCCTTGCAAGTTATTTTTGTAACCTCTGAAATATCAGGAAATATCACATCTAGTATCAGTGAACCTGTTCAAAGAATTCTGGGTGAGTTCAAAACTGTATCTCAAAAGCTTTTGGAAACTTTGATTAACCGAAAAAGGCTAAACTACTTACTCATCCAGCTTCAATTACAAAATGAGGGATGAAGTTGTATCTGTTTTTAGGAGTTAAAATATTTTAAAGAGGTTTAAAAAGAGGATTGCTTTTGTCTTCTCCATAAATATGTATAAACTTGTATTAAAGCGTAATCTCACAGTCTCCAAACATTTATATCATGTTCCTGGACTTTATTTTTAAATGTTTAAACAAACACTGAGAGGCTAAACACACTTTTTTTTCTCATATAAAATCAAATCAAAATAAAACTCTGGCAATACGCCTTTTCTGGCTTAAATGCAAGAGCTGAAAGCTGCCAGAACGTCAGACTATGAGCTAGCTTTGGAAGCCAACCACCCATGAAGTGCTGAACGGGCATTGCTGGGAGGACGCATGCTCTCTTCAGAAGGTCATGAATCATGCCCTTCACCTTTTGCTCCCTCCACGTAAGGAAGAGGTTAACCAGGCTCAGCTGCAAGGGACTGCTGAACTAAACTGTGAGGTACCCAGCGTATGGGGATAAGAATCTCTTAAGCAATAGATAAAAAATAATAATTACACTATCCTTTCAGTTCTCCACTTGGACAACTCACTTGGACCATATGACCCAAGTTTTGCATGTACATCAGATGACAAAACCAGCACAGCAGACAAGGCTGAAGAAGACAACGCAGGGTGCCCATCCGACGGCATTCCTATGGCTGACATGACACCATCCCACTCCTCGTCATAATGTTTGCTTCAGATTATATTCTCACCTGTTATCTATACGCTTTCATTTTCCCCCAGATGACCTGGCAGCTGTTATCTTACAGGCATTACTGTGCAAACAATGTTTTGGAAAGGAAAGGGAAAATCACAAGATACACTAATACACAACAAGCAGGGTCCAGCAGCAGAATATCTGCTCTTCTACTTTGTAACTAAATGATCAGCCTATGGTTTTCCTGGAAAGATATTACACTTCCTTTCTTAGAAATAATACAGACAAATTGCACTCAGATAAAGTTCTGCCTTGTGTAAGTTTGTCAAGAATGGAAACATTGTAACAGAGCAAAATTTGGCTAGGATTGCAATGATACTTTAGCATCGATACAAAAGAATTCCCAAATTTAACTACCTTGGGGTGAAACTACTCTGTCCAAATATAATTTCTATCTGATAAATGACTCGGGGCATTATTTTCCCCACTCTACATTGGTACCTTCTTCAGTGAATATGACAAACAGAATTATATTTACTTGGATTACTCAGAGGTTGATGTTTGGTGGGGAGAACAAAATCTGAGTGACATGGACTACATTTAACCTTTGACTACGATGACAGAGTTAAAGTTACTATTGAAGGGAAGAAATAAGACAAGCTTTGTTCTTCTGTCAAACTGATCTGTTGTTTGCAATGCAGGCTAGATCTGTAGAAATGATGTAAAAGGTTTTGGTACAGGTTAGACAGAAGAAATACTTATCTTAAAATGAAAGGAAAGGAATTATGTCTGCCATGTATATAGATATCCTAAAAAGCATGGTCCAGTTTTGTCCAGCTAAAGAGTAAAATTATGGCAGTATAGTGCAAATAATTGCATAGTGTATCTGTTTGCAATTACGAGACATGTCTAAATAGAAAGAAAGAACATGAAAAAGACATAGCTGTAAAGGCATAGAACAAACAAAGTGCAGAGAAAATAACTACTCACATGGGATAAATGCTTGTTACCATGACTGTTAAAATACTTCATTCAGTGTGTGGAGACTGTGGATCATGTCAATGGAGTTGTCTCACTGGACTAAGAGTTATATGGTTGCGAATGTTGCAATGACAGTTTATTCAAATAAATATGTGAGTAATGTAAGTGCACACACACACCAGAAACAACGGCAGTCATACTGCAAAGGAGTAAACCCAGTATTTATTTCAAAGTATTGAAAAGATTAAATAATTGAGTGCGTATGTGCAATGTTGCCACTCCTACAGTCATAAATCAGCACACTTCCCATCAAAACTGGAACCTGATTCCTAACATTGTACCCAGCATGCTGGATAGCAGACTGACAACTGGAGACACATTCACCTATGTTAGGTGAGAGTATCACTCTGCTGCTCGAAATTAAGAAAAAAATCAATATTCAGCTTTCATCTTCCTTAGCACATAGACCATCTTTCCTGATAATGGCAAAGCAGGACATAAGCAAAATTCCTCCTTACATGTGAACCTTGGCCTCAGCTGAAAATAGAAAGAGATCTCTCTAAGGAGAACTTGAAGATAGAAGCTATCAGAGCTGCCTACATTGGTAGTGCAATGCATTTTAGGAATTTATGGAACTAATTATTAGTAACTGCAAGGCCATAACAGCACTGCTAGGAGCCAGTGAAGAAATACCAGAGGCAAGCACTCAAAGTGTGTCCTTCCATTATATTGTGTTAATTTTTATCAATCTAATTATGAATTTTGCATGTATGTGCATGTGTCTATTTACCTCCTGGATGCTTTGCTTTTGTTTGTATAGTCCTCTGCTTTTATCAGGCCAGCCTCCAAAATTTGTGACATTTGTTTATCCTTCACTTTAAGTTAGAATCATTAACGGTTATTCATATGTAAGACATAAATAAATCTATTGTCTGCCATTTGATTCTATCTAAAGTTGTAAAACCTGGCTTGAATTCAGACAGTTGTATGTATGTGAACTGGTGTTATTTTCTCAGGCTTTACATAGACAAACATTTACATTGGTAAAATTAATCACCTCTTGTTCCAATACCAGTCTTCCCTACTGTTCAGCAGCAAAATACTATTAGCTTCAGTGAAAGCTAATTCCATCAAGCATTTCATGCTGGAATCATTACATCTGTCTTACACAGCATGATTGCAATGACCTTCTAAGAAAGGCAAGACTGCTTTTGGTAACTCCTGTTCAACAGTGGCCTCTGTGGATATCACCCTGCTTGGCTTTGGGCCCTGTGACATGATGTGTGCGATGTCAGAGTGAACATAATGAGATACTCAGACTCAGAATTTGAATATAAATATTAAAACTGTTGTAAGCACTTAACATCAAATCTTTCCTATACTTCCCTCTAATTAGCTCCCACAAAAACATTCTCATTTATTCTATAAGAATTCTCTACACGACATGATTTTTATATTGACTCCAGATCAGTAAGTTAACCTACATGTTTGCCTCTAAAAAGACTTCTGCCTGCCTGATATAAAATGCAGGCACATGATTCTGAGATGTTAAAGACAGCCATTACATTAATGATAAAAGGCATTATTTTCACCTACTACTAGCACAGAAAGTGAAGTTGATTTAAACCGAAAAAAAAGTTTGCGTGACAGAATCATAATCCTTCTTTTAAGTTTTATCAAGAGCTATCATCTCCCTTTACCCAGTAATCATATAAAATGGTCAGGTGAACTAAAATTACAAAACAAATAGAAATGTACTTACCCCAAATTGCCATGAAAATAGCAAAGAAAACAGTCCCTCCATTATCAAACAAATGTGTGACCTAAATAGAAAATAAATACATCAGGAACAAATAATTTCCACTTAATCTTTTGCCCCAAAGAATCCCAGAGAACATAACTGGTGGCAGAAACTAAAAGCTAAACATCTGAATAAGAAGTCCTACTTGCATGTTTCTTCTACCAAGGTTTGCCCCACTCTCTTTCAGTATAACTTGAACTCCAGTTTTCCAGCCCATCACCTCATGCACCTTCAGTCTATTTGTTTCACAGACACTAAGAGCTGCTCTGTCCATGCCCAAAAAAGCTAAAGATTCCTCCAGAATTCCTCTAATGTGCCAGGTCATATTCAACCCCAACATTTTCTATTTTAGGGTTTTTATAAGCTTAAAGAATGACTGTCTTTTCACTTTTCTTCCTCTGTATATTACTCAGGTAATGTCTCTTTTGATCCCATTTTCTTCTCTCAGGCCATCTGGCAATTTCTCTGCAGGTAAGAATGGTATATAATCCTTTTTATCTAGGCATCTCAGCTTCTCAAACTGTTGACATATTCTCCTTTTTAACAGGCTAGTGCCCCTACACTCCAACAAACATTAAATAAATTCTAAATACCTCCCCCTTCCCCAAAACATAACTCTAAGTTGTGCACTTCATTTCTCCTCATGAATGCTTTCCCTTTTGTTGGATTTATCCCTTATCTTACTCTTATAAGATTTTTTTGGTCAGAACAGATGTTCTGTTCCAAAGTGC
This sequence comes from Falco peregrinus, assembly GCF_023634155.1. Classification (NCBI taxonomy): domain Eukaryota; kingdom Metazoa; phylum Chordata; class Aves; order Falconiformes; family Falconidae; genus Falco; species Falco peregrinus. Next base: position 15,351,984 of record NC_073729.1, read on the forward strand.
AAGGCTTACCCACAGAAAAAAGTAATAGTTTTTGCATGCCTATGGATCACTCTAAGCATCTAAGAGGGTGAATATCATGTCTCACTTATTATGAAAACATCACAAATTACACTAAAAAATCCCCAGATTTTTTAATATTCAAGCCATAATATCAAAGAGTATTTAGGAAGCTAAAATTAACATCAGTGCACTTTCAATAGATTTAAGATTGCCAATTTGCAGCAATATAATTTTTCCAGGGATAACTGGCCTATATTTCTTCTAATGAGAGGTAGTTGTTGCTGAGTGTTAGTAAGCAAAGCACAGGCTTCAAATTTCTATTTGGAAAAAAAAAAAAAAAAAAGCACAAATCATTACAAAATAACGGAGCAAACCAAGTTATCGTCAACAGGCATATGTTAGGATTTGAAGTGAGCTGAAAAAGAAATGAAAAAATGCTGCAAGTGGCTTTGATATGTATCATCCTAAACCATCCAGAAAATTAATGGTTATATCCCACTCTTGAAAATAAGAAGAGCATGTCCTGAAATGGAATATTCTTGAAAATATTTTTTTTTCTTTCATCGGTGCTGAACCTGTTGCTGAATTAAGGACCAATTTTTAAGCTTTTATCGTGAAAAGAAACCTGTCCTTAAGCCAACGGAAGGGCACAGGTAACCAGGTTCAGTCTGTAATCTTTTCTTATGTCTCTTATGTCTTAACGCCCAAAGGTGCTGTGGCCAGCGGGACCATTGTTCTGTAGAGGAGCCTGCCTGCACGCTGGGGCTGACAGGTGCCTCGGGCAGGTTACCCAGCCTGCTCCCAGGAGAGCTGCCAGCTGCAAGAACTCATCCTAAGGACAGGTTTGGATTCTTCTAGAGAAGGCTGGCATCATTGCTTCTCTGCCTAACAAATAAAACTCAGGAAAGCAGAAAAAGCTAATGAAAACAGCATTGCTTGCCTCTATTTTATTTCTTATTGAGTAGAATTGTTATAATTTCGTGAGAAACCATTATGAACATGTATTTTATCCGTATGTCAGTTCTGTTTTTCTTTTTTTAAGGTTACCAAATAGTCACTTCCCCATTTGGGACTGGTTATCAATAAATCCAGTATCTCCGCTGCATGAATCGTACAGTAAGAACAACCGTACATACAAATACGTCTTTTGCCTTGTTTTCCTTTTGCTTCCATATGGGAAAGCAGAAACATAACGGGTATGAGACTGAAAATGTGAGAGATGAATGAAAGCTGTACAATAAATCTGATGAACATTTTCAGTGTTGTATGTAGACCTGTGTGAGGATGTGATTTTGGATATTCTGCTCAGTAAAGAGGGCATCTTCCCAAGGGCATACAAAATGAACCAACCAATCAAAACTAACCCAGCAGAACTAAAGTTGCCAAAGGTAGAAGATACTTACCTGGCCCCCGATCTAGCACTGTCTTTATAAAAAGAGCTCGGGTGAAAGTCTTTCAGTACCAGAATTAAAATTTGACTGTCTTGAAGGCTAAATGTGTAGTCTAAGACTCCGTGTTGACCAGAGGCCTCTAAGCAGAATTGAAACATCGTAGTGCCTGGTGCTGGTCCGTCAGCTACCTGACTGATATTCTCATTGTCATAGGAGACTTCAGGCATTTTAAATCTGCCCTGAATCAACAACCTGCCCTCAGGCAGAGGGCACGGTGGGCTTGACACAGGACCAGCCCCAAGAGCCCTACTGCCCCATCCGCATCACCCACGGATCACAAAGTCCACTGAATGTGGACAGGAATGACAGCTCAGGCATTTGGCAATTCAGGTTACAACTCGGCTGTTACCTGCCCTTCCTTTCAATTATAAACTTCATCTCAGTGTGGCATTTATAAATGGCAATGGATTAAAGAGGGAGGGGATGAAAGAAATGGGCGGTAACAAGGAAGAAAAAGGCGTCTTTTGTATTTTGTCTCCAGCTTTACAAAAAAGTTGGCAGGAAAAACTTTCGAAGTACGTGATTTTTCTGGCATTTGTTTGTTCTGTCTGAAGTGCTCCTCTTAGAGGAACCTTGTCAGATACTGAAGAAAGAAACCCTGACATCAGTTTTAATAACTTGAAATATGGGCACAAGGTCTTAGATAAATGAGGCAGGTCCCATAACATAAGCAGGTTTGGGAAGATAAACTTCACTTAAAGGAACTCACTTTTCCTCATTAACTCAGTGCTTACGTACTCATATACAATGAACGATTTGAATGAATAAGGATTAAACCACTTATTCCAGAATAAGGGTGCCAGTGCCCAGAAGGAATGAGGAATAGTCTCCCTGGCGTATCAGTTCTTCGCTTGTGTGGTTATGTTCCCACAACAGCAAAACCAGAGGGAAAGGCTGACAAGCTCCCTCTCAGGAACAAGAAAGCAAGCAGGAAATGCCATTTTCCCTTCCTGGAGAGCAGAGCCGATGCCTTCTTTTTAAATATGTTAGTTCCACTTACGTTACTAACAGCGCCTCAAAAGATACAAAGGAGCATTTGATTTGAAATCAGATTGTCATTTTCTAACATTTACAGACTGTTTTCATTCACTAATTTGGGTGCAAGCACGGTGGAAGTGCTGACACACGTTTGGGTATGTGATGCTCAACTCGTGCAGCATGGTGGCAGCCAGCAGGACCACAACGCCTGCTGGAAACCGGGCACTTCCTAGGAGCAGGGTAACACGCAGAGATGCAGTGAACTTTCCCTTAGAGACAACATGGTGAGTGAAGGCCCGTTACAGCTATAACCTCAGAATTATAAAAAGCCTCATTGAGCTTTTTTTTATTTTTTGCCTTTTTCTCTGCCATGCGAGTGGCCAGATGGTAATCCTATTCCTTCCCAAAGAGAAGCACCTCCCTCCCCCACTTGGAGGACATCCAAAACAGACAAATCCTGAAAAGAGACAATTTTGGGTTGTTTTCGGTGCTCTAACGTAAGATTGATAGGTTTTTCAGAAAAAAAGCACCAGCAGGAAAAGTTGGAAGCTTACAAGGATTTCCATAACATTTACAGGCATCAGGAAAGGGTGCCTGCGAAGATGGAATACAAGTGGTTACTGCTCGTTTTCCCTGGCTGTCATCTGGGTTTGCTTCAAGGAGAGCAGTTTGAAAGTACGTGGAGGTATGGTTGGCCTGGCACATTTTCTCTGCAGCAACGAATTCACAGTGTGACATTAAATGTAAGGTTTGCATGATTGAAACACAGGGTGTCAGCGTAAATGTAAATAAGACAAAAAAACTTGCTTCTTATTAACTGGGGATGTTAAAATAATGGGACTTAAAATTAAAGGGATGCCACAGTGCCAAATGTAATAATTTCCTGTTAAACTGCAGTGGGCTGCTTAAGAGGTACTTGTCATCTTCTAAAAAGAGGCATTTCTGGGATGGCTTGTATAGTTTGCATAATATTATTTCAATTAAGAAAGCTCTTATCACCAGTACACATCTTGAAAAAAAAAGAAATCAGTAAAAAAAGTTACAAAACAATCTCATGGAGCCATTTTCTGCCATAGAGTTATAGCAGTATTTAAAAATGAAAACCAGTTCTGCATTCAGTACAACATTATTAATGGTATTTATTGCTGCATTTGTTGCAAAACAACTTTTTAGTTTTAAAATTTTGGCATTATAAAATTGAAAACTAAATTTGTAAAATCTAAATATACATTATTTTCACAAATGTCAAATGTTTTTAGAATTTTCCTTTACAGATAATTTGGAATGTAGAGTTTTACTCAACATTGGTCCTATCTGTATGCAATACCAAAATCTAACACAAAATTGATTTTCTCTTTCACATCGCTGCAGTATGGTTGCAATGCCACGGCCCAGAGACAATCCCATTTTATAAATACAGGCTTCTGAGCTAGATTTATCTTATGGGTTAAAGAATGCCAAGAAAATGCCAAGGCTGCTTTTCCAGCATTATGAACATACCACACATCAAAACCTATTGCTCACTTGAAGAAACTGCATGTATACAGAGGTACTTGTGATTATTTAAGTTTGAAGGATAACTTCTTGTAGCAAAATGTTTAGATGTGCAAGACCTTTGCATTAGTTTGACAGAGCAAAGCACATCACAGGCACATTGGACTAAAAAATTTCTTTAGGAGCAGAAATTCAGCTACAAAGTAAGCAAGGGAAACAGAGTGAGAAGTTAATTATACAGGAAAGTAGGAAAAACCTTCCCCAAAAAAGTTTTATTATTCAGGGGACTTGATAAATTGAAGAAAATAATAAGGATTTAGGAAGGTATTGCTCACGGAAAGTAAAACAAATTTTACAATAATCTCTGATCATTTCAGAGCATTCCCTTAGTAGAAACATGAATTGCAAAGGCTGAAAAAACCTCTGGAGAGAAAGAACGTGCTTTGCAGGAATCTTTGCTGAAACAAGAGCAGCCATTACACAATGAAAGTGGATCTTTAGACAAAAATTATCCTGGTAGCAGTAAGACAATAATTACCTTGGCATATATGCAGCTTTCATTAAGCTTTTGTAGCGTGCAGTTGCGTTCACACATAGGGCACATGATGGTTTCATTTGCCTCGCAGATCTCTTTGCTTTAGTACGAGAGAGGAAAATAAAGGTTATAAAAAGGCTTTTAGCATACTTAAGATTTTCTGAGGCCAGGCCGTTTGTGGTCTCTATTTGTTAACAGTATGCGTACACCACAAAACCGGCTCAATAAAATAAATTAAAAGTGACTGTTAGGTTTGAAAAGCTTCATCTCACATCAGTGACCTGAAAACCATGGATGCTAGAGCAGTATGCAGTACTTTTGGGCATCCTGCTGCACTTCTCACACTTGTGAATATCCCATTCTCTCCCAAATAGCACAAACAGAAGACCAAAACATTATTCACTGCCTTCAAACATATTTACTGCATATTTTTCTAAGCGACATAAAAGATACCAAACATTAAGATGATGGACATCACTGGTATAGCTACACTATTTCAATCAACTTATCCCAGTTTACATCAGCTGAAGGTCTGTTCCACAGGATGACGCTGAGATCAGTCAGTCACATGTAAAAAACCACTGACAAGGATTTCTGGCAGAAGTATTTCAAGCCTTTGCATTTTTATTTGCTACAGAAGAACTGATGTATAGGGCTAATAAAAAAACCAACAACCACCAAACAACCCACTTTAATGTCCTATTTTGGGGGAAAATATCTTCAAGCCGCATTAAGGATCCTAAGGTTTAGGAAGATGAAGTCACTGTCTTCACTGGGACCATTCATATTCAAAATGTACTACATAATTATGTGTCTTGACAAAGGCAAAACAGAATTAACAGAAGTGCAAAAATTAATTTTAAGGCAAATTTTAACTGCAGTGAGTAAGCTTCCCAAAGAACCTCAGCAATCGCCTTTCCCTATCCTTTAGCAATGTTGATGTGCTTGAAATGATCCTATGACACACGAGGAAAGTAGCAGTATCAAACAAATGCCAGCAAATCCCCTCTAATTTGCTTTAAGAAACATTATGTTTTCACTCTCCTACTCATAAAAGCTGAATTTACAGTTCTAATACTGTACGGAAGTTTATGCTTATGTCCAAATGAGTGCACCTATTAAATCCTGTCTTTACATAACACTAAACAGAAATAAAAGATTCTGGTTGCCCAGATGCTACTTTTGTAGTCTTCGGTCATACTTCACATAGCATCACAGAATCACTAATTCACTGAAACCCTACAACACAAGGTGGTCCTGACAAAGAAATTCTCCTAAGTAACCCTTAAGCCAGAATGAGCACAGCAGTCATATCAGAGTTGCAGAGTAACAGACATCTTAGTGTGTCATATCAGAGAATTTTCTTGCTTGCATTTTCAAAGTGATTAAGCACAAAAACAGTATTTCAACAGTATGTTATAATGGTTTGCCAATAATAAAAAATGTTGTCAAATATAAGGCCAAATTGTAATGTACTTTGAATTTAAATTCCAACATTATAAATGTTAGATTTTCTGTATTATATACCTTGAGTTAAAATCTTGGTTTGTTTTTAATAACAAGAAATTTTACAAAATCACACTGACAGTGATAGGTCACAAGCTTTAGCACTACACCGCAAAGGCAGTAACATCTGTAACACAAGTGTTTGTGACAGGTGCTATGTTAACTGTTACTGCAACTCAAATCTGCAGTATAACAGAGCAAAATAAGCTTCTTTGTGCTGTCCTCACTGCTATATCTGAAATCTGCAATAAAAAAATAAAAATGCAAAGGCACCTCAAGCTATGCTGTGTTCATGCCTGCCCTTTCTGTTTGGCTGACAACAAATGGACAACTTGCAACGGTGATAAATAATGATATGTATAAACCCATCTAAACAGAATTCTTTTAAACCATCACATTTATTTTTATATAGATGTGTAATAGCTTGACATCTAACTTAACAATAAAGATAGGTAATAGATATGGCACATAATTTGTTGAAAGAACCCAAACAAAGAAACTGCTATAGGACTATTTAAGCCCTTCCATTTGACCACCACTCCACATCTCCCCCAGTTAAGCTCAAGGAGGGCAAATGGATCAAAATATAGTTAAAAGTATATGAAACAAGAAATACAAAATCAAGCTCTGCATTTTTGTTTCTGCATGTCTGAGCCCTATGAATATAATTCAATTGCTCTGGAAACTACTACGGAGGTTCTTCTATAGAGATTCTCTGGATTATTCTCTTGGCTACATTCATCTCACAACCGAACCCTGCAACGAGTTGCAGACACTAATCTCAGTACCACCAGGGACCTTGGTGCTGGCTCCTGGCAGCCACACTATTACCCAACTTTATTCCAAACCCATACAATGAAAAGAACATCCTCCATTCCAATGTCCTTTCAGAGATACTGCCCATCTTACGCACTTGATTTGTGACAGGACAGAAAAATGCCCCAAATTGTGTAGAATGGAGAAACTTCTGTTTCTAAACATGGGACGTCCATGCATATTTGCTTATAATAGTGTCTAGTGCCTGATACCACAGTGTATATGCAGGTCCTCCCATCTTATTTCACCTTCCTCCTCCCTACACACTTGAATCATCAAATGATTCAATCTTGACCTGAAAGTTTATTGTTTCCCTAAAAATGTAACTGAGGAAACAAGAGAGACACAGCGTGAGGGCAAAAGGCAGCACGAGAGGGGCACTCGCCCTGGGAAAGGAGGAAGGGTATCACCAAAAGGGAGCACGTATGCACCGATATGCACCACTTCCAACTTGCCCGTGGCAGCCACAGATGAATGACACACAGGTTCTGCCCTTCACCTTTGCCAGGCTGAGATGGGGTCCTGCCACAGGCCGATATATATATTTATAAAATATCATTAATATGTATAGAAAAAGAGCCACCTGGTATCATGACAGAACCCAAGCTCGGAGCAGAGAGAGGCACTCATACAAGTCATAAGACAAATCAGTTCTTAGGTGTGTATAACCCTCGCATTGCTGTACAAAACCTGTGGCTGGCATCGCAAGCAGTGTTTGGTTCTACGGCAATGCACGCTTGTGTAGTTGCTCGTTCCTTCTGTGCTGAAACTGCTGGACCTCAGTGGAAAAACAAAAGGATGGGTTTGTGCCTGCAGCCACACGAGGGGGAATCATGGCAGCTCCCCGCACCCGAGTGGTGGAGGGACATCACTGAGGAAAGCATGCTTCTGCAAAATTGATTTCATCAGTCGCTAAGTTCAAATTTTGTGGTACACAAGACAGATGAAAAATAGGGAGGTTTTTGACAGAATTTATCACCCTGTAAATCAATACTTCCTAACATCCACTCCTTCCTAGCAACAAGTGTTAATAGGATAAAACTTGTTTTACATGAAACAGTGTTACACTGAATAATACTGAATGTGGGGCAATGGGGCAGTTACGACACTGCCATAATGTCCTGACACTAGGTTTAGATTCCTAATTGCCACTGGGTTTTCTGTCCCTAGATTTTGCCAGAATAACTTACCCAACCTTTCCTTCCAGAGGGCTGCTGAACACTGCATTTGCACACTGCAGTAGTAGCAGTGCTCAAAAGACAATGATGGATTATAAAACTGTTATAGATGTTTATCTAGCAGTTTTCTTCAAATGACTGCAGAAACACTAGATAGATAATTTCACAGTCCCAGAATGTGTCAAGAATAAGGTTTAGGTTGTGCAGCCTGTCTGCCTGCTAATGGACGAGTCCTGCCTGCTTGAGGTAGGAGGTTTCTGTCTAACTCTCACTAACCCGTCTAGGCTAGGCAAGCAGATATGGCAAGGAGCAGCATCTGTTATCACCGGCTTTTAGAATGGCCTCAGTACACAAGGTGATACAGAAAACATCTACATAGATTTTATCAGGCCAGTCACAATCAGCTGGAGTGAGTTAAGCTCTGTTCTGGAATCCATGTCTCACAGCAGATCTTACTGATCTGGTGACAGCATGCAGGGATGTGACAGTGCCCTGTCACGACTCTGCAGGGGGCCTGCACAGATTCACGCCTTCCGCCCAGAACGAACAGATCCAGGTTACAGGTGTGGGACTGCCACAGAGCACACAGCTAGGGCATTAACCCGCCCTCTGCCAGTATTGGGAAATGAACCCTGGCTAACGTTAGCTATGCTAAACAGGTAAACACTCCCCTCCCTGCGCAGGCATAGGAGGTATACGGTAGATCACCTAACTTTCAGGCTCTTGCTCTGTGTAACACAGCGTGATACCGAGGCACCTCAGGATGGGACCCAACACAAGCAGCCTCCTCGGGGAGCAAAATAAGATCTCTGTGTTCTGTCTGCAGCTACTCAGCAGCCGCCAAGGGGAAAAACTTGGCGAATGAAAACACAAAAGCTAGCCCACCTCTGTGCTCCTGCAATTTACACCCTGCAACCTTCAGCAAGCAATAAAACTGCATCTGTCTGTCAAAAAAGCTGAGCAGGAACCTTATCTCCGAGTCTTCTTGGGAGAAGTGTATGACACCTATACAAACATGTAACAGCTTACAGTTTGAAAAAAAAAAATCTTAGAAGTTCTGTTCTTTCTTTTGGGCAGTCTCAATGCCAAATCTTTCTCTACTACGGCAATGCCTAAAATATTACACTGTAAGCTGATAATGGTAGATTACAGCCCTTTGTTCCCCTTTTGTTGAAACCGTGCCATTGTACACATGAAGAATACAAGATTTCCAGTTCAACAGTCCTAGTCCTGAGCTTTAAGAACAGGCTGATCCTCTACTTTACATCCATTGCATTTTAAAAACCTTTATCATGCGAAACAACCCTTTTACATAGAACTATACCTTAAAGGTAGCATAGTTTCCTGGCTGATACATTTATTGCATTTAATTGCATTTAACGCAGTTTGAAGCTGTAAAGCCTCTCAGGAGTCTGCTGTAGGAAAGCAAGCCTAAAACCACCTCACTTACAGCACTGCAGAACTCAACAACTCACTGTGAAACAGGAGACTGAAAAAGTTCCATAGAGAAAATGTAAATAGCCCTGCTCAAAGCCCAGGAAACACTTCCTAGGAAATCTGACTCCAAGCACACTTACAGCCTAAGCACCCAAACTGCTTGGAGGAACAGTTGCAATTGCAAGTGCACCGATGCTGTTGTGTCTGATGACATCTAATGGAAAACTTTGTAATAAGGGTGCCTCCTCTGAAACTGTTCCTAAAAACACAGGCAGTACTTAACTTGAGCACCCTCATCACGATTTCTAATTTGACATAAACCCCTCTCCAGCAAAATCACAACAGTGAGAAACCTGAAAACTAAGTTCATGTCATGTGGTTTTAATCTCCCCCAAGCTGGGTCTCCTGTCTGCAGTTTACACTGACGTAGTTAAGAATTTTCTTAGACAAAAAGTTTGCCACAATTAAAAGTGAGAAACAAACAAAGGCATAGGCGAAAATAAGTTGAAGTTTGGCAACTGTACTACACTGTGGAAGTTATAGGCAAGATGAAGGTAAAGAGGGAGTATGACTGACTGTTTTTTCACCCGTTAGCCTTGACTGGAATGACAACCATCGCAGTACCCATGGCATCAGAATCAGTACTTGCTGTTTTTCCTTACAGAAAGAATGGGAATCACCACAGCCGCTGTGACGGCTGTGAGTGGTACGCATCTAGCTTGATGCAAAGGAGATATACAAAGCAGATATACTTGACTGAAGAACCCAGTGTTTTATTTGGTTATTTTTACATGATTACCCTATCAGGAAAGCATTTGTAAGTATAATAATGATCTCAGTTGTACCAGACTTTTCTTAATTTTCAACAAGCTATTAAGTTTTTAAATGGGATTTTACCTTACTTGGCTGGAATCCATCGTAAATAATCCATAAAGGAAAACAAAGAGTCCAACCAGGGCAGCAGGAATAAGCATTCCAGTATACCACCCCAACCAGGCAAAATATAGTCCAATTTTTTCACCAAAATATCGCCTGTGTGAAAAGGAAACACATATGTTTTTTAAAGTTAAAACTTACGATGACCTCTATCCATTTTCACAGTAGAATAATTCTCTTGAGGAACTACCATTACAAGTTTATACTAAAATTATCATTGGTTTATCAAAATGTTTTATTTCAGGCTAGTATAACATTTTAGTGGCACTAACTGCAGACTTACCAGAATGTATATTTCATACGGATATAACTGAAGTGTTCTGTAATTTTCATGTCCTTGTAATGACTAAGTAGATGTACTAGTTTCAACTTGATTAAATGTAGGATGTTTTATTTGTACACACAGATAATATATATACACACACAGAAATTCAGGGAAGGGATAAAGTAAGTTGGGATGACGTAAAGTATTTCTTTATAAAATGCATTTATGATTGAAATATGTCATATAACATGATTCTCTATTATTAGAGAAAATAATGGACTGAAAACACAAGTTGAAAGTTGATCCCTGATTTTTCAAAATCTGTGTGTCTGTTGCCGGAAGAGATGAAGTAGCAGTGATCAGAAGGCCAGTCACAGACAATACTATTTGATTAGCACAGAATTGTCCCATGGCACATGCTCAGCTGCAGTCTTCAGTGAAATGGTACTGGGCACAATGTTTGGGTATGACTGTCAGATCAGGAATAAAAACTGACAGCAAGGAAAAATGAATGACTGGTATTCCATGTCAAAGACGAAGTAAGTATGAAACCCAAACATCGCAATTATTTAACTTCTATTACATATATTTCTCTACTTTACATTTGGTAATCTATGACATTAATTATAAAATATATGAGCTGAAGTTTATTTAAACCCATGCAGAAATGTAATAATTAGGTTACATTTTCCCTCCACTGGATCTGGTAACTCTGACTGTCCATGTGGGTAAGTCTTTGCTCTCCAAGGGGCTCTCATGAGGGGCAACCGTCTCTGATCAGCACATCACTTCATGGGTTTGTGTTTTAAGTTTCACACTGCAAATTGTTAAGCAGCTGGATCTATGTGCCTTTTATGCAGCCTCATTTAAAATTAACAGCCCTGCACAAAAGAGCACCCAAAAGGAGCAATTTAAAGAATTCCTAGCTTATATGATAATATCGATAGCTAAATTTTACAAGGAAGCATAAGGATGAGGAATTTAGCAGTATTGTTAATACACTGTTACCAGGTAATTCGTATCACAGAAACAAGCTACTCTTCAAAGTACTAATACCTGATTAAATCGAGAGGTTGGTATTTGTACCACATTCCCCACCGTGCCCAGCGCTCATATAAGAGGTGTCTGTGGTTCTGAGCTCCGTGTGTTTTGATGGGATGTCTGCTTTTGTGGCTTCCCTGAGAAATGCAAAGACATTAAAATATACTATTAGGCACTATGGAAAAGACACATTTCCTAGGTATTTTTTTACAATGTTAAAAGAAGAAATTTCTATATTTAATAAATAGGTCTCATTATGGACATGTCTAGGCCATGTCATCTGGAGGCTTCATGCAGGCTTGGCAGAAGAGACAGGGCTACATATGCTTCTGAAATGGACATTTTCTCTAAAGAATTAAATGACAGAACCACATCGGTACAAGACTACACAGAGATAATCAACTCTTTATATGGTTTCGAGTATTTCCACTTCACTAATATGCTTATTTTTATGTTTCCATGTATTTCAGTTTTTAAAAATTTTTTTAGATGTTTGTGTTATCTGGTTTTCTCTCCCATAAAATTTCAGAAATTTCTGGTAGGTCAGCTTGGTTCTCCTCTCCCAGACATTTTCTATGGCTTTATTTAACTCCTGTTCACAAGTATAGAAAACCAGTCTTTCTGTGATATGTGTTTTCAGAGATGAGGGAAACAGCAGAACTGACGTTCGTTTCAAACCTACACAGGATGCTCAGAGGATTAAAAGCAAAACACAGAGCCAGGCTGAGCCAAGAGGAGTCCTTCCAGGCATGCCTGACATTTACAGACTGCCTGGCAGCCTGAAAGAATAGGCTTATGCTCACCAGTCGAAACGTAACGCACAGATTCATTAGAACCATCCTAATCAGAATCTCTTGTATTTGTAATTTTACTCCAATTCTGAAGTAGGACAACTCCTTCAGTTGAACCTTTTTTTTCCCCAAAAAAACCCCACCACTCAGTTACGATAAAGAAAATATTTCGTCAAATAACTGCAAGTGAGGCAAATGATTTCCTGGGAAGAGCACAGAGCTTCCCAGAGCAGTACTTCAGAGTTAGGAATCAGACAGCTTCTCGACCCTGGTAGATCCAAGTAGTTTAACCATTTAGATTTTCATCATTTATTTGAAATCTTGAGCATTCCCTGCAACTCAAAGAAGACTATCTAATCATAGCAAAGAGTCCAATTCTACTTATTGACACCAAAGAAGAAGTAAAAAAAAAAAAATGCCAACACAGAGTGTGACCTTTGGAATAGCTAGGAACACCTAGGAATAGGATGTCAACTTACTCTCACAGTCACCTGGATGAATGACTGCAATGCATAAAGCATTACCCAGTATTGCATATTTTTAAATCTCCTCCTCGCCACCACCCCCTGCACCTTTCTGCACTGTTTATCCATGAGTTCAAGTCTCAGCATTCCCACTGGGACTGAATTTTCATTCTCACTTGCTCATGTGAAAAAGAAAAAATTGGGGGGGGGGGGGAGGGGGGGGGGGGGGGGCGGAAATAGGAAAGAAAAATGGAGTGTTCAACCAGTAGGCCTTAGCACCAGTCAAGCAGCAATTAAGGTTAGAGCAGCTTAAAAATATGACTTCATTAACCTTACATGAAACTTTGAAACAATAGCTTATGCCATAATAAAGGAACATATACATTAAATGGATATGGCAGCATGGTTTTGACAGCCAGAGAAAGCTTCACAGGTTTTCCCTGAAGTCAGTAACGCACAGCTGAAGCGTTAACAATGACGTTGAATTATTTATCAAAAAGACTCCTTTTCTGTATTCCCCGTATTTAATTATTAATACCATATTCAAAAATTACTCTCAGCAATTTGTAAAGCACGGGTCAGTCCTTTGAAACGCAACATGAAGTCACCATATTCAGCCCCAGCAACCACAGAGTTCACAGCTGCAATTGCTGTGCTGCTGCTGGGCTTTCAAACGGCTGACGGTGCGTGGCGTGCTTCTTTCTGTTCAGTATACAGAGACGGAAAACTTTCTGATGTCAAACACAAATTGTTCATTTACTTCATGGGTTCACAGCTTTCAGTAGACTTTAACCTGCTGAAGAAGATACCGTCAAGCAGAAGCTATCCAGAACTATTCAGAGAAGACTAAATGGGAAATGATTAACCAGTCTCCCTATGATGAAGTCCACAAGCTATTAGAAAACCAGAACATTTTGTAGGTGGCAGGCAAAAATAATTTAATACCACTAATTGGAACAATCTGGAAAAAGTGATATTCTCCTTAAGACCTCTACAGACAATGTCCAGATCACAAAAATAAATAAAGAATAATAATATTCTAGTTCAGTGACAAAATGCTCCAGGAAGTTATTATAATATATTATATATAAAAAAATTTTAAAAGCCAATATTAAAATAAGAGCCATAAATAATAAAAGCCTCAAAAAATTACAGGGTGAAATTAAAAGTTTGCAGGACAAAATTACCAATGAATTAGGATCTCAAAACATTAATGCAAGTTTTAATTTGAATATAAAGACAAACACAAAATTAAAAAGATTACCTCATGTGGTGGAAATGCTGCTTCATATGTTCCATTATTTAATAATCTATTAATACCTAAAAAGAAAAAAAAATATTAGCTTTGATATATTTTTTTAAAATTATTATTATGCATTTCATTTCAGGCAGTGTGAATTTTCAAGTTACACAATGAGAACGTAACAGTATTAGCTGCTCAGGATGCTGCTAAACATGATGGTAAACCATAATCCCACCAACTGTTCGTGCAGGTCTTGCTGATGCCCTGAGATTTCTAGCTCTGACAAACTCCAGCAGATTCCTGAGGGGCAGCGTCTGCGACTTGTCTCTCGGGGTCGGGTCCTCGTGCCAGTTCAAGTGTAATACATTCCTGTTGTATTCATCAGAGCGTATGATACAGATTTTATACGTGACCAGGTGATCTGACATACACGGAGAGTGGCATGGACAGACAATCCTTGAGGCAGCAAAGCCCTTGCATGGTTAAAAGCTAACCTGTTTTTATTTTCACATATAAGCCAGCTGTAGGAGTTGGTATCAGAGCAGTGCTCTGCATCATACCAGTTACAGCATTTTGGATCAGTTCCTAGAGGCTTCCTAAAAACAGATTTCCTGTACTATCAAAGCACATTATAAAAAATAAATAATTATAATAAAAAGATTCAGTAGCCTGTATGAGCACACCCATAGCCAACAGATTCCCCCAGAAACGTGTACTTATGAGAGGTTTCAGATTTGTCCAAATATACAAATTATGCTAAACTAATCTCATAATGGAAGTTACCATCGTCAACTTGAAGGGCATTGGGTTGGAACCCTTGTTTTCTGTTTTTCTTACTACTGCTTTTCTTCTGAAACTCAAACATCAACTTTCTGTAATTTCTACCATCTCATTTCATTTTTAATTTAATTCCTGCCAAGAAAACAGGAAATCATACACATCTCCTGTTAATTGCAAATCAATATGAATAGTTAGACCTTCTAAAAAATAAAACTGTCATAAGGGAGTTGATATAAACTGAATTTAGTCTCAGGTCAACTGTCTCTGGGCTTCATGGAGACCTCAAATACGTTTAACTGTCGTTCACATTGATTCTGTTGGACTGCAACTGCTGGGTAGTAGCAGAACTACCAGGACCACTCAACAGTTTTCTGAGGTATGTGTTATCTTTACGTGGGTCTGCATCACATAAAGTTAAAAAACCCTGAGAAATTATGAAAAAGAATAATTAGGTGAAATATATTGCTAATTTTCACTAAGTTATTTAAGAGAATAATTGATGTAACATTCCTTCAACTCTGTGACTGAGCGAATAAAAGATTTCAAGGAATGGCAAAATTTATTGAGTTTACTCAAATGATACGTTTTCAGGCAAGTAAAGATATGAAGTTTTTATAGCTTCAGGTTAGAAAAAAAATACAGTGCTCTCACCCATTTTGGACTTCCCATCTTCGTACTTTGTTCTCTGTAGCATGTGATGCACAATTCTACTTCTTGTGGAATTGCTGAAGAAGCTGTCTTTGTTGTTTATCGTAAAACTATTAAAATAATGATTGTCTTTTAATACTCAAAACAATGCACAGGTGTTCAAACATAGCTGCTCAAGTGTTTTCTTCTTACAGTGATTTACCCTCCTTGGTTACTGCACAAGACATAAGATTTTACATCCCTAGAGCACCTTCTCGGATCCAATAAATTTATCATCATCACCACAGATTATTGTTCTCAAATACAAGTTATGACTTGGCAGATGTCTGTGTCATGGAATCACCAGAATTGCTATTTAGAAAAAAAAAAAGAATTATCTCCATGCACTGGACAATTAAGTAGCAGCTCCACAACCACTTTCTCTTAGAGAATCCTAGGATGGAGCCAAAAAAAGCATCCTTTCCCAGATGGCTCTGGACTCCGGACGCCAGAAATCTGACATTCAGGAGCTTTTGCCTACTCAGTTGTGCCAAAAGTGACACTATTACAGTTGATAACGTCAGCTGAGCTGGTTGAGAAATAACACCAAAACCAGGTGATTGATCCAATGCAATATAGTTAATTACTGAGAAAAAATTGAGATTATAATGCAATTACTCTGTCTTTCCAGGGTAAAGTCAGTCCACTAGCACATGACTTCTTTACTGAGAAGATAAAAATCCTATTTAGCCTAATTTACACTTCTATTTTAAATGAACATTTATCTCCAGAAAGAATTATCACAAAATACTTTCAAAATGAAGAAACAGCCAGAATTTTAAAACCTACTTTTTGGGTCCTGAAAAAAATTCATAGCAGTGTTTAACTATATCACCATCAACATGCTGATTTGAACACATACATGTTTTATTTGGTGTACGTATATATTTATACTTTCAGAGACAAAAGCATCCTTAAAATGCAGATCTGATAAGAAAGGAATAAAATCTTCACTGGTTTTAGCTTGCCTTCAGAAGCTCCCGTTTCCAACAGCTGTCACAGGTTTTGCCTAAGTAAAATATGGAATTAAGCAAAGCAAACTTGAGCAAGTATTTGCATTTTGTAATATAATGGAAAGAAAAATTTCCAAACCAAAAAGGCAGCATTCATTTTTCAGTCAAATTTCTGCCTATATATACTACTGCATGACTGTGAAATAGCAAGTAACAGAGAGCAGATGTTGTCTTTAAGGGAAAAACCACAGAAAATATCAAATATGATACTGGGTATTTGCCAGTGGCCATCTGTTAACTGCTGCCTCTATGGTACTTGCTTAGAAGAAGTGAGAAAATAAAAAAAAAATACTTGGGGTCTCCGGCACTGGCTTTCCAGTTCCAGCACTTACTGGTGTATGCGTGCACGGCTAAAGGGTGCTGTGTAGCAATCTGTTTCCTCCAGATCAGGTAGGGCCTCCTTATCAAGCTTCATTGGATTTCTGGGCAACCAGCTTTTCAGCTCTCTCATATTCCTTTGCAAACTGAGACAAGAAGAAATCACATTTACACAGTCTCACCTGCTTGCTGTTTCTATCTCCAACAATGTATATGTTGTGACATCATACTAGAAATGAAATGAAAGCAGGGCATTTCCACATTAAGCAACTAAAAATAAGAGTTACAGAGCAAAACTAGCACTATTTATTTGTGATCTATCTTGCACACTTTACTCAAGACCAACGCATCCAAAAATCAGTAGGATTATGGTTTGAGATGAGACTGCATCTTGAGTCCGAGGAAAATAATTTTCCAGGGTAGTTCATCTGGCAGAACTGTGGATGCTTATGCTTTACTCAAGAACACACTTAATTACCTTCTCACTTAATTAACCCACTGGACAAGGCAAGTGTAACTCCTCCTCCCTCCCTTGCCTGGCAAGTCAGGCATTAATATTCACAAAATTGGAAAGTAAATGTGAGATTGCTCAGGATCCATTTTTTATGCTTTTCTGATTTCAGTAAAGCCTTCCACTGCAAAATTTTCCTCAAAATCCAAGAGCTGAGATTGCCTCAGGCAACAGTATACCTAAACATCAAATGAAGTAAAACACACCTTATACAGATATGGTAATATGGTATTTAAAAAACCCGAGGTGTGGCTTCCTGCAGTTTCCTAAAAATTGACATTACAAAACATAAACAGAACATAATTTTTGTAACCCCAATTAGATTACATATCGGTAACTTAAAGGGCTTTCTCCTACTGGCAACTTGCCTAAAGAGTGTCTCAGGACATAGTTTATACAGGGATAAAGCTTTAGGGTTTTTATTATTTAGGTAATAAGCATTCAGGTTTCAAATGCTAGAAGTTACCTCCTTAGCACTTGAATTCTGCACCCCTTGCAGATTTATATTTTTTTCATATTCAACTGCAGTAAAGTATAAGTATTTAAGGAGCAAGTCTCATATTAAACAAGTGCTATATTATGACAGTGTAAGCATGTCAGGGATCCAGAAGTCGTCCAAATTTTACAAAAAAAACCATTCCCCAATGTTTTTTTAACTGGGATTTGGGCCTTATTCAATGAAAATGTATGCATGATACACAAAACACATATACATCATCAGATTTTTTTCTATCTGAGGTGAATTTTTGCCTCTGAGGCGAACTTAATTGATTGTGCTAAGCAGATGCACAGCTACCCATTCCATAATTAAGAGCAGTAAGTGATGACATGGTAAGTTGCTCTCAGGCAGCAAAGTGACCTTTGTGAAAATATACCTCTAATTATCAACAGCAGCCAAACAAGTTCTACCCCTATATGGCAGCGTGAGACAGAAACCGAAGCCAAATGTGGAATGAGAATTTTACATTTAGATTTAAAATTCTCAGTATTTTTTTCTCGCTATATGTTGCCAAAGTATTGGTGAACACTTTGTATGTAACCGATACTGTGCCTGAGGGACACCACTGTATTTGATGCTAAGAATTATGAGACAAAGAACATAAATATGTTTGTAAAGATGAAGCACAGAATACGGTTCCCAGGCAGGTGCACCTCTTAAGTGTCTCCTTTGCTCAAATAACACCTTAATGTGGAAGTTGATTATCTTTATTGCTTCCAGTGGAAGTTCTCTCGGTACAAAGTTATATACAGTGTATGTAAGTACAGTTTTCATTTTATTTTCTTCTTCTTTTTTTCTGTTTTACACATGTGAATTGTTTAAGAGTCAAAGCTCAGGCTTTTCTTTAATGAGGAAAAAAAGCAGATGCATCAGGAAGAAGAAAGGAAAGACAGTGCATCTGATTTCAGATGTTTTATTATGTAATTCTTTTAAAATTGGTTACATTAGAAGTCTTGATCATCTTCCTCCTCCAAAAAGCTAAAAAACTAGCAGATAATTATTAAAGAAATTACCTCCTGTTTAAAATTCATGCCTGCTCTTTTCAACATGCAAAGTAATGAAGAACACCATTGGAGTAAATTAAAAATAATGTCCACATCACATTTGCAACTTCTTTTCTGAGGTAAAATGGCTTTTTATCCAAGTTGTGATTGCTTTTTCATTACATCATATATGGTTAATAATTCCAAAACTTAGTGCCTTCAGATAGCATATAATATTTCAACTGAAAAGTATATCCCCCCACCATGTACAAAAATAATTCAGCTAGAGAGCTACAAAATCTAATATTTTAGGAAGATGCCTGCAATTCAGCTTTGCCCAACTGTATTTTTTTTGCAATTCAGCTTTGCCCAACTTCGCTTTTATTTGGTTAGTTGTTCTTTTTTGCAGAACTAGTTAGCCCAAAACTCTTTGCAGATTACATTTATTCGACAGACTGCAATGCAAAGAAACACAGTATAGGTGAGTTGGGAGTTATCTGACCAGACTCGTGGGATGAGATAGCAGAATTAAGCAGCTGCCACTGGTCACATAATGTATTTTTGACAGCAATCACCAGTCGGTAGTTTGCTCGGTGTTTGCAGCTTTCAGGACTGGCCAGAATTGTCAACCATATGCCACCGAACTCCATGGGTGTAGAATGCTTCCATGTTTTGTAATGGGAAACACGTTATGGTTGACAGATTCAACACATGGACACAATCATCATCAAAAAATAAATAATAAAGAAAAAGATACTATATTTGTTCAATGGAATGATACTAAAAAATTCACTTCAGCGTGCAGAATGAAATCCAAAAGGTTCTAAAAGTCCTTTTGCAAAGCAAACTGAGCACCTCAGTTGCTAAACAAAGTCATTTTTGTTTCTCTGTCCTTAGAAGTAGTAATTAATATCTCAGTGGGTAGAGTGAAGTTGCATACTAAGGCAACTAACTTTTAATTTTCTTTTCCTCAATGTCATTCTCAACCAGCATGAAATTGGTGTGTCTGGTAAGGCAGATACAAAAATGATTCATTAGATTATTCAGCCTTAAATCTGAAGAGTTCAGACAATTCGTGATACCTAATTTACTTATGTATCCCACTTTAGCAGATTCCTTTCCTTTGAAAACACTTATTCAAGCTTTTCCAAATACTGCTTTTAAGGAGTATGATAAAGTTATT
The DNA here is from genome assembly GCF_023634155.1 of Falco peregrinus. NCBI lineage: Eukaryota > Metazoa > Chordata > Aves > Falconiformes > Falconidae > Falco > Falco peregrinus. The sequence continues at coordinate 15,372,093 of NC_073729.1, forward strand.
TCTATTGTGTGCTCCTACAAATAGAATTCAAGGTTCATGGGACTGAATGCAATGTTAAGGGTGGGTTGGTTTTTTTTTTTAAGGTTCATAAATAAATAGAGAGAGATACCACATAGATGCCACATATAAGACAGACAGTATACTAGTAAGCATTAAAAATTTATCTTCTGTCCTTTCATTCATGCTCCTAATAAAGCTTATGCAGAGTTTTTAAAGGACATTTACAGGTATATACATCTACCATATAACCATGTCAATAAATTCATCAGTGACATATCACAGTAGGGTCCAATATACTAGCCTTACCTCATATTCTTAAATTATAAAAACGCCATAGCTTTAAAATTTTACCTTTGATATACAAGGATTGTAATATAGTTCTTTATCATAGCTATTGTAAACTCTGCTTAAAAACTTGGAAACATTAATGAGAGCTTTGGTAAATTACAGAGAAGCAGTTAAGTTTGAAAAGTGAGATGCAAAGGAACAGTGACAGTAGTAGAAGTTGGAATAATGAAATGTGCATGTCAGCAATTTTAGAGCTAGCTTTCATTTTTAGATGAAGCTTCCTTTTTTCTTTTTTTCCCCACTATTCCTTTGCACACTGTATTATATAAAGTGCCAGAAAACATATTCAGAAAAATATTAATCCCAAATTCTCACAAAGTAAATCACATGTAAAAGCATTTGTCTCAAATGAAAAATCTATCTGGCACAAAAAGTGTTTATTACTTGGTTCACAGGTACTGTGCAACTGCAGTTGCACATTTCAGACATCCTTTTAAATAAGGAAAATAAATGTATTTAATACCCAAGACTCACCAGATGGATTACAGATGAAATGAAAGAATTTTGCAGTAAAGCTGGTTGATTTTGCCTTTGCATTACAAAACACAACACTTACATTTTTCAAAATGCACACTAAAATGGAGCAAGCATGTGAATGACTGAGAAGAGGAAAAAACGCAGTTGTAAATTTATGTAATGGATTGTTTTATTTCAATAATTTATCTGCCTATGTGTGTAAAGTTTTCTCACTTTACCATTCAGCGGTGCTTTGTCTATTTTTGTGAGCGGATCACCTGGCAAACTGATATCATGAGACTACTTAAATTGTTCCTGGGAAATAATGAGAGTTTTTCATCATCTAAAGTAACAACAGGAGAAGCTAAATCAAATGTAATCTCATCTCAAGATCCAACTTGAGAAAACTCGTGACAGACAACTCTTTTAGGAGATTTCCCTCATGTAAAAATTTTCCTCTTTTCCTGAGGTAATTAGGATTTACAGACATTATGTCTGAGTAGAGTGATGGAGAATGACTACAGCTCACAGCATCCCCATCCTCACTCCCCAGCTCCTTTCGCCTGCTGCTGTGGCCTCGTGTACCCTTCTGGCTGACAGAAGCAGCAACAGCAGCAGCAGCCGCAGGTGAGGTTTGCATGTCTGCCTCCCAGAGACTTCAACAGCTTTCACTGCAGCACACAAGTTATTCTGACAGCTACCGACTAAATATTCAAACCAGCTTGTGGTGTGCGGCATCGATTTAGACCTGATCACCAGGACGCACATGAGAGAAGTTATGTTTGCGTGTCTAAGGAAATAGCTGACTACCAAAATCTGAGATACACGTTCAAAAGTATCCTTTCTGCTCCAGAAATATGCCTTACTAACAGCAGACGTAACTGTAGAGATAGCATGAGTATTAAATCTTTGTTGCCAAGACCAGGCCATTTATTGTTTTTTCCTGGCATAAATGTTTTTGCATTTCTAAAATGAGAACTAGTAAAGCTTTTAAGTACTGCATCTTGTTACAGATGAATATTTTAACACTTTGAGTTAACATATTTTGAGTCTTCAGGAAAATAGTCTAATTTTCCAAGTCTCCTGGATAGATTTACAACTGCGAATGGATTTTCTTTGCAGGGCGACTATCTGACAAAATTAGAAGCTACACATCACCCACCGACCTGCCCATGGTTTTGCTCCTCCAGTCAGTGTAATAACATTTTTTCCTGAAAGAACAGCAAAAATCAGCTGAGAATAAACAAATAGCATACAGTTGAAAAGGACATATACATTATAAAAGAACACTGGACATTTTAAAACATGTATTTTCACAGGCAGAAAGGAGAAAAACACTTTAAAAAGGCAACTGAAATAGAATAAGTCATTAAGATGCTCTAATTTCATATATTTTCCAGTTTGAAATGTGTTCCTGAGACAAAATGAAATTTTAGATTTGGAGCTAATTATAATAGTAACAGCTAATCAATAATTCATTCATCATACACTCAACTGACAGTGTTCAATAGTATCATGCTCATAGTCATTTCATGCGATCCTTCTCAGCTTTTATTTCATAAAACTCCTTTTAGAAGAATCACCAGGACTCCCATGCTGTAAACTGAAGACCAATAGACGGCCCTAACAATCTCAGAGTACCACCTGCAACAAACAGCGTCTATGTCAACAGGTCTTTTCTCTCCACCCCTCACTGCTCACGGACACTTAGAGAAACAAGGGCAGACATTCCCAATGATGTCAGAGAACAGTTATTTTGAAAGCACAGAGGGATATATTTGCTGCAATGGAGCGTTTTGCACATCTAGTTTCAGGTTTTCAGTTTTTTCTGGCCTCCTCCTGTCATTTCACGTCACATTTCAAGCACACAAAGGGCTGGATCTTGGAGATTCCTCGAGGTATCCATACCTTTACCGTGGTGCTCAGCTGGGGCCAGGGAAGCTCAGCACCAGGGACTTTGCTCCTCACTTAATTCATCTTCTGGTTAAAATTTGCCTAAATCCTTTCTACTTCTGCTAAGTTTATTTTTTAGGAGGAACTAAACCAAGTTATTTGGATAGATTATTATAGAGGTTTAACAATATTTTTCAGTTGATATTCTATCCCTCCCTCCCCCCATTCTAAAACACACAAAAATGGTACTTTCACTCTAGATATTTCACCATCACTTAGCTTAGAACCATACCTAGTTAACTACTGCCCATCTGGGCAGTATTTGACATTCATTTAAGCACATTACTTACATTAAAGTTAAAATGAAATGAATACATTAAAAAGAGTGAGAAGGAAATTTTGGCTGGAAAACATGTGGCCCTTGGAAAACTATTTATCTAACACTTGGTATTACTCAGCAGAATTACAAATAAAGCAAAGAAGAATTGTCAGTCATAATATTTTTTAACAAAACCCTTCCTTCATTCCCTGTAATTGTCATTTGCTGTTCTGCACAGCTGGAGTCCAGCTAAGCTACAGATACGACGAGATACTTGTAGACACAGATAAAATTAAACTTTTGTCTGAATTGCAGGAATATATTTTATATATATATAATATATATAATATATACATGGTCTATCAGTAGATTATATATACATAATCTACTGATAGACCATGTACTTAACAAAAATATCTATAAATTGTTAAAAAAGGTGTAATTCAGTCATGATCTAACCTTGATGCTAAAATAAATCATCATATACAAAATGATTACCACAGACTGGTCTTTTGAAATGTTAGAAAAATTTCCTTTTGCAATTTAAAACCTGATATATTATAATATATATAATATATTACATATGTGCCATATACTATATATCTGCCAACATATTTAGGTATAATGGTATGCTAAACCAGTTCTGGGATGATGGGTGGTCCCTTGGGTCAGAAAAAAGATTTTTTTACTTTTCATTAACAAAGAGAGACAGTTCTTAACCTGTGAAATAATTCTATTTGTTTTGTTTAGATTCCCGGTTTGAGTAAAATGAACCTAAAAAGTTTAATTCTTCATGTATTATTCATACATGATATTGACATATAGTATCTTTTAGCAAGCATAATCAAAAGCCAATTTTGCAACACCACGCAGGAGACAGCAGCTGTACCGCATTAAAGTTCTGCAGGGAAGGTTAGCTCTCTTCTTCAATGATGTTTTAAAAATGACAGTCAGAAACCCCTGATAAATCAGATAAAGGCTAAGAGAAATAATCTGTCCTTAGCATCATAGAATATCTCAAGCTGGAATGGACCCATAAGGGTCGAGTTCAACTCCCTGCTCCTTACCGGGCTACCCAAAACTACCTAAGGACCACCTAAAACTTCTCGGGAGGGAACTACTACAGTTTGTTGCCATTGTGGGAGAGTTGTAGGACTTAAGCTTCCTCTGCCCGCTGAACGGAGAAAATAGTTACCTCAGTAAAACAATATATGCCATCCAGTTAAGAAAGGGTTGATTTAAAAAGCAAGTTCAAGACTTAAAACAAACGGAAGTGCTTTTGACAGAAGATGTAATTAAATAATAAAATGTCTGGTCACAGGATGCTGTGATGGAAGTGTAGATGGCTATTTTTGTATCCATGAAAAGCCATCAGGGGCTAATATAAACAAAGATGAAGACATAAACCCTGTCTCAGAAGGTCTATAAACCACAGCCTTCTGGAAAGAGAGAAGGCATTGTAAAACACTGCACAAGCCTTCCTTGGCTTCTGTATTTGACACTTTAGACAGGCTGCTGGCAGAGCAAGACAGAACTTCTATTTTGCTACATCCACTTTGTGTTTACAGTCAAACTGTGTTCACATATTTATTTTTTTTTTTAATGTATGGGAATTAAAGAAATAGCCTGTTTGAAATATTCACACACATTTTAGATTGCATTTTCATTTAAATTCTTTTGAAAATCTTCTTAAAAAGAAAAGAAATATTGATGAATTTACTCTTTCTCACTGTCCTATTATGGAGGTAGAGGCAGCGAGTGGGCTTTTTTCTTATCAAATAAACCTGTTTCCTTCTACAGCAATACTGTCTGTAAGGTGAAGCAGCAAAATTTAGCATTTTATCTACTTTTCATGTACTGAAGTGAGTGGGATAAAAGGAAGTGAAAGGAACAGCTCAGAAACAAGGAAACATGGATCAGATACCTTGCAGGGGGTAGCGGAGAAGAGAATATTTTCGCATGTCAGTGAATAATATAATAAACAAACATGGCTTTGAATGCCTTCTAAATAAATAACATTGTAGAAGTCAGCCCATTTGTTTTCTGAAGAGCACCACTGATCTGTGAAGTTACTAAAATGATGAAAAATTTAAACTACTGCTAAATCCTACCTTAATTTTGTGACTGCATTATCAAACCCAAGAAAGATCTATTTTTGACCTGGAATTTGGTTGTCTATATGCATGGACACACTCCCATATTTAAAATGTTGACGAGTATTATTCAAACTAAAGAAGCTCAAATGGCAGTATAATAATATACTCAAACATACGGAAGATGACTGTTACAGAAAATATTTTTCATGGAAAGGACTTTGAAGGCTTAATGGGATGATGTGGAAACTCAGTATAGAACTGGGTATTTAAAGCAAGTTTTGAGCAAAAGATCCTTCACGATGACTGTTTCTGGCTTAGGACCAATGCAAGAGAGCCACATTGCAATAGCTGAAATCATCAGGGAGGTGAAAGAGAGAGCATTTGGCAATTCAAGTGAGAAAGGACTGCTGTAAGGGTATTTTCCTTGAGTCACACAGCTTTGGCATCTAGTTACCACTTTAACTCCTGATGAGGTTTACAGCACTCTACAGTCTCTCTCAGGAAGAACATTATTAATGAATTTGAAAAGGGACATTTTCTCCTTTAAAAACTTCTGTAGCGTTGCAGGAGCTATTAACTTACCCTTCACATAAATAACATACATTTATTGTCAAAACATATGATAGAATTTGTTGAACACATAGACAAGGAACTCAGTTCACTTCATTATCTGCCAAAGGAAAGCTAAAGGACCAAGAAATAAAGGCATCTCATTTTACTCAGAAGTGTGCCAATATGTATTATATTGGAGACACAGAAAACACCAGTTATTTCTGTCATTTCACTTGCCTTTGGGTAAGACTTCAGGAAATACCCTGAAATCAGGGAGAATATGTGAGCTCAGATGGAGAAAAACTGAAACTCTGCCAAGGACATCCAAAACAATGAGTGAACTGCTGACAGCATTTTCTAAAGACATATGCTTGACTTGACATGGAAGGTAAATTCGGAAACCAGCACCACAGGTAAACATGAGAAGAACAGCGCCTATTATTAGTTTCTCCTCTCCTCTCTCCCTATCACCTCACAAAATTAAACATAAGCATCCCTGACCACAATGCAGCAGAGATTGCATTTTAGCCTTAAGCACAGTAATGAGCTTTTTATATTAAGCACTAAATTATAAGTTTCTTAAAATAGTTTCCACAATACCTGAAAGGCATCCTGATGTTCATTCTTTCTGCGTATTTGCACAACGTCTCCCATGGACAGTGAATTTTAACAAACATGATATCGCTGTTTGTAACAGCCGGCTGTAAAGAGCAGTAACAAACAAATACACATTAATAATTGAAACCTCCAAGGCATTCACCTTTCTGAAAGCATTCCTCAGGGTCAGATCCTGCTTTTAGACCTGAAGTTACTTGTAGTAACTGCTTTTTTCTGCCAAACCCTGTAATAGGAGTAAACTAGTCAAAAGGAATCTGTAGGACAGATCTTTGCTCATAAACACAGCAGAAGTAGAGAATGGCTTTATGTGCTACTTTTTTAGACAGATAAATGAATTACTTTTAAATCCCCTCAAAATCATCTCAGATGAGGAATCTGAAGACCATTTTCTCTGTCTCCTGTTTAAGGAGGAGAGTGCTCAGCGGCTGGAGACATAGGAAGAGCTGAGAGAAGGCTGTGGGTCCCCCTCTGCCAAACAGCAACACCAGGGAATGGTTAAGTAATTGTGGTACCTGCTATGAACTTATAAATATGATCTCTGTATGAACTGAGATTTTTTTTTGTAAAATTACAAGTAATAGTCTCCACAAATGTTATTATCACTAATTTATTTGTACATAAAACAAGAGCTTCAGCATTACAGGTTCCTATATTTATCTTTACTTCTCAACACTTCAGTTCCACACCCTTCTCCCAGATTTATTTGCTGGAGTTTTTGCAGATAAATATTTTGATAGAGTTGAGACTGACTAAAGCATCTCAGAAACTTGAATAATGCAAGGTTTGGTAAGTGAAGGCAAAAGGAAATTTAGTTAAAGTGTTAATAAAATTTAAAATGTTTATGATTCTGCCTACCAGTTTGATAAAATCCTAATACAGTTCATGAATACTACTTCTAGGATTTTATTTTTCTTAAAAGATGTGGATAAAAAATACTACTGGAAGACAATTTAAAACACTTGATACCTAGAATTACGATCTTCTAAAAACTTTTTTTCTGAGGTGTCAATACTTTTGAACTGACAACAGCTGAGACTGGGATATTTATTGAAAACAGAACAAAACCGGGTATTTTTACCACTAGGGTGTAACAAATTTTAAAAGCCTTAAAACTAATCCACTGTCAGGTTAGTTATTTATGAATATTCCACATGCTACATTGTCAGCTAGAACTTGAAAGGACTTCAAAACAGTTAAAAGCTCGCTGCTTTCACAATGAGCACGTAAGGTAAGTCTGTTGAGTAGAAAAGTACAAACCAGGATGAAAGACACGTGAAGTATAGGGCTTACTTCAGGGTAGACTAAATGTATGCCTCTTTTAGACGTAATTCATGGAACAGCAAAAATCCAAGGCAGTTTTCCTGGCTCTGTTTTCGTTCATTTTTACATTAATACTGTCATTACTAGGGATGGATTAATTTGACACTGACACTTTTAACCCCTTGAAAAACAAAGGGATATTCGGTGTCACACGTTCTGCTGAAAGACGTAGAGGATATATATTAAAGCAACATCAGTTACTGGGGCTTCTTCTGTTCCGTAAGCATAAGGAGATGGAAGTTTTCCCTCTGTACTGCACTACACCTGTGTGAAGGGTACCTGTGTGTGTGTGTATAAGCACGCATCCCCAAAACACATTAAACACACACTATCAAACAATTGCTACTATTATTTTAAGAATATAAAAAAATGGGGTGGGGGGGGGGTGGGGGGAACGGCCTAACTGGAAAGGCTTGGAAGATTGTCAAGATTCTTTTTATAAATTCAGTAAAATATGACAGCATTACAGAGGTGGTTTTATGCCACATAAGCTACAAGACTCACCTCTCGTTCTAACATCAACCCTTCTGCTCTCAAATTTTTCTCAAACGTGCTTCTTTTTTCTACCTGTGGACTTGATTTTTTGTAGACCAAGATGTAATCGATGCGCTTTTTGCCATCTTTGAAGAAGAGTCCTGATGATGCCATGGCATCAGCCTGGAGAATATTAAAAAAATAAATAAATACACTAAATATGGCATCCATAAAGATGAAGAGCCCCATCACAAATGGCATGGAAATATCCACCTCTCTGCAGGATGAAGATGTAAAGAAGTCACAAGAACAGGAAGTTCATATGCATCAGCTGCTGGGGGTTTCACATTGATCATAACAAAACAAAATAGCCCTACAAAACCCATATTCCAGCTATTTCTTTCAGCTGTGCAAAAATCTTAAAATTATTGTGTGATATACATCGATAGGAACTACTGTAAATCCTTACTTTCTAACAAGAATTTAAAAAAAAATTAAAGGCAAGAAATTAAACTACGTTTCCCAGCTTTGTACCTGTGTAAATTTTATAGAACATACATACCTGTATTTTCTCCAAGAGAGAAATAAATCGAAAAAATTAAAAAAGTAACCCTATTTATTAGAATGTTTTCCTGGATATTCTAGCTGAAGCGCCTTCGCAATGCCATGTTAGCAATGTTTAAATCTTGCCTAGTTCTTTCCCACCGTGATTGCAAACACAAGGGATTCTCTGACCTTGATACAGAAAACTGCTTTACATGCTGCTGCTGCTGCAAGCTATTTTTGCATTCTGCATTTTGCATGATTCAGAACAGACAGTGACTGTATCAACTGGTGTCAGTCTATAAAGACTTGGAAATCTGAAAAGGTAAACTGAGAAACGATCATCATCTTCTGGAGAATGTAGCACTCACTTTAACACCAACTGTCCAGAACAAATATGTTCATTTGAAGGAAAATACATTACACCCATGTATATGGGGCCAGAAGCCTATGAATGTTGCATCTTCTGGCCTTAGAAATTCATCCTATTTGGATTATTTGCTATGAAATTTATAATACTCAGAGTTATATCCAATAGTTACACTCTCTATTGGTAAACAGAATCAAGTGCTAGTGCATGATATCAGCAGCATGAATACTGGGTACCAGCTGACTTGCTTCTGCGTGAAAGGTTTTCCTTACTCCCACATACCTCACTGCCAACTTTCGACACATTTAGTGCCTCTGAGAACTCCTCAGTCTGCAAAACCTAAGGTTTTCTGACAAGATTCTTCCTCTCTCTATGCTTTTTTTAACTCCCAAAGAAAAAAATCAAGGAACAGTCATTCTCAGACCACCCAGTGTTACAAAGGAGTGCATCATCAGGCATATGAAAATGTAATTTAAGTACATTAAACCTCAATTCAGAGTCATGGAATCTTTTAGGTTTGAAAAGACCTTTGAGATCATCAAGTCCAACTGTTAACGTAACGCTGCCAAGTCAACCACTAAACCATGTCTCTATACCTAAGCACCACATCTACATGTCTTTTAAACACCTCCCAGGGAAGGTGAGGTGGTAGACTAAAGATGTGAAAATGTAAGTTTGAATATACATGTTTTTGAAGATCCAAACCTTTTTCAGGTTCAAGGCAGAAGCAATGAATCCACTCTTCAACAAAGAAGAATTCCAGCAGAGGTATTTCAAAAAAGCAGACTGGAGCTGCTTTTGTGGTCCATGAAGTGGGCAAAATCAGATGCAAAACACCTGGCCAAAATTCCCACAAAGGGGAGATCTCAATCTTCTACAATTTCTGTTCATGCAACTTCTGTACAGACATTCCACAAATTAAATCTACCTTTTTGTAATACACTTCTACCTTTCTTTGACTTCTTATTTCCAGTCTTTCTTTCCTCATTTCTAAAACATCTGGTTTTCTCAAGTCTTGAAAAAACATGTTTTCCTTCTCAGAACAACAACAATATGCAAATACTCCCTCAGATTCATCCGCACCACACAGAATTCTTTAGGGGCCACGTTCAATAAATAATGAGCTGTGCTGATAATGGAGAGAAATGTTCCATCTGTTCATCTGAGACCACTTTCTGAGCACTACCACCACAGGCTGAGCTGTGCAATCCTGAAGCCACTTAGCACAACCGTGCCGTGAACCTGACCTACACGCTATCAATTTCAGGACTGATTCACTTCAATGCTACTAGCACCGCTACTTTCACTTCAGTGCAATTCTCAGGCAATGTTGTTCACCTATATTAGCTGGAATAGGTGTGCCACTAAAAGGAATTTATCTGGTGATTTAGGTGGGTTTTTTCAGTGGATTGCAAGGAGCTCCGTAATGTGTATGGGGAACAGGGAGCAGTAATTTCAGTTAAACATATGAGTCAAGGTATATTGGTCACTACCTACACCTAGCACAGCAAATCAGTCTGTTAGTACAATGGGCATTCAGGCAAAGCACTTTTATTATTTCCCTGGTTTTTTGAACCAATCAATCTCTGAGTCATTCTTTCACCTTTTTCTCAATGCAGTGGAGGAGAAAAGCATCAAAAAATAATATATATATATATATTGTGCAAAGCCCTTACTCTATTCTTTTTAAAACTTCCTATTTCACCTGAAAAATGGGTGAAAAATGGACTGATCAATGTTTTTCTCTCTAATTCTCTTCATCATAACTCTCTTCATTCATAATTCTCATCACCCTTTTAGTTTTCCAGATTTTCTGAAACAGTACCCACTTGATAAGCTTTCCTAGATTTACACACATATGAGAAGTTAAATTTAAGTTTGATTTGAAAAAAATCTTTTAGAATATTGTTTTATAATTCGGCTTGCAAACTCAGCATTTTAACTTCACCTCATTCTCCCCAAGTCTTTAAATACAAGAACTTTAAATTTCATCTATTTGTGTACTGGAGGTTGTGAAGTGCTTCCTCACTTGACAGTAAAAGTGTTCAGAATGCAGAATCGTAATACACTGGTTTACATCAGAGTAAAATATTACCTGAGGCTTTGCCACTACAGATCTGTTGCAGTTCCTTGGCTTTATTATTTGTCAACATTTTTGAGTTGAGTCATAGCTTGTGATTATTACAGCAAATAACATGACACACTGCTTCAAAGTCTGAAACAGCGTAAAATCCAAAATACTGACATTATTATTCAACCAAAGTTTACACAAAACAAGTTGAGCAATTTAACCTAGGAAAAGAAGGTTTTCCTGAAGGAAAAAAAAAAAAAAAAAAAAGAAAAGAGGTGAAATAGAAGTATAACAAATATTTAGCAAAGTTAGAAAATAAAGAGTTTACACTTCTACTAAAATATGGTGCTAGAAGAATTCCTTTGGATTTAATCAACATGGAGGGATTGTTCAAGAAACTATTTTTCAGATTCTAGTTAATAAGCAATGCCCTCTTTACCAAGAGGGAACAGCTGTTTTACAGGCTCTTTCTCCAATTAATTTAAATAGTACGATTTGCAGAAATTATAACTATTTCAACTTTGTTGATTTAAGTCTACTGTTCTGCTCTGTAGACTAATACTTTACCAATTTTTCACCCCACACATGGAAACAAATATTCCACAAGAGTGAGTTGGAAGCATTCCCGAAACAGAAAGCAAATATTAGATCCATGTAAGAGAAAATGACAAGGCACGCAGTTTAACATACCAGTATACTTGCATTTTTTTCCACCTTATACCAGTGAAAAGTTTAAGCTCGTGAAATAACACGCACTACCAAGGTAAATTCAGAGGTCAGCTAGACCCAACGCATCTGTTGCAACCATTAATTTCCCCTTGACTCAACTGTTGACAAGGCTCAACATGGCTAACGTAACAGCAACTGCTTAAAGGCTGACAAAAAAGGAGAGAACATGTACTAAAAAATGTGATATTTCCCTCAACCATCCAATTTCACCTCCCAGGTTTCTATGTATTTGGGAACTACCCACGGAATTCTTCTTCCAGAACTTTGTCCAGCTGCTGCCAAATCCATATAATCTTTCAGAATCCCCAACACCTTTGTTAAGGATTTCCGCAGCTCAGTTGTGGGAGGGCCACACACTCTTGTTTTGAGTTTGGGTCAAACTAGCTTTATTTGATGTTCCATGGCTATAATTCCACAAACAAATGTATGTGGTTTCTTAAGCTCTGTAGGACCTTATAATTACTTTAATACAATTAATGAAACTACTTGATTCAAATATTGCCTTAAATTTAACTGTACCCTTAAAAGATGTTATATTAATGAGAAATTACTATTTATTAAAACAATCACTATTCTTCTTTGGCCAAACATGTACAGTCCTCCTCTTATAAGGGACTTTCTTACAAAACTTCACAATTATCTACAGTCAGAAATGACCTATTAATAACAATTATTAATGCAGAGCAAACACTAATGATAAATATTTTAACATGTACATATCTAATCTACTGCAATAGTATATTATTTGTATTATATGAGTAATATAAAATATCGACTGTTTTGTAGACTGAAGTCAGTCTTAATATTCAACGACACTTCACAGCATTCAAGCCAGGGCAAAAAGCTAACCTCTTGTAACAATCGCGTTGCAATAGTGACAAGGAAAGTTTTATTCGGGCAAAAATTCAAAGCACTTCAGTGTGAATTTGGCCTACAAAAAGCTGCACTATTAGATTCTACATGTTTTTATTTTAATAAATGTATTTATTTTAACTTAATAGCAACATCCAGTAAATCAAGTCTCACACGAAAGAAATTGTCTAACCTGTTTGTTTCACATAAAAGACTTTCATTACCATTATCTGACATATAAATGCTAAACGAAAAGCAGGGAACAAGACATATATTTTATGGCTTTACAGTTTCCTGAAATTTGCCAGCAATGGCAATGGAAATGAGCATGGTTTTAATCTATTTTGTACATGTAAATACAGAGGCTGACAATTCTTTATTTCAATATCTGTTAAGAGTTTGCTGCTGCTGCACTTTGCAAATTGCTTTAGAATATATCTAAAAAATAGTTTCAGCTACTCCCTCCACACTCAATAGTCATAAATAAAACATCATTACATCACCAGCACAGCACAAGTGCTAGTCTGGCAGCGTGCACAGAGCAGACCCAGCCGAGAGCAGGTTACTCTGACCCAATGTACGCACACAGGGGGAAACAACTTTTACGCTGGGGTGCAGCTCAGGCAGTGAACAGTCCGTGTTTCAATTTCTGACTTCAAGGACTGTCGTTTACTTAATAAAAAGAATATAAGGAGTTTTCACATTTGTATGAACATACAGAGAACGTCAATTCTCTGCCACGGTTAACAACAAGAGCATTCACTTACATAAACACTGATTGAAACAGTACACAAGAATTAAGCCCCCACAGCATGATATGTTTATTTTGCTTCTGCAGTAGACAGGATGAAGTTCAACTTTCCTCTGTGTGGGTGGTAAAATTTGGATTTAGATTTGTAGAATTATGTAAAGGAAAGTAAATGTACCAACAGACTAGTGTCTGGGATCCAAAAGATAGATGGATGTGCACAGCTGAGCTTCGGTACTCTTCTTTTACATTCTGCAGCCCAGGTTTGCTTAATTTTTCGTCCCAAAATATTTTTATTTTATGGTGATGATGTTTAGAACAAAACTCATTTCCTCCCTACGACCGCTTGCGAACTCTGACAGCTAAACATGCTAGAGAAAAATCATTTTGGTAAACTCTTACCAATAATGAACCAACATCCTACAGACTCACTCAAATGTCTTGTTTTTTGTATTTTTTTTTTCCCCCAGAGAAACTGTAAGAAGGGAAGGGAAGGGAAGGGAAAGGAAAAGGGAAGGGAAGGGAAAAGGGAAGGGAAGGGAAAAGGGAAGGGAAGGGAAAAGGGAAGGGAAGGGGGAAGGGAAAAGGGAAGGGGAAAGGGAAGGGAAGGGGAAAGGGAAGGGAAGGGGAAAGGAAGGGAAAAGGGAAGGGAAGGGAAAAGGGAAGGGAAGGGAAAAGGGAAGGGAAGGGAAAAGGGAAGGGAAGGGAAAAGGGAAGGGAAGGGAAAAGGGAAGGGAAGGGAAAAGGGAAGGGAAGGGAAAAGGGAAGGGAAGGGAAAAGGGAAGGGAAGGGAAAAGGGAAGGGAAGGGAAAAGGGAAGGGAAGGGAAAAGGGAAGGGAAGGGAAAAGGGAAGGGAAGGGAAAAGGGAAGGGAAGGGAAAAGGGAAGGGAAGGGAAAAGGGAAGGGAAGGGAAAAGGGAAGGGAAGGGAAAAGGGAAGGGAAGGGAAAAGGGAAGGGAAGGGAAAAGGGAAGGGAAGGGAAAAGGGAAGGGAAGGGAAAAGGGAAGGGAAGGGAAAAGGGAAGGGAAGGGAAAAGGGAAGGGAAGGGAAAAGGGAAGGGAAGGGAAAAGGGAAGGGAAGGGAAAAGGGAAGGGAAGGGAAAAGGGAAGGGAAGGGAAAAGGGAAGGGAAGGGAAAAGGGAAGGGAAGGGAAAAGGGAAGGGAAGGGAAAAGGGAAGGGAAGGGAAAAGGGAAGGGAAGGGAAAAGGGAAGGGAAGGGAAAAGGGAAGGGAAGGGAAAAGGGAAGGGAAGGGAAGGGAAGGGAAGGGAAGGGAAGGGAAGGGAAGGGAAGGGAAGGGAAGGGAAAAGGGAAGGGAAGGGAAGGGAAGGGAAGGGAAGGGAAGGGAAGGGAAGGGAAGGGAAGGGAAGGGAAGGGAAGGGAAGGGAAGGGAAGGGAAGGGAAGGGAAGGGAAGGGAAGGGAAGGGAAGGGAAGGGAAGGGTAGGACCCACCAGTAGGAAAAGTGATGCTACTACTGGAAATGGAAGCACTGAATTCAAGCACCAAGCCCCAGCATCACCACTCCATAACAGCACCACCTCACCAATAGCATTTTTCAGAATCAGAGATGTAGGGAAAGATTGTAGAACCAGAAAACATTGGAGGAAGACAGACAGACAAATAAACAGACTGAAACATGTTTGCTTCCTCATGGAAACAACAACATGTTCACTGACCTACAGCTGACACATAAAACTTTTGTAAACACCACCATAAAGCTCATTGGCATGGAGCCTTACAGCCCAGACAGGACCACGTGGAACGTTCTCACTCTCTTCCTCTCTCTCAAATCACTTTGTCCACTTGCAAGGAAAAACAGCTTGGAATGGAGGGGTAAGAGGGGGAGAATGAAGCTCAAGGTGGAAAACACACAGGTGGGGCAAGGAAAAGTCGTCTGTCTCCTCATGTCTTGGTTTTTAAGAGATGTTTTATAGATAGCAATGGATGAGTTCAGGGCTAGTAAATCACGTATAAGACGGAAGTAGCCATGGAAACAATGTCGGGAACTAGTGCAGGAATTCTGACAGAGGTCAAGTCTGATGCGTGAAATTCTTCAGCACTGTAACTACCTAAAGCTGCAAAATCCACATGAATAGCTTTCCTGTTCTAACTCTTGAGCGGAATGGTTATTTCTCATAAAAGAAAACTTTCCTCCAATATAATGTATTGTTCTTAGAACTTCGTAAGATGCTATTAAGTGGAATGATTACTGGCTGATTCATGAAAACCACGCCATTTATGTCGATTACTAATTCTCTCTACCAACATTACCATGAACTTTTCATTACCATCTTCAGCAATAGTCACACTGAAGGATGCTACCATTTCGGTGGTTAGTGTCTCCAGCCAGAGTTTATGACTCAACACTTACCTTTTAGTATTTTCTGGAAATAAATGCATTTCTGATGCTAACTACAACGGGCTGATTTCCATGAACAAATGTAAGATTCCTAATTCATGCTTGCTTTGGTGATTTATAAAATCAAACCTGGGACCCCAAGGAGGTTACAGGCCTCTTAAGTTACACAGAATTAGCTGTGAAAATATTTCAAAAGATTTTAAAATAGTACTGGAATAATTTTTTACATTTTAAAGTCATACTCTAAGAATACTCTGTGGTGTAGTTTATGAGAAATTTTCTAAGCACACGACTAAATCAGCAATAATCTTTAGGTGTTTGAAGGGTTTTGGAATGGATAAACCAGAAATAGATCTATTATGTACATCCTTTCAATTACTTAATTCCAAAAATATAGATTGATTGATTTTAAGTGTGTAGTGTTTTGTGCTTTTTTTCTTTTGCAAATAATTATGAGCATAATAACGTAGGAAAGAAATTTTGGGACATATTTGCATATGCAAAGACATCCAAACTATCTTCGGCACCAGAGACAACACAGCCTGGTTAACACGACAGGCTGCTGCAATTACCCATGGTAATGTATGTCTGTGCATACCATGCTGTACTGTGCAGAGCCTAGCTGCTTTCTGAACAGAAAGGAAGACTTCCAGAAATATCTAACCTTACCAATAAAACTGCAGTTTGACTTTTTAAGAGTAAACTAAAGAGTCAGTAATTATTTTAGCTTCGTCACAGAGGGCTTTTTTTTTTCTCCCATTTTCATTCTGTTCAGTCGTACAGAGTAAGCATGAAAAATACATTTGTACATAATATGAACAATGCATTTTGCTTCAGGAAAGGAGTAGGCTTAGGTGGTCTTACACAATATTTTAAAAAGAAGTCTATTCAGCGTTACTGTGCGAGGAAGCAGAAATGGAGGATATTTGGAGACAGGAGGAGGCTTCCCATTTTTAATGCTTCTATTTGCTCTTTTAGGTCTCACAGGGAGGCCTTAATAAGAAGCGTACCGACATGACCACTGAAAATTTTTCTTTACATGCTTATTTTTTAAAACTTTCATCTTTACGATAAAATTACTTACTACTTTCCCTGCATTTCCTGAAATATTTTCTGAGGGTTTTCAAACTTAATTTCTGTTGCATTTTACCATGCCTTTCTACTCCAGTATACTGATTTTATCTGTTATCATTTCTTTAATTTTTTTTTTTACTTTTGTGTTATTAGACTGCATTTGTGGACTACTGATCTATCAGGCTCCCTTTGCTCTTCTTTCCAGCACGTTGTTGTCTGCTGGCAACATCTTGTTCTTATTTATACACTAAAACATTTTTATTGCCACACTTTCTCCTTCAGCACACATGCCTGACGAATACTGAATACAGAGGCAGGATTATAAGTGAAATAATGTATGTGAACCTAGTGATAAATTTACAAGATTAGAACATACAGCAAGAATATGTGCAACTCTGAAAGTCATGGACTTCAAACAGGATAAAATGAAAACAGAAAATACCTCCCGCAAAAGTGTGGAAAATAACATATTAAGATTGAAGAACATTTTTATTCTGCAGATATTACATTTAATTCATTCCATTTTTCAAAACCACCATGAAATTCTGTAAGCAAAATACTTATTTGCAGGAGAGAGAGGAATAGATATATTTGAAATCACAAAGAATCCAAAAATATGCCTAAACAATGTATTTCGGGTTTCCACAGGCAGACTTATCCTTTAATAATCAATGCAATAATCTAAACTTACTGAGTTTTACTCAAAATATAATGAATTTTCAGCAATATGTCCAGCTCATTAGATAAAATTCTCCATATGTTTTGGTCAATTGCTTATTTAAGTTCTTACTTAAAACTCCTTAGAAGTTTATGCCTCTCTTCCAGGGACTGAAAGAGAAATCATTGCAGACCCCATCCAAACAAAGGGAGTCTGGACATGCAGTATCACAGCGGATTTTGGTGGATACCAGGAAAAAGGCAGCAAACAAGGCTACTGTACAGGCAGCGTTTCTTTATTATTCCTGAAACCATAGCGATAATCTCTGAACTCTGTTCTAAAAATCCTTTCTTTACCTTGCCAAATAGCAAAATACACTACCTAGATAAAAAAATTCTTCTAATTAAAAAAAAAATCATCAGAACAAAGAGAGTAACAGGAATGTAGTGAATCAAAGTAAATGGAAATGTAATTTCTCAAATACTCCTATCTTGCCACAGTACACGTGATAGCAATCGGTACAGAAAAGAATTCACGGCTACTGACTTCACTGCTGCTTCAGACAAACGTTGCCTTCCATTCAAGCGATAAAGTCTATTTAAGCCTGCCTTCCTAAGAATAGTGAGACTAGAACATTTGAAATACCAACTTTCCAGGCAGGGGACTTCTCATTTCCTACATTTCCCTTGCAATAGCAGATACTACTCATTCCAGACTTTGCTCAGGAGCCACTTGTTGGCATCATTCCTCTGCTTGATGTCCCTTGGCAGAATCACATACATGAAGCCATACTTTCTACACAATCTCAACAGCAGTTGGTGCTGAAAAGACAGCAGAGATGGATAATGAAGACAGCTTTTTCATGGGCCTGAACGACTCACAACTTTTCAGTATGAAATCTGTGAATTCTGAAATGATACCAGCCTACACTAAAAAGATTGTGAGTTATAAATTATAATCAAGGAAACAAGAAAAGTAGATGACTATCAAGATGAATGTTGGCATCCAGATGCAGTGTTTCTGATTTTCATTCTCTGGCCAGACTGAGAGAACTCTTTTATCATGATACATTGGTTTCTTTTCCAAATATATGAGAGTACTTACCAGCTGTAAAGTTGTAAAGCAGTCTTCTATGCTTTCAACTGTCTCAAAAAGAATGAGAAGCCTCCTTTTGCTAGCTTTATATCCGTTTGGGGAAGAAGTTTCCATTAGACATCTTCCACCATCACCAAGATTTGTATGATAACCCAAAGGCAAAATACTGAACTTCTTTGCTAACAGAAGACTAATCTAAATCCCCTCTGCCTTTTTCCTGTGGAGGTGGGTGAACAGGAAACAGGAGAATCCGGCTTGGTTGCCTCGTGTGCTGGTTTTAGCTGGGATAGAGTTTTCTTCATAGTGGCTGCTGTGTGGCCCATGTTTTGGATTTGTGCTGGAAACTGTTGATGATTCAGGGATGTTTTAGTTACTGCTGAGCAGCTGTCACAGCGCCGAGGGCTTTCCTGCTCCTCAGCCGCCAGCCAGCAGGCTGGGGGGCACCAGGGGCTGGCAGGGGACACAGCCGGGACAGCCGAGCCCCACGGACCAAAGGGACATCCCATCCCATGCGGCGTCATGCTCGGCATGGAAAGCTGGGGGAGAAGAAGGACGGGGGGGACGTTGGGAGTGACGGCGTTTGTCCTCCCAAGTCACCGCTATGCGTGGCGGAGCCCTGCTGTCCTGGGGGTGGCTGGGCACCTGCCTGCCCCTGGGGAGGGGGGAAGGGATTCCTCGCTTTGCTTCGCTTCCATGTGCGGCTTTTGCTTTACCCATTAAACTGTCTTTACCTCAACCCACGGGTTTTCTCACTTTTACCCTTCCAGTTCTCTCCCCCATCCCGCTGTGGGGGAGCGAGTGGCTGCGTGGGGCTGAGCTGCCGGCTGGGGTTAAACCATGACACTTCATTTGCAAAAACATTATAAAAGCAGAAGGATGTTTCTAAAGTAATTGCTGTGATAAAAACAGTTGTCAAGGCTAAAAGCCAGATGTGCTTTCAGAAGCCTGTTTGTAAACCCTGAAGCACTTTGTTTGGTAGGTCAGGACATACGCAGATCGAGACATAAAAAGTACATTTTTGTTTAAACTTAACATAAATACGAGGCTTCTCTTTAAGCTTTGAAAGAAACATAGCTTACTGGCTACCTATAAACTTTATATCAGTCCTGAATGCAGAGCTGGGAGAAAACACAGCTAGTGGTCATTTTATATTTAACATGAAAATACAAAAAAAAATATTTTGCTTTAGCACAATGTAATGCCTGTTACTAGATAGAAATTATCTGTGACTAGATTTTTTGGTAGCAGCCTTATTACAAATATTTAGTGCTCTATAACCTAGTCTAAATCCTGCAGATTTTCCATTATTTTTTCTGTCTCTTAGGCCACATAAAAAGCTTTGTCTACCTAATCAACAAAATCAAACAAGAACATCTGTTATTATTTCTGCCTTAATTCATCTAGCTTTGCCAAAACAGCCAAAAATCTGTGAAGGCAAAAAGTTCTCATCGCAATGCTTTAGATTAAAATAGAACCCTTCTCTGTCAGTACCAAGGTTTCATTTTCATGTTACAGGTTTCAGATCCGTAAATACAATTATCTGTAAACCTACCTAAAAGTTATTAGACAGGTCTTATTATAGAAGGTTTTTTCTAAAAGCATCCCATGAAATGAAGTCTCAGAGATCACACCAACCTGCTACCCGTCTCCCAAAATCCTGTAGCAATGACGATCACTGTAACTGAGAGAACAAGCTTTCTTGCTCTAAATCTGAATTTAAAATCACAAAGCACCAAAGGCATAATGGATGAGAGAACCGTATAATGGCCTAATGAAGAGTATACTGTATGTAAAGCACAGAACCTTAAAGCAATTTAAGAACTTCTAGACTTTTGGCACAGGCTTATTCATGCCTTTATATGTCAAAAGTCAGAGAATCACTGGTAACAAAATTGTGCTGCAGAATATGCTACTTCCAGCACCAGAAGAAGAAAATTATTCAGAATTTCTTGAGGTTAAGTCGTTTGTCATACATTTGCAAGCAATTATACTTAATGGAAAGGAGAATTAAGGGTCTCCCAGTTCAGAGCAAGAACAAAAAAAAAATAAATACATGTTTTGAACTGATAATCCATTACAGTTCTTTGGCATTATAGTGGATGAACTGCTGTAGAAGATGCATTGTAATGAATACTGTGATTTGGTAATTACTAAGCAAGATAACATGTCAGTTTTATCTGGTGAGATGGCTTCTCCAGTGCTTTAGTTGAGGTTCTTGAAGATATTCCTGCTCTTCCCTACACGTAAGAGAATTTTGTCTTTCATTCAATGTGTCTAGCTATCATTTGGATTTTGCTTAGAAGGAGAATACTACCCTTCAGATCACTCTCGACAAACCATTTGCTACATGAACTTAGTTCTTCTAAACTGTCATAATTTCTAGAGGCCTCCCAGCTGACATGAACTTCATGCTGGGAATCCTATGTCCTAAATTCTGTGCAATATACATTTTTTGAGGAAGGCTCCTGCCTCTTAGATGAGATGATATGAATCACTGCAATCTGTGATTCTATATGATTTTGGGCACATTTGGTACAGAGAATTCCATTCACTGATTCTGTAGTTCAAACTATAATATGGGAGCCACCTAACATTTTTACCATGAGATGTCTGTTTATTTAAGCTGCAATTCACCTAACACCTTAAAAATTGTGTTTTAAAAATATTTGAGTACATTCTGACAACTGATACAATTCAATGAAGTTTTGTGTCCATTACCTTTAAAGATGATTTTGTCCGAGGTTCTGTTTTCTGTCTGGTAAGCTTGTTTTGAATAAGCAATGATTGATCTGTACGAGCATCATAATTTCCATGTTCTGAATCATCTGTGTATGTGTCTTTGTCCTTTCCTGTGTCTGAAGGAAAAACAGAAGAAAACAGCGGGATCATTGCCGGTTATAGTGGAGAGAAACTAACAGTTATGTTACAACCACAGCTGAACATTCCTTTTAAGTATCCATGTTTCAATAACTTATATTCTATCCTTTCCTGCAAAAGTTCTTTTTTACTTTAAATGTTACTGCGTTTGTCTTAAACTGGAAGTGACTTCTATTTTTAGTAGAAGGCCTATAGAAACTGTTTTTTTCTTACCATTCAAATCAAAGAAGCCCACAAGATTTTTACAGTAGTTTTAAAAAAATCCACAAAGCGATATAAAGCTAATATTCAAATGCTTTTCTGCCTGACTCACAGTTGTTGAGACTCAAAATGTGTTATCAAATAGGCAAGTGCATCCTGGAGACCAGAGGAACATCTCATGTTTTAAATTTAAACAAGCAATCAAAATGCATGATTCCCCTACACACATGCTGCTCATCCTTATAGATAGGATTTGAAAATTTGTATATTAAAGCATTGCAGTGACCACTTTGGAACACATTGTAAGAGATGTACCTGATGGTGGTAGAAGACTGCTGACACCATGAAGAAAGAGTTTTCCTTATCATTGGATTTAATTGCCCGACAAAAGTTTTTAGAACTTAGCTGAGTATCCTAAGAAAGCTACAGGTGACTGAGGACCTTCCTTAAAGCTTACCAAGACCCACTCCCACAGTTTAAATTTCCTCCCGCCTCATCACTGCCGGCAAGTTAGGAGGACTCAAGTCTCTGAGTCATTCCACATCCGCTATCAGAAGGGAGAATTTTTCTTCAGACATTTAAATTCCCTGCACGTTCTCCAGAAAAAAATCATGCCAATACTTCCCATCTATACCCAGGAGGAGTAAAATGAGGGGTCGTGTCTGAACAACATTGGACCATGTAAGTTTTAATGACTGTTGGAAAATGGTTAGTCTTCAAAAAATATTTTAAAGATGAAAAAGATGGAATAATTATTCCCACACAATCATATCTTGGATAAATTGGAAATAGAAACATATCCAGACAAAAGTCACCCACAAATCCTGAGCCAAGTTCTCATCTCAGTTTTCACATCAACATGGGAAAAGTCAGGGGGACTGGGAACAGCATTTAGCCCAGTAATTCTAAACCCTAAATAGAAGCCAAGAAACAACTCATGGTTGCTGTGGGAACCACAATCTTGAATTTCCTGAATTTTATATTCATAAAACTCATCTGCAAAAACAAAGTTTTTTCATTAAGCTGTTCAGTTAAATTCTCCACAGTAAATACAACAGAAAAAAACCCCAAAACCAACCACAATTATCTCATGTAGCCTAAACATTTCTGAGATGGAATATTAAACGGAACATTTATCAAGGGCTGGTTTGTTTCTGCAATTTAGCTACTTACATAATGATTACACAAAATGAGCCCTCCGTAATTTCTGATATTGGTATTAACCTCAGTAAACCTGCAACGGGATTCCTCAAAGTACAAAATAGCCTGTTTTAGTTGTCAGAGCACCAAACTCAGAAATTTTATTTTAAACAACGCTTTAACCTAAACACAGGTTACTCTCTGGTCAACCAAAATGAATGTACTAAAAAGACTGTGAAAAAGCTTTTAAGTAGCAGGTATAAAAAGCAGGAAACAAGATACTTAAAACAACTTTGCACATTTGACTCATGCCCAGGCATGCTGAGCTCTTGGCATTACCAAAGATCGAGAGTCTGTAATACAAATCCAGTAAAACAAAGAGACAGGCTTATGAAACCCAAACTCTTGCATCTAGATAGGTCATTTAAACTGAAAGACTTTATTTACATTAAAAAGTCTATTTTAAAGCAAGACATTTTAGAGGATTAGAGATTATGAGTCCACCTAATACTCGAAAAAACCCTTTGCAAAACTACATAATGTTTTATTTAAACAGTTTATACTTATGTCATAAGTTTTTCCTTAGGGCTCAACACACTTTATCTGCTAAACATTTTTATGTTTTCAAGATCACCTTTTAAATTGTAGCATGTATTTTCTGTAAAAAATTATACGTTTTCTTTCATTTAGAGATACCTGCTATCTTGTCTGCAATGTAGTCAGAAAGGGTTTAGCAACAAAAACCCCCATAAAAATAAAGAAATGTAGAATTTAAAAGGCACGTTTCCTATACAAAATTTAACAATACTTGCTACTGTATCTTTTAGGAGTTGACGATTTATTTTGTGCACGTAAAACACTGTCAAACAAAGTAACGGTATCAATGCAGTAAAAAGAGAAATGAAGGTTTAAACATAGCATTTAAACGTTGAACTTGATGAAGCATTTGTTTTACCTGTCTGAAAAATCATCAGACTGAGATACACAGCATAAATCAGACATTTTTTAAAAGTTTTATTTAAAACAAAACTGTTTTAAAAAACATTCATGTAGGTTTTAGACATTACTGTCAACAAAGAACCTGATGTATGCTTTGTAGATACTCTAAATAGACTAGTAGTCCCATTTACCTCTTCTGCAGCATATATTAAAGCAAAATCTTTAGTATAAATAATTATACTCAAAGAAAAAGTTGAACTGATTGCATGATAGTGCTATACCAGAACAGGTTAGAAAGAACAACTGCAACATGTGTGTTTTGGGAGGCTCATTTTGTTTCTTAAGTAGAACTTTTTGTAAAGTTTTTTTGAATAGTTTTAAAATTTCTAAAGGAGAGAGAATGAAATACGTCGTGTTTAGAAAAAGACCTTTAGAGAAGGTGACAGAAATGAAATTGCCACCAACAGCATTGACTATGTTTTTGTATTTTTCTATGACCAGGTGCTTTTTCTGTAACAAGGTATTCACCACTTTTATTAAAGGAGAAAGTCTCTCTTCTGTGATCTTCCCACCCAACAGGTCCAAATGATATTTTCTTAAAGATAAATTTAAACAACCTAAATCAACTTGAGCTTGATTCTTAGTGTCACCAATGCGTGCTACAATATGCAGTGATTAACCTCCTTAAGTCTTCCTTCAATAACCACAGTCTCCAAACTTCCATGACATTTTTGCATAACGTTCATTTATAAAGTAGCACTATTTTCTGCCATCCTTCCCTCCACAATCTCTGTTATGTCATTTTGCATTATAACTGCCATTTGGGATTGCCACAAGGGAAACCAAGATAGCATCCCTGAATGTCATGGCTGGGGTTGTACTGCCCAAGGACTTTTTTAATGTAACATACCCCAAAAGCAATGGTGCGGACTAACAGTCTTTCTCTTTGACTCGCATTATAAGTATCCATCTGATGTATTTGAGTTATTCTATTACATTAAAACTTATGTGGCAGTTGAAAACTTTTTGAACTGTTGTCACATGAGAATTCTTATTTTAAAAAAAATCACTGAAGTTACGTGTACAAATTGTAAGCCCCAAGTACCCTGTTACAGAAAGGAAAATTAATATGCTATTATGACTTCAACTCAGAAAGGGAAGGTTTCTGTATTAAACTGTTTAGCTTTCCTGAATACTGCAAAAATAAATAAAAAAAGGGCTGAATTTTAAATCAAGATGAGGATACTAAATCAGAGAAAAAGGTGACAGCTTCTTATTCTAGAGACAGAGGCCAAATCATTTGAATGAAGTCCATGGAAATATCACTATTCAAGTCAGCAACTCAAAGACTTCTCTTTAATTAGGTACAAACTTAAAGCAGATGCACCCATATAATTGTTACCATACCTGAACATATAACCAAGTGATGTGTACTGTCACCTTGGATCCACACTCAAGTATAAAATGATTTATAACAGACTCAATCATTAACCAAGCAGATAACAGCAGTAGTTGCTTTGTTTTGCTATCTTGTAATACAAAGGTATGATGAGTAAATTCAGTCTTCATACAGCACAAAACCCTGTCTACGCTTCCTGACAGATACTTCTGCTATGCTTGAAGCATGACAGTAAGATTTGCCTTAAATGCACTTACAAGATAAAATGCTGGAAAGACTTTAATTTCTGGGAGTCTTTCACCTAGCAATGCAGAAGCATTTAGTTTAGAAATTGATTCCTAGGTCCACACATTGCACCTTGATTTTTGGGTCATCTTAACTGCTTGGCTAACTTTCTTGCCATCATACTTTTCTAAAGGGCCAACAGTGCATTTTAATTTTATGACAGAGGATGAAAAGTACATGTCCTGTATTCTCTGTAACATGTAATACATCAATATATATTAGAGAACTGTAATGAAAGTTAGCAAATGTTTTTCAGTTGAAATGTGGCATAGTTACAGATAATTAATAAAAAAAAAATATTCCTAAATAGCTTCTGTTTCACAAACTTTGATATGATGACTCGACTCAATCCTTTGAGCCTTTACACATTTAGGGATTGCAAAGCTTTAGTAAGAATGAGATTATTGGTGAAGAAATTAATCTCCTTTTGTCCTAATTTTTGTCCTAGAAACAACAAATAACCTGGAGAAGGACATCACTAGACACCTGGATAAATGACACTGTGATGGATTTAGGTCATCTTATTTTATTCTGCTGTGTACCTGGAATACTGTATTATATACATAACATAGCAGGTTTTCCAGCTACCTGTGTATGTGCCTTTATATATCAAAATCTACCATAACAGGCAAGCACAGGCTTTTCTTAATGTACAATTTCTCGTGAGCTTTCAGTGGTAACTATTACACAGAATATTTCTCATTTTCTAAAAAGGGAGCCAGGCAGGTATTACTGCTGTTTGGAGGAGTTAAGATGGTGTACGCAATCAGTACAGACAGATTAAATCCCTAAAGCACTTCAATATTTTGAACCTCAATATTCAGTCTGAAGACTAATCCTTATTATGTTTCAGTGAGCACTATGTTCATAACGGATCACACAGCTTCTTCCTCCATGCTGCCAGCTCTCCGGGAATGAACCAGCTCTACCATGGAAGCAGGACAGCTCCCACACACACCAGCTATAGGACAAACTGTCCTGCTGCAGCTTTTCAGCCATCTCACAACACAGTCAGGACAGATGTGATGGCCCTTACCTATGCAGGCATTGCCTCAGGACCACAAGCTTCTGAAAAAAATATGCTAAAAGTCACAACGGAAACATCCTGTTTCTGTTGAAGGAGAAACAGAACCTCTTTTTCTTGAGTCGTACCCTCCACGACCTTTCAGTCCCTCCTTTCATGCAAACACTGT
The DNA here is from genome assembly GCF_023634155.1 of Falco peregrinus. NCBI lineage: Eukaryota > Metazoa > Chordata > Aves > Falconiformes > Falconidae > Falco > Falco peregrinus. Next base: position 15,398,699 of record NC_073729.1, read on the forward strand.
ATGTGTTGCACAGGTTATTCTGTCTATGCTGGTTTATCACATCACTTAATAAAAATTCACTTACAAGCGCTTCTGTAACCAAGCACTGAAAATCTTGCTATCATGCAGTTATTACGACACTTCGTTAGATTGTTAATTTTGGCTCAGGTCTTCATTTCTCAGTTCACTGCATTGCAGCATGGCACATAAGCAGGGGAGTTTCTTATCTATGAGCTTTGTATTAATTGGATTCAGGTTATATTCAGAATGCCAGGTAACCGTTACAGCAAAATTATGAACTACCTGATTCATGACCAAATTCCTATCTAGGAAGGATTTCAAGTCATGCTAAGGAAAATGAGTTACTATGCATAAATCCCCCATAATTAACCTGAATCAGGAAAGAAAAAAAAAAGGAACTGAAAAAAGAATACATTAATTAGTGTTGTTTTATTTACTAATGAGTGTTGGGTTTATTTGCCAAATAACCTAAAATTAGATATTGGTTACATCTAAATACTGAATGCCAAATTCTGTTGATTATATTAACCATTCATCAGTCATTTTTTACATCTTATTTGAAACAAAATATTTCAGCCTAACAGTGGAGGGCAGACCCTCGTATGATCCTCTACCATTTCTGATGCTACAATCTGCAGAAAGCTATTTATATGAGTCCTTGTGTCAGAATGAGCAAGTTGAATTTTTAAGTTAACAAGCAGACTATCAGGTTCACAACTCTTTCTCCTGAAAATCTTGATGCCTTAGCTATGCATTTGGTAAACCAGATTTTTAAAGGCATTAGTCAGTATTGTAATATGAAATCCCATTTGTAAATCTGGCCCTGAGGGAACTGGCAGATGAAGTGGCTAAGCCATGGTCCATCATATTTGAGAAGCTGTGGCAGTTCAGTGAAGTGCCCATGGACTGGAAAAGGGGAAACGTAACGCCCATTTTTAAACAGGTAAAAAAGGAAGACACAGGCAGCTACAGGCTGGTCAGTCTCACGTCGGTGCCTGGCAAGATCGTGGAGCAGAACCTCCTGGAAACTATGATAAGGCACTTGGAAAAGGAGAAGGTGATTTGTGACAGCAAACACGGCTTCATTAAGGGCAAATTGTGCCTGGCAAATTTGGTAGCTTTCTATGACAGGGTTACAGTGTTGACGGATCAGGAAAGAGTGACTGACGTCATCTACCTGGACTTGTGCAAAGCTTCTGACACTGTCCTGCAAAACATCCTTGTCTCTAAAACGGAGACACATGGATTTGATGGATGGACTGCTCAGGGGATAAGGAACTGGCTGGACAGTCACACTTAAGGAGTTGGAGCCAATGGCTCAACGTCCAAGTGCAGACCACTGACGAGTGGCATTCCCCAGGGGTCCATACTGGGTCTGGCATTCAACATCTTTGTTGGCAACATGGACAGTGGGATGGAACACACCACCCTCAGTAAGTTTGCCAATGACACTGAGCTGTGTGGTGGTGTTGCTGGAGGGAAGTGATGCTGTTCAGAAGGACCTTGACAGGCTACAGAGGTGTGCCCGAGTGAACCTCATGAAGTTCAACAAGGACAAGTGCAAGGTTCTGCCTGTGGGTTGGGGCAATCCCAAGCACAAACACAGGCTGGATGGAGAATGGACTTAGCACATCCCTGAGGAGAAAGATTTGGGGGTGCTGGTGGATGAAAAGCTCAGCACGGCCCAGCAACGTGCACCTGCAGCCCAGAAAGCCAACTGAATCCTGGGCTGCATCAAAAGACACATGGCCAGCAGGTGGAGGGAGGTGATTAACCCCTTCTACTCCACTCTAGTGAGACCCTCCCTGGAGTGCTGCTATCAGCTCTGGAGCCCCCTACATAAGGACATGGACATGTTGGAGTGAGTCCAGAGAAGGGCCACAAAGCTGACCAGAGGGCTGGAGCACCTCTCCTGTGAAGATTGGCTGAGAGAGTCGGGGTTGTTTGGCCTGGAGAAGAGAAGGCTCCAGGGAGACCTTACAGCAGCTCCCAGCACCTGAAGGGGCCAACAGGAAAGCTGGAGAGGGGCTTTTTACAAAGCCATGTGGTGATAAGACAAGGGGCAATGGTTTTAAACTGAATGAAAATACATTTAGATGAGATATTAGGAAGAAATTCTTTACTGTGAGGGTGGTGAGGAAGCATTCACAGCCAGGCTGGATGGGGCTTGGAGCAACCTGGTCTAGTGGAAGATGTCACTGTGCATGGCAGGGGGCTTGGAACAAGATGATCTTTAATGTCCCTTCCAACGCAAACCATTCCATGATTCTCACAGTGTTTGAAAGGGAACACAAAAAAACAGAAGTCAAACCTGGCAACACCAGCGATAGCGATTTTAACAACAGAGAGGGAGCTAGCAAATGGATAAGCACACCACATGTCAGTCCAGATACTGCCACTGTCCTTCTGTTCTTCTGCTAAACCCAAAGGATGATTTGAGAAAAGATCAGACCATTCAGTGGAATATTATTTACTGGTTTTGTGAGCCTTTGCACCTTACACAGTTCTTTTATACCTGTACCATGCATTAGAAGAGCGTTTATCTCAGTTATGGCAAGAATAAATCTATTCTTCCCTAGAAAAAGGGAGTTATGACCCAAAGTGAAACAAGTTCTCCTGCAAATCATATAAATTCCATTGAGCTTAACTCCAGAGTGCTTCATCTTCAGTTCAACAATAAAGAACTGCTAAGTCAACTGACCTCTGAAGCACACTCAAAACTACAAAATGGTGTGTAGTAACCACCCCCTACGATTTCAACAGAGAATACTGAAGGGGATTTTTCAGCTGTTCATGGAGATAAAATTCTACTGCAAATAACCTCGTCAAAATTGTTTACATTCACATTTCTTTCAAAGAAGACGGCCAGCCGAATTTGTGATCATTCAAAGATAAGGTTTGTTACCTTTGTGCATGTGATGGCCTTTAAGGAAAAAGAAATGTATTATTTTAAAAATTTACCAATTACTGTTAATTTATAATATAATATTTATAATATTTATAACATACCCTGGCACCAGTGGAGCAGCTCCTGGATTAACTCACTCATTAGTTAACCTTAATGTGTCTGCAATAGTTGTTTCTATTATTTAAAAAAAAAAAAACCAAAAAACACCAACTATAGAAAAACAAATTTTTATCAATGTGACTCTGTATGTAGTTACTATGTAGCTACCAGGAACTAACTATTCCCCACTTACATTTTCCAGCTTCAACTAGAGCTACAAGCTATTATTAGTAGCTGCAGTAAAGACAGAAATTCAGTAAATGAAGTTAAAGCTATGTCATTTAAATCCAGCTGGCACAATCAAAGTAATTGCTGAGCATGTCTTTCAGAAGAAAAAAAAAAGCAGAGTAAAACCAGAATGGAATATAAATATACACCACATTTTTAAAGTAAGTATCCACAGTCAGAAGACTGAAAAAAAGTGTGTGTATATATATCTCTATCTAAAAGAATTCCCTTTGAGACAATGAATGTCAAACATTTGAGTGTCACTGGTGTAACTTTCAAATGTATTAAAAAATGGATGACACCAGAATTATATTGTTACAGCAATGAGTTCAGACTTTAACGTCCAGGTTCTTGTGTAATACGAATTTACATGGATCTAGAAACACTGCACAAGTACGTTCATTTTTTCTTGTGTTTACCTCTTACAAGACTCTGACACTCAATTCTGAAAAAGTATGAAAAATATTTCCCCTCCTTTGCTAAATCTATGCCTTTTAAGTGTTTGTGACTTTTGCATCAGCATCAGAGAGCAGCCCGGGTAAGTCCTGTGCCACAGCTATACTGTTGTTACCTAAACAAGCACACAGAGCATCTGACCGTCTCTGTCAGCTCACATAAGCAACTCTCCAGTGTCCGGCATCAAAGGGTATACACCTAGGTAGTAAATATCTCTACTGTCCGTATAGGGGTTTCTGAAGTCTTCACATTTCATACCAGAACAAAATCTTTAGGCATCTTTCAGGAAAAAAATCAATTCTTACCTTAAGACCGCCTGTAACTATGTTACGGAGTTGGTCTTTCCTGTACGATTCAGCAATGGCAAACTCAGCCTTCCCTGCCACACAGCTTCAGCAGCAGGGTACTGGGTCCTCTGCAGTGGTCTTCCCACAGCAAGAAATCCTACCCTCCTCTAGCCTTGCATAAATATTTCTGAAAAAGTCCTGACAAATTTTAATGTTCTCGTCAAAAGCTTGTTCAGAGAATTCCCCCATGTGGTTATAGGATTTGACTAGCTACTTTCAGCTAAATGAGTTGACAAAAATGAATGTGTCTTGTTGAGAAGAAATTCACTGTAATTAAGTTTTTAAACTATATTATATTGGTTAGCAAGCCTCTTGGTCTCTTGGAGAAGTTCTTAGATAAAAAAGCATTTTCAGAACAGTCAAAAAGCAGGAATCTTCCATTCATTTGTTGAGTAAAAACCTTAAAAGAAGCTGCAGTGGAGCTGGAGGGATTAACGTTCTTCAGTGAACTGGGAACTCTGATCTTAATGCCATCCTTTTGTGGACTTAAGTCCCAACAAGTGATGAAGGTCACTTCAGCAAGAACTTTATAGTCTTCCATGATGCAAACACTTTGGAAAAGAAACCACTTTTTCAAGGAAGGAGAGGTAATAACATGATTTTGCACTGGACTGAACACCAAATTCTACAGACACGCTTTGAGACATGTTTTGAGAAATGTTTTACTTAATGTCCACATCCAAGCAATAGGTGATTTCCACCTAGGTCAGATGCAAAAGCCCTGATCATAACCTTCACGGGGTGGAAACTCTCGTAAAGTTTTGGCTAATCACTGAGCATTCCAGTGTCTCTGAAACCTCATAGCTTGTTATATGTTACAGAAGCTCAGTGCACATTTTCTGATTCCTCAGACTAAAAACACTACTTACCACCTAAAACTGGCAAGAAAAAGAACATAAATCCATAATGCCCTTGATCCCATTTGTCTGTGCTAGCAGTAACAAAGGTGTAATACATTATCTTCTTACTTTATAAAGCCATCGATGTCACTAACCAAACAAGTCCTACGATTAATGGCCTCATCTATAGTCAAATGAAATAAAAGAGAACTTTCCAGTGAAGTCTTTCATCTGATGCCCATCTGATGTTAATCCCCTTCTCACAAAATTATAGTTTGTCTATGGACAGAACTCTGGAAAAGGAGAAAATCATTTAGCCTATTTTATGTACAGTTCCATGATGCTGCCTAATTAAAAATTCACCATATACACTTAATCCAGTATTCTTTCAGGTTATCAGGAGAGCTGTTTGAAAAGGTTCACTAAGATGATGATACCCATTAATCAGCCTACTTTGCAAACTCCAAAGTGCCGGAGTACTGACTAAAGCATGCAGCAGTGCTGCATCACTTACGCCTATTTGGTGATCAAGTGATCAAGCAGCAGTATACATTGTTTGGTTTTTGGGGTTTTTTTGCCTCCTTTCCCCTGTCATCCCGTTCAGGATAAAATAAAAAATTTTAGTCTTGCAAACAAATTCTTACCCACATCAATGTGGATAACTGACTAGCTGAAAAGGGTCACATAGACATAGTCCAGCTGGCTGGACAAAAATGCACATTGCTCTCAGCTTATCTGAAGTAAAGCAAAAATAACTGTCTTTGGCTGTTCTTGTTACACAATAACAGGAAGATTTTGGTGGGAAAAGAATGTTGCAGGTGGGAACAGATAACTACAGAAGAGAAACTAGGGGCGGGCTTGGTATTTAGGCAACTAACCAATAATGAGCTTAACTTTTGTAATATGTATGAGCTAATTATAACAAGGCATAAAAGGTGACTGTAAGGGACAATAAACGAAGTCTGCTGATCACTCATATTGAGCGACTGTGTCTTCCCTCCGTCGCGACACATCAATATGATCGTCAAAGACAAACAAACTGTATTTTGAAGGTTTATAGAAAGGCCATTTTTTTAAAAATTCCCCTTTAACTGTCCTCGATTTCTCTTTGTGAATTTAAAAAAATGAAGATTTTTTTTCCTGAGCCTAACTAATAATGCTGATTTTTATCTAAAGCAATTCTTACTACTGACTTCAGGCATTTATTTATAAACACTGTTTCCTTTCTTGCTTGTAGCTGAACATCCTAACCAATTATAAGTCTGTAAATACACAATAACTTCAAAGATTTCAGTGTTCTGATTTGGGATTCACTCAATTAACACAGGCAAATCAATGAATCAAGTCAACAAAGGGCTACCATTTAAATATTTTCTGTCTCTTCAAAGAGTATAGCTGTAGTCAGAAGAGGAGAACCATCCACACCAGTTTAATACAATTTTGAGCTGATGAGGCTCAAACTACCTTTTCCTCAGTCACTGAGCCCTCCACTTTTCATTTCAGGTTAAAACTAGGTGATGTGAATGAAAAATAGTGGATTGCTTACTATGAGAAAAGAAATACTGTTGCCATATATAAATATCCAATCATATCAGCCCATGTATGTGTGAGCCATTAGTAAAAAATAGAGCAGGATATTAAAAAAAGATTAAAGGAAATTATAAAAGTGAAATTTTCTAGTATCTGTGCTTGCCTATCTAATAAGCCCAATTACACTGACAGAGTGCTGTAGCTTCAACTTGAACCTTACTGAGACACGCGATTCTTTTATAAAAATCTTACGCCAAATTTTTGGTCCACATCATGATTTCAGAACATTTTGATTTTGTTTTGGAGGAAGTATCAATTTCACTCAGATTTCCAGTAGCTACCTCTTTAGGAGATCTTGAAGAGCCTCTTATCCATCATATATTTTGAGCATCAAGAAAAAAAATCGATACTAAAACATGTGAGAGGTGAGCAGAAACAGCTTTCTGAAAGCAGATTGCTTTCCTTCAGCATGAAGATACGATTTCTAGTTTGATGCTACATTGACTGAGCAAAAAGATCTACCACAGTAGTTGTGCAAGGTGCAGCAATATCTGTGTGTACTTCAGGTGGGTAATACACAGCCAGAGAATTTCAAAATTAATTAATTTTGGAACTTGCAAATTACTATTTGTGTGTATATGCAGACTCATTTTGCAGTTGCAAGCATGGAATCATTCTAAGAATTACTCCTTTCCTACATTCTTTGACTTAATTAAGGTATCAAAATGGTATTAATGCAGGTATAAATATGCCCCAATTATAGCTATTTTTCTGCATTTTTTAATTTATTTTTTTTCCAAATTGGAACACCTTTTATACATGAATATCTGAAGCAAAACCAGCCATATAACAACTGTAGCAATGACAATACTGAATAACATGCCTATACAGGAACAATAATAATGGAATAATAGTAACTATTGAAATGGAATTTCAAATACATGCTTCAAAGTGGTTGTGTTATGAAGGATTGTTATAGGAAAAGGTTACACAGTGCATGAAAAAAATACTGCTTTGCCTTTATTCCCTGTTTGCTATTAGTCTAAAAGGTGAGAAAGTATCAGGAAATCTATGACAGCACATATTTCTTTAGTCACATTTAGTCTCCTCTTAAAAAAAACATGACAGTTCAGGGTAAATAGGGACCTTCCACACTTAAATACTGCAAGTGTAACTGAAGAATCATTAATTTATTATTATTTCAGTTCAGACAGAAACTTACCTAAAAATGGATCGCTGTATTCTGTATTAGATAGCTTAAGCAAGTTGTTTTCCAAAGTCTCCATCACTTTAGCTGCAATAAATCCAATATTCATATCAGCATTCACATGCATTTTGTAAGCATGAGATATACTTTTTAAAGCTGTCAGTGACTCAAATGAAAGTCTTTAAAATTAAATTCAGAAGAGTGCTTTCCAATGGCTTTCATTCTATTCCTGAGACAAGTTTAACTCAGTGAAATAACTACTAGAGCAATAATTAGTGCTTATCAACATTAGGGAAGGACTTATCACAATTCAGTAGCAGAAGCCAGCCAGGTTTATTTATTTTCTAAAGGTTCACGCACAGTTGGCAATCCTGTATGGCAACAGTTGGCAACGGGTGACACACACAGTGACTGGGATCTCCAGCTAGACTAGTCTCTCTGTTAAGGCATGTTTATCTGTTAAAATAAAAATCCTAAAAGCAAAGCAGTTCCTTTGTCCAACACAAGCTAAAATTATTAGGGATTAGCTCACCTTCCTCTCATTATCTCCATAACCACTCTTCCTTGATTCTGCTATTCATGAATGAATGCATCTGCTCTTACATGTTTGTAAAGACATATCTTGCCAAAGGCTTAATATTTATTTTTTTCTTTCTCTCCCAAGACAGGCTACAGAAACCTTCGTGCTCTTCCCTAGCCTACAGGAGCACTTTCTTTGTCTTGTTTTCAGTGAGAAGGAAATAATCTTGTAATTCAGAAAAATTAGTTTAAGCCTCACTTCAAACATTGTAGAGATTCACTCAAGAACTCAGTGCCAAGATTCTTCTAGCTGTTTTGTGCAAAAATATCTCTCCAACAAACTGTACATATCTGAACAAATCAAAGCTCATCAGATGCCCCTATAATTTAATGAAAAATGCTAAAAAAAAATATGTAAGACATCAGAAGAATTCCAGTGATATTCCCATAGATCACTTCTATTTCCAGTTGTGGATGAAGCTTCCTAAAGAGAAAAATCCCCTACCTCGTTCCGACACTACATCCACGGTAGCTGTAGATGTCCCTGCACTGAGAGGCTGAGGCCGGGGCTGTGGCTGCACACAGTTTGGCTGCAGGAACGACGAATGCTTGCTCAGGCTCTGAGGATGTGTTTGGCTCTGGGCTAGGCATGGCATGGATCTTCGAGAGGGTTTTAATGGATGCTCTTTCACCGTCTCACTCTTGCTTGTATTCATACCTGAAAAAGCCCAAAGAAAAAGAATGTGAGCTCTGCCATATTAGGCAACGACAACGAATGATAGCTAATTATGAAAATGCAAGTTGATTCATCCACTTAACAAGCAATGTCCCAACAAAACAGAAATGTTTAAAATAGTTAAATTCAAAAAAGAATACAGAATTGGGAAAAAAAATCCAGGAATTCTTCACCTACCCTTCCATCAACACCCCACAATTTGAAATCGCAATATCCTAAATCTGATGATTCTGTGGTGCATATGTCATACAGGCATTCAGAAGCAAACAACAGCACCTAGCATCATCCACGTTATGGTTGTTAAACAGAATTTTAATGCAGTGGTAGAAACAAAACTCCTCAAAAAACCAAACAAACAAAATGCAATACAAGCAAAAGATGTTCACGAGTTTCCTGAAGGATTCATGAACAACTCCTTTGAAATGCAGCTGATTTTGAGTTCTGATGAATCTAGCTGTCCCTGACCTTCAGACTGTTAACTGCTTCTTATTACTTCACCAACACACAGTATGACTTCTCTATTAATATACTGAAAAGGATATTAATATATCACTATGGAGCAGCACTAGGAAAAAAAGAGAAGGCCATGATGCTGCACAAGCACTGCTCAGCACTAACCAAAGCACTGGGGGGGGGGGGGGGGTGTACCAACCGTGTTGTAGTTGCAGATCTGAAACACAGCACCACAGGAGCTGCTGTGAAGACAACTAACTCCCTCGCAGCCAGACCCAGTAGACAGGGGCAGAAGTTAGTGCCATAAATTTTTGCTACTCTCTTGTTCAAATGCCTCAAGTTGTTCCACCAAAACCAATACAACGCGGCCTCTGAGAGACTGCTGCCTTTCCCGTCAAAGTGAGCTACACAGAAACACACCACAGAAGAAAAAATACAGTCCCCCAGATATCTGACAAATCTTTATGTACAAGGATATTAACATAAATGAAGATTAGAAATACACATTAATATGCACCTCTACCAAAAACATAAGGCAGAGGAAAAAAACCACAGAACACCTATGGTTTCAATGCCGAGGAAGATTAAATACATGGGGTTTGCTATGAAGCGTGCTAAAGCCTCCTGTCTGTACAGCATCAGCAGATCTTCTGTCACGGCTGTACACCATGTCCAGGATCAGTGCAGAGTCTGTTTTACCACACTATTTCTCTGCTTGACAGCACAATTTAACTCTGCAGCGTGTTCTTATACATCTTAGTCTCTCAGTGATATATACTACCTCTCTCCGTGCTGGAAAGAAATAAGCAATCTAAACATTTCTGCTGCTTGGAGTGCCGTAAACTTGCAAGGAATTTTCTCTATCGACATCTGTGCCACTCAAGGAAGGATGTCACACTCAGCGAGCCTCTCACTTATCTAAATCTCAACAGGTGAGTCCACAAAGAAGGTCCTTTGATTAGCAGGGTACTCCCCATATTTAACTATAACAGCTAAGGTTTTAAAAAGGCCTTTCATTTAAAAAATTCCCCCAGCTGACCGAACATGCTTTGCTTCATTCTAAGCGCTGCTCTATCGAGAAATGGATTTCATGAGTCCACCAAGGACAGCCCTCCCAGTCTGCAGCATGGTGGCACTGCTCTTGGTCAGACAGATTATTAATTTAACTAAGGAAATTCAGGCAGATAGAGGCAAGCCTCTTCTGATTCAGAACAGGTCTCTGAACAGGTATGGGCAGAAAGGACTGCTTCTTAACGATTCTGAAACCCACGTTCTGTGCCAGCCGGGCACGCAGCGGCACTGGGCCACAGCACAGACGGGGCTCAGCACGGACCCCAGCAATGCTACAGACCCTCTCTGCTTTGCTACTGGCGAAGAAATGCTTTCCCAGAGGTATCCTTTCTAGCACTTCCTAAATGGACTTGTTTATTGGACTGAAGCCCACAGTACTTCAACAGAGCCATGGGTAATACAGAATAATATATAAAAGGATTTATTTCATAACTGTTCTAGATGGCTTTAACCATTGTCAGCAATTATGGACCCTATCACATCATTATTACTGTTGCCAAAAAAAAAATAAAAATAATGTTTCTTGCATCTGTACTGGAGTCACTGTGTGTAGCAAGATGAACCACTTTATTACCAAAGAAATTTACAGTTATGCAAATAACACAAACTGTCATTCAATTTTAAAAACAATTGAAGTGATACATATAAAAATAATAAAAAAAAGAGTGTAATTCTTTTATGAGGCACAGTCTCAATTTAAAAGAAAAGTACTCCCCTTCGTTCTCTCTCACTGTATATTTCTCTGTGTCATTTCTAACAGATTCCTTAATACCACGCTGCTTCTGCTTGGTGAGAGTGAGTCACAGCAAAGTAACCTCAGAGCACATTTGCTGTTACACTAGTAGTATGATTCCTTTCGTGACTCAAATTTAACAACCTAATTCATTCTTTGCTAGTGTGTCAGAGCCCAGTTCTGTGACATGTGAGCTTTGGTGGCATTTGCTGTTGCGTGCCAATGTTTACCCAGCTCTGGCACACAAATAACTTGTGGTTGACATCACCAACTGGGTCAACTAAACTGATTTACTGAAATTATTCTTATTCCTTCCTCTTTTCTCTGTAGAGGTGTTTCCTAGAATCTGTACCTTTCCAGCTAGAACTTTGCTACACAGACCTCATCCAGGGATATTTGGATCTGCACTAAAACACATGTATATACTTAGCAAGAAAGAACACACTATTTTTTTCTATTCTATCTGCATTTATTGGTCATTTGCCTACAAAATACTCCTCTGGCACTTACCATCAGTATGAAAATGAGTATAGCATGAGTACAGAAATCTCTCATGTCGGAGAAAAAAGTGGTTAAAGTTTATGGTTTAATCAGATCCTACCTTTTATTTTAGCACTTCTGCCCTGGAAAATGTTCTTTCTGAGAGGAAGCTGGGGATTCCTGTTCTGTAGGCAAATCCCTGTATGGCTCAAAGCCAGAATAGCCAGCTGTACTACATCTTCTCATAGCTTCCTGGCAGAGCAGGCAGACAGGAGAGATGGAGCTAGAGTACAACGAGGTTTTCTGATCGTTAAATCAGTATGCATGATTTAATGCACACTCAACACTATGCCCATCTAGAAAGATTGTAAGTGAAGCCAGCTCTCAGTCGTCTCCAGGTTTTGGACATTAGAGACATGGAGGAAAAATTCTCCTATGCCTTATTCTGTGAAATACAGATACAGTCAATCATGTCTTTACTATTAAGAGAAAAAAAAATCATTGTATATTTGCATTTAATTTGCTCCTGATTTTAGATGAGGCAAGTTTGACAGCTACTCCATATGCATTGTTAACCCAGTGCTGGAAGCACACTTAACAAGGCTGGACCGGTGCTAATTTCAAAAAGAAGAGCCTAGTAACTACTGTCCATTTAATCCAGCATAAACCAGGCATAGCTACACTTTAAATCAAATCATCAGCTTTATAGAGTTATGCTATATAATAATGTTCACAATCGCTATCAGCAACATGCAGGTCTTAGCAACTACACGTCATCACAAGTTTGCTTGATAAAAATACCTTCTTAATTGTAAAAAAACTTCTGTAAAGCCTTTGGCTTCACATACCATACATCACTAATTAAAATGAAATGTCATTCGTAAAACACACTATAACAGACTGAGAAGTTGATAAATCTCAAATGTTGCTGTCAAAAGCATCATCATAATTAGAATCTTTAATCACATAAAACATGAAGAAAAGCTTGCAATGGTTTTCATGACATTTAAGTTTAATGTGAAAACTTATTTCTACAATATCAAGTATAAAACAGCTCAATTGTGAAGAGCTTTTAGTTTTCAATACTCAATGAATGTAACAGGTACTTACTGCTAAATAATCTTACTCTGATTGGCATCTGCAACCTACAAATGAAAACCTAATGTAGGATAATTACTCTACTAAATTCTGAAAAACGATAACCAAAAGATACTTAAATATGAAGACATAATGAATTATTTCAGTAACAGCAAAGTTTTCTTACCTATTTGTAATACCTCAACAAATATGTAAGGTATTCAGTGTCACGTATCAGACTTGTATTTGACTAATTCAGGAATGCACCCATGCTTTCCTTTTTTATAGCAAAGTAGAACCAAACTGGATAACCTCTGACTTCATTTTATGTTCTTACGGAAGGAAAAAACCCCAGCATCTAGTATTGTTATATCAAAAACACCTAAAAGCCTCATCAAAACTGGAGAAAATTAACCAATCCTTTTCTTGAGGAGAAAAAAAATCACACAACCAAGACATACACTAAACATGGGAGGAAACAGTATTCAAGGATGAACTGTATTTCTCTTCAATACTATCAGTATGCCATGAAATCTCATGAATTCAAGTTTTCTAAGGTGTTTGTTTTGTTTTTTTTTCTCAGATCACTAACTGCTTTTTCCATTATGAAGTGAACAGGTCAACATAGAACCAAAGAATCATTTAAGTTGGAAAAAAACCCTTTAAGATAATCAAGTCAAACATCACTCCTATCAAATGTTTCAAGTGTAGCCACTCAGATGAGTGTAACTCCTAGGCTAGCCAAAAAATACATCCTGAATGAAGTCAGTTATTGTGATGGTGTTTTCCAGTTTCATCCCACTACACAAATAACATTGATTTATGAAGATGTTTATAAAATCATATGAGGTTTAATGATATCATCAATCATGCTTTTGAAGACTGGTTCCACTACATACCATGATTTTCCTTCAAACTTTTGCACTTTTAAGTATTGTGAAAAGAGGAACATAAACCATTAAGTAAATTGTAAATGCCTATACTCCTCCTAGCCTTTTTTTTCCTCTCAAGTTAGACATGTGAGCAATAACCTTCAATCAAGAAGCATAGCTAATGAAAGGGAAAGGAACTGGCTGGATCATCTGAAAGTTCTCCAAGAAAACACACACAACAGGATATAAAAAAAAAAAATATGGTTACTTCAATTAGGAATTATTTAAAAACTACTGAATCCTGGTAGAACAGGTTTCAGAGATGGTGTATTTTTCCCCTGTACATCCTGCAAATGGTATTAACATTTTGTGCAACCTTCAGTTTCTGGTTTCTTATTTTATAGAACTTTATCCATTAGATAAAGAAATAGAAAACAATTCCTTTACTTATTTAGATAATCATAGATTTTGATACCAGATCATTTTTTTTTCTGATTAGCCGTTTAGAAAGAACTACTTCAATGTGGAAGTCTAAGGAAGGCTAATGAAACCTTATCAATATTTCAGCTTTTTTTCTTGACTTAACAATAGAGTGGCACTCAACTTTCCAACAGCACTGTAACAACAGCAAACAGAAAGGGTTAAAAAGTCACAGTAGTCCTTTTGGCTATAGACCTTCCACAGACAGTGATTTATTTTGTTTATAAATAGCTGCCTCTTGCAAAAATAAAAATCCCTTTCTGAGACACTGTTTCCCAGGAAAAGTCTCCAGCTTCTGTGGTGAAACACCATTGGCCAGCACCCAATTTAGTAAGGGATTCAGTCCTCGCGACCTCTGCATGACAGTGCAGAGACAATTTGACATATACTTCCAGGTCACTACTGCAAATACCAGCTAGGTTTAAAAATGATCCCTAGAGAAACTCTGCTGGAAAACTCGTGAATAACTGGTTTACTATTTTTAAGCTTGATATTCATGTTTGGGTTGGCATTCGACATCCCCATGAACACAGAACTCTCCACTCCCTAGGGACACCATCTTCACCTAGGCACCTTCCCCGTGTGCCAGGGGAAGCAAAGTAACAATGCAACAAACCCAAAGGATTTAAAGAACGTTGAAGACATTCCTCCCATTTAAGTTACATTTGCAAACAGGATTCTCTGTTTCTGCAACTTTGATTGCCAAGTCTTTTCAAACAATCACGGCCTTATTTTTCTCGTAACTGTACTAAATGTAGAGTAAACAACAACCAACCAAACTGCCACACACAGACCTACTACAGCGCTTTCACAGAGAATCAGAAATAATGTTTCTTCTATTATATACCTCTCCCGCTCAGTACAGTGAAACAAAGACATATTTCCTTGTGGAAGCTGTAAGAAATTCAACTACTGGAATTAAATAATTGCTTGCAAGCTGCATAAAGCTCTGCTAAATATAGTAGGAGGTTGGCCTTGGTCATACATGGTGCCTATTGGGATAATTCCCGTAATGATCAGCTGTAAAATATGAGGTCTATTCCTTTGAACAGCTTTACCTTTGATAAACGTTACATAATCAACTCACAGGTCAAGAGAAATAAAAAAAAAAGATAAGTATAAGCATGTTTTCATTTGCGATTTGAAAGTACATATGTACAAAATGTTGTCCCACATCGCAAGATTTATAAAAGCAGCCAATAAAATGCCCATACTTAAGGGTTGTGTGTTGGAACATGATCAGACACCTATCTTGGGGGTTGTGGGGCAAATCAAGACATTTATCTCATGAGCTCATGGGACCTCCAGCAGCCCTGTTATACCTTCTGCTCACAGATAAGGGAAAAATGAAGGCTTCCATTGCGGACCACCACGTGTTGGCCACAATATCTCTTACTTGAAGTCTTTTAGGCCCCTGTATGGTATGGATTGCTACGTATACACATAAAAAACTGTCAGTATTCCCAACTAAGTACAACCACACTACCTACTTTGGAACCAAGATGATTTAGCTAACTTTTGAAAATAGCAGTTCTCACACCCTCACCTTTTCAAGTAGATTATCTAACACAGGACCCAAATCTAAGCTTTCTGTTTGAGAGCTGCTTTAAGACTTCATCTTCTCCACAAGGAAATTACTTTTAATGAAAGAGATTTTAGTTTATGGATTTTGAAAAGTGGAAAAATGGAAAGGAAAAATGGATTTGTTTGTTTGTTTACAAAAATTGTATTCAAGTTAAATACAAAAGCCTGGGTAAGGCAGGACTCACACCAAATTTAACACGTTACAGAATACTCCTCCTTTTGTACAAAACTTTGAGATTGTCTCACAATTACTATCACAAACAAGATCATAGACTTTCCTGACATTACCCATGTCAGTGAGATGCACTTTAAGAGTTTTTAAGTGTCTAATTTGCAGATAATAGCAAATAAATTTGGTCTTTCCTGACAAAGGTGAGACAAATACAATTTTAAAGTAAGGGACAGCTCAGACAAGCGGAATGGGGGTTTTCTGCCCAGGGGTCTACTTGCCATTAAAAGCACAGTTAAGAAAAGTAAATATCTTTAGTGATTTCATTCTAAAACTTTATGCAATACTTTTCATAAAGTTTATCTCCAGGAATATCTGTTCTTACTGAATTTACACTTTAATTTTAACAGAATGAAATTTAGTGGCTGTCTAATCAATAATACTTGCGTGCAAATAAAGCAAAATATTTTTGTGCTTAATTGACCATGGGAATTAAAAGGCTTCATAAGGCTGCTGACTAGTCTGGAAAATCTCCAAGTTGTTACCAACATATCTGCCAGAAAACATTAGAAATCCAACAAAATATTCCATTTGCTCCACCAAACTCATCATCATAGTAGATCTCTGGAAAGCTATATGTCCTCATCAAAGCAGCCTATTCCCCAGGCCTCATTCTTGGAACTATTAAAAAAAAATGTTTTCTCACAGCAGTCTCAGGAGACTGGCACTGGTATGATTGAGTGGATTTAGTAACAACATAATGAGGTTACAGAAAAGGAAGAAAGTGCATTATTGCCTTTTAATAGAGTAAGATAGAGCCTAAATGCACTAAGCATAAAATAAATAGGTATCAAGGGTTTTGAGCCAGGTCATAATATTTATTTGCTAGCTGAACAGAAGAGCAGGTAACTGGAGTGAACAGCCCAAGAAGGCATAAAACTCAGGATGTTGGTGCTTTCTCTCACTTGCATATGTGGCCTGCATAAAGTGGCTCCATTCCCTTTTCACCATAGGAAATGAAAGGTCTGATAGCAACCAGCTCCGTTACAAGAAAGATGAGTTGTGAAATGTCTTTATTCATGTTCTGTATTCTGTCACAGTTGGTCAGATTAGAAGTCAACAAGTTAGAAGCAGGGTCCTATGACCTAATTCAGATTATCATCGTTGCATCAGTTAAGGTGTTCTGATAAGACAGAAAGCATCGTATATTACCAGTCCATGATCTTTTGTGAACTTAACTAAAAAGTCAATGGGAATAGGATTACAAAGTTCTGGTTTTGCTCAGCTTTTTGCATATATCTTTGCAGAACAATATATAAAACATGTATGATCTGCATTTGGTAAAAAGGACAACACATTGTGCGGAGCAAATCAGAGTTAATAAGAGCTGCTCAGTCAGTAGAGCGGTAATAACACAATATTCCTCAGGCTTCAGCACAGATCTGTGTGGAATTTACTTCTGTAAAAGACATGGGCAAGAACAATGACAACAAAAAAATCAACCTGCAAATTACTTCAAATTGTATTTCAATTCCAGAAATTAGGAATGGCTAGTTTGCTACATGGACATCAGGTACATGGTTCTGCTTCAGGTCTTGTCATGAACAATGCTTATGCATTCACCAACTTAAAAACAAAAAAAGTTGTTGCTTATTTTGATCATTGTATTTTCAGTCGTAAGCAATACTGCTCCGTATATTTTCAGTCAGATCTAGAAAAACTCCTCTCCCAGCCCCAGATTTCATTTACAAAGACAGACCTAGTTGGAGTTTACAACAAATACCAAGCTCTCAGCCCTATGATTTCAATTCAGAGGAAACCTGCAAGTAGGTTGATTATCTTCATTTCAAAAACTGCTGCCTGCAAACCTTCAGCTGAGAATTGCAGTTACGCAGAAGGTACTTGGGACAATGACTTGACTGAGGCTTACAGTACTGCCATGGAACAAATGGTGCAATAAAAGTGATTAAAAAACTGAATTCATGCCAGTAGAGATTTGGTTTGGGATAATATTCCTTCTATGGATTATACACAAGTGTACTGGAGAATAACCATAAAACTACTGTTCTCAGAGAAAAACCCACATATTTTTTTGAGGAGGATTAGTACATACTTGCCAGATGGATTGATGCAATGAAAGAGATGGTGGATAAAACTAAATATGATAAGCTTTGAAAACCAATGAGTAAAAAGAAAAATAAAAAAATAAAGTTTAACATTTTTTGGTGCCAAATAAAAAACAAAACAAAACACAACAAAACTCTGTGAACATTTTCACATTCTTCAAAAATACTAAGATGAAGAGATATCAAAGCAGACAGTAATTGTCAGTTTTTCATGGAGGGACAACATAGCAGAAGTTAAAAGCATTGTACATTGCTAAAGATAGACTTCATGCACTGTGCAGAATGGATGGTCCTTTCACAGAAAGCGGAGTCCTGTAACAGGCACTTTCAAAGCTGAGGATGTTTCTTGTGGCCGGGCAGGTTACAGAATATGCAAGACAGAGGATAAAGCACTGCAGTGTAAAACAAACTATCTCTTTAAATGCAAGTATAAATGCAACCTCAATGGTTGAAAATACATATAAAAAATTACTGAAGGAAACATGATATTTAATATAAGATCATGCTATACCATAGCAGCTGTAATTAGCGTGAAAAAAGTGTTCTCACTTTTGTGGACGTAGGTGTCTCATCAAAGAGGCATGAGATGGGTCCAAATAAACGTACAACCGAAAGAGCAGTATCAAATTAAACAAACTGAAATGAGACAGTCAGAAGAAAACATCTAACAGCATTAATATACAATTTATATTGAGGTAGTTTTAAAAGAAAGTTAGCAACCGTAAACCAAGCAGTTTTACTGAGGAAATAATTTGGAGAGACTTCTCCAAGGGAGCCATTCTATTCTAAGTGCAACTCCTCAGCAAAAAAATTCAGTCAGGTTCAAAAAACCCAACAGCAGCAGCAGCAAAAAAACACACCGCAAAACAAACAAACAAAATCAACAACAAAAAAACCCCAACCACAACGCAAAACCACAGAAAAGAACAAATCCACATGACTGAAAGACCTCCAAGCCAGCATGGCAATATCTTACTGAAAACGTACAACATATTTAACCCGTTTCAAAGTTCACGATAGACCTTGCACTGTACAATTGTGTGATTAGTCACGTTTTCCTGCCAAACCTTTGAATCCTCATCCTTTTAATTCTTTATTCATTTTTTTGTGTGTTCATATTTTATTCATATTTTGTTGTGTTTCTAGTTCCAGAAATAACTGTAAACTTAACCTATACCTATCAGCACAGTTAGAAAGTAGTCATTAACATTTCAACTTCTCTTCCCACTGACCTTTTCCTTCTGCTAGCAAATGGAAGAAAGGCTAAATTATTTCTTATTATAAGAAAAAAAGGAGGAGGGAAATTTAATTTTTGCAAGGAGTAATGAAAGAACATACACACTTTTTATTTTCTAGATTGTGTACTGCAGTATAAGTGCCTGTCAATAACCTTGTATAAGTATCTACAGTATAATAGGTATTGCAGTTAAAAAAAAAAAAAAAAAAAAAAAAAAAAAGACCATACACATTTACTGCTTCTAACTTCATCTGTGTGGTCATATGACAGCAATAGAATTACTAAGATATAGTTAAATATAATTACAAGTTAAATCAAGTTCAAGATAAATACACTGTTTAAACAGAAATTTCTAAGAGACGGTAACACATGTAAGTATTCTTGAACAAAAGCTTAACCTAATGAGCATGATCAAGATAAAAAGTAATTTTTAAAGACATTGAAACTAAAATCTGTTATTTGAACACTATACTAATATAAAAGAAAAGAGTTTGCTTATTTCCATCTTTTATATTAATTACCTTGTAACTTTTCTAAATCACTTTTTTTTATAAGGAAGATAAATAACTCCTTTAGCATCTTTTCACTGATCTCTGCTGTGTAGGCAGATGGAAGGGCTATGTTCTTTCGGTCGGGTCCCTGACCTAATGACAAGTCACCAGGAAGGTGGTGGTGCTCCTCACATGCCCTGGGACCTGGCCACCACGGCAGGAACAGCGCCGGCAAAGAGCTCAACCGTGCAATCCGATTGAAGCACATCACTACTCTGTTATAAACACTGCGGCATTGTAGGAACTGTGTAAGCGAATCCTTTTTGCTGTACAACCATGTGTGTAGTTCTGGTGCCAGTGCTTTTGTTAGTCAAGGCTTTAGGGCCAGTTACTAGTTACATCAACTGGGATGTGCTCACCAGCATCAGAGGCAACATACCGTAACCCGGTCTCAAATGCATTACTCATATATTGAAAATATGAATATTCTTTGCTAAGTAGAACCTTAAAAGTCCCTCCAAGAAAGCTAAACTTTATTGAAACAGCAAGTGGAACCTGAAGGTCACAAAATGTTTCTGAGAAGGTGCTAGATCATCCCACACCACCTGCATCTCTGCCTCATCTTGCAGAAAGCACTGACAACTCTGGGCGAGAGCTGTGCTACTGAACACCACAGAAGCGTGTTCGTATTATTTCTAATCTATACCTTCTCATTCTCCTTGCATTGTTATGTAGGTGTCCCTCTCATAGCTTGCAGTACATAGCAGCAATGGTTTGTATATTTTTCCAAAGTATTCCCACACTAGAGATGAATTACAAAATACACCAGCACAAAAACAATGACTAAAAACTCCTGTAGTGTAAAAACCAAGAATTTCCATGTTAAATTTCATAAAATTTTTACTGACTCCATCCATTTCAACAGCAGGCACATACCCCAGGCTTTTTTTTTTTTATTATTTTTGCTAGTTTGAATTTTAAAAAGTGCGTTATCTGTTTCAGAAACATTGGAAAAAATATATTTGCTAATGCTAAAAAGGATTCTGACATTTTCACTGAATAGCTATCTTGCCCACGTGTTTTAGAATGGGGTACACTAATTTGCAAAAACCTTGCTTTTTAGATGTGCAGAAAAATACACCCACATTTGGTCAAAGTATAAACTCAAAAAAATCTCTAGTATATGTTAGATAATTTGTTCCAAAGCAGTGTGCTTCATCCATTCCACCATCCACAGTTTTAAACTTGCAGGCTACTAATTCAGACATGCTGTATCCCTTTTGCCCAGCGTTATTGCTACGTGCGCTGGGGAACTCTGTGATAAAAAGATGAAAGCATGCTGCGGCCACCCAGGAGGAACGCAGGGGGGAAAGGCATGTATGATGGCAGTCATATGAAACAGACTGAAAAAAGAATCCTAAAATAAAATAAAACAGCAGGCCTTCATGGATGGACAGAAGAGTATTGTATAGCCTCTGCTGATTTAGTAAGGCTTTTGATTATACTTTTTTCTGGAGTTCTGATTTCAGAGACTATGCAAAACTGTCATAGCATGGATTCAAAAGCAGTTGGCTCCTACTCTGACCAAAGGTTAAAAAAAAACAAACAAGAGCCTTTTTCACTGCAAAAGCATGACATGATAAATATATTGAAATACTTAGCATTTTCATTTTAGAAAGGAAAACCGGTTCACTTGGTCTACAAAGAAGCATATAGGATGGATTTAGAGTTAGCACACATGCCTGATGAAGAGACATGAACCAACTTGGGTAGTTTAGTCAACAAAAGGATGAACAAAGACATGGCAATGGTCTTCAAATACGTACGCCATTACACAGTTGTTCTCTCCGTCTACAGCAGTCAGGGAAAACAGCAATGAGCTCAAGCCACAAGAAAACCAACAAAGCTACACTCTAGAAAAAACTTCTTAACAGACAAGGTTAGCTAGCCCTAAAATAGAGTGCATAACAACTTTTTTTTAAAAGACTCCTTTTGTGTGTGTGTCTTTAGAAAAGGTTAAGCTCTATGCTACAGCATCCACACTCAGGAGATGCTGCAGTTCTGTTAGGAGGCTTGAGGCTTATCTGCTTTGGTATGCTGGCAATGGCTTGCACTTCAGCATCCTTCTGGAGTGTTTGCATCGCACTCCCCTGAGTTTGCAGGTTCTTTTGCAGCCTGTTGCAAGAGGGCTGATTAAATGCAACAGCATGTGCTATACAATATCTGCAATTAAGACTGCAGAAGCCATTTATGTTCTGGCGTTTCTGAGCTGAGTAGCACTGTACAGTCTACAAAAAATAACAGTAATAACATCTGAAAGGAATTCCAGTAGTAACTGAATAAATAAGAGAACACAGCATTACGTTAAATGCAATATGAAAAAGTATCAGTTATGTGCAATTTACGTCCCCAGTAATTTCCCTTCAATTTTTATAGTATTTTAAGAGCTGTTTCTGAGTTAAGACCACAGAGTCCTTGGTTTCAATTCAACACACTAAGATCCCATCTTCTAGCTTCCCTTTACCTTGCATGTTAAGCTATAATCATGATACTATTTTTAAGTTGCCTTCAACAGATGTCTCTGGAAAGTTCTTCCCCAGCCTCTGGTACTCAAAAGTACAAAAGATACATTAGTCAATACAATTTGGAGAAATACAAAAGACTGGAGAAACTGGAAGAACCCATCCTTGCAGATGTGCTCACATGCAGCTTCTAAGGGTTTGATATGCAAGCGGAGTCATTCCTGCAGACAGCGAGTTTTTTACAACAGTTCCATTAGGCTTCACAGCCTCAAAGGCTTTATTCTCAGCAACCAAAACTGTGCCAGAGGCTTTAACCCTTTCAGAAGTAAGCTATGGATCAACCTCTCAGAAGAACTTTAAAAAATAAGAAATTAAGTGTCTGGAGAGGTTTGTTCTTTCTTCATATTCTTGCTTACTTCCATAGCTGAGGATCAGCCAAGCCCTCCCATTTGCTTAACTTAATAGCTCTCTTCAACTTTCAGTGAGGACAAATGAGTTTGCTGCTAAACTCTGTGATAAATTAATCCACAATCACCAAAAAATTCATATTATATTTCACAGGAGGATTTAATGGCTCAACATGGGAAGCAGTCAAATAATCCCTGGATTTAAGAATCCCTAAGTACTTATCTACAAAAGTGACACTAATGGCTTCAAAGCTTTTTGTGCAGACTTTTAATATGTATTTATATGGCTGTACGCACTTCAAAATGCCTCTAAATACTGCAATGGTAATGAAGACAAAATAAAAAGACACAAAATGTGTATAGAGCTGAGACCAGGAATCACTGTGATTTATTTGTAGATGCAACAAAAACTTCTCAAGTGTATGAAGACTAAACTCAAAGCAAATCACTTCAAATCTGTTAAAGAACAAAACCAGTGAATCATGTTGAAGTCACTCAATATTTTTAATAAACATGTAAACTGGCATTGTATTACTCATTACTTATGTGTGAAGATATGGCTTCAGGATCAGAAAAGCTAGGTTTCTTGCTTGTCTGTCATGGGCTTGATAATCTCTGCTGAATGGAAAAAAAATTACAGTCCTGTATGGAAAACTGATTCCAAGTCTGCGTACACTGACAAGTATTTACTAGGGAAAAATAAAGGTCACCGTGAACTTCGTTGTGTGCTCAATGAAGTAAGGATTAAACCCTCAACACCCTGTACTGTCCTCTGCTGTGTATAGGAGGGCTTAGCTCATTGTTTGAAAACCAGCCAGAGTCTGAGTAGATAGCACTAGTGAAATACTACAGTCCTCCTACTCCCACATTCATATAATACGTCTTTTTGTTGTTTAAGGCATGCACACTTAAAGCTGTCAATTCTGCCTTCAGAAATTATGAGTAAGGTTATCTTAACAGGCGATGTTTGAATTTAGTTCCAATTGGACTTAGCAATCTTCAAGCCTAGATACACAATAAACGATTTATCATAACAGAATTTAGAATTTAAGTGCTGTGCAGGAGGAAGGCAATCTGAAAATGTCCTTTATAAAATATTTAGAGGTAAAACCTGTTAAAGATGATAGAGCATACACTTAGCAACATGGGTCACATTTACAAAAAAAAAAAAAAAAAAAAAAAAAGACTGAAAAAACTGCTGGGGTTTTTTGCTCTTCAACTCCTCATGACCGTTATTACTTGTGCTGTCCTTTTTTATTGCATTAAAAGCTAAACCAGCAATTATAGCAATGGATGATCATTGGTACACAGAGAGCTTATACATCCTGCACTGTGAAGAAGTCATCATTCAATACATGAGTATGGCTTTCCAAACAAATGGAAAATCAGCTGCATCGCTTTCCAGAGCCCCTATTCCCACCTTTCTGCCCTGCTCCTCCTTACCCCACGGCAGGGACTGAAGCATGGCAGCACTGAACCACTTCAGTCCAAAACTCAAGGTCTGCTGCCTAACCCACCTTCACTGTCTGCTCCAGGAAAACCACTCGGCTGTGTATTCAAGCACCCACAAGAAGGCAAATATGCTGCTGGGTTTGACTCTCCTGAGATTTTAACTTCCACCGGTAACTTTTGCCCTCCCCAAGGCAAGACTGGCCATAAGCAATCATTCTGCAACGCATTCCTGTTCCCTTTGACTCTGAATCCTTTGATGGCACAGACTGAGACAATAAATGTCTTCTGAAAAATCCTTACATGTGTGCAAAATTTACATGTCCATTTGAACATGACCTCTATAGTATCCAACATGGTGAAAGAAATACTGACAGCTACAGTACTAAAGACAACATTGGAATGCAGCATTAAAAAAAAAAATCTAATCACACAGAGGCAAAATCTGAGACAGAAAACCCAGACCTCTTATTAGAAACTGGCTGTATTTAGCTGGACCACTTAAGACTACACAGTCAATACTGTGGACCATTGAGACAGAATCCAAATAATTTTTTTTACAAAATAAAGAGTATTCACATGTTCCAGAAAGTGATGAACTTTCACAATTTGAGTTCTGCTCATTTTCTGAGAATTTCTGCAAGTCAGAAGTGAAGCGTCAGATACTGGTTATATTTGCAGTCCAGTACCACCACTGCTCTGCTCAGCCAAACACACGCTGAAGATACAGCAGCATTAATACTTTAGTACGGAGTCAGAAAAGGACTGGGAAAAGATGGAGGGTGAAGACTACGTTATAATGGAATATTCATTAGGAGAAAACACAATCACAAGTGAACCTGAGCTGTTTAAGCAAATGTTTCTTGCTATTCCTGAATTTCCAGGTTCAGTGAGTTCCAGTAGTATTGTTTTTGCTTTATGATTGCTGAGGTAGTATGAGCAGGAAGAGTATACCCAGAGGAATGCTCAGAAAGGAGAAATGCCTGGGTTAAATTTGAAAGGCTGGATATAGTCTTTTATTCCATTTACTCTCTGACGTCTTCATTTCCACATGGAAAGGGAATATATTCTGGATGGCTTTTAAAATCAATTATGTATGCATTTTTCAAGTTCTCTTGTTTGGAAGACAGGTCAGTGCCCATGCTTTTGAGAAAAACAATGGGAGCTGGTGTCTGGCACTCTGCCAGGCTGTCTTTAAAGTCTGTTCTAACTCTTGTAAACATTAATATCACCCCTGAGGAGACTTTTCCTTTACTCTGACTTATAGCCACTATAATGTAAGTCATTCTCCTCTCACATTTTCCTATAACTTAGGGTGAAGCAGTTCTATTCAGATTCCTTAGTACCTGTACAAATGATTATACTTGCCCTCCTATATAATTATTTTATGTACATAGATTTAAAGCAGTGACAGACTGCTGCCTGACGTCTGGGAAGGAATACTTTGTATGCCAAGCACACTTCTGAGTAAAGTAAGATACATCTGTTTGAAATGCTGTATTAGACAGTGCTCAGAACTAAATCGTCCACACTTCCTACTTTGCTGGTACACTGTTTTTGCAAGAAATTCGATAAAATATGTCATGGATGAGACGAGGCATCATTTATAATATCTCATTGCTATTGATATTATCTCATTAGGGGATATAGTACTTCAACATTTCATTAAACATCATGTAGATTGGAATGAGAATTTTAAAACAAATGTATTTGAATGACTGCAACCTGCATTTGGTGTCTTACACACCACATACACATTGCTTGCCTAGTGTTTTGAATCTGGGATAAGTCTCAGCCATCTTTAAAATCTGTCTTAAAAGGTCCTCTTCAACCAACCAGAAAAAAACCCTCTTCTACTTTACTGGGGGAAATAAAAAAAAATAAATATCGATGGACACTATCCCTCTTTTGACAGTCCTTTATGACACTGAGCAGATAACAAAACCTGGATTTCTGTTGACAACTCAGGAGACCAGCATACCAGCCAGCCACTCCCGGGCTCTGCATCAGGCTCTGTGGTGAATTTGCAGTGCATGTCTCAAGGAACAGAAGCAGGCAGACAGCTTAGACAACCCGACAAGGTCTCCACGCTTCTAAGAAACCCACTGCAAGCAATAACTTAGCACTTTCACTCATACTTTTGAATTCTACAGCTTTTCTGTTATCATTTTAAACCTTCCATGTAGGGTAGTACTCTGATAATTAACCTGAGGCCCACGTGAAGATCACTGCCTAGCTATACTCTCCAAGAAAGAAGGAAAAGCTGCAGCAGGGACTTCAAAATACTGTGAGGCAGTGGGAAAACGTGGAAGCTTGCCCATATGTTAGCAAGGAATAGCCACACTCTCTCCCATCCAGCAGACAGAAAATAGCCATGACTGCTGCAGCATTATTATAGCATCTCTCATTTTGAAATCCCCCTCTGCATGCAGGGAGCTGCAATAATCATCCATACCATAAATTAATACAACAAGAAATAAACTGACTTCAATTCCCATATCTTAAGTGTAATACTTATCTCAGTTCCTGCAGTCAGACGAAAAATTTCTTCTATATTCTAGGTATACATTCACTAATAGATTTTATTTTATTTACTTAAGACTCTACCACGGTCTTTATTAATATCAGTTATATATTTGGAAAACTTTTCAGAGAAAACTGAAAAATAATCCAAAACAAAATGAAGCCTCCTGTTCATTCTTAACATTTTCTAGTACTTTATCAAATTCTAGTACATTAACATATTCTAGTACTTCCCTAGATTAGCTACAGAGTACATGTAGCACAATATTGCCAAATCTCTCCAAGTCTTCAGGCTTCTGAAAATATGCTTTGCTGTCCAGATGAGTATCCACTGACTCAGGGAAAGCAAAGTTCATATATAACAAACTCTGGCTGCAGAGTTCTTTGCTAAGGCCGAGTCTGTTTGGGACTGATGCAATAGAGTACAATGCAATGGTAAATATTATCTGTATATTTTAATTATGCCAGGCAATTAGACATTTACTGAAATATATGATATTGCATTATTTATTGCTTTAGAGTTCTATGAAGTTTCATTGAGATGGGGCAAATTATATATGAGCGATACACCAAAATACATGTCTACACGCTTAAAGTATCCATCCTCTGTTCTGTAAAACTACCATAGAAAAGACGACAATGTTACTCCAGAAGATGGAATGCAAAAGGAGGTGCGTAGAGGGTACTGGGAATGCCAGCAGCACTTGGGACATAAGGAGACTCAAGCATCTCTGTGCAAAGACTGCAGAGGCCAAGCCAGAAAAGCTGTCAGGCAGGGAGGTGGCCAGTATGTCTGGCCTTTACAACTACAAAGGTAAAATTTTAAAAGATTGAAATCACATAGTCTAAGCCACTACACTACATGCAAGTTTCTGATTTTTTCGCCCTTAGGCTAGGTCGAGCCCCAAAGTATGGTATAACCAAAGGCACGCATTCTCAAAACACTTCTCACACACGCCACCGAGCCAAAGCAGACTGTGTTCCACTCAGCACCTGTGGCACCCATCACAAGGGCTTCATTAAGCAGTGGGTTTCCAAGTATCCTGTCAAAAAATCCATTTTCCATAATACAAGGAGGGATAAAAGAGGGAAAAAAGATAGGGAAAGCACAAGTGTAGGTGTCACCTTATTTCTACTTGAGGCAACTAGTTACTGCCATATACTCCAAACACACCCACGCAGCTGCCTAACCTACAGAAGCAAAAAACATTCCAGTATTTATTTAGTTGTGTATTTAAATCCATCCTCTGGTCATGCTAATTTTTTCTTCTTCCCACCAAACACAGATGTCAAGCTGAGACAGTTATTTTCCCTAAGCCCTCATCCAAACAGCAATTCCCACCAACGCGTGCACGGCCATGCTGCCAGATGCAACGCGTTGACCCCCAAGCACGCTAACTTGGGCACTGCCTTGCCTCGCCTTGGCAGCCCGAGACTCCCCGCAGCCTGGGGTACCCTATCTATTGGCAGTGCAAACCAGGACTACAATATACCAAACACGGGCAGGAGACCTGTTGCAGAAGTTAAGGCATTCTTTTGGCACCATCACCCATATTCCAAAACATTAAGCACTGCAAAAGGCAAAGCACAGGCTCACCACAACAGTAACATATCCATCTAGGTTTCAGACTGGAACTGGTTTCCATTCCATCAGTTTAGACATTGGATAAAACCAATGTGCAACTCTCTTCACCCGCTGCCTAGAGACTAAATTAACCAAGTCTGAATTAACCACATTAATTGGTCTAAAGCCTTGAGTCTAAATTTTCCAAGCCGGCTGAGATAAAAGCATTTTAACCACTATCTGACAATAGCCTTTGTTACAGAAGTTGAACTTTCTATTCCTTGCACAGCATTTCATAAGTGGATGTGTGATTACTGCTTCATTCCATACGCAACAGTATTTACTACGTTGACTTTTGTTGTGTAGCATTTCATAATCATCTTGCTGTGTATGTAACAAGTAAAGGTTTTCCCTTGTGGCAGCATTTTATTCACTTTATATCATTTGCAATAGATTTTTTAGTGTTGCCTTGCTGCCTTTAAACCCTATTGACCACTGGTATTACATTAGTTGCCTTATTACCCATTTCCATTTTACACCGGTATCTTATCTTCATTGCTCTTCACCTTCCCTTTTAATGCAGTGTGTGTGTGCTTCAGCACTGTTCCTGTGGTTCCCTTTTACTCCGATGGAGTTTTGCCCAGAGTAATTTGCTTTCATTACCGGAATTGTGACTTTATGCACAACCAGCAGGATGACCTCAAACAATTCTTTCAAAAAAATGCTTCCCAAAATAAATTTAATGTTTCAGTTGATCAACTGATCTGATTATCCGCTACCTTACATCAGCAGATACTTCAGGCTTTCAGTGGCTCAGTTTACAAGGTTTTAATAGATGGTTAATGCTGCCTTCTGTTTGCACAAAATCACTGTCTTTAGCACAGAGGTGAATAATGTTAGGGATATTTTTTAACTTTCAATAGGAGGCCCAAATCTATATTAATCTGTTACTGGTTAAGAAATAAAAATTATTTTAAAGTCTTACTTCTACTACAAGATGTGACCAGGAAAGGACCAGCAGATTTGTATGTATTCCAGTGACTTGTCTTATTTTTCTTCCCATATTAACAGGAAACAATTTTTAGGTCCTTTCCTACCTGTATCTAGCAGATAAGATAAAAGCAAAACTGTTCTTAATGATTTCTTAAGCTATGGCATATACTCATCAGTGATCCACTGAAGTATTTAAAACTTAATTTCTATACGTTTCAGATGCTCTGGTTCTGAATCATCAATCTCTCGGGAACGCATATGGTGTCTAAGATACCATTCATCCATTTATTTTATTGTACAAGTAACAATTTTGATTCAGTGACTTGCAGTTATTTCTGTCAATATCCAATTTTTCTGACTAAAAGTAAAATAAAAATGTGCACTAAACAGACTGAGTCGCAACACCCAGTCACATGCACAATCAGCAAAGATTCCCCAGAACAATGTCCATCAAATTACAGTCTATGTGATGGTAGGTAGCTGAAACTACTACAATTTATGCAGCACTTAAACAGAAAAAAAAAAAAAAAGTAGTATAAGAACTCTGTGTGTTGGTATTTTGTTTTTCAGTTACTGTGGTGGTACTTTTTCTGTCGCAGGGTTATATGAAATGCTTAGGTTATATTTTTATGTCTGAAAAATTTTTTGCAGAAAAGGTGCATGTATTTTACTACTACTATAAAAACGCTGCCTATAAAGTTAATATCAAGTCCTAAAGGGATCTTAACATCTGGCACTACTAGTGGCTACACCAACTATCTATCTCATGAAAACATTTATTTCTCCTAATTAATAATGTCACTAATTAAAAAAGGGAAATATTTTTCAGTCGTCACATTACTGAAAAACACGGTACACAAGAACAAGGTTAGAAACACTTACTGCACAGACAAGTTCTCCTAAGGAGCTTCAGTCAGACAAGGCTTCCACTCCCATGAACCAAACATGTTGGTATCTTCCATTCAGTATGAGTAACGCTACTCGTGTGTGAACTGCCATTAAAAAAAAAAAAAAAAAAAAGGAACAGAAATTCCTGCTAAATACTGCTAAACACACTAAGTTCATGTTCCATTAGACAAGACTGTTCCTCCATCTGGACCAAGCTAAAGATTTAGGTTGTTCTAAAACTTTACATGAGGAAGCAAGCTCAGCAGTCCTTCTAAGACCATGATTTTAATTTGCTTATTAAATAGGTCTAATTTTCACTGTGAAAATCTAGTATAACTCCTGAGCTTTTTAAAAGGAAACTGACACAAATAAAGTCAACATTGGTGACAGAACCAAACCCAAGTGTCACGTAACACTATTTAGAAGCAGAGCTACATACATTTCTCTTCTAAATGATTTTGGATAAGACACAAAAAGGGATGACTCCACGTCTGAGGTTACAGACAACCACACAAGGGCTGAATAGGAGGCACGCAGTATGTTAATTTGAGACCCAGAAGCATCGAGTTGTGACACCTAGAAAAAGATCCTCCTTCTGCCAGTTTGCCCTTGCGAATTCTGCTCTCACACACTTGTTTGCACACACTGAAACAAACAGAGATGCGATTTTGTTGCTCATAGGCCATATATGAAATCCATATTCATTACGTGTTGGCAGTTCATCGCTGTGTAATTACTTCTCGCCTGAGAATTTGTCTGAACGTCGCTACAGTTGGGGATGCTGGAGAACTGAGTGATTTTTTTTCCTCCACCAAGTGCGGTGTAACTCCCTGTTAGCTTTCAGTGACTGATGAGGTTTAGCAAGGCTGCTTGGAGCAAGAGAGAATGAAAAGCTTGTTAATTAGATGGCTTTCTTTAGCCTCCTTCAGTAACCTTCCTTCCAAACTCCAGTCAGTTACCTGAACATTGGGCCCACGTAGACAGCTCAATGTGTCTTGAGACATGCTGTGGAGGTGTAGTTAACTATTTTAAAAATCCGTAATTTTATAATTTTCCTAAATTACAGGGGAAAAGTTGAGATCATTACTAAAGCACTTTAAAACTCTAAAGGTTAAATATCTGAAAAAAAATTACCAGTGTTCTTTCAAAGCCTATGATTTAAAGAGAAAATGATATCCTTTCAAGAAATACAATTAAGCAAAAAGTACAGAACCATGCAACTCTTCTAGATTCATCTTGGTACCTGATTTAGATTTCAATATTACTGTAAGGTAGCTTTTCTTTTCATGAATGTCTTTTAACAGATTGAGAATAATGTCTTTTATTAATGTTTTATAACTTTATGAAATTACAGAACTGCTCATATAGAACATAATTCTTATTTCTCTCTTTCAAACCCAAATGCAGATACATTTTAACTATTATTTTGTCACTTCTCATATTATCCACTGCATCTCCTCTCATAGAAAGTTGGATCATCCTTCCAACCTGAGTTCCGTGCCTGTGGTAGAAAGATAGGATTTGCAACTAGTTCAGGAGCGGCTGCAGAACTGTGCATCCTGCAGGATACATGCCTTGGTATACATACACACAGAACGTGAGAAATCAGAGTGACAAAAGGTCTTTCCTGATAATGCCCCTTCACTGAACACACACCCACCATAACTGGATCCAGCTACTGATTTTTGCCATGATATTGTAACGGCAAATGAAGCATCCTGCTAATACTATCAAACATATTAAGACACAGATTTTGCATTCTTTCTTAGAAAAGACTATAGTCTGACCTCCCACTTAGCACAGGTCACGTAACCTTTCGTATAAATGAATGTCACTCTTCCAGGGTAGCCAGGAAGGTATACATCAAGAAGCTACAGGACCACTTTGATAGCCAGAGGTCATGGTCACTGTGGTCTACAGAGAGGCAAGGCTGTTTTTAAGCATGCATCACTGCCACAAGCTCAGCTACTATCGGTAGGAGGACTGAAAATGTCTCATAAAACATGTTTTCCACATGTGCTACAGGCTGAAGAGTATCAGCTTCACTGATTTTGCATTATGTAAAATAAAATGATGGCCAGTGCAAAGTATAAATTTAAAATAAGTGTGTAGTTCCTTTTATTAAACATAGTGTTTAAATACGGAATTGTCTCACTAACTAACTTAAAGTGCAGCTTCTCCAGGTATTTAATTTTTTTCACTTGGAGGTACAAATACCATCAGGTTAATCATAGATGTATTTTCAAAGTAGATTGCATGATCTCACAAGAATCAGTATCACAGATTGTATTTAATTATCTCACTAATACAGAGCCATACATAAACTGGGGACTAGGAAAGCACTCAAAATTTTGTCTCAAAATAGTTTCAGAGTTCTGTAGCATCACGCAAAAAACAATGTAACAGTGCAGGATCGAGGTAGCTTCATGGTCTGAAGCCTGTGGATAGTGAGGACATTACAAAGCCCAAGAAAATACGTTTGACTCCAGAAGGAGTTTGCAGTACAGTCTAAAAATAAAAGTTTATGTTCTTCTCCTTGCTTGGCAATTTTTTTAAATTAAATTTTTATGCTTTATGTTGCTGTCACATCAAACAGAATTAGTTTATAACAAGAGGAGAGAACAGCAAAATGGCTGGAATGTCACACCATGTCAAATGCCTGAGGAAACGCTTTGCCAATAGAGTTCTCTAACAATAAAAGAAAAAATTAATCACAGCTGATGCCACTATACTGTTTCTCTACTAGTTAGAATGTTCAATAACTGTGAATGCATTACTTTACAAAAGGTGAGGATGATGACAGGGTGAGGGTAGGGGGGAAATCATGTTTAACACAAGAGTGAGCAGTTGCCCCATGGGGAATCCTAGAGTTGAGCATAGGCAGAACCATTCAAATATATTAAATGCAAAAAATCAAAACGTAGTTTCTGACTACTGTTCTCAGGAACAGCTCTCAGCAGACACTGCAACTGGAGTTACATAAAATTTAATGGAAGGTATTCTGAAAGTGAAACATCTTTTGAAACCATTCAGATCATAAGTCAGTACTTTTACTAACCCGCAAATGTTAGTCTAAAGGTGGAGACGTGCAATCTGAAAGTTTCAACTAACTTTTAGGTCAGCATTTATCAAAGTAACTACTAAAGTGCAACACATTGGAGCTTCACTTTAATAACTTGTCACCCCATGCATTATTTGATAGCACTACTTGTGCTCAAGGTTAATACACGTTCAAGAGGTATTCAATATTATGTAAATTTTTTTCATTCAGATCAAATTTTCCTATAATAAAACAAATGTGAGTGCATAGCTTTGTATCACAAATTGTAATTATTTTTAGTCACAGTGGAATACCGGTTATCAAATACTACAATGACCCTCATAAATTTAAAATTCAGTTAAATCAATTAGATCACTGAAAGAAAAGATGGTGTAGTGTGTTTAAAAGATGTTATCAATCTCACAATTTCTTAATTTACATTTGAAGTTTACAGCTTTTATTTCAGATTTGCAAAAGTTTTAACGTGCTTAGAAGCTTGTCTTTTCTAATTACGCTAGCTAATAAAAGATATTTCTGCTTGCACTGCAAGACTTGCCTCACTTTTGCTGTTCGAGCATTGCCTTTAGAACTATTATTATCATTATGTATTCTGTGCAATGAAATGTAGAGGAGTCATATGCAACAAAAAATCAAGGTGTAAGTTAAATCAGCACAAAGCTTTTCTATAGCTGATTACTGGACGTTTTAAAATTATGACTTCCACTTTAGGATTTGGAAACGATTTCTATATATCTTAGTGCAAAAAAAGGGGAAAAAAGAAAAATGCTTTAATTTTTAAGGAAGTGAAAACAGGTGAATATAACAGCATGAAAAGCTGGCACTAGTGAGATTTCAAAATTCATGCTTTGCAGTTATTTCACTCAACATGAAGACTCATACCTACTTGACCTGATTTTTTCAGTTTTTTCTACTTTTGTTTAAGGATAGACTTATGAATAAGCGATGCAAGGATATCATAAGCAATGATATTTGTTCAACACAATACTGTCCCTGTAGCTCAGGCTCGCAAAGAAGAATCATTCCAAGCCTATCCAGAAAAGCACATAATGTGTTCCCAGCAAACAATCCAGCAATTTCATTGGCATATATGCAGCAACAGATCATGTCACAAGGTTTGGATTCTTGTGGCAAAAGGAAAAATAACATGACATCTTCAAGATTTTTCTAAGTTATCAGCATTACCATAAGTCAACATGAATACCATCCCGTTTGGCTGAAGCAGAGTTCAGAAGAGCAAAACTGACTAAAAAGCCCATTTTAATCACCCAGCACAGTGTGTGATTCTAGGGACTAAAATCAAAAGGTGCAAAAATGCTGCTGACCCAAGGAAATGTTGATCATAGAGCAGGCTAAAATTTAAGGAACAAATATAACAAGGTATTAACAGATGATGGAGCAACCATATCAGGACTTCAGAAACAAGGATACTTCGACCCTTGAGATTTGCTAGCCTTAAGTCTTTAACCTTAAGCCTTAAGTCTTAAACTCTGGATTTGTTTGTTTTTTCTGAATACTGGTCCTCTGCCACAATGCCCAGTAAAGGACTCTACTTCATATCTGTACACGTCTAGCCATTGGAGTTGGCATGCTGTCACCCTGACAGCTGTCCCTAATGAGGGGTCATGCTGAAAGAAGACAGGACAAGACCAGTTGCTAACAGGATTCCAAATGGTTTCACACCGTCAGCTTTTCCTCATCCCATCCTAGAGGCAAATCATTACATGAAACAGACTGCCAAAATCTGCCTTTCCATCACAACTTGCTAAGACAATAAAAATGAGTCCAAAATTTTATCTGGTGCTATGAAAAACCTTCAGAGTGCTTTTACGGATTTATATCACCTAGGTTCCCAGCTAGGCTAAATACCTATAGCTCTTGGTGACATCACCCATAAAAAAATTGTTACCTTGGCTGAAAATAATGGGGCTGAACAGGTCTCAAGTATCTTTTGTCAGAAATGCTTTCACCAAACCTTATGTAAAACGTTAATTATTTTATATATACAAATATATATACACACATACATGCAAAATCTACCTGGCATTGAAGTTAACTTTAAAAACTCTCTTGTTCTTCTAGGGGTTATAAGGTAACGTTTATAGTTAGATACATAAAGAACAGTAATTAATACGAAAATCGTGTGAGTAGAAACACCATGTTCCAGTGCTGCCTCTTCTTGTGCAATCTTGTTTCCCATCACAACCAATAGATTAGTTTAAAACAAAGAAAATAAGAGGAAAGTACTTCTAAATGAATTGTCAGGGCTGATAATTATTTGAAAGAAACACATCCCTAAACAGAGAAAAAGAGTGAAAATGCACAAAGAATTTTTTCAAGTACACTTCAACAAAAAGCCTGATGATACCTTAATTTTAAAGACAACAGTACTCAGTTGACAACCATTTCTAAGCATCAGTGTATAAAGCAATGACAAACTGTCTTTTAAAAAGCCTGAAAATTATTTTCTAATAATTTATGTTTATAGATGCCTCCTTTCACTTCATGAGCCATGCAGAACACTTCAACTGCAGGAAAGTAAGGGTCTTCCAAATAAAACAGCGAAGTCGCCTTCAATTATTTTTTTTTAATACCTGGAAGGTTTTTTTTTTTAATTATTTGTAATGACACTGTCCCAACTAGGCTGCCAGGAACGTAGCTATGGACCTTCCTGCGTCTCCTGTCCTCCCAACCCACAGAAGCAGCAAGCTGCCTTTTCAACTGCCTTCAATGTCCTATTCTGAGCAGTGAGGAGAGATTGTCCCGGTCCGGTCATTACAGAAGACACCAAGCCCATATCCTTCTCGGGTCATTCACAGGGGACAGAGGCATTTTCAAGGTGAGAAAGGCAAAATGAAGACTAAAGAAAAGGTGGCTGCAGAGCTGGGTCTTTTCACAACCTCGTGCATTCTCAGTGCTGTCTGAAGTACCACGTGGGAATCTTCAGCCCCGGGGCTGCCCAGGACTTCAGTAAAGTAAAAGCAGTTTAGAGATGACAGTTAATTCCCACACTCTGCTTCTCTATTAAAAGGAAGTGAAATGCCTTGGGCATTATGAAAGAGAGTAAAACTCCTTGGTTCACGTTATATATAAGCTTCAGCACCTAGAAAACTGCCACTGTCAGAGAGAAACAGGCAGGGAAGAGTTTCCTAGTCTCACCAGAAAAAAAAAGAAATTTAGTGTAGAAGAAAAGAATAATTTCAGTTGGGAGGGACCTACAACACTCATATAGTCCAACCGCCTGACCACTTCAGGGCTGACCCAAAGTTAAAGCATGTTATTGAGTGCATTGTCCAAACGCCTCAAACACTGGCAGGCTTGGGGCATCGACCACCTCTCCAGGAAGCCTCCTGCAGTACTTGACCACCTTCATGGTAAATGAAATTTGTTGTCAATAGTTTTGACCTGGTTTTTTGATCTAGTTTTTAAAATTGACATCCCTATTGATCTCCTTTATTTAAAGTATTAAATGAAACATTTAACATCACACTTACAAAATTTTGTACTTGCCAATATTAATGAATGTTTCTCTTAAGAAAAAAAAAAAAAAAACAAAAAAAACCAAAAAAAAACAAAACAAGAGGAAGGTATGGAGAGGTCATTTTACCCAGTGTAGTTTAGGCAGGACATATATATTTCATTACTGGGGCAAAGCATAGCTTCACGTCCAAGAAAATTAATCCCTTACCTCTACAGGAGGCATCTTTGTACTATTTCAATAAAAGTAAATTAATGTGGAAGGAAAAAAAAGTATGTATGGGGACACGGTAACCACAATATAAGGTCAAGCTAAAGCATACTTTTTCTTTGGTATGCAGAAGTATAAAAAAGTGGAACTACTTGGGTGAGGGATGGGGATTTTTATATTCTAGAAGTAACATATAAAGACGATTGCACTAGGAAGGAGTATCCATGAATTAAGCAATCCTTATGAAATTGTTTAGAATTCCTGATAATGAAAGTGTCAGACAAGAAAGCAGCTTCTTTTCACAAACAACTTAAAAACTTTAATCTGCTTAAAATTTTCTTTCATTTTGACACACATTGTCCAGAACTAATATTTTGAACCATAATAATAAAACTTGGGAAGGCTGTTATGAAAAGTGAGGCAACATATCCTTTATTCTTTTTATTTCCCTTAACAGAAGCACACTATAAACACGACAACAAAAAACACACTAACAGAAACAAAATCCCTTCACACTTGAAATGGCATTAATGACTTGCTAAACACAAATGGGATACAACTTCTTTAAACATGGTAAAGATTTGACTCCATTTCTGAAGAGTGAAGGGAGAGACAAGGATACATAATGATGGTTTCAATGTTTGAATATTAAGAGATAGTTTCTATTAATTTATATTGCTGGAATGAAAGGAAACAAGGGAAATCCTTATAAAGGATAAGGAGAGCTATATACCAATAAGTCTAAAATCAAATGAAAACCAATTAAAAATCAACCAGCAATTGGTTTTAAGGAATGATTACTTTTTTATGGCCAAGACATTTGGTTAAGTTTTCCTTGGCTAAAAGACAACGGGGAAAAGGGCTGGAGGGTGGGGGGAAGATGCTATTCAAGGGAGAGACAAAATAAGACAGGAGCTGGGAAATAACTTCTATGTATTCATTGGTTTAAATAGTGTTTTGGAGTTCGACTGCTATAAACAATGGGAAAATCAACCTCTCATTAATTGTTTGTTGTGAAGCAATTTAATAGAAATATCTATTTGATACAGTAAAATTTCTGTATTCTTCCTTGGCTTCAACTGAAAGCTCTGCAGCGGTACACACTGTTCTGCTTTTATATTCCTTCAGGCAAAACAGCAAAAGGAATATGAATACAATCTAGAAAAGAAAAAGGGCAATCTTAACTCTATTCTTTCTCTCTTTTTTTTTTTTTTTTGTTTTTACATAAGAGCAATTATTTTGCCTTGCTGTATGAAATTTGGCCAGCGCTTATGAAAGTAAAACTGACTTCCAGCGAGAACTACATTTATATTTCCACCATGAAAAGAAATCCAAAACTTCCAAATGAAGCAAATTCACCAAAGAGATTTCCAGCCCTGCTACTGAATTAATACCGTAACTCTATATCCGACCAACTGCTTAGATTCAACTTCAGATAAAATAAAAAAAAAAATCTGACTTGGTATTTGCAGGGAAGCCAAAAGATTAAATATTTTCTGCTGCAGTGATTCCTGCTGTCTGTCTGCACAGTCTTTCAGCCTTTGATTTCAAAGGTTTTTTCGCGATACTAAGGGAAATATATTTTGCTGATAGAAAACCATTGCATATTATCATTGGAAATATTTTATCACTATAATTGCTCATTTTGATTACATTCTTGCTAGACTAGTTGCTGAAGCACAAAGAGGTATTAATGAAAAAGGAAATAAGTATCACTAATTATATCTGAAAAATAAAACTTAAAGGAATATCTGCTTAAACTAAAAGCATCATGCTTTCCTATAATACTCATACAAAATTTTATTGAGCCAGATAAAAAGATCAGCTTTCTGTTCTAAAGTTCTGACAGTGTCATCTAGAACTAGCTTCTGCACAATGGTGAAGATGTTACCTATGGTGTAGATAAGCAACTAGCCCCAAAAAAAACCCAAATTCACACAATTCTTTCAGTTAAAGTCAGTTTTTTTCCAATACACCTGAAAGATGAAAATAGTTCATTTTTGTCTCAAAATTATTTTATTTAATAGAAAAATAATTCATTTGTTTCTATTTTTAAGGTAGTTTAAAGACAAAGAACTTCTAAAGTGAAAATTTCAGGGGAAAAAAAAAAAAAAAGTCTTCAGTCTTCCTGCTACTCTAAAATTTAAATTTCTTCAAAGTATCCTTTTTTTGCTAGGAAAAAAAAAAAGGTTGAATGAAAATTTGCTTACACTTCCCTATCTTTTTAAATTGTCAAACAACACTGGAAGAAGCAGTGCCAAGATGTAAAGAACTGAAATTTTCCTGGAGAACTTCAATCAGGTGTGGAGGATGGAATGGCCACTGAACTCAGATTAGCAAATTAACTTTTGAATGCTTATTAAATGGAACTTAAAACTAGTTTTAAAAAAAATTCCCTGCCTTTACTGAATCAGTTATAACAACGGCTGTTACTTATGTGATTTTGTGATTTGAAAAGTCTATCTATACATTCAATGTTAGATGTATTAAAAAGCTGTGTGAAATGAAAGTGAAATCTGATTTGACTGAAAAATAAATATGAAATTAAACTTCTTGTAGAGCTCCAGTAAAGCTACGTCTATTCAATACTCAGTGCTAACGTTAATCAGCAAAAACAGTTCTAGTGCAAAGTTTCTTTTTTCTTTCAAACACAGTTAATAAAAGGATAATTCTAACTTCAAGCTTAGCCAGTAAATATTTTTGTAAGTTATTTGAATCTTAGGTGTGATTGCTAGACATTAATGAAATGGTTTACTAGTGCTTTAAAGCTCTTAATTATTGAAAATAAAATTTTTTAAAAAAACCAAACATGGCAAGTAAAAAGGTTTTGGAAAAAAAAAAAGCAAAGCAAAAAGCCCACATTTCTTGCTGGAAAGTAGTGGCAAGTAATTCCGCTTTGCATCAAAAGACATGTGTATCACCCTGATTTGCACAAGGTAAATGACAATGGTTACAGAGAGGTATCTCACATCTCTTGAGGCTCAGCAACTGTTTTTGTTACATGTGACTCCTTCTCTTTAGTGCATTCAGTTGCTTTCAACTTCTTCCAAAGCTCTATCTGTAAACTCTGTGCACTTCTATAGTTCGCTCCAGGAGGGTAGACTGTTTTCCCCAAGAACTCAAAGTGCTCAAATCACTGCTAGTCTTATCTCTGATAGGCAAATTTACAAGCAGATGGGCAGTCTGCCATTAGTAGGGGTTTTCTTCACCCCTTACAAAAACATCCTGAAGGGTTGGTTTGGGCAGGGTGAGAGGTTTTGGTATTTTTCTTTTGCTACTGGTAGGATATGTGACTTATTTACTATGTTGACAGCAGCTTTTGAGGCCCAATTCATTCAGTGTGTTGGGTTAAAAACAAATTAAATAGCAGAGCTCATATATAGTTGGTGATCTGCCCTACCATGAGTCATCTATGCCTGTGAGAACTTCCAAGTACAGCCAGGACTTCAAATTAGAAGGCATTCAGTACCTGGAGCCTTGAAATCAAGGTTTCATTCATGACCTTTACCTACTCAAATACTTTACAAGCTCCTGCTTCTCAAGACAAACACTAGGCACTCCAGCAGGCAAACCATTCATCATCCATATCAAATGATAGAGCCATGCATACATTCTTTGAACAGTTCCCTGCTCACTTTGTCAGTGAAAGCCTTTAGCACCAGTTGAAACCAACAAAACAAGTTAATTTAGAAATGAATGGTGATGGCTTTTGGCTATACTAATATACAGTGCACCTCTCAAAACCTTTGCAGAAACAAAGGTGAATCCTTGCTGAGCTGCTTTGACAAGCGTGAAGCCAGAAGGTCAAGGGAAGAGATGATTCCTCTCTAGTTGACCCTCCTGCTGCCACATCTTGAACAGTGCCCAGTTTCGGGGCCTCCCTGTACAGGAGACCTCAAGATGCTGGAGGTGGTCCAGTGGAGGGTTGCTAAGATGGTTAAGAAGCTGGAGTGTGTGGCACTGGAAGAGCTGCTGGTGAAACAACGCTTCACCGCAGAAGACTAAGGGACAACTTAACTGCATACCCAGGCCACTATTTGCAGAAAATTCCACTACTTAAAAGGGGGGTTACAGAGAGAAGAGACAGACACAGGTACCCAGCAAAGACAGGAGAGAGCAGTCATAAGATGCAATGTCAAAAATTTCAAATTGGTCGTAAGGGAACAATTCATCCCAGTAGAGCGGAGAAACACAGGGATGGAGAGGACTGTGGAACTGGAAATTTTCAAAACCTGACTGGATAAGGCTCTGAGCAATATGACCTAGCTTTGAAGCTGGGCTGCTTGGAGTAGAGTTTTAGGCTGGATGCCCCAGAGACGCCTTCTGACCTAATTTCTTATACAGTTCTGGAAGCTTTTCCTCAGAGCGAGAAGAAAAGAAAAGAAGGAAAAAACCAAAGCCTGTGAAAGAGTTAAGCTAATAGAGCAACTACAGCAGAAAGAAGACAAAAGATTTATATATAGATTTTTTTTTAGAAGTGGAACTGATGAAGGTTCAAATATGGTAACAAGTCAAAAAGTCGGTTAAGAAGAATCTCCTGAATTCTGCAAGCTAACAGGAAAAGGAAGTAAGGAGTACAAATATCTTTTGACACAATCAGACCCACTTTTTAATTAAAGAGTCTCCTGAAAGGAACATACCTTTCCTAGTTAACATCCGGCAAATTCAACATGGCTGTTATTATAAGTTACACCTACCAAAATACAAAGCTTTACTTTCTGCATCTGTAAGATTAATACTGCAATTTGATATGGCAGATGGTCTTGCTGAGCTACATTTCTTTTTACATTCACAACATTTGTAAGGGATAGTTTACTATTTGAGTATCTCATTCTTGCGTTTTATAGTATTTATGCAGATTTATTTTAAAGATAAGGGTGCAGGTTTTAGTGTGTGGTAGTTTAACTCGTATTTTAGAGTACTGCCAAAAATGTAAAGGTTGTGTAAAGCTGAAGAAATGGAAATTCTGAGTCCTTTCTCTACAATCGTA
The DNA here is from genome assembly GCF_023634155.1 of Falco peregrinus. NCBI lineage: Eukaryota > Metazoa > Chordata > Aves > Falconiformes > Falconidae > Falco > Falco peregrinus. The sequence goes on from NC_073729.1 coordinate 15,440,423, forward strand.
GGTTTACTTAAGTGGTCTGTTGAGAAGTGCTGTTTTTCTTGCACTATTTTATCAAAAATATGGATGTCCATTTTGGAGAACTTGGCCATAGACAAAGTTGCCTAAACTCCGCAGTTACAAGAGCACGCAATACTCCAGCTGAACTATTCTCAATGAAATACCAGCTTCCAAACAGAACAAGATGACAACTCTGTGCAAAATCCACCTGCTTACCAAGAAAGAGAAACTAGACTGTATTTAGGACAGTCAGTTTCCTACTATTACAGACTGAGTTTCTGCATTACTTCCTGCATTAGAAAAAATACCATTTGCAGAAAATCGACTTTGCATCATATATTTGATCAGCACCTACAATTGTGAGACTGTGAAACAGCTCTGTCATACATTTCCTGGTAATATTCCTTACGACCCACTTTTTCAAGAACTGAACTTCATGCAAAACCTAAACCCCTGGCATGATTTTATAAATAATTTATAAAATTTATATGAATTTATAAAAATTATATATATAATATAAAAATTATATAAATTTATTAAAAAGTTTACAAAGCAGATTTGCATTAAACTGAGAGAAATTCAAAATAGGAAGAGAAGAGGATCATGCATCAATAATCTCTTGATTAGAGTAGCTTCTCATGAGGCATTTACTGAAAAGTATCATGTCCTATTCTGACAAGGAATATTTTTTTCCTGCATTGGGAAAATCTAATGCCATAGGTGTAAAACTAGCAGGGTCAGAATTTTCTCCCCTTTCCCAGTCTCTCATGTCTGTCTTCCCCTCCCTGCCCCCTTAATTTCTCTCAGCGCAGGCTCTTGGATGGGAATTATCAGTATTCCAGTCTCCATCGGCTTCAATAATGCAATCTGATAGGATATTTACCTACTGGATGTCCTGATTATTGGATTATTAAAGGAAAAAAAAAAAAAAGAGGGGGAAATGAAACAAACAAGGAAACAAACCAGAGAGAGACTAAGTAGTATCTTCAGATTTTATTTGACCACTATCACTGAATTATTTGTAATTTTGGTCAGGTTCTTAGCTATGTGTTCTTGTGAAAAAATGAAAAATATAAGCATATTTTACAAATCTGAAGAGAACTGGACCATCAGTGTGGTGTCATTTTACAACTCAGACAATCTGCGGGCAAATCAACAGGCAATCTGCTATCAGCACCCCAGAGCTACACTGTGCTGTTGATAGATGCTGAAGTAGTTCTCATCAAATTTATTACTTTGGTTCACTTCTTAGCACACAAGGACATCATATGCAGTTATAATCTTATTAATACCTATGATGCTAGTTCTTAGGAAAAAAGAAAAAGAAAAAAAAAAGTGAAGTCATATTAAGCAACATACAATGAACTGCTCACACGTCTAACAACACCGACAATTACTTGTAAGACAGCTTGCAGTAGCAATGCAGATTTGCATCTGCTACTTTACTAGTTTTAGTAAGCATTAAAAAAAAAAAACAAAAAACAAAAAGCACACACAAAATTGTTAGCGATTACTGTGTAGCATAAAATACATCTTCATCCAACAGTTATAGTCAATCTTCACACTGGAGTATTTTACAATGACTTCAGAATTCAAGTATTTAGCATGTATAAAATGAAGTTTGAACAGAATCAGTAAGAAAAACCTTGTGTTTACAAAACATAGATCATTACAAGAAAAACACACACATGAAAAAAAAAACAGCATGGGAAAGAAAGCACATAAAACTACATTAATACATGCTTTCTAGTGGAAACTATTAAATAATAATCTAATAAACAAAAGGAATATGAATGAAAATAGCAGCAACAACCAAATGGACTGTTTCCCCTCTCCCCTCCAGCCCTTCACATCTTGAAAACAGTGGATTTCAAAGGAAGAGAGGAAAAAAGAAGAGATAAATATCCTAATCAAGCTAAAGGAGGCTAAAATCTCTGAACTAAAACATTTTTTCATGAAAGTATACATTTTAAGGATATCCTCTATGAAATCTATGAAATGTTCTGGACAAAGACACTGCTGGTTTGAATTCAGCTGTCATCATTTGCTTCCTCGTGGTGTATTAACGGTCACATAATTAAAACAAGAGTGCGGTTTAAGAAGCTAGCATCTTTTCACTGATGGCTTCTTCCTTTCTCTGAGGTATATACATATATACCGGACATATAAAATATAAATGTACATTTGGCAGCTTAACAAGCATGCTGGAAATGAACTAAAATCTCATAACCATTTAGAATGGGCTATTTCAAGCCCCCCCGTGCCACACAAGGATCCCCAGATGAGTGCAGAGGAAGAAATAGCTTCACATATTCAACAGCAAGAGACAGCTACCAGCTCTGACCTTCTTCCCAGCCGCTTATTCTCTCTGTCTCTTCTAGAAGTCATGAAAGGGCTCTGAAAAGCACAAAGTAGCAGACACCTCTCATATGCTCTTCCTAATAGCATGGTCTTCTACACAGAGTAGTAGAATGTTCAAAGGGAAACAAGAAAGCCTTTTGTCTTCTACTACCTGAAAGCTGGGATGGCAAGGGAGGAAGGGCACAGCTTGATCCTTTACAAAAGAATAAATTATATAAATACTGTGGTCACAAAGAATGACCTAATTACAAAAATACAAAACTAGATATTTGCATATTAAGGAAAGGTAGCAATGAAGTCTTGTCCCTGGTGGAGAAGTGGAGCACATTCCTTCACTTCATCACTTCAAACATTACCATTTCAGGCCTCAACAGAGAGAACAGAATAAACCCACTAATTTTCTCGTTTCTTCTCTATATATTCTATCTGGTGTCACCTGGTATTTTTTCCCGACACCTCCAGGGTTTAAAGACTAACTCATCCGAGCATTCAGAGAGCCAACGTGAGAGGATCTATCTTAAACCTCAACGTGTAAGACACCTTCTTTGCAACATTTCCCAGCTGACCAGACACCAAGCAAGGTAGATTGGCAATCCTTCTGTAACTTTACTCTTTTTAGCTACCTGGTCAAATTGGTAACACCGCCAACAGATCTGCTCAGGAATGCTCAGAATGGGGACTCCCACTATCAGATGGATAACTATCCTATCAGATTTGTTGAGCCATAAGTCAACATTTTCATGGGACCAGAATTTTCTCGAGATTTGATCAACCCGTCACACTATCACAGCTTTCAAAACAGCCCATTAAAATTCCAGTAAAGATAAAGTGACTGGCAGTAGAAACAAGTGAAAAATCATCAAAAAACAGAAAGAAAATTAAAATCATGATACCCTAATTATTCCACCTCTGCATAGCACTTAGAATGATGTCTTAAAATTCATTTCTCCTGGGAGCCTCTGTGTGAACAAGGAGAGTGTTCACAGTTAAAACTTGAAAAATAAAAAAGTGTTATTTCTTCTTATATTTTTGATACAGTAGCTTTAAAAAAGCCACAGCTTCAGCGTTTGGGGAGGCGGAGAAGGGGGAGTATGTCCCATTGATGTACTCTGAACTATAAAACCCAGTTATTTTTTTTCCCCCCTTAATTCATGGACAAGCATTACACTACTATTTCTTCCATTACCTTTTTTAACTAATGATTTTGGTATTTTTGAACTAACTGTTCTACATGCTAATAAAAGAAAGACTCTGAAGAACATCCCCTGTGCTCTTGTTTAATGGTTGAATTTTGAAACATGCAGCATACAGAAACGTCTGCCTGGAAGATAATAAAGAACTGAACAAAAAGGAACAGCCACATGGAAAATGTTCACTGTTTTGAAAAAAAAACCCCACATTTTCTATACAGCTTGGTGTATTATAAAGACAACTGTCCATTTTAATGAGACACTCTCATCATATATTCATAATATGAAATCTGGTAAGCAGAGAACACGAACTAGTTGTAATATTCAACTTAAAAACCATCCAGTTTCCAGGTGTTTCTCTCTTCCCAGATCTCTCTCTTCTTCCTGGAACTTTATATAGTATTTTGTCAAGAAGTCATGCCTAATATTTTTACCAATTGTATTTTTCATTAATCATCCACACCAAAAACAAGTATTCTTTTTCCTTACATTACAAAGCTTTCAGAGCAGCCCAAGGTTACTGTAAAAAAAAAGTTTTGAACAGCTGCAAGTGATTGTTAACCTCAGGCAGAATTTAGCATTGGTAAAAATGCTTTTCTAAGTTAAAGGAATACTTGTTTTGAAGGCATTTGTCTCTTTCTCTTTTTTCCTTGTTAAAGGGAAAAAATTGCTGAATAGCCAGTTTAATCAATTTCTGGATTTCCGCCCTTGCCTTGTTTTCATTTCAGCCTGTCAAGAAACTTGGATACCTTCTGCCTAGGCAAAATAAATCTGACAGCAAATATCTAACTGTGGCCGTAGGTATGAAATCCATGATTTCTAAAAGGTTATATATGAACTAGATGATGGCACTAGTAAGTAACAAGCACAGCTTCCCTCTTTGCTTTTAAATGACCACGAGAACATCCGACTTGTGCTCAGGTCCTGCAAGAGCTAGCAATTCACTCCCAGTAATAACACAGAAGTAATGCAAAACACGAAATAGGCTCTTTACCTGAACAACTAGTACACTTGTGAGAAATGTAACAGCATCAGACAGCTCTAGGGAAGTCCCATGTGATCTGAAGAGAAGCTTTAATTTCCAAATCTCACCAAACCAATCATTAAGTCTAATAAAAGGCAAAACAGTAAAAAATTGCTTAAATATCACTAAATGATCACTGTGACTACAGTACCACTACTGCTGCATGCTAGGCACTAGACTTATTGTCAGCAAGACCAAATCCTAAACGCCTCAGGAACCAAATCAGATAACCCACTCCAGAACTGACACACCAGAATTGCACATAAAGTTCTAAGTGGTGACCAAGAAGGAAAACAGATCTAAAGGCTTGTCATTAGGATATGAAGTGACATTTCCTTTTTTCTGAAGAAATCTGTCCACTGAAGACCAAGCACTTATGAATGCAAATTTCAGAACACTTCGTTTATTCCTCATACTGAATACAAGTCAATTGCATGTTTATTTCTAAATTTGCTACAATACTAGAGAGCTGGAGACACTCCTTTCCTACAGTACAAAAGAACAGCAGGATGTGATTGATCCCTAACAGCACATTATATTTAATTCAGTTATATCCTAAAAAGTAGTCGCTTCATGCCTCAGCCACAGAAAAACCTCTGACAGACGAGGAGATAAAGATCAGGGAACATCTCTTCACATGGGGTCAGAATTTGAAGTATTGCTCTCACCTCATTAGCCTGTTCTCCTTGTAATTTTGGAGCATAATTAACATAATCTGTTTAACTCCTTCATCTACTACTTACATTTAATAATGAAATACCGGACCCATCATTCCTTATTCATAGCTAAACCCCATAAATGCAAATCAGATCAAAATCTCAGGTACATCCATTAAAATCCCGTTGTTATCAGTGAGAGTATGTGGGGCTCCTGTGCAGACTACATCCCTAAAATCTTTATGGCTAAATTTTATTTGTGTTCAAGTATGCTCAAGATAATTACCAAATCAATCATCACGAAACACCTTTGAGTACAACCATATTTCAGGAAGGACAGCAGTAATGACAAGTGCTTTCTTATGACAGGCTGCTTTCCCACTCTGTTTTTCCATTTTATTTAGGTACCCGGATTTCTAAAACAGCAGCTTCAAAGTCCTACATTTCTTAAAAGTGTGAATTATTAATAGCAACATGGTTAAGTTCCTGTGCATTATTCATTTATTCCTACCGATAATTTGAATTTGTGCTTCTGAAAATTCGTCTCTTTCACTGAACCTTATATGCCGCCATATTTCACATAGCAAGAAATGCATTGGTGGTTGCTGAACTGGCAGCAGCTTATAATATTGCGACATAAGCAAACCACAGCACAAAATATTTTATCTGAAAAATCCTTGCTTTTGCATACGTAGTGATTGTAATATTCCGATCTTAAGCATGTTGATTTCTCTTTCCCTGATTTGGTTCCTTCCCTAACAAGTCTTGTTCAGTCCTCAAATGGTCTCCCCCCACTTCCCGTGATGTCTCCCATATCCCTAGGCAAGGACTCCTCAGCCTGGGATGTGCTGCAGAGAGCTGCTGCCAGGGATCCATGGCTTTTATACCTCCTTGAGTTTGCAGTTACTTCAGTGATACACAACATGCTACCCACCAATTGTACTCAGGAGGCTACACGACAGGATGAAGCTTGCAGCTTGCCTAAATCAGAATTCTGAGTTAAACCTGGGTGTAGCAATAACTACATCATAACAAAAGCATGTATAAGAGGTAAACAGAAACAGCGATTCAGGTTTAGATTTGTATTTTTACAAAATATAATTTTCTGGTGAAAATAGACTTGCTTAAAAAAATAAGCCTTAGATATTTAGGGTCAGCTTTTTAAAGTAGTGGAGTGCACTGAATCCCGGCACCTTGCACACAGCATTAGGTGCACAACCCCTAACAATTACTGTGCTGTTAGATAACCAAGCACTGTTAAAAACCCTGACAGAGTACTTGCCTGCATCTCTGAAAAACTTTAAAAAAATCTGATTATGAGTAATTCAAAGCCCTCCAAGTGTGCCAGCGTTCAGTGGAATTTCACCCATGACAACCCTCTTCTACAAAGGATCAGCCTTCAGAGATGTACAACTGTTTACTGAACGCTTAGTCAAAAGTAAATTTTTACAATATATAAAAATAGAAAGACGTATCTATCTTTAACCGTATCAACAAAATGGAAGCTTTCCACACAAGATGAATTTAGACCCCCAGGCCTCTCCTCTTGAGACTCTTCAAAACCCAGTAATACATTTTACCACGTTTCGATTTTAGGTATGATATCATACAAACCCAGAAACATTTTAAGTGTAAGTAATTGCTAATGCATAGGTCTTGCGGTTTTCTCTCAGCTGAAAAACTCCAGCCTCTGCAGAGTATTCAAAACATACAGGTTTTGCATTCAGGTGGTACCTGAATGTCTCTCTCTGAAGTGTTTGGCTCTGTGCATACCTTCATTCATCATTTTTCACACACTCACTGTCACCTTCTTTGAAAACTGAATATCGTCCATCTCTGTAAGTTACTTTATCCTCTTTCTTTTAGCAAGAGACTTTGAAAACAAGACTCAGTGCTGAAGCTGGTGCTGCTGACATGGCTTTATGTCGAGAGGGTACTATTAGGGTATCCCCAACAAATTGTGCAAATCCCCAACGCACAGTCCTACTTCAGCACGACCAGCTAAGGAGCACTGCTCACACATAGGAGACCGTTCAATACGCTCAGCCTGCTTTCACTACCTGGTATTGTTCCACCTATCTACTTGCCCACCACCTGCCATTTCTGTGTCTCTCCATCAATACTCACCCTTCTACATTTGTTATTTACTTCTTTAAAAATTTCTCCCTAAAATCTCTCAAATGATTCATAAATTTTGGAGATTCTTAGGCTTGCCTGCTTCTCCTAGCATGTTTAATCCCCTTTGCTCTTTTGTTGATGTTTTCTCATACTGTTAAGTTACTTTTAGAACAACCACACAGAAAAAAAAGCTAATGGACTCCCGCAAAATAGCCTGAAGATACAAAGGGACCTCCTCCCCCCAAAAAACTTTGATTAACAGTTCAGGAAAATTAATTCATTAAAAGTAGTAACTCCACCGGTTTAATGAAGCAGAAAGAGAACAGAATGCAAGTAATATATGTATCAGACCTTTGGGCTTAGAAAGGCATACAATTGCTGAAGTTACTAAACAAACAGGCAGGAGTTTTCTGAGCAAGAGTAATTTTACTGCATCAGACAAGCAGTGAATAGAATATGACATTTCAAACATTTTCTAACTCCAGAGCTTGCCATCATCACAGTAGTTATCTGGAGCATACGTGACTAGCTACAGCTTTTCCATAACTGTGATGCACTCATGAATTTTTCAACACAGATTTGAGAGCACTCTATTTGCCTTTATTTCTGTATCCGTCTTCAGCTACCAGTGCAACGCAGAAATCCAATAACAATCACAGCCAAGAGACAAGAAAAACCATGTGTCTTCTTGTCCTATGTTGTTACTAAAGAAACCAACAAAAACCATATGAATGGTGGCAATCTGTCGTTCAAAAGGGATTTCTGCAGATAACTTCTCATACTGGATGCTCTTCAAACTATACTTCCTTTTATCGAGTTGTGGAGATAGAATCTAATTCAGCGTGCTTTCATGGTTTCTTTTTTTCCCCTCAAGAGACCCTACCTTTTAGTAGATCAGACAGTTGTTGCTATTTGTCTGATGTTTGTATATGAGAGATGATGCAAAAGGATAACTAAGATATCAGCTTCTTCAAACCCCCATTTAAATTAGTCCAACATACTATGAATTGAACTGTGACCTCACCAGTCAGACAAATGAACAATCCCTCACTTCAGCAATCACACTGGCTTCAAGCCCTCACAAGCCAGATGATAACCCAAATTGAGGCAGACTCAGAATCTCATTCTGAGAAAACAGTGATGAATTTGCATTCATTGAAGCTCAGAGTTGTTAAAACATATTGCTGTACACTGTAGCTTAGTTTGGAGTTACACTTGTCTCTGATAAATAAACTACTGTCACATATGCTTTAGGACAGACAGAACTGAACTGATTATAGAACTAGCTTGTGAAAAGGAATTTAAGATTTATAGGCCGAGTAACCCCAGGTATGATGCTTTCTGAAAACCACACTGCGTGCCTGACTCAAGACAACACAGACTCTCTTCAGCTTAGACGGCTCAAGCAGAAGACAAGAGCTCTTCATGTTGCTCGACAAGGTTGTGACTTTAGCATAGTTAATTTCTGCTATCACAGTATGTCTAAAATAGGAATCGCTATTTTTTTCTTCACCTTTCAGTGGGGGAAAAACCCACTCATCATTACTTTTCCAGTTGCTACCAGGCTGGCCCCATTACTTGGAACACAGGGCTCTTGTTACTATTAGTGAAGACAATGTTTCAAATCCTCATGGTTGTTACCATAAAGTATGTTGACTACTGCTAATTTTGTTGCAAAACTTTTTAAAAAAATCTGGTATAGTGAAACTACTATTACAAATACTAAATAGAAGTATCACCGGCAGAGCTGTTTCATTTATTGTCCTCATTTAGCAGATTTCAGAAAGGACAAAGCAGAATAAACCAACGAATATATGAAGGCAGAATGGGAACTTGCAATTTTGTGGTGATACTCAATGAAATATAAACGATAAAATGAGAATTCTAAAGAAAACCAGCGTCGGCAGGTGTTGCCTATTTTAACAGGCCCCTACTGCCAAAGTTTTGAAAAGCTCAGGTATAGGTACAATTTTTTTTCCACAGATAATACTATATCAAGCTAGACTTAAATCAGAATCTGGAAAGCTAATGCCCAGACATCTTACCACAGCATGGTCATCTGTAGTCAGATGGTAGAATTATGCGACAAACCAAAAATTTCTGGTATCATCAGCTCTGGCATTTAAAACATTCATTCAGTCAAAAAACCAGAAACAATGGTTAACTTATTTCTACAGCACCTATGCACCTGCATAATATAAGGTTTAATAAGTCATATTTAATGATTATTTCCAATAAAGCTGTATACTTTACTGAAGTTGCAACCCACACCAGTATAATCCAGAATAAAAAGCCATACTATGGGCCCTTCTAAGGTGTCTGATTGAAAAAGGTGAAGTGCATATTGAGTTGTGCAGCTGTACCAGGCAACAAAAAGATAAGCAAATATAGCCAGCTAAATCTCAATAAAAATTGGGCCTTGCTTTTCAGTGCCCTGAAAGAGCATTATAAATGGCACAATTCAAATACGGTATCATTTTAAGGGAGTGTATGAATAGCTGCATTGCTCTCAGCTTCCAGAGTCAAGATGAGCACAATTTCAAAATTTTCTGTACGTTAGTGCTCCTTGGAATGCAAATGAAAGAGCTAAGCCCTAAAAATTCCTCTACTCGCACTGACATGGAAACCTGGCCTTTCTGCTCTGAAAACAGCAAAAGGTTCACAATCTCTCATAATTTTTTGTACTACAGAATTGCATCTTCTAGTAATTTCAGCAGTCCCTTTGGATTACTAAACTTACTAGGTCCACCGGTGCCACTGAAATATCAAACATCCTTGGAGAATTCTCCGTAAGGATCTTAATTACAACTCCAAGTTTCTGAATACTGAAAACTCTGGAGCATTAAAAAAAAAAAAAAATGTTGATCTTTACAAACCCTCATTTAAATTCACGATTTAAATGCAAATTAATTTTGCAAGTTGATTTATAAAGAATGCAGGTCATAAAGATCTTAAAATTAGCGTCAAACAATAACAAAAAAGCTCTACTTGTAACAGCAGTGGTCCACTAAACAGCTCAAAGGTGTTGAACAGGACCAGTTAATGAAGTGACAAGTGCCCCCATGAAGGGAGAACAACTGTAGCTTTTTACAGATTCTCAACCCAACCCTCAATCCATGTAAAGTGTGCTACAACTTCAGATGGATAATAGATAAAATGAAGGAAAACACTTGGCACTGATGGGAGTTGAGATCTAGGAATACATCTTTTATGGAGAGACCTGATTTGTTCAGAAGCCACACAATTCCAAGATCAATCCCCTGAGAAGCTAAATCAGCACTCTCAAAGACATACTCCTTATTGAAGTTGCTGAACTCCTCCCTGGACCATTACACACCTTCAACAGAAAAGCACTCCAAGTTAGCCACCGTGTTTCAATCTGCAGTCCGTGTTCCTAAAACTCATATGCCATATTAAAAACAACAGAGTTTTAAGGCACCAACACCTTTGCTTTTTCCCAGCCTCAAAATCTTTCATTAAAAAGTATTGATAGGGGTATTAAAAAGAACACCACCGGTCAATAAAAGCACCCAGCTGAGCATGCAGGAAATTGCAGTCTGTGTACTAGCATTAAAGGCCTAGATATTTTAAATTTTAAGCCCTGTAATTGCCTTGACCTGCACCCTAAACACAGGTTTACCTTCTGTCAGCCCAGAAACTCTCAAACCCACTCATCATCAAGTAACCGTTAAAAGTGCCCCTTGCAAATTAGGTTGCCTTTCCTTCAGGAGGGTGTAATTTTTCAATAAAGCTCCCTAATAAAGCAAGTAATTGCTGTGCAGTAGTCCCATACCTGTTACAGAAAACACAAGTCTACCATAAGGCTACTGTATACTTTTACGTTTTACATGTAAAAGATTGTTATGCAACTGTGATTGAGATCAAACACCAAATCCTAATGAGCTGTCATTCCCTGCAACTATCAAGCCACAAATTACTTATGGAGATGCTCTTTGTTCTCACCAACATTCTTATTCTTTTTTTCTCCTTCCTGAATAACTACTTATTACTTAGCAATTTTAAGCAAAACTGCATATTAATGTCTGAGGATGGAGATTTTTCTTTTCTAAAGGACAGTTGGGAAAAAAAAAAACCCTAGTAAATCAGAAACATTTCTTCCTTTTTCCTCTGATATAATTCTTCAGAGTCTATAGGTTGCATCACCCATTGAAGGGGTGAAAAGTACGAAGGTATACATTTAATGCTAAAGATTTGATCTTTGAGAATATGACTGAGGAAAGTGATTTCAGAAAAAAACAGTTTCTGCCACAGCAGACATTAAAAATAGCCACAAAATACTATACAGATGGCTCAACAGATCGGCACAAAGACACAGATTAGCCTACCTCTAGGACACTGCTCTATTTGATAGGCATACCTTTGGATACGAGTAGACGAACAAAAATTGTGGGGGTGAAGAATGAGATTGGGTTTTTAAAAATTCTCAGTGTCTTTTTGTAACACTATGTTGAGCTCTACTGCAGCTTTTGATAACTGAGGGTTTCACTCTGCATACGCAATCTGAACAAAGAGCAAGACAAACCCATGGCGGCACATTATAACGGCAGCCTCCTACTGTGAACACCTCCTCACCCTGTCAAGAGGGGAAAAAAAAGAAAGTGGGAAAAAAAAAAAACCCCACACCAAAAAACAACGCCCAAACTAACCAGTGACAAATCCTTGGGATATAAATGCTTTTTTTCTCTTTTCTCCTTCCTGTTGAAATTTATTAGACATCCAAGAAACTGGAAAACTTGGTCCTATTCTTTCAAGCCTTGTGAAGACAGCTTTGGTACAGAAACCACTCCTTGTATTCTCAGCCAGAATAAAGTGCTCAGGGTACCCAAGGAAATGAAATGCTCTCTAGCCCATTCTATCTCCTATCTTAGAATCTATCTCTCTTCAGCAATATCTGAATTTTATGTTACCTGGCAATAGCCATAGGCTGCGTTTCTAAAAAGATTAAAATTCATTTCTATTTGTTTTCAGGAACTGTTATCTTTGTTGATTTACGTCTTTCCCATATGATTGAGAACCCACAGAAAAATTAACACCCACTCCAATTCCCCCAAAGAAATGAAGGTCTTAATGGGGATGAAGTGTACAAGGCACAGCTGTGATAGGCAGTTGTCCATTTCACAAGGATTACCACCAATCCTGTAAAAAAAAAGGGAATTTAGGGCACTGTTTTGTGAGCAGCTAAAAAAGAAACAGTGCATTTAATTGAAGTGTCATCTACAGTAAGTTTGAAATAACAGTAACTGAAATCTTTAAATTTCATGTAGGGGAATGCTACAAAACACCAAATTCAGAAAACCTATGCATAATGACACGATGCTCTCTGCTGCTGAGATCAGTACCTATCAACTCCAGAGTACCAGATTCTCAGCCTCTTAAATATCTCGTGATTAAATGATGAGTTCCTGATTATGATTTCTGTTTCCTTGCTTTCTCTGTAGCCTTTTGCCCAAGATTTCATGCTGTCCTCCCCATCCTTAAAAGCTGTAGGCTGAAAAAAAAGATAGGCTGAACTCATCCAGGTGGATTTAGCACACATCACGCTGCATGTGTTCAGGAAAAGTAATGCACGTAACAAGTCGGTGCTGTACAGGCTCCATTGCTTCATAAGAGCATCCTCTTTCCTCTAAAGCCTTAAGACTAGCAAGGTACCTTGATCAGGATCTCTTTAGGAATAAGGAGGTAAGAATAATCTACTCGGCAAATAACCACCAAAACCCACCAGGTTATTATGAAGCTCTATGACCACCGCAAACACACAATTTTGTAAATTACATAGCGTAGCTTGGTTTCAAGCAACGAAATGTCATCACTGAGCTTGAACATAATGAAGTTCGTTTTGGGGTGTTTTGTATAACTACTATTATGGAACAGCTGAATAGCTCCTGAAGGGCTTTGACAGGGACTCTGGAGCTTGCTGTAATATAAAAAGTAGTTTCTTATGATAAACTAAGGATTAACACTGTGGTTCCATGTCACCTAATGCTTTTATAAACATATCTACAGCAGCTGAAAAAAAAGATTTTTTTACACTTATGAATTGACTTTGAACCTGACTAAACTAGGCATTTTACAATTTGAAAAAGCACCGCTCATTACTGCACACAAGATAGGCATTAAAGGCAAAACCTCCACAGTAAAAGGAACTAAATTTATTATGGAATTACCAGAATGGAATAAGTGCTTTGAATTATTTATTTTCCACTAACCATCCAAAGAGAAGAAGTTGCATGAGGCAAAAATCCAATAAGTGAACCCATGATTTATGTATGAAGCATACCACATTAAATCATAATTTACAGCATGCTGTACTCCAAGAAAAAAAAAAAAAAGAGTTTGTTAACAACTAAAACAATGGGAAGAGTGCAATGGGGTGCTCATAATGAAAGAAATCTTTGGTTCATCCTATCTGTCAAAGTAGAATTAGAGGGATAAAAAATGCAGTAAGAATATCAGCTCCAGAATCAAGAAAAAAAATAAAGTTTGTTGTGGGAATTATTACCGGGGACATAATAAAGGTTTTATATCGACATCAATCACAACTGAAAATTTACTGCTGGCTTTGTCGACCAGCAAAAGCTGTTGTTCCGTAATTAAACACCCCGAACGAACCAGCCACCAGCTCCAGGGACAGAACCGAAGCGGCACCGGCACGGGGGCCACCAGAGCCCCCTCCCAACACCAGCTGTTGTCCCTTCCCAAGGTTTACACCGGGACAAGAGGACGGTGGGGCACCAGACCCGGCAGCAGCAAACTCCCGAGGGTCCCGTCCCCGCCAGGACCCCGCGCCCCCCGCGCAGCCACTTTCCCGCCCGGGGGCGGCGAGGCCGGGCCGGGCCCCACCGCGGGGCGGGGGGCAGCGGGCCCCGCCGGGGTCTCCCCCCCACATACACACCCCCCGAGCGCTGCCGCCCCGGCACCTCGGGACCGGGCGATGACCCGCAAGCAGGGACCCGCATACCGACACAGGCGGGCAGGTGTGCGGGCAGGTGTGCAGCCCGCACCGGGCACCCCCGGGGCCGCCCCCTGCTGGGAACCGCAGCGGGGTCCCCCACCCCGCTGGGGGCAGCCCCGGTGGCCGTCGGGGAACGGCGGGTTCCTACTGACCTTTCTGCTGCCTGAAGGACTGGATGGAGCCCGAGTGGTGAACCATCTTGGCGGCGGGCAGCCCTGCCAGCTGCCAGCCCGCCGGCTGCGGGGCGGTGGCAGCGGGGGGCGGGAACGCAGCGGCGCGGCCTGGCCCGCCCCGGCCCGCAGCCCCTGGCGCCGCCGTTGCTCCGACAACGGGCGGAGCGGAGCGGCCCGGCCCGGGCCGCCGCGCAGCGGAGGCCGAGGGAATGGCGCCGTCCGCAGCCCGGCGGCGAGAGGCGATAACGCGGGGCCGGCAGCTTCCCCAGTCCCGGTGCGGGGCGCTTGGGCAGCCCCAGCCCCGCGCTGCGGCCGCCCGTGGCGGGGGAAGCTCCGTGCGGCGCCGCTGAGGGGCAGCGCCGGCCCGAGCCCCCCTCAGGGGGCCGGCTGGTCACGGCTGCTGCCTCCTGCAGCGCCGGCCCTCCCCGGCAGGCATCGGGTGTTACGGGCGGGCTGGAGGGAAGGAGGCAGAAACTGCACCCGGGGGGAAGCTGCACCCCCAGGCAGAAACTGCCTCCAAGTAGAAGCTGCACCCCCAGGTAGAAGCTGCACCCCCCTCACGCAGCCCGAGGTGCGCTCCCTCTAGGCGCTGTGAGTGCGGTTTGTGTTGCAGCCCCTGGGTCCCTGTCCTCGCACCCTAAACCTGTGCTGCGTCACCTGCTTTGTTTATTTCTTTTTCATATGTGTTCTGAAACTTACCCTCAATCTTCCTGGGGGTAGCTTATTACAAACAGGCACTAAATTGCACATTCAAGACTTGACGTGGCCCATTTCTATTGCCATTTGGGCTATAATTTCCCCCTTCTCCACAGTGTATGCCAAGAGGCTCCTTCCAGATGATAAAAAATCAAATTTATATTGTGTTAATTTCTTCTCCTGTCTCCCTTTGTGCACATTATTGTCTCCGAGTTCTGAGTAAGTTTCATGACTGTACTGTTCAACTCCCCTAGAATGTTTTTGGTTTAATTTTCCTACCACAAGGATCTGACTTTCCTATCCTCCTGAATCCAGTCAGTCCCAGCCTGTGGCTAGCAGTATCTGTCTCCCTTCCTCCATTTAGGGAGACACGCATTATTTACCTCTACAGAAGTTAATTAAATCACCTATTATAACCTGGGCAACCAGTGACAAAATCTGTATCATTCCTTCAAAGTTTGTGGCTCCATTTGTGTGCTAGGAGATGTAGTAGAGATTTCCTCCGACAGTAAAGCAAAGCTAGAACTTTCCCGTAGTTGACAGGGGTTTGTAGTATGCCATCTGCTTAAAGAATTACATGATTACCACCCCTTACTATCAGGCCAGCCTGTACTATAAAGTTGTACTACTTTGTCTATATCGGTTTAGTTAAACAGCCCCCATGGATACGTACTTTGTTTTTTTAATAAGGATTTTTTCCCACTGTGAAAACATACTAAACAGTCATATATACATCTGTACAAGGGCTCTTATTGTTAGACAGGTAAAATAAGAATTGCATTCTAACTGGGAAGGTATTCTCCAGAATATTTTTCTAGAGTAGACCAGACTTTGCTCTTATGTAACACGCAGCTGACACATCCAACTGTTACCATAAGGGAAAAAAATAACCTTACCTCCTTCCCAGTAGCTGACCAAATTTTGTTTTTGTTTGGAACATTTGCAGAAGGTTTGTTGTCAGTTTAGGAAAAGGTGCAGAAGCTACAGTGCTGTGAAGACATTATCCTACTCATTTGTTAGTCTCCGGTGGATTTCTGCACACTGCAGGTAATAGATGAGGCATTCCTCTGCACTCCTGCAATTTCAGGAAAACTGCTGGGAACAGCTCTTTCCTGCTGAGAGAAAGCACTATAGAGATGTTGCAGAATAAGGAAAGTGGAGACCAGCCAGGCTGTCTCTCGTTGATCAACAAATGCTGGAAAACCAGGAGCAAGCCAAAAGAAGAGGCAGAATCAATTCCTTGTTCTTTACATTCAAGCTTTTATGTAGATGTTAGATGGATACATAGGGATTAAAACCAAATGTACACACAGCAGCTGAAGGTCATCAGAGGAGGGGCGAAAAAAAGTATAATACAAACTATAAACTTTGTAATTAGTAATCATATATAGTCTGCAAACGGGAAATGTAATTCTTTCACTGTGATGATCTAAACCTTTGTAAGGTTCTAGGCCGCACCTATTTCTCCAAGAGACCTTGGCTGACACAGTTGACTTGCAGGTGAAGCAGAAGAGCAGCATGAATTATGCTGCCTTTCTTACCAGAGGAAAACAAGAGGACCATTATCTCGTCTCTTATGATAATAATCTACATAATGCACAGGGAAGAAAAAGTGCTGATAAGTAAAACTACAGCCTAAAGAGGCTTGGAATAAAAGCTGTCAGCTGCCCGGTACTCAGGCCCATCCATCTAATTTCTAGTCCACAGTCCTCCATGGGGTTACAGAACTCTGAATTCAAACAAATGTATCCAACCCTGTTCATGCACAGAATGATAGGGAGAGAAAGCCAGGCTAAGGTAGTGCTCAGAAACCCAGCAAAGAATTAAATTCTGAGGACAGAAATTATTTATTTTTCTGCTTGTTAGTAAGACAGCTCTATTTTTTAGCAGAAGATAGCACATACCCATGAAACCACAGATATGACAGCTGGGGGTAAGGTCTGCAAAGAGAAGAAAAAATATCTCCACCAAGGTGTTTTACAGTAAATCCTTCACACTGTCAACTGACTAAGCTTAATAATTGTAAAATATGATGAGAATTGGAGGTATAATTCTTTGGTAAATAAGGAGAGATTGGTCCAGTTTAACAGTATTTTTTAAATTGCAACAACAGAACACTTATGAATTCATGGCTAAGATCTGTAGGAAATGCATACATTCTTAAGCTTTGTATGCACAAGCTACACTAGCTCTGAAGCAAATTAAAATAAAAATCTACCCTCACACTCACTAGCTAATGAATATGCTATCTTTTGAAATCGTTAGTTATATTAAACTAAGTCTCACATGATCTCTCTGTAACTTTTCCTAAACCTTTTCCAAAATAGATTAAAACTCTGGACTTCATTAAGAGATCAGGATTAAACAGAACTAGACCTAAACCTTCTATCTCTACAAGCCAACAGAACCAAAATCATGATTCAGGAGCTTAACGGCTGATGTACCTGCACATCTTACTGAGTTTTTGCTCAGGTTTGAGGTGCTCAGTTTTGGCATTAAGATTAACTCTTGATAGACAGACATGCCTTTTTCATGAGATAGAGTCTTTGTCAGTAGAGATAAGAAAACAAGATTTGGTATTTTGGTCTCACTTCATCATAATATGCATAACTCGACATGTATCTGTATTACTTGTTATCTGTAAAAATTTTGCCTGATAACAACAGGAGGACTGATTCACTCCAGATTTACTTTCTATTTAGGAAGTTACTAAAACAGGCTGTGAGAGAAATAATTTAAAATTAAATTTTGTACTTCCATAGTACTTTTCAGAAAGCCACATGAAATAGAACCTTAAATTGAAACTTAATTAGCCTGTGATAAGTGGCATATACCAATGATTTCCTTAAGAAATATAGCCATCTCAAAATGTAATTACAGACAGCTGCTAACTATTGCCCAGAACGAAAACTAAACTTTCTCCAAAAGAAACTCATGAGGTTCAGTGAGCACTAAATTCTGCACCTGAAAAAACCTCATACATCAATTCAGGCTGAGCAGCAGCTCTGATGGGAAGGACCTGAAGGTTATGGGAAACACCAGCCTGAATACCAGCCAGCTGTGCACTTGCATCACAAATGAGGCAAACCTTAGGAGAAACGTAGCCAGAAGATCAAAGAATTATTAATCCCCTTTACTTGGCATGACTGTAGCTGCACCTGCAATTTTCTGTCTAGCTTTCCCAGTTCACATCCTCTCAATTCAGGCAAGGTGCTGCAAAACTGAAGAAGGTCCATAAAAGAGCAATCCAAGAAGGTCAGGGGTCTCCAATATATAAACTGCGAGAAGCTGAAGAAACTGGGTTTATTTAACCTGAAAATGAAGCTAAGCAGTTCCAGCAGCCTACAACTACTTTTAAAGTCACTTACAAAGATGAAAGTGCCACTCTTTTTTAGTGCTAGATGATCTGATTAGTGACAACAGCCACACACAATGGCATGTGAGTTTCAGATTGAACATGAAGAACAAGTTTTCACAGCGTGGGTAATGCACCGTCAGAACAGTTTACCTACAAAGTAGTGAAATATCCATCTTTGAACATTTTCAAAATTTGCCTTGACCAAGTTATGCCTGACCCAGTTAGGTGACAGCAATGGTAAAGCTTCAAAACAAGGTTAGATGACCTTCAAATGGTTATAATAGAGGATGTAATTAAAAACAAAAGCAAAGGAGTTGGAACCAGACTAGTTAAAACCAGGAGGCAAACACACAATTTTGAATAGTTATTAAAACAAGCTATAACGTTATGTTATCTTTTCACATCTCTAATGAAGGATTTTGCTGAATATACGCTTATGCAGCTCATCAAAATGCAAAATAGGAAGATGATATTAAAAGGCCTATTCTACAAATTCAAAATGACATGTCCCTTCTCAAGCATACCAATTTCTAAAATTCTTGCAAAGTAGAATTTCTAAACAATTTACAAGAAGATTTTTGAGATCAGGGTGAATCCTTAGTCTAAAATGTTGTCTGAGTGAGGGCACTAAATGTTTACAGCATCACCCAAAATTATTGGTTTTCTATCAATTTTTATGTAATACATTTAAAAAGCATGAAAAGTGAATGTTTACAGAATTGTTGAGTCCATCTCTTTCAAGGAGGGAAGTTATGTACTATTTAAAGCTGGGCAATGCAAAATTCTTCTTGTTCAATATTTGTAGTAGAATTGTTTGCAAATGTTCTGATCTTACTCAAAACAATTGGAATTTTTCCATAGACACTAACACGATGAAGGGGACCTTCATTAGATCTAATAAAACTGTCAAGTCACTATGGAAGAGGTCTAGAAAGCAGATTATGGAGCATGTGAAGAGTGTAGCAGATTAATTTAAAAAATTGAACATTTCTATAAAGATTTTACTTTCTGTTGCTAAGATGCTAACCCTTGAAATCTCACTGATTTCCATATTTTAATATTTCATTTCTACTGCAATTTAATAGACCTTTTCTCTCTGACTAGATGAAATTTTCTTATAACCATGGAATTGACTGTGTTTTCTGATTGATATAAAGTGTTTGGGCCTTGATTCTGTAGCTCACTGTAATTGGCTGCTTATTTTTTAGGCTTATGTTGTATAGGTCCATGCTTACATCCTAATAATTTCCCTGAATAGAGTTATTTTTCCCAGTTTAGGCCTTAACTTAGCCAGCTAATATGAGAAACAGAAAGGAATGTACAGTTAATATGTTTATAAAAATTTAATTTCCCTCAGCAAAGAACTCAATTTTGTTCTGAAATATTTGGGTCAAAATGCCAAACTAGGATTCTAAAGAGTTCAGCATTCTTGTGCCTGGTATACACTGGAATCCTTGGAAAAGACCCACACAGAAGTGAAAAGATGGTGAAATGTCAGTTTGCTAGAAATTCCTTCTGTAATAGTGTTAAGAGGTTAGAAAGAAAGCACTAATGTCAAGAAACAGGTAACAAGGGATAACCAGAATTATAATAGCAGCATCTAGTGTGTGTGCTTATCCAAATTTTCCAGATATATTTTCCAGTCATATTTTTCTTTTCTATTATACATCTCAGTTTTCTTATTTCATATTTTATCTGAAGCAAAGAGCAAGAAAAATTGTTATCCAGCTCGGCAGTACCAGCTACCAAACTGCTGCAATATAAGTCTATTTCTGATTAGCAGCCTAATTTGGCATGTAAAGAATAAAATAATCAGATAGACCCATAAAAAATCCGCTATAAAAGGTGAAATCATCTAACTTACACTTCCACTGCGTAGATCTATTCTGCAAATTTGTGCAGAATTTCTTTAGTACCATGTTCTCAGCACAGGAGCCTAAAGAGTGACAGTAGCAGCTTTTAGAAACAAGATGTTAATATAGTCCTTAGCCGTACTGTCTAAATTTAGAGTAAAAGAAAAAGTTATAATTTAAGCATTTGTTCCTCGATTTACTATTATTTCCTGGGTCATCACTCCTTGGTTTAGAGACTAACTCCCTATTACTGCTTAGTGCAAGCCAAGTCTTTCATCACCTCCAAGCTAGTTCTGTTTAGGACCTCTTAGTTCTTACTATTTCAATTTCTTTGGCCACATACCTACTCTTTTTACCAACTACGTTTTTCTAACCCCTCTCCACCCACCACCACCACCACCACTACCGGGGGGGGTGGGGGTGGGAAGAAAGAAAAAACAAACAAACAAACAAACAAACAAACAAACAAACAAACAAACAAACAAACAAACAAGCCAAGAAAAGGCATGTTACAAACTGTGAAAAAGACAACAAGAAAATGTGAAACGAAGGAGGAATGAGCACGGTTTAGAATCGTGGCCAGCCAGCCACTCAGGCAAAACCTCTACCTGCATGTCACTTGGCTATTTCCACACACACCAAGATGGAAACAACACAGCAACAGTATGTGAGCTTGACATGTTACCTGCACATGAAGAAGAAGTGAAATTAATAAATACAGTTCATGCAGGAAAGGCAGTCTTTCCTGCTATACACTTCTTTACAAAATTCAGAACTGCAAAGTCCCAAGTCCACAGCTGAAAGTCCTAGGATTACAGTAATGTGAACAAAATAGTTCAACAAAAACATTAGAATATTTGTTTTGCAGCAGCTAGCAGAGAGATGTAATGCCACTGTGCAGCAATCTCAGACTTTTCCAACTTATGTAAAACACTGAAATTCAGATATGGTAATTTTGAATTTATCTCACAGCACGCCTGCATTCTTTGTTGGTCAACTTGTGATCTTTCAAAGCAAAAGGAACTAGTGACAATTTCTTCAAAGATGGCTATTTCTTCATTGCAGCATCATCAATGAAGTCAAAACAGGGTATTTCAGTTAGCATCTTTGCACAAATTTCTCTCTTCAGCATCACTCTTACATGCAGCTTTGGCCTTACCTCCTGTTGCATCACTAGACTTCTTCATGGCTGCAAAACCATGCCGGGTGCTATGTCCTCATTCCAGCTCTCCACTAGAAGTATAACAAGTATTTTCTCTGAGAGCGGATCGATGACAAACATGTGAGCTGCAAGCCCACACACCTATTTACCATGCATCAATCACCTCCCCACAATTTTGGAAGAAACATACTGAGGTGGGTTATCCCATCCCACAGACTTCTGCATTCCACCACCACAGAACTGCCTGCTCAGCTCTACCAGGTGAACTCCCACAAGACTCATGCCTCCTAGCATCAGTGCTATAGACTGTTTTGCAGAGAAATTACCACGGTGCCATCTGGCCTAGCGGTCCTGTATTCTGACCTAGGAAGAATTATACTATTACACAACAAAAAGATCAGCAACAGTAATATTGCAGATGCCTTTTTATAGAATTGTTCTCTGTGAGCGTCCTTAACATCACATCCAAGTGTGATAATGTGGGCTCTAAAAAAAAAAAAACAAAACGAAAACAAAAAACCAAACAGGCTTTTCTTCTTTTTATGATAGAGCAAAAGTATAATGCTTTGTTCCATAACTATTTCATGCAGATTTTCAAAATACCTAAGACTGATTGAAAAGTGAGGTAAGATTTTCAAAAGTAGTATATTTGTGATCACAAACTGCTTTTAGTTTGGTCATGGTTTGTCAACATCTGAAAATTTCAAATAATAAGCTTATGTATTTCAGTTTTGCAGAGTTAAAAAAAATGTTTCAGAAATTAAATATTGTCTTGTTGAATTTGCCACCCAGAAAGTCAAAGTAATGCAACAGTGCATAATAGCTGAGGACAAATTAGACATCAGGAAGCGGATGATGAAAGAGGAACACTTTCCTTGTACACAAACACCAAGCTAATTTAATGGCACTGTCATAGGCTCCATATGAGCTAAAAGGACTCAAGTGAAATCATCTGTGAACGTTCTCCAGGACTTATTTTAAAAGGTATCTAGATTACGTGTTGTTCCTATGAACACACAGATATTCTATTAGTCTGTAAAACCATGGCTTACCCTCAGAAGATCTATTTATTTCTGTGCTTCTTACACGGGCCAAGTGAACTCACTGCAGACAGGGTATTTGTATATTACTTGTATCCTGGACAAATAGTAATTACATGCCAAATGCTGTTAAAAAAATAAACCTCTTGGAACACAAAGTATACAATGTGAAAGAAGAATAAACAATGATGTAAATGTTGCAACTTGTGGACTACTCCCCAGAGACACCTGGAAAACCAGAATGCAAATCATGGTTAACCAAAAAACAGATTTCTTTTTTCCCCTTCTCCTCCTCCTTTTCCAATTTTATTTTTTCTTTTCTGTTTCAGGCAGTTGTATTTCTCTAGTTTTCTCATCCTGAATCTTTTGCACTTAAAAAATGTCATACGTTGAAAAAAAGACTTATGTGTGGCCACAGAAACAATACAAAAAATCAGTTAGCTTCATATCCCTTTAGGTATAATTTTCTAAGCTCTTACACTGAAATAAAGGTTTTCTTCTCTGAAGAGGGCATTTCTAGCTTAGCTTTCTCTTTTCCTCTCTTTCTTTAAATGGAAATTGGAGCTGTGAAAGCGTGCAAATATCAGTGCAAGGGATAATTTATTTATTTTTTTTCCTGAGAGAAGAATGGCATTTTTCTTTTGCCTTTTACAGTAGCTGGAAGGGCATAAAGCGTTTTTAACATTTTGTTCCTTAGACAAACTAAATAGTAAGGAAAGAATTTGTTCTGCCACCCTTTCTCTTGCTTTTTCCCTGTAAGGCATCTAGGCAAGAAAGACGATGCACTTTCATTTCACTGTGGGGTGAGAGCATGAAAGAATACATACAGGTACTATCTATATGTGTGTGTGCATATATATATATATATATAATTTTCTATAGAGTTAATATAGAATGTAAAGCAGGAAAGGAATTCCCTCAGGCTCCCAGGGGTTGGTGAGGGGGCCAGCTTATGCCAGCACCCACACTGGGGAAAAGAGACTTGCAAATTCCACCTGACTTAAACAGAGAAACAGGAATAATGGATGCTTCTTCCCAAACCCACTTTCTACAGTTTGGATTGCTAAATCTATTGGGAAATTTGTTACTATATTGTTTTATAGTTACTAGCTTTTGAGGTGGGATTGGGTTAATAGAGATGTATAAGAATGTCTAAGAGCTTTGAAGTTCAAGATTAGGATAAAAGTTGTTAAGGCTTTTGTCTTTACCTCATTAAGAATGGTTGACTATCTTCATTTCATTTAACACAAATAACAGAATGATATACATAAATAGAGTTACTGAATAACTGAGTCTATCATCTGTTTAAATTCATAGCAGGTTTTCCGTTGTGCTGCATCCCACTGGCTACATTCATTTACGCTGCCTTGCAGGCCTGAATTAGCAGAAAGCTGGGAGCACTGTATATATCTTCAATTCAAATACAAGAGATTATTTACCTTTAAGTTAGTGGGACAATTTAGGACTCCATATCTCCAAATCCATTTTCAAAAGGCTTTCGTGTGAAATAGCTTTAATAGCTATTCAATAGCTGATTCTAAACAACCTGAAAATAAGGCTGGTTATTTTCAGTCAAAGTGGAATTGCACACTACAGAAATGCATTTTTTTACTTAATAAGATGGTTGTAAACTAAGGTAGTGATAGCATATGCAGTCGCATCTTTGCAATTCTACTTTTTCTGTTTGTATTTGGTAGGATTCTAGCCATTCAAAAACTTTAGAAATAACGTTTTTTGTAACATAAATATTCACAATTATTGTGTTAATGTGGAATTGTGCCAATTAATTACACAATGTTTCATTGTTTTTAGTAAGTTATCCCTTGCTAGTTATTCTGAACATACATTCTTGTAACTTAAAAACTTTTAAAAAATGCTCATCTGTAAGACTAGCAATTTTGATCTCTCCTCCATTTGTATCATCATATTTATTGAAAAACATATATTTGGTAGTGCATGAAGAGACATTAGTAATCAGTTCTAATTCCATTATCATCACAAAAAGAAAAAAAAAGACAACAGTACATACCTACTTCTTTCTAGTATATAGTGTTTTGATTTCACATGCTCTAAAAGGCTGCATCTCAACAGCATGTTCAAGGGTGTTTGGTGGTTTGTGCTGCTCTTGAAGCGAGTGTTGTTCCTGACTATTACTGCTGCAGAAGTAATGTGAGTTGGCTGACTGTACTGTATCTTGTTTCAGCATCATTTAGAACTATACGGATGAAATAAGCTGTCAAGAGCAGAAAAATATTTGTTGGTCTCAATGCACCCAAGGCAAAATCTGCAAATCTTTTTCACGTACTCATTTTAACATTGCATTTCTAAAATATATACAAAAGTGTTGCGCATGAAATCAATGGATACCATTTCCCTCTCTGAACTGAATGTAAGAGATGTATGGAACTTTTGTATGTCATTGCCCAAACCCAATGACTGCCATTTCTCAAAATGCCGATACACCTCAGTCTGTCACATGATTCTTGTTTCACTGTTTATCTCCAGAGCACACACTGTCAGCACTGCCGAAGAGCTTGATGGCTTTATGATGCGCACTCTGAGACTGAAGAACAGCAGCAAAATATTTCATAAAAATTATTACTGAAGCATCCTTCCCTCCCTTATTCCTATAAAACTATAAAGAAATCATATTCCAGCAAGGTTGTGTGAGTTGCGCAGCTGCAAGCGTGCACTGTGTCACTTGAACCAGTCCTCCAGCTCCCCCAAGCAGTACAGCAGAACACTCAGGGAGAGAAAAAGCGGATAACCTGGGAAACGTGCATGGGACAAGCCAGCAGGTAAGGTTTCAGCTATTCTACCACCTATAATTGTAGGCTTCAGAGAAACTGGATCACATTTTTCACTACCTCAGGAAAATATTTTGCCAGCTCACTGGCAAACCCTAGGTTTCTAGCTCAGCTAACTGGTGTGACTGAAGCAAGACACGCTGTAACCTAAGATAACAAATGGTGAGGTGCTTCAGGAGAGAAAGCATGATTACTAAAAATTGAACATTTTAAGAAAGATAGGACATGTTATTAGCAACTTCAGCTTAAACAAATATTCCCCTGAATGAAAACCCCCATGTTTTCCCACATTTATGCTGTTAATAGTCTCTTGAATCAAACAAAGCTCAATTCAACATCAGGTGAGAATCTGACCTGGGAAGCTTTGTGGGTGCAAACCCCATAGTCAGTAACAGCCTGAAGGAATCCATGGGGTGCTAAAAACTGTTAGCTGGGTTTGGATAGGATAGAGTAGCTCAGGATGCCCCTGCAAATTGTCAGCAAGTTGTGCCCTGCATATCTGTATCTATAGGTATACAGCTATTTACACAGATATATGCGCACAAGTATACACGTGCACATTTCTCACTATTTTTTCCAGGAAATGAATGACAGTAACACAGCAGGCTTTAGCACACGGTGCTGCGGAATGCGGTGGGGCAGTGTGGAGGGAGTTAAGGTTCTTCTGGAAAAGGCAGGAGGAGGTAAGAAAAGGCCAAGGGTGAAGAATAATCTTCAGAGCTCCCTGAGAGTCACATATTTTTTTCTGACCACTCTTTGCCAGTTGTCCACCTCCAAATATAACACTTTTTGAGCCATGTAGTGGTTAAAACCAAAACATACTTTTATATATATATATATATATAATTTTTGTGTGTGTGTGTATGAGAGATGTGTCATAACTCCAAGTAATCATTCTGTTTCTACTAACTGGTGTTGTAACAGCAGTGAACAATGAAGGACATGAATTTTGCAGTTCGCAGTTGACAAAAGGCATCAAAAAAGATGTCAACGAACTATGCAAGCCTTGTACCCCATGACGATTCTGCTTTTTACTTCACGCTACCCTAACAAATTTATTGCCCAGTACTTATGGAATAGAGTTTATAACAGCATCCAAAGCCATATTTTTCAAAATACAGCTTCTGAATAAAAGATGGTTCCCATTACATGACTAGATGTATATGACAAAAGTGCTTCCAGTCACATCATGATGATGGAGTGACAAGCAGAAGATGCCCGAGCTGTTCTCTCAGCCACAGCCTGACTGACGTCATGTCTAACAGCCCTGGGCAGCAGCAGGCAGGTGGCTCAGCACCATGCACTGAAGGTCTGCACACCAGGCAAAGTAAACAATCCCAGCCCAGCCCATCCCAACCAACAGGTGGAATAGCTTAATTGCCTATTTTTTTTTCTTATCCCCAACTTCAATGATTCAGAGCAATGACAGCTTAATAAGAAACACGAACCCCCTTTATTTTCCCCATTCACTGATACCACTGTTCAGTTATCCATAGCTATTTTTAGTTCTATTTGCATTGTAACAGTGACATCCACTGGCCAACCTAAATAAGTGCCAGGTAATTTTTCACTGATTAGGACTTGGTTATTAAACTAATAGGGACTTTTAAATACCTAAGCAGATTTATTGAGGATTAAAGTAAATAAAACTGACTGCTCATTGTCAAGTGAAACATGGAATATATTACAAATTAGGGTATTGTAGCACCAGACATTTTACATTTAGGCCTAGTCTCCTCAAGTAAGGAGATTAAAAAAAAAATAACCAAACCAGAAAAAAAACCCCAACAAACTCCTAAATCAAACACGCCAGCAAAAGAAAACTAGTCTGGAAAGAAATATTCATCACAAAAATATAATAATGATGAGCAGACATTTATTTATTCTGAAGACATCTGTTTTTCAGTTATTCAGTTGCCAAGAAAATAATAAAGTAAAATTTCTTGCCATTTTAGAATTTAACTAAACTCTGGATACTGCAAAAAAGAGATTCCCTTTTTTACTAGGGCAAATTTATACCAGTGATAAAAATAGTATAGTAACAATATAATAATACTAGCACATAGCAATATAATACGAATAGCATGATAAGCAACAGCAAGAACAAATCATGTAACTGTAGTAGGGAGGATGAGAAGCAGAGGAAATACACTGCATTAAAGATCAGCGGATGCTTTAAACTTAGGAGATCATAAGATAATGACTTTTCAAGACAGTCAGAAGTAAATTGTATGAAAAATCAGGCAGAAGTAAAATTCAGAGAAAAGAAAGAATCGAAACCCATTTCCTACTTGCTGATGGATCATGGAAAAATTAAATGGAAAAGGAGCAAAAAAAGAAAAGAAAACATGCATAAAAACAACGTGTAGATGCATTCATGTTCCTAGCAAAATGCTGCAAAACCAAAATAAGCCTAAGAGAACCAATGTAGCTTCACAACTAGCATTATCAAGAATGGTTAAACGGAGCTAAAGTTTTTCACTGTTACTTTAAAAATTACGGCTCTGGCATCCTTTTTTTTTTTACTCCCTCCCCCCACCCCAAGAAAAATCACAGCATATGCTCTGCAAACTGTCTATCCTGTTAGGAATGTACACAAATAAAGACAATCCCTATTGCTACAAACATTGTGTATCTGGACCTCTTTGCTGGACTTAAAAGGGAGGACCACCCTGGTGACATGTGGCAGGAAAAATAGTAATAACATAAATTACTTAATCTCAGTGTTGATGAATCATTCTGCAGGAAAGGACTTTGCAGTGGGAAACTGTTTATGCTGTGGAAAGGAGCCTGTGTTCACAGAAAAGAGCAGCAGACGAGAATGGGAAGCAAATGAGGAATGTGGGCTCAGATGGTTGAACTTTTTTCTTTCATTTTCTGTCCTTCTGTTAGTACTAGAGAAATAAGACACACAACACAATGCTTGAGTATGGTGGGAGGAAAATGCTTACTGATATCTCCCTGCAACAACTACCTGTTTGAAGATGAGGCATTTGTCATTTTTTTGTCACTGCTTTTGTCCAAGTTGCAGATTTTGGAAGAGGCATCAGGAAGATGAAGCATGCTGCCACTTCGCTTGCTCAGAGAAGAGCTGGCAGCAACTGCTCTTCCTCCTTTCCCTGGCCAGCTCACACTGCCTGTGTGCTCCTGCAGCTTTATCAGCCTACAGCATTTTATACACAGAGGTGGATTTATTCTCAAACCCAATTAAAACTTGGGACCTGAAGCAGCCCATGAAATAGATGGAGGTAGCCTCCATTACAGGCCTGGAAAGACAGGACTACAGGGATGCTGCACAGGCAGCACGGCAATCACATGGACACAGGTTTTCCCATCGCTAGGTGGGCTGGAAATCAACCACTGCAGAAGGCTGGGGCTGGGAGGAACTACTCCACCCTCCACGAAGGAGCCCTGCTTCTGTTTCTTGATCTGGCCTCATATGAAAAATACCGAACCATTCATTGTTACTGGTTTTTGTTTTTCAGCGACGGCTTTTTATTCTGAAAGAGGTACCAGTAGATGAAAATCTCAGCTTTTTTTTTTTTTTTTTAATACAGAATCTGTTGAAACTAGAAATTGCAACCAAGATTAATAAAAATAATGCAGTTAAAAAGTAATTGCAAGGAACAACTTTAAAAATGCATACTGTCATGATCCATGAGTTTTGTCCTCTAGGGATCAACAGTGCTAAGGTTATCCCTATTTTAATAAGCAGTGGAATAAGACAAGGTATCAAGGATATTACAAATTTTTAAGAAATTCAGATGTCTTATTTTATGTATTCCATGCCTTGGACACGTCTCTCTGCACCCTACCCAAGCTTGGGCATTCAGTCCTAGGTTTTCCTTCCCTTTTCCCTGGTTATTAATGGAGCTGCATCTACCAGCACCAAACAGCCACGAGTCTCATGATAAATATTCTTCTAGAAAGTATAAGAAATAATTCAAATCTCTGCTCTACCCAAGCTCATTTCACACCAATTAAATATTTATGTGACCACAGGAGAAGGTATTTGATAGTGCGCAATTTCAGCTGGGTGAAAATTGCTATGATAAACACTTAATAATTTATATGAACCAGTGCCTCCTGGAAAGAGCTTCGGTAAGAGAAGAAAGAAACATCTGGTAGATAGAAGACACCTGGAATCTGGGAGGTTTACACTCCGCTCTGTGCTCTGAGACACAGCACTCAATCAATCTTTTAAGATCGTGGTGGTGTCCCTGCTATCACGGACAGCTACAACAGCTCCTACATTTTTCTCTTCCCAGCCACTTTCCTGGAGCAGGAACACTGGTACATACATGCTAAAAGCATTAAAGAAGTTTACTGAGTAGCTGTGCTGGGTGTGAGTTACGTTCCGCTGAGGGGCTGTGTAAACATGCCGACAGCACCAGGCTCCAGCAGTAAAACAGCCGTGGGGCTGCCCACGTGCAGGGCTGGGGGTCATCCGCATCTGCCTGCTCACAGCAGCAGGAAGTGGGGCAGGAACGCGGCTGGATTCAGGAAACAGGTGGTGCTGAGCTCAGCAGAGTCTGAAAGGAGGTTATCTTCCAATTTTGGTCAAGTTATCTGCAATACCTTTGCAAAAATCTTCCTTGCATCTCTGCAGGACCATTTTTCCTGTAAGCATCTACCATAAAGAAGACAAGTTTGGAGAGCAAAATAAACGTAAACTACCTGAATCTCGTTTGTAATTACTATTAACATTTGTAATACTAGCAAAAGTTGATTACACACTCACTGACGTGAAAAAACATGCCAGCGCCTTATATCCTGTAAGTCTGTGGAATCGAAGCACATTCCAAATACACGGGTTGCAATTTACAAAGGTGAAAGAAAAAAGGTGGGATGTGGAAACTGTATGATATCACATATTAAAAAGCATAAAGAAGAAATTAAATAGGAAAAGAGATTCGAAAGCAAAATTTGTATATACATAAATGAAAAGCAAGTAAGGTGTTTTTATAGACTTTATCACTCTCTATATGCTTCTTAATATTTTGAATAACTGGAAAACAGGGTGTAGTGTGACTCTTGAAACAACGCCACTGGCAAACAGCCTCCTCCTTCATGAAGAGTGTGTTAAGTTTACACCCTTTTGAAAGATTAGAGCAAAAAAAAAAAAAAGAAAAAGAAGTTTTCACAAGTTGTGGTTTCATAAACTCAAACCTAACTCGTAAGGAGGACAATGAGTGAATCTGTCGTTCAGTGGGTGCCTGCCTTTGAGGGATCTCTGCGTGGTTTTTTGGCTGGTTGTTTTTTCAGGTTATAATGTAACCTGATGTTTACAGTGCTTATGCAATTTACAAAGACTTCCTACAGCAAAAAAATAATTAATAGTAAATGAAGAGAGAAAAGAGAGTAAAGGAAGAGAGAAAATAGAGAAAACTTATTGAATACTTAGTCTGTTTTATTAGGAGTGTGTGATTTTTGAATCATTTTGTAAGCCAACGTTTGTTTTTGTTTCGGCTCATTCTGGGCTCTCAACCGAGTCTTTCCCTTTTAACCACGTCAGTTAGTTTGACCTCTCCCTCCAAGCAGGGCCAGTCTTTTCCTCCCTGGCAATTCCCACTGCACATCTACAACATCTGGGAGCTGCTACACAGCACACTATTTCGAGAACATGTTAATACCAAAGACAGCTGTTAGGGGATGCCATCGTTCCACAGCAAGTAACATCACCTTTCCATCGCTCTGTCTGCAGAACAACGAGCTCTCTGTTTAAACACTCCTAAAAGCCACAGGAGTGGAGAGACTGAGTGCAAAGGATGGGGCGATGGAGAGTTCTGATTCTTTTGTAGAAATAGTCGGGCTGGCTGGACTGATACAGCCACATGACTTGCCAAGCACGGAGCCCTTCCTCGTTACTTGCCACGGTCTATGATACCCACGTACCACAGCTGATGTGGGCATAGCGGTAGCCCAGCTCATTGCCACGAGAAAAAAGGATGCCATCTCAGGGTCTCCTGCAGCTGGCAAATGTGGATGTACAGAATTTTACCTCTCTATACAAATATGTGTTTATGAAGCACTTCACATTCTTACTGCTTATAAAATTGTGGGAAACTTAAGAAGCTCACCGTTTTCATTTGCATTTGTGCAAATGCGTGCATTTAATTTTGTGCAAGATGTTGTAGACCCATGAAGTAGTGTTATCTGTAAAGTGCAACGTAGAGTTTTTAAACAGCGATTTTCATACATGAAGAAGCTAAAATGTAGTAAATAGTTGTGAATAACAAAGTCCATGCTCCAAAAGGTGATAATCTTAGATCCAAAAGGTGATAATCTTAGAACTACTACAGACTGTATCCGACTGATCTTGTTGCTAAGGCCAGCTCAGCTCATGACAACGCCCAGCAAATTGCATGGGTGCATGTGGTACCTCACACCCACAAACACAGGGTGCAGGTGAACATTTCTATTGGCCTTTCAATGGTCAGTGTTTTGGTAGTGAGTACCTTGACACAACACTGACTATGAAGACACACACAAATTTTAGTGTTTGATAAAGGCAGCCTGCTGTATCAATGCAGACCCCCACTACAGGAGCAGGAGGCATCTGTAAGTCCTCACACTGATGGGGAGGAAGGGCTGCCAACCTCAGTTGTCCCCCAAGAGTGACTTAACCAGCAGGCTATCAACTAGTGCTGGTCAATGCCTGCTTTGGAGCTGTTCCACTTGGCACTGCGAGTTAAATTCTCCATGTATCAGCAAGAGAAATACCAAGCAATTAAATTGTGTGATACACCGAGCTTCCAAATTAATAACAGAAGTCTGTTTCCTAAGTCCAGCCTGGTTTTGACCTTGCTGTCTTCCACCCTCTCACGGCCTTACTGAAATGTTGTTTTTGGCAGACAAGTAAAAGTCCAGAATTTCTTTTCAAGTCCGAAGCACCCTCAACTACAGAATGCAGCTGTGCCCCGTGAGCTGCCCTGGTGGCCCAGCCTGGTCCCACAGATGCACCAGGCACACGTTGTACTGGGGAGCGAGAAGATAAATAATTCCATCGCAGCACTAGTGACAAAAACTAAACCAAACCCAAAAAACCAATGAGATTTCCCCTGCTAACACAGCCACTGGTTGTTAGGGCTCCTTTTAATACCTGTGGCAGAGCTAAAGGCTTCCTTCTTTGCAGCGCCAACAGGAGGAAGTGATGCTAGTGCAAGCTGGCTGTGTCATGTCACAGAGTCCCAGCAGCTCTGCCCTGAGGTCCAGATCACCTCGGCAGCCCCAGCCCAGGTACCACTAAGTGCTCTCTGAATGTAGCCAGTGATACCTCCTCATACAGGAGCTTAACAGCAGCCTTCCAGCTCCTATTCCTCCTTTTACATGACATTTCACTTTCACTCTTTGCTTCAGCTTGCCCCTCTCTGAAACAGAACTGTCTGTTTAGACAAGCATTTTAAAAAAGGATCATCTCACAGGGGCATCCAGCATTTGTTATTATTGTTTGCTTTTAGCAGAGAGCATATTTGAATAAAATCAAGATTCTCAAAGAACTTCGATTAAACAAGTAAATGAAAATCATAGGCCAGAACATCAGCAAACCTGGGATTTGGAAAAAATTGTAGAAGCTTGGGTGAACTTCCAGTGGAAGGTGTCAGGCTTATTAAAAACACATGCTCCTTTACATGCTTCAATATTTATGAAACACACTGTCATGCTAGGATGATAAAAGCTAGAAGCAAAGATACTACCTTAGTATACTTTATTAAAGTAAATAATACATCTCGAATGGATGAAATTTTGGTTCCTCTAGAAATAACGTGTTGCCCTTTGATAGTTCTGTAAAGAATATAAAAAAGAAAATAATTTCTGCAGTGTTAGTACAAAGATTATAAAACGTAAATTATTCTGTTTGGGGGAGGGCAACAGCAATGGGGCTGCTGGTGTCCTAGCAAGCCAGAAAGCCTGTGATAACAAGTAGAAGAAACAACTAGGTTATACTAAATCCCATGAGAGTCTTTTCAGCCATACAAGTTTAATTCCCATGTGTGATTCTGCAGACTTTTGAGGATGTGCCTAGTTGATATGGTCAAAAGTGATGATGTCAAAGGACAGAAAAGTAAAGGATGTTGTTTACCGTCACATGTATCATTCTTGATTTGGATGCATTAGACTTCAGTGGTCGGTAAATATTCCCATACATTCATGTGGATATTTTTTAGAAGCATCGAAACTAACTGAAGAGATGGATGCTATCCATTATCACAATCACAACTGACAACCAAAAACAGACACCCAAAAGGATGATTGACTCTATTCTCCACACGTAGACTAATGGTATGAAAATGAAGAAACACGACTCTATTAAAAGAAAAATGATTTAAGGGAAATGGGAAAATAATGGTTATTTCAGAATGAATTTCCAGGGAACACTGTAAGTTTTCAAACTGCCTCACTCAAGCCAGTAATCGTTAAAAAGGGACAAGACTGGCTTGAACAGCTGAATTATGACTATTTGAGAGTTATCTTGCCACAAGGCCAAGTGATTTTAACTGCTTTCCCATCAGCTAGATGGAAAATTGTGAGACTCTAGCTTCAGGGGGAATGAATGGCTCTTCGGCACGCTCTTGAGTTTTTCTCATGTTTACTGTCACTTCAACAATATTAACTGAAATGGTCTTACTATATTAGCTAGAAATAGAAACACATTTTTCTTTTACTTTATGTACAATTTCAATTAAGTTTAAAGACAAATCTTCTTCTGTACATCTTCTTTTATGATTGCATGAATAGCTGAT
Organism: Falco peregrinus; assembly: GCF_023634155.1. NCBI lineage: Eukaryota > Metazoa > Chordata > Aves > Falconiformes > Falconidae > Falco > Falco peregrinus. The sequence goes on from NC_073729.1 coordinate 15,474,575, forward strand.
AATAATTTTACTAGCCACTGATTTATTTAGCTGATAACAACATAAACAATGTTTTAGAGCAGCTTTCTGTCACAAAATTTATGGCAGCAGATTAAAACATCAAATGAAATTAACAGTTCTACCCTCACTGGTCCTAGTGGAAAACATCGGTTCCTCTTCACAGTTTTGTGTTACCATGGGTAAAATTGCTGCCTCTGGTTAGCAGAATATTTGGCTCAGTGACAACAATGTATTCCTTGTGGCACCATTTGCAGAAAGAAGGGAGCCTTAGTTTCAATAATTTTCACTTGGATTCTCAGAAGTCAAAAGATTAACTCTATCATCATCAAATGTACGAAAGCATCACTCAAGATGTAAGCAACAAACATCACCTTTGCATATTTTTTTAATTCTTACTTCAACACTAGGTAAACTGAGCTGTTTTACCTGAAGTAGTCCAAAGGCCATTCTCTTGGGAAATCTGCCAGAAATTTATTTTTGTGCAGAAGTTTATTGAAAGACATTAGTTTAGATATGTTAAAATAGCTTGCAAAACCACATTTAAACCTTTCTATCATCTTTTCACCTCCCTAAGTAACACACTATTGTTCCATTATCCAAGAGACAGCATTGTAGCATGAAAGAAAACTGCTGAGAATCTTTTCCCCAAAATTTCTCTAAATTTTTCTATTCAAGTAACACAGGTTACTTACTTCTTATTGACTAAATTAAAGAACTTGCTGCAGCAGAATTTCTACAGATTCTTTGGGTAGGACACCAAAACAGTAGTCAGAAATATGAACACTTAAATGTCATGACCTTATAGAAAGGGTCCTCAGAGGGACCTTTGGAAAGAAATCAGTAGGATAAAGTCCTGACAAAATAATTTATTTCCTCAATCTGCACCCGTACTTCATAGAGTTCTTTACTAACATCATTTGGGAAATGCCCAAATCAATAGGAGACACCATATCAAATTCTCATGCAAGAAACAACCTTAAAAATGAACTTAAGACAAAGAATGCAAGCCAAAGGCCAAGTTTCATTGTAAGTGCTATAAGCTTCCTAAAGAAAACATATCATAAACCCGTCAACTTTATAGATGGTCTTCAAAGTATATGCAGAGTATGAAAGAAAAAAAAAAAAAAAGAAAAAGGAGCCTATAAACCATCACATACTGAAGCCTAGATAACGTTGATTCGGTCAGATCTATCTCCTGACCACACAGTGGACAAAGGAGTGCCAAAGTCTTCCTGCAGATACCCTGCAGATATTAAAAAAATCCCTAAAAGAAAGAATCTGGTACTGCAACATATCCAGCAGAAACAGCTACTGCAAATTGCATTTCCATCTCTCTGACATAAAGATCCAGTGGGGTCAAAGATCAGCATGGCCGAGCTGCTCTGCTCCACTTACCCTGCAGAGATGTGAAATGGTCAGGGAGCCAGATAAATCAGTTCAGCTTGAAATGACTCTTTGGAAGCATCAGTTAATAACACAGTCAATGCATACTAGCTTTGTGACGCCAGCTAGGGCTAGATAATTTGAGAGAACATCCTGTAGGGAAGAAATTAACGCATTACCTTCATTTGAAAAAAAGAAATCTCGTAGGAAAAAACCCCAGAATCTCTTCTTGATACTTCCTGTCCCCCTTAAACAGTTAATCTGGCACAGACACTCAGTAAATACAGACTTTTTTGGTATTTCATTTTAAAAGTGAACTCTAGAAGGTGTTTGCTTATGCAGTTTCAGTGATGAATGGCATTTACTAGCAGCAATTAAATTCTGAACTACTTAAAGCCTGAACTGTGGGGACTTTTTGGGTAGGAGAGGCACACTTGATGAATGCCAGTGCCATCAAACCCTGGTCAGGACAGCTAGAAATAAGCTTCTCTGGATTTAGCCTTAAGCTAGGGCTACAAATTGCTGGCAGCATAAAAACTGAAAATGCCTGTTAGTGGAGAGGGGCATCTAAGTGAGATGCAGCTGATAAACACCTTGATCGATCTGTTTCTGAGGCAGCAAAGTGAGTCTGCTGTGGTCTGGCAGACTTTGGAACACAGTGATAGAGGACCATACCCCAACAGAGATGCCCTTCCTCCCAGCCATGATCTTATCTCAGCACTGGGCAGAGTGAGCCTCTTACACAACGGTGAAGACAAAACCCGAGTCCTTTATGGAAATAGTACCAACTTTTTTCCCTATTAAATGGGATAATACCGCTTTCCTTTCCACTAGGTCTTATCTATGTTATATTTAGCTCACGAGGACTTTGGAGCACTCGTTATTTCTCATACAAAATGTACGAGCCTTTCCTATTATAGCGAGTGTCTGATTTTGTTTGGCCTCTCTGGGCATTGGCAGAGGGAAAAAACCTGACTAGATAGAGGCAGGCCGGATACTGCTCCCAGCCGAGCGACTTGGGACAGATCCGATTTGGGCCTAAAATAGAGTTTATTTATATCAGCTGCCGATCTGAGCCCTGTCTTCCCCCCCATTTCTCAAAACAAAGCCAAAATTAACCTTAATTGAAGGACTCCTTGACAATCCTTCATCTTCACGGTTGTCAGTGCTTCTTGATATTCCTGCTGAAATCAGGCCTTGAAGCACCAAAATATCGCAGGAAAGGCATTTCACACGCTAGTGAGTGGGAGCAGGAAATAATGGAAAACTCATGAGAAAACACATCTGGCAAGTGTACAGGCTCCAATCATCGAGACGCTGTACTTCAGAAGAGTAAAAAAAAAAATAAATTTGCTTATGATTCCCAAGCTGAACCTGAACTCTGGAACTCATAAATAAAAGGGAAAAGAAACAGCAAGGCAACGCTGAGTGGAAATCAGTTACAACATCTGTGGGGGGGTGAGAAACAGAAATGCAGAGGAAATGTTCCCACATTTTTGTGCCTCCTAAATTATTTAAATTAATTATCCGTATTTAATTATTTTTGCTGGATGGATTAATGGACTGATTTTACTTTAAATACTTAGTGGAAAAAAAAACCAACTATATTTTGGATTCTCACTAGAGGGAGCTCTGAGTTTATGTATAACTAGGACAGCAAGAATGAATAGTATCTCATCAGTTGTTTTCATACATTTTTACCAGCTTAAATGAATATTTTCTTCTTTATTCAATTAATTTACCAAGCAAATCAAATAATAAAAAAACCCAACAAACTGTACCAATCAAAAACCCCAAACCAACCCACAGATTCACTCCAGTATTCATGGAATGACATGAAAGATTACAAGGATCTTGGTATTTCTCTAAATGGTTTATTCTTCCTCCCCACCCCCCCCACCCCCCCCCCACCCCCCATTCAAAGACAAGGCCCCTCATTTCATTTTGACACTGCCTCAGCTGAAAGACATAACATTTTATAGTGACCACAACACAGAACTTTTCTGTGGGAGAGTATCCCAGATTTGTCAAAGAAATCCAATAGGGACTCACAGAAATACAACGTGTTATGGATTATGTATTTAATTATTCCAGATGGATTTTTTTTTTTATACCATGTCCCCTATTAAGTTTAAATATTCACAAAAAGTGAAGTAATCAGATACTTTGAATTCCTGTGCATTCATATTTCAACTATTACACAGATTTTCTATCACCATCTGCAAAATGTAATAGGAAGTTGCACAAGAGCCGTACTTGCTCCTCAGTTCTACCAAACACATTGCTGTCATGATTTTTACACAACACTTTTTTCTGTGTGGCACCTTGGGCAGCAAGCATTATAGAAGACAAGATTTAGGGGAAAAGAGGGACCAATGTAGCTTTAAGCTCATCCTTGATGTGTTCAGAGCACCTTCAGGGCTTCCCTCGGGACCGGTATTCAGACTCCTTAAAATTCTCTAAACTAAAAGAGAGGTTTGCACAACCTCTTACAGTGCAAAAGCTGCTGCTTCTTTCCGAATGCCATCTCTCTGTCAGCGATATTTCTTCAATTTACAGACAAGGAAGAAGAAAAAAAAGGTCGCTTATCTGAGTGGTGCACTGCTCTGTAGCTAAGCTGCTTTACACAGCTGCTCCTGCATCCCTGCGTACAGCCTCGAGTTCCCAAGTTCTGGCTGAGCAGCTCTGCTCTAGCCAGGAACCATCGCTGGAGCGATGCAACACTGTCTTAGGGACAATCTTCATCCACAGGCTCACTGCAGCAGCCGTTTGCAATAAGATCAGGCAGCTAATTAAAAAGAGCACAAGGCAGAACTGCCTGAACAGCAGCTCCTGGACTGAGGATCATCTTTCCAGAATACACACCAAGATATCTGTACCTTGTCATCTTTGGGTTATGGCACAAGACTTGCCTGAGCCTCTGAGCAGCCTGTGCTGCTGGCAGATAAGAGGGGATCCCTGCAGAACATTTGGGCAGAGGATGCTAGGTATGAGAGGCTGTAGCATTTCTGAAAAAATCCTACTGATTAAAAAAAAAAAATAAAAAATTGCTGTTTCTTTTATCATCCAAAGCAGGTACTTCAGAGAAATAGGAATCTAAGTAGAAAAAGTCCGAAGTAAGGAATGATTGTAATTCTATGGAAATTATCTAGGTTTGAAAAACTAGATTATTTTTAATGAAGTTTAATGTTTAAGCTTTAAAATTTTATATTTATGTTTATAGCAGAATTGGTGATCGGTCGATAAAAAACTGCCCATCACTATCCATCTTCATCCTCATTTCTGGAAAAATTAGGTTTTCACTGTATCCTCTGAGAAAGAGAGCCCAAAAGAAATGATCATATGGTCTAGTAGCTACTGGATGTACCATCTGATCAGAGGCCGTGCTCCCCATCATGTGATGCTGAACTAACAGAAAATTTAGTCCTGAAATCTATTAGGAGAGCCTTGCTGGCATAGAGTGAATATCTTTCTGAAATATAGACCTTTGTCCAGGTTACTTAGCTTCAAAAGAAATTTAGCTGTGTCTTTTTCAGGAGGTCACATATGTGACCATAGACATTTGCCATTTTGGCTTTCATAGTTCCTGTGTTCAATTTTTCTCATTATGCATATATACGAGAAACTCTGAAGCCGGAAAACAAAACACACACAAGATCTATAACCAGAAACGAGCCCTCGCTGACTAGGAGTGTTCCCCCTGAAGAAAGGGTGAAGCACAGTGGTACCATCTAAGCATCGTTCTTTGAAGACTCAGAAACATGACATTTTAACTGTCAAAGAATCAATATATTTAAAAAAACCCAAAACATTTTAATATCTTATTCTTATGTATTAATAAATAGCTATAGGTTTGTGACCAGACTGCAAAATCCAGCCCCTATGATACTTCAGAAAAAAACCCAACAGATCGAACTGATTTTCAAATAAGGTTAAGACGGCCAGTTTTGCTTTGATCTCGCATACAAATTTCATCATAGACAATAATATACTGTCCCACAGAATCAGCATTTAACATCTTAAACTGAATGTCGTTGACTGTATTATATGAAACCATTTTCCCTATTGACTAACTAAATCCAGCCTAAAACTGTCCTGGTTCTCCTTTCCCATTAGTGTAAAGGTTTCAGGTCCTTCAGCACTTGTAAACTAAGGATCAGAGAACATCCAAATGACCCACCAGGTGCATTTGCTATCATTTTCTTCCTTTTTTCCTTTTTCTAGCCATAAACTCTGCTAACATTCAATTTTTTTCAGTTCTGTACTTCAGCAGACCTGTAGATTAAGGTAAAAATTGAACTTCAACCTGTGCTTCAGCTTGGGTTTTGCTACTGATAAGACCTACTGTGATTGTTATGTCCCCTAATGACAGTACCATCTGACCGCCTAAAGGTGGAGAAAATTAACAGGACATTCAGCGGTCCTCTGGAACACTAAAGATAAAAATCTAGGAAAAATGTGAGAGCCATAAATGCTGAATTTCCCCACAGCTCATTTTCTCATCATTGCCTTTACCGCTGTTTCTTAGCAGTCGGCTCTGACAGTGTGATCCTACTCCACTGCATAGCTCCAGCAGCTCCCATGACATTTGTCACATCAGCTTAAAAACTGAAAAGAGAAGCTTTCAACACAGTAGTGCTAAAGGCTTACAGTCTTTGGAATTTCTGAAGCTGAAAAATATGGAAAAATAGTTTCAAATGGGACAGATATATGGATAGAACAACCCAAATTCAGCTCTAAAGGGGTCTTTGACCGTATTTCAGATTTTAAAATTAACAGTGAACCAGTTCCTGAATTATTTTTGCATCCCGAATGGATAAAAATGGGGAAATTAAGTACCACAAGCAGCAGTGGATATCCTTCTGAACCATTGATGCGTTTTCAGAATATACTTGCATTAGTCTTTTTGATTATTTATACACTCTATTTATGCACTTTGTCTTTATTTAAAGTCTCACAAAATTTGCAGTTGCACATTCTTATTCTGCAGCCTACATTTCTCACAGTATGTCTGAGATCCTGAAATACTTGTCAGGTAACTGATAAAAATGAGTGTTAGTGCTGCATTTGACACATAACTTCAATTTAAAAAAATAATTAAAAAGTCACCAAAAACTTTATTGAACAACTTCATTGTACTTGGAAAATCAAGTATCTGAAAGCTTGGGGATGGCAACTTTAGAGCTACCTGTAGAATCTGAAATTGCATCTTCTGCACATTTTATGATACAGTCTGTAATTGCATAGCACATACTTTTCACCCATGTAGAGCAAAATGAACCTTAATTGCTTACAAGGCAAGATCTCGCAGAAGAATATTTTTCTCCTTAATCAACTTTTTGAGCACTATTTCTTACATTTTGGACACTTTGGTTTTGCACTTTTAATGCAATCCTGTGAAAATGTATTGATGCTCGCCGTAGCCATTTTTTTCATAACAAAACCCCCCTTCATTGGAAATAAATTTGTCCTCTGTACACACCTGCAAATTTAGGACAAGTGTGATAGATTCCCAAACAACCACAATAGAAATTATTCAGAGTGAAATCTTTCATCATGGGATATTTACTAGGAATGGGTCATGAAACTATTTTGATCCTACAGTTCCAGAGTGACCAAATGTAGTCTTTCCAGTACTGTCATTTTTGGAATATTTAAATCTATAGTTACACAAAAAAAGTATTTTTAACGAACATATTTTTATGTCTGTGTTACATGTTTGTTATATAGGTTTGACATAACCTATGTTCTTAAAATGACATAGAGATAATATCATTAAATATAAAAAGTAAACCTGACAGCTATTCCAATTTTAATAGAGGTTCAACAGTACCAAACATTACACTAGCTTCGTTGCTGCCATGAAGAATAGTTATATTAATAATCAACCTAAATCCAGACTAAGTGGTAATTTCTAAATATAAAATACGCCTAAGTACCACAAAACTCGAGTGATTGGAGTGAAAGAGAGTCTAGATAAGATCAAACTTCTCAGCACATGAAAAAAAGTCGTTTGAGCACTCAAAAGCATCTACCAAATCTGAAATCATGTTTAGAGTTAGCTATTTTCATATGAAAATTAAGAAAGCATACTAGAGGCTGTTCCTTCTGTTTTTCTCTCCAAGCAAAGAAAAAATATAAGGTAGTTGTACGAGTTGCCTTCATTATTGCTAAGACTCTAATGACCACTATGAGTTTTTGATATTTGTTTATTGGTCAAGCAAAATTTGTTCAGTCTGTAGGAAAGACTGAAAATTTGGCCCAACACAGTGAACTGCTGCAATATCAAACTACTTAAATTCTCAGATAACGAATGAAATGAATGCAGAGTAAAATTTATTCATAATGACAAGTTGTTCTTGAGCTATTCACCAAACACAAGATGAAGTTTAATGCAGTAATGAGATCTTAAGCAGCATCACCAATACAAAACAGGAAGGTCTGTGAACATATTTAACGTTACAAACGCTGTCAGCTGATGCAGCAAAATCCAGATGTGCAAGCTGATGCTTTAACAAAGCCTTTCAGTTCCTCTAAAGGTCACTTATGGCATTTGTGGGGCTCGAAAGGAATGCATAAATATGATTTACAGTAAACACAGAGAAGTTGCTTCATTCTAACAATGAAAACTCACGTGGTAGAAGATTAAACTGATCCATGTGCCTGACATTAAGTTTTATTCTCTCATAAAGAATTTTTTATAATCTGTTTGACTTATAAGGCAGGGACTAGTTCTGCAGTGACTCTGGAAGACGGGTGGTCTGAGCTCCTCTCCTGGTTCTGCAAGGAACATACTGCACAAGAAAGCAAATTATTTAACCTCTTCCAGTCCCATTAGTTGTGAGCATGAATCATGACTCATCTCATTAGAAAGGGAACAGGCTAGTAACAAACATGTACGCAATGTGTCTTGAGCACTGGTATAGTCAAACTAAATCAGCTGGTTTCCAATTCATTATTTTGATTATCAGTCACATTTTACCGTGTCTGGTTAAAGATCCGTACTTAGCATTTACGTTGGTTTAACATGAACACAACCATTATGGTAAAGCCTAGCCTGATAAGAACTGTACACTACAATTTAAGTGGGTAGCCTCTTTTTACTTCTTATTGTGTGTAAAAGAAAACAAAAAGCAATGGTACAGGAGGACTTGCTGCGGTTCTGTAAGCCAAGTATAAACATCAGAAGATTGGGTAAGCAACCATGTAAGCCAGAAAGCTCACCTGGGCCAAGCCCACTGAGCTTCTCCAAAGGAAGTTTTTTCCCAGGGGAAATGCAGATTCTCAGTCCTTCAAATTGCAAATGTCAGTGTTGTCAACTGAAATTAACTTATGGCTCCAGAGATGTCTCCATCTCATTTCCACAGGCAAACCCAGAACAGGAGGATTTAGGAGAGCTGTGCTCTCAGACGACTTTAAGCGGCACTGTATAAACTCATTTCTTCTGTAAGGAATAATATCAAATAAAAGCATAAAGAACTGATGCAAAAAGTCTGAAATATGTCTGATTAGTTTTTATATGAATTGTTAACTATATCAATACGTCTTTGAAAAAGAATCATTCCTTACATATGGAAGATGTCTCTGGGGGATTGTCTTGACTCCCAGTTGCCGGTGTCTGTCTCCCTTATGACACGAATTTAGGATGCAGAAGTGTTGAAGCCAGCTAAAGCTTATTTAAATTTGAGTCATTATTTGCATTAATTTCAGGAACACTTTAGGCAAGACCTTTACATCCAGTCACCTGCCATACTTGTAAGCAAAATCCCATGTTCTGTTTTTCTCACTCTGTGCTTTCCTTCATCCTGCTAGTGAGAAGAAAACCCAGAAACTGTTGACGGAGTTGCCCAGGATCAGCCCTGAAAAACACCATCCTAGTGGGGATGTTGTAGGGCATGCAGCTTAAGATGTACGAGCGCCCCCTTTTCCAAGCGTGTTTTACCGCACTCTGAATCCCCCGAGATGCAAGCACAGAGCTCCACTGCACCATTTTTCTCATGGACACCTCATAGCGAGGAAGTGTTTTCCGACCTTTCCCGTCCACTGCAGCAGGGCAATGGGATCATCCCGGCTACGCCGCAGCTGGACAGCAAACCCCCAACAAACACAGCAGCTCTCGCTACAAGCAAGTGTCTTTGCTAACACTGTACCTTAACCTGCCTTAAGTATGATTTAAGATAAAGAGTATTCCTCATTTAAGCATAGTATGTCTCCAAACCAAGCGCCTAGGATGCCTTAATAAACTCTGTCATCATCTGCCCTGCATTGGACATTGAAGATAATGGCATGCACCCCCATTTCGTCTGGATCACTGTATGGAGAACTGGTCACACAGCAGTGATGGGGCAGCCAAGTGCCTTCCAAAGACCACCGGTGACACTGAAGGCTTTCAGGCAGGCAGGAAGAGACTGGGGAACAGAAGCCTTACAGAAAAGCCATTGCCAGGCTGGCCTAATACTGCAAAAAATACTCACCTGGCTTGCTAAAGCATATTGGCTCTTCAAAAATGCCCATCTAGCCTAATACCATGTTTCTGAGGAATATCAGTATAGGACTACTGGAAAAAGAGTGTGAGGAAAAAGGTCAGATAGGAACCTGTTATTCCCCTCTCCGTTATTCCCCTGCTGGCTTCCCACAGCGTGTGGCCCCGAAAGCTCCAGTGCCAGAGCCAGCTCCTCTGTCACCCCGACACATTCTCCCCATATTTCTCTACCCCTTTTTCCAAATCCCTCGAACCCCACAACGCACAGGAGCAAGGCAAAGCGTGTCCTTCTCTGTTTCCTTTTGCCTTATCGCAGCTCTTCTGATCCTGTCATGGAGTATCTTCCATTCCCTGGGCTGTACAAAAGAGTAGCTAATGGATCACTGCTTGTCACCTTCTCTCTAGTCCGAGTTGATGTATCCTTTCCCAGTCTGACCACTTTTAGCCATTTGTTTCCCCCCTGGGACAGAGGCCATTCCCTGGCTCTGGCCCTTTCTCAGGTGCTCTAGCAGTGCTGTGCTGGAATTCAGGTGAGGTACCCAGGGCTGTGCAACACGCTGAGGGTGCTTTATACTGCGCTTGATGGTACGGTTTAGTTAGGCTGGTTTTGTTTGTTTGATTTTTTTGGGGGGGTTCCCCCCTTCCCCCCTGCAATAATTTCCATTTTGTTTTCTGGGCATGCCTGCGGTTTAAGAAATAAGGTTTCTGGTGCTAACAGAAGATATCAAGTTCCTTACTGTATTTATGCTGTATTTGCTTTCCCCGCCTGGCACTGCTTTGCTTTTTGTCAAGTGATGGATTCACAGATGAATGTTAAACAGTCAGACTGCTAGCACCACACTGAGCAAACTAATCTGTATGTCGCTCCAGAAAGGCTGTGTCATCATTTTTGTCCCCCGCTATTCACCAGCATTTTAAAAGATGCTCAGTTATAGATAAATTACAAATGATAGTACCGATAAAATCAGTAGCTACAAACAAATGAATTCAAACACACAGCACTTAATAAGCACAAACTGGTTTTGTAATAGTCATGTCAGCTCGGTTTTCAGTCTTAATTCTCACTGACAAGATCAACAGCAGAAAAGATAGCTGGTGAAAATATAATATTTATTTTAGTCTAGTAATCGATATTTCTTTTTTCCATATCTTAAATAAGTTTAGCTTATTTTTCAGCTTACTAACTTCAGGTGTTTTCATTTTCCATATACAGAAGCTTTTCTATGTCACCAAACTTTACCTTAATAATCCCTTTTCATTTCCATTGTCTTGTTTCTTTGATCACCTTTCCTAGTGGTGGTAAGGGATGGCCCACCCCCCAGGCGGTAGTCTAGATTTCACTGCACCTGATAAATATGGGAAGACAGTGAATAATGACATTTTAGGTTATGGAGCTGAAGTTATAGCTTTAGAGATTTATCTCACTAATCTGAAGGATCCAACAAATCCCTTTTCTCCTGTTGAATCATGTGTTTCGTCTTTTGTTCTTCAGAGCCTGTGAATTCTAACCTACATCAGAAAGAAACACCAAACAACAGAAAATGATCAGGATAATCCTCAGCTGATTTAAGAACTGGCATAGTTCTACCGGCACATTAACAATAGTGTGTAATTAGTCCTATCATTTTTCACATCATTCACAAATTTATCTATTATAAAAGTTAGTTGCCAGCAAATAATTCTAACTTGGTAGGTCTAATCACATATAAATACAACGCACCAGATCTGTATATTGCTCTAGATTGGTCAGAGGTGTCCACATGCATATTACATATTATGGAAAAAAATATTCTGGATTTTTGTAGGGATTTTCCAAGATATTCCATCTTTTAAGCCTTGCAATAAGGATTTTAGTTGTCCCTGCCAAAAATTTACTATCTAATTGGCCAAATTACTGGGCAGAGGACGTTATTTTTTAATTTTAGCATGAAATTGCCTACAGACAACACATGTTCTGGGTGGCTTGTGTGCTTCCATAATTTAAGATAATCAGCGATAAAAAATTAATCCCATGTGCTGCTCATTTGTATTTCACATTCAGCTTATTTTTTGTAATGCTAGAGATACATTTTACAACACAGTAAGAAAAGTACATGTAAAAAATACCAAGATAGAATACCATAATGAAATCACATTCTTTCCTGAATATTTAAATTTGCTGCTTATGATATTTGGCCACAGGGTTTGGAGGGACTTTTGGTTTATCTGAGCATATTTCCTATTCATCTCACAGAAGTTGAAAACTCAGAGATACGGATATAAACTTACATTCATTTAGTATGAGCTCACAAAAGGACAAAGCAGACACATGGGACTGCAGTGTCGCACCCGACTCATTCACAGAGGTTCTTCACTCTTTAACCCTCCCAAGTAAGTTGTTTTTAATGTGTGACAGCATTTTTTTTGTGACCATACTTTCCTATCTCACAGTGATTCAAGCCTGACCGAACATATATTGCCCCACAAGTAAAGCGCCAGGTTACCCAAGACTGAAATCTCTTTTAACGTTATGTTTCACTGTCCTTGGTGAACTGAAGTAACATTTGATCCGTGCTTTGCAAGGAACATTGTGCCGGGACAACAGCAGAATACAGAGCACACAGCCATTCGCTTGCACTGTCCGCCTGCTGCTTACAAAATTAACTCTCCTACGGCTCTAATTGTACTGTGGCACACAGGGATTTTTGTAGAACTGGGAAGATTCAAAGATCTGTGTGTTTTAAAAGGGAGGAATCACTCTCTTCTAAAGAGAAAAACACAATCTCTTTTTTATGGTCTATATGGCCATTCTGTATAAATACAATCAAAGAAAAAGCAGAACTCTCTCCTGCACGCTAGAATTGTTCAGAAATTTGATTTTGTGAGAGTTGTCTGATTTTTGAAACCATACCCTTTTGACCAAATACTTTTCCAGTTAGCAGCAGAAGTCTACCCAGGACCAATTTCAAAGGAATATAAGGGGTAGCCTTTAACAGAATACCAAGTTGAAGCCCACAGCTAAGTCAGGATGCTAAGCAGCCTTAAGTTTCAGAGTACTCTAAGCCCTGTACAGCTCCTGGGTTCACATTTTGAGGAGGTAGGTAACCCATGATGCACAGTTTATGCCATAAAAATGCTGGAGGAGTGGAGAGGGTACCAATCTTACCTGTCAAAATTCACATGCAAAAAATGCACAAGTATCTCTCTAAGGGAACTTGGTCCACTGAAATTAAATTACTTGCATGTTTCATATGCAGTAGTGCCTTATAGTCTTCTATTTTTATTGGATTAATAACACAAAATATAAATAATAAAAATGAATAGTAAAAAGCAAGTCCATACTTCTATGCCTTTGATACATCCAAGGAAACAGAGCTAAGAGTAGCATTCAACAACAGAGCCATTTGAAGCATCAAAATAATTGCAACTTTAACAAACCGCCCAAACACATATTTTGATGATAATTAGTTTCACAAAAAAACCCACTATGAAACTTATATATTCTGTGAGTTTGGTTTTATAGAAAGGTAAATAAGCAATTGTAGGATTTTTTTGCAGTGGTTTATCCTGTCGCTTACTGTTATCCTACCACTAACTGGCCAATATACAATAGGTGTGAAGAGACCAAAGGTGACTGCTATTTAAACATATCTGCCTGGAAATACGAAGCAATAAGCATGAATTCCTAGCCAGATACATTGCCAATAATGAGACAAAACCTAGACTTCATAAGTGCACAAAAAAATCAAAATAAGACCAAAACCCATGGCTCTCAAGCATAGAAATCATGTCTCATAAAGGTACTAGAAGACGACAAGCACATAACCCAGAGTGAAGCACCCAGTATAGCGTACGGGTGTTTCCAAAAGTATCTTTCAACAATTTATCTCGTCAAAGTTTCTTAAAAGCCAACAACAACTAAGGTGCTGTAACATACAACTGTGTTTATAAAATAGGTTAATACCTATTTAAAAGACAGGAACAAAAGAGAAAAATAAATGGATAGATTTCATACTGGCAGAGCATTATTAGTGGATAATATAATGGACCCTAAGCTGCTGAAGATATTTGTACGGGGGGGTGGGGGAGTGCATAGTGAAGTAATAGCACTTGCTTTTAATATTAAATTATTCACAGAATTTCAAGTTAAAGAAGAAGAGCTGCAGGAAGAGCTGCAGCATTATCTCATGATACGCAGTCACTGGTTGAAAAAATGTGAAATGAAATTCAGCACTGAATTTCCAATGTGCTATGAACAATGTGCTATGAACAGTGCATTATGGCATGCAAAAGATTTTCCTCCCTACATCTATTCTTAAAAGTTGGTTTAAGTAAAAAAAAAAAAAAAAAAAAAAAATCATACAAAGCCTAATTAAACTGTGAAACTGGTTGCCACAACTGTGTTAACATTACAAAGCAAACTTCTCTCATGTATTTTCCTCAGTTGAGTTTTGGGGCAGGAGTTAGGTAGATACTGATTTTGGGGCCCTTCTAATGCATGGATTAACACCTGTGAGACTTGTGACATGGGGCAATGGCTGTGCTCCTGACAGCATCTAAAGAATGCAGAGAAGCCGCCACCAGTATCATTGTTTTGGAGGACAGATAACAAAGACAGGGGAGAACCAAACCAGTTAATTTGGCAGATAAATGGAGATTGGCTTTTTCTTAAGAAAATGAAAAATATCAAGCAACACAAAGCAACGATAGCTGAAGTTATCCAAAGTAAAGCTAATGCAACCATGCTTTATGATGAGCTTACTGAATTTGATTTTTAAAGTGTTCACCATGTCAGATAAGCAACTCAGCATCCTCTTCAGAAGCCTAGCTTTTCTTTATCCCAATGACTATGATGTTCGTTACAGTTGAAGACAACTAATTAGCTAAAATCTTTGAGTTCTTAGTCGCGGTGCAAAGCAGTAACTGACCAAATACAATGAAAAAACTCCTGTTCAGCACATGCACAGCTAAATATAGGAGATATAGGTGATCCAGGAAACTAGTAAAGCTTGCACATGCTGTTCAGTGTCATCAGTTGTGGGATATTTCTGGAAATACTAAAATGCATCTCACTTTCCTTTATTTCCAACCCACCTCAACCTACGCAGGTATTGCACCGTAAAGCTGTGGGATTCTATTGATTTCTTCTCTGGCAGACTAACTTTTTTACCTGAAGTCCTGTATTTCATTTGGACAGCTCAAAGCAAGGGGTATTATTCCCCAGAAATTTCACTGGGTTTAAAAGGACAGGGAAAGCTCTGGTAAGCTATGAGATTTAAAGAAGAAAAGGACATTTCAGCAACCAAAATTCTTACTCCTTTTTCTTTCCAGTAGAAGCATGTTTTAGCCATAGAACAAACATATTTTTAGGTCTAAGCATCTAAAGCATCCAGATTAACTCCCTTAGAAGATTTAGGTATATACAATAAAACCTCATGTAGCTTCAGATTGCTCACTATTTTTTTTTTATAGGGATGAAAGCATTTTTTCATTGCAAATGTGCATTTGATAATACATTTATGCTGACCTTCAATTTTTCAAAGAGCATGATTTTGAAACACTGGTTGAATTTAGGTGGTTTACATTTTCATTCACTTCAATATATACATGACTATTGCTTCAGTTTGCTGTTTTCTTCCTGGTAATAAATTCCAAATAAGAGAGACTGAAAATGGTATACTGGTCAAAACCAATGTGTGTACAAATATATGTCAAGTGATGTGAATGGTTCAAGTGCCTCTGGTAGAAAATCCAAGCTATCCATGTTTGACTGTTATCCGCATGGGGAGCCGGTCAAGCAATACTTGTGCAATGGTTTTAAGGCTACATTTAAGTAACCAAATAATCTGATTTTTACCCAATAACTTTTTGGTTAAATCAACAGTTATGTTAGGGTCAATGCAGCCAGGCTAACTCTCACTTTCATTAATGTAGTTTTAATGAAGACCTAAGTATTGTCCTTAATCTGTTCAGGTGGCAAAGCAAAGCACAGCACAAAATCACTACTATTACTTTTCAGATTTCACATAAAATAAAGAAAAAGATACCCTGGAAAACAATTATGCAGATTTTATGGTGTAAAAATTCATAAACTTCACATCTCAGAGTATACTTTGAAGCAATTTAAGATACTAAAATGAGTAATTAATGTTTTAGAAAAACTGTCACTATATAATTCCGTAAGGAATGTGGGATGCTATGCTTTCGAGATACCGCACAAAACTTTCTACATTTTCAGTATTTAGCCAAGAGCATGCCCTGAAACCACACAGACAATATAGCACCCTGCAGAAGATGCTTTTTTTCTGCAGGAACCACATAATATGGGTGGGCACAGTTTATCACCACAGAAGCTGAAGTAGTTTGAGGTAACCCATTAAGGAACTGAATAGTTTTTGCTGTTCAGCTGTTGTGCTGAAGAGCAGCAACACTGCAAAAAGCTATTAGAAGCCAACAGCTTCAAAGTAGGTGCATGGCAAGTACATAGCAAAAATCAAGAAAATTTTACTAAACAAAATGTTGATTGCAGCAATTTTTTCGGACAGCAGGTCAGAGGGCTGAGGCAAACACCTTGTGCATTGGGCTTCAGGGGCGCTGGACTTGCTTAGCCTGGAGAGCAGGTGGCTTTGGCGATACCTCCTAGCAGCCCCGGGCACCTGCGGTGAGGTTACGGAGGGGCTGGAGCCAGGCTTTCTATAGGCATGCGGGAAGTTGGGCAAGTATTGAACGAGAGCGTTTTAGGCTGGGTATAAAGACAAATATTTTCCCTATGAGGGCAGTCAGGTGGTGGCTCATGTTGCCCAAAGGCTCTCATCCTTGGAGGATTGCAGAACACACCAGGTCCATCCCAGCAGGCAGCATCAGCTTGGGCCAGAGAGCTCTCCAGGGCTGGGCCAGCCCGTGTTACTCGGCCTCCAAGTGTGCAAAATAATGTTCTTGATTAACGTATTCCAAATTACATTGGACTGAAAATAACCTAAATACAAGGATTTAAGACTAATGTCAGCACATTTAAAAAAATGATGACTGACATCTCTTCTCAGGGAGCAGGTGAGTGACACTGGGTTTGTCAGCGAGAGTTGGACTCAGCTCCCAGGGATTTTGGGAATGCTGCCATTGCTGGGTTAGGACAACTCGCTTTAAGCATCTTGTCAGAAAAGTGGGTGTTCAACAAATATTACATCTTCTTGCCATCCCTGAGACTTTCAGTCTTTACAATAGACCGTTGTGAACTAGTAAATCAGAGAGTTGGAGGAAAATATTAATGCTTTACAAATGGGAAGTCTGACATTTGGAAAAAAAAAATCATACAAAAAGCACGTATCTCCTCAGAATGAAGGACAGAAAAATATTAGCTATACCTTATCATAAAGAGATGCATACCTTATCCTTCCATGTTTTAAAACTGTAAACTGGAAATAGAATATCATTTTAGCAGTGACTGAGCCAGCAATTTTACTCACTTTGCTACGTTATAAAAGATTTGACAAGTCTGAAAACCCTGAAGGTTGAAGGACTTTATGTATTGCCTGCTCCAAAATTCTGCAAGGGCAGCACACATTCCCCTAGATTAAACTGTTCAACATTTCCTCAATCAGCAGGAATAGAATAAAATCTCGCCTTTCCCATACAGAGCAAGTGTGGCAGTTTGTAAGGAAGGGCAGCACCGGGACTTCTCCTGCATCCCAGACTGAGCCACCGACAGTGCAGCCAACAGTACAAGTTCATGAAATTCTTGGTGCCTGTGCTTGGATGCATTGAAAATAACTTTTCTCAGTGATGGTGAACATTTGGTTAATGGCCAAAGCACAGGAGGGTAACAGGTCCTTCTGCTTCTATCAGGCTATCAGTAAGAAATTACTTTTAACACGACCTGAGATACAAAGACGCACTGAGTGCGAAACTTTTACGTAGTAATAGATTCAGTTTACAACAAACTGGATTTATATGGTACTGGCTTGTACAAGGGTAACCAGAAAACATGTTTTGAAGTGTCCTTAGAGTCTAAAAGAGATTAAAAGGTAACAGAAAAATGTGGTCATCTGCTCTGTTACAGTTTGCCCCATAAATCAGCATGTTTATCATACTTATTTTTAAGTGCAGTTCTAATAAAAACAATTACTTCGTCGTAGGAGCTTATGCATTTATATGAGGAAACCTCCATCCCTGCTGTTGTGTCTTTCAGATTCTGCAGCTCCTTGTGAGTCACACCTGACTAATTCATTTTTATGGAAAGAGACAGAAAAAGGTGCCAAGTACAGCCCAGTGCCCAAGCGATTTTCTACCCTGCCATTTATGTAGAAAAATCTCAAGAAGTGAAAATAGCTCTAAATCCAATGGAGTAGGAAAAGGCAAGAAATGTTTAGTGGTCAGAAATATTTTTCAGTATTGTTTCATGCAGTCGTCCACAAGTCTCTAAAAACTGGAGAGAACAATAGAGCCCACACTGCCGACATTCCAGCTTCCACAGGCAAATCTGGGAGCGCTCAAATATGCACAGGCTGACCACCCACTTGAAATGATGTACCACAGGGTTCCCTCTGGAGATTATGGATGGTATGAAGAAAGTGGGAGGAGAAAAGTCCCTTTGTGTATAGACAAGCGATTCTTCAATAAGTTCTCTTAAACCTGCGTCATCGTTTTGTTTAATGGTCACAGTAGAAAAACACACACAAAAGAAGCAAATGAAAATGACAAAATGAATGAAAGAAAGAGAAACATTCTTTTCAAACTTAAGGAGAGACACTCCAAAGTCTGTCAACACTGACATCTGCCACAAAATGAGAAACTGCTGATCGGCAGCGAAGAAGCTGTACACCGTTCTGGCAGCAGTCAGTCATTCCAGCTGGTCACAAGAGCATTTTGATTCTGCACCCACCAAACTCCCCACTGTCCCCTCCAGCCACACGCGCCTGCCTGCTCCCTTGCTCTCGCTCTGGCATCCATCAGATCCCTCTGCAGGTGGCCTCCCTCGGCTGGCTAACTGCCATGGCATGACCCCAGCCAGCGCAGTCCCCCGTAGCCGCCCACCCGCTCGCTCCCCCACAGTGGGATGGTGGAGAGAATTGGAAGGGTGAAAGTGGGAAAACTTGTGGGTTGAGATACAGTTTAATGGGCAAAGCAAAAGCCGCACACAGAAGCGAAGCAAAGCGAGGAATCCCTTCCCCCCTCCCCAGGGGCAGGCAGGTGCCCAGCCACCCCCAGGACAGCAGGGCTCCGCCACGCATAGCGGTGACTTGGGAGGACAAACGCCGTCACTCCCAACGTCCCCCCCGTCCTTCTTCTCCCCCAGCTTTCCATGCCGAGCGTGACGCCGCATGGGATGGGATGTCCCTTTGGTCCGTGGGGCTCGGCTGTCCCGGCTGTGTCCCCTGCCAGCCCCTGGTGCCCCCCAGCCTGCTGGCTGGCGGGTGAGGAGCAGGAAAGCCCTCGGCGCTGGGCAAGCGCTGCCCGGCGTGAGCTAAAGCATCCCTGGCCACCAGCGCTGTTTGCAGCACAGATCCCAAACACGGCCCGCACCAGCTACCGCGAAGGGAATTAACTCTGTCCCAGCCAAAACCAGCACACTAATGTAACAGGAAAATAAATCATCAGGGGGAAAAAAAGAATTGTTTGCAGGGTTTGCAAGTTGAAGCAGCTCACCAAAGATCTCAATGCATGTGAGAGCTGGTGCGTACTGTGGGTGGGAGCAAGCACAGGGAAGTGGAGCAAGAATATCTCTCTGCTGTGATTGCTGCTGCTCACTTCATTGATACCCACCAGTCACAAGTCCTTTACAATAACATCAATGTTATAAAATGGTGTGTATAAAGTCCATACGCCTAACGTAGTAAATCAAAGAACACAAAACTGCCATGTAACAATGGAAAAACACCAAAAGAAAATATATTTGCAAAAGGAAGTATATTTTGTATGGATTATTAGGCTTTTCAGATGCAGCTTGACTTTTGCTGAGTAGCTCCAAATAATGTCAAGAGCTTTTTATCTCAACTATAGAAGTCAAACATATTTCACAACAGTAAATACTGCCATACCCCTTGAAATGGACTAATGTATATTATACAAAGTGATCGTTAAATTCCAGTAAGTGTAAGGTCAATACCAGTTTTACTGGTACAAAGAAAAGTACAATAAATAGCTATTAACTAATATTTTTCTAGGTAGCCCCATAGTTTCTGTTGGTTTGGACCATGCGTTCTGTACCACTGACAGTTAGTACCGTACTTCATTCATTGTCTAAATTATCTGTAATTGCAATTACAGTTTATTTTCCAATACCAATTTCCCATTTTTAGAATTTTATTCCCTCTCTCATTTTTTGAGCACACTGATAATTAACAAAAGCAATATACAAATATATAGTAATTAAGGTTTTAATTTTAATAGCAGAAGGCACATAGCAACCTTAGGCTACAGGTATTTAAGCAGTTTTATGAGTAAACCGAGCTTCAAAAAGCTCAATTGATTTACTCAAAGCCACTCAGGCAAGACTGTAGAATAGCTGAAAAGAGAATCAAGAAACCCCGATGCCCTGATCTAATCACTAGACCACCTGCCTTCCTTCCATAATGAGTCATTACACTCAGAGCCATCAACACAGCTATAGTTCAACAAGCTTGCACAATTTTTGCACATCAGCGTTTACAAATTTTCATAAAATAATTCTGGTGCCACTGACTCTCGTTATGCTTGATTAGCTGTAACAGAAACAGCATATGAGATACTTGAATAAGCAAGAGACCCAAAACCCACTGAAAAATTGAGTCATCACTTCCTATTTCAAATCCTCTACTTCCTTTAATGACTTAAATTAGTATAGTACATAAACCTGATATAGCTAAGCCGATCAGAGAGAGGACGCCAACAGTCATTTAAATATTAACATTTATGCCCAGGAAAAGGCATGGTTCTCTACAAAAAATAATGTAGGACTTAATGCAAACTAAGTAGCCACCTAAGAAAACAAACCATTCGTTGTGTAAACGGCGTTTGCAGCCACCTCCATCTAGCCATTTCCATTCGGCTTGCAAACAGCTGCGTTGGGAACAGGGCTAAGCACCAATGACAGTGAGCCTGTTTCAGCTCTGACAAGAGATTTGGAATTCGTTAGGCAAAAAGGAAATCCAGCGATCTGAAACAGAACCTTATGGTGACGGATTGGGATGTGAATATGACAGAAAATCCAAAATACTATAAGTATTAAAAAAAACCCCAAGGTGTCATACATTCGCAGTCAGAATTTAATAAGCACAAAGGAAGAGATGTGGGTGTTCCTCCCTTGCCACCAGCCTGCGTCTCTCATTTTTGGGAAGCAGAACGTGACAGGACAGGCGGGCAGTCTCAGATGCCCTCGCAGAGGGAGCTGGCAGCCACCCTACCAGCTGATCCTGAAGCTGTGGAAAAGGGATGCTCAAGTGTCTGTGGCCTCATGTGTTCCAAGAGAGAGATAAGTATTTCTGGATAGCAAGAGACTAAAAGTCCTGAAGGTTTGAACTCCCTAAAATACCAAGAGATTGGTAGATATTTTCAAGGTAACATACCTTTTGGGTAACATTTGTGGTTTGGTTTTGGTTTAAATACTATTTTATTTTTTAAAAGCCATTAGACAGCATATAGCCCATCACGGGATACAGCATGACATAAGAACAGAACTTGGGAACAGATGATTTGCTATGTAAGTACCTAGTCTGCATTAATTACTTTTTTGCTAACAGGGTGTTTCTTTACACTAAGTTTTTATGCAAGTTAATAGGAAACTTTGCTTTGAAATACATGTTTCAGTAGAGTAGTGGAAAAACCCTTCATAAGGAAAGCAGGTAGCTTTGCAATTCATAAATTGCATAAATGCAATTCATAAAATGCACAAATTACATAAATTGCATAAAAAGTCTTAAAAGTATTCCAAAGGCTTTCTGCAGTGTTTTTGTGTGCATTCAAGATTTTTGGAGATACCGTCTCTTCGACTCAAACCATGTGGTTTCCCAGTTTCTTCATCTAGCCACCTGGAAAGTAACAGCACTGCAGTCTGACTCAGCAATCGAAAAAGCCCCAAAGGACAGGACATTGCAAAGTATTAAATACGAAGTTGTAAAGAGAGGGAAATATAAATTGAGCTACACGTGTTATTCTAGTGACACTATTTTAAAATGATAAAAGTAAACCCTTCATGTTGGAAAATCAGGCCTGAAAGTTTAACAAGAGACAGCACAGTTGTTCTCTATACAGGCACTGGCATCTTGCCAGATGAATAAATACTGAGCTTTCATTAATTTTACATTTTTGTTAATATTGCTCGATTAGTTCAGGTCTAATAGTAGCAATCCAAAGAGTAGAGATGTCCTTACGATCACTGTATTCCGTCATGTTATGCAAAAACCTGGCTCTGTATTCGGTTAACCACATTACCCAGGCACAGTGCAAGGCTCAATTTGACTAACATCTTAGATATTCTTTAAGATTATTCAGGCACTTTATGCTTGAATGAAGGATGCAGGGTGTTACTACTCCTTATCTGAAGAAATCTTTCTGTTTTAAGTGTCTCCATTCCAAAGCAATTGCTTAAACAAGTATCATATTTTCACACATCATCTGAAAAAATAATAAAAAATGAATTCTACTATGTAGGATTTACTCCCTTTCCTAGTAAATGCACCTGAAATACCCAGGCTGCTAAATTAAAGAGTAATATGAAGTAGGCAGAACACTAGGGTAGATGGTAACAGGAAAGAAAAAAAAGAAAAAAAAAAATCTCATTTCTGTTATTGCTTGCAACATTTTCAGGCATTGCTTAGATGGTTTTCAAATAAACTACTCAGCTTTCACTTCTAATTGTCACTGAGCAGATGAAACAAATGCTTTGCTGTATTAAAAAGCATTTGGAATGATTTTTTGTCTGGATCGCTTACTACTGGTCTTACTTTTCTTTTGTTTCCCTTATACGGGATTGAAAAAGAAATGGGAATGGTTCTAGTGACATTATCCTGAGGTCATAATATTCTTAGAGGAAATACCAAGTTTAAAGTCTTCATTGCTTCCAAGCACAATTAAAATCACTAAAGATTTTTTATGATGCTATTTGAAGCAGCCATCTTTAAGCTCCCATAAAGTTTGCCTCATTTCCAATAAATCTGTTGAATCACAAATACCAGCACATTATTATGGCAGAACATATTCTACCATTTTCCCTACATATCTCTGGATCATCTGAACTGATGTGTCAAAGGACTTGACTTTCTATCCGAGACTACAAGAGTTCACCTAAAAATACTAACAAGGAGAGAGTACAGCTGTAGGAACACAGTGGTCATAAAAGACCTTTGTGTTAAGGAATTTGGGTTTTGTTTAGTTTGTTTGTTTGTTTCTTTGGGAGGTATGGAAAGGTGAACGCTTATCTCTGTTCCATAAATTCAGTTCAGAGCAGTGAACAAAAATTTTAACCGTGTACACTCTAAAAATTGAAGCAAGTATTCCCGTATGGCCAAATTCCAGTCATCTTATACAGCACAGCGGGTGATGGGCATAACCAATCACATGTTAACCCAAAGGCTCCTCAAAATGTTTCAGATAGCGCTGATCACCACTAATACCGCTGCACGTACAACTCAAGCACACAGATCCTATAAGATGCTATGCAGTTCCTTAGTTACCCAAAGAAATACCACAGAGGATGAATTACTCGATTGTGTCGAAAAATTGTACACAACTAATTTTGAAAAGTGGCAACAGACTATTGTGAAAATATTAGCTACACAATTCTGCAATTAAAAAACAAAATCACACTATTTTTACTCACCTAGACATTCATAAGGCAATCCCGTGTCCTTTGAATTTATTTTTATTTTTTTCCTCCCCAGGAAAAATCCCTATGTTTTACTCAGCTTGACAATACCGGTGACTGTGTTAAAAGTTTCAGCTGTGGTACAGAACCACGAAGGGGTCTAACTTTCCCCCCCTCATTCATAACTAACAGCATAACCAGCTGGAAACAGGTACATGAACACAAGCATATGAACAGCAACGCAGTGTCCCATTTATATTAAAAAATGATAAATGCCAAGTTCAAAATAAAGGCAAAATAAAAGTACCTCCAACATTATTTTTTTTGCTTACTTTGTTGTAATTCATTGCTTGCTTTGTTGTAATTCTTCCATTTGGCATACACTAGATCTGTTTTTCCTAGGAAACTTTCATGAACTTGAGGCACTAGGCAGCACGCTCAATCTGTTTTGGTACACTGGATAGATCTGTTTGCACAAAAGTTAATCAGTGTCCTTAAAAGTATTTCACTGCTATCTCACACGAAAAACTAATCTGAACTCAACAACTACCACTCACGCACGACAGACACACATCACTCCAAGTTCTTTTGGTAAGGGTATAACTTAAACCTCCAGTTTGCCCTATCTGTACCACACATTTTGCCTCTCCTCACTTAAGGACAATGCATCTGCAGCAGCAATTACGTGTACTTTAAAAAACATGTAATATAGTGAAATGATTAAAAGTTGTTTGCCACTGAACTTGGCACTTCGTGTTTCTCAGGTAGGTTTGGTACAAATCCTATGAGTCACATGAACTGTTTCACACCATACATCTGCACTACTATAACGAGCACTGAAAGCCTGCTGTCAGTAGTAATGAAATCACTCAATCTTTGAAGTAATTCTGGCTTTGGAAGCTGTCATGTTATTCGCAATTTTAAATTCCTCTGTACGCACGAGTCTTTTGCTATAAACACCGAGACAAAAGGCTAGGCATGAAGCCGTAATTGATCTTCATAACATTGGAATTTGGAAATACGCTTTCCATCTGATTCAGTGGTCTTTTTGTTTATTTTCATTTTTTACTAATTTGTAAAATCATAATAAAGGCTCACACAATCAAAAAAACCACCCCAAACCTGCAGCCTGGCCTATGCTTTGTTGCTCCATGCTATAAACAGTTACGCTTGGATTAGCCAGAGACATTACAGAATTTTTTTGTTAACTCAGAATGGCACTTGCTGGAAGTGTAGGAATATAAATTGAAGTTCATGTAATCTTATTTGGAAAATAGCAGTAACGAGTACTACGTACGAAGTACTGCCAACAGTTGACCGTCGAAGCTGGAATTGTTAATGGCTACAGGTTACTTCAAAGTAGAGCTTGCTTTCTTTTTTTCTGCACATAATCGATCTTGGTCGGATTATTGTGACACCCTTCCCACCGAATGTATTTACATCTTTTAACCATAATGGCAGAGACCAATATTTACACCTATTCTCAAAGGCAGCTTGCACAGGAATCTGCAAGACATCATGCCAGCCAACTATCAACAATACCAGATGGCAGGGGATTTCTTTAATGTTTTCCATCCATCATCAATCATTTCTGGCGGCGTTACATACGTATGTTGAATCTCATCCAAAACCCACTGAAGGGTTTGGATTCACTTGGGCGTTGTTTAGAGTAGACCATAATTTCACCCCAAGCCTTCTAATGATATAGAGAGGGATATCATTGCCCAGCAGGGATAGAGGACCCTGTCAGTGGGACACGGTGCTGCCGGCATGGCATGGGCATGGCCAGGTCAGACCTGCAAGGACAGAACAGCGCCCTTCAGAAAATTCTCTCTCTACATTCTACATACTGTGAAAGAAAGCAGATAATTTTATTGAGAAATTCTCTCAACTGTTTAAAGTCTGCAGACCTTCTGGTTTAAAAGGTCAACGTGTGGTTTACATAATGCATAAACTGTTAATTGTATTCAATTCTTCCCTTCAAGAACTAAACACAGAAGAGTTTCTGTTTATTTTAAAGGCAGAGACAGCATTTTATCAACCGTTGACAAGCTTGGGCTTTTAAAATATGACATCTATCAAGCCAAGTTCAGTTACACCCTAACAAGAAATTCTTATTTATTTCATTCTGGCGTCTGGGTCAGGAAGAACTTGAGGAGGATGCTTTTTCAACCAGTTCCACCTTTTGTTCCTTCAGGCTACTCTCACGTTGACTCTGGGGACCTGAAAATAGCCGAAGGCCAGAGATGTCTGGTCAAGGCCTCTCCTGGGGTAAGGACTAAGAGCTGAGGCAGTGGACAAGCTTCACGTCAGCCCTGAAGTAGCTGAGGTGACATCCAGCCAGCCTTCCGAACTCTTTCATTCCTTGCTTAGGTCCCTTATTTGTGTTTCCAAAGCAACACGAGAGAGAAAGCCACAATAACAGCCTCAAGGTAGTCAATTAAAGTAACAGCCTTCAACCCTGAAGTCCCTTCATCATGAACTCCTCTTCCAGAAACAGAACACTATTATTAAAAAGGCAACTAGAAATAAACCATGATAATTCATACTATGTGCAGGCAATAAAGAATTGAAAAGCATAGGTTCAAAAAAATTATTATCAACTGCCTCATGCCTTACTGGAATAAAAACAAACTTAAGTTTGTGCCATTTCAAACTGTGAAAAAACCTTTTTTGACACCCAAAATATTTCCAATAATCATCTAGATTTCAATCAGGAAAGTCGGTCCTGCACCACAAAAAGTTTTCAAATTTCTCTTAAAATTTTGACAATATCCCTTGTATTACTTTATGAGACCCACTTGTATCAAGTATAATTTAGTTGCAAAGATCTTTCTAAAATTATAGCCATGAAATCCCTTTTGTCGAGGAAGGTTGCTGCTCAGAAGCAATCAATAATTTACTTCCATATAGCAAATGGAATATTAAAAGTTGTGGAATGATACACTGCAGAAAAAACATATTAAGCTTTCTAAAAAAATATAACAAAGAGCAGATTTGAAAATTTAAACTTGTTCTGAAGAACAGAACTGAATCGTCTTGATGCCTAGGTGTCCTAAAATACCATTCTTGTCAGTAAGGTAGTGTTTGAAAGATAAAAGGTAGCATAAAAGGTGAAAGATAGCAGTTTAAAATCAATTTACATGAAATGGATAACCCATTGGTGTAGGAATGACTTGATCAAGCACTCCTTTACCCTTTTCAGAAATATAACTGCTTGGTCCCAGGGCAACCTGAGCAAAGCCGAGCGCTGCAGGTGAGATTCCACCTTCTGCCAAAGTGCCATGTGCTGGTCAACTGCAGCCAAGTTTAACAACAGCTTAAATTGCTGTTTAGTCAGGGAATACCAAAGTGTAGCACAAAAGGTGGGCTGCACCAAAGAAAGCTAATCGCTCACAAAACCCCACACATTTGGTAAATCTAGAACAAGGTAATATTTTAGCCATAAGGAAGAAAGGAAGAAAGAAAGAAAAATAATCCTATTGTGTTGTGAAGAAAGGTCTGTTTAGATTAAACTTTAATATTATAACCATGTTCTGACTTGATCCAAAAAAATATTATTGGAAAATAAGAACTAGCAACACGGAACCTGTTAATAAGGTAACCTCTGCTGCCCAAAATTATGTTTCTAGTATTGCTCTGTTTCACCTTCAAAACAAAAGATAACAACAACAAAAAACGACTCAGCTAAGGAAGAGCTGGGTTTTTTTGTTTGGTTTAGGGTTGGCTTTTTTCTCTCCAGATGAGCTGCTTGCACATTTTATTCCAAGTTGCCACAGGAAGACGAATCAAGTTTTGAAAACTAGTATGGGTTTATCACCACAGACTTAAAAGCTGTTCCCCTCTCATTTGCGCATATCAAAACGCTGGAAGCCACTGTTTAAGACTATTAGGCACAAAACAGTTCAAACTATAAATTAATTTGATTAATACAGCACAGTCAAGGCTGATGGAGATCCTGCAGTGCAAAGTATTCATCTCTTGTGTCAAGAAGGAGCCAGAAAAATTATCCATGAGAAAAAAAGTCTCTGTAAATTAAAAAAATGCAGCCCAAATCGAAGCTGATAAAAACTTAACATTAATGATATGATCAAATATATTCATATTTGAACCTGTACTTCTTGGACCAGCGTCCCTCCAGCATCTTAATTCTTGGCACCCCTTTATTTGTCTTGGCCAGTAATGTTTTCATGGGCCACCATAAGGGCCTCCAGGGACCAATGATCAAGATCTACTGATAGACAACTAGACAAAACACATTATAAACCGTATTTTCCTTCGTACAGGGACTGTCACTGGCCACTCACAGCCTATAGTCAGTCATCTGTATCTGGAAGCAACAGCACAGTCAAGAGCAGACATACATGCTTCAAATAGATATGTTAGCCTGGGAACAGAACTTATGTATTATAAAAATAATAAAATGAAGTGCTATCACAGCAGTTGTATTTGCTCAGACTCATTCATTTCAGATGGGAATACAAGTATGTAAGAGAACTGACAGGGTTTGCCCTGTGAAGGAGCAGTACTGCATGGATTCATTAAAAGCCTTTCCACCTCCCTCTTTTACTATTTAGAAACATATAGAAAAATCAGTATTTTTCCTTCTTAGGCAAAAAACAGATTCAAAAGTTTTCATGTTAAGAAGTACTTTGGAATTTTTTGGAGCATTTAAATAAGAATGAAAATGCGAACATTTTTCTTGTTTTCTAAACATTGGCAATCCTAAGCGTAAGGTTTCTCCATTACTTCCTTGCATGTTGCTGGAGTTCAATGGAAAGTATGTCCTAGAGCACACCTACAACAGCACGTACCGTTCTGGCAACATTTGCTCTTTCTAACCAGATCTTAGCATTTACAATTCTTCTACTATGTGGGATTGCCCGTCTCATTTAAGTACCAATTTCCCAAGTTGGTTCATATTGTGCTTTCCTTACATCCATGAAATTTGCTTTAGGCAGAAGTTAAAGACTTCTGCATGATACAATCTACCTTTCTGAAACCATACTTCGCATTTAATTCTTTATCTATCTCTAAGACTTCAGTTTTCCTTTTATCGACACTTATTCCAAAATTTTGCGTAGTATTTCTAAAGGTAATTCGTTTGTGTTTCTGCAATATTTGGAATTTGATTCTATTTGGAAGTCTTCCTCAGATACGTATGCATTTTGATACTTATTCTCAAAGTGAAGAATTAATTACAAAATTCTAGTTCCTAAGCTTTTATATCATGTGTGTTTCATATTACTGTGATAGAAATAACCTGCTTCCCCCCCTCCCCTCTGGTTCCTTTTTATTGCCTATTCTTCTCGGGTTTATTTTTTATTTACCCTAGTACTTGTTTTGTTGTGTCAGTTAGTGGTGGAAAAAATCTATTTGATACAGTGTTTACAATTAATCAATTCTCACATAATAAGCAGAATTTATTCCCTATTCTATATCCAAGCAGTTAGAACTTCCATAATAATGGTTCCCATCTGTACTGAATTCTCTAACACAATTTCAAGCATATTGAATATGTCTTCCTATATCCGAATAGTAAGGAAATTTACTTATAGGATTTACTTGTCTGATTTGCTTTGTATGGCCAGAGTACACTACAGCTTATTGTTTTGTCAGGATTAATTTATATCAGCTGAATCAAACAAAATACATTGAATACCCCTGTGAAGCTATAAAAAAGTATGAGTTTATATATCTAGTCTGTTGGATAAAATAAGCACATCAATTTTGTCCAAACTTCCTTGTGGTATGTGATCAAAATATACCAGAATATAACAACTCCAAAAATGAATGAGATGGGCAGAAGTAATGAAAAAATTACCCCAATATAATTAATTTATAACAGCCATTTGAATTTTTTTATAAAATATGTCCATTGAAATGTATCAATAGCTTTAATAAGGAGGGATTCAAAAAAGGTTAAGGCTTATGAAATCTATTTAGACAATTTTTTTTTTTTTTGAGGAAAAGGGGTTTGGGGATTTACCAGCTGGGGACCAACTTCACGAAGATATAAGCAACTTCACAGATTTTTTTGTGCTTTCATCGTTTTATAACCAATTTTATCAGAAGATTCAAACTTGCATGAAAGTAGTGTGTGATTACTGTGAATCAAGCCAGAAATTGAGTTTTAAAGAAGCAAATAATAAGATTAGGACTGAAAAAAACAAATTATTTCTATGCAGCGGATACTTGAGACGACTCAGGCTAGTATTTGTACTGTCAAATAATTACATAGTTTCAAAACCAACCAAACAACCTTCACACACAAAACAAGAGAAACAAGATAAATCCTTCTGCAGAGCATACAAATGATAAAAATAAATCTTCCTCTGAAACACTGTACTTCAAGTTTTTAAGAAGTTATTCCAAATTACTGCTCAAATCAAAAGATAGAGACAGAAAGCAAGGATCGGTTTTTTTTTTGGAAACTTGTTGATGTTAAAAAAAAATTAACGTGGGAAACATTGAGAAAACAATGTCACGCAGAGCAGTGGCAACTGCTCACGCCCACATTCATGTCACAGAGAAGACAGTTCAGTTTCAGCTGTGGTGTAGTGGGTAGAGCAGAGGAAGAACACGCAGGTCAGTAGCTACCAGGGCAGGTGATACACTATATACCTGCCCTGTGCTTTTCCCTGAAGCACATAACAGTGCAGCTACATCTTTAAATGCACGAGTGAGATTAACTCAGTTTACTCAGGTCCCTAAAAATAAGCACAAATGGAGCAATCAAAACACGTAAATATTCAGTTCTCATTGAAATACTGTGTTTACATTTTTACCCTTCAACAGATTCTACCTTTGTGTTAAACAAGAAAGTCCTTCAGTTTATGGAGCGAGAACTGTCACATTGCTTTAAACAAAGGCTGGGACAGTAGCGAGAAAACAAGCAAATTCCCCTTAATCTGAAGAAGATTATTTGTACAAGAGTTCTAAGTCAATCCCTCTGGTATCTGACCCATTGTGAAGCAAGAATGTATTAACACAAACATAAAATTCTGGAAATGAAAAGCCTAACCTTACCCAGATACTATGCAACCATCCCTAGGAAAGACTTTGGTAGAAAATAAAACATAACGTTACTCAGTGAGAAAAGGGTTTAGCAGTTCAGCTTCCCGGACTTTTTAAACACTTGGCTTAAGAAAACAGAACAGGAAAGAGGAAGAAGCAGTTAATCCTCCAGGAAGAAATCCCATCTGGCAATTTCCAGGAGAACAGGTCTGCTATGAAAAGTACAGTTTCAAGACCTGTTTCTCCAAGGTCTCCTTGTTTTGTCAGCGGTGCTGTAGATTAACAACTATATGCATCTTACAAAAAGGTAGCTATTACTGTAAAAAAATACCTCCTTCCCCTCTGCCTCAAACTACTACATGGTGCAAAATGGGTGTTCAGCGCAGAAGACAAAACATGCAACACCCTGTTAACAAAACTCGATTGCCGTAATTGTTTTCTCTATCCTTCCTACACTAGGAGCTCAACAAGAAAAATTACTTGTCAATGGCATTTTGGTTGAACAAGCACAGTCTCTGTGTAGCTTCAACATGCCAAGGTTCTAAGGCCACACCTCCACCAGCAAATTAAGCCATTGTGGGCACAAGCATGTGATGGCTTTTGCTATTATGTTGTTAACAACGTGGAACGCAGTAAGTTATTTGAAGTCTCTGGCATGCCGAACGGCCGACATGGTACTTCCAAGTAAATAATTCAGAAATTAATGTGGTTCTGTGATTACTAACCATGAATTTCAATGCCACTGGCGTACTCCTAAGTTGGTCCTTTATCACTGTTCCAGGAGATGCCTTTCCCACATGAGTAGCTTCGTGCTTCTCAACCTGTGACCAAACAGATTCTTGGTATGATCCTAGAAAACTTCCATTCCTGGAGGCTGTAAAGAAGCCTTATCAGTTCTGCCTGGCTTCAGAATGGCACCACGGAGCACGGAGGAAGAACACAGAAAAGCAACATGGGACGGAGAAAAGGCGCATCGGAAGGGGTGGATCTACCCTGTTGCCTTACCTCCCCAAACGGCAGGTCAGTTACACAGTTCAAGCCATTATAATTCCAGCTGAAAATTAAAATCAGCCCAATAGATGACTGTATGGGCCATGCAGATTAAATAAATTCAAAACAAATTAGTACGCAAACCATATTTGTATACATCTAACAGAACTTGTCTCATAATGACATTGCTACGCAAAGATTGTATGCAACTGCAGCAGAAATTTAGGATTGATCTGAAAACAAATTTTTGATAGAAAATAAGTTTACCCTTGGAAGACTGTGTTTCTTTTCATTATTCATGTTAAAGAGGGTGTGTTGAGCTATCAATCACATCATTTCTTTATTACAAATTCTCTCTAAGGAGAGTGAGAATTGGAACACAGGAGCTGGAATACAAGCACTGAGGGCAAGAATAGTATTATTTGGAGAAAACTTTAAAAAAAGCTTTATGTTCTTGTCCCCATTTGGTGGAGGCAGCTCCCTCAAGTTTCCTCTAGACTAAGTTTAAGGTGGGGGGAATAAAAAGAAAAAAAAAAAAAAAAAAAAAAAGAAGAAAAAAAGCAAACTAGAACTAACCATTTGTCCTTCAATAAACGTAAGAAAACCAAAGGACTCCAAAAGCCGCCACTGAACAGCAGTGACCACTAAAGCACTGCTTAATGCAAAAATGTATAGTCTCTCTCTGAGTGAGGATACCAGTTTCATTTCTCCTTAGGCTCTGCTTGGCTCGGACACTGCATAGCTAGCTTGTCCAAACCTGGCCTGCTGGAAAATGCCGTGTTTGTACTACAGATAAGCTGAGTATGAAACTCACTGTTCCAAGATTTCAGGGAAGCAAAGACCGAGCTTTTGTTTCTTGTAACAACACTTGTCATACAAAGAAATGAATCTGCAAACACAGAAATAGAAATGGCAAAGCACATTTTACCCGGTACTTATTGATCTGTATTGTCATATTTCAAGGTACAAATCTTCCATCATGTTAATTAAGTAGAAAGGAAGTCAGAAAGGATATTAATAGAGAAATGCACAAGGTGAAAAGAAATTAGCCATGAAGCTGTGCTTATGTTGATCATTTTTATGTTTTGCAGAAGAATATGATTTCACAATAAGAGCAGAGGCTGAATGTCTCAGAACCACCATATTAGCACAGTCATTACTGAGAAAATAAATCAATAAGGGCTTACAGCACCTAAAAAAGAAAAAAAAAAAAAAAAGAGGGATTGATGGCAATATATTTCATTAGCTGAGTGACACAATGCTGATTTATTTTTAAGGACTGATTCCAGAGTCTATCAGTCAGTGACATACACGTGACATGCTCGTTCCTTATTGGAGACTGCAGATTCATGCTTTCAGTGTTGAAGAGATGGTCC
This sequence comes from Falco peregrinus, assembly GCF_023634155.1. Classification (NCBI taxonomy): domain Eukaryota; kingdom Metazoa; phylum Chordata; class Aves; order Falconiformes; family Falconidae; genus Falco; species Falco peregrinus. The sequence continues at coordinate 15,507,579 of NC_073729.1, forward strand.
CTCACCATCAATAGACAGTAGCTTTCCCACCGCTTTTGTCCCAGAGAGTCCACACTGAGCTACTGTATTCAGCCATGGGAAAACCTTGCATTTCTTTTGCCAGTTTGATAAGAAAAAAAAAAAAAAAGCGGGGGGGCGAAGTTAACTTTTGATCAGATGCTTCTTTTTTAAAAAATACAGAGAACATCATTATTTCACCTGTAGTGCAACTGTAAGACCACTTTTTCCATGTTAAGAAAATATTGGAAACCCTAGTCTCAATACCAGTCACTTCTGATAACTTGATTGGTAGAAATTATGCAAAAAACACTGGTATTGTACACCACTGCGAACACTACCAGTTACTCTGTCTGTTGGATTTTAGGAAGTAAAATCACACCAAAGGACACGCAGTGAGAAACCAACTTTTACATGCATCAGTGCCTATAGGTGTACGAAGCAATTTGTGAAGACATCACCATAAATTAAAAGATGTTTCTGATGTTGACAGAGGATTGCAAACTGGATGCAATGCCTCCACAACTGTGTTCTTCCTGACAGATACCCGAAAACAGTAACAAATGTAGAGCTTGTTAGGAGCCTGGAAATAATAAATCCTCCAGCTTTCATCTATTTTTTAGCAAAGCCAACTCCAGACCAAGTTGTCAGCTTTTACATGTTACACCTGGTTCTCCAGTGTTCAAAAAATACTGGTTTTGTACAGCATCCAGTGTACTACCAGTACATCCAGTTTACCACCCTGAACACTACCAGTTACTCTGTCTGTCAGATTTTAGGAAGTTTCCTACCTTAAGGCAGCATAGAGCGCCCCAGTTTCTGGGGAAGGTCGTCTATTTGAATGCTGTGTCAAACTTAATTGCAACAAAAAGAGCTGCGATCACATCTGCTAATGGCTTTGAAGTAATGTGAGAATATAGAAATAAGAGTACTGTCACAGCATCCTCGATTCAGCTCACTACATAAAAGCAAAGCGGTGCTTGCACAGAGCCCTAGTCATGTCAGGCTATGGTTGCAGAAATAATAAATCCTCCAGCTTTCACCTATTTTTTAGCGAAGCCAACTCCAGACCAAGTCGTCAGCTTTTACATGTTACACCTGGTTCTCCAGTGTTCTTCAAAAGTAAAGTTAGTTATAGAAGGGCATAACCTTCTCACGTAGTAGTTTTTAATATACATCACGTAAATAACTGTACTGCCTGTCAAACCAGATACAATGAAAAAGAGCTTTCAAGTTAACATGATTAAAAAATTACTTTTTAAGGTTTCATTACTTGATACTCTTACATCAACAGTCACATCTGATGATTTTCTTTATAAGTACTCTTTTATGCCCAAGCAAAATAAACGTATTAAACAGTCAAGAAGCAGTAAAGATGAAGTATCACTTCACATTTTAGTTCCTAATCCTGTTCTTTCTATGCAGTGTCCATGTTCCAATGTAAATACCGTCTGACTGAATTCAGTGAAGCAGAAAGACCTTTCTTTTGCTCTACTATTGAATTTCTAGGGAGGGGAGTGGTTTTTGGTTATTTTGTTCCCAACAATTTGCTAACATATACTGCAGCATTACCACATAGTTCCTGTACATTCAGGATCCTGATGCTAAGAAACACTTTCTTAACACAGATGCAAAGACAAAAAAACCCACGGCCCATATGACTCTCCGTAAAAGTGTCAATGAAAAAAAATTAAGATAAATGCTAAAATGCAATATGTACATTGCAGAAGTGATTGATATCAAGGCTTCTTATTTAAGTAGAAACTACAGCTGTAAGTGCAATCTGCAAAAGGCTACTAAAGCAGTTAAAAATGCCGTTGTCTTAAAAGGTATGTTGCCCTTCCTTATCCTTTTTGTAGCTGAGAATTGCTAAGGCATTTATAATGAAAAAAGAATCGAGAACCACAAAAATGCATTTAACACAATGCAACTGAAAGTCCTTGTTAATGCTAATTATTAAGCAGTTCTCTTCCTGAAAACCCATTAACTAGTGGTTTTCTAACAGAGAGGCTTTTAATATTTTTTTTTTTAAATAAATCTCTAACCTGTTATTAAAGGATGTAATTTTCACTATTTGTTTCCCTACAACAAAACCTTCATAAAAGATCATAAAAGAAGTGGTCAAGTTTCTTGAGATGACTAAACACACAGTTCTTCCCGCTACACCTTGAGCTGTTCAATTTTAGCTGCACACATTGAGACACGGATATCAGATTTTACCCTGAGTATGTGCTGCTGGAGCATGGCCAAGGTAAAATTCACCTTCAGAACTTCTCGATGATTTAATCTTTTTGATATCTTGTGCAACTACCTGTATTTGAAGACTAAGCACTGACTGTTAGTGATTGCGTGACTCCGCGTAAAGTTCGACTGTCATTTTTTTGCTGGATTTGCAGCTTCAGGAAGGAACAACCAACCAAGAACTTGAAATTCAAGGCACAGTGTATCTGTAGCACACCGAGGCCGTGCAACTGCTCTCTGCTGGAAAAAGTTTTTAAGCATTAACTGACATCCAGGTCAATAGGACTGGGTTTGCATCTCACACGACATCCCCATGCTGTGCTGCAGCTACCTGGGGCTGACATGGAGGGATGCAGAGTGAGGTCTGGGTTTCTTACAACAAGCAGCCTCAGAGGCAGTGCCGGTGTGTGCCAGTGCGGGACAGGGAAGCAAAGAACTTTGTGCAGCCAGGCCACTCAGGATCCCTTTCACAGGAAGATTTAAGTACAGAACATGGTGCCAAAGAGAAGTGCAAGATCTTTAGGCAGCACAGGGTACTACATGGTGGTGTCACCAGTGTGCTGCCCCAGGTGACTACTCGCGCAGCAGCAATCCCAGGAGCCAAGTCTTCATGCCATTGGCATGCAAATATTAGCAGGAGTTATGTGTAGTCCTGCTTGGTGTCTCGGCCCTTTGGAGAATTTTTTTCCAAGTTATGAAATATGTCAGAATGTAATTCATACTGTAATGGCAAGAGGGAAACGTGATACAATAGTAGGATTCAACTTTCGGGAGGAAAATTTATCAGCTGGACTCTAAACACTCAAACCCTTGATTTGTTACAAGCAGTTCTTCCAAAACCCGTTTGGATTTCTCAAGAGAGCTCTGTGCAGTAGCTTTTCTTCATACCTGATCATCACCTTCAGCGTGAGGAACAAAAGCATGTTTGGACATGGACATTGGACCTGATTTGAACACTGGGAGCTTTGCTAGAGACTAGAGAAAAGGAGCTGGCTTGTTGGTAGCTATTTTTTACAGAAAACATACTATTGGATGGAAAGTCCTTAAAGGCTTTGCAGCCTCGCATCAGGTTCATGACAGTTATTTCAAGATTTTAAACATTATGGGGATCATATTTCCTAATACTAATTGTACCTGCAATGAACAGAAACATCTGGTCAGGGCTCTGCTCAGGTAGTCTGACAGCAAGAAGCTACCCCAACTCATTATAAAAACTCCTGGTGCTTTACTAATAAAAGCTGGTATTGCAAAACAAGCCTGCGTAACCTGTGCAGGTCAGCTAACAAGATGGTGTGTCCTTTCATGTGTTGAAACAGCATGTTTAGGGCTTTTTCTCCTACTTCAGGAAAAGAAAAAAAAAAAAAAAAAATGATGAATAAGAAAACTTTGCCCTGCTGCCCTGGTGGCAGCAGAGATAAACAGACCCATGGCATCATTAAACTTGTGGCATTATCATCAGAACTATTTTTGGAGGACAGTTTGAACAAAGCTAACAAGCCAACTTGGAACACGCGGCAGCTTCATGTTTTTAATGTTCATCTGGTTTTTATATCCCGTATTTTTAAATATCTTCTCAAAAGCTGAGAGGGAACATTCGGACATACGTCTACACCCGGCTCGCACCCGCACCTTCGCTCCTCGAAGCAGAAAGCAAAGAAGAACTGGCAGTGCTGAGTGGGCAGCTCCCGGTCTGTTCACAAAGTCGTCAAATATATATACATGTATATATGTGTGTATACGTACATCACATATATACACACATGTATATATGCGCTAAGAGTGTTTACAGGTTTTAGCAAGAGCTCAAATCCCTAGATAAACTGCTTCTAAAAGGACATTGCCACATCCAAGTGATTCCTTAGGTCTTTCCCTCATTTTTTCAGGAGAACCAGCTAAACTGTTTTTGCGCTTTAAGATGTTTGTTATTAAATGCATTTCTGCAGAGCTATCTGCAAGCATTACTCCAAACAAATCAATTAGCATTTCTATCAAAAAACCCCCACCCATCAAGTAAAACACTTTTTTTGAACGTCGCTTCAGCTGCTCTTTCGCAATAGCGGAAGTTTCTGTTAAAAAAACAACACAATCACAAAGCAAGATTAAAGCTTAAAGCATAGCAATAGGAGTAAATGACCACTTTGTCGCACCAAAAACTTTCTCCGATGAAAGAAAGAGCACAGAATTGTCTTCACACAGCTCCACACTTCCTCCAGAAGACTTCTTAGTGAGAATTTCACTATAGGATTCAGACAAGACAATGTTTAAGCTCTCAGGTGAGCTTTGCTGCAGCAATATGCTACAGCACTAAAAATTATGTCTGTCTGCGGTACGGGTTTGAGGCACATCCTGCAGCTGAAGCAAACAGGTGTGATGACGTGAACGGACGGCTGCTTTCGGCTGTACAGCAGCAGGAAGCCTGGCCCTTACTGCACCTACTTTTAAAACTGAAAAAATAAAGGATAAAGTGCTTATCACTTGGAAATCAAAATGGCACTCAAACCCCAACACCAGCCCTCTCTTTGGACTTAACAGAGCATATCCTGATGCCAAGTATATTTTTGCCATTTTGTGAAAAAGCATTAGTGCTACCTTCAAAAGATATTTCTTGTCTAGAAGTAGAAAATGTTACATTTTATTCTTGCCGAATTAGATCCAGTAAGCTCGGTAAGACAGTTTAATAGTATAATTGGGGAAAAATCGAAAAATACATTCACTAATTATTTATCTTTCTAAAAAACCCACAAGTAGCTTTCATAGAGTTTATGGCTCACCAGCTCCTTCATGGTCTGGGGCACATCAGTCAGGACCTGCTTTTCCAGAAGTGCTGAGCGAACCCACAGCTGTGCAAAATGAGAAGGAGCTTTAGCATTTTAATTTTTAACTGAGGCTCCTCATTCTCTTCACATCCTGTTTTTCAACAAACTGCTCAAGTAACTGAGAAAATTCCTTATTACTCGAGACATTAAAATTTACATAGATGGCATAAATCATGTCAGATATTGTATAATTTTGTCAGCTGCACTCACAGAAAAATGCCTAGAGATATCAACTTCAAGCTCCCCTCCTTATTGTAGTTCTCTCCTTCACAGAAAGTATACATTAAAAACATGATTTTGCAGACTTAAAAAAAGGTGAGAATAACTGTTTCCTCTTTTTCTTTCTTGAAAGAAGATTAAGATAGAAAAGGAAAGCATGAAAGGAATTGAAATAATTAACATCAGTAGGATTACGCCATCGACACCAGCAGAGAAAGTCATAGGGTCTTACTAATGAGAGGCAAGTCAGAGTACTAAAAGAGTAGGGTAAGGAAAGTTAAGATACTGAAAGTTAAACAACTGGTTTTTAGAAAAGAACTAAAGATTCATGTTTAAAGTATGTTGTACTTGGAAAGAGTTATCACTCCAGAAGTGAGAGGTGTAGAGGAATAAGTGAGAAAACAGATGCTAAAAATAAAAAATAGGCATGCAATGTGAAGTGAAAAGTCACAAGTGATATGAAACTGAATCAAAAGTGTTGATGGACAGATGAGGAAAGTTACTTTTGTGCAAAGGTCAGTGAAAATTTTGGAATTTGAGCAGAGGAAGACTGTTTCAAGTGCTCTATATTGGGTAAATCAAAAGGAAGAGGAGAATGTGTCCTGGTTGTGAAGAAGAATAAGAGTAACAGACCTTGGGAAACTCTGAAAAATATGAGCTACATAAAGAAGGATCAACATTGGTGCCAAAATATGAATACAAGGTTAAGACTCAAATCCCTAATGTTATTTAAGAGGGTTTTCAGTGAAAATCATAAGGTGATCCGTTCTAGAGGATTTTTTTCTTTTCTTTTTTTTTTTTTTTTTCCCCCAGACACATTTAAGCACACTTTACCCATTCTGAACTAGCTAAACACAGTGGTTTGGGAACTTCTGCCTCAAGAGACTCAACTCTGCATTTGTGAAACTGAAGACTGATTTTTCTCAAGCTGAGTGCCATACCTCCTGCAGGACTTCAGTGCTGCTTAGTCAGATCAAGTGGTAGGATATCCTTGAGGAGATAATGGAATAATGGCCAACAACAGGCTTTCCTGTCTCCTTTCCTCCTGAAATAGCAGATACTGATTGCCGTCAGAAACAGGATACCAGACAAGGCAGATTTTGACCTGAGCCAGTGTGGGATTTCCTACGAGTTCTAGGAAGGACAGAAAAGCAAAACAGTTCCCTCCCAGATCTCCCAAGTCCTCTGTGTTTGCTTTTCCCAGCAAAGCAAAGAAGATCAGAAAGAAAGCATTTGGAGATTAAAATTATAACACTAGGAAACAACATTTTCTAAAAATTAAAGTAATAGTTATCACATTTAATTCTACCATAACAAATACAATTAAAAGAAAGAGTAGAACATGCCAAAAATGCACTTTATTAAAGTTTGTGAATTTTGAGGGTGGCAACATGTCTATAAACGGGGCACCTATTTGTACTTTGAATGGTCCTCACTATTTCCTTCCCGAGGTAGGTGAACAAGCCAATAGTATACCTTGTGTAAAAATTGTGTGCAAAACTATCTTCTTCCAGAAATGAAGGAAGAATATATAAACCCCCACCCCGCATTTGTTACATCATTTAAATTAGTCAGAGAGCAAGGCCAAGTCACTCTCAAAAAGAGTAAGATGTCAACCTTTGGAATTAACTTCACGCAACTTAGTTTTGATCATCCTTGAATTCTTAAGATTTATGTTTTCCTTGGGGTTTTTATAAACAAAAATTAAAAGAGCACACAAATATACAGAGACACAGAGTTCCTTAATCCTGAATGACTCAATCTTCTGTCTTTTTTTTTTTTGATAGAAAGAAAATACTATCCAGAATACACTTATACACTTGCTATTTTTATGGCTGTTTTATTTCTAAAATAACACGAAGTTCAGTCAATAGAAGTGAGCAGCGGCAATCAGCACCTCATACCAGGCGTTCCACTGAGCCAAAACGAGCTGCCGACTCAAGAGTCCCAGCGAAACTAAGCTGCTTGTTCCATGGTCCTTTGTTTTCTCAAGGACAACTTCCAGAGCCCAGGCATTTTTCAAGACAGCAATTTTAGGAAACCCGCCGATGAAAATAATTGTACTCCTGATGGATGTACATATGAAATTGCCTTTCCAAATGACTGGCCATAATCCAAGTCTTTAGTCTGTCAAAGAGCCATTGAACAAAAAAAAAAAAAAACAAAACAAAACACCACATTTTGGCTTGGCAAGGCCCACGGGGCAAGAACCTTTATTCATTAATTTTTGTCTTTTTAAAGCTGCACTAATGGAGCTTGCCCCAGTGAGGATCCTGGAGGACAGTGTGCAAACCTCGTATGTCTCATGGCACACACCTGTGACACAGCAACACAAGAGTTTGGTGGCTTTTCACTTAATTAGTTTCCTTGTTCAGGTTCAGCAGCATGTTGGGGTGAAGGAAAGACTGAATAAATGAATACCCTTACAAGGGCATTTTCCTTGAATATTTTATAATTTTTCTTTCAAAATTGAGAATTTTTGAATTCAAGGAGATCTAGGAGCACCTTTGGGGTGTCAAAATCAAGGATTCGGAATATAAAAGGCAAAGATATGCCGAGATGAGATGAGAAAAAGCTTGCAGGGTGGACCGACTCAAGTCATTTTAGTAACCTCATGGAACTCTGGTATTTAGTTCTTTCTCAATGCCTAGACAGAGAAAGCAGAAATCAGTTTTCAAGTCTTGTTCACAGTCTCGGTGCCATGCAATTCTGACTGACCTGTTGTTCCTGACCATAGAAAGAACAGAATGAGAGAAAACAAAGTAGTTAAGGAAAAGAATATTTAAAGCAGCTACTAGAAGAAAACCTTGCAGATCAGCGTAAATAAGAGAGAATTTCCTTTCAAAAATTGAAATGCTTTGTTTCAACATATGCAAGAAAAAGGCACCACAGAATTTAGCTTACACTTTAGGACTTGGGTAAGACCGATACAGTTCGTCTTCAACATACGTCACTGTTCCTTCAAAGCAAGTTAGCTGAATGTATTATACTACCTTTCTCGTTAGCAGTATTCTGAAATAAATAATGTCAGTAGCCCACTACAATATGAATTTTCATAAAGTGCACTGCATTACAGGGCGAAACAGAAGCATAGCAGCAAAACAAGGAAGGCTATTACTTGCTTAAGGTTTACGATACATAAAGTAATTTAGTGTGCTGTGTTGAAGTGCTATCTACTTTATTTTGACACAGAAAAGAACGTTTGTGTTTTAGAAATAGTCATCTTGAATGTTCAATCGAAGCACTAAAACAGAAACCTGAGGCTAATTCTCTTTACAAATTGGATACAGCTAGAGAGGTTTGGCATAATCGTACCTTCTCAGGAGGTTGATGTATTTGGACCTAAGAGACTTCACCATGCCCCCTCAAAGGCGGGAACACAAGTATGATAAAGATCTAAATAATTGTTAATGCTTTTGCATATATAAATATATAATTCCTAGAGATACTATCTCAATTTATTATTTTACCGGCAAACTAGCACATTTTAGGATTGAGACAAGTAGGCAGCCAAATTCTTTCTCACCGTCTGCTTTTGGAAAAAACACGCTTGTCTCTTCCAGCACCACTCAAAACTATTTCTATTTATAACATTCCGCTGCCTGCAGATAACTCTGTAATTCTCTCTCTCCCATGATGTGCCTTCTAAGTATTACTAAACTTGCATTTTCAGAAAGTTTTGTTTTGTTGTTAAATCAGATTCACTTAGGTCATATTGCAATGCTGATAAAAATATCACAAAGGTCAAGAAAACGTGCTAGTGTTTCTGTACATTTACAACAGTGTAACAGAAACCCAAATACAGATCATTCCATTAACACACACAAAAAAAGAAATCAATTATAACCAGAATTTTATAGACCATGTGCTAAATGGCATTGTTTGTTTCCTCATTATGTACTGTTTAGACACAACCATCAGATCTTATAGTAAAACCTGCGTGCAAAAAGGAATAAAATTGTATCCTCTATCACCACCGGAAGTAACTTTACTTTCAAAAGTCACCTGTACACGCCCTACACCAGTCTGCTCAAAACACTCACGACCTCCAGATGACTTTTTTTTTTAAAACCGTGATAATAGCATGTAAAGACATATTACCAGGCTTAAATTTTCAAGAAACCTGAACCACCTCAGCCACCTCCCATCCACACCGAGTCATCTCGCATCCTATGTTGTACTGGAGATTTGCTTGTAATTTTATGCTCATTATTCAAGAAGAAAATGATATAAGCACACAGACCCACCTCTAACAACTAAGATACAGGTGTTTCACTGCTGTGTTCAGGCTTTGCCGATATAAGATACACTGTGCTATAGGAAGACTGTCCAGACTTGACTCTTGTTGCTGTTTTTTGACCTTTGCTACCACGCCTGCACTGATCTGTTTTGTAAGTATTGACTTCACCTTTCAAATGAGGGAAAGGTTTAGTAATATCTGCAAGGGCAGCATATTCTTTCTGTAGACATACTTCATCTATAGCTACTGAGGGAATTTGGGAAATAAAATCCACTATCATAAATCATTAGAGTGTCTTTACTCGGAGTTAGCTGACCTACCCCACTCTCGAATTGAAAGTAAATAGCTCATTAAAGGAAGGAAGAGCACAGAAGAGAAATGATGCCTCTGGGAAAAATTAAATTTCTATATCCAGCTTAGTTTCCATTTATTGTAGCCACGTGAGGGTATAAAGTCATGACCCCCCGGGGCAGATGCGAATGCCTCTCCACGATCTTTGCATTATTCATTAGCTACAGGCTTATTTTGCGTATTAATGAAATTTTGGTGGAGATGGTAGGGCCAAACAGAGAAGACCTTCCAGTTGTAGCTTATAGTACAACTTTAGGCTGAACGGCAAAAAGACTGACTCTGGGCAGTACTGAAGTCTCAGCCAACAGAAGACATACCAGATAAATTGTAGTCCCAGCCTCCATCCCCATATGAACAAATATGCTTTCTCCCCCATTTTTTTTCCACCTGAAACCTCCCTAGAAGATGCCCACTTCATTTTCAAAAGTGGCAGCATTTCACTGACAGCGATTTGGACACAGCACAGTCTGCCTCCAAGGTAAAATTAGAATTAAAGGTAATGTTATCCACCAGAAATAATGAAATACTTCCTGCGGCATTGAGGTTAGGAGACCACTGATAACTTCTATTTCTGTTCTACAGCTGAATTAGTTATGTTTCCTTCCGACTTACAACTAAATGTTGGCTTGACATGGCAGAACAAGTAGAAGGATTATTTCTGAATATTGATCTTATTGACTGGAGAGTCCCAATAGGTTCTTGAAATGACCGAAAAGCACATTTCATGACCTTTTGTTTTACAAGAGAAATTGGAAGAGGAAAGCAGAAAACCAGCACCTGATCTTTGTGCAAACATTACCTTGTTCGGTTTGTTCGCTCTAAGTAAACACGTGCTTTCAAAACCTGCTTTGGTGTAGGTGTTTCAAGTCCCAATTCTGCACTGTGCTGCGGCCTCTTGCAGGGCTCCCCTGGAGACAGGGCCTCGGCTGGGCAGAAGCTGCTGGAAATAAATTCCTGGGCATTCCATCTGCTGCCTTCTTGGTCCTACCGTGCAATCCCAGCGTGACTAAGGCAAACTGGTGGTGCGATGTGCACAAAGCTTATTTATTCAGTTCCCTGAACACTGTGATGCAGCTGTTACTGAAGCACTTCTCCAAAGTTAGATCGAGAGAAATTTTCATTCAGCGATTAGTCTACTTTCTAAAGTTTAAAAGTAAACATGGTTTTAGCAGATTTTCAGTAATCAGAAGTATTTTGATGTTACAGGGAAGATGGAAATATAATCAGTTAAGGGATGTTTGTATAAGGCTTTAAAATAAAAGACAAATTCAAGTAAAAGCTGTAGATTATTTTGAATTCCCCCACCAATAAATTTCCTGTAAAGTATTTCCATTGCAATAAAGCAAATGGTCTGTATTGAAGACAATGCTCCACCACTGAGCATTCTAGTTTCATCTGCCATCACAAAGCACACGATATTATTCCTTGGCACAGCGACACTCCCATCAAACAGTGATATGTGCACCGTGAAAAGTTTTTCAGTGGGGGTGATGTAGCAAGTTTTCTAGACAGGTTGCTGAGGAGAATAACAGCAAGCACCCAGAGCTCAGTCTGCTGCTGCCTCTCATAACCATCTCGGGAAGGAAAAGAGGGGCAGACAGCTGTAGGGAAACTTGCTGCATTCTTGTCCTTTTCATATTTGTCCTGGTGGCAAATGAGGACAAGTTCTGCTCATCCTTTCTTCTTAATCCCTGCATGTCCTGACATATACAAAGGGACTTCCTTACATTTTGGTGCAACTCAAACCACCTCCACTGCTCTTCTGACTCCCAAAGGCTCTTCTGCCCCTCAGACTCTGCTAAAATAGAAAAATACAGTTGTCACATCTATATATGTGCACTTACTACATTGATTGCCTTGGACACAGAACAGTGAACACCTGAAACTGTTTACTCAGTTACACCATCTTTACCCAATAGTTCCTATTTTCCTTTCCCTGAGCACCCTGTTAGCCTAGATGTCTTGTTAGTAGAGTGTAGATCAAAGCATTTTGTAGGCTTATGTCCTTAATTTTCTTATCCCTTGTTAACTGCTACAAGTTTAATAATGCAGGTTTTTTTCCTTTTCTACACTCATACAGCCTATGGGTGATTTCTACTACATAAATAGACCAGCAGTAAAAATAACTTCTGAAACATAGCAACTATTCTCTGGAAAATAACTTTCACATCCCTTCCCCCAAAAACTCATCAGTGAAAGAACCACAAAAAGAGGCAGGAATAAAATTGCCTCTCTAGCCTTGTATCGTTCTACCAGCAGTCAGAAAGCCAAATCCATGTGATTTAGTGCATGTCCCCTTTCAGGAGAGTGAGTGTTGTACTCTGAGCCCACCGCTACCACTTGTGTTATTAAGACCTTGCTTATGGCTCACATTGGTGGTTTTATTAATATATATTTGTAAGAGGTTTGTTTATTCTTTATCAAGAGTTACTAGGATAAAACCATCTCTAGGAACGTAGTAGAGAATTTGTGAAGAAATGTTGCTGAGTTTGTTTTACAACTCTAAGACAAACCATAGATAAGGAGATCAAGACTATTATTTGTAGGTTGAATGTTTTCAGTCATTTCCAGACTGAGAAGAGATGAAGCAGAACAGCACGTATCAGGGATAATAAGGTTTAAATCTGTACAAATATTTACAGCTGCCATATTCAGATTAGCTTTGCTTCCTGGGAGAAGTCTGAAAGGCAAATACACCAGGCCTGGGGGGAAATTCTAACGTGGCAAATGAAACTGAGATCTGGTCCTATATTTCTATACTGCGAATAGCCTGTTGCCCGACGGTGAAGACAAATTGCTGCAGCTGTGACAGCAGCATTCACATTACATCTTATTAAACATAAATAATTCTTTGCAGCATAAGCATAAGTAGCATATAAATCAAAATGGACTTCATTTTCTTAAAGATTGCTCGGCGTCTCTAAAAACCCACCAGCCCCACATTAGCTGCTGTGTCTACAAGCTTCACCGCTCCGTTCAAACTTCCACCAGGAGCGCAGGTATCCAGGTAATCTTAGTGCTGTGGAAAGCAGCACTGGCCATCGGTCTGCTCACGGACCATTCGTCACATGAGCTTGGTCACGCTTTTCAGGATTTCATTGTTTGAGAAAATGTCTCAATATTACACTGCAAGTGATAAACCCCCAAGGATTTCGATAATGCACTACATGGAAAAAGTCTGCATTCTGTACATGGAAGGCTAATTTAACCATGCTGTTATTCTATATTATTACTGTGCAATATATTCTGCCATATCTACAGATGCCAAATATGCCTCAGGATGGTACTTGCATCAGAATTGAAAATGGAGTGACATACAGAAAGTTAAATTTATTTAAAAAAATTTTTTTCTCACCTAACAGGAGATGTATAGAAAAGGAAATTTACATCCTATTACAGTGGATTTTGGTTAAAGCAGAACAAAATAAGAATATAGTAAATATTTTTCTGTCCCAGCAATGTTTCCATTTTCCATTTGAGAACATCAGACTATTTCAAGACAACACTTCGTCAGATTATTCACTTTTCAGTATCTGCACTGTTAGGTGTTATGTTTAAAATTAACACATCAGCACTACAAGACGAAAAGTTTTCCTTAAGTGATAATCTCTCTCTATTGAATTCTCTGCTCTTTATATATATCTGTACATAAAAAATCATAGTACAAGCATAGCATAACAGATTTTAAGCGATACACCTCTTAAAACATGGAGTGCATTGAGAGCGGATGGGAAAGGGACACGTTCTCTGTTGCTGCATTTTTGCAGGTTCACACCAAGTACTTATGTTTTCATAACTTACGTACCTTATACTACCTCTAGTTGGTATTCATCTTGCCTGTGAAGCAGCACTGTCGGGAAATCATCTGCTTGTGAAGAGTGGGGTGCGTCACTGTAGTATAAGCAAGGGCTGTTTATTTTTTATCAGCAGCCATGGCTGAGCAAGCAGAGGTTCCTAGAAGGCAGCGGCATGTGGGAGCAAACAGGGCTTGTTTACACTGTGCCATTCAGGCTTCAGCCAACACTGGAAACTACAAAGGGCTTGCTTACTTTAAACACTGGTGAAATAAATACATCAAGGCATATTTTAGAAGGCAAAAGATGAGATTGCATTTCTTGAAGTCATCATTCGTAAACCTTAAAAAATACTATAACAATGTATCGGCATTTCTTTGATTCTTCCTGTGATGCAAAGACACAAACCAAGAAAATCTTCAAACTCCGACAAAAGATTTGTCAAAGACACTCGCTAGCACTGTTCCTGCTTTAGGAATAGTAAACAGCGTTTGCAAAAAATGCTTGCAAGACTTAATTCTTCTAACAAGAAAGTAATTATTTTTTCCAAATGGATGAATCCCAACAAGGACACTTGATTACATATATATTTTTTTAATCTTTCTCCTGCAGAACTCTGACTGGTATAGTTCCACAAACAATATGCTGCTCATGCTGAAAGTTCATTTTACTCTTGATTGACCACGTAGGCCAGAACAGGTCACTCTGATATGTGGGAAACGTAGCAAAGCATATCACTTAGCACAGGCATAAACTCTTAACAACACTTCTTCAGGGTAGGAGAGGTAATTTTCAAGTCGTGTTTTTGGATCCAAGGGTAATAACACCTGTTTCCTGACCTCACAGAAACCTGCTAACATACGAGAGAAACTTTCAGAAGTATATCTACTGAGAAAATTCTGTTTTACAAAAGTTAGCAGAGGCTTTTTAAGAAGTAGAGTGAGAAAATTTCTATTAGGGAAAGAACAAGTTACCGGTTTTCCTTGCAAAAGGATATGACAACCCAACCATGTGACCATTCAAATGTTTAAGAACTGATTTTATAAGCAAAAAATGTTCCAAATCTTTGTTACAGAGTTAAAGAAATAATACATATTTATTTAAATATTCACCTACTTTAACCAGGCAAAAGCGGCAGCCTTCCCCTGAAAGCTAGTTGCCCTGTCACAGGAGAACGTGTCACTCACAGTCAGCCTCCATTTGTCTTGTCTGTGCTGGGTTCCAGGGGTCACAAGCAAAAGAAAACACAATCCAAGTCAAAATATCCCTTGGGAGTTGTACAACTCAAAATACGTGTGTCACCCACAAGGAATCAGAGTAGCCATTCTTAAAAAGTGTTTCCTAGATGAACGACCATCCAATAATTTAGAAGGCTTTAAGTGTGTAACTGAGATTCCATTCATTAACTGCAGATATACCCCCTCGGTTATATTAGACAATCCAGGGCAGCTACATTCTGTATTTTCCAAGACCACGAATTTTCAGAGAAATTTAATTTTCATGATGCTTTTTAATCGACATTTTTTGGGACCTACTGTAGCTATATGCAACACCTGCCACAAAATAAAAACAAGAAATGAGCCACACTGGTCATAAGAAAAAACAAAAAATATCAGTCTTACAGCATACACAATTCCCTCTTTACAAGCCCCAATGTGATTAAAAAACCCCAAAACAACAAACCCCAGAGAAAAAGAGCAACAGTATTAAACACTAGAGAGCACAACTTATATATACACCTTGCAGTCTAATATCAGAGCGGCTGCTGGGGCTTCTCTAACTTACACAAAACCTATATAACCTCCTATGGAAAGCCCATCATCCAGGTAATGCCAAGGCAATAGTCTCCTGGGCTCTTCTTCCAACAGTACCCTATGTGCTAAAGTGTTCAAGAGACACTATTTATTTTATTTTTTTAAGAACAGATGTGTTTTACCCTTTATCTAAAGTAAAAATTACTTCGTATATTGCATGCGACACCAACGAATCCTGTGTTTTCCTTGTTGGTCTTAGAGTTTACTTGCAACATGTTACATCAGTAAATAGACACAGATTTGAGGAAATAGTTGATATAAATGCATGCTTACCAGCTGGTGCAGAACGCGAGCAGTGAAGTTGCAAACCATGATATTCGGCACATGATTCACTAAATCTGCCTTCCTTAAATTCTGACTTGGAATCCTTTTTGCTCTCAATCTCATCTGAGGAAAGCTTATCCAGTTCAATTATCACAGCTGACATTGTAAGATAGTCTCAGTGTAACTCAAAATAAAAACAAAGCTGAACAAAAGAAGAAGCCACTTTAAGCTCAGCTTCCTTAAACTTGCAGCCTGGGGGAAAAATAACTTCCTAACACCCAAAAAAGAGAAAATTCCCCCAACTGTAATAGTGCAAGATGTTTTTAAGTCAATGACTGAGCAACTGTATTTCCAAGCAGCTGTTCTTCCAGCTCTGCAGCTTTTGCTGCTTATTGCAGCGCTTCTCTAAGGTCGAAAACTACTACTTTAAAAAGTTCTTCTGCTCTTGTGACAACAATATTACAGCGTTTCTGTGTAGCTGCTACAAAAATAGCCAGGGTAAACGCAGACATCTGTGTGTCAGCTAAGTTGTGGACTTACTAACTTTGTTTTAAGAATCTAATTCCCGTTGTTTCCCACTGGTCCAGCTGGGAGGGGCTGAGCAATGCCAATGGCAACAAGTGCATCCCGCTGGCAGCCGGCCCATGGAAGCGCCTTGTGCCACAGCTCTGTTTCCTCGCACAACACTCCAGTCTTTGTGCGGGCTGGGTGCAGCGAGATTAATGACCAGAAGCTAATTTACTTCTTGAAAACAAGGAAGAAACTGTTCTCAGTTTCTCCGTTTATGATTTTAGAACCTCGAGTTTAAAAAGTTTCTTTCTGAGGAAAGCAGTGCTAGTAAGATTAAGTGGCTGAATCTTTTACAGCTTGCTTTTTTTTTTTTTTTTTCCCCCCTCCCGTTTTCCTTTCCTCAGATGCAAGCAAGCCTCAGCAGAACTCCAGACGAGCTCAAGTCCCAGCAGGCAGCCGATAAGCAGAGCCGAGAGAGTCACCCACTGGCGAGGGGGGAGAACGGCAGAGCCCGGCGTGGAGCAGCCGGTGATGATGCTCCCCGGGCTGGGAGGCTCCCAAGGGCACTGCCAACTCCCCATTTCCCTTAAGAACAGCACGGCTGATAAAGCGGGAATCGCCATTTATGAAAACATACCACACCACAGTTTTTAATAGGAAAATTTGCAAGCCTTAGCTAGTGAAAAGGTGGTACGGTGATCTGTTAGCTGTGTGTCACAGCTTCTCCGCTCCTCTTTGCGCAGTGGGAAAGAGGATTAAATGCTGCAAGAAAAATCTATGCAGCCATGCAGCTTTCACTAAAGGGTCCCTTGTCCCACGACAGGGCATATGTGAAGTCTCAGGGCTGTTACTGCTAACCTGGGTCAGGTTTGAGTGGAGCTGCTGGTGTTATGTAGCCTCCATAACTTCTGTGCAAGTAGGGAGCAGGTGGAATTCCCACGCGCTTGCACAAGAAACATATCCTCCACCAGGGCCCATCTTTAAAAAAAAATATGAAAAATAAAAAATTAAAAAATAAACATACCAGTGGGACCTCTCTCTAAGTTCAGGGAATTTGTAAGTTGTAATTTCTAGATGGGTTACAATCACAGCAAGGAACCCAAGTGAGGTGATGAGGCTGATGCTACTAAGTAGAACAACATGGAAATAGGACTGAAAAGTCAATCACAGGGGAAACTTTCCAAGGAGGCCAGAAATAATATGTCAGAGTTGTCTGTTTTTCATTTCACTTCAATTGATGCATATCAAGGATGAGGAAAAAGAGCTTGGTGAAAGCGACACACCACATAAAAATTTAGAAACAGGGAGGAAAAAAGTATTATGTTGTTTGGAAGGCAGATCCAGCAGGGCACACCCCAAGAAAGGGAAAGGGAATATCAGCAAAACAGTCTTGCATTGTATCCTTTTTTTTTTTTCTATTAGTCCTCTATATCAATTACTCTTAAATCCGTAAATTCTGCTTATGCACTGATGTTAGCTGGTGTAATCTGGTTTTGTCTTCTCAAAGACATTCTGCCCAAATGAAAATGCTGGCTGCTGAGTTTGCTGGAAATTCTCCAGGAGGTAACAGTCCCATCAATATATCCCCAAAAATCTATAGCTTAAATCACACTTCCCTGTTTATAAATATGCAAAAGATGTTTTACATGGACTTATTACTGAAGTTCGGTATATGGACATTTCTAAGGAAAGTAGAAGCTTAATCCTCTAAAGAAAAAGTCACAGATTCCCAGAGGGAGAAACATTCCTCCAACGTTCAGCTCCCTACAAACTTTACACTACTATTATCTGGGTCCTTGTAACTTTTCCTGGATATGTGCACAATTTGACCTCCTCTAAAAATCTTCATCTCAAAGTTTTCAGTTTCTCCAAAGACATTAATCTCAATGTATTTTAATTTTAGAAATGAACATAACCCTGAATATGTAAATAAGTCAAGGACATACTAAGCCTTTAGCAGTCTGTGACTATTTCTGCATTTGTACAAGGAAGTTTTTTTCCTCTTATATTTTATGCATTTACATATATGGCAAAAGAGAGGGTCCTGTTCCCTAGCAATGCAGACAATCCTCAAAGCATTGTTCTATGAACACTTTGCATATGTATCCAAAGCCCCTGAAAGTCCCAACGAACTCCACCGAATGGTAAGGCTTATCCTTTAAGATAGAGAGGACGACAACATATTGTAAAGAATTCTAGCACTTTTTTTCAGTTTTCATTTCAAATTCTGATGGAAAACAATTTCCTAGTCGTGATATATGATAACCCGTGCTTCTTGTTAGCGGTCAGGGGAAGACCTGAAAGGTTTGTAGATGCCTATAGACCTCTCCCTCATGCAAAAGCAAAGCCACGGTGCAGGACCCGACACCGCCTCTGCTTTTCTCTTGCAGCTCTAAGCCAGCCCAGCTGTTGCTGACACTGTTTCACTTGGCATCTCCGTTTTTCTTTGTGCCCCTTTTCACAAACAGATGTGAAAACTGGGAACCTGACCTGTTCTGTGGGATTAATACCTTGTTATTTGTAAAGCAGTTTTAAATCAGTCTATTTCTTCCTCCCTGCTCTGTCAAAGACTCATTTTTGGCAAGATATCTGAACAATGTTTTTCTAAGTATTGTGGGAATGTCAGTCATTTTCAGAACTTATTTATATACCTAAACACACACGTATAGGTCGCTACCCAAACCAAGCCAGAACCTGTTAGTCCTCCAAACTTCCTCAACTATTTGACTATTATAAAGCTGCTCTGTAAACAATAATTACTCTGAATAAGTCTGGTCCTTACACACTTAAGCACATTTTTAATGTTTTTTAATTGTCTTATGCTTCTAAATATCTGGCCATGTTTGAAACTATAGCTGTGTCCCCAAAATGTCAATATTTGCACGTTGTAAGATGTAACTGAAAGTAGTATTTATACACTGATTTTTTTCAGGGAGATAAGAAATTTAAGGATTCTAAGCCATTCAGCTTCCGTGATGCCAAACTAAAGTTACATTTGTTTCAGAGGGTATTGTTCTAAATATTTTTTACTCCAAAAGCAAAAAAAAAAAAAAAAAGAGAAAAAGCTTGATGCCAAACTGAATTCTCCAACTCATATAAGAAAGTAGAATCTTATTTTCAGCATTTTGGGGAACTTTTGTGGGTTGTTTTGTTTAATACAAGAGAAGGAAGTGTTTATACTGTGAGTAAAAAGTGTTAACATCCTTTTCCCTTTGTCCAGCACCCTGGTGTTCAGGGATTCACATAAATGAAAATCCAAGCTTAATGACCTTCTCTGCTTGGACTGAGTTGTGTCTATTCCCAGTGATGCTCTAAAATATTACAGCCTTGTTGAGGAACAGGTGTGGTCAAACCTCTCGTTGTAACCATCTGCACTACAGGTAAACAAAAGCCAAAAACTAAGGAGCAAGGGACAGCACCGCCAGAAAGCAGGGCTGAAAATAACACTGAATTAAAGGGATTCTCTTTTGCTGTGATCTAATTAATATTTGCTTATGTCATAAGGTGGGAATCCTCCAGCAATTAAAAATACAGAGAACAGCCTACAGATTTTGTTGGTGGCATCTGCCTAGAAGTGCAGTTCCATCATTTAATTGCACATTCAGCACCAGGGAGGAAGTAAATGTAAAAATAGGATCTCTCACTTCTCATACAACTGATAATCACTACAGACTTTTTCAGCACAAAAAAAAAAAAAAAAAAAAAGAGTCTACTCAAACAGCAATTTGCAAGGCCTTAGGCAACGAGGGCAAACTTGAGTTGACAAACAAAAGAGCAGAGGCAGGAATTGCATCCAGTTGCATGTTTTCAGGAAGGAAGAGACACGGTGTGTGAGGGAAGTATTAAGACATGCATTTATTGCTAAGTCTCATCAGTGTCTCATGGCGATGTGATTGCTGACACAACCTGGAATTGTGAAAAAGAGATACAAATCTTCTGTTCTTCTCCCAAGGGAAAATATCTAAATAGATGACGTATGAAAAGCATCAAAAGGCTGTTCCTAGTTTAGGTATCTACCATCCCCCATCAACACTTCCAGTCACATAGACAATAATGACCCACCACACCAAGGGTCACATTGAATTTCTGGATCTTTTAGTCTGCACAAGAAAAAAAAGCTGACCAAAACATTTTTGCCTAGCTGTCTCCTTCCCAGAACCCTTGCTAAGAACTTCAAGAGGGGCAGAAAGCTGAATGAAAATAGCTAAGGGAGACTCTGAAACAGTTGGTCTACATACTTACTAACCAAACTGTGTGACCCAGGGTGAACTTAAGTGGACTTTACAAAGTCTGTTAGCTTTGAATGAACAGGTTCCCCAAGAGTTTGTCCAGGGCTGTTTTTTTCTTAGCAGTTAACACAAAGCCAGCTCTTACCAGGTGGCTATCCGAGTCAGGATCTTCCTGCACACCCAACTACCCAGTAGGGCTCCAATAGGAATGAGAGTGTTTGTCCTTTGCTATTCAGTAAGACAGCGACTGCTTCAGAAAAGCATAGGTCAAAGGATATTTTCTTTTTTCACAAAGATAAATCTATCCATCGGATTGATTTACTTTGCTTGCCAAGTCTAATTGACATATATCAGCTTAGAAAGGCTATTTAAATACTTTGTTACTGTGTAAAAAGGTAGGATTTCCTTGCTCCACAGCAAAACACTGGGTCTCTAAAATAAAACCAAAGGCTTATCTGAATGTCATTTCTAAAACAGTGGTGTTATTCGGCAAGTAGTAAAAATCTGCACTGAACACAGTTTCAATGCACACAGAGAAATTTGATTTATGTACAAGTAATAAACAGTTCCTGTCTTACCTAATAGAAAAATAGAGACCATAAAGACATTATGCTGTAATAAACCAAGACAGTTTTTAAATAGCAGAAGATGTTTATACTTTAGTAAGCCTTTTGGTAGTGTTTTTCATATTAATTGAAGAGTTACCCATTTCAGCAGAAGCAGTCACCCCTATTATACAAAGAGGTGGGGAAGAAAACACCATCTGTCTTCTGCAAGCAGCCCAGGAATTCCTCAGACTGTCTGCTAAATCCACACAGGCACAACTGCAATTTGATTATTCTATTATACCATCTCTATCATTTTTGATCTGGTAGGAATGTGAGGCAATTTTGGATACATTCTGCTGATGAATTAACACACTTTATGATTTTCAAAGAGATTTCCCAGCAATATTGAATAATCAACCTTGAAAACAACTTTATACCTTTCATTTTCTTATTTAGTGTTGTTGGGAGGAAACAATTTTTAATTTTGAATTAACTGTCCCATAACAATTTTAAATTCCCTTCAGAGACTACTGCAAATTGTTCACTTTAAACATTACTGGCAGGATTCAATAAAATCTTGTCCTAAAAAAGGACACAGTGATGATCATTCTCTCCAGGGAAAGATGAACACCACAATTAACTAGACAGCACACTGTCACCAAACTTTTACCAAGCTTTTACCAAAAGAAACAAAAATAATTTGGAAGTCCAATTAATGGAGGCAAATTTAATGAGCCGTAGTCCAAAAATCTCCAGGCTGCTTAATCTTAAGGCTCCCTAGTTGTATGAATAAGTTATTTAATGATAATTTTGACCAATCTAACTTTTCTGTATAGATATCTTACCAACATATGTATACACACACAAAATTAAACCAGAACATGCTCTGTTACTGCAATGCTAAGAAATATAGTTTATATTCCCCAGTCTTTAAAACATTTTGGCTTAAAAGCATATTACTGTCATTATTTTGTCCCTCAGGAAACACCTATACTTTTCAAGTTGTTTTTTGTGGTGTTTTTTGTTTTGTTTTTTTTTATTGTGCTGGATCCATCCAGAAAACTGGATTAACAGTTTGTTAAAACAATGGGATTTAACAACAGGTACCTGACATTACAGAATTACTAATAAGTAAAGATTCCATATTGTAAATTTTTTCAGAAGAAGTACCTTCCATTAATTATTTTAAATTTTTTTTTCAGAAGGGCAAGAGGGCACCACTGAAGAGCTACTGACATGAGAAAGCTAAACATATGCACAGAGCAACCTCTTTTACACCAGCAATATTGACTGGCAAGTATTTTTTAGGGCTACCTAAAAAAAAACCATTTCCCAAAGCCAGGAACACAAGAACCAGCTCATAATCATCAGCTCTCCCTTTATTTATAGATGAATTTACTGTGGTATCAAATACACAGGCAAGATGCCGTTTCCCTAATGCTCTGGAAGGCTTTCACTTTGGTAGGTGTAAAGGCCATTTACAGTAGCTAACCCATGACACACTGGTGATGTGGCTTAAGCGGTGTGGTGCTACCGCCTTTTTTTTTTTTTTTTTTTTACATTTTTCTTATAGCCTAAAGGCAAAAGGTCTTCAAAGGCAAAAAACTTGCCCTAGTAAGGAAGACTGTTCCTCTTCCAGTCTTTCCCTAACCAGCTAAACAAGATATTTTTTGAACTTGATGACATGTTACAACAGCTTTCTCCATACTGTAGTCACCCTTACTTAGAAATGAAAACTAAACCAGAAAAAGATTAACCCTGAGGAAATCAGTGGCAAAGTCCAGGACAAAATGCACCTTAGTTACCAGGCAATTACTTCTCTCAAATCTCTACAATGCCTGACTAAAACTAAGTCCTTTGAGACTTCCATGTGTGTGTTTTTGGCAGTAACAAGCTTCTTCAACACAGATTCTAATAAAACCAAGTTTAAACTAAACGCATTATTTTAATTATTAAATCCAGTGATAAATCTTAAATGTAGAATTGGAAATTTAAACACCACTGATGATCATGTGTACAGTGAAATGCTTTGGAGTTTGAAGATCCTTTTGTGACAGACCAAACCTCACCCATACGAGCGTCAGACTAACGTACATATAGTCCAACCCAACCTCTTCAAGAGTTTAATCAGTCTAGAGCAATGTAGTTATTTACAGACAGAAATAGCGATGTGGGGCAGGCTCAGCAGGACTCATCTGTCACATTTCACATCACACTGACAGCAAAACTTGAGACTCCATTAAATACAGAAAAGTTCTACTTGTTTGTGTTTCATAGAAATTTCAAGATAGAAGGATCAAATCCATCCGGATTGACATTTATTCATATGTGCAAACCTGGCAACGGCTCCAAGGAGAAACAGCAGGATTTTCAGAAATTGCAACCATTCTACAAGTCTGGCATTTTAACAGTTCTGGGCAATGCCTCTTTAGGATACCTATACATGCACCTCAAAAAACCAAGAAGCTTGCCTAGTGTGAAAAGAAACTGCAATGAAACAGGATGAAGTGAATTTTTACCTGAAGCCTCTTCTTTCATAAAAGTAACTGTCATAACCACATAAAAGCGTCACCAACATTTTTTTTTTTTTTGAGGTGGTACACAAGAATTTCCTTCTGAATCAGTGAATGACCACCTCACAATAGAAGCAGAGCATCAGGAGTAGTATTATTTCTATAGTCTCATTTAAAACAAAAATACTTCCTCATACATTTTTATGTATGCAACATGCTGTATTTGACACAAATTATACAGCTCCCAAGATTCATTCAAAAAACCCTAGAAAAATCACCTGTTGATAAATCTGACCTGTAGAAGTCTAACACAGTAAGTACTCCCTAGGGAGCAGGAAATTAAGCAAAGTCCTCAAACTTTCAATTATCAGTTACTTTTAGAAACCAAAGATATCACACTGTAAAACGCACTAATTTTCCCTTAGAGACAATTACAGTAAATATTACTCAAAGCACTAACAGTCACGCAACGTGCACTGTAATTCCTTTCAAAATCCTTATATCCAATATCCTTGCAAGACTGCGATTTGTATTTACTGTCAGATTACTATCAGTCAAATATAATCCTTTAAAAATTCACATCTAGAAATATTTTAGAGGCACAGTATTTCCTCAGTGCCAAGCAACTGCGAGCACATTTAGAATATGAATTATAGACTGAGCAAATTTGAACTAGACGCTAGGTGTCTGACTCGCTTCATGATAGGATATTCTTGGTGCTAAACAGAAACAAAATCTAAACGTTCAGAGAGCAATTTACCCTGAAAGAAAATTTTTCTTTATATATATATATATAAACAACACACACTATGCGTCTCTCTCTTAGTAAGATGAAAACCTGCAGTACGTGTCTCTGAATCCTTGTAGGAAACAAAGGATGCAGGGAAGGACGGAACTGGACGGAACTGGGCATAGCTGCCCCTCTACAGAGAGCTTTGTGCCAGTCAAAAGTAAATGTCAGTCAGGGGCTGACATTTCAGGGATTTTTTCACATGTCCCAGAGCACAGAAACAGCAATTCTATATTAGCCTTTTTTTCATAGCTCTTGTATTGAAAGAGCTATATTGCAGTGCCAACAATTCTGTCTGCTTTTTGTCCCTTTCTTTCACGCTTCATTACCCTAGCTGCCTCTGCTGTTGATATCCTTCTGTAAATGAAAGTATCCAAAACAAATGGTGCAACAGTTCCCCAAACAGCAGGCTCTCCTTCACAGAAAGGACTGACCGACTGATTAATTAACTGACTGTAGTATTAGTCAATAATTCTACTAAAACATACCGTGTCTTGGCTAAAGAAAAAGGCAGGCATCTACTTTCATCTCTCCGCACAGCTAGCCAGGTGGTACCAAGAGAAAATGACGATATTAACAGATCTTTTGCCCAGAGTTATATAATTTCAAACTTAATCACACTGAGTCATAAGATAATCCCTGACAAATAGTACTGTATGTACATACATTCATAAATGTTCTCCTCCCATGACCAATAAAACACCCATCATGTATGATCAATGCATTTTTCCTTTCAGAGGCATCAGTTAAAGCCCAGGCAGTTTCAGCGTGGGTGAAAACACTTCAAGCTCATACTGAATACTCTTAATATTTTACATCTTCAGTTAACTTTGTTGAGATTTAAACCTTGCTGAAAGTCTGTTAAGGCAAAGCCTTATAATAAGATAGCTCATGCCTTGTGGTTTGGTGTAATAGCCATCAGGTTTAGACAGAATTGAACTAATCTTGGAACAGGACAGGTGAGACGCTCTTCTTGAGAATTCCAGTGCTTTCTCATGTCCTGTGGATTTCTGTTTTCAAAAGCCATTGTAGGAAAAAAGTTGTTTCCAAATAAAAGGTCTCCTAGATAACTGACCAGAAAAACCCTTAAGTCAGGATCGGCTTTTCAGAAGTGTTTGAGCCAAGAATTACAGTGGAAAGTTTTACAGCAAATTTAATTGTAGAGTTGGCTCATGTGTAACCCTCACAGACACGCGCACCCCTGTGTGCAGCCCCCTGAGGACTGGCACTTCCCCCTGCACAGCGGGCAGAGGCCAGGGACATCACCAGAGCACCACCAGCTGCAGGACATAGGTCTGGGCAGCACATGCAGAGCCCACAGCAGAGTTGCAGCTGTAGAAGCAAGTCCCATCATGAAAAGAGATGGCAGGATATCTGTGTGCCAAGGTTTCCCTGGGCCTGGTGCTGCTTTGCCTTCCTCTCCGCATGAAATGACAGGCTAACAGTCACTTTGGACAGGCGGTTACCACTTGGTGTTTTCATGTAAGGGTATGAGAAGAAGATCTATGCCCTATCACCTTCATTTCCTCCTTGTCACAATTTTTTTTTTTTTTTTTTGAATACGAACCCTAAGAATTACAATAACAGTAAAGTTCTTTTGAAATTGTAAGTGGAAGGGATTGGAATAACACATTCTCAAAACCACCTTGGTACCATCAAAAAAACCCCACCCTTACTTGCTTGTTAGAGTCTCTATAGTTTTGACGGCCATCCCTTTGACCATAAGCAGAGATAGCACGCTGGGGAAAAAAATAAGGCCAGATTCCTCCATTCACATATTCAACAGACTATTTGGGGGACATTAAAAATGAAATACAAAAGAATATTGAGGCAACAGTTGAGGGTGCACTCTTATCAAGAGATCACTGTCATAAAATGCTTTTTGCTTTCGTAAGGGAGATAAATTATATAATCACAGAAGAGATGCTGTGGGTACAAGCAAAATAAAACAAGGACACAGATTTACAAGTTAAGTAAGTGTACCCGAGATCTTTGTTAAATAAAGGAGTTAAAAGATAAATCTTAGAGGCATACAAGCCTTCAGGAAACAAGAGAAGGAGTTAGGCATTTCAGGAAGCAGAAAGACACCTACAAGTAGTGTCAACCCTCATCGTTGATTTTAATGAAGGGAACACAATGACAAAGAGCCATGGAGGAAGAGATGGTTGTAAAGCAAAAAAGTATCATGTGTTGAAGTTAGGGTTATTCATTAGCACGTGAAAGGAAAAAAGCTTTCAGGAATACAAAACTAAATGGCTAGGGAGGGAAAGAAATCAAATATTAAGTCTGTCATATTCATTGAAAACTGCCCAGGTCATTTCATAAATGCTTAGCTAACCCCATTCAGTAATAACAGCCTCCAAGGCAATCAAGGAGTTGAAACAGAAAGCCTTCAAAGACCTAGCCAATGCCTAAGGAACTTAAGTTTCCATTTCTGAAACTTAGACACCTAAGTTTTCTCCCAAGAGGAACATTGCTACCGTTCAAAACTGTTTTAGAGCTACATCTTTACCTCTGCAGCCAAGGGAAGAAAAAGTGGAGTTTGACGGGTCAGCGTCAGCAACCAGGGGGGTTGCAAACCACCCAAGTCATCAAATTTAGTCCCCTGTGGTCACGGACAGATATTCTATTCCCAGTTTTCAGGGAAAAGCAGGGTGAAATAGTAATTGAGGAAGCATATATTAAATAACATATCAAAGGATGAGCCCTTCCTCCTTGACTCCTACAGGGCAAACAATAATCATAGAATTGCGTGGTACAAGCAAGCGCAGCCTGATACTTTGAAAGCCTTTTGAAGGTATCAGGTAATCATATTCAAATTTAATTACCTTTAGTAGTTTCTCCATTCTGTTCTCTGCTCCCCTTGCAGCCCACGAAATGACCTAGCTCCTTCTCTGTGTAGCTGGTACAGACAGCCTCCCAGTCCCCACCTCAAATATTTTTTCAGCTACTTGAAATTTATAAGACATCCAAGTGGTATGATGAACAACTTCAGAGTATTTACTCTTATGGAACTAGTCTTCCTTAACTTAAGGAGAGACAAGAATTATTTATAGGATAGATTTTTAATTAGCTTGCAAAAATTTTCCCTTTGTTAACCTAAAATAAATATCAGCTGCTTGGAATTTAATTTTTTTTCCATTTCCGTATACAAATAGCTTCAGCTTGCATACAATGATCTTAAAATTTTTAAGTATTTAATAAATACTTATATTATTTCAAATATTCCACAGTATTTCTAATCAGATCCTGCACATCCTCAAATAGCAGCACTAAAACTTCCCCTCTTCCCAACAGAAATGCCTTGCTTGATGTCTGGTAGAAATCACATTAGTGTTTTTCACAACCCTATCACACTGGCAGCTGAAAGTTATCCTTGATTAGCTTAATTCCAATTCCTATCCATCTAGTGACAAAGCCACACAATGTGAGATGATTAGTTCCTCTTCAGTTCTACAAATATTCCCAACATGTATTTTGTCCACAGATTTCATGTGCACATACCCATTTCGTACTCCCAGGTCACTAATGAGCATTCCTATTCCCAACATTAAGTAGCACAGAGTATCACTGATTAGTTCTCTCGAGGTTTTAGCGCAACCTGTTGTAGCTGCCTGTCCAACGAAATCCTTCTCTTTGTGTCAATTCCCTTTATCTCCACTTTGAACAACAATTTTCTGTAGGGAAATGCATCAGATTTTCTTGAATAGCAACACTATGTCTCTTGTGTATAATAAGGGATTGATTAAAAATCTAAAGTGGTGACTGTTGCCCTTTGGTAAAACCAGCCCCTAATTTAATTCCACTTTGTTTCCACATGTGTAACGATTCTTTGCTTCACAGCACGTTTAATTTCCACACAGCATTGAGGCGGATTGCCTCTCCCTTCTCTTGCCCTGTTGTTCAACATAGCTACATGGTTATATTTTATCTAGCCAGAGTACTGAGTCCAATTCTACAAATTCACTAGAAATCTTTTCTTCTGCATTTGTGACATTGCATATTTTTAGTCTTAGAGTTAACGAGACCTCCTGATATTGTCATGCCATGGTGACTACACCTCATACTGCAAAGATACAACTGCAGACCTACAGTGGCTACAGTGGGCTTAGATTGCAAGGAATTTGAGAATGTCATACCCATTTAGTCCTTAGAAGACTGAAACATGAAGTCAGCCTACAAATTTTTCCAAACGCAACCGTCATTACTGGAGATTTATAAACCACATGGAAAACTATTAAGGTAGGTCTTAGTCCAAAGTTACCCTCTCTTTATCTGGTCATTTAAGCAATCAAACCAGATTATCATGCTGCTGCTTCTCTCCTTTATTTCCCACTTGGTAGATTTTTTAATTTTAATTCATCTTTGTTTTGTCCCCTCTTTTAAAGGTTGAATTGTTCACCTTTAATCACTCACTTGACTACCTTTTGCTCTCTGCCACTATTATTTGCCCTTTTCAGTAAATCCAAGATATTTCACATAGAAAACAGAGGGCATAAACCAGGGGTCCTCAAACTACAGCCCACAGGCCGGATACAGCCCCCCAATGTCCTCAAACTGGCCCCCGGTATTTACAGAACCCCTCCGCCCCTCCCCTCCCCCCCCCCCCCCCCCCCCCCCCCAGGGGTTGGGGGGGGGAAACCAAGCAGCCGCAGATGACTGCCTGCCATTTCATCCACGCGCCGGCCCCCTGGTTAAAAAGTTTGAGGACCCCTGGCATAAACCCTTCATTTTCTGAATTTGAACTTTAAAACTTAATATTTCAAGAACATTTTGAATAGCTTGTCATTTGTGACTTATCTACAGCCATGATTTTATGCTAGAATTCTAAGTGTTTTGTTTCTAATACCAGTGCAGAAAAAAAAATCCGATTCATCCAAATCATCCTGACTCATCCTAAAAGACAACTACTTGTATCAAAAATAGTAGGAGTTCCTGGCTATGCAGCCGTTTACATTTACTGCTGCCGATGCTGCATTAACACAGCAATTATAGGCCCAGAAGTCGGCCTCTAGTACATAGTGGGTGCATTTTTTTTTCTAGATCTATTCCTTTGGTTACTTAGTTACTTAGCATATAAAAACTTAATTTTTTCCTCATTAATGATTAAATTACTTTTTAAGCTGCAGCATTACATTTTTTACATTGAAAAAGATTTATACCAAAAGAGAATGAAATCCTACATGCACACGCTACAGTTTTTACAAGGGAGGTAGAAAAAATAAGTTAGATTTTTCAGATCCCTTATGTTCTTTTTAGTAGTTTAACTTGCCCTGAGTTCTGGTCATAAGTGACTATATAAATTCTGACTCTCACACAAGTAACCAACATCTTAAGTATGAAAAAGACTTGTTTTATCGAAAATATTTGTACATTGCATAAGCTAGTGAGAAGAGGTAAAAAAGCCATTTAACTTTTTCTCCTTACTTTGTTGATGAGCAACAGCAGTTGCAGCGTAGTATATGAAGTCTGAGTATATAACTGAATTCTGTTCCCTTTCCTACTAATTTTTTTTGTTTCCTTCAAGGTCTGATAAAGTCAATCCATTGCCACCACTATGCACTGCAGGCCAAGGATCAGCAGGTTCTACATGCTACCTCTGCAGTTAACCGCCACAGGGTAAACGTGTATTTCACTAAAAACTTATCTCTCCTAAAGATTGGTTTAGATCAAAGTATTTGATCATGTAAAATCAAATTAGAAAGTTAAAAAATTAAATCAAATCCTGAAGAAAGCTGATCTCTGCTCCCCACAATGGCTGCACTATTGAAACTGGTCGCTGCATTTTGGCTGGGAAGTATGCTGGAAGGAATCGAAAATGCCCTCTGTTACAATTTTAAGTTAAGTAGAAGCGATAAGTGAATGTCTCAAGTTGTTTCAGTTCACTTAGATATCCACACGCAAAGTATGCTAAGGTGCAGATATTTTTTTGAAAGAAAACTGAAACCACTTTCCTTTGGCTTCTGTTTCTCTACAGATGGGATGATTTTGCCATCTAAACAATTGCATTTTGCTTTCATCATTTCCCAGTTACAGAAAGGCACAGAAAACTGCAGAAAAGTGCCTAATTTACATTACGCATTCTTTAATTTGCACTTGTTTGAAGTGTACTGAGAAGTTACATTTAGTGAATAGATGTACCTGGATTTTGAGCATCACCCGTGTCACGCAGCAGTTCACAAAACTGAGCATATTCTGCTTCTCAGTAGTATCCATCTCAGTATAGCTATTACACCAGACCACAGATCTTTCTTGTACAGTGCAATCCCTTCATTAAAAGGCTTTGACACCTGTCTTTAGTAATAGTCAAGGAATATTATCCTTCATAATACCTTTTAAAGAAACATTAAACAACGTGGTACAATAACATTTTCATTTGAACAAGCTTGCTGCTGCTTTGGTCTCCCCTCTGACTGTCATCAGGTCTCTCTCATCTTACCTGCTGTCAGAAGTGTTCAGTGAAGACTTTGAACAAGGTTCTCACACCCGGAGTTTGCTTTTTCATAGGCTGTCTTATGATCCCTCTTTCGTTATCATTGTCATCGTGCTCTTGTCATAAGATCTTATTCACAGTTCTTTTATTAGCAAGACATTTTCCTTTGAAATGTATTTGTTCTTCATTAGACATTCAAAGAAGATAAAACCGATAAATTTGCAAGTGTCCTGGAAGTTCCGTTAGCTTAGAACAATGCACAAGACAAGCCTTATTTTAGAGAGCCTGTCATTCATTTTGTGTTACATTCATCACCATGGCATCTAAAAGCTTCCTTTTACACATCAGTTCTAGACATTATGGATGTACCAAGAGACAAAGCGGTATCATTGAAACTGTTTTGACAAGAAAATTAATACTGAAGTTAGACATTTTTTCACCACAAAGACTGTGTTTTGTGAAAACATTCCATCAATATGTTCTAAAAATGGAAAACTTTTGCAAGTGATATTTATTGGTCTTAGTTCACTGCATTAAAGCCCCTATCATCCTCTTAGGAAGAGATTCCACGTGTAACATATTCACTTTTTTGTGCAGTAGGGCTTCAAAGTCCCAAGCAAAGACACTATAGTGCACTCCAAAACAAACATCTAATTCTTAATAGCAAGAAAAAAAGTAATTTCAGCAACAACATAAATACCTGAATTTTAGAGGCTACTTAAAATGATAGCTCTTAATTATAATATTATATATAATAAATTAATATAAAATTTAAAGTTGTAATTATATTCCAAGTTTTAATAGACCTCTTATGAGGTTTGACAGCAGATTCCACTGGGAGAATCCCGAGCAAATTCTCAGTGACCTAAGACAAGAAAATGCTGTTCCATAATTCTCAGAAACATTATCTTCTATACTACTAATTAGCCTCTACCACATTTTTTTCAGGTTAAGAAAATGATTGATTCATCAAGAAATCATCATGATATTCACTACAGAAGTCATCATCTGGTGGCATGCTTTTGTCTCCCAAGACGGTCACACAACTGTGTCGTGGGGGACATAAAATCCTCAGAGAAGCAGCCCACGTCAAAGGGATGTCTCTTGGAAGACATACATACATAGGAATCAAAGTACATAGCTTTCAGGTGCCTTTAACCCTCTATGCAGCCTCAGACTAAGGTATTTCTCCTACTTGTCTTAGTTTTACAAAAAAATGACAATGGACCAAAAAAACCCCTCAGAAACCCTGATGTAGACTTCTCACTCCAGATTCAATGTGAAGAAACAGTGTCTCAGATTCAATACCCTACCTCCAATGCAATGGTCTAGTGTTGAATATTCCTCATGAAGTTAAACACATATGCCCCTTTCAATAACTTGTTTCGGGTTTGCTGTGGGGTGGCAGTGTGGTGAGCGGGTATCAAACCATGGAAGAAATGGAAAAAGGTTACACCATTTTTTCTTTTTACGTTTTTGCCTAGATGAAGGCATGAAATGTCACCAAGGAGTCTGACATGACCAAAAAGCTGTGTGTTTTTTGCCACAACTGTTTTTGATGGCAGGCAGGAGCGTGCTTCATCTTGGGATAGGGTGTAAGGATTAGGGATGCTGGTGCTGCACTGAACACTCCAGCCCTGCATCTCACTCATTCCCCCTGTGCCCATCTATCAGAGTCCACAGCAGAGTCCTGCACCCTCCTCACAGCACATCCCACTCCTCCCAGATCCTTCCCAGTGCCAAGGCATAGCTGCAGCACAGGTGTTACCTTGCCCCTCACTAAGCACTCAAGGGGGACAAAACGCCCCCGGGGAGTCTCTTCCCTGCCCTAAAACGTCCATCTTCAGCTGCCAGTCTGGAAAAGTTTGCTTTCTCTAAACAGAACTTTGAGACTGGAAAGTACCTCTGGAGATCACCTGGTCCAGCCTCCGCACCCAGGCAGGGCCACCTACAGCCAGTTGTCCAGCATTATATCCAAACAGCCTTTAAATATCTTGAAAAATGGAGAACCCACAGACTCTCCAAGTAAATCCTTTTTAAGTGCCTTTCTGCTCCCATTTCAGCCATGCCGCAGTGATCCAGCTGTACATAAAACAACATCAATTATTCATTAATCAAGTAAATAAGCTAGGGATTGTGAATAATTGCACTACTTTTTTATGGTCTGGTCAAAAATAAGTGATGCAAAAAACCATACTACCTTAAGACAGCAGGCACTCTATACATGGGACTGCTAAACCGCAACAAAACACAGTTATTCGAGCCATGGGAGCAATTTGTTGCTTTATACACTCAAAGCCAAGTATAATTATCTCATAAATAACTAAAACTATCCAAGAAGCAGCGACAGGCCCGAGAGAAAGATTTGTGTTGTTTGAAATGTTGGCATCGAACACCAAACTTAGAGAAATTTGCTTTCTTTTGGCACACCAGTCCCTCCTGGTGGCTTTTCACACACTCCACCACAAACATCCTGCCCATGCATACTCCTCTTAGAAAAAGAAATTCTGTATTGTAGCCAGAGAATATTTCTAGCTTCTCAAAATGAAGAGTTTTCTCATTTGCTTCGTAAGTGCTCATGTATACTTCATTAGTGTTAATGTGTTTTGCACGACATAGAACTCATGAAGTTCACTAGTGTGTATATATGCTACAATACTTTTAACTCTAAGACAGTCACTGCTATTAAATTTCTTTACAAAAGGATAATGTTTGTCTTCAGAGTTAATTTTTTCCTCACAATAGCAAAAAAACCCAGTAAACTTTTCCTCACAATAGCAAAAAAAACCCCAGTAAACTAACAGCTACACAAAACCATGCCTTGATTTCTGCAGTACATTCTTTTTCATCTGCCCTAAACTAGACAACTCCGGATGAAAACATACAAGTCAAGATAGAAACAGTCATAGAGCAAATTCATCTTACTGCTCCCAGTTCCTAACCAGTACTGAATTCACATAGCTTCCTTCAGATGCAAGATTCTTACTGAGGTTCCATACAGCAACACCCATTACTAAAATTGGGTATAGATTAAAAAACACACAAAAAAATAAGTAACAGGGACAGATGATACAAGTTCTATCACAACAACGATGTCTGACTGCTTTACCAGGTGTGGTGTGTAACAGATGAGCAGAAAAACTGTCAAGACAAAAATCGCAGGAACCAAGCTACGGCTTTGCTTTTGAATTTCAGAGAGTTCACATGTCCTAAAC
The DNA here is from genome assembly GCF_023634155.1 of Falco peregrinus. Lineage (NCBI taxonomy): Eukaryota > Metazoa > Chordata > Aves > Falconiformes > Falconidae > Falco > Falco peregrinus. The sequence continues at coordinate 15,541,553 of NC_073729.1, forward strand.
CATGCTGAACTAACATGCAAATTCTAGGCTTTTCTCTGATTGCTTCACTGTAAAATAAATGAAGGACCAAATTTTCACACATCTAAGGTGTGCAGCAGCTACCGCTGGACTGCAACTGCCTGACCAAAGTGTAAATGAAGAGGTTCAGTGCCTAGATGGGAGTAGAAGCAGTTCTCTAATTCTGGTTCAGATATTGGATGCCGATATGCAACAAATGAAGCTCTAGATGACAGTATACAGATTTTTAATTCCACGCAATTATTCTGTTGGTACCACTGGGAGAAGAATGACTCTTGCAAGTAACAGCTAACAAGATGAAAGAAGTTAAAAGGGGTAAGGAAAAGCATAGAAAAAAGAAAACGTAGGAGTTGAAGGGAGAAGAGAAAGAATACTCCAGGAGGCAATATCAGTCTTCATTTGAATGAAAACACCGGGGTAAAATCAGTACTGGCAGCAATTGTAACAGCTTGTCCCATCAGCGTTTTCAGTGTAGGCATTCATTTGCAACTACTTTAATATCATTCTCATTTAGAATATCTTTGCCTGATTAATACTCCTTGAAGTTATTTAGAAAATAAATAAGCCAGGTATTAGCAACAGTAGTAAGACCCAGATTTGAATGCAGCAGGTTTGGTTTTTGCTCTTTTTGCAGGTTGCTTAAAGCAGGATTCTCTGGATTTTGCCCATTACACAGATACTGGGAACTGTTGCTGTTCTCACATTGGCTTAGTACTGCGGTCATCAGCTTCAGCATCCCGGCCTGTACATTTCTCCTCTGAGGTACAGTACTTTGCTACACTAGCAAAGGAGAAAACATTTTTCCTTTTTCTCTTCATCGAGAAAAATAAAACATTAAGTAGTACTTCAATAAATTTTATTGAACTGTTACACTCCAAATCATTTAAGAGTTTTTCTGTTATAGCAACAACAACTTAAAACAGTTATATAAAACCCATATTGAAAGTGATTTTATGGTAGTTTTATTGTTACTTCTGTAGCAAGCATTCATTTGTGCATTACTCAGTTTCTAGACTTAGTGCAACAGTCAACATGCAATCAACAATTCATTTGTACCTTGACTTCTTTATGCGACTGAGACACTAGGAAATGCTATTACAAACCCAATCTTAAATCACTTCTCCTGTTTAAACACCTATCCAATATTCTCAGAAGCCTGTTGAAAATCTTCCCTTTAAAACTTCAATTAATATAACAAATTCAGAATAATAATTTTGCATGAGTAAGGACTGGGCAGATAATTAGAAATAACATCCAAGGAAGTAGACAAAGTATTACATTCATTTTCTTAGAAAATAAAACAAAATTCTATTGTGAAATTCAGGTAACAGAGGCTTAGAATTTTTTTGCAGTGCAATTGCTTAAGACTATCTTGTTTCCAGTTAAAAATAAAGTAGTATGCACCGATTTAAGCAAGTTCAGAATTATTCTTGCAGTGCTTCCACACTTCCACCAGCACTTCTGAAAGAGTCAACTTTTCTTTCCACGCAGGCCATCATCCCACTGATCCATAGTCAGTATATGCTTGGAGTTTCTTAATAGCTTTTCTACGCTTTGGGCTGGTTTGGATTAGTTTTTAAAACATCCTTAGGCATGCTGCTTGGGAAGCAAGGCAGGTGAGAAAACTAAGCCTGGCACAGTCAGAGAAGCTGGGCAGACCCTGGGTCCGGCCACACATTGTGCTGTGGCTCTCACTCTGTCCACCAAGTGAACCTTAGCCTGCATTTTGTTTCAAAAAAAAAAAAAAAAACCCAAAACCAAACAAACCAACAACAACCAAAACCAAAAAACAAACATCAGTACTTTCCCTGTCAGGCTATTCCTTTATCTGCAGCTCTTTCGTGAAGCATGACCAATTGCTCTTTACTCCTATCTTACACAGAGGAAAGCAGTTTTATTCCGAGTCAAGAAGTCTCAGATATGAGCTGTAGGGAGCTCTGGGGCTGCGGACAGGTTCTGGGGCTACCCTCAGTAGCAGGGCAGGCAGCCTGAAGAGACAGCCTTGTGACAACTAGTTAAAATTAGCACGTATCCTCCTGCAGTAAATTACAGAAGTGAAAATAGGAGCTACTCTTTCAGCCAATCTTCAACACGTCCATTATTTACTCTCCTCCCTGGGTATTATTATGCAGAGATGAAATCACAGAGAAACAAGTTGCATAACCTAAGTGCTACCTTTTCTGAACTCCCACAGACCTGATCTTACCAGGCCGCTGCTCCTCTTGCTTATTTCAGCTTTCTCCTACAAGCCTGTATGGCACAAAATATTTCTTGTCGGACTCTTTCTCAACATCTGAGCAGCACCATGGTCCTGCTTAGCTGTGGGGGGCTGACCCTGGCTGGGGGCCTGGCAACCACCCCAGCCCCTCCATCACTCTCCTCCTCAGCCAGACAGGGGAGGGGGAGCACAGCACCAGGCTGGTGGGTGGGGAAGGGACACGGAGATGGTTCAGCCATTGCAGTCACGGACAAATCAGACTCAACTGGGGGAAAACTACTGTGATTTATTACCATACAAATCAGAGCAGAGTAATGAGAAATACAACCAAATCATAAAACAAAGTCTACCCACTGCTCCCTTCTTCCAGATTTCCCTCCCGCCTCCCCCGAGCGGCGCAGGGGGATGGGAATGGGGGCTGCGGTCAGTCCATCCCACCCCACGGTGTCTCCGCCGCTCCTTCCTCCTCACGCCCTGCCCCTGCTCCAGCCTGGGGTCCCTCCCACGGGAGACAATCCTCTACACACTCCTCCGGCGTGAGCCCTTCCCCCGGCCGCAGCCCCTCACCCCCCTGCCCCGGCGTGGGTCCCCCCCGGTGGGTGCCGTCCTTCAGGCCCAGCCTGCTCCGGCGTGGGCCCCCCCGGGTCACGCGTCCTGCCAGCGACCCTGCCCCAGCCTGGGCTGCCCAGGGGGTCACAGCCCCGTCGGGCACCCCCTGCCCCGGCGTGGGGCTCTGCCCCCCGATACCCTCCGTGGGCTGGGGGCACAGCCTGCCCCGCCGGGGGCTTCCCATGGGCTGCCGGGAACCTCTGCTGCGGCGCCTGGAGCCCTCCTGCTCCTGCTGCACCGGCCTGGGGGGCGGCGGGGGAGTTGCTCTCACATAGTCTCACTCCTCTTGCTGGCTGGCACAGATTTTTTTCTCCTTCATTAAGGAGGAGGCACTATCACCACCTCTAATTGTTTCAGTTTTGGCCAGTGATGGGTCCGTCTCAGAGCTGGGTGGCATCTTCTCCATTGGACATGGGGGAAGCTTCTGGCATTTTGCAGCAGCCCCCTGCTGCCAAAACCTTGCCCTGCAAACCCCACTACATCAGCATTCACTCATAATTTGATCTGAAACCTTATGAAATAACAACGATGCCAACCCCTTGCCATGTCTGACCTGTAGCTATTTGGGTCAAAGTTACAACAACAGTCATTTTAGACAGGTTTCTTTCAATACAGATAGAGTAAACAACACAGCAAAGCATGCCTCTAAGATCAGTTGACACATGATAACTGCGCGTCAGGTCATCTCCACTTGTCCTAAACAATTTCCCATAAGCTGCACTAACCTTCTCATCCCCTCCCTTTCTTTTATTGCTGGCACTGCAAGAGGAAATCAGACTGTGCCTACTCTTATTTTTGCTGTAGCATTTCATGTATATGTTTAAAATAAGTAAACTATTAGAAGTAAAACTGGGAAAAATGTTTGGCAAACTTGATTCTTTGGAGGTAAAAAGACATATCTGAAGCAGCCAAAGCTATTAGTAGATTTGCATTTCATTTGCCAAATAGTTTTACCCCTGTGGAAAACGCAGCAAGATTTTAGTTTTACATGCTTTAAAAAGACCCCCTGCAACCATGATCTGTTTCCCTCAGAACCCAAATCTGCATGTACACTTCAGAGCAAATCTAATTCAATCATGACCATAGGAAATTTTGTCCAGACATTTTTAGAAGACAGCTATAAAACCCTACATCTATCGCCAGCAGACTGTCAGAGCATGCTACTGGTTTGCCCAGAGAAGCAGAATCCAATCCCCCTGGTTATTACAGGTAGAATGTTCAGAAGCCTCAGACCAACAAGGAAGGGACAAACACAGCCCTGCTCCCAGACTCAGACTTTCATGTTTAAGGTTTTTTAAGTGCAATGCTATTTTGTTTCTGTTTTGAGTTGGACAGACACCTTAACAGCTATTGAGATTTTTTGGCTTGAAGGCAAAATTAAGATGCTTCTAAAAACTCAACCATGTGTCTGACAGAGTCTGTCTAGGTACTTCCTGAGCATATGAACGTGTAGGTTCAAACCTCCATAAATTATTGGGTATTTAAAATAACACTGTCTTCTCTGTATGTCTCGTAATAAACACGTTAAGTCCTCCCCTATGTTCCATTGGTGTAACAAAACCAGGTTTGTTAAGGAAGAACATTCAAACCTTCAACAGGACAACTGAAAGAGTTAAAGGAGGAATTAACACAATATTGTTTTGCTAATTCAAGTTAAATATTTACACAGTCCTTATGTCTCAGATGATATTTTGAAAGCCTAAGCTTGCCAAGGGCTTGGACACAATAGAAAATATCTTCCAGGAAATGCAGAGATAATACAATGAATACTTGAGGGTGCTACGACCATAGAGCTTTATGCTCCATGCATAGAGCCACATCCAGGTTTGAGCACAAGCCTTTAGGGATGCTGAAAGTGATCCCTCAGTACCCCAAACACCAAATCCCGACTGCTCAGGGAGCGGCATAGCTATGGCCTCAGATGTCAACCTGTGACTCCACCAAACACATATGATTAGCATGTTAATTTTGCTAAAACTTTCCCAGCTTTGAGGGATTCAACAAAATCTTAATGACTAAAGGGTAAAGAAAAAAATGCAGCCAGGGAACAAGACAGACAACTCACCCACAGCACAAAGCAATTACAGGAGCACAAATAACAACCCAATGACAGGTGACAGATGACATGAGTAGCAAGTACATATATCCCATCAAAGGATGGCAGTAAGCGAACAACAGCATTGGAAAACAACAAGCACAGGATAGCAAGGCAGGCTTTTCTTGTTCTGAAAAAAATTTCTTTCACCATATTCCATAGGTCATGCACACAGGAAAAGTGTTCATGCATCTGTGTGTGTTTAAGTTCAAAGTAAGTTGTAGAAAGCAAGCTCATGGGAACACCTAGGTATCTGGTAAAGCATCAACTGCTTTGTGTATGTTTATACAAAACCTGAAATTTGATGGTCATTTGAATGTGCTTGACGAAGTAAAATCAGTTCACCATAACTAACAGAGATAAAATAATTTCAGCTGAGATAGGTTATCACCAAACACAAAGAAAGCTCAAGGTACTTAGCAATACAACATATCCAGACTTCATTGTTAGGTGTTCAATTCCTAGCGCATAAACATGTCTTCAGTGCAGGTAAATTAGAGTCCAAACAAGTGTTCAAGGGATGGGTTTTTTTAGCCCCCAAGCTTAAGGGCCACTGTCACATCAAGATATAAAAAGATAAAACCCTGAGATTTATGGGTCTTACAGAAAAAGCAGACCAAGGTCTTGCATAAGTAGTCCAGAGCATACACACAACTAGTTGAGCAGCTCCTGGCTCCCACTCCCAAGGGAGGTGCAGTGTTAGCTGGTGACACCTCTCAGATGACCAGGAACCATCTCCCATTTCAACATTGGGCCTTGTTCCTCAACTCAACCAAAGCCCCAAAAGCTGTCTGGGGAGGAGCAGGTCTGAAGCCAAGCACTGACAGGGGAGGAGGGAAATAAAGCAAGTATCAGAATACTTCTCAACACCTGTTGAATTTTAAGTACCTTTGGCAAGCCATTTATCTCAAATACCGGCCTGGACTCACTGCTACATATATACACTGTTATTACTCATTTCCCTTAAGAGTCAAATATTGCAGTTATCCCTTACAGAAAGCTTCAACTAGCTTTAAAAATGGTGAGGAGGTACACCACTGAATGCTGATACTTCTGTCTAGAACAGAAATCATGTCCAGAAGCTTTCTAAAAGACCCAGGTCCTATAGTCTGTGCAAGCATCTGTATTTAAATACATGTTTTCCTCCTCTATGGGATCCTTATGGGAATTAGGTATCATTTTCTGAAGAGTTGTATTGATGATGTTGCCACTGTTTATAAACTTTCACATGAGTTTATGCATTAAAGCAAAGGGTCTAACTGACAAGGTGAATCGCTGCTAATTACAGGGTGGTATTATGAGCTGCATGTGCAACAGAAACACCAAGGGAAGATGAAAAAAGCTATTTCAGCAAAGGAAAAAAGGCTAGCGCACAGAGCAGCCGAGGAACAGAGCAATGCTGCAGAAGCACAGGGAGGGGCAGGGCACCCAGCTGGCTGCAGGCTTGGCATAGTAGGTGGTTCCTGTCACCCCCTGTTATCCCCACGATGACCGAGGGAGACCATGAAACCTGTATCACTTCGGGCATCTCCCTTTTCACCTGAGGAAGGATCCCCAGCTCAGAGCCGGTGGCAGAGGCTGGGAGCTCACGGTGGGAAATGGGCACCATGAGCAGCCCGGAGAGGACTGGGCTCTGTGCCACCCAGCCCTGACATGGGGATGAACAGAAAGCAGCACAGGGAGCAAAAAGGTGGAAAAAGCAGAAGGTAGAGTGAGAAACACCAAGCTGAAATCAGCTGGTTAACAAGTATCTGGATTATAAAATTAACATGAATAAATAATTCATAGGCACCAGAGGGAAGCGGCATTATGTAAAGGCTATAATAAAGTGCTAAATCCAGCTGCCCACCACTTTTTTCCAGAAGCCAGTACTATAAAGCTGACAGCACCTCAGCAATCCTTTGACCCTGCTGAGTGCTGCTGTTTCCATCCTGTGGTGTTTTGTTTTTTTTTTAATGAGGATGGAATCAATGGGATCAAATTTAATAACAGAAGTTGCCTTTACATACCTAATAGATAACAAATGTTATCATTTACCTAAATTGACCGACTAACGAGAACATTTTTAATCAGTTTTTATCTCTTCAGATACAGCACTGTGACTTGATGAAAAATCATTAAAGGATAAATTGCCTTCTTCTAAGGCAAGTGAAACATAGTAGTGTTCCTTCTGTCACAATAATGCGTAACAAATAATGAGCAATTTCATTGTTGAGACATAGCTTTCTAATTTGAATATTAACATTTCATGTTTCTGCTCCCCGCCCCCCCCCCCCCCCAAGTGAGCTTCCTTGATTTAGGATTTGGAGAAACAAAGACAACTGGGGATGAAAATTAAAAAGGAGAAAGGAAAAGACTAGACAAAAAGAGGGAACAAGCAAGATAAGTCTGTCAAGAGACACATATAGCACACAATGTCTTTGCATAAGCAGCACTTACAGAAGGCAACTCTCTCTGTTTGGATGTATCTGCAGCTGTATTGCTTATGCTTCATTAGCCCTCAAGCAGCTGAGTACAACTCCTATGAAACATCAGGCCAAACTAAGAGACAGGGAGTAAAAAGCACAGCGAAATATTTTGGAAGTAAATTGCACCACAACTACTGTAAAGCCCATAATGCTGGAAGTACAACATGAACTCAGCCAAAGCCCCAGTCCTGACCTTAACCAATTTAGGCATTCAGAGTTCACGGGGAAAAAAAAATATTTTTTTTTTTTCCTTAAAAAAAATCCAACACTTTCTACTACAACATGGAGTTATAATTACAAGAGTCATTCAGCAGTTTGCATCTTCAGTAGCCACAACCATCCCACACACTACACCTATTATCTAGCTGTCTTCCAATGAGAAGTACTATTTGTCAAGCACTTCTAAATTTTGTCAACTGATAAAAATTAGTCATTGCCCAGTAAAGAAGACACAGCAAGTCTTAACATTTAGTGTTTTACCCTGGAGATAATATACCCAAAAACTATAGATGCAATCATAATTAAAAAATTTTACAAAAACCCTCTCCTGCCCTTGCAACAGCAAGGAAGAGAAAAATTTGAATCTTCAATTGTCTTTAGCTTTCACAGTCTATTTTATACTTATGTCCTCCACCGTAGCATCAATACATTAATCTTAACTTTTTCTCTAGGCTTTCCAGCACTCTTATCAATGTGCACTGCCGAATACATAGCATATGGAAAAGCAATTTGCCCATTGTGTTAATAAAACTTTTTAACTCCTATCTAAGCATCACACATTTGGTTGAATATAAGTTATCTTTTTTTTTTTTTAACTAAGTGAGACTTGAAAACATTGTGTTAATTATTCTAATCCTTAAAGATATTGCAGCAAGGGCTGACAAGTCAAGCTTTTAAGTCAATGACTGCATTGCAGGCATAGTTTTCACACGTAGCCCCCAAGAAGAAGCAGCTGTTAAGTGACTGTTTAAAACATCAGCATTTCTTCCAAGCAAATTATCTCCTATGATTACAGGCTGAGAGAGTTGGGATTGTTCAGCCCAGAGAAGAGAAAGCTCCAGGTAGACCCTACAGCAGCTTCAAGTACCTAAAGGGGGGCTACAGGAAAGCTGGAGAGGGGCTTTTTACAAAGGCATGTAATGATAGGACAAAGGGAACTGCTTTAAACACTAAGAGGGTGGATGTAGATTAGATATAAGGAAGAAATTCTTCCCTGTGAGGGTGGTGAGGCGCTGGTCCAGGCTGCCCAGAGCAGCTGTGGGTGCCCCATCCCTGGCAGCGCTCAGGGCCAGGCTGGACGGGGCTGGGAGCAACCTTCCCTGGCCAAATGTGTCCCTGCCCCTGGCAGGGCGATTAGAACAAGATGATCTTTGAGGACCCTTCCTAACCAAACCATTCTATGATCTCTCGTTTTTCACTATTCTTCTGTCACAACCAAAACAAGGTATGGTATATCCTTAACTACCCAGCTGTGAATAATAATCATGAGCAGATTGTGCATCAGTACAGAAGGGAGCAACAAAAATGTTTGGAGAACAAAGCATTTCAAGGTTGTGGGAGAGATGCCCAACTACAGGCTGCTTCTGCTGACTGATATTCACAGCCTTGAACCCGAATAAAGTTCTCGAGCTGATCTTTCACTCCAGACCTAAAGTCCTGTCTTCATTTTCAGATGGGTTGGAGGATCAAAGGCTGGTTCTGTCTTTTATCTTCTCATTCAGTAATTCAAGTGCCCATCAGGAGAGAAGCTGATTTGGGATTTATGTTTTCAGCCTGAAAAAAGAAACCAGAACTACCCAGACAGAACACAACATGAGAAACCGTGCCTTCCCGTGCAGCCAGGCAGAAACCACACCACGAACGATGAAATTAAGCTGCACTCTGAGAAAACATAACTGTAGGCATGACACTGAAGAACTCACTCAGGATGAAATGAGGCTTAGACCTGACTCAGTACACCCACACATCCCAAAATGTATGCATAGCCCTACAATCCTCAAGTCTTTTGAGTGTCAGGATTTACAAAGGGTTAAGGGCAGAGTGAGTGAAACTCATCACAAAGCAAGTCTAAACACAAGCTGGTTGGTATTTTTCCTTTTCTACTTTCCATTGCCAAGTACAGCAATGAAACATTTCAGGAATCGATGGATAACTGTGTGTCAGTAGGAACAAGATGCCATGGTAGCACCTTGAACCAGATGCTAGCACAGTGCAAGAGCAGCCTGCTGAACGACCACAGAGGTGGTTTTCTTCAACAGTTTGTGCTGTTTTAAACAATCTTGGTTTTCCTTCTTTTTCATCTAGGAAATGAAGCTGAGGTTTATATAAAGCATTTGTACAACTACAGAATTTTAACTGGGGGAAAAGGCTCAAAACTGCTGAAAGTTCAATATTGTAATGGAAAAAAGCTTAAATTGCTTAAACAGTTTTGGTTTTTTAACCCACAGTGTTTTACTTAGACTTTATGCCGACCTAATAAACATTATTCATTCTGCCCCAATATGGATTTAAAAGGGGGACTGCTGACAGTTCCTGTATGTCACAGGCATAGATGCCTCACTGCATGAGCTACAGCAAATGAATACATCACTTACAAATCAGATTAAACTGTGACAGTTAATATGACAGGCAAGAGAGCACCCCACTAGACAGAACCCCAGGACAGTGTCCTGTAGATACTAATAAACAAAACCAGTATTACAGAAATTGAGAGGAATCTGCACAACTGAGGGTAGAGAAAGCTGTATTGATCTTTATCCCTTTATCAAAAATATTACTGGAGCACATGCCCATTCGGGGAGAGCGAGCATTATAAATATTTACAAGTTTCACTGTGTTCCACCTTGCGAAGTCCAAATGCTCATCTGAAGTAATTTTCAAGTAAAGAAATTATATTTTTTTTCTCATTATGACCAGTTTTTTGGCTAAGCTCATTATTGTCAGTTAGGCAGAGCTCTCTTCAGAGTCCTGCTTATAACAGAAACTGTAAGATGAATAGACTAATTCCACTTTTAAAGATCAAAACTGAGTAAAGAAGGCTTTCTAGACTAAGACAGTTGAACCAGCCTAAATCCCCCAAGTCAACTAGTAGAGATTTTCCCAGCTTGCAGATACAGCTGAAGGCTCTTCAGATGAATCATCACCTCTCAAAAATCGAGATCCAAGATCAAGCAGAACTGCTATCTCAATACACCTATTAATTCCACATGGACTAGAACACTAAGTATAAAACATGCATTGCAAAAACAGGAAACCCCTTAATTACACCAATGGCTGTTGTAGTTCCAACTCAGTGAGCCCCATGTCCCCTGTTACTCAATTCTCATCTTCCACACTGCTGCATCAATATTAAAGCACAGGATGATGCTCCTAGAACAATGCCTGACACCATTTATACTGGATTTTCCCCTTCCATCACATATCTCTTGACTGTACATTGGTTACCTCCCACTGAAGTTTGTCTCCTTGAATTCTCCAGGAAGCACTCCGTTCATTCTTCCCCACAATTATCATTGCCTCATGCTGGCTTAAAACTTAGGCTTTCAGCAATTGCTCTTAACAAAAGAGATAAAACTGCAATTCATTAAATAGGTTCATTTTATCTTAGTTGCACATTTGTCTAATCAGCTTGCATTTTCATAAGTCTTCTGCATACATATATGTATCAAAAGCTATCACAATAAAATAACATTTTCTTTCACATGTTCATTAAGTCCACAAGCATTTAAGTCACTGTGTTGGAAATGTATTACAATATTTTAAGAGTCTCATTTCTCAGTTTTCCAATTCTTTGGTTTGTTTTTTTCCCTCCACTTAGGAGCACAGTGACTTCTGTCCAGTTTTTTTGAAAAACTCTTCGCATTTATATGCGCAAGAAGAATATTTAGTTCCATTTCCTAAACAGCATCAATTCTAATAAGCCAAGACATGTTTCATTAATACAGCTGCTCACAGGGAAGCAAGATAAAATATGTTCTAGACAGAAATGAGTTGCATTTCAATCATACAGCTTTTTATGTCTGAAAAAAATACCTATTAGAATATATCTATCCAAGGGTAATTGTCAAAGGATGATTCTTAGGCACCAAAATGATATTTTTTTCTCAGAAAACGGATTGTAAGAAATAGGTGAAAACTATTGGATCTTAGAGTTACAATAGTCCGTCAGAGTGCACTATCATATCTTTCCTATTTATTTTCAAAATCCTAAAAAGTTGTGTGTGTTTTAGATAGGCTTCTATGAAAAGAAAAATGATGTTGTGTAGCTTGAATTAAGATGATAGAGGGCTTGTTCTCCAAAATACTTAGTAAAAAAGGTTTCTTTTGTGTAAGAAAGCACAGGACATAGTAAAAGTTCTGAACTCGAACTTTATTACCCAATGAATTTTATCTTACTATCTAATAGGAAAAAAATCAAGGGTAACACTTAACTGCGCTTTTTCTTTCTCCTGATCTAACTGTTATCCATACATCCCTGCTATGTCTAACTTATTATACAGCCTTTAGATTTTCCCCTTTAATCCATGCAATTACAACTGGACATCGCACGTAAAGAAAGCCCAAGGAATACAGATTTATCCTGAACATCCCCAAATGCCTGGAAAGCAAAGCGGGCAAAATCTAGTCGGGTTAGATACAGTCTGTACTTTAATTACCAATATTGGACTTTTATTTCTAGATTAAGATGCAAATTTTATTACTTGTTTTGGATAAGACCTAAATCTTACAAGGGAAGAACACTCCACAAAAAAATTGTGTAACATAAGTTCTGATGCCATGAAGTAAGATCAAAATAAAAAAATTCAGTTAACCATTGCAGTAAACAATAACTTGCTACTTTCCAGAAATACGCAATTTATCCATGACCTGAAGAAACACAGTAAAATGATAAATAGAGCTTTATATGAATAAAAATCTGGGGTCGCCAAGTGAAGTTTGCAATCAGCATAGAGGCATTAAGGTGCATCCTGTATGTGTGCATCCACCCCCATATTTACATTACTTTAACCCGTGCCCTGAATACAGGCTCAATGCTATTTCCTCATTAGGAACCAGGCTCTGACCTCAGCTTATTTTGCGTGTTACACTAGTGCCATTTGACAAAAGCTATGGTAGCTTTATTATAGGAGGTGCTTTGCTGCACTGATGAAAAAAGAATATTTTCATGATTTACAACATGAACAATTGTTCAATGCTCTTAAGTCCTTAATATAAAAAAGCAAATTACTGGATTTGTATACTTAAGAATTATGGCAATAGTGAAGTACACAAGCAAAGCAGACCACATGGGTAGAAGACAATTCCGTAGGAGTAACACTTAATCATCTACTGAGGCTTTATCTGGCTTGAAAACAATCTAGAGTTTAAATAAACAAGCTAAAGCTTGAATAACAACCCAGTCTCTTCTCTCACGTTTCCCATTAGTCTAGCATCTAAACCCAGAACTCATTACATTCACATTTATTAGGCAGTTTGTCACGCTCCAATTTTCCCCAAAATATCATTAATGAAGAACAAATTTCCATTCACATTAATTGCAAATTAACTCTTTGAGCATAGTTTCAGGACTATCCAGATATGTTTTGTGCACAAGATGGTATTCTGGTAATACTCTTGCTTGTGCCATTCCTCTGAAGAGTCAGTCCATTAACCTTACAAAGATTTAAGAGGAGTCTTAAAACACAATTTCCTTGGTTAGTTATTTTCTGCCCATTCAACCCAAATACACTAGCACAAACAGAGTTCTTAAAATGCCTGCTAAGTATTGTATCTCATCTTTTCTTCTCAACCCAATGAGCAGAATGGCTTTTCTTTTCATTTATCATAAATATTTTATAAAATACATTATATTGTTTTTTCTGCAAGACTGAAGTCGAGGAAATCTGTTGTTGCAGCACCAGTGTTGCAGTAATTTCCCCATATTAAAAAATGGACCCTCTTTCAGATCTGTTATTAAAAACTCATTCTTTGTAGCTTAAAGAAAGCAAAAAAAGGAAGCATTCACCACTTCCAACCTGCACTCGCTTTTCAGATTGTTTTACAGGTACCATTGCAATCTTTTCTCAGTAGGAAACATGTAACATCTTGCAGTCCTCCATTTTAAATGGCATTATAGATAGTTTTGAATTTTGTGCACCTTCTCATTTCGTGTTGCCACTGCACTTAGCAGGCCAACTCCTGGCTGGAAGTTTTGTAAAGCTAGACCTCACTTTTTGAGGAAGAGATGCATGGATAAATATTTGTAGCAAAAGGCTGGGGAAGAGCTTTAAGGAACTCGTAGACCCACAGACCCCACCACTTACTCGTTCATAGCAGGGCTCTACTTGGGGAGGGCACATATGCAACAACATATTTTACTGAATTGAAAAAAGTTTCTTTCAAGGAGTCAGAGCTTCTCTACCTCACTTCTTACAAGCCATCTTGTCACCCCTCTGGTACCAGTTTCAGTAACAGTAATGTTATTAAAGCACTCCTGCAGGATAACAGCCTGCTAAGGGCTCCCGGCGAGTCATCCTGGGAAAACTGACTGTCAGTCACACGTGACAAGTTTGTCAAAACCAATGTCAGAAAAAGATAGCTTGCATGAAGCTTTGTCTACTAAAACTACTGCTGCACAAAACCATTCCCTTCAGGTTTAAGATATTTCCAGATTTTAAAAAGAAACAAACCACAAATCAAATCATACCATTTCTGGTGTACTTTGTCTCCTACTATGGAAAAAAAGAAAAAGAAACTTTGGCAAATATTCATTTAGCAGCTACCTGCAGGGGAAAAAAGAAGTGAGCCAAATGGTTAACATCAAGACAGTCACTTTGATACAGCTCCTGTGAAATCAGAGTAACAGGGCTGATTGGGGAGGGCAAGGAGGGTGTTAAGACTGAGACAAGTAAAATAATTCAGCCCCCCCAAATCCCTCAAAAGTCTGATTTGTATTTTTAAGGGAACTATACTACAGGGTTCTGACAGCAAGATACACTTTACGCAGATTACTTAAACTTAATATTCAGAGTCCTCACTTCTCTTACGTGTTTTATGAGACTAGAGTAAAAGCATGTTATATCCCTAGTCCAAAGCATGCAATATTTATGATGTGCTTAGAGTAATGAAATTGATTTGACAGACATTCTGAATGCAAATATATAGCAAGGTTGCGTTGAGGCAGGCAGAAGCTTTCACATGTCAGTTTGGTCACCAGAATATCAATAGCATGTTCCTCCCTTCCCAGAATAAATGAAGAAATGGTAGGGTAGTTTGGTCCGCTTTTTGTCCCCAAGGTGGGACAGCAAAGTTTTTTCTTTCCACTCCAAGAAGTTTCTTTGCTCCTAAATACTTAGGTTTTGTCTTCCGCATCTACTGGGTAAGAGAGTGAGTGAGAATCCAACATGATAATAGGAGATCATCTCGGCCAGGTATTCTTAAAAAGCATAGAACTCACATGGCCATAAAGCTAAAGAACAACTCCTCGAGTGACATATTGCTTCAGCATGAACTGTTTTTGAGGAGCAGAAGAGCATCATAGATTTTTTTTTTTAAATAGTTTTCATAAAACTGGATCTATTACTATCCATTTCTGCCACCTCTCAGACACTTCATTTGTGGAGTATTGATGACCTTAAGTGCTAAACCCAAATCCCACATCCATTACAAATAACGCCATTCTGCAGTCTAATAGGAATTATCATAAAGGTAAGCAGGATGAAATCACTGCTTGTATAAACTTTGTAATGATCCTTTATTGAAGGAAATACGGCGTCTCAGAAGAGCTTCTCCTCTCTGACTGATGTTTAACATTAGATGTTCGTAGCAGCTCTACTACTGTTTAATGACTTGCTAAAAGTCCAACATACGTATATACTTTCAGACAATGAAAAAAGCTTTTCAGTTACTGTTCATCTGTGAAGTCAGATTGAAAAAAAGCAGGGAACATGCCAGGTACCAAGGTGCTCAGTTGTATCTTGGAAAATTTAATGGTTCTTAGGAATTATTTTTTTGTAAAATGACACAAAATAATGAACCACCACATTATACAATATCAGAAAGTTCCCTTTAAAACAGCTTGACTCATATTAAAAGCTTAAAATTTCACGTTATGATGCTGCTTCATGCTTATTTTTCAGTTTTGGGTGATACTTCACACCATGAATGAATAGAAAAGCAAGAAACAACCTTTTAGGAGGTAGGCTACATGAAAACATACTTTAAACGAGTACTTGAGGAAAGACTTTTTTTAGTCTCAAAGAATCTGCTATGAATAGCAATAGCTTTTTCCTTGAAATGCTTTTCCAACAACCAAAGTCCAGCTTGTTCAACTTATAGAAAAAAAAACCCAAGTTTTTAAAAGGAAAAACTAAATTTCTTGTAGTGTGGATTTTATTTTTTCCTTTCAAACTGTTTAGAAAAATCATGAAATAATTCCCAAGCAGTGTAATTCTCAGAATATCCACATTGTAGTAAACCCTAAACTACCATTTCAAAGCACTGCACTTCTCCACATTGTAATATTACAAGGCAAACCAAAATCCAATTTCTAGCAACAATTACTCATTAAGCTGCAGATACCAGTTAAGGCTTTCTGAAATTCATCTTGACAAATACAAACAGGATTTCCCCAAGACACTTCAGAAAATATATACTTCTCTGTGCCATAATTGCGTTTTACAAAGTCATTTGAGGAGAAAAGAGGATATGTTCTACGTATCAGTCCCACATCAGAAATATGAAGGAATATAAATGCTTTCACTTTCACAGTTGGCCCAAATTTTGCAGTCAGAAAACAAAGAATTAACTCAAAGGCCTTTTAAAATTCAAGGGTATTTGTTGTCCTACGCTATTCCAACCACAAAGCAGAAAACCAAGTCTGAAAACAAATCAAAATTGGAGATTATTTGCTTTACTGCAGGATATTCAATTGAGAAAGAAAAATCAACTGTCAAGCAACATTTTCCCTCACCTCATCCCTGAAATATTTTGTTTGAATTTTAAAATTTAAGATGAAAAATATGGTATGAGTAGTGAGGTCAATAATGCTTAAATTTCTTCCTCAACTTCTTGTTGTGACACATGGTTGTATCACTCCCCATGGATGACTTCACACTAACCTGGGCTGAACTCCGGGAGGTTTGTGACAGCTTATTTCCCCAGCCTGCCAGGGCTGCCCTGCCCAGCAGACCTGCCCCTCCCCCAGCCCGCTGCCAAGGCCACTGGGCAGCATCAACCCCAGGACACATACCAGACACATAGCAGTAGTAACCAGCTACTACCATTCCCCTGCTCCCAGTTAACTTCCCTTCCATTCACAAGCTCAAAACCATTTCCAGGAACATTTCCCAGCTAGAGACAGGCTGAACTTAAGTCCCAAGAAATGCCATTAAGTCACCTCAGTCCTTCATGCATAGCACAAGAGGAGATCTGTATTAAACAAAACTGACACTTTAGGAAAATGAAGTTAACTGATAGCTTTGATACCCCATCGCAAGTTAAGGAGAGTGATCATTGAATAAACTGATGGAAAATAAATTAGTATGTCTCCTAGAACATTTAAGGAGTTCTTTTCCTGAATGTAAAGCAGGATAAGAACTACACATTACTAACAAACAGTGAAAGATAAGGATGTCCTAGGAAGAATTGCAGTTACAAATTGTAACTAGAAACAAAACAGCCAAAAAATGCCCACAAAAGAAATGCCCTATTTTCATTTCTACAATAAAAGTGTTCACTTCCAATAAATCACAATTTTATAGATTTGAACCTTGACTCCCTTCACCTTTATCCTTGGAAGTGGGACAACACATCACTTCTTTTAGTTCCTTGTACATTGCTGTGGATTCGGTCCTATTAAAAGGATGAGTGGAAAACAAAGGCAAATTTAAAACATGTCCCTTCTGCTGTCTGTTATTAACTAAAGCCACCTGAAGAAAAACTGAGCAGTACATGATTAAGTGTGAGAATACTGAGAATTCAGGTAGTGAAAAACCTCTGCTAAAAAATGATGTGGCAGGGAATCTGTATCACAACTGGATGTTCAATCTAGTAGGTTTTGTACTTTTACGTTAGAGAAAGCATAAACATTAAGAGCAGCATTGGTCAGATGTTTGCCACATTAATTACATGACAAAAACAAAGATTTTTTTCATTGTCATTGCAGATGACTAAAACCACAATCTATCACTTTGGTTAGGCTTGTTTTGAATGATTCATTTACTTCAGCTTGAGAAACATTTCATTTTATACCCTTTCATTGTAATATTAACCTGCTGTCTTGCATAAACTGTAATTCCAGTCCCTATGCACCTTCTGTGAAACAGACTCTTCCACTCTCTCTCCTGAGCAAATAGCAGATTTCATCATCCCGAGAGGTGCACTTCATTACAACCTTATCACGAAGTCAATCTAATCCTGAAGAAGAATGAAAAGCATTGGATTCTCCATCTCCACCATAACAACATACACTTGAACACTGAAGTGACTTGTTGTCTTGTGTCCCTTGAATGAAATATTGGCTTTTGATCCAAAATGATAAAGAGACCTTTATACTGTTGAAAGAAATCTGGTGGTGAAAGGTCACCTGAGACAAGGCTTAGCTTTAATTCAAATAGTAACCCTCCTTTCACTGTGACTGGCATGCAAATAAATTAATTCTCAGCTACTCCCTAATCAGCCTGTCTGTGTAAGCCTTTGATTTGTCTGTCTGATGTGAAAACAAGGATTCGAAAAATACAAGGACAAAAGAAGGCATCCACTAATTCCTACTTGTTGGGATGCAAATCAAATAGTTTTGCCCCCTCTCGTGTGCAAGCCCAGACTGATAATATGTCTCATAAGGGTTATGAAGTAAAGTTTACTACACTCGTTAATGAAGACGTAAAAAATTAATAGCAATCAGAGACTTCTAGGCACCCAGCAGTTTCACTTATTGCCAGTATACCCCAAATAAAATTCAGCAGGCACGACTCTACATTTTTAGGAGTACAGGATCAATAAGAGCAAAACAAACCTGACCGCAATTATTAAAGCGGCAAGGTGAAAGTTGGAGGTACGGAAAAGAGAATAACCCACCAGCTAGTTTAGTTTACCTACACATGCAGCCACACAAAGACTAATACAGCTTTTAACACAAAATAAAGATACAGACACTTGAGTGTGGGCATCTTCTGAGAAGCACCACAAATCCTGCCCATGCAAGGCCAACCGCTGACCCCCTGCTGCGCAGCCCCACACCGACTGAGCCTCTCACCGGGCTGGGGGAAGAGCCACCCTGGGCACCAGGAAGAGTGACCTCAAAGTAGGACATGATCAGGATCGAGCTCCGTGACATATCATAAATAAATCAACTTTTAAAAGGCAATGAGATTAATCCACAGCTCCTGCTCCACAAACTTTGCAAGTTCTAGTGAAAATGCACTCTCAGATCTATAGTAACAATTCTGTTATATTCCCCCTCAGAACATTTAAAAAAACAGGAATCCTGCTTATTTGGTTGTTTCAGATAGTCAGTTTACAAGGAACAAGGAAAATTTTCCAATAGCGCAAAAGCTGCATCCAAATTTGCTAACAGGTGTGGCTAAAGCTTCTGAGTACTATAAAGGAAAAAGACCTGGCACACAGAACAGTCAAGGCTATAAAATTAAAATTTTGCACCGAGATGTTTCCATTTGCCAGCAAAGGCAAATACTCCCCTAGGGCAAGACTAAGAGTGGAGCTGATCCATGTGTCGTTTGTTTTGGGAGCTTTTTTGTTTGTTTTTTTTTTGTTTTGTTTTGTTTTTTAATAGAAAGAAGGAATTGTTCTGATGCTTTGCTAGTTCAAACTCATAACTGCTTAGAATTCACTCTGGAGTAGGAGAATGTGCTTGCAGCCTGTAAGCACACACTTGTTTAGATGAATATCACCCTCTTCCACCTGCTGTTTGGAAACAATCTGTCAGTCACAGACCCAGTCCTGCAATAAAACATCCCAGGCCACCTGCCTGGAAAGATACTTGGTTCTAATTCAGTATAAACAGCATTTCCTATCCCAAAAGGATTTCATGCCATTACCTGGAAATACAATTTTAATTGCAACACTTAATAAATATGAAAAACACTCTTCCAGATTCTGTTGATGTATGTAAAACACCACTGCTCATTATACAGCAGGAGTTGAGGTATTTTTAAATGTAATACCTTGGTTAGCAGGCACTAGCAGAGAAGCACAGCTAAATTGACACAGCAATCATGACTAAAAATCCACACAAATTTTCACATTAATATCGAATACGGCAAAATTATTTTAAAGAGGAAATCAAACTGAAAAAAATCATTCACCACATGCAAATAAATTACTGCTGCTTTCTGCTCTTGGAAAATAATTTAAGTAGAAGGTTATCCATACAAAATTTTGAAGAATAAGCTAAACAGATATTTCTGCATGACCTCTATAGACAATCTTGCATCAAAATAGAAATTTGTTGTACAAAGCTACACATCTGTAATGCTAATGCATGGTTTGTTTTTCATGTTAATAAAGTTTCACTCTCTCTACTGTACCAACTACCACTTAAAAAACAAAGAAAAAATACACATTTAGGAAAGGTGTTAAAACAGAGCCTGCTCCCAGGTATCAGACACACATACACACCCACCACCAGAGACATCTGTGATAGACTGCGGTCAGTTTATTACCATTTCCACATCTGCACTATGAATTCCATTGAGAACAACCGCTATATCAATTAACATAGAAGTCCCTGATTTTCCAGCCTTTGTAGCTTAAGTCTTTTTCCTCTAAAGATTTTTTTCTACCTACCCACCTACAACTTGAAAGCTTTCCTTAACCAAGGGCTCCCTCCCTGCTTTTCTCCACCTACAAAAAAACCCAATCTGCTCACTTCAGGATTTTCCTGAAACAAGTAACTCTACCACATCAGCAATGAGGAGAGCTGAGGGGGAGCCAGCAGAGAAACAACACAGAAAAGACATGTAAAGGCAGGCACCAGGGACATTAAGCAAGGCAAGGCGGGCTTTGTGCCATGAGTACTGGGCACAACTCGACTAACAGCAAAGATCCACAAGAAACAGGAGAGCAAACTTCTCCCCAAGACAGATAAAAACATCATAGTTTTACACCAAAACAACTCCATCACCACCACCAGGCTTAGTTTGCCTTACCTACTTGCAGAAGAGCCACCAAAATGCATCCCTGCAGTAACACACAGCCTGTCAGTCCAGCATGAAAAAAAGCCTGAAAACACAAAGGTTCTAAACACCTCTGAGAACACAGACAAGCAAAGGCTGAGCTGCCTCCCATGCACCAGCCAAAACACAACCCTCTTCCAGCCCCCAACTTCTATGGGCACAGGGCAACACAGGTGGTGGCACTTGGCCTCAGGGCTAATCAGCCCCTCTGCACCCACCTGGGTAGCACAGCACCTGGTGGCAGGCAGCATGCACTCACCCTGGTTTTGTGCTCCTTTAGAGCATGAATATGTAAAAATATTAGATTTTAAGACATGCTCCCTAAGTCTGCCTGGGCTTGTGCTTTGTCCCCAGCGAAGGAAGCAGCTGACGGTGCTTGGGTGTTTGTACGGCACACAGGGACATGATCCCTCTGCTGTCCCCTCCCCCCCTGCGCCCTCACGGTCTGCAGGCACTGCAGAGGGACATGGCAGAGCATACCCTGACATCCTTGTCCAGTGTATCTGCATAACCCTTTTCCTGACACTGCTGACCCTGCCTGCCTCCACAGCAGCCTCCCCGGAGCAAACAGTTACTGAGGTTTGCTAAACTTCAGGCATTCCCCTTCAGCTGTTCCAACCCAAGCCGGTGCAACCTGGTGAATATCAGTGCCCAGTTCGCCATAGCCACTGCCACCAGGGTGTGATGGACTCAGGCACCCTGCACTCAGCCTTCCACACTCCTCACCAGGAATCTGCTGGGGATTTCCAGAGAGAAAACTGGGGGTGTTTAGCCAGAGAGGAGGGGGCCTGGGGGGACCTGATGGCTCCCTACAGGTTCCTGGCAGGGGCTGTGGGCAGGGGGGTTGGTCTCTGCTCCCAGGTAACAGTCACAGGACAAGAGGGAATGGCCTCAAGTGGCACCAGGGGAGGTTTAGATTGGATTTTAGGGAAAAAAAGTCTTCACTGAAAGGATGGTCAAGCATTGAAACAGGCTGCCCGTGGACGTGGTGGAATTGTCATCCCTGGAAGCATTTAAAAACCACGTAGATGCAGAGCTTAGGGACATGGTTTACTGGTGGGCTTGGCAGTCCTGGGTTAACAGTTGGACTCGATCTCATAGGTCTTTTCCAACCTAAATGGTTCTATGATTTTATGATCCTGTAATAAGACTACCCATGGCAGAAACATCTAACCATTTGACGAGCAAAACTGAAGATAAGAGCTGGAGAGCCAGTTCAGCCTGGCATGGCGTACACAGTATTCCTCTGAAGTGGGAGAGAGAGGATTCAAGGCAATGGCCTGTCCTGGCCAGAATGGGAAGCTGAATCCAGATCGTCCTGTCTCAGTTTCAGAGCTCACATCAATTTGGGCTGTAATACACACTTTTCTTTAAACCAGGGGTCACATATTCCAGCAGAAGAGACAGAAAAAGTAAGTAAAATCTGCACAGCAAGCCTGCTTGTGTCGTATCTCCCCAACCAGGGAGGCTGGTACAGTATGAAAGTGCCTGAACCTTCTCGGAAAAATCCAGGTTGACACAAAGAATTAGTGGTCAGGATGTGGTGCGGACCCTTGGAGGCATGTGACTCCAAGCAATAAAAGAGTTAAACCAAAATACTTAAAAGAAAAGGACTTTGCTGACTGCTAACCAGTGCATACTGTTTACTTGCAGAGAAATGAATAAGAATACGTGGATTTAAATTCCTGTACGGTTCGCAGGAGCGGGCACTGACAGAATGCCTTTTTCCAGGCTGTGTGCCAGAACGCACAAGTCATATAGAAATTTGCTCACTTGTGATCACAAACAAAACCCCCAAACCCCTAGCCCCACTGCGTTGTGTGCTTCCTGATGCATTTACACTGCATATTAATTTATTTGATGCAATGCCAGAAAGTCTCCCTTTTCTCACCTGTCATGTAAGACCGGTGCGCGATGTAATTAAAAATAAACAGAACAGGTGGTTATTTTCTTCCTTTCATTTTTTCTTTTTTCACCCTGGTAACACCTTTGGCTTGCATTCATATGTTTAATTTTCAAGATTTTTCTGTGTTTCACTAAACAACAATCAATCAGATTTTAAGCCTGATATCAGCAGGAAAAACATCAGAAAGATGTAGTGAATCCATTTTCATGAGCTGGCCACACGTGACACCATTCCAGGTATGATGCCACATCTGAGGATGACAGCCCCAGCTAAATATCTGTCAGATGTCTGTATTTGGCCCAATACAGTATGTATTACTTTTAAATGTACTGAGACGAAAAAAAACCCAACCCACTGTGGTTAAGGTTTCCTGGCAGGCTTTCAGGCTGTCAGTCTTTTAGCTTTCTGCGAGCTGAAAATCTCACAGTCTAAACACCAAGTCATTATTGGCTCTTTCAGATATTCCCTGAGCTTGTGGTTCATAGTCCTTGGGAACTGCGAGTCTTCATATCATGATAGCATACATATTTGTAAAACAATATGTCCCGTTTAATCTTAGCTATAACTTTCAACTTCCTACTCCTAAAAGAGAGTTTTTTGCAACCTGAAGTTGCTAGGAAACCTTTTAATACATAAACTGCACAGAGGTGGGGTTTTTTTTTAGTCTTTTAAATAAGAGTTGTAAGTCAAAATTAAGAATTCATATTAACCTACAGAGCTGACAAGAAGAACTTTGATACTTTTCAGGGATTTCATGGTCTGACAAGTGCTATACTATGCGGTGTTTTATTTCTTCCCCCCTTCTCAAGAATTTATTCTAATTCACCAAGTGGTAAAGATAATTAATATGTACTTGCAGCAGAAACAAGATTTAGGGAGGAGATCTAGGAATAATTTTTCAGAGTAGAACTTTGCCTGGGCTTTGATGCCTTCTCAGCTGCTTATGACTAAAACCAGAAAAGCACAGTTCAGTTTCTTTTGTCTCTAAATATTGTTGGTAAAACGATGAGATTATCAGCCATGAAAGGCTGGAATCTGCATCGCTAAAGCCTGAAGAGACAGGTCTTGAATAAAACTACAAACGGCAAAGAAAGGACAATTAAGCTTAATGACAGAAGACCGTATCTTAAGCCAGCCTAGCTTTTTCACAGGAAAGGTTGTTGTCAAATATTGTGAAATAAAGAAATAAAAAAAAGATACAGATCTGTTCTTCCTGCTGAGAGCAGGCTTCTCATGCTGATAAATCTTTTCTTAGGATGTTTTTGTTCAGCCCCTCTTACTTAAGGGTTAATGCTGTAGAAATGTTCAATTGTAACAACACCCAAATGTAACTGAATTTTTGGATAAATTTACAGTGGTAAGTGAAAAGTGGAGGAATTGCAAAAGTGATGGAGAGCAATGTTTCTCTTTTCTGAGACGGCCACCATGGACAAGAATCAGAGCAGCTCCCTGCTCTGTACGGAGAAGCTGGTCCCTGAAGTCCCCTGAGAAAGCCATACACCTTTAACTGCCTTCAAAAACTGAGATAATAAGACATTGCTAGTTTTTCCACACTAATTGGTCATTACAGTAAGGCAGGTGTTTTCTATTCTAAGTCTTTTCTATACATATAATTTCTTTACCTAAAATGTTCTTGAAGGAATAGCTGTCCTTGTGTAATGGATGTACAAAAAATCCTGCAGTTCTAATGTAATGAAATAACAACACATTCTGTGGAATCATTGTTTTTCTACTCACTAAAGATACAGAACCTGCAAAGAAGGTACTTTCTGAGAAAAAAAGTGGCTAAACTAGCACGGTTATAGACGAGATTGTTAATAAAAACATCACCATGTACATTTGACAGAGTTAAGTAGGTTGTGACAGCACTACTCGATTCACCACTAAAGGAAATTTAAATAAACTTCCCCTAGGTTCAGATGTCACTCACTGAAAAGACATGCTCATAAATAATCAGAGACTTATTATGCTTTTCTATTTAGTGGTCTGTTTTTAGGATGTGTCAAAACCACAACTTGAAAGAGGAATATTATTATGAGATAGTCCTCCACCAAGAAAAAAAGATATTGCTTGTCAAAACTCTTGTTATATCTTAAAAAAAATAAAATAAAAAAATTAAAATTTTTAAACACGGAGTGAAAAATAGATGCATAAAATTCTTTTATAATTTTGAAAACCACACTGTCAGGAAAAGAATCTATAAAAAGAAAAATAAAGCAATAACCTTAAGACACTCATTGTTTAAGTGTTCCAGTTCTTGAATTATTCAGTTTACAACACACATAATTCGTAGAAATTGATGCTACATTGTTAAATTAGGCCATAAATGTGGTAAGGCAGATATATGAAATCATAATAAACTCTCACACAGAAGTGCTGAAATTTATTAGGTTACTAAAATAACCAGATGGATTTACAGATTTTCACTTTAATAGATTTTCATCCACTGTTACTCTGGGTATTTTCTACCTTAGGCTGAATTGCATTTAAGATCCAAGTCTTTTTCTAACCAAGTTTTTAAGCTTTATTTTACTCCTCTCTCTGGATCACATTTTTATATGTTTTTGTATTAATTAAATGTGGTTTCATAAGCGTCCATGATATTTTAAATAAAACATGTGCGTACATTATTCCAGTTTTTCTAAAGGACATGCGCAAATAAACACCTTAAAAGAATTAGTTGCACCCATTTTTGTATGTGTATCATTATTACATATTACAACTGTGGTATCTAAGCCATTACAAAGAAAAAATACAATTTTCCTTTTGCTGTGTTCCATGGGTAATGAGTTGCTTTCTTCTTCAGACGTAATTTCTTCTTTCAAACGCATCAGGCTTGCAAACAACATCAAACACAGTGACAAAATGTATGGCTAAACAAAAAGAAAAATACTATAGTCACACCACCAGGCAGAAGGTAGAGCATTGATGCAACTTTTATTAACCAACATTACTATAATGCTCCACAGTAGAGCACATGGGTTCTCATTAGAGCGATAAAGGCTTGTCTGTAAAATATAAATTCACAGGTACATCTGTAGCTTAGCCATAACTGTAAATCTGGCTGCACCCCACCATCGGCTATAAGTTCCTACCAGCTGTTCCCTCTCACGGAATACAATTTTATTTTCTAATAAAAAGGGAGGCCTCTCTGCTTCTTCACCCGCTCCCTTTTCTCCATCCTTAACAGCTGCCCTGAACACAGGCTGGCAGTACACAAAGGAGTTGCAGTGGGATGGGTAGGAGCGCCAATTAGGAACGTCATGGACCAAAGAGCCTTGGCTGTGCTGCAAGTCCAAACCTGTCCCAGAGGATTCACTCCTTTTTCCGGGTCCATTGCCATCATCACACTTTCTCCTTCCACAGCAGTGAACCTCCGCACCCCCATGCACGGCAAACTGTGAAAAAAACTTTTAAGAGACCTGAAAGGTCAGCAGGGTGATTTTAGCCACAGAACTTCATTTGGCCTATGTACTACGTCTGAATGTCATTTTATTTATGGGTATAGGGTACAGCAGGGTTTGAAGTGGAGGATTCACTGCAAAAAGTCCTCCAGAAGACAGAGCAATGGATTTGGAAACCAAAAAATAAAAAATATGTATGACTTTGAAGAAGGTGAAAGATGTAGAAAGAAAACTGCAGGACATAACGTGCCCTGCCCCCTCCCCCCCCCAAAAAAAAAAATTCTGAGTGAATTAAAATTAATTCATCCAATAGCATTGTCAGCCTAGCACGTAAAGAACACAAACACCCCAGTGGCTCCAGTCATTCCAACCAAATAGATGTATGAGCCCTGTAGACCTAATTTCTGTACTAATCTGAAATAAGTTTCAAATTGATGTTAAATGTTGTTGCTGGTGCAATGGGAACCAGTTAACTGAAGTTTTCTTTTGATGTGACACTTTTGGAAAATGCCGAGTGTTATACGTGAAACATGCGTGGAAAAAAGACGCGAGGCAATGGTTGGAAGTTGCAGTAGGAGATATTCCAGTTTGGGAAGGGAGAAAAGTCCACAAAATGACAAGGATTCCTTAAGTTCTGTGATAGCTTTCCCCGGCAGGAATTTCTTGTGAAATCTCCATTTCAGAAACTCAAAATTGAACTGCACAAGGCCTTGAACAAGCCGAAGGGCTGGCATGTTGGCCCAGTTCTGCAGATCAAGCAGAGGCAGATGACCTCCAAAGGGCCCTTCAAGCCTAAATTTTCCAAGATTCCTTGAAAACATGCTGGACTGGCTACTCCTCACATATTTAAAACTACGGTTGCTCTTGCCTGTACATGCAATTCATAGAATTCTTATCAGAACTATCTACCTATATTGGATCCAGCATAAATTGCCAGAGAAGATACTGTAGGTAATTAAAAGCTATGTTCTTCAGTTTAAACTGCGTCCACAGCTGCTTACAATTTGATTATTACAGATGAGTGTTATGGCTCATACCAAAGCTGTTGCATTCATAGCACTGCCTTTACAACATCAATAAATAAAAACTAAATCCTATATATTCTCAAGTGGATGTACTCCAGTGCTTCAAGGTAAAATTAATGAGAAATATATGCATTTCTTTTGTTATGAATAACTTAATCAGCATATCGAGTCACTTTAAAACTTATTTATATGTCGGGAACAAAATTGCTTTCCATCTCCTGTTGACTGCAGCCTTAATTGGGACTGGAGATGAAGTAGAACTATTTTATTAAATAGCCTATCATATAGAAAAATTACAGTTTAGCATTGTATTTGATGTGTAAAACCCTGGTTGATATGTCTTGTTTAAGCACGAGTGAATTATAAACACATCGAAGACTGCAGCTAGTATTACTTCTTCATTTAAAAAAACACTGATGTAAACGTTTTGTTCTCAGCTTGTTTTTCCTATATTCTGTTGGCACTTGCTGAGCCAGTGCCAATAACGAGTTTTAGAACCCACCACCGCTCCATACTTCCCAGAAAAAAAAAACCAAAAAAAACAAAAAAAACTTCTTAATTTAATAAATGAGCCGCTACACTTTCTTGCTGGCTTGGTTACTTCTGTGTGCATTTTGCCCCTTCACTGTGTGGTTAGCATGATGGATACCAGCGGGAAACCCCTGCAGACTGAAATCCTGTGTTTACACACAGAGCAGTTAAAACATAATCCATCTCCTTTATATCCTTATTTTTATTATGTCCAGGAGAAATAAAAGCCATAGAAGAGAGGAAATACCATGAGTGCTTCTGTTCTGTGCAACCTGGGGGAGCAGGGGGGTCGTGGGCACCACAAACCGTGAGCGGGCCAGGCTCACGTTGCTCGAGGTCCTGCTACAAGCAACTGAGAGTAAAATAAAGTATCAGTAAAACAAATTACTTCCGTGCTTGACTTCTGCCACCCGTACCGCAGTGCAGAGACATCAGGCAGTTGTGACTTCCAACTCACAACATCAAAGGCTGTTTGGGGTATTGAAGATGAACACCTGAGTTGGATATTTTGGAAATTACAGCTGGTTCTACTTTGAAATGTGACTTTGGAGGTTGCTACTAGACCGTTTTCGGAGAGAAAGCCACTTTTCACTCCAGGGTTACTCAGCCACTTGGAGCTAGAGCCCTGGCTGGAGGCTGCTGCCAGCACAGCTCGGCGTGGGGACAGCCCACAGGAGCACCAGGCTGTGTCCATCCCAACCCTACCCCTACCCCTCACCCTGTGCCCTCAGCAGCACAGGGGCCAGGGGTGCTGTGGAAAATCAGGCAGTTTTGGGGACAGAAGTTTTGCTTCCAAGTCATCAGTCTAGTTGGCCTGCGTACAGCCCCAAGGTTATCCCTCCTTGGCATGTATGCAGCACGCTCAGCCTGCACTGACGGGAGAAAACTTCTTGGGGCTAGACTTCAGCGAGCAATTTTGTTCATTAGGAAATGACTTTTTTCTCCAATGTTCCTCAAGGACCAAAGGCTTCATTTATAGGAGCATATTTTCCATAGTTAGTATGAAAACTTCTTTTTAATCCCCGCATTGAAATGCAAATTCTGTACAAAAAAGAAAATGCGTCTGTGGGAGGTTTGACTGGTAAAAGAAGTGGTCCCTGATGACCCACGAGACACATGAAAACTACATCTAGTGTGATTTAAGGAGATTTCAGGGATTATCTTGTGCAACCTGAGACCTTTGGAAGGGAGTTTTCATATTCATCTGCTCTTGCAGTACTTAATCTTGCTGTCCCCGCTTCTTCTCCAGGTTAGTAGAGGTTTCACCGTCCAGAACGGATCACGCTTCGTTGGTAGCTTAGTTTTGCCTTTTACTTGTGTGTCTAGACTCCGTCTTGAGCAGATTGAATTCATCCAGCCCCAACCCAAGTTGTGGGGCAAATGACCTCTGAAGGGAGCTGGTCCTGTGTCCTCCTCCCACCACCCACTGGGCACATGTGACCACACGTTTTTAGCAAAAGCAGCTCCTCAAAAATTTTCTTTAGCAACCAGCAGAGGAACTGACCCTGGCTGTGTTAGCTTGAGGTGTTGGGAGAAGAGAAAAGGGGCACAGACATCTCACAGCATCAGCTGCAAACACCATACCTGTCACGCCTGACCCACGCACAAAGCTGCTGAATCCCAGAAGTCCAAAATCTTTCCTATTGCCTGGGGAGCGGGTTAGTGCCTTAGAAGCAAAACCAAGTGCCTTTGCCACCCTCTGTTAGCTGCCTCACTCAAGAAGCTTCTCTTTCCCCTACCCTGAGTGCAGCTACTATCTACATCTCCTTTCTGGGAGTTTCGCTCTTGCCTTTTTTCGTCTGCCC
Organism: Falco peregrinus; assembly: GCF_023634155.1. NCBI lineage: Eukaryota > Metazoa > Chordata > Aves > Falconiformes > Falconidae > Falco > Falco peregrinus. Next base: position 15,570,804 of record NC_073729.1, read on the forward strand.
TCCAGTCCTCCACTGGAAAACAAATTACTAAGCAAACACTTCTGCTGCTTTTCTGCTTAATAATTTTCAGCTTTTCTAAGTAAATATCAAACAAATACTGCTAACATATTGTTTAATGTACTTACTCCAGTCCCAAGCAGCCGTCTCGGCAAAGCCCCAAGTAATTTTTGTTTTGCTTGGTAGCAGAACTTCCAGTGATCTGCTTCTGATTCATATCAAGCTCTGATAAGAAGCCTCCCCAACATATTAGCTCTTTTGTTGGTCTCTGTTGGTACCTTCCCTCCTCCTAATCAGGTCACTTGGGACAAACAGGGGGTTTTATGGGCTGGTTGGCTCAGGTAGTAAATAAATGCACATCTGATGTAAATTGTGAAACCGATTAAAACCGTAGTGACTTACAGCATTCAGGTTTCCAATGCAGTGAACCCCGGCATAAGTCTGGATGATGATTTCCAAACGCAATAAAAGTCTCTGCTAGAGAAAAGCATTTGCCAAAGAACAGCAGTGCTGACAGCAGAAGGAGGTCACGCTTCACCACCGCTCCACCAGCCTGATTGCCGTGCTGTAAAACCCCTCTGTGGCCTTTCACTTATTGACTGTTTGCATTATCCCAATTAAATCTAAGCTTTTTGGGTCAGGAGGATGGGTCCTAGTTCCAAACTTTACAAATGTCGCTACAGCAGCAGGTGCTGCATAATATGAAAAGTACCAACAGCGGTAGGAAAAACTATAGGGAGAAACATTCCCTCTCCAAGGGTATTACTTCTTTGCTTCTGAGTGCCCTTTATATATTTAACACCACATACTGAAAATCGGGCTCAGTTGCTGTACTCTTTTTAGTATTCCCTCTTTTTTTTGCACAGCTTTCAGGGGTAGGATACGCAAGGTTCAGACACACAGGGTGTCTCTCGGGTCTGATGCTGGCTCATATCTGGCATCCCAGGCAATTTTGCTTAAATCAGCTGAGCATCGTGTGGACACAGTTTTCACACCCAACCTAGGAAAAGCTGGCACTTAGGTGAGAAAGTATCAGTCACGGTGTGCATAGTGCCAGGCTAAGCACAGCCAGACAGAAACAGAAAACAGAAATGATGCTAAAATAAAGACAGAAACAGTGACTTTAACATTTTTGGAATGATTCTGAGGCAAACACGTCTCTGCAGGCAGCTCCTCCTGCTGGTATTTCACTTCTGCATGCACATGTTCTCACCGGGGCAAAAACTATTCTATCATGTCACAGGCACAGCTCTTCCTCAGGAAGAAAATGCAGAAAATTATTTATACTCATGCACAGATCTAGATTGTGTCAAGCGAACTATATCTGTTTCCTCTAAAAAATGTTTCTGCCTGTGTTGGTACTGTCAGAGGTGTTGGATGAGGAACACAGTTCATATGCTTATCAATAACAGGTGTTACAGCCACACTTTCTGAGTTTAATTCTAAATCCAATAAAATTCATGAGACTTTCAGTGGATGTAAACGAAGGAGAAAAAAAAAATAATTTTAGTTGTTCAGGAGGATTAAACTAACAATGCAAATCTTGTATGCTGATGAGCTTATGTATTCAAACATGCATGTAAATACACATAAAGCAACATGCAATAACTCCATCGATAAACACCTTTTTTTTAAGTCTGTTAAATGTTTTTTTTATGCATTAATAAGACATAAGAACACAAAAGTTAGGTAAAAATTCATAGCCTTCTATTCCACCCTAATAAATCGCCTTGTTTTTCAGCCAGCCAACCCTTTGATGACACCATTGACTTCTTAAACACATAAATATGCTGTAAGAACAACTGGGGTTTGAACAACATGTTGTCTCAGATGTTTTTTTTATCACCGCTGTCACCTACGAGAGAGTAAAAAGAAAAAAATAAAAAGAGATAAACTGATAGTGAGGACAATGTGACATCGCTTTATCATGTTTATAGACTTTCTCTCTGATGGATTCACAGAGTCTCCACTGTGATTATAGTAATTGATATTGGTTGTACACTACAGAATAAACAACAGGGACTCATAAAAAGTAACCTGGCCACAAAGCACAATTCTGTTACCTTTTCTCTTTTTCCTGCTTGGCAGTAGCCGCTCTTAAGGAGAAAAATTTGCAGTAGTGATACATAAACTTTAATACCTTAAGGCCTAAGCAACTGCTCAAGACTCTGCAAAGGAATTCTGAAAAGCAGAAAAAATAGCACCGGTCGGTCACACAAACCTTTTATTCATGGTGTCTCTCTGCTGCTCAGCCCTCAGCTGTCCATGTACACAGAGGATGAACGGCCATCTGTTTTTCACATCCTTTTGACATCGGTGAAGTACAACCCAAACCAGACTATATATTCAGGTTTGTCAGAGAGCATGCAATTAACACATTCACATTACAGGTTTCTCAGTGTTACAGGCGTACACATGGACACGTGACATGTGGGGAAAGCCTTCATTTTGTGGTGCACTGCAAAGAGCTGGGATGTGGCCACAAGCACCCTCTGATGCTGCTGTCCTTTTGGGCTGGGACAGCTGCCCTGGATGTGATGGCTGGTGATGGGCAGCCCAGAGCAGTTGCCTCCTGCACGGTCGCAGGCTGCTGTAAGGACAGCATCTATCCACCCCCTCAATGGCAGCGCCATCTGTTAAGCTTTGATAAGTGATAATGGAGGAGGAAGATAAAAGACAATTGGACACTTCTATCGAACGCGGTGAACAATAGACTTTAGTTTGATGGGTAGAGTTGGTTCCCTTCAACACAAACTCACTGAGAAATACGAGAAAGGCCTTTCTAAATTGCTTTTTTCCCCTATTTGCAAGAACTTTCCCCGATCAAAACTCCATCTTTGTCAAGACTTATGCTTTCTTCTGTTGCTTTCAGAAATAACTTGCTGCAGTATGAATAAATGATGTGTTTTCAAGGACCTGAAATGTTTTGCTGTCCATTTAGCACACAGGGAACAGCAATCTGCTGTGGGATAGATGCTCATAAGGCACTCAGTTATCTGACCCATCCTCAAATGGAGGACCTTCATTATGCAGCCTATCAACAGCTCTATGCAAAAGCAAGACCTTTACACTAGATGTAAGGATGATTAAGTCATCTTCAGGAATAGCAGCAGATAAAAGCAATGTCATAACCTTTAGGGTTTGAGCATCATTTAGAGAGAAAAATAATAGGTGTGATATTGGGGAAAGGTCAAGAAGCAGTTTAGGTTTAAGATTTAATGATAATCCATTTATGTTCGACAGAAGGCTATAAGATGTATTATTTTCTGGAACCCAAAAATAATATCATTCAGTTGGCCTTTTGCAAATCAGGGGTTATAAAGTACTATATAAACCAGCTGAGACCTCCTTTTAAATGTCATACTGAAATCGGTGTGTGATCGGTATGATAGGAGTAAAATTAAGAGTACAGTAGGTGAAATGAGATGTTCTGTCTTGTTAACAGCTGTTTGCATAATGGTCTGCTGATTTAAAGGCATCTGTTCCTCTGCAGCCCATCATCTACCACTAAACTGCTCTATATCAGAAATCAAACCTCCTTTGTGTACACAGTTTGTGTGTCCCTCATTTTTGTTGCTTATATCAGTGTTGCTATTTGATGTACTGGAGAAAACACACTGGAATTCTGATCACATATACTGGAATGACATGAAGCAACTACCATTTTTCACTTCCCAATCAGTGGAGTCTAATGTGTCTTTGCATCTAAATAAACTATTTGCATGATAAGCAGACATCTGTATGAAATTGTTATCATCCAGTTAGCTAACATCCTTCTTCTGTGGCATTTCAAATGCTGAATCTTCTGCATCATCTTAGGAAGACCGAGTGGGTGCAATAGATCTGTTAAAAATAGATTTTTATGAATATTCACCCTATTTGGACAACAAAGGGGAGGGGGGGGGACACCAAACTTGAATGGAAAAATGCTTAGTTTGTTTTGTAAAAGATTATGCAAATGCTCTCCGATCATAGTGCATATTTTTATCCAAATTTCAATTCCCTTCTCATTGCTGTATATCCTAGAATTCTTAAGCAGTTTATTGTTATATTTCTATTTGATCATGTTCTGCTAGCTGACAGCTCCTGGTTAAATTATGGGGCTTCAGCTAGAGTTAGGGTCTCAGCTCACCAGGTGTGTGTCCCGAGCCCTTCAGGTCTTATTCTGGTCAGTAAAAATCACCTGGACAAAACCTGAATGAACAGGGAGCTGAAAAGAACTCCAGCCGCTGACATGTATTTAATCCTTAGAGGAAATGTGTTTCTCTCTAGCATGTCTGTATTTCGAACCTTTGCCTTCAAAACTTTAATTAACTTTGATAGGAGCTTAATGGCTGAATCTCTCCATGCTGAGATTAGATTGTAACAACTCTAGAGTTGCTCCAGTTTTCTGGAGAGAGCAAACACCGCAGCTCTTCCTTGAAAGCAGTGACAGCACACCCCGTGCACTGCGCGTGCTGCAGACCCCACTTCCCTAAATTTCATCTCCCAGATAACTGATGTTAAAGTCAGGACATAGAGAAAAAAAAAGCACAATAGCCATTATCAACTATGAAAACGCTTTTCTGCTTGTTATTCAGAGAAAGACACACTAAAATAGATAAACATATTTTCCCACCAGGGAGATGGTAAAAAATAACAAATGTGAGGTACAGAGGTGTCTTCCCCCCACCCCTCCACCCCCCCACCCCATCAACTGTGTTACTGCTGAACTGTCATTTGGCTCTGGGACTTTCCCCACTGATGTTAAAAAGCTGCAAGTGCTGGGGAGGTAAGAGGAAGGCAGATGTACTCTGCCGCTGGGAATTCCCGACCCCTGCCGCAGTGTACAGGCATCACATGTTGGAAAGGGGAGAGTCACTAAAAAACAACATGAGTATCATTTTGTTCCTTGTCTGACATGGCTGGTGATTGATTTTCTAACAGGTTTACACTATATATCAAATTGTCAACGTTCATTCTTTCTGATCTAATGACTTTCCTTATTTTCCTGATTTTAACCTTGCTGCTGCATTGTGTTTTCCAAAGCAATTTAAGTAAATTCACTCTCTGTACATTACCCTTGAGGTGAGTCTGGCACTACCCTCCCTCTCTAGGACAGCCCGATTCACACCAAAGAGGGCAGTGAGATCTCATTGCTCCACTGAAGGCTAATTTTCCTCAAGTCCCTCACCTTGTCTGCTACCCAGTTAAAACACAAAACCAATAAACTCCTCAAGAAAACCAGAGCAAACATCTGCAACATTTGATTTAAAGTTTTCCTAACACTCGTATCAGACATTCGTTGTTGCCGATTTTGCCTTCTGCTGGACCTGGGGTTCCCTGTGCAAATGTCAGAAAGCAGCTCCCTTTCATTCATTAGCTGAATTTCTACAGAATTCAGAGTCCAGCAGCCTGTGAGAGAGGATAATTCAATTTTCCCATTTAGTGCACATTCATCAGCAATGTCCTTTGCCTCCCATATGCCAACACGACTTCACCAGAGCATTGTGTTTTCATGCAAACCCACATTTTCTACCAACAAAATATCTAGACAGTGTTTTGCTGAATGTGGATGGTCTTCCCCTGATCGCCAAGAAGGGCAGGCTGACGTTCAGCACCTCAAGCAGGATGTGAGAAAAGATTTTTATTTTAACCTATTGAACAGCTCACACTTTTTTCTCTTTTTTCTTTTTTTTTTTTTTTTCCCTTTCTTCAAGCTTTGAACTAGTTTCACATCAGCTTCAAAAAGAAATTGTAATTCAAGAATGTTCTTGTCGTCCACTTTAGCACATTTGGTCGTACTTGGGAACGGTTTCCTTAACTGGTATGTAAATCAAAATTCATGAAGCAGTGTCCTGTAACTCAAACGTGAAAGACTGTTGTGTGAATTTGCATCACAAGTAATATCTGCTCAGTTCCTGTACTTCAAACTAGGTCAATACTGAAGCAGTTTATTAATAACATAATGAACCAGCAACCAGGGAACTGAACATTTGCAATCCATAGCAGCAAGACAACAGATAATCCATAACACTAGACTTTTATAAAAGTTCATATGCACCCGTCAGCTTCTCAGGACCTTGTTTGAGAGGCTGTGCTGGCACGTGCACCCCAGAACCTGGGGGTATCAGCAAACCTGCCAGCAGCGTGGGGTCCCGTGGGCTGTGGTTGGGGGACGTGGCACTGCATATACCCACGCCGCTGCCATCAGCTCCCTGACCTGCACCCACGCCTCTCCTTTGTGTCAAAGTCAACAAACTGCAGTTCCCACATGCCCATTTAGCCTGGCTGATATTCATCTTCCTCTTTTCAATGGATAATTTTTAGGCAAATGCCTTCTCAGACAGTTGGCTGTCCCGTTCCTGGTGCTCTCTTAGCAGCAGTTGGGACCCAGAAGATTTTACTGAAAGGGCTGTGTGAGCACTGCAGATTTACCAGGTAAGTTTTATAATATAGCTTATTTTTCTATAATCTAGCTGATTTTTTTTAGGCATATTGTAGTTTTACAATTTTCTTTCAATATAGCCTGAATTAAAATGTTCAGCTCCTGAGCAATGCTTTGTGAAGACTGTAGGCCAGACTCTAATAGGGGAAGACTGAATCTATTCGACTGAAGAAATTAATGAATAATTCCATGAGCTGTTCTCCAGAGGAAAAGTACATGAGCAAAATGCACTGGAAGGTGCTGCAAAGCAAGCTGGAATATATAGAGTGAAGTGCCATATCTTCTGCAGATAGGGCATCTCCCAGAAAAATCGTGCCTGAATAGCCTCCAGCCAACAGGACAATTTATCACCAACCATCAAAGGACACTTCTGCATATTCCCTGGTTTTAAGCACTCTCTGCTCTGCCTAGTCCTGATAAAAGCTTATGCTCTGATTCATGCACCCAAACAAATAACAGTGGGAGGTTTCTTTTCCTCTCTTCCCTTGTATTTCAAGGAAAGTGTCTATCTGGATCTGCATAAATCTGCTTTCAAGGTATGTCTGTACTACATTGTTCTGGTCAAATCTGAGTATTTTGTCCAATCACACAGTATATACTTTGGAAAAGAGGGACACTTCTTTCTTTTCCTTAATATTTTCATTTTGCACTTATTTAATGTGATACAACAAGGAGGTGGACGTTAAGGCACGTTATGTCACATATCTCTGGGCAGCGCTGGAAGCCCTGCAGTTGAAACATCATTTTGGGTTTTGTGCATTCATGGGCAAAGCCAAGGGGTACCCACACAGTAAACAGTTTAAATTTACACCAAATAAACATGTGAGTTTTCATCTCATGGGCAGAGGGCACATGGCAGTTGGTGGAAATGATTGGACAGTCACTGTGGGGTAAGAAATCTCGTTGCTTTCATAAGTAAATTGTGAATATCCTTTTACTTCAATTCTCTTTTACATGTCCTCCAAACACATGCTTCCCCCTGCTCGCCCCCCCCCCCCCCCCCCCCCCCCCCCCCCCGTGTCCTCTATATCTATTTTGTGCCGTTTCTCAAACCCCTTTCTAATTCTTTTCTGCTCCCTCTCCTGCCTGGCCTCAAATTTTAGTCTCACCCTATCTGCCTTTGAAGTCAGCAGCTCACAGCTCTGAACTCCTTAAACTAGCTCAGCCTAACTGACTTTATAAACGTACCCAGAAATGGAAGTCTGACAATGCTAAAAGGTCATAAAATAGACTGCTTCAAACCTTCTCCTGACTCTGGCAACACAAGGCATCTTCGAAGTCTTGTAAATAACTCATGTCAGCCCTTCCCTTGCTAGAACGAACATCCATGACAAATACCCCGTTATTTTTAGGTCTTTAGAAACCTGCTCCCCTGTCTCCTCTCCCCCTGCCTTCGTGGAAGGAGCAGCTTTCTGGGTAAAGAGAGTCAGCCTGTCTGTGCACCAACAGGAGTGCCAACGTGTCCCTGCCAAGGAGCTCTGCTCTGCCCCCAGGAGCCCACACATTTCCCATGTTTCTTCAGGCCAGGATCATTTCTTCACATTGATCATCTATGATTTTCCACCACGATAAAAAAAAAAACAAACATTTTGGACAGAAATTAAATAAGCATAAAGCACTGACATTGTCAGAAATGTGAAACAGAGAAAAATGTGTGACTTTAACGGGAAAAGACTTGCCTGCACATCTGAGCAGTGACGTGGGATGGTTTGTTTTCCTCTGAAGTCTTCCCCCACCACCTCTGTCTCAGGCAACCCTCTGAACGTGGCAACGCTACACATTCCTGGGGGAACCTCCTATTAATGCCTACTCTTACCGATGGCAAATGATCTGGCATTTGCCCCTTCTCCAGTGAGAAATGCTGCACTGTACGTACGCTCTTGAAATGCTGGATTAGGTTTAAACTATTAATGTAACTCAAAAATTTCAGATATTCCAGTGAAAATTTGGAGACCATTACAGTTAATAAACAAAGGGATATTTTTCATTTCTGTCTTATGGAAGAAGCACACACAGGTTTAGTGATATTTACCTTTTATGTTAAGGCTGGAGGTTGGCCATGGAACATGATCGCTGCAGTGACTGCTAGTATCTTCAAAATACCAGCAGAGGAAACTGGTATGGCCCAGCCCAGGTCAGCTATTGAAAATAAATGTCTAAAGCATACCTAGCGTGATATAATTTGTTAAAAAGTCAAGTAGAACTGTAATATAGTATAAACTGAAGGAAACTTTCTTGTTCACAAATAAAACTGTTTCTAAACCCCATGGTTTTCCTCCTCTCAAAGTAGATGCATAAAAATTTCTGAGTGAGAAACTTGACGTTTTTCTGTAGAAACTTGTTTCTTGCCATGGTTGTGACGTGCTTACAAGCATTGAAAGTTTGTTACAGGGCATGACATGATTAAAAGTAGAGCTACTGGTTTATTAAAACCAAAGAAAATAAAATCCAAGTTTCCCCAAGCTAATAAATATTTAGTTAGCTTATTTTAAACTGGAATTTAAGCTGAACCGTATGCCACTATTTTGAAAAGAAACAGCGTTATGAAGATTTAAGTTCCGAGAAGTCTTGCGGCTGCATATGTTGCCCGACCACACTCTTCTATCTTTAGATCTTCGTATAACTCTGTGCTGTCCACATGCACATTTTGAAAGCACCCCATATGTTTTCCAATTTGGTTTTCAGACTTTCCGGTGAGATCTAATTCTAAATGCAAACGCTAAAAGTCTAGTTATTACTAAGTTCACTTGATGAGTTTTTTACACTCTAACACAACACATTTTTCATATTAACATTGCAGTCCGAAACCAGTTCATAATGTGCTCCATATAACCATATTCAGTGTTTGACTTCCAAAGATCTTTGTACAACATTCCCTGCAATTTATATAAAGTTCTGCTAATTCCCATCTACACAGGGATAGAACCATCAAAATCAATTTCTGCCTTGCACCAAGGCAAGATATAAATTACACTGAAACCACTAGTGAGGAGTAGGAATGTGATTATAATGAAACTAAAGAGTTTTGCTACGTGTGGAGGATGTGAGAAATATCTGCGATGCTTTTAGAGGAAAAGCAGATTACTTGACACAGGTGGTCTCTTTGTATTAATGGTATTCCAGAGATTTATGTCCTGGTAAGGAACTAAGACATTTAATGTAGGCTACTAGAGATTTCTGGATTGATTTCTAGGACAAATTAACTGTCAAAAGTTGTTTATATGTGTTGTCGCAGATTATTTGGATAGAGTACACTGAGAAAAAAGACATCAGACAAACAACAACCTTTAGGTTTGCAGAGCATTCAGAACCCGAGTTTGATACAGGGATGTGCAGACCCCATTAACAGTGACAAGAGACCTGCTGGGGGTGCAGGGAGGTGGGGGGCACCCAAGCACCTGGGAGCACTGCCAGCAGGTACCTGTACCTAAAAGCTGCTGGTGCTGGCTGGCTGGATTTAGATGCCGTCATGTCATGTCTCATATTAAAAAAGGATGTTCTGCCAACCTGAAAACATATGTTGGCTGCTGAAAGGGTGGCTCCAGCTGGAAACCCATTTCCTTTAAGCGGAGGATTCTCTTTCCAAAAAATGAGCTTCGTGCAAGACTTTCAGAGTTTCACAGCTCCCCTCTGCCTCCTGTTCATCTTCCTGTGGAAGAAATTGTTTTTCAGCACTCATCAATTCATTTCCAAATAGCCTCTTCCACCACCTCCTCTGAAGGCACCTTCCACCTTCTTAGTACTTACCGTGGGTCATGAGTATGCAACACAGCTAAGAAAAGGGGAACAGTTCACACAACAACGGTCTGGTTTTTGATCACCACCCCACAGGGAGCCCTATACTATGTCTAGACCTCTCCATACATAATTGATCCTTTCATACTGATTTGTGAGTCTATAACATCCTCATGAAAGGCTGGACTGCCTTGGGGAACAAATTCCTCTGAACCCCCTTTCTTCTATCCTCCATTTAGCAGCTGCCTTCCAGTTTAACATGTCTTTCCCAACATTTTCAGGTCTGTTACAGCGCTCTACAAGTCCACAGAAGACACAACCTTGAGCCACATCCAGCACACCAGCCCCAGAGCTGCTGGTGTTGCTGCTAGGCTGTGCGTGGGGGTGCACAGACCCCTGGGGCTCCTGGCTCCCTCCACCTCTCCCCTTCTCTCACATTTTTGTTGTGACAGGCTGCTAGGATCACCCGGCTCTAGAAGTAAAACACAGATGTTTTCCAAAAACTATACAAAGGTTGGATGTGAGCTTACCTCCGGTGTTTGTGAAGGCACACGGAGTATATTTGGGACTGCTCTGAGGAATAATTTAATTTCATGAAGTTGCTTCTGGTCATGATCAATCATATCAAAATTGGTCCACTGTGTTTTGTATCAGTTTTTCTCACCGGTGATATCTTCTACTTCTCTGAGTCATTTTCCATAGTATAATTTCCACCCACTTTCACACATAGGGATGCACTTACCTGTATATCAGTTTAGCTATGTGAATCTGAAGTTAAAATACCAGTCCTGACTCGTCAGAATCTTTACTTTATATGCTGCTCAGCAGCCACAGGAGATAGGTTATTTATTTCAGATTCTCATGGAAACAGCTGCAGCCATTTCAGTGGAAATCTCTATCAAATAAGACCTGAAGTTAGATCATTTCTTTATCACTCAGTTTAGACTACTTGTTCTGCACCATTGTTCAACAGATCAAAAGACCCGTCTGTTCTGTTTTGAAGGTAGAGTGAACTGTACTGAATTTTACAGTCAAACTGTGTGTTGCTTTTTAAAATGTCCAGGTTAAAAAGAAATAGTTCTATAATAATTAAAAACACACAAAGAAATATCACCCTTACCAAAGTCTTCATAATACTATGAAAATAGAAGTCATTTAGGTATCTTACAATGAGGGTTCAACCAAAACAACCTAACACTACCCATCTGCATCCTTTCCTTTGTGTTAGGTTGCAAAATCATTTTCATTAAGTATATTTGGCAAATTAAAGTTCTTCCAGAAGGTGACAAGGGGCAGAGCTCTGCTTATAATTTTAGTACTTCATGTAACCAAATGAAGAATTTGCATAACATAAAAGTGTATGGAGCATTAAAAAGAAAGCAGCTATGAAATACAGACATTAGCTAGGCTTGCAGCCCTTAAATTTTGCACAATTGTTTCCATAAAATTCAAACTCTCCTTTCACCTTATTCCTAAATTCAGCACTTGAACAAAAAATAGCTCTTGTTCAACACCGCTTCATGCCATTTCAAAATAAGAAATGTTAATTCAAGTCTCTTTAAAGCTCTAAAGCAGGATATTATAATGCTGATGACATGAAAAATTCCATAAGATTGAACCTACTCATAAACTGATTCCATTGGCTGGCAAAGAGAAGCTGAAGACATAAATATGCTTCTTTTGTAATCACCACAAATATTGCTTTATTGTAGATGACAATCTTACACACATAGCCTACATCCAGCTGAGAGAATATTCACAGTTTAACTCTCTCATTAAAAAGAAAGATCTGCTTCACCTGATGGAGGAAAGATCCTTGGATTGTAAACTCCCAGAGAATTTTCAAAACCTGATTTTAAGTTTCACCATTTACACTTTCATCTTCTGTTACTTTCTGAGGAACATAACAAGCCTCTTACTGCAGGTGCCAACTGAGGTGCCTTGTTCAGTGCATCTACATCATCATTTTACTTCACATCAGGATGATACTGTTAATGTGAATCTCTGAATTGCTTGCCATGGTGCGTAGTCTACATAGTGCTGTCACCTCCAAACGCAAAAGCTGGGCTCATGTTGGATGCAACTAAATCATATTTCTCCAAAGGAGGTACCTACTCTGCTCCAGCTGCTGATGGGAATTCACTCCACAGGACCAGGTAAAGATAATCCAAAATACGGTCCCTAAAATGCATCGAGATTGGATGAAGTCATGCCAACGTTGGCACAGCAATCTGAACTCTTGCCTTTGACAGGTGCCTGTGCCAAAGCTTCAGAGGGCACATAGGGAATTTCGCACTGGATCCCAGGAACGATCCACCCGAAATCTCTTGCTGTAGGCACGGACCTGCCTGTGGCTGCGACATTCCCTGCCAATGACTCCTACAGCCAAGTACTAACGAGAGGGCAGGGAGAGGAGAAGGTGTCAGGGTGTGTGCGCCTTCCACCATTCGCGGACCCCACAATTTGGCATGAAATAAGTAACATTTTTGCATGGAAAAAGAAGGAGGAATATTTGTTCCAATTTTTATCAGCCCTAAGTGAAGGCAAGCCCCTGCAGGAGCTCATGGTTCCAGAGGATAAGCCATGAATGACTTGTGCGTTTCCCAGCTGAATGTGCTGGAACCCGTAATGCACAGAGCGTAAGACATGAGTTAGCTGTGGGAGGTATGTTTAGACAAGTTTGAAGCAAAGGATTTACTTTATAATTTAGAACAAGATGATTAGAAAGTACAACAAAGCTTAGAAATGGGGAAGAATTTGTGAGGTAATGTAAACATTAATTATTTTCCTTTGATGATTAACTTCTCGCAGAAGCTGACTGTAAATACCAAGGCATCTGCATAAATGTGAAAAATATAGTGTTTTTTTTTTCCAAGCACTGAGCTGTTAATAGACCATAATAAATTGATAATAATCCAGTGAAATGTCGGATAAGAGAAATTCATCCTCTTCCTTTACTCACTGATGACTATAAATTTGCTCAGACAAAAAAGAAAAAAAAAGGATTATATAGTGAATAAAAATCTGTAATGACATGGTAGCTGACAAGTAAATGTACATCTTCTGGTTTTAAAATGCAATTTAATAAAGAGAAAAAAATGCTTGGAGAGACTTAATTGTCATTTGAACTGCACTATTAACATTTAACATGTAATTGATTTGACAGTATAATGATAGGCCATTTTCTGAAATCCTTTTCTTAGGACTCTCCCATGGTTGTGAATTTTGATCTGCAGACCATACTCCGGCAAACTGCTTGGTGTCCATTTTTACGTTACCAAAGAAAAGACAGTGTAAAAGGTGGCAGAATGATTATGGCCAAGATGGTCAGAACCACAGGGTGAGAGAAGTGGGATGTGGGATTTGAACTAAAACGCCTGACTTTCCTGGTCACTGCTGTAAAAACAATCCGTGATATAACTGATCCCCAGCTCTCACCCTTTTCACTGTTGCTAGAAATGTCAAATGGAACAAAAAAATTGCCTTCCTATTTCCAACTTAATTTTACCCTAGCAGGAAACCCAAAAACTTTATTTCAGGTCAAAATCAAACTGTCATAAAGAAATATTAAAACAAATTACGGCAATGATGTCAGAATATTCAAAGATACTCAACTGCAGTGGGAGCATCCTAACAACAGACGTAGTTTTGAAATAACGCACTATTTCCACCCCCACCCCCCCACCCCCCACAACCACCACCCCCCCCACACACACACGCACCCCATGTAAGAAATCACTTTCTACTGCAAGCTATTGAGTTTGGCTATTTGGGTTCACATTATCAGAAGGAAAACATTTCTACTTCTTATATGTGTATTTTAGATTTCCACATGCCTTCTCTTCTCCTCTCTATATGTTCCTTTTCCCCTCCACCCCTAAAACTCAGCTCAAAGAACAAACCAGTTATGCTTTACAGCACCAAACCCACGAAAGCCTGGCTGCCCTGGGGTCTGGATTTGAAGGCTGGTTGACCTTTTCGTACAAGAAGGTGCAAACTCTGATTTAACAACCTCTTTTGGGGCACTTAGAAGAATTCTGCAGAGATTTCAGGGGAAAGAGGCACATCAAGGCCCTCTGAACAGCTTTAGATTTTCTCCTCTCTTTCAGCTGGTGATTGTCCTAAACACTTACAGCAGCTTTGAATATTCAAGTCCTTGACTCCTGCAACAAATTTGGCTGAAATAAGCCAACAGGACTGAAAACTTCTTGAGCAGATGTATACAGAAATGAAAATGCATACTTTAGAAGATCCAGCTAAATACCTGCAAACTGAATACTTCTCTGTTATCTTGCCTAAAAACCTTTTAAAAAATAAAAATAAAAAATACTTTCATGTTTTTAAGTGTGTTAGGTGAAAAATAAGAATATTGAAAAAACCCTCTAATATTTTCAGTTCTTTTTAAAAACAATCTTAAGAAATTACCAAGTAACAAATGTAAGCTCAAAGAAAATAGCTTTGCACTACCTATCTCATAGAACGGGAACACAAATGTTTAATGAAATGGAAACATAGACAACTTAAAATATAAACAAATAAATTAAATATGTTTAAAGTTTATAGACTGTCTGTGAGGTAAAAATGTTTAGTGGATCTGAACCAAGATTTATTCTGGTATTTACAAACAGTTATTCCTTAACATTCAATCCAACTGCTAAGTAAAATCAAAATATTCATAGTTATAATCAAAAATACTCTTTTTCCCTAAGAATTTAGTTCAAAGTTAAATTTTTGTTGATACTAAGCAACCAAGAGCTTTGGAAATAGTGTTAACTCTTATTTCAAGGTTTAAGCAAATTTTTGATGACTCTTACCAGAGGATTTTTGAAAAGTGTAGGAATTCCCACAGAGAAATATTATCTAAAAGTCTGTTGCCCTGTTCTTTGCAGCATCTGGTCATGAACTCTTGTCAATGACAGCAGTTTGTGATAATAAAGGATGCTGAAAAGCTAATCCATAGAAGCTGTCTCTTCCTTCAAATTCATTTCCCTCCCTGCAGTGGGTCCAGTAAATATAACCTTGAAAAAACTGAAGGTATCTTTACAGAATTCCTTGCCCAGCCAGTTTAGCCAAGACATTAATTGTTATGAAGTGTTTGATATGCGCATTGGGAAATTGTATAGAATAGCTCCACAGCTGTGCATGTTCTCTGTGATAACGTGCTGTCATCCTTTTGTTAACATTTGTACTATAGAAATACAGCTATTTTTATATCTAGAGCTCAGAGGAAAACAGGGACAAATAGGACAGATGTAATGCTTATTTCACAATGTATAATCAAGATGGGCTATTATTATAATTGTCACAGAATCTCTTTAAAAACATTTCAAATTCAGTCCCAAGCACTATAGACTTTGAAGTGCTGACGGGATAAAACTTCATTATTAATGCTGCAGAAATCCCACATAAACCAAGAAAAGTTCAGCCCTCCTAACATGCCCTTTTGGGGAGTAGAAAGAACAAATTCCACGTCCTTTAATGACCACAGAACATAAAAGCTGTTGTGTCAGAAAGGGAAGAGTTCAGGAGTTACTGCTCAGCCCGTATCTCAACTGCATAATTTCCTCCACGCTGGTATGTGCAATGCATGGCTATTTCCCATTCTTTCCCCATTCCTTTGCTTAATTAACATGAAAAAGATGTTCCTTTCCATTATTTGAGAATATCCTTTGCTTCTATAGATGAGGCTGTAATTAACGAGACTGCAAGAAAGGAGAAAAACAAGAAATGAGTCCTAAATTAATGAGATATTACAGATATTACGGATTAGAGCTGTTCAACCCTGCCAGCTAGAACAATAGCAGGGAGACAATGTCTGCTTTCTTCTGCTTACATTAAAACCATTTTTTAATTAAAAGAAACAGATTGGAGTGGAGAGAAAGGCTTTTCTTTTATTCCCTCCCTGGTAACCTATGATTTGGTTTTGGTTTTTTTTCCTTTTTCTGCTCAGGATGACACGAAGAATGTTTGCCTAGCAATGCAATCAGACGTGACAGGAGCAAGTCGGCACTCAGAATTGCCGGGTTTGACTTTTTAATACATTTCATCATAACATCACTCACAAGCTGCCTTCCACAGTGCTGTCAACCCCCCCAAAACCATATGGCTAGTTTCACAGGTGCTCTCCCACCTTCCCCAGCACAGGGCTGGTGGAAAGCAGGAGAAAGCTGGTGCCCCCCCAGTGTGTGCCGGGTGGTAGCATCCCACCAGCTGAGCCATCCTTTAATTTAGAGGGATACATGCTAGGACAGCAACCAAGTCAAAGCAGCTCTTCCTGCCTACAACAGATGATGAAAGATAAAGAGAGTAGCAGGGTGTGTCTAAAAACACCTTGAAAAATGACAGGGGATCTGTTCTGATGTACGTACATACTGGGAAATGACAGCGTGAATCACCTTGCCGTTCTTCTGCAGATTGAGAAATGTGAAAACATGAAATAAGTTATTCAAACACACCGAATGAATACGAAGAGAGACACTGCCCATACTTTGACACCTTCTCTTAATGTCTAATTGAACAGTAATAAGCATCAGACTAGAAAACGGGTGTTTTATTTACCATGCAGAGATGTATTTTTTGTTTTGACGTTTTTCTCCCGTCTCTGTTTTCCCCCTTGCGTGGCATCCTCCCCGAGACTTACCTTTTCACTGTGCAGCTAACTGACAACAAGCCTGTTATTGTGGCAGGTCAAATCTATTGCTTCCCAACATCCCGAGCGTAACCTTCTCAAGACTTTTCGTAAGGTTTTCAACTTCCATAGCTGAAATACAGTGAAATCGCCTGGAAAAAAAACCCAAAACCAACCACCAAAGCACACCAGCTGATTCCTTTCTCAAACCCATTATACTGTGGGTTTTGTTGTTTTGGTTTTTTTTTTCCTGTTTGTTTGTTTGTTTGTTTTATTTTTTTGTTTTGTTTTCCTTTTTTCACCCTTCTTTAAATGCATAGAGAAAAAGGAATGGGGGGGATATGCTCCTTTTTCCTTTTTATTTGCACTTCACAAGACTGTTCAAAGGTCTAATTCTGCTTATGGACACTGAAACAGACATACAACAAACACACCTTGCAAAACATTTGTCAGCAACTGTGGTGGGGATAGCCTTTATGTATTGTGTTTTGGTAGTACCTGCAGCAAAATAAATCTCTTGTGTATGACTAAGGCTCCTGTGTCCTCCAGTGGGAAACGAGAGATATTCACCATGGAAGTGAACGGTCTGTTATACTATATATATACTCTATATCTATATATCTATAGATAGATATATAAACCTGTCTGTTATTTTATATATATAGTGTATATACATATACACTGCATATTACTGTATATACACACCCTCAGCAACATGCTCCTGGCCTTGGATGAGTAGCATTTCATGGGTTTTATAAGCTTGGCTGTCCTCAGGATAAGCTTTCTGAAAAAAGAGGCAGAGTAAAAGCGCACACATCACATAACTTTCGGGGCATTTGAGCTTTACCTTTCTGGAGAAAGAAAATACTTTAGTTTTGAAGTGCATTCAAGACCTTTTACTGAATGGGGGTGCAGCCAAGAGGAGAGGTTCAAGCCGACAAACCCAGGATACTTCTAGTG
Source organism: Falco peregrinus (assembly GCF_023634155.1). Classification (NCBI taxonomy): domain Eukaryota; kingdom Metazoa; phylum Chordata; class Aves; order Falconiformes; family Falconidae; genus Falco; species Falco peregrinus. Next base: position 15,588,551 of record NC_073729.1, read on the forward strand.
AGTACCAGAGCACAGCATAGTGATGTTTCTATAGATTTGGCCAAGGCAGCCAGCGGCCTCCTGGCTGGTAGCCGAACCAGAGTGGCCACCAGGACTGGGCCAATGCCCATCCCCCTGTGCTGCGCACTGGGGCGTCTGCCCCTCGAGCCCTGGGCTCAGCTCTGGGCCCCTCGTGCCAGCGGGACACGGAGGGGCTGGAGCGTGTCCAGAGAGGGAGAACAAAGCTGGGGAAGGGGCTGGGGGCTCAGGGGGGACCTGATGGCTCCTGACAGCTGCCTGGTGGGGGCTGTAGGTGGTGGTGGGGTCGGTCTCATCTCCCAGGTAACAAGGGATAGGACAAGAGAAACCAGCCTCAAATTACACCAAAGGATGTTTAGATTGGATATTAGGAAAAAAAAAAAACCCATCACTGAAAGGATGGTCAAACACTGGCACAGGCTGCCCAGGAACATGGTGGAATCACCATCCCTGGAAATGATCAAGAAACATGCAGATGCAACACTTAGGGACATGGTTTATCGGTGGGCTTGACAGTGCTGGATTAACAGTTGGATTCGATGATCTCAGAGGTCTTTTCCAACCTAAAAGATGCCATGATTCTATGATTAAAGGTTGGGTACAAATATTTCACTGTACAAGAACCTTGGAAGGGGAATAATAGTGTCGCTAAAACAGGACTACAGAAAAGTCTTCAAGTGCTCCTGTAATAGTTGATTGAATTTGCAGCCTGACAAGACCATTTTATACCATGTTGCCTGGTTTGTTGGTTGTTTTCCTTCAAGATCACTAAGATATGCTTACCATTCAAAGTATTTCCAAACTCACCTTAAAAGGTGATTTTTGAGAGATAATAATCTTTTCACTCAGCCTGTGACCGCCAGTTTAAGTCTGTGCTGTTGCACTACTCGCGCTCTCACTGTACAAAGTGTGGAAGGGCTGGTGGGCGTGTGCACGCACATGATTTAATGAACATATTTATGAATTAAAAATGGACTGCAAGGTATAAAAGAAGTGTCATTAACTTGTATGTATCTACACTTATGTTTCAAAGTTCTTTTCTATAGTCCTCCTAGGTTTATGCTGTAAGGTAAATAGAGTAACAGTGTGTTGCAGGGGCGAGCTGGGAAAACTTGGTTGAGAGACAATTTAAGAGGTAAAGCAAAAGCCAAAAGCCACACACTAAGGCAAAGAAAAACAAGGAATTAATCTACTGTTTTCCCAGGGGCAGGCAGGTGCCCAGCCACCCCCAGGACAGCAGGGCTCCGTCTCGCGTAGCGGTGACTTGGGAGGACAAACGCCGTCACTCCCAACGCCCCCCCATCCTTCTCCTCCCCCAGCTTTCCATGCCGAGCGTGACGCCGCATGGGATGGGATGTCCCTTTGGTCCGTGGGGCTCGGCTGTCCTGGCTGTGTCCCCTGCCAGCCCCTGGTGCCCCCCAGCCTGCTGGCTGGCAGGTGAGGAGCAGGAAAGGCCTTTCTTGAAGAAGGAAAAGAAAAAAAGAAAAAGCACTGCTCAGCATTAGCTGAAACATCCTAGTCAAACCAGCACACATTATAAAACGTAATATACAAATCCTCTCTCTTTGGCACCACGAATTAGTGTCCTTACAAGCATCTAATTATAGGAGTAGTTGAATCTTTCATGCTTTTGTGCTTGCTATAAAAACAAAGTCTTGTCTGCCTCCTAGGTGAACACACAGCTTTACAAACTTAAAAACCCCCACATTCCTGTTATATTAAGATATGCATATTCTGAAAAGGGTGTTGAACTGCTGATGACACCATTACCAACTGCTACGAGAAGAGCAACACACACATTTTTTTCCTTGTTGCCAGGATGTAGCATTCTCCTTACCTGGATGCATGCTAGGAGGACTAGACCCACATCAGTTTCCAGAGAAAATGCTTTTTGCTCAAAAATCACTGTCCAAATTATTATCCTTCCTTCAGTTGTGAAAATAACAGGCAAAAGAGCTTCATAAGTTGAATCTGAACTCATTATTTTGTATTTCAGTCATAAAAAAAGAAAAGGATCACTGAATCATTGTCTACATTTTCTCTTTCACCGTTCTTAATTCAGCAATTAAAATTTGGATCTGTGAAAGTTTTGCAAACCCAAGAAACAAAAATATTTTTTTCAGAGTCTCTAGTTCTTGGTCTAGCAGGCTTTTCTGAGTCAGTGAATTATTTTTCTCTACATAATAATTCAAATCAGTATGTTTCCCAGAGGACGTTAGGGTTTTTAAGAGCATTTTTTCCTGGTTAAAATGGTATTTGAGAGAAGAAGGAAATGAGGAAAGGAACAAGACAGATGTATCAATCACTGAGCAGTTTTAAAGAACACCGACTGCATTATTTTCAACAAATACATTATGTCTCGATTCAGGAATAATACAAAATTATATCTCACATATTATGCATGAAATAAATCCAGCTTGAAGCTTCTTTTTGATCTCCCAGGCCCACCAGGAGATGAGAAGGGTGAAAAAGCATAAGCAAGCACCTTTGGGGTACTGCAGGATGCAAATGCAGAGCAACATACAAACGAAAAAATCAGGCTCATGTCAACAGACTTTATAATATAGAGCTGTCATACGTGCACCAAGGACTGGCAAGGAAAAATCCATTTCTGACACAGGACTATTTTCCCTATCAAAGGCAATCCTATGTATTAAGGTTGTTATACCCTGAGAACCAGACCCAGCTGGCACCACTAAATTTAGCTGGACATCAGCCCATGTGGGAATTCCTTGCAGATGGCAGTTGCCTCAGCTGCACTGGAAAAGGCAAAAGCAAAAAAAAAAATAAAATAAAAAAATCATTACTTGCAGTGAGCTTTTGCCTGTCAGATCTGCAGAGCCATGACACCACAAGAATTTTTTTGAAGTGTTAGATTTTGCTCAAATAACACATAATGGCTTCTACTCTGCATGTGAATAACCTGAGAAATGGGTCAGGTTATCAGCAACTAAAGCCCATATATTTGAGTGTGTTAACTTTGTAGAAGTAATGGATGTTTTATTATGAGCAATCACAAATGTTATCAGAGCTGTAAAGCAATTATTTAGCTTAGCACCCACTCATTGATTGAGAAGCACTTCTAATTAAAAGTACCTGGTCTCCTTCCACATAATGGAATTAAGATGAAAAGGGGTCAGTCTGGGGATTATTTTGTGAGTATTAATTAATTCTATTAATTAACATTAGTTCACAAGTTCTGTCTTGGAAATGAGAGTTAAGTTAATAAAGAATTATAGCCAAAGTGGGAATCTCATATTTGTTTGGTTTTAAACCTAGGAACCTAAATTAGAAACCTGATTAACAGGAGGTAAATTCTACCTGCCAAATTCACACAGAACTTTTGGGTTAGTTGGTGTTCAGATTTTAAATTCTGCTGCTTGTATGAGCAAGAAACAGAAAAATAACCACCTGGGAAATCCTGTTCCATCTTTGATGACCCATGATGAAGAAAAATAGAGCAATGAGGAAGGGATCCAAGTACATACAGATCTCCAAAACCAAAGAACTCTCTTACTCAGTGATATAAATACCTTAGGTTGTTTAAATGATTTTTTAACAATCTATAAACCTATACATGTTAATCTGTAACTGCAAAATCCCCTTCTTTTTTTTTCATGTTGCACATTGATACACATTGTATTGTTTTGAAATAGTTTGAAATTGCATTTATATGATCTCGTTTTGCTCAGTTTTGCCTATGTGTAACGTAGGAGTAAATCTAAAATTAATGTTTGTGAGACAAGATACCTCTTTTTGAAATGTAGTGCATATATATATGTATATGTATATACGAGGCAGAGGAATTTCCCTTTTCTTTCCTAAAGGTTTTTAAGAAGTAGCAGCATCCTTGAGTGCTTCTCTCCTAAGTGAGAGAGGAGTGTGCTTTTCCAAATTATCCAAATCCTCCTGAAGTTTCTACTGAAATCAGAGCACTGGAAATCTTTTTCTTTGGGGAAAAAGGTATCATAGCACCAAATTGAGGATAACTGTCATGATGAAAGGTATTTGGCTTAAATGTACTGCTTGCTCTGAAAAATAAGTTTTATTCATTTCCATTAAAACTCTGAAAAACTGTAAGACTGTAAGATGTAACCAATTTATTCTGGGCATGACTGAAAACATCCCCAAATCTGCAAGTTTTCAGTTTGAAAAACTATTACTCTGCCTAGTAGCTATCTTAATTAGTAACCATTAGATGAGTCTTAATTCATTTCTCTGTATATAAAATCAAAATCTCAGTGGTGAATTTCAAAGGACTGGTAACATAATCCTTTGTTGCTTCCCTGGGGTTCTGCAATAGCTACAACAGTGATCCAACATTTAAAATTCTTTTTCATAGTGAAAATAACGTTATTTTATTTCAGAGGATGCTTGGAAATCGATTCCTGGTTTGTGTCCTATCCTGTTTGTTCTTACCAAGCAGAGTTTGGAAGTAACATGCAAGAAAAACATGTATTTACTCATTCACTCACGCGAATGAACAAAATTATCATCAAATAACTTGACATGCCAAATTTTGGATTTACTTGTCCTCACTCATAATTAGCAGCTTTAAAATGGTTCTGAACCAGTCTTAGCATTATTTTCCCCAAATAATAAGGAACAAATAACCCATGTAAATGTTTTTTACTGTTCTATTTAACAGCCGCATGTAAAGTATTTTTTTATACCTATCTCTACATATCTATGTAATGTATATATATATATATCACTAGATACGTAGATACAAATATATAAAGAAAAGAATGCTTGATGCTACACACTATGTAAGAATACGTTATATATACTATAACTGAATATACTACCTATAATATAATATAATTTTTATATGGACATATGTATTATAATATATAGCACATATATAAAATATAATCTAAATGTTTGTCATTATATATATTATATATTATATGTTATTTTACTATATACTGATATATAACATTTGATACAAATTACTCTTGGTTGTGTATATATATATGTAGTATGTATATGTTAATGTTAATTCTGATGCTTGTACTTCCCTTCAGGTCATCACAGAAGGTTTGTTCACAGAAGCTTCACTGAAATCATATGGTTAACAAATAAGCTGGCCCCAGGATCCTAAAACAGTTTTAATTTTAAAACCTACTTCACGCGGGTCTTATTTCAATCGGTAATCAACTCTTTCCTTACCATCAATAAGTCTAGACTTTGTTTTTTGGTTTTTTTTTTCTTTGTTTAATTTTTGTCTATTTTTTAATTTTTTATTCTTTTGGATGATATCTTCTGCTGCGTTTACTGAAACACTGACTAGCTTGAACATCAACCGAGGCTGTGATGAATTACAAATCCATAAACCCAAGAGTAAATCAATAATACTTTCTAAACAGTATGCTTTCCCGTATCACTGGAAAGATGTAAATAACTTCTCCTTGTTTAACAGGCACCAAAGAAAGTGTGTTGGACCCATTTTTCTAACTTTGCCAAGGCTTACCATTCTGAAACAGACAGCTATACTTGGTGTAATTTTAAAGGCATAGAAAAGAACAACATGGAAACTACTGCTTGACACATCCAATCCTGTTTAATGTTGCCTTTAACTACAAAACCAGTGCCACAGCAGTATTCGCTGGGAAGTACACTTGCCACAGCGCCCGAGATACCACTGGGGTTCAGCACTAAGAGTTTCTGACACGATTCCTCAGCCAGGATGTCAGGTGGTCCTCTGGCACCGCCTGCACCGATTCAGCTGGCCACGTTCGGAGACCTGAAGAATATGAATAAACGTACCTGCAGAAAATGTCTTTTGTCAATGGGACGTGATGGCTGCATTGTGTTAGCACCTACTGTAGCAGGATTTAATAGCAACATAATCCCTGAAACCGATGCTTCAGCTGACAGGTTGACAGTAGCAAAGACAGAAAGACAGGAAGAAGCAAGTGAGAGGGTGTAACGTGAAAACCTTCTGAACATTGCATCACTTTATACTACAGGTCAATATTTGACAAAGACAGGTGTTTAACCAAGTGTTTCTTGATATGCCAAAATATTATTTGCTTGTTATTGTGTTGATCAAAGATATTCCTTTTAAATTACAGCTGTGAAGTGAGACGTGTACGTGACAAATACCCAGGTTCCATGTATTCGCTAACTATTATGTAGTTTTAGTTAAATACTCTCCAGCTGAGTACTGTATAGAACAAGGCAGCATGTTTGCAACACACGTGCATGTAAACCTGAATGCAACATTACATCTAGAACATTGCTCATCTGTTTTCAGGTGTACCAGTTAACTGGGACAACTGGATGAATAAAATAGCAGACCTCACATTAACTTAATCTCCATTCCCTGGGAGGGGGAGAGCTCCCTGTGAAAGCATGCAAAAAACGTGTAGATGCGGTGCCTGGGGACACGGTTTAGTGATGGACTTGGCAGTGCTGGGTTAACAGTTGGACTTGATCTCAAAGGCCTTTTCCAACCTAAATGATACTATGATTCTATAATGCTATAAGTTATTTGAGTTGTTACTTCCATGTTGGACCTCTACCCCAGGTACAACCTTTCCTTTTATTTCAGCCAAAACAATTTAACTCTTAGAGCTTACTGTTCTGCTAAATAACATGTCTTAATGAGTTAAATTAATGGGAAAAATTCCTTATGGAATAATAGCTCACTATAGTGAAATAAGTGAGAGGAATGCCCCTTAAATAGTCCTAGTCTGACTACACAGAGGAGTATACTGGTAGGCAATTGAGATTATTTATTTGTGTAAGAGGTGGGGTGTGACAACACAAATATAACAAACTTATGCAGTTTTGATAGGCAATTTCTAGAAGTATGTGTTATTTGTAGGCTATTCACCAAGAAGAAAGTGAGATATTGCAAACTGAGATTATTATAGAAATGAGATGAGTAAAGGTAAAATAAAATGAACATTTGTCCAAATCTATAGGAATCACATAGTCAGAAAACTCCCTAGACACTGAAGATATCAGAACTTCTCCTATTAGTAGTACCAGTCCTATGTGGACAAAGGAACGAGCGAGTTATATAAAAATAATATATCAATGAAACCCTGTCAAGTGTCCTGTGTATTTACATAATGAGAAGGCTTTGCCCACTCCCCCCGCCCCCCAACTACTACATACACTTCTAACAATGATTCAATGATTTCAAATGAACAGTAACTTTTGTTTACTTTCATTTCATTCAACACGGCTTGCTCACTAGGTACCAATACATAATTCCAATCTCTTGCAATTGGCATTAATTACAGTATGCAAATTTATAATATTGAACTATTAATCATTAGAAAGTAGAGAGAGGCCACTGCATAGCGGTACTAGAAGGTTGAATGTGCTGTGGAGAAATAAAATGTCTCACTGTCTTTCTTACTTTTCTCAATCAGTGTATACAGAATCTTGTGACACTTGTTTTACTGTGCAAATCAGGGTGGAAGCATTGAAGTAAATCTCTAATACTATTGTTAATTGAAAATAACTTACAGAAATTTAAGGAAAAAAATATTTTCTGTTAGACAACACAGTTAATGACTCATGAAAGTTTTGTTGGTATGATAACTTACATATGTGATTTACTTTAGGTGCAAGTTGTTTCAAGACTTGAATTAAGGCAAAAAAATGTACTGAAATATTACAGTAGAATCATGCTTGATTTATAGAACATTAGATGGGACAGTCTTGATTCATGTCACATTTAAGAATATTTTGGAAGAAAAAGTTAGTGGGTTTTGGGTATGACTAATAATTAAGTGGTTTGGGATTTTTTTAACTATGCATTTAAATAAATCTCTAATTCTTGCATAGCAACGCATTTTAATATATCTTTAATCACAAGTGTGTTAACTGCAGTTGATTGCTTGGCCAACTTTAAAAAGTAACACTCAAAGTAAAATTAAATGGCAACTACCAAGCAGGATTGCAAATGCAGACTTTGTTATCTGTTTTGATCATGAAATTGTTTTATTTTCTGTTTGTAAGTGGAGCCAAACAAGGGATTTTTCTTATAGACACCTTATCTATAGACACATATAGCAAAAAGAATGCTCAAATTAAAAAAAAATAAAATAGAAGACAGAAAAACAAGATAGGTATTTCTAACTATTATTAACTGCTTTGAGATTTTTCCAGAAACCCACCCATTTGTGGAGCTTACCTTTAAGAAATCAAATTTGAATATTTGCTTCCAACAAACAAATAGTAACCAATATTTCATATGCTTCTATAACATTTTTCAGTCTGAAGATCTGACTCAAAAAATGAAAGTAAACTGCCTTATCCCATATTTATATATTCACATGATAGACAGTAGTGTATTATATCATTTGTGCTAAGGTACTTACAGTGGTGAGACAGCTTTCCTGAAGCCACAAGGTCAGGCGGAGACCAGAACTGCGTACCTTAAGTTTAATGTTCTAAGATTCAGTGAAAGACTCTTCCTGTTCACAGGGAAAGAAATTCCTGTTTAAAAAGAAAAGTCACTCCTTCTGACCATGTTGTTAATGTGCATCCGAACCGGGCTGCCACAGGAATTTTTGGCTTTTCATAGCCCATGTTTAATGGGAAAAAACCCACAAAACCTAAACAAACTTCAAGGCTTACTGTATAACTAAGTAAAAAACACCTTCTCTATATAAAATTCAGTATGAAAGGGTAACAATGGACTGGATTTTACTACCCTACTTCTTAAGCAGTGAAGCACAGAGATTTATTTCGATGCATCCTGATGATTAAAACAGAAATCAAATTTTATTAAATATGTGTTCACTCTAGCAAAACTATCTATCATATTGTACTGCAGATAATGACTCATTTTAAACTCAAATATGCTTAAACATTTTCATAGCTTTTCAAGAAGAAAATAAGAGGAATTTAGTGTTTGGTTTTTATATACAGGCTTTGCCTTGATCTTTGTCATGTTGATCAAGTCAACATGCCTTAGTTAAAAAATTTATGATGCAAAGTAATATCTGACTATGGGTGAAAATTTGCTCCAGAATTTTCAGTTTCCATACACACTTATATATGTATATGCATGTCTACATGTAAATTTATGTATATATACATAAAATATGCATGTGTACTTAAAAATGCATATGCACATAGATACTGACAGAGAGATTAACTCAGAGAACTCTATTATGCAAAAGAAAAATTGAAACAGAAGTTTAAAGTTGAAGAAAACTATAATCCACCTCATACTCTTATGAAAAAGAATATATTTGGCCTGCTCTTGAACTGGAAATTAAATTGCTTTTAATGGCTAAACTTTGGAAAATCTAGTAGAAAAGCATTTTGTTTCCTCATGTGTAATTCCCGTTTGCAAAGAGAGAGATATGGTCCATGACCTGGTTGCTAGGCAACTGCATGGAATTACAAAACATTTCCTTAGGATGCGCTGCCCTGCGGTATGATGACTCTGCACAGGGAGACAGACCCAGTGACACGATTCTCTCTGAACCTGATCATAAACAAGTTTGAGAGCATTCTAGAGAGACCGAGGAAGTGTGACTGACTTACATGGTATAAGTTGAAGCTCCTTCATGAGCATGTTCTTTATCATGTAGAGTAAGTAGGAATCAGGGGGAACAGCAGGGTCTGTTTAGCTTCATCCCAGCGCTGGGATGTGAAAGTGCTCACCCTCACGGCTGGAATGAGAGACTGGTTATTGATCCACAGGAGGAAAATATACACATCTTTGCTAGTGACAAGCACTGTTAGTGCTTCAAAGCATTGTTGTGAGGGTGTCTTTTTCTCTTTCTTTTCAGAACCCTTGACTTGTACCGCGCAAACTCTTCTACATTCCCATGCCCCTCTAAAATATTTTTTCTTCCATATATAAACTGAAAAGATGTTTTCTTTCAAACCGAAAAGATGTTAGTATGTTTTTGAACTGTAGTTCTCGAAGAAACAACCATCAAGGATAGATTTCAGTTCAGATGTGTACCAACCCCTCCACACAAGACTAGAAACTTCAGAATAGCAATATTTGTGAAGCCATAGCTGCAAAATATATCTGATACACCTACACTATATACAGATAAAAGACTAATTTATAGATCGTTATCTTTCTTAATTTTGTATCATTTTATGGATTATTCTAAAAATAGTAGGTATGAAGATAAGAGGGACTCCCACAGTCACCATCTTCAAGAAGAGAAACTGTTAATCACACTGAAAATGAGTGGCAATCAATGCCCCATCTGAAGGCAGTAAAGTAATCCCCAGAATAAATGTAACTGATTTCTACAAATTTAATCAAAGCAAGAGGATTAATTCTCCCCACCAACATGGCTTTATTCCATTCTGTCTCACCCGATCTTCGTCACCACCGAGGAAAACAGACATAAAAAAGCAAAAGCATGCATGCATGTAAACACAGCCCAGATAACGATCCCGTGGCTAGAGGAATATGTCTTACAGTAAACCTTTTGGAAACAAACCAAAATATAACCTCACAACACCACACCCAGACAATATTTTGTGTTGTTTTTCAGATGGTAAACAGATGGATTACATGAATCATCTGGTGGTGAGATACCAATTAAATGATGCACATTCCCAGACAGCAGAAGGCTGCTCAGCCATTCACTGGTTTCATGTATGTTTAAAAAATAAAGTAAGCAACCTAAGTTGTTGCTGATTTAAGTTTTTTCATGTTGCGGACACGACCCCCAAGCCACCCCTTGACACAGCAGTAATCAGCAGTTATAACAATAGCAGATATGCTGTCAGCCCTGCTCAGTTCTTTAAAGATGAAACAAATGCCAAGTAGGGCAGTTCACCTCGTTCCTCTGGGACACATACATGAAGATCCATGTCCTTTCCGGACAGATGACTGAAGCAGTTTCAGTGACCTTTTCAGCTGATGCCTCAGGTATTCCGTTAAGGCGTGCTGTACGCAAAATAATGTTGGTTTTGACATAACTAGAAATTAGCATCAGCTGTAGCTATGACAGGATCACAAGTCTCTTGCTCACTGAAAATTTTGAAACACGGCAGACTGTCTTCAGCCAGGTTTGTTGCGGCTGTAACTTAAAGGCAGCGAATGTCCACTATATGTCTCACTTCTGCCTGAAATAAATTCATGTTGTATTAGATGGGTACAATTTGATGTTGATTGGTTTTAGGATCAGATGTGAAAAGTCACATCTTTTTTCTATCATCTTTGTGGCCAGGATTTCACTTCTTTTGACACTTAACATGGATAATAATTTCTTTGATAGCAGTGCAACTTTGTTGAGCAGTACATTGTCATCATTTGGTCAGCTCATGAGTTTCTTTTCTTTTCAAAATGGTTGTAGGTTCTCTGGACAGAGAAACCTGCCATTCTGCAATATCTGCCTTTGACAAGAGGAGCATATACAAGATGTCAAGGTGAAATATTTTTCACACCAGCAAAGAACAGACTTATTGGATGAGACTGTTGAAGGACAGGTAAAATCTTAAAAGACAAAAATAAAGCAGACAGCACCACTGAATGAAATAAGATTTTTCTGTTTGCTTTTTAAACTGACTCAGAAGCAAGGAAAAGCAAACTAATGTAAGTAAACTACTGTCAGTCTAGTAAAAGTTGTAATGCACGGCTGTGTGCAGTAAGAGGAGGGTGGAGTTTACAAGTCATGGTGGCTTAAAACACTTCACACAGAAGGAAAGTGTAGGAGCATTGCATCAGGCCATTACCTGTTCTGAAGGCACTACTTGAAAGATTTGCATCTCGACAAGATGAAGCATATGAATTCCTAAATTAGACCAATAATGACACACACACAAGGAAACAAAAACATTCTTCCTTCTCCTCCCTTCCTTTTTGCTTTCTTGTCATTGAATATGTGACCCATGAGAAACTGGAAGAACCCTAGGAGCACAGAGCTTACCCCAACCAAACCGCACATCTCTGCTGGAGTGACCAAAGGCCACCCGTAGGGAACACAACCCAGGTTTACCAATTAAAGTATATTTATCTTGCTGAGATCAGCACAAATGTAAGGGATGAAACTGCCCACGACTGGTACCCAAACTATAAAATTTTAACTCGGTTCCACCTGCAAAATTTTTTGCTTGAATCCTAAAAGCCATGACTCTATCTCCAACCCTTTAACTCTGTATTTCTGTCAATGCTTGAATGTTAAAAAAAGAGCAGTTGTGATAGCCGTTAGAAAAAAACAACCAAACAAACATCTTTTATTGTTTTAAGTAAGCAGATTTGAAATGGTATTACTGAAAGGTAGGTATACATGGACCCCCCACTGTTCCATTTTTACAGATGCTCTTATGAGTTGTACTTCAGCTATGTTTACACAGATCCCCCCCCCCCCCCCCCCTTAACTGCCCCTTAATTCTTAACTTGATTTAAAACCTAATCTGCCATAAAGGTACATGAAATAGAATAAACTGAGAAAATACTTGAGAACGGCTGTTGTTTACAAAGAAACTAATTTACAGTATACAATTACTTATCAGGTAGAACAAGAGTTTGAAAACTGGACTGTATTACAAAGCATTTCTTCAAACATCCATTTTGGATTATTGCTGGAAGGTACTAATTGGTCTATTCTAGACTAATTTACAAACATTCATAAAGTAGTGAAAAACGCATGCTTTAGAAACCTGGTACATTTCATGCCTCTGGACTAAAAAGAATATGAAGATGGAAGCAAGTAATGGGCATTTTTAATGTAGATTAGTTGTGCTTAGAGGTTCTTTTCTTTTGTACTAACGGACTCTTCATTTTTTTTCTCATTTCTTTCAGGTGATTTTTTATCTTCAGGTTTTGTCCACGGAGGGCTATGCAACTTCTGTTGGAGGTGAGAATAGCATCTGTGTAAGCATCACATGCGCGATATGCACATACATCAGCAAATAAAAAAAATGCGTTAAACAGGTGTACCGGTCTAAACTACTGTAACAGAATATGCTATTTGTCCACTGCATCTGGGAAAAGATTCTGACCTCCTCTAAAGGCAGCATATTTAACAATCTTTGACAGCGCAAAACCATACAAGTCTGAGGCTGCTTTAAAATCGTGGTGATTTTTATCTTCTTCTCAAGGTCTATCAAACGAAGAGCTCAGATGTGCAACTTGCTTAAGACTTTGGTAACATGGCTGCCTACAGCTTCACAGAATTGTAGATACACAATTATTTTGGAAATACCTCTCTTCTCCTGTTCCCAGGGCTATGGGACATCATGTTATCAAACTAAGTCATTTGACTACTAGCATAGGTGAGTTTTTCAACTATAAAATGCTTTTGGAAATTGTTACCAACCAGAAGCCATTCTGAGCAGATGAATTGCAATCAGGTAAAGTCAAAATCAGAACTGAGAAAACAGTTCTATCTCAAAAGCATTAGTGTAGAACGCGTAAATGTACTTCAAGTAATTGCATACTTTGCACAACCTTTTAATAAAAACCCGAGAATTGTTCACAAAACAGAGTACCTGGAAGCTTGTCTCTGTTTCTGCTGTCTTCAAACAAGATGTTGAATTATTGCGATTCCCCAAACACATCTTGCCAACCTGCCAATAAAAATGTCAGAAATAACTGCTTTGTATTTGTCCTTAAAATATTGATGGTTTTCCTAAAAGAAAAATCCCTGTGTTGTTTTTTTAGCCCAGTTGGTGAAATGAACCAAAACAAAGATTTCAGAGCTAAGTGAATCCTGCACTCATATCATCTCATGTGGCTGCAAGTTTAACAACTTAACACTTATCTCACATTTTTCCCCCTCCTGTTTAAATCTCATCACAAGTAGTGAACATTATTCCCCCAATGGCCCCATGGAATAGGTAAGTAATTATAATTGTTTGTTACGAGTTAGGAAATAGTAACAAACAACTGAAAACTAACGTTACAGTTAGGACTTCTCCATTACCATTCTCTTGTAGAATCTGCTAGATCTCCTAAGTATGATAATCCTTAGCTGGGGATATGTATAATTATTCCCTGAACAGGGAAGTCAGATGACTCTCAAGGTATGGAAAAGCTTGTTAGATTCATTGCTGTCATTTTATTCCAGGAATAATGTAATTTTCTTTGAGAATATGCTTTTTAGTATCAGGGAAAACAGAGTTGAACAGCATAAATAAAATTACTTATACAGTAGATTTTTGAACCAAAGAGATCTTGTGTTACGAGTCTCAAGTAGAAATATACCCAGCACTGAGATTTCTGCTGTAATTAAATTAATATCCCTTTGGGACTGGGATTAATGATGCCATAGGTGAAGAAATTAAAAAGTGAAATACAGTAAAATATTAATAATCTTTGGTCATTACTTTTGAGTGTGTTCATACTGGAATTTCTCTACTTGTTTTGCTATTGAAACTGATACATTTAAATAGAGTGAAAGTAAATGAGGGGATTTTTTTTAAGTTTTAAGCCATCAAGACTGTTTCCAACATAACAATAATTTTATTTTAAATTCTAACGCAACTCTTTCTTTGAAATATTTTCTGCTTAGCGTAAGTCCTTGATGATTTTTGAAGACAAGTCAAGCCTAGACAGAGCATTTTTTACGTATCAGACATAATCCAACATAATAATAAAAAAAGGTGTAATAATCCTTAGTATATGGACACAAGCTTTGCTCATAGGAGTACGAATGCAAAAGGGCCCTCAGTAAGAAACTCCCAATGATATTCACTGCAAGGTTTGCTGGCATTTCTGCAAGGTTTTCTTTTTTTTTTTTTAAGATTATGGTTGATAACATTGGTCTAGGATAGGATAAGTTATTTGTGTCTAGGAAAGCAAAGGAATCATGAAAAAAAGGAAAAAAATCTTTCAATGGTATGTTTTGAAGCACTGTTTTTGACAGACTTTCTTATGAAAATGGAAAGTAAACCTGAATTCATCTTATAACAGCTTAAATCACAACACAATAAAATTTACTCCACTCAGCAGAGAACACTGAAAATAAACACCCTACCATGCTAATTAAATATCAAGAAATTCCATAAATATCTTTTCAGAAGAAATGACATTGGATTGGAGTTAATTAAAAAGTTAGAGACTGACAAGGGGGAAGAAAATTCCTAAGTTTTTGCACTTGAGAAATTCCGACAGTCCCTTGCCTGTAACAAAGTTGATCTGTGAAGAGGTGTGAGGACAAAAATGAAGGACGTTATTAAGAAAACAGGGAGACAGTGGTGCTGCCAAAGATTTGACAGTACTTTGGGGGGGTTAGTCACATTTAAGCTACTGAAATGAGCCTCCGAGATGGAGCAATTGAAGTGATTGATGGTAGGGACTCTTTGTCCAATTTCTCTCACTATACACAATAGCTAATAAAAGTTGGTTTAATATTACCTTATAGGGAATAATCCGGGTAGTATTAATAAAAAAAAAAATCTAATGGTAAAGCAACTGCAATTTTTACAGAAAAAAATCAAGTAACAACAGGTGGTTTATGCTCTAGATTAAGACTCAAGAGTAAGATGACAAAAAGTAGAAATTTTTAGTAAGATTAATACTTCAAAAGCTTAAAAGTGTGGTCCTGGCTTAAAATATTTACTAGTGAGTTAGACTGAAAAAAATGTTTTCAGCTTAGTCATGTTTAGAAAAAAATGAGAGTTTGAGAGACTTTTAGGTGAGCAGCTTGAGGACAAAAGATGTTACAGGTCAAAAAAGGAACAGCATTTCAGGTGTAATGGAGGGGACAGAAATAATGTTAATGAAATATAAGATCATTTACAAATCCATACTTTGTACACACTTAAAAAAAATAATCAAGTAACCTATTGCACTGAGATGATACACAGGAGATAGAAATAAAAAAAAATATTAATTTAATAAAAATATAGGTCAAGTATTTAAGACATATGGAAAAGAAGAAAAAAATGTTGCCTTAAAAAAAAAAAAAAAGCTAATGGTAAAAATAATGCTTTAAAAGTGACCAATCTTTCATACTTCTTTCATAGACCAGATAGCAAAGGCCATCTTGATAGGAACACAGCTGTGAAGATTTATGTCTGTGTATTCCACGTTTGTTCACTTACAGTTGTTTTCTTTTTAGCAACACACCATACAGATCACTGTTGGAAAACGATAGCAGAATGGGACATTTTTCTAAACAAAGCCACTCCCACATCTTTATGTTGTTAAAGCATAAAGCATCCATTATTGATTCCTTGCCACAGTGAAACCTTGTCTATTATTAACAAATAAATTACGGATAAAACAGCAGCGATAACTTTCAATTTGCCATCAGTCAACAACAGTTCAATAGCCAGAACTGTAGCCAGGCATGGTGGATGAGCCGTGTACAGCCGCCAGCTCTCGGCTTTAAGTCACTTCAGTTCCAAAAGCTGAGACAGGTGGGTATAGCACCATCTCCTGCTATAGCTGTAAACTAAATCGAATCCCACACATATACGCCCTCAAGCATATATACAAAGACATGCAGTTATAGATACACACACCTGAAGTATATTTATGTGCTTATATATACATATATACACTCAGGTGTGTATATACGAGTACAGGTATATGTATAAATAAACACATAAATATATAAACATACACATACCCCTTTTCCCTAAGCTTAAGACCACCTCAAATAAATGGGGAAATATAAACCCAATGCACTGGAACACCCTTCAGAGCCATGAGCAACATAAAGACAAAAAAGCATCAAATATTACACAACTTTTTTTTTTTTTTTTTTTTTTTTTTTTTTTAGTTCACTCTATGGCAAGTGATGGAATGATGGGTTTGTTTGCTCTTCTGCGCAAGCCTCTCTTTCTGTCAGATTCACTTCTGTGAGAGGTACACTAATTAAAAAAAAAAAAAAACAAAAAACCCAAACAACACAGAAAGGTGGTTTGACATGGTGGAAACTAGCAAAAAGCAAAAATAATTGCTTTCAGAAAAAAAGGGGTTGAAATGTTGTCAGCGTGGTTTTTCTGTTTTACGAAGATGAGATTTCAGACGTGCCTGCTGGAAGAGTTACTGGCGGTTTGCCAAACTTTGGATTGAGATTGCAGCACATCAGGGGTGCGAGGGTGAGCTTGTACCTGTATGTTTCTCCTGCAAGAGCGGGCGTTCGGAGTGGGGAGGGGGAGGAAGGGGAGAGTAATGGGAAGATGCCCACTGTGAAAGCCCCTCTGCAGGACGCTTAGGTTTCCAGCTTACGCACAAATCCTCTAATGCCATGGAAGAGAGCAGAGCACTTACCGCTTGTAACTCACCACCTTCACTCCTCGAACACCAAGGAGGAGGAAGGTGGTACAAGCCGACCCCCCCTCCACATAAACCTGGGGAAAAATCAGCTTTCCTCTCTTCCCTCCAAGAAAATCCACCGCTTTTCTTCCAAAGAATGAACACTTTTTAGAAAGATCATTGGTAGAAAAGCTAATGAAATGCTAAGACTATAACAAAAGACTAAAAGCATCCGAGTAGAAACAATATTCAGAAGGTTAAAAAAAAAAAAAGCAGTAAGTCAGTAAGTCCCAGAAAAAAAGAACTCAAGTCAGTCCAGTTAGTTGAATGCAATGCCACTGAATTCTCTTGGACCAGCATAACAAAGCACGTTGTAATTGAAAATCTTGTCACCAGTACTTCAAGGATGCACTGGATTTCATACCAAGTGTAACACAACATCCCACAGTTTGGGCTGTTTCCCCGGTTGTTGTGCAGAGAGCTGTAGGGAGAGGAGTGGGAACATTGTGCAAAGGATGAAAGTGTTTTGTCTCCACATCATCTTTGTCAGTCACAGGTATTATCTTAAATACATTTTTTAAAAAATTAATAAATCTTAAATCTGCACTGGCTTCATGGGGGGGCAGGGAGCAGGTACTACTGTTCTGCCACCACCTGAAGGCTCTGAACAAGTCCCAGGTAACACTGCAGTCTCACAGCTGAACCTCAGTGTAATGATTTAAAGTTTGGAATGAATATGAAATAATTTGTTGCTTGTCCTCCTTATTCGTGCTTCCAGAGAAGTTCAACCAGGCTTTTAAACTACTCACAAAAAAAAAAAAAAAAAAATTCTAATACCCAGGGGAAAATTAAGGCTTCATATCTAGGTGATGGCCCTTTGTCCCTTAGCTAATGTCTTTCCAGCGATCCAGAAGGGTAGTACGTGGATCTAGGGTTGCAATGATAATACAACTAAATAATGTTGGCTATTTTCTTGTTTGTGTCTGAAGTTACAGGTGGATAAGGAATGCAGATCAAAAAGCAGAGGACATGGCAGAGATGGGCAGGACTAAATACCTAGGAAGCTATAAACTAAGGAGAAGATAATTCAGCACACATACTTTGATCTAGCTAGAAAATGCTGGATGACTAAAACCTTGCAACATTTTTAAAAGTGCAAATTATTGTTAGCATGGTGAAAAACTGTCTTACAATGAACTTCTCATACAAGATTAGAAATTCAACGTATTGTATTGCATTTACGAAACCAACAGCAAAAAAATCTAACAATAATCTCAAATCCTGACTTCGTTACCAAAGTCTGTTTCCTGCCATTGGCACTTGGAACCAAACGGGCAGTTTTTCCTTAACTGTATTCTGTGCTTTCTTCTGCTTCCCTTTAAGGAGCCTGAGGCTGGCAGTTTCAAACAGAGCGGGGATGGGAGACTAACTCCCAGTCTCATTCAGAAGCACAATTCCTGATGTTTTGGAGATTCAGTTAGCATTTGCTCCGTTCATCAACCACAAACAATGCTTACCTCCCCAGGCTGGAAGAAGCCTTTGGACAATTTCCTGGTTTTCCTCACCCAGCTCAGCTGAACCTTTATCGGAGCCTTAACCACAACTGTCGCATTTACAGGTTCATCAGAGATGAAGAGGGATTCTGCTGTAGCTATTTCCTTCCATTCCCAAAGACTTCTCAACCCAGTACATTTCATCCTGGCTTCATTAGCACGTGCCCACACAAGCTATCCCTTTTTTCTACGTTCAGGAAGCAAATCTTCAATACTTGTAATGACAGCCAGTCTTCAGCCAAGTACACAGTTATTAAGCAAATGTTGGCTGGTCCTTGAAGTAGTTTCATGACTCAGAGCACTGAAACAAGACTGAATCTCTGAAGCTTAGAGTCCTGTCCCCTCTCTTTCCTCCCCTTCCTTAAAATTTCCTTGCTTTAATAAAAATTACAATAATTTAATGTGTTCATCTAACCATTAGTGACAGATCCCAGAATTTCGCCCATGAATTGATTTTACAGAATAATCTCTGGTTTTTATATGTGGAAGCTTTCTCTACTTCACCATTAAGCTGTTCTGGTATTTCTAGTATGCCTGCCATATATTTTGTAATAACGGGTACATTTGTCAGACAAATATTATATTCAATAAATTACAGATGTTGCATTTTTAAAACATCAAGAGGGATCTAACATTTGAACACTCAACTTTAAAAGCTCTAGCACACAGCACTGAGAATTCCAAGTATTGAAAACTACACCTTTCCCAAGGAAAAGACTTAATGAAAAAGAAATTCTGGAAACTTTTTGTCAAGTCTGTTTTATAGTTGGCCATGCCATTTGACTGTTTTTACTGTTATTAACTCATATCAAATTACACAGTGTCTTCTTAACAACTCCTTAAAACTTAGCTTGGCCAACATTTATGACTTTTCTGAGTAAGCACAACAGAAATCTTACTATCATTTTCTTCTAAGTGACAGACAAACAGACCAAATTTAGTGATGTTGAACTCTTATTCCTCGCTCTATATAAACTTTAAGAGACATACTAATTATCTAATTTAAAAATTTCATAGAACAAGTGTATTTTGCCTTAAGCAATACATTTTGTATATACAAGAGGAAAAAATACTGAGAACAGTAAGTGAGAAATTTAACAAGAAAGGATAATTGAGGTGGGGCATATGTCTGGAAATCTTTTTTCAGCTTTTATCAGTTCAGTATGCAGTTTGATTAACAAAGCATCTTTGTGTGAAATTCTGGTTATAAAAGATGCAGCTTGATCAGTAAAGTATGCAAAATCTTAGAAGTTACGGTATTCAGTTCACCTAGTGAATTATACAGCAGAACTGGAGAGATTCACAGCTGGATGTATAAATTACAAAGCTGGATCAGCCAAGTGTGCATCTTCATTTAAAAAGAATTTTCAAAAAGCCAGCTAAAATTCAGCGTGTCCCTTGGCTATTAAACTATGTAATTTAATCTGTAAACTACAGCACAATCTAACTACGAGGGTATTCCACTGCATCAACATCAACACAGCAAGTACAAACTGGCTTTATTGCTCAAATAATCATCCAACATACCACATAGGGACAGGAAATCAGGACATATAAGTGATATTATGCCCAGCTTTTAGAGCTAGAAAATAATTCCACTGCTGCTAAAGGGTATCACACAGATTTAGTAGAACAAACATTGCAGCTTCAGCATTCCTTTACATCACTATAGATCTCCTTTCGGCTTCAGTGGGCACTAAAATAGATATACAGGATGTTTGCAAAGTATGCTAAAATACTGAGCTACTTCCAAAGAAACTAAACCAGGTATGGGAGAAAAGGATGGTACGGTCTGGTCAGCTGACAAACTAGACATCTTAGTTGTCATCAACCAAGCGAGATCCACAGTTTATTCAAGGACACATTTTATCAGATTCACTCAATTTCTTACAGATCTCTTATGTCAAACCTCATTGTTTAGAAGAAAAGATACAGAGCAAGATTTGTGAGATACACGTTTTCACAAGACACCTCTGCAGGTTTTCATATCCTTCTATTCTGGAGTACAGTGTACCGAGTGGATGGTTAAACTAAGATGATGTAACTTCTTATGACCTTCAAAGTCCTCATTTAGGGAACAGAATTACTGAGTTTAAGAATTCTATAAGGTTGAAATTGTCTTTTAATGACCATTTCTCTTTTTCTCTCATTACTCCCTTGAGAAAGCAATGGGAGAGTACAATGTGATCAAAGCTCTGCGATTGAAACTGATAGAGAAAAATGAAGCAAAATGCTGTGGTTGCTTAGGAACATGTACAAGTTTTGCTCCAATACTCGGTGTCCTTTGTCACTGAATGATTAATGAACATGCAGTGTTTGTTTACTGCAGGAAATTAAGGCAGTAAATAAAAGCACTATCACGTTTATTTATCAGAGAAGACTCTACAAGGACGACAAGCAGGAAATCTAAGATGAGAACAAAGAACAAAGAATCATTTGATAAATTGTTTGATATTTTAGCACTACCAAAATAGATGGGTTTAAATGACGAGTTACACGCATAAGAATTATTTGATATGAAAAAGGAACAAAGTACATTCTGGTATAAAAGCTGAAAAAAGCTCCTAAAAGCTTTTGGGAAGAGAGGAAAGGGAAATGATACAGGGAAAAAGCTCTGTAGAACTCTGGTTCTGCAAGTTTCAGGAGCCAGTTATAGGGAAAACATCTCTGGACAGGGCTAAATAAAAATGGTATTGACGAGATTCCTCTAATAAAATAATAGTAATCTAAATAATGGAAACTTTTAAAAGAAAAGTGAGGATTTTTTTTTTAATCTTTGATGAATCTCAACTTATCTGAAATAATCAAGATGTTACATTAAAAGATATCCTACCTACTTCTGACTACTACAAGTTCCATGTCAAATTTCATGACAGTATCAGCAGTACCTGATTTCAAAAGTTGCTAATGCCTGTATCCCATTTTTAAACAAATATTTGTATTCATTCCAATGTAAACTGCTTTAATTATTATGAACATGCATAAAACCATAAAGAAGAAATTGCAGTAGGATTACAAATTTAAGACAGTGATGCTTAGCCATAGAGACTAAAAAATATCAGTCGAGACCAGCAGCTAGCTGCTTCCTTTTTGCCTTAAGAACTGAAGCATTGCATGTTCTCTTGTCAGTCTTTACTACAATAAATCTTCCAAAATATAAATTATGTTTTATCAGAGAAACAATCAGAGGATCTTTACAAAGATCTGAGAAAGGGTTGCTGAAATATTGCGTTTCTAAACAGAGTTTTAAGAATATTCATTAAGGTCCTATTCTTTTATCTTGGCCTCAACCTTCTTTTTTTTTTTTTTTTTTGTTAAACATATGGCATGTGAAGACCTGCCATACATTCTCAACCACACAACATATGCTTCACTGCAGCTGCAAAAAGTTCAGATAAAAACATACACACACCACACCAAGTAATGATAAAAATATGAGAACAACTCTGATGTATTCCCAAGTCTGGAATTTTCTCAGAGCAATAGTACCCACAGGTACAAATTACAACTTTGCATTATTGAAGTAATATGATGCTTTAGGAAAATAAATGGCTTCTAGTTCTTTCAGGATTTAGGGTATCTCTAAAGTCATCATATGAGTGTGGAAAGAGACATCCTTAGTTCATTTCTCAAAATTAATTTGAATTCTTCATTGTCCACCCCACCCCCAACATGCACGCTACATAAGATATAGAAAATAATATTAAAAGTGGGAAGAGGACGCTAGCCCAGTGTCATCATCTGCACCATTTTTCTGTGCCGTGCAGGTCATGTTCAGATGGATGGTGTACGTAAGAGAAAGAAAAAACTTAACAACCAGCAAAATTACTTTACTCATCATTGTGAGCAACTCACAGAACAGAAAGGAATCAAGGTAGGTCCTTAGATTTGTAAAATTGTGGGAACAGTTGTGAAAAACATATTAATACTTTAGGTCTCTGAAAATTTTACTGCCTTTCTTTCATCAGTCCTTGGGTTTACAAGAAAACTTTCCCATTTTTATAACTGAAGTTTGTGCAGTACATAAAGTGCAACCAGGGCATTCTGACAAACCGGGATGCTTTATTCTCCCATGATCAGCTCCAAATGAGCTGCTGCCAAAAATGCAAGCGGGGAATCCTGTGAGTGCAGACAGATTTCTCATAAAACTTCACAAGGTAATGTGGGGACGGTAGCATAGCAATGGAGAAAACTCTTTTGAGAAAAGCAGTATTTAATGCCCCTCTGGTAAGAAAATCCAGTACTTTGATTGCAGCCACAATTTGAAAATAAATCTTTCTTTAAAATATTATGCATATCGTGTATTCCCTGAGCTCTACTTGTAGATCTGCTCTTTTAGGACAGACCTTTGCAGTTTGTCCTGCCTGCGCAGCACTACACAGGTTGCTGCTCTTCAAAATAGCTTTAAAAAACTTTTAAAAAAATAATAATAATAATAAAAAAATATACCTTTCAAGTCCCACAATG
This sequence comes from Falco peregrinus, assembly GCF_023634155.1. NCBI lineage: Eukaryota > Metazoa > Chordata > Aves > Falconiformes > Falconidae > Falco > Falco peregrinus. The sequence continues at coordinate 15,611,747 of NC_073729.1, forward strand.
TAAAGAGAAAACGTCTTCCTGCTTCCTGTATCTGCAAGTTTTTTAATTATACTGGACATTCTGTTTCTGATTGGGATAGATACTGAACTGTTTATGGCTTTCTTGCTTGGACGTGTGGGTGTCCTAACAATCTTTTTTGTAGCCTGGCTCTCAAAGGTGTTCCTTCAACACACACTGCATGCACAGCGCAGGGAAATCTTGGTGCATTACTGTGAATCCTAGACTGATTTTAGAAATCATGAACAGAATGAAACTATGAATATTACTTAACACCCATTTTTCAGCTGGAAAATTAACTTATAGCAGCAATATATTTAAGAGCAAGATAAGAGTGATAAAACTACTGCCTGCTTAATTTTCCAATAAGGAACATTATCTAGTAAGGCACAGTGAATATGAATTCCCCCTATGGTATGCTTTCTCTAATTTTACTACTTTTTCTTCCATACAGGATATTTTGTCAAATACCTACTTAACAAACCTTAAAGATTTAAATTTTAAAGGAAATGTGTGTCCCACAGAATACTGAATTGGTCTTAAAATATCATAATTGAGAGATTAAGTGGTATGAAACTAAATCTTATTACATTTAGATACATAACCGAATTTCTTTTTCTTTGAATTATAGTGCTACTTAGATGGAGGCAGGGAACAGGGTGAGATTTTAATTTAACTTGAATCATGAGAAATAGTTCGACTCATCAAGCCTTCTAACTCCAGTTGCAGTTATCTTCTGCTTTCTCAGGCAAATTTTTCATACCAAGCAGCATACCATGCTGACTAAATGACTAAAAATACTTGTTGCCTGAAGCACAAAAAGCCGCCACCACGCTTTAATCAAAATAACTAAATCCTTGATTTTACGAACAAGTTCATCTTTTCATTGCACTACTTGCCACAGAAACTAAATACCTTTGATTTGTGAAATGCATTAACAACTTTTTTTCCTCTCTGCTTTAATGTGTTCAATTCTGTAAAAACCAGCTGCTTGAACCTCTTTCAGCAAATATTCAGTCTAAAAAAATTCAGCCTCTGCCTAGAGTAACCCATCAAACTTCCCTTAACTTCCCCAGGTATTAATCTACCTGTAGTCATAAACTAAATGAAATTTAGTCCAACTTCAGGGTTTTATATCTTATTATTTCTTCTCCTCCTTCAATTTTTTTAATGAAAATTTAAGTTTCCTTAATCTTTAGATGTTAAGAAGGGTGCAACAGCAAATTATGCACGTTTCTCCTAGACACAGAATTTGTCTCCGTCCCCCCTTCAGAGGATGTGGCAGAGGAGAAGTCACCTATAACTGAATAAACATGTAACATGTTTGCAATAAATGGATAATATATACAGCTCTTTACAATTTCTTGGACACAGAATTATCTAAGATTTGTTTACCAAGCTTTTCCTCACATTGCCATGATTGCTACCAGCAAGCTACCCGCTTACCACCGCAGGAGCTTGTTATGTTTGGAGGGAGGTCATGTGTTGTCGTTCATTCAAAAGCTGTTGACACTTTTTCCTGCTGTCTTCTGCATTTCACCTGCAAATTAATCAAGGTAGCACTATACTTTTTGGACTACTGAGCAGACAAAACACTCTCTCTGCATTTTTTCCCCTTTCTCATTCTTTCTGTTTTTTTCCTGTTTTATTTGTATGGTTATAATTGCAGCCATAATACATGCATTGGGGATTTCTGTTAACAGCTCCCACCATGCTGTTTGAATGAGAGTTTTGCACAGCAAAAGCAGCAGATTTAGCTTTCTGTCAGTCGTGTCATAAAAAAAACAGCTTGCAGCTTTCCTAGACCGCCAGTGGATGAGATTACATCCTTTCGGCTATTACACTGTCACCTCTTACATCTCCCCAAAGATTATTTTTTTTTTATTTTTATCAAATGAAGCATCTGTGACAGCTGTGCCTGATTATTACTGGAGACAATATGTAAACAAGGTTCTGCATCTTGCTGGAACGGAGCAACTCTTCAACCAGGAACAATCCAATTCTTGAAATGGTTAAACATCAAATCACGCCTTTTCCACTGCTGTTCTTCCTGCAACAGCTCTACAAGTTCTATTAAGTAGTCTAAAGAAACCCAGAGAGTACACCTGCATAGATTGACAGCTAAGAGCATTTGCTCTTCAGCAATTTTATGCACAATATAGCTGGCTTGTGAAATCAGCTTGACTAGGAAAAGTAAGTCATATCGGTAATTGCCTAAGGCATGAATGTTTTCATACGATCTAGATTAGACACTGATTTCTAGGTGAGCTAAGCTTGCATCTGGAGAATTACATTTTCTTCTGTGCAAACCTTTGGGGGTGGGGGGTGGCAAAGAAGGGGAGAAAAAAGCATTTTCAGGACTCACATTCCTCTGACTCTGGTGGATTCCGAGAAAGATCGAGGCCCTGAGTTGAAGCCCTTTATGAACTGCTTTAGCTTACTTCAGCTGTCTGCAGTGTCTCCCTGCTGGGACCTCACGTCATTGTGAGCTGGCAAAATGTGTTCCATTGCATGCCTTTCACACACCTCCTGACGCTCAATGGTCTGCTAGATGGGCCAGGTACTCCGCAAGCCAGGCGATCCTTTTATAGAAGCAATGAATTTCCTTCCACCAAAATATTGGCTGTTTTAGACATGATTTTCCATATTTCCTGCAACCTTTAAGATTCAAAGGGATATGAACAAGAATATGCACTGCTTTTTTTATATAGACACTGCATTATATTTATACCTCAGTATTGTTTAATTTAGCTTGATAGCTTCACGATTTTGCAGCCTTAAATACTAGTATATCATGACATAATATCACAAGAAATTATTTCAAAAAGAAATGATCCGTAAAATCTGGAAAATGTATTGCTAAATTAACTGGCTATCCTGATACATGTATCGTTGCTTGTGCATCAAAACTGTGTACTCTGCTGAGACATACTTCCAATGTCTAATTCTAAGTCCACTGAAATCCATGGAAGGAATGTAAATTGTGTAAGATGTATAAGTGTTTCCAAAATATACCTTTGCTAAAAACAACAAACAAAATCAAAACAAACAAAAAAAACCCCAAAACAACACCCCCCCCAACCCAAATTAAAAAGTAATCACTTGCCCTTATTTTGATACAATACTTTTAAAGCAAATAATCAAATTTTTAAAATAATATTGACGAGCCTCTGTTCTGGTTATAAGTTTCAGATCAGGAAGGGTTTGTAATTATCCTTAGGGATGTGGCTTCCATCCAACTGTCCGCAAGACATATTGAAACTCTTCAGGGGGTAGGGACAGGAAACAAATCAAAATAATTTCTCTGCAAAAAAAAAAGTTAGAGCTTCAGACACCAGTTTTGAAAGTTTGAGCTATCCTTTCCTCGTGTCATTTATACTGCATTGAATTACCAATGAATATAAAGTTTTCAGAGATGATGGAGAGGAGGAGAAAACAAAGCTGGCAGGTTACTACGTGCAATCTAGTCTCTGTTTAACAGCTCTCTGGTGAGGAATTGTTAGTTTTGTAGAGAAATGACTACTGGAAAAGGTGATGAGGAGGTAAACAGATTAAAAAGATCAATATAAATAATTGTTTTGTTAAATAATGAATGCCATTTCATAGCTGCATTCAGTGATTTGCCTGTTTGGACTGAAAGAATTATTACAGTTCTGCAAACTTAAATTTCTTCCCTTTGAATAAGTGAGGCATATGTACAGTGACTGACAGTACACATGTTCACCTGATTTCTTGACTACCTGAACCAGTAAATCCACATTGGATGCCAGGAAAAGCAGCCAGCTTGAAGCCTTATTAACTCAGGATAATAAATGCCTGTACATCGTGCCTCTCATTTCAGAATTTGATTCCTGCTCAAGATTCTACCTTCGCAAATTACACATGCAGCATATATACCTGATTTCTCAGCATGTTGTACTCATTTCTATAGAATAAAAGTAAGTTTGGGTGAGGGTGTCATCAAGAAATCACTTACCAGGTATCAGGTTTTCAAATGTTTTACAACATTTTCTACCTCTAGGAAAGCAGAAAACAGGAAAATTTCCAGTTCTCATCCTCCTCAATATTCAAAGTAGTCAAGTGCAATATTACACCCTAGAAACCTTCCTCTTTTTTTCCTCTCCCAAACCAAAAGACTTTTCAAGGTATTTCAGTTTTCGTGATTGCCTTAACCAGCAGGATCAGATTCTGTAACAGCCTTTAAAAAGTGCCACAGCCATACCGCTCAGAACCAGCCAAGCCAGGGAGCAGCGACGGGTCTGCTTCTTTCCCTGTCTGATTGCTAATTGATCAACATCACATCCCTTCAGCTATTGCGCAACCATCATCTCCAATTGGATTTCATATTGTTACCCTAAGCTGACATACACCTGCGCGTCTTGAGTTCTGGTTTAAAACACTACAGCATTTCTCACAGCAGCCAAAGGAGGACAGCTGAACAGAGAGCAAGGTGGGGTCTTGCCAAACCCTGCCTGGGTCCATAGATTTCAGTTCTGTCCTTATGGCCAGAACCCCACAGAGCTTTCTTGCATCTTACATAGGTATCTTTTAATCTGTGCATTTTAATTATGCATTTCAGGAGAAAAACTGACTTCTTACATGAAAAAAAAAAAATCAAAATAAAAAGTAATGTTTTTGAATGCTTATCTGTTTGCTGATAGTATGGGAGCCTTTGAGGTAGACTTTGCAAGCAAGATCCTCTGTTATTAAAAATAAGCTCTCCTAATAAAAAAATGGATATGCTATTATTTTTCTGAATGAAGCCTATTTACTAGACTGACAGCTTACCTCATAAAAATGCCATCAAGGATTCCAGAGTGAAAGGCTTTGGAAACAGTTTTTGAACTCCTTCCCAATTTGCTTAAAGCTTTATGAACACTCCTCAGCTTTTCAGTACGTAATTTCACATGCAAACATTTTTTTCAAGGATCATCAACACTTTTATCTTTTTTCCTTGAAATAATTTAAAAATTACAGCATCTTCCTGGTGAGCCCTTACAAGCTTGACTAAAAAACAAGCTTTGCATTTCAGATACTTGAAATAAGCAAAATTGTTTACAATGCATTAACATATATGCTTGCAGACTAAATTAGACCCTGTTGGTGCGTGCTTTGCTTGCAGCAAAACTTGCAGAATACTTCTGACAGAGAAGCAAGCCAAACTCATTATTTCTTTGAGTTCTCTTCCAAAGTCTGCGCTAGAATAAATGACAAAGCCCAGTTCTGCTTCATGCCTTTGAAATTCCCTTCAGTGATGCCTTAGATTTTCATTTCTAATATCCAATAAATTTGCTTCTCAAATTATGCACTGTTATCATAATATCCTAATCTTAACTGCTAAATAAACCTAGAAATTTAGGTCAAGTGAATTTCATCTCTCAGAAGGTTTTTTGACTTTGATATGTAGTTCAATTCTTTTCTATATTAGAAACAGTCTTATCGGATCTTTCTTCTTCCCACATGGCTTTTTGGCATGACTGCACAACTCTCACTCTCCAGTCAGCATTTGTTCATATCAGGCGCCAGAGTACTATTGACAAGAATGCTTGCCAGATGACCTGCCAACACAAATACGGGTACCACCAATGCACATATTTTCTGTTACTTAGATTGTCACAGATCACTCTTTTCTACACTAAGGATTTGTAGTGATATTCAATCTCCATGTTAAAAAATAAATAAACAAAAAATGAAGGATACTCATACAGATCTAACAGTTAGATGGCACAGCACTGAATAGAAGTGAACAAATGTAAGCAATTTCTGGCAGAGTGCAAGTTCTTGACACCCAAGGACCAAAAAACCCACTCAAACCAATACTATGAGCCATTTTTTCTCTAATGATGAGCAATGTCCTGATATGCATATTCATAGCCTGTTTTGACAAACTATAAATGCAGAAACCACTGGACTTTGCCCAGAAACACATGGTTTTTTGCTCCTGAAGTCTTCACTTGCCCGATGTACAAACATCCAAAAGCTACCTACCCCGAAGCCTTGCTAGCAGGCCTTTGGCATGCCTGCTGCGCCTGGCTGCACTTCAGGACATCTGTCTGGCACAAGTGAGGCCGATCTCAGACCCCCCCCCACCCTGGGGGGTTGCTTTTATTCACCCCCCTCCACTGAGGTTACTAAACAGGTGGTCTGCAAAGGGATAGGAACAACTATTTAAATATTTACATAAAAAAATTGCAAATAGGAACTGGCCAAAGCATGAGTCGCCCCTGCCGCTCAGCGCACTAAGGCCATTGGTGTTCTTCTGGGAGGTGTCTTATTCCTTAGGGGTGGCAATGGCTTATTGTCATGTCTATGAAATCCAAAAGCACTCGAAGATTTGTAGCGTTTACTGTGAAAAACTAGAGCAGTTTCGTGTATAGCAGGCGGATGAAGTTGTCAGAGCTTTTCTGAGCGAGGTGCATCGTTCAAGCACCAGAAAAATTTCCTTTCCAAAGGCGGTTCTGTCTGACTGCTCCTAAAAGCCAGGGACTTTGTCTGCGTATCGCATGCACACACAGGCCAACTGCCACGTAATGCTTCACATATCTATTGCAGTCAAGAAAAAAGTGTCAATCCTATCATCTTCTCTTTCTGCCCTGTTTTTTGGGTAGCACCCTTTGGAAGTGTAGTCGTTCACGGTGGCGTTTTGACTTGTCTGACAGACTTTTGACTAGCCCTCCTAGCCCTACAAATTTCGGACATTTTAAAGTAATTGAGTATCTATTATATCTTTCCACACAGAAAACACCAATAACTATGTATTAATATCTATGTATAGTATAAAGGCAGTCATTGTATGCATTTCTTTATACCCTAACTTAAAAATCTTCCACAGTTTAACTCACATGCAGAAAGAAATAAGAAGTCCAGTTCTAATAACAGTAATCACCCTATTTCTATAACAGTGATGCTCATTATATATATTTGTTTGTGTTTACAGTAGGGTTAACTAGCTTTTCTCTATTGCGCAATGAATATTATTAAAAAATAACTGGGAGAGACATAGTTCAGTTTTTATTTCTATTTAACACGCATGTCTAGAGTTTCATTTATACAGGGCATTCTTCTCAAAGGACTGCAAATCCTGGAATGTACCAGATTTTTAAACTTCTATGTACTGTTTCTAAGTAAACAGAATTGCCCTCAATTACTTTTTTTATTTTATTTGCACTATATTAAACTATCTTAAAGGTGGAAAATAGCTGCTTACTGGTACACATTATGCCAACCCTGAGCCTTGAGCACAACCCTCAGAAGTTTTGCAAGTATTCTAGGACAACCTTGCTCCCATTAGAAGTAAAAATTGTTAGGACATCTTTAACATAGATATCAAAAGACCACATTTTCTTTTCTTCACATTTCACATGCATTTGTGTTGGTTGTAATGGATTTTCTCTGAGATGAACAATCACAATAACCTCAAATGGCTGAACATCAATCAGGGAGAAAGGACATGTTCTTTTAAATAGATCATTTGGGATGATAGATGACATATTTAGATATTAATTTCCTGAATCATCCTTTTCACAACATTACTACGAGAACAGAATTTTCCCTCAGACACGTAGCTGCCTCCCAGCAGTATATTATGTTGGACATGATGTGTACATTATTGTTTTAAAGTTTTTCTTTGTTAAGTGTTCTGGGGCCTTTCTTGAAAAAGCTACTCTAAAAGAAAAAACAAACCCAAAAAGTCTCATTTGTCAAGAGCTAGGGAAGAGATACCCTGAAGTTTTCAAGCACTGTTTGTAGTATTTCCTACTACGTAATTCTTCCAGTTAAAGTCAGTCTCCTTGGGAATAACCACCTCAAACCAGTGGAACCCATCTCTAATCAAACATCCCTTCTAAACGAGAGCCAGTACTGTGCCCCTTGAAATCCAGAGAGCTGGCAGAGAACAGTCTACTGTGAGAGACCAGAGTAAAGCACCCGCTCCAGGGGAGCCCAGCACCCTGAGTTTGCAAGAAGCACAGAAAGAAAGGATAAAAACAGTAATAGGTCACCTTCCTCAGCTAATATACAAAATGTATTTGCATTTGCAGTACGGAGTGGATCTCCATGAACTGTGCCTCAGGCATCCAGTGTTTAAGCTGATACCCAAATGCCTCCAAGACAGCTGCAAGGGGCTGGTAAAGGAGACAGGACTTGCAGAAGAGCTGTGCCCTCCTACAGAAACAGCTGGAAAGCTATCCTAGGGCATCTAAAACAGGCAATGGAATCCCGTTTAAAGTAATTCCCAAAATACCTAGGTATGCACAAACAAAAAGAACCCACATCTGTTTACCATTGTGCTCTGAATTCTGTTGTTTTTTTCTAACACAACTTATTTTGAAAACATTGCATATTTCCAGTAATTTAAATACCTGTTTTCTAGTAGAACCTAAAAGCAACATTTGAAGCAGCCTCCCTTCCTTTTAACAACTGCAGTTTCTTATATTTCCATGCAGTTGAGGGGGGGCGGGGGGGAGGGAAATCCTCATGAAAATGTATACTATCAGTTTTCTCAAGAACTCTGTGATGATTTATTGTACCTCAGTTTTCAACACAGAGTCAACACAACGTATTTACTTATATTTAACTGTAAACAAGATAGAGGATATTTAAGTCACATGCTTTGAGAAGATTAAGCAAAAGTAAACAAAACGAGATTATAGTAAGATTATACGAGAGCAAGCTAAAATTATCTACATTCACTGAAAACAAAACTTAGAAATACTTTTCCTTGTATTGACCTTGTGAAACCCATAAGTAATCTACATTTAGCTGAGGACAAAACATCACCATCTCCTCATCACATAGCAGACATGCATATGTTTGTGTGAAATGTATAAAACTGAAAAACTGAAGTTATTTGAGTCAGCTGTTCGGTAGGTTGTTCAGGAAAATTAAACGCTAAAGAGAACCAACTATATCACGCAATTTTGGAACCTGGTGAAGCTAAGTGTTTACAGTCCAAGTTATATTTTAATCAATAATGATCACCAATAAAAGAATCTAAGTAGACCTAAGTAGTGTTTTGTGTGCACATAGCCCGCATGTGCATATAAAATTACACATAATTTATAATATCTTATACACAGTGTGATATAATATTGATATAAATATTAATTTAGATTTAATTGCATGTGTGTGTGCCTGCAAGTGTGAAAGAAGAAAGAGACAGCACAAATATCACAAGTTTGTGGGGTTTTTTTACAGAATTAATTTCTTAACCAGGTCACGCTAAAGTCCTGGCTCTTATTCTTCCTAAATGACATATCAATAAATAATGATATTAAAAGGTATGTTTCCAGCATTTAAGGGGGAAAAAAACCCACATCTGATCATTTTATAAGTCCCACAAAGTGAATATTTCATATGAGTTAGAGAAAATTACGTGTTTGTTCTTTTTTGCATGTATTTTATTTTGTTTTCTTCCAGAAGACACAGCTAACGTTGAGCAAATGGTCATTACACTTGCTGATGTTTAGGGGTGAAGGTCACTGCAAGTTATCTTTTGTGTTGGTTTTGAGGGTTACTTTTGGCACCACCCATTTTATATTTTTAAATACTCTGATGAACAGAATAGATGTTCATTTGCACAAAGGAATGTAAGGAAGCAACTTCCTGGTGGTTGGGGTTTTTAACTTTTAACAGGATCTGAATGACCCTTATGTCTTAGAATATTTCGTAACAATAATAACAGCAGCAATAAAAAAAAAAAACCCACAACAAAACCACTACTTGTAAATGGCTCACGACAGCTTCTTACAGGAAAAAACAGAAAAATTAATCCAACTATTCAGTGTGAAGTGCTTGTTCCATTCTAAAGTCGTCGTGAATAACCTATGCAGCACTTTCCAAAGTAAATGTTTGTAATGCCCAGGCTATCAAGTGCTCCAAATAGAAGAGAATAAAGCAGAGAAAATAATGACAATTCTACTCCCCTATTTGTAGAGGGTAGAAGAATGGGATTGACACACCGGTACTTTCTGAGTTTGTAAAATGTGTAATACTCTGAAAGCAGAGCATTAAAAGCTATTTGATCACCCACGACTTTTTAGTCTTCACTGGTTCACTGCAGCAATTCTACATTCTCTTGTTTTACATTTCACTCTTCTATTACTAGAATCTTTTGTATGAAAAAAATTTTAAACAATAAAGTTATTTTAACCGTCAATAAAATGATGTATTGTAGCTTACATCTGCTACTATCTCGAAAGCTGTGAATACCTCCATATACCACTCCCCCCCAAACATTGTTGGACGTGAAGAGGTTACGCTTAGACTAATTTTACTTCTCTTTCACAGTAATAGGGTAGAGAAAAATCATAACCGGCCAAAAAATAGCCCAAAGTCTACAACTAGTCAGGCAGCATTTCCTTAAAGATCTTAGAGCCATAGAAATCTTTAATCACTCCTATTAGATCTATATAAGACCTAATAAGAGCCCAGCAAAATTTCAGTTTGTGTGCATTCTGACTAGCTAAATTTGCTCTGCAAGATCATTCTGGCTGCCAGATTTTTATAGCTTGCATTTTTTTCCATATACTTCCTTATGACTTCAAACCAAACCAAACAAAAAACCCCAATCAACCAACCAACCACAACAAAATCATTTAAAGTGCAGCTGGATTCCAGGGATAAGAGAAGCAACCTGTATAATTCTGAAATTTATTAATAGTTCACTATGGAGGATATTCAAGTGCATTCTGTATACAGAGCAATCCTACCACCATACATTTGTGAGTGATGGGAACTTGTGCAGTTGTAAGAAAGATTCTTAATAAAAAAAGACATCTGTAATTTTCTGCAGGTAACAGAACTGCAATCTGCAGCTAAATGCGTACATAAGTCTTCTGTAATGTAAGAAAAACTTGAAATGTGAAGACAGATGGCATTCTGACATTACTTAAAGTGGCACCGCATCATAACAACACTGCAAAGAAAAGCAATTCAACTTTGAGGGTCACTGAACACTAACACTTTCCAAATTAGTCTCAATTACAAAAGCACCTGTGCCCAGTAACTTTATGCTAATCCAAATTTGTTACCTGTAGTAATTTAGACTATTGTTTACCTGCTCTGTTTTAGCAGATGACATAATTGCAAACTGGATTTAAAGGACATTTGGCTTACATTCTGCCAAAACTAGACAGGTCTGCCTTTGCTAAAAATATCCAAATATCCAAATCTGTTATTCATATAGCAAATTTAAACAAAGTACACTAATATAAATACCAGGTTAAAGTTTGTATATATGTAAGAGTCTGTAAAATGAGCCCATGGAAATGGAAATTACATCTTGTTGGTAAGAAGAAATACAAGATTTCAGTGCTATCATTCCATAAAAGAAGTCAGTGGAATTGGTGAAATATTTGCTTTATATGATTATCTGCTGGGATCTTGTTTGTAACTGGGTAGGTGGTCCCACAGCTGTCTTACAGCTTCTGGCTCACTTTAATCATTTGGCTGACATGTAAAGAGGAGAAAAATATCTTTGGAAAAACATCTCCTATTTTATGAGTGTATACCAATATATGAAAGTTTGTGCCTTAAAGAATAAAACCTAAATTACACTTCATATAACACAGTTAGGAAATTTAACAAATCCTGTTAAGTCTCTTCTACTCTATTTGTAGGCGTAGCTTTTGCTAATCCTGACTTTTATAGGTGAGAGAAAGGCTCTATTGTGACACAGTTTGCCTTCTTTGAAGTCAGCTGGGCTAATGATACAAACATATTCTGAAGGCTGGTGCTGCCTCTAATGGTGCAGTGAAGTGCGAGCTGCATACGTATTATGTATTTTGAGGACAGCTGACTGCTGTGGTGGGAAAGCTCTTGATAACTCATTCAGGGTTTGGTCCCACAAACTCCTAGGAACCACCATCACAATTTCAGTGGAAGCTGTGCATGCTCAGAGCTTTACAAAAAAGGATGGGATTCCTATAAGACATCCTTTGCTTCTATGTAATTTATTTTTTTTTAATTCCCAAAGGCAGCCTTTTTCTATGATCTTTCTGTTCTGAGATTTCCTTTCAATTTATTTCCTATTCTGTCACAGATTTTAAATAAAATTTTTGTGTAGTACTACAGGATTTCAGTCCTGAGTTTAGATCTCTTGCCACTAGAGGTAGGTCACTGGGTTACCATAATGTTATGCTGCAAACATTTTTATAATTCATCTAATAGTCTGCTGTTAAGGTCCACAGACAGCCTTTGCATAAATACCTCAATAGAAGTGTATTTTCAAACCTTCATTTATATCATATAGGCATGTATAAGTCATTTGATATAGTTAAGAGCATAGAAATATCATTGCTAAACTGCTTTTCAAGGCACTTTATAGCACACAATACACCTAAATCCATATTATCCGGATAAAAAGAAAAGTAGAACCTCTAAAATGGCCAAGGAAAGAATTACATTTATTACTGAAGGCTCTGGGTAGTTGGTCTAGAAATATGACCTGATTTACCACATAGCACATCAAGCATTTCTTGAATTAGCGTGCTGTTAAAGGACTTAGTAATAGACTTCTGGCATCCATAGCATTAATCATTTGTATTTCAATTATAAAGTTTTAATTTGTTGGTTCTCTCAGTCAAGCAAAAATATTGGGGACAACTTGAAAAATAACTGGGTATGGACATAGTAAAAGCTATATCTATGTTTCATATCCCAAAACTATTTAAAGGATCAGTTCCATGGAATAATATCTATGCTACAGACCTGATACAAAGCACATAGATACCAGTACTTTTCTAATAATGTTTTTAAAAGGCAAGATTAGCCCCTCTATGCTTTGCTGCCTTACACTAACAGAAATGTCCTTCAAATCTTATTTCTGAGTACATTTTTGAGATCCAAGAAAGAGAGCAAACTTCAGCATGACTTTCAGGGTCTCCTATAACTGTCTGGCAAGATATTACATGAACATTATTGCCAGGAGATCTTTCTAAGTATAAACCACAGATTTTAAAGCATTTTTCCATAGCGCACCTTGAAACCAATAAGCTGAGACTGCAGAATCCCCTACAGCCCCTCTCAGTACCACCAGGACACTCATTCTCTGTTTCTGGATGTCATAATTCCTACCTACTTGTACAGTCACCTACAAAGATCAATCCAGATTCACACGCTATTTAGCAGTCAGAGTAGCTGAAGGATTATTAAGACAGAGAGACAGCACTATCTGACTGACCCGTGCAAATCAGAACATTAGGGTACCTGACAATTCATCACCTGGATAGCGCTGCTTGTTAAAAACCCAAGCACAAAACAAAACCCATCCCGAAAACCCAAACCACACCCCCAAACTCTGAAATTAAGGATAAAACGTCAGAAAAAAATGTAAGGAAAAAGGCAACCAGTGTAATATGTAAAAAAGAAAGAAAGAAAGAGGCATTAGAGACAAACAGGAAGTAAAAAAGAGCAAATATATCATCTTTTCATAATGTGTCTGCATGTCACTAACAACAGCAGACAGTTATTCACGCGAGGTTGTCTCCATCTCATCTCCCTATTTTTAATTCTTGCTTGTCACATCATAAATTAAAACTTATTTGGAACAATGAAGAAGTGTGGACCTGATAACAAAGAGCTTGCTCAAAATAGCTCTCCTACTGTGTTTTGCAGTAGACAATGACCCTTATTTCATAGATGAGGAAACAGAAGTATCACATGGCAAACTGCAAGATGACTTAATTAGTGGAAGTAATAGGAAAATAACTTTGTTTCATTCAGTTGCCCATGCTGCATTTTACACAGCTTACCCCACATGAGAACAATTAGTGAAATAGCAGTCCATCAAAATTAAGAATATCTTGGTAAAGTACAGAAATAATTCCATTTCCAAACACACACAAGTATCCTTTCAGGTCCTATACACGAGAAGTGAATGAACACGTTTTAGGCTTCCTGAGACTTCACACGCCTTTAAAATATAAAGAAGGGAACAGATATAAAACAAGATGACAAGTAAGTGGCAGTTTACATTTTGCATAGGAATATCAAAACTTTAGAAATAAGCTCAATTAAAAAGTTAAAAAATTAAAAGTATCCAACTGCAGAACACAGGCTGCCCAGGGAGGTTGTGGAATCACTGTGCCTGGAAGTGTTTAAAAAACCATGTGGACATGGTGCTTAGGGACGTGGTTTAAGGGTGGGCTTGGCAGTCCTGGGTTAGTGGTTGGACTTGGTGATAGGACATTGAGTGTTCTGTGTTGGAAGAGACCCATAAGGATCATCAAGCCCAACTACTGACTCCACACAGGGTAACCTAAAAGTTAAATCCTGTATCTAAAAGCATTCTTCAAACTCTTCTTGAACACCAATAGGCTTGGGGCCGTGACATCAACCCTGGGGAGCTTATTCAAGTGCTTGTAAACCCTCTCCATGAAGAATTCTTCCCTAATGGCCAATCTGAACTTCCCCTGATGGAACTTAAGGGCATCCCCTCAAGTCTTATCATCAGACACCAGAGAGAAGAGATCAGCACCTCCCTCTCCATTCCCCATCACAAGAAAGTTTGAGACAGCAATGAGGTCACCCCTCAGTCACCTGAAGTTGACCAACCCTGGTATCCCCAGCTGCTCCTCACAAGCCCGCTACTCGTGTCGCTTTTCTTTGGACACATTTTAATATTTGTACGTCCTACGTAGATTGTAGAGCCCCAAAGTGTCAATAACACTCAAGGTGATGTCATGCCAAGACATGACACAGCCACGTCTTTCAGCCAGTTCACTATACTGTGCCTAGTGCACCCCAGGACACAGGCAGCCCTTTTGGACATGAGGGCACATGGTTGACTCCTGTTGAGCTTCTGATCAACCAAAAGCCTCAGATTGCTCTCTGCAGGGCTGCACTCCAGCCTCTGGTTCCCAAATCTACATGCACATACCAGATGACACCATCCCAGGTGCAGAATTTGGCATTTGTTGTTGTTCAATGTCATACAGCAGGTGACTGCCCAGCACTCTGATCTGTTGAGATCTCTCCATGGCGGCTCTCTAGGCTGCTGCTCGGTCACATCGTGATAGAAACATGAAGGAAGATGAACCATGTAATCACCAAATCACATATGTTTCTTCAAATGTCTTATAATTTGGAGCTACAGCAATGCTCAACTTCGTCCTAATCCAAACTATGTTACATTCATAACTGGAAATGGAGAGGAAAGCAGCTGGCTCCCTCAAAGCTGACATTTGCACAATTGAGCAATCCTTCACAGCAAAATTTGAGACAAGAGATTAAAGTAGAAAACCTATAATATCAGGAATAAACAGGAAAGGAATATGATAAATACTTCTGGACTTTATCTCAGGAGCTACAATACAGGAGAGGTGATAAATAAGAAATTAAAATGATTAAATGAACCCATAATCATGCACTTAAGGTAACCTTTCTGTAAAATGGAGTAAAGGAACTAAAGGTATTAGGCAAAAATCTTTTAAGTACTGCACGGATCTTTAGAGATGGGTATGGCTGTAGATGCACTTTGCAGCCGTATTTTAATTTGAGGTCTTTAAAGAAAACAGAAGCACTGAGAGCAGTGCTGGCAATGCCAGGGGTGGGGGATGAGATGGCAAATACAGCAAGGGAAATTAGAGGAAAAAGATGTTGTACCGTTGAGTTTTGTGTTATAACTCCCAGGTCTACTTGATGCATGCGTGCTTCCATCAAAGAATGTACATTTTAGAAATAGATCGAGTTTTTTTATTGCAATGTTAAATTAAAACATAAGGAAGCATTCCTATCTAAAAGGAATTAATCTCTTTATTGCTGGTGAGTTGTTGTACTTAGAAACATAGTTTATCATCTGCTCCTGGCCATATGTACTTCACAAGTCAGCTGATCTCACAAACATTCATCTACATTGCTGTTGGGAGCTTTTCTAATCAACTAACTAACTACAGGAAAACTCAAAAAGCAAAAAAAAAAAAAAAAAAAAAAAAGGCAGCAAAGGCTGCATAATCTGCCTACAAAGCTACAAAGCAATGAGAACCATAAAGTACTGGGCAGCATGTCACTGGGGCTAGACAGAACTTGCTCCAAACCAGCTAGGATGCTAGTTCATCCTCAGCCCTTTCTGCTGCCTTTTGTATCAGCTGAAGCCGGACTGCTTTGGATGCTCAGGACAGCTAAATTAAAGACAGCTGGGGTTATGGGTTGCACTTCATTACTGTAACAGGAACACGAATTAATGAAGAGAAAAATAAAAATTATAAAGCCTTTACTACTCCCTGATGCCAGTGTACTAAGAATTATACATGTCAGTCCCCCTCTACACCACATTTGAAGGGTACTAAAGCTGCAGTATATGCATTCCTGCTAGAATGCCATCACATATTTCCAAACCGATGGTTACACAGTCATGTGTAGTATGATGCCTAAATAAACAGCACAGTAGAACTTGTACATAAATTCAGGCAAGATGAACGCCATTATCTGTAGCTTATAGCACTACTGTTCTGGAGGGTAAGTGCATTTTCTGACAAATTATAAATACCCGAGATGTATATTTATATGGCCATAAATACAAAGTGTTTCTAAAGCCATTCTACAATAGACACATAACCACGTAGTACTCCTAGGATCCATTGGATTAAGTGATTGGTGAAATATTAAGCAGGTAGCTGTCATTATAAAATCTGAAATGACTGAAGAAAATTAAATAAATAAAATAGAATAGAAGAGCTTGACATGTTTACCTTTCAAAGTTTTCCATAATTCTTGATCCTATACCTAATGATTCCTATGGCAAATACTTCAGAATAACAAAAGGTAGTCTAACACCAAATTTTATCAAGATAGTGGCAATCTTCATAATAAAGAACAGGCAGGATCTACAAGGGCAAGAGGCAGCTGTTGGACATAGCTGTTCACTAATGCGTTAATTTGTTTCCACATCGTTCTTTAATCACATTTTTTCCTAGCAACTTCTAAGATGTATGTCATGTGCTTATCTGTGTCCTTTTTCTTCATCATTTTGGCCTGTTGCCTGGATAACATGCCAGGATGTAATTTGCCAAGGCTGCAAACTGGAATCAGTTGTGATAGACTGGCTTGACGGGGAAAGACATTTCCATTCAGGCTCTTAAAGGTAAAAAATGCATCATTCCATGCGTTTGGAAAGAGCTTAACTCACATTAGGCCAATTTAAATAATAAATAATAAAGGGCTGGACAGCAAAGTCAGGAGGCATTTTCCTCAGAGCAGTAGAATGTTGCTAGGAGCACTCAGCAGGGATGATACAATGTGCCAGATGTTAAATTATTCTGTAATGACATTTACTGTTCTGGTCAATATTTTGTCTCTTCAGCTCTCTTATCTAAATATCTAAAAACCAAAATACCCTTAATAGTAATAGAGAATAAGGGGTGGTTATAATTATGCTTAGCTGAACTGGATTACAGCGGGAGAGTTACCCAGTTTTTTTTCTTTTACTGAACATCCATGTAAGAAAAACACGCAGAATTCAGACTGCAGTTGCACTGGATCACAACATGCAAAATAGCAAAGAAGGTCTGAGGTAGGTAGTTGTAACACTTTTTTTGCTGAATTTCTGATACTGAGGGCACAAATGAAAGCACAATTAAGGGTTTTATACAACTAATAAACTGCTAGAACAAAATTGTCATATACACAAAAATTTGTATAGAAAACCTTTGGGGCAAATATTATGCCAGGTAAGACTAGATATCCACAAGGTTTTCTTCTGTCCTGAGTGCGTATGGCAACATAATAAATTCACAGTTTAAACCAACTATCACTGATGCCAAACCATTACTCCGACATAGCATCAGAGACTGAGGCTAGACAGCAGAAGTCTTATTTTCTGAGTGGCCTAGTTACTCATGAGCACTTATGTCTAATGCCAGAATGCAATTAGCTCACTTGATATGGATGATTTCATGTCAAATTTCTTCTAATAACCATTTGTTTAACAGTAAATCTAGATGTCTATTGTAAATGTATCTGTAGCTAAAACAACAAGAAAAGGAAATATAATTAACTAGGTTTGAAAAACAGAAGTTTTTGTTGGGTCAGCATACATATAATAAGAATTATTAGAGAAAAAACTTGTTAATATATTTATACAAGTCAATTAACTATATTAAATTATATCTATATTTATAATTTCTCATTCTCTTAATAATAGCTAAATTTTACCATCATTTTTTCATAGAGTCTACAAGTTCAAATATGTAATATTTTGTAGCATGCAAAGTTCAAGGATGGCTGGAGGGATGGGTAGATGCTCAAGGATACAACTACATGTGTAAATACACCAACTTCACATATAAATACACTTTCTACTTGTCTTCATTTTTCCACCATTTCTAAAATTTTAAAACAGGCTGTCCTTCACTGCAGAGGAAAAAATAACAAGCCTTTCTTTTAAAAAACTATTAAGATAATTAAGCATCTTGAGGTGATTTTGTTTGTTATTTTTTGTTGGTTTTTTTATGTTATAATACTTAAGAAACAAACAAGCAAGCAAACACATTCCTTCAATAAGGAATTGTCTTGATTTTTTACAGCCATCACAAAGGAAAAAGCAATTAGCTGTGGGATAATGAACACTGTATAACACTTCTTACACTTCAGAGCAGCAATAATATGCACCATCAGAACATGCTTTACAGACAATTACAGTTTTCCCAGATGAACAAAACAGCTACTGAAGTTTTACAGTCCCAGACACGAACATCTGTATTTTCGGGAAGACAAAGCCGAAGATGCCCAGCCCCAGAAGAGTGACAGACCCCAGGAGAACCACCTTGGTGAAGCCAGAACCCTCCTGAACCATGAGCTGAGGTTCATAAATGAGGTCACTTGAAAAAATGCTTTTCCTTGTGAGACTTTTGACTTTTTGCCCCAGTTAAGCCCTAAGGGGGGCTTTCTCATTGATTTATAAAAAGATAGGAGTCCTGATAGGGAACCTTTTCCAAAATAAGCTCTGTTTGCTTCCAATTGTCTCTTTAAGTCCCTTCTTATAGAGACAGTTGTTCTTATAAAAAAGATACCTGACAATACAGTTAGCATCATGACCACAGTTCCATCAACAGAGATGAGGACTATTATTTTTCAAAAGATATGAGAAAACGGGATTCCATCAATAATCTGTAAACTACCTCAAAATATTTAGTACTAGAAAATATTAGTAATTTATTAGGACTCCATTTTTCACCACTGCACACTTTCAATTTAAGCACCATCCACTGAACTTTTAAGGATTTCAACAAATATAGGTTTGATACTAAAAGATTTTTTATTTTAAATGACTGTCTGCTTTTCCATTGTGTGAGAGCACATTTCTTCAGACTATATTACTTATTTTTACATGTTATTTATTATTATTTTAACACAAAATAGCAAATGTAGAATTAAGGGAAGCTTAACAATTCTGGAAGATGATGAGACCTAGGTGTAGGCCACTAGGTGATTTCTTAAATTGCTCAAGACTAAACTGAACTTGGATGCATTCGATTTATCACCAGTCCATTCTGCATTTCTTCTGCTTTGTGATTCAATACCATGTTTTTAATCAAATTGCTAGAAAATTCCTATTAATGGCCAAAATGCAAAGAGTCAATAAATATTTTCTTTGTGAGTACTTTCCAAATCATGTCTTTGCACAAATCAAAGAGAAAGATCACTATCTCTAATGTTTCCCACTTGGCTCCATATACACATATCAAGTGAAACTTTGTAATAGTAGATTAATAATACATATTGTATATAGGATACCTGCATTAATTATTTTCAAATAAATCTTTAATATATCCTTGGGTAGCAAAATCCCCTTCGGAATACTTTCACAATTACATTCAAGTTTGTAAGCCACTTAAAATGATTAATTAGATCCTCTGCACATTTTGAGCCTTTTTTTACATGTAATATTGGTAGAAAAAAGTGCTGATGCTAACAAACTTTAAAATAGGTTTACTAACGTGCAACTGCAAAGGCACATACATGACTATTTTTTAACAGAACACGTAATGAACACGTCAGCTAGGGAAGTGAGAAGATAAAACAATGTGTTATTATTTTTCTGCTAAATGCAACTTTAACTAAAACTAGAAATACCGTACGTTTCCCCAATCATCTCCACTGTCACCGGGGGTGGGAAAGAGAGAGAGAAACACTAAAAAAACCTCACTCAGTATGAGACATGAGTAGGAGAGGAAAGATATCTCTATAATAAATAACGTCTGAAAAGTAATTACAGGGATTTTCTCTTTCTTCCTTTTGGTAGAGAAAAAGACAGGTGAGCTTGTCCAGAAAGCTGCTGAACGCCACAGCAAGCCTGAGGCGGCTTTAGCATGGGGCCTGGTTTTAGACTAAAACAGAATTTGAAAAGATGGGTGTAAGCTGCCCGTGCTAATCTTCAGGTCCATGCAAGACCATTAGCCATACCTAACAATGTTTTTTTGACGTTATTTAAAACATCCTTGAAGAAATTTCAATTTTACATTCTCATATCCCTTTTTAACCACTGTCATGCAGTAACCCACAGTATTTTTGAGCTATATTGTGTACTAGATCATGGGAGACTTTATAGAAACCTCTGATAAGTACAGACATTAGTTAAAAAAGGGGACATTTGGAGTGAGACTTTGGAGTATTTTTCATCCACAGGCAAACTGACCACAAAAAGTGCAGTAAGGAAAGGTTACTGGTTACCTCTTCAGCTTATTAGCCCATTGCTAATTTCAGTTGAACCCTGGGATAATGGGCCAGTCCAGCTACTTATACTCTAACAGGGAGGAATGAAGTCAAAGAGTTAATGAAATGTAGGTAAGTATAGATTGTGTCACTGAAACTTGAAGGAGAATGATGCTGGTTTAGGGTTGTGGACTAAATAAGAGATGCCAGCTGTTTTTCTTCCAATTTCCCTTGATTGTACTCAGTTGAAAAAAAACAAAACAAAACAAAACTAAAACTAATTTACTATCAAGATAATGTGCTAATAATGAAGACTTCTTTAAAGTAAGTAATAAAAGCAAAGAGCTTCAGCTTTCAATTTAATGATCTCTGGTGTGAAAGCTTCCAGCATGTAATAAAATTTTATTAAAAATTAGTCACTGAAGAAAAAAGGCTGTAGAAAAAGTTCTGTGCAAGCTTTATGAGGCAACAGCAAACACATATTCAGTCTGAAGCAAATTCTGGACACAAAAGATATGAGGAAGAGTTGCCATAGTCTAATGAATCATCATTAGCAATAATACAACACTTTGGCTGATATCTTGTTAATTGTAATCAGAATAAGTTTATAAGTCCAAAAAGGACTATAAAAAGCAGAAGGAGAGAGATTTACATAAAGAAATAAGTCATGCTAGTCATGTTTCTGCTATCAAATTACCTTTTACCTTTTAAAACACAAATTTCTTACTACATTAGCCTTACAGATACTCATAGTACCTGAGTTTTCTATGGTAAGTACCTTAGAATTGAATTTCAGAGTAAAGAATATGTGTTTCCTTCTAAACCAATGGGTAGTGTCATTTTTGAATACTATTTTATTCTCATAATGTTTATGCATTAGGAAAGGGTTATATGATTATGTCATTACTGCATATTACAAAATGTGGCTGACTCTGCATTAAGTTAATTGCCTTTTTTCTTTTTTTCTTTTTTTCTTTTTTCTTTTTTTTTTAAAATTATGGTTTTCCAATCCCAGTGTTAAATGCAAAGATCTGCAGGTCACTGAAACTGCAGGTGTCGGTGATATCTCGTTAACTCTGGCAGAAGCAAAGTTGGAGGCAACAAAAGCAGAAAAGCCTGAGGTTCTGCAGAGGCTGACTTCCTAAGGCTTTAATGCAGCACAAATCTATTCACTGCCCTCAATGTTCTTACTGGTTACTTACAGCTGACCTCAGATACTATATTTTGGGCCCTTAGGTTAAACCTTTGTTTTCTTTGACAGAGCTACAAGGACACACAGTGGAGTTTTTCCCCTCAATTTTGAGCAGACGATTAATATCCAAATAAATCCAAGCACGCCATGCTATATTTATATTAGTTTGTATTTTCCTGGAGCTCTATTAAATGAAAAGCTTTGCTTTATTTTTTCACACTTACATAGATTTTCCATTTACCACAGCAGCCAACAAAAAAGGCTGAATTTTTGTTTAAAACCTGCTGCTGTTTCAGGTCTACCCTTGTATTTTGTGATCTTTTTGAAACAGACCCTTTGAAAAGCTGCCTCAGACAATCCTGGACCCTCTGCTCTCCCCGATCTGATGCTCCTCTTGTAGGAAAAGAAATAACATAATGAGGTTTACTATTCTGAACTTTAATGCAGGGATAGGTGTCGAAGGGTATACTTTGCTAGACAGAATGAGAGAATAATGCTGAGAAGTAGTTAGGAGAAATTATGAAGAGTATTTAGCAACAAAGGACGAGAATGAAAGCAAGCAGGGAAATAGAGGAAAAAACCTGACTGCTAGAGCCTTACCCTGCCCTCATGGTCTGAAATATCAGACAGATGCTGAGAATTATTTGGGTAACAGTGAGGCAGTCCACAGCACAAATCAATGGACAATTGGAAAAGAACAGTCACAAACATTTCACATTCTGAAGCTTTGTTTTTCCAAATCCACAAAACAGAGACTATGTTACCAAAAAGCGTATACATACTCTGAATTTCAGATACCAAATTCACTAATACATTTTTAATTTCAGACTAGCATCTTTTTATTTTTCAGAAGTCTATTTGCCCATCTTTCTGCCTCTGGGGTGGGGTTATCACACACAGGATTTGGGGTGCTCCCTGACATAATGCTACAATGGCAGTTTGAAATGTAAAGCTTACAAGAAATAACTTCCAAGTCGTGTTTTAAGCATGTTGTTCAGAGGTCACCCTGAGTAAAAATAATAAGACACATTAGAAAAGCTTTCAGTGTCTTAATCTTTCCTGTAAGGACACAAATAAGTCCATAATTATATTTGTGTTGTTTCACAGGTTCTTGAGCAAAGAATTTGAAATTGCTTTGTACAAAGGGTCAGAACCTTCATTTATACTGGAATATTATGATAAATTATATGAATGGTAATAGCTCAGATTTTAGAAAACAGAAATTATTTCCTTAGGTAATTTGTTCTGATTTAGGTTTCTTTCCTGACTGACAAAAGGGGAGAGATGAGATGATACATCGCTACAGTCAGATGGTTAATTTTTCATGAGTTTGAAGTCGTTCTGTTAGTTTTCTAGGATTTACAAAAGCACTTCTAAAAGCCTATTAACATAAACGTGGTTTGGGTTCAACCTATACATTCCAAACGTTTCTTCATTCCTTCAAAATGTATTTATATGTTTTGAAGAAACAAACATACATCTCTATTTGTTTTCTTCGATTTCTAATAAATTATATAATGATAATATCCTGCAATATTATCAGTAATAAGATAATTATGCAACTGATATTTAGAACAAATAATTAACTATTGTATAATGATTTTATATAAATATTTATAACCATTCTTTTTAGTTTTGTAGAATGAAATGGATAAGGCCTAGAGCCCAAGAAATATTCCGGCTTCCTAGATATATCATCGATCCTTTATAAATAGGCTTTTCAAAAAAACCTTCAAAACTCCTGATTAAATCAGTGAAGAAGCTTAGACTCTTGACAGTATGATCATGTTATTGTTTCAGTAGCCCTGCTCTGCTTCTGTAACAGATGCTCGGTATCTATGTACCCAGAATAACTGGAGCTTAAATTTAACCTAAATACGTTATTTAAGTATCAACACGGAAAACTCAGCCTCTTAACTTCCTATATAGCCATTTCAAAATGCTTTTCAGACTCCCTTGTTCTTGCCCAACTTTACAGACTTGTACGTTCTTCAAACAGTCTCACAAGCTCTCCTCATTCCTCCTCCAACAAGAACACTTTCTTAGGCTTCATAAAGGTCCCCAAGCTTACTTTGATGGGGAATGAAGTATTTATTTCCAGATAAAAGGAGGATGCCCCACGGTACTTCAACTTTTCTGAAGTTTTACACTAATCAATATATGCTGGCATCTACGATATACACAATATACGTGAGGCAGAGGCAATGGGTCCTTGCAGCAGTTTATATCACAAGTAATGCATTTTATTGTGAGATATTTAAAAATTTTAAAAAAGTAATCATAGTTCCCCTTTCAGTCTGGACTATTCATTCCTGCAGAAGGGTAGTTCTCATTCTTATTCAGCCTGGATTTCCTTCAGAACACTGACGTGGCATTCACAGGTGGTCTTTCCACCTACGCTCTGTACAGTATGAGAGGGTGTGTTATTCTTCACCATCTAAAATTCATGTGTATTTCCACTTCTTAAAATAGTGCCCTTCACAAAATACACAAAACCACAGGGCATTTATAATGAAGGAATTAATTCGGGGAGAACATGAAACAATGTTTTTACTTTTGGCAAAACCACTGTAGAGCAAACTAGTCACTGTTATTCTGGTATGTGCATCACTGTATTCCACATCATCTGTGTATTCAACCTCACTACTGGAAATAGACTCTTCTGTTTTCCTTCTGATTTTGGTTTGCCATTAATTTTCCACAGTGTTACTAAAGCTCATTTTGTTGCATTCTGAGCACAGGTATCTTTACACTGCACAACGAAAGATATTTGAATGATAGCTATTACTGCAATATTTTTTTTTATAAGGTCTAACGTTAACCTTTTACAGAAAGAGGAATTAAACCAAACGGAGTAAGAATGCATTTAATCTACTAACTCCACGTAAATGGTCAGAGTTGTTTGCTATGCTGAGATACATTAAGTGCAGAGAATGCCTCGGTAGGAAGTCAGTCCCAGTGCTCTGATTCACGGATTATACCAGCCCACATTTCCCACAGCAGGTAGCCCAGTAAATGTTACAGTTTTCATCCATTAACAATGCTCTAAGTACACAAATCTTTAGGTGCCCATCTGGAGATTAAAAAGGAAAGCGAAGTTTCAGACCTCCTCCTTTCTCTTCATTTTTCTCTTTCCTCATCACCTCTGTAATGGCAATAAGGCAGGAAAGTTGCTACAACACAAGCCACATCCAGCAACTCCTGGCTAGTTTGGAAGCATTTTCCACCAGCAGAACATGGAATGGTTATTGCTGCGACATTACAGTGTTAAAAACCCCTCTATTATAAAAATAATTGTCAACAATCCAGAAAGTTAAAGACCTCATAGTTCAGGATTAATGATCAGCCTTCTGGTTATGCTTGCTTTTAAGTTGTTAGTGTCACTGAACTTGTATGCACAGAGCCCTAAATCCATTTGTAGTGGTCAATGCTGTCAGCACCACTCTCGGTGTTATGACAGGTGTGTGACAGCTAAAATGGTTTGGGTCTGAAATATTAGTGCCAATTCACATGGTAAATTCTATATTTTACATTCTTGTACATTGTAAATATGAACTCATTTAAGACAAGTCACAAAGCACACCTCAGACTGATACTACATTTGATCACTTTAAAGGAACTTTTTTTGTGTGATTAAAATGTAAGAATTTCCCATTTCTACCTACTCTTTCAAATTACTGAACAACAACTTTTTTGTACTGATTTAGGTACTCCTATGCACTGATTTGTTAAACCGTGTTTATGCTTCTTTATGTCGTATTCTCTAGAAAGACCAAAATACCTTGCTAGGAAATAAGTTTTTAAAACAAACCTTCCCAAGAAATTTGACAATTTGCTTTCCTAATTATCCTTTCTACACCATGTTCTTGTGTTAAATATAATTTCTAACAAGCATTTCAGGTAATATTGTTACTAGTTATGAATACAAATACATAACCTACTTATTTGCAACATTTTTTTTTTTTTTAAGCAGGCAGCCCCCCAGTCCCAGGAATAATTGTTCCCAAGTGATACCTACAATGTACCCTTCAATGGATTTATAATAAGTTTCACATTTTTAGAGAGCAATTTTTAGGCTGGATGAGAATATCTTTGCAACAAAATATTTACCAAAAAATCATCATTTCTTTCCTGAAAGTGAAGCTGCTGCTTATCAGACACGACAAGATGTATAAGTGCTGCTCATCTGAAGTTCCAATTTTTACACATGAAAACATATTTAAGTAATCACACCCATTTATATTCTTCTAAAAATACTAGCCTGCTATATCAAAATGTGTACGCAAACATAAATTTAGAAAAAGAAAGGTATACATCTGTAGTTAGAGTCAGCTGGTTTGTAAGAGGAAGAAAACGCAAAGGAAAAGATACATAAGCGTGGATATCATCATAAAAAAAAGTCTTCTATTATACAGCTCAAGCGCAGAGGTTATAATTCTGGACTGGCTATGACTCTTTGACAACCTATTTCACAGTAGCAGGTTTCAGTGCTTCTATAATCACAGATAATGCACAGATTTATAATAATGAGGTGTCAATGTGTGGAAGAAGAGGATTGCAGACCATTATTTTTTCAGACATGTTCATGGCATATGCCAAGTGCAGAGAAATGCGAGCAAATGTCTATGAAAGAGGCGGTATAACTTATTCAAGCACTTTTGGGTACAGAAGACTAAATGCTGGTTCTCCAAAGGATGAAGCATGGAAATGCGGATACATTTTACAAACGGGAACATTAAACACAAATCCGTACCATCATGAAAAACAGAAGGAAGGGTATTCCGTGTTTCAGTCAAATATCAAAATCTAATTCTACTCTCTACGCTGTATTCTCACGTCCTTCCTTGCGCTGCAGCAATACCTGCACAGCCACGGAGACCTCAAATGCTGGAAGGCTCGGACCCTATAGCGATCCCAGCTTGTGAGGCCCTATCCTTCAGCACCCACGCTTCCATGGCAGGGGCACAAACACTTCCGACCTCAAGAGAACAGTAAGAACAAGACAGACATTTCTAAAGCCACATGAGTTAGGAAAAATGTAGGATCTCAGAGTGAAGCTCAGTCTGCATGACCTACACAAGAGGAGCCCGCTGTCCTGCAGAACGTAGAACCAGTGATCTTAATCTAAATGAGCACTAATACCCTCGTGTCCTGCTATTAATTATTACAGTGCTTTTGTTTCCAGAAGTGCTAATCTTGGGGAATGATTGTTTCTTCCTATAAAACAGTGATTAAAGAACTGGCGAACATTACTTTTAGAAAAGTAACAACACGAGATCCAGTTTTATAATTATAGTCTGCTTTTTGAAATTGTATTTCAATTTTTATTACATACAGAAAGATTACTAATTTTTGGCTTCGGCCTCTGTACTAATAGTGAATATCAACAGCTGCCGTATAAAAAATTACAAGTTAAATATGAGTTAGCAATTCCCACTTATATTTCAGGAAAGAGTTTTACAATTTAAGGAGGACATTAAAGTGTCCTTCAGTCTTTCTCCTGTAAAACTTCCTTTTTAATTGAAATCACAGTTTTTCTTCTAGATCTATTGAATCAGTTGAATACATGAACAAAATACAACCCTGCAGATGAAAATTATGAGGACAGTTGTTAATTGCTATAGAACTTGATTGTATCAAAATCTTTCAATCTACTGAGTCAAAACACATTCATCAATTTTTTTTTTCATGCTTTTTCTTAAACTACCCTGCCCATCCTGCATGATTGGAATATTCCCTATGGCCTATTATCAATTCCATAGGCCCCTTTTGGCAAACTTCATCTGGGTGTCCCAGATTGTTTTATGTTTTTATATCAGTCTTTTTCACTAAAAAACCCATGATGAGTAAAAACTGTCTTACCGTTTAGTGCTATATTACCACAAATGCACTATCAGTGCCTGACAGGTAAAATGATCCTACGAATTAGCATCCTCACTTATTTTAGATGCAAATCCAACTTCCTTGTAGATTTGTTATGCAGACATGGTCCATTTAGCAAGCGATGGAATTCTGTTCCTCAGCACAAAAAATAGCTGCTCCCCACCTTTAGCAAAAGTTTATTGACATCAGAAACAGTCTTAAAATATCCTCAAAATTCATCCTAATCTTTCAATGAATTTAAAATCCTCCTTAGTTCCAGTTTGATGCTCTTACAGGACAAACCTTCAAAGATGTTTTAAAAAAACACCCCGAGAGAAACCATACCTTGGTGCTTGTCACTTGGAATGGAACTTTTGAGCCCTTTGTAACTGGGGATGTCAGCTTCTCAGCTGGCTTTGAAGGGATTAGATTCATAGCAGGAGGCTGATTGTGCAGAACAGAAGACAGGCAAAGCTGCACGGTCTCCTTCAGAGCTTTCAACTGTGACTCCTGGGGAAAATAAGAAATCATCAGTTCTCTAAGATGTGTTATTATGAACAGAATTGCTTGCTTTCTCTCTCTGCATTAAACCAAACATCTTTGAGCAGCTGATGCTTTTTCGTACTAACAAAAGAAATTAAGGCTGTTTTAAGCAGATTTTTTAATACAGTCAGGTTACTGTGCATTACACACCAAAATGCCTAAAACGTCATGGCACTCTTCCCTTTCCTCCATGCAGTTTTAACCACACTGATTACGGCAAATGATTATTGATTATGGTCTTATCTGAAAAGAAACAAAAATACAAGCTACCAAATATCATGCACTGTCTCAGACTTTTGCATGTAATAGTTATAGAGAAGTAAATGTTCACAAGTGTTGCAAAAGATGCAGACTTTGCATGGAATTCTGTTTATAATGTTCAGAATGATTGGTATTTTTCCACAAGTTAAGAAGATTGAATCTAATCCAACAAAGATTACTTCCTTCATGAGCGTATTATGCCGCCACAGTGTATAGTAAACAACCCATAGGTTTTTTCATCTAAGAATATGATTATCCAGATCCATTACTGTCCATCAAGCCAAACTAAAACTTCTAAGTGGTGGAGTGCTTGCAAGTCATGTTAGAAAACTGCTATTTCACTTGCAAAAATACAGATAGATGTATTAAAGAAAATAGCAGTCTGTCATTGAAATAAGCTCAGATGATAAGAACAGAGAGATAACTATGGCACTGAGGAAATCTCATTTTAAGCCTTTGCTCCATCACAGCAAGAGACTTAAAGTCGAAATGTTAGATATTGAGGTAGCTTCCTTAAACTAATTTCAGGGTGAATTAGGCAGCATTAGGCCTTTAAAAAATAATCTTGCTCTTACTCTTAATATAAAGAATGCACCTATAAATACGGGCTACATCAGCATATTTCAACCTTCAAAGATTTTTTTGAAGATAGATAAATAAAGGAATACCATAGCACAAGTTGATGGAAAATATATGTAGAAGTAACATTACACACTATATACTACGTATGTGAAATATTACATATACAATATAAAAACACTTCACAGTTATACAGACCCTAAGCAATGGCATTCGGCATGCACCACTTTAGTTTATTAACTAAACAAGTATTTTTTAGAACCTGACAAATATTCCATGTTTAACGTCAGATAAACTTTCCCTGAACTGGAACCAGGTAATGTATCTCATAACTGGGAAAATCTGAGAATTTCTTTAAAAATAAAAAGCCTAAAAGAGTTAGTAGGATACATTTCAATGGCAGGATCAGACAACCATAAAAAAAAAATATTAATGTATAGTGCAATAAGGGAAATCAAATAAATAGGTGATGTAATACAGTTTTGTTTGTTTGCAAACAGACAAAATTGAATGTTTTTCCCTTAAGATGTGTGCAGTGAGGAGGAGTGCTAGATTATCATCAAAGGGGACAGCACTTTGTATGAATTACTTATTAAAATGTATGAACCTTGAGCCAGACTGATACGTCTCTGACCCAACGGCAGCGTAAAAGGGAAAGGATTACTTTATCCATCTGACTCTGAGATCTTTTAATTTCTAACGGACAACAGAAGATCTTAGCATACGTCTTTTCATGTACTATGTGTTCCTCCTACCTTTTCAACAAGTGACTGCACAAAGAACATTAATCATCATTTGACATAGTCAAAATAGACTCAGACACTAAACTGGCAGAGGTAGCAGACTGTCTAATTTTGCTTGAAGATACGGACTGAGCCATTATAACGCTATAAGACCCTAGTGCTTCCTGCACATCGCACTCATGTGAAACCACACTCCTCCTGTCCAGAAACCCCTCTGCATAATTTCTCATCCTTTCTTCTCTCACCCCTGCCAGGCAGCGCTTGTTCTGCCTTGGCTATGGCCAGCCATTTTGCCATTCCAAAGGTAAAAGCTGAATATGTTATTGTGCTTTCATCCTGTGGGTAGCAAAATTCAATGTTGACTTTGCTGGTAGGAGACGTATAAATCAGCAGCACAAGAGCACAACATAAAGGAACACTATTGGAACTAGGGTTGTCATTTGATAAAGCTCTCAATCAGCTTGCATAGATGTGATCGTGGTCAAAATAGGCTGCTTGCTGGTCAAAACACTGCCAACATATGATGCATGTCCTCCCATTTCCCAGATTTGTTAATACCCTCACCATGTGGTTGCATTCAATATAGAATAATTTGTGTTGTGGCAATGCAAAATTTGACAATCTTCCAAGGTTCCATCGTGGGAACTAGAAAAGTGCTATAGTGCAAATAAACTTATGAGAGACGTTAAGTCCACTGTCAGCACAAACTGATATTTAATAGAAAAGTCTGATACCCTTTCAAAAGAAAAATATGAATTAATGCCTATTTATAAGCACAGTTTGAGATTCGATCATTCGATTACTCATTTCAAATACAGCTCATGTTCCAAAAACGCACATGGCTTCACATTGCTTCCATTCCTTTATCTGAAACTACGTGTGCAAACATTGTCAAAACAGTCAAGGCCAAATCTTCACTGAAGACATGGATGGACCATTGGATGTCTCTAACTCTTTTCAGTTCATAGCTCATACAGAAAAGCTCTTAGCCAGCAGGAAAAGGTACCTACAGCTTGAATGGTCTTATTACTCTGTAGTTAGAACTAGTCAAACACAGGCATTCTTAGTCTCATAAAGCTGCCTCACAATTCTGACTAGTGTGAACTTTGTCTTTTTCCTTCACTTGCACTGCTTTTTCTACTCCTGCTTACCATTCCCACCGCACTTTCACAGCATGTAAGCAATGATGCCATCCATTGACTGTCTCAATGATGACTTGCCAGATGACGACACTGGGCTTCTGGTAAGCCTATAGAACCATAACTGAGCTCTAAATTCAAATTCTATAGTATATGATAGGAAAGAAACAGGGCTAGAGAAGTCAGTTGGGTGTCCTGCAGATCCCCTTTTAATTTGCAGACAGGGTTCCTTAATAGCATTCTCATTAAAAGTTCCTGTTGTCAAATGTTCTTTGCTTTCTCCTTCACAACTGTCTGCATTATAACAAATAACTGCATTTAGAAGCTATTTATGGCAAACAATGCTCTCTTGCCATTGCCACAGACAGCGTATTGGCACTAGTGAGAGACCACGTCTCTGAGTGTTATACAAGCAAAGAAGGAACATGCTTAATTTTTAAATTAATATCTGGAGCAGTTCAGTTCAGTGTACTAACAAGAAACGCATGATGTATGACCAGATGCACACACAGGTTTGAATAATGTTACTGTGAGCACTGCTTCCATGGATGACATTTTGCAATGCTGGTTGCAAATCCTCACTCAAGAGGATGACTTCAGTGATTGCAATATTGAAGATTAAAGAAAAATGCTTTTATTGCATGAAGCATACTTTGTTGTGGGTTTTTTCCAAATGTCTAACAGAACCTGAAAATACTAGAAAATCAAACCAAGAAAGTAGGCTTTGATAACGTGTTGAAGTTTTTTATCCTTTCTGATAAATTGCTTCCCTATTGCATGATATTTTCTTCCCAGATGCCTTGAAGGAAGTTTCCCTGTTGCACAGCCAACGGGAGGGAACATGCCCTGTTGTGTCCCTTTCCTGGGATTCCCCATAGCCCCCCTGACATGAGTGAGCACCTCTGACCACAGAAGTTAGCTCTGTCACATCAGTCCCACCCTAACAAGAGACTGACCCATTTCTATACTGCATCTTCCTTAGAACTATGACTAAATCTCAGATAAAAATCGTATCGGTTGCAGGGACATTCTTGTTAGTGTGCTTCTGTTTGTAAAAAATTATAGCATTTGGCTTTCTATGGGATTTTGAGATGTTTCTAATTTGATTGCCCTCCTCTTAAATAATTTTGCAGTTGTACTTAACTTGATGCATCATAATTAGTTCCAGTGATTTCAGTAACATTACTCCCAGGTACATTCAATTAAGTATGCGTCTAAATCATTGCAAGACTTTCATTTGTTTTTGTCAAATTACACTGAAACACTCACAGCTGATAGAGATAAACATGCTTACATTATGTTACACGTCTTACTTTGTCAAGGGCTGCTTTTTCCAGTTCATCTTTTGCAACTGCTAGTTTTTGCTCCAGATCTGTTAGCTGTTGTGCCTGTGGGAATAAAGAAGAAAAAGCTGATGCTACAATGCATTTTCCCCCCATAATTTTTCATACATTGCCTGTGAGAGAGGAAAGGATATAAATTTTACAAGTAATATATATGAATTAGGTCAGAATTGCTTGCAATAAGACCCAGCCTCAAGGGATTTTTTTTTTCCCCCCTGAGAAAAAGTGTATTTTTATGTGGGAATGGGGCTCAAATCTGTTCCATTTATGTGAATGGAAGTTTACTCTAATTTCAATGTTGGTAACAAAAGTAATTCCATACTATAAAGTATTTAGAATTATGCCATAATACCCTTCTGGAAAATTCAAAGCAGTCAAACAGTTTTTATTATTTTGTTTGGTTTTCTGACTTCTGTTTCTAATTTGAAACATACTTTTTTAGTTTTAGGCATTGCGATACTACCATTAACATAACTTGACATAAACAGAGAAATCAGAAAACACCCAAATGTTTATGCCTGTAGATGACTTATGAAATGCTAATATCTGCTGGTGTACAAGGGGTTAACTCAAGATTTGGTTCTCCATCTCTTCCCTGGAGATATGAAAGGAAGCTACAAAGCTATACAGTGAGAAAGCATTTTTGAGAGATTTGTGGTTGAAGTCAGGGTCAGGCAAGCAGCCTGCACCCTGTGCGGAAGGACTGCTGGCTTTTTATATGACACAACATTCTTTTCCTGCAGAGTCCTTCAGGAGGAGATCTGGCTTTTTATGATGTGTATACAATGTATTGACTGCAGGGGTTCAAAAGGTGCTTTCAAATGCTCCGTAAATAAGGACAATGATTTTCTCTCCCCTTCCATAGGAGCTAGATACACTCAAACAGGCTGCTCACTTGACGGAAACACATTCTCTGCAGGAACTTTCCGTTTTAGGGAAGCAGGAGCTCCCAGATTGCTGCAGTTCTCAGCCCTGTCATTAACAGCACATTAGTATGCAACCGAAAGGAATAAGGTACAGGGTTTTTTTATTGGTGTATTTGAAAAAAAAAAAGCAAAAAAAAAAAAAAAAAGCACTCTAGTTGTTCTTCCTCTTTATGAAGGGAACCACGGAGAAAGGCACCAGACTAACCTGTTATCTTTTCTCTCTGAGATCCCGATTAGGTAACGCACATTTGGTGCATACAGAATAACTGGATAAAGTTCTCATTTCTCAGTTAAAAAGCAACACGTTTTAACTTCGATGAAATATTTGCAAACACCTTTTCCCCCAACATCACCCCATGCTCACCAGGTTTCTGAAGTTCACCCCCAGCCAGATACGATTTCTTGCCAAACTTTTCAAGATCACATGCACGCTGCTGACTGTAGCGTAGCTTAACGTATAACTACACAACATAAATGCTGTTTAGCATAAACCTTACAAAATGTGTTTAGCTTGGTCTCTGCACTGGGGCAATGGCCTTGCTTCCAGCACACGCCATAGCTGATGTGTTTTAGCCTAGGCAAGTCCTCAGCAGATACCTCGAGTGACGTTTATTAATATTAGGCATAGGCTGTACTGGCTGATATAATGACAAAAGCCTGGCATTTTCAGTTCCCTGCTCATATAAAGAACCACTTAGTCACATTTTAAAACAGGATTAGGCATTTACCTGTGGATTTATCAGAGCAGCCGCAGTGTCGTTAGTCAAACCCATGTATGATTAGGAAATCTTGCTTTAAAGCACAAGTCAACCACTCGCTCAGATGCCAGGAAGTCTCTGGTGAATGCAATCCCAAATTTGAACTGCATCATATTTCTTAAAGCCGATACCAGTCACTAGCGCACACACACAGCACACATCAGACCACTGGTTTGGTATTTTAGCCTGGCAACAGAGCGTCCAATACAGAAAGAATCCTTCCATTTCCCTAGATTTTGCAAAATTCACCTGGACTTATCACTGGCTTATTAGAGAAAAAAAACACCCTTACTAACACATCAGAATTTTTCTAAAGTCCAGTAACATTTGCATTTGTTGCTAAATACAGGACATAATATCACTCACAATAAAGGTGGTCCCGGTCAATTTTGAAAGACTGAACGTTAAGCTTGGCTCTATGTCATGCAGAGACAGTTCTCATTAGATGCTAGAGCTAGACCAAGTAATTTCTCACATTGTTAACATATTAATTATTGCTACTTATGAAACTCTTTTTACAATACAGTTATACAAATTCATACATTTTCAATTAACGAGACTTGAGATCAGAAAAACAGTATATAGAATTAAATAATTTGGATTGCCATTAAAAAGGACATGATACAAAATAATGTTAACATGATAAATGAGAGGCCAGGATGGCCTCTCTGATGGGTGCATGGCTAAAGGATTAGAACCCCACGGACGATGATGGATTGCTGCCTGGTGTGGGCCAGACAGCTAGGTAACTTCTCCCTTCGACACCATCTGCGTTACAGTTTACATCGGTGGAATACCAGAGCTAAAGTCATGAATTGCAGGGTGTCTGGGTTTCTCCAGCACATGGATTACATAGGCATCTGGAGATCTGGGAGCTGACAGAAAGCGGGTCAGGGTGGCTACAGGTGACTCCTGGCAGGGGAATGTCTGGTGCTAGAGAATATATTGTACTCAAAGAAACTGCAGCCATATCAAAAATCAAGTTGAAGGAAAAGTGTTGAATTTCTTCAATTGTTGCCTGTCATTATATATAAAAAAAATAATATATTGAAATAACAGTGCTGACATCAAGGAAAACCTTTTCAGTTTATGGTGAAAAAGTATTCTTCCAAAGGACAGGCTCATAGTATTAATAAAGTCTTTCTGACTGCGTCATTTGCCAAGCCCTATTCTGGGTTTTTTTTTGTAATATTGTCATATTTCAACGAACTAACTTTTTCTGTAACCTTCACATACATTTATTTTATTTCACAGGTTACTGAGCCAATAGACCAGTCATATCAACCCCACTGACATCAAGTGAGAAAAAAATTCTGGCATTAAAACTGCATTTTTAATGAACCACTTACTTCAAAGTACTGCTTCTGTTTGTCGCATAGTTTTATGCAACCTTTCACTGTTCTTTCCTGGGACAAACATACCCATGCAAAAACATTTAATAATTGGATTATGTATCATTGATAGCGATGTGGTACTTTACAAATAAGCTCCAAGTACAGCTCCTTTTAGTGTTCTTGTTGGTATTTTACCCTGAAAAGGTAGATTTGAACTTTCTTCTGGTCTGAAACATGGCTAGTCCATAGGCTTTTCTGCAGATGATGACTCCTCCAATTTTACTCACTTCTCAGGAGTCAGGCAAACCCCAAAGCTTTTCACCCATGAGGTGAGTTACTAGGCTTTTCCTGAAGGCACAGGTCAGCCAGACCAGGCTGCGACACTATTTCTCTGTACAATTCAACAAACCAAATAGCACAAGGACTCATTGGGGAAAAAAAAAAAACCAACCAAAAAAATCTTATTTCCTTCTGAGAAGTGCCAGAAACGGGACCCCTTAGTACGATCAAATGGTGAGCATGCTGCAAGGGTCAGAGGGAGGACAGAGAGAGTGCTGCCCACCTTTACACCTCAGTCTTATTTGATCCATGATCTATTCAACGTTAATAGTGGGATATGAATTTCACCCCCAGCATAATTAAGGGTTATGGTTCAGGTCTGGTGGGTGATGCAACTGCACAGCTAGTATAAACGCTGCATGCTTGTTAGCACAGCCAAAAAATGTTTGTTAAAAGGCTTTTTAGCATTTATTTCCCAGAAACTTCACAGAGCATGTTGATGTGGAATATAAAGCTTATAGGGAGGGCTTTTGCTGTTGGTAGTGATTTTTTTGTGTTTGGATTAGGGTTTTTTGGGGTTTTACTTTTTAAAAATTTGTCATTGCTTAAAATACTTTGGAAAAAAAATATTCCATTCCTTTTCTTTTCATTATACAAAATTTCAAAGGTGTTTTCGGTGTTTTTCTTTTTTTCCCCCAGAAACTGTTTTGGCTTTACATGAGAAGGATGACTCACGTGTGTAGAGATAAATGTAGTCATGACCGGGTTTTCTTCACTTGAAGGCATGATGACTTAGAATTTAACTTGGTTATTACAAAACGTTTAAGGACGTATTCTACTTCATAGCAAGGACTGCTATTCATCGAGGACAAAATTATCACACATTCTGCTTAATTAGAAAACATGATTGACTAAGTGGTGTTTAATCACATGTTAAATAGATTGGATATTCTGAAGTCCATTTTTCCCTGCATAGGTCTTAAATAAATAGTTAAGGAAAAAAGACAAAATGTTTACTGTACAACTGTTTATTTTATAATTGATTATATTTTCTAACTAGGACAAATTTTTAAATTGGAAACTGCTTAAGCAGAAACTTGAATAAATTATCTGGTAAACACAATTCTACTGTGCTTATTCTGTAAGCATTATTTGTATCTCAGGAAAACAGAGACTCGAGCTTCTAAATTGTGCTGTTTACTATAGCACAAGGTGTTAAATGTAACCGAGAATAACACTTTTTGGCAGCTATTCCATTTACTCAGATATGCAGCAAAAACCAGACATTCAGCAACAACCGAATTATATTTCGAACACTTAAAACAAGAAGAAAAGTCAGTTAAAAACATAATTTCTGCAAAGTCTTACAGCTTGTACATTTTCTTAATGCTTATTACTACCACAATAATTCTCTCTCTCATTTGTCACTGATCTGGATGTACATTAAAAAAGGAAAAAAGACCTTTGAGCTTTTTTCTTACCTGAAATTTCACTATTCCTTCCCCAGCCCTCATGCTTTTCCTTCACATAAAACTCATTACAATGAAAGCAAATCAGCAGTTTGCTAGGATTTTAGTGTAGTCGTCAAGCTCTAACTAAAGGAAAATAGCTGTTTCTCTGCAGAAACAGGATGTGCCCAAAGAGAAAAGCCACATCATTCACCGCTGTGCCTGGTGTGCCTTTGCACCTCCTGGAGAGAATTTTCCTTTGTTCAGATCAGGCCAGAGTACCTTAGGTTTTAGCACAAGTTGTTATTTCCAATGGATAACCCATCCACATGATTACAACAACCGGCCTTTTCTAAGTCAGTCTTCTCTAAACCCCTGTATTGTTTGTTTTAGCAGTAAGGGAACACACACTGAGGGGGAGAGCATTTTCCAGTTCACGTTACGCATACCAGAATGCTCCACACCTCTATCAGTAGTATGCTGGAAACATTTGCCTCCTCTTTTCTTGAGAGAGGATTAGTTCGCATGTTGCTCAAAGCTTCATTTTTTTCGTGTTGGGGCCTCCTTCTAAAACTTGACCATTCCAGTGAAGAGTATAATTCAGCCAGGAGGATACAAAACAAAGAAAACAAAACTAGTATTTCTGGCAATATCACTTAACTTAAAAGTGTTTGTCAAGAGATAACTTCTTTAAACTTTCTATTTTGAAAATGTTACCTCATATTCAGCTGATGAATAAAGTAAAATCTAGAACATCCAACACATGCAGTATTCATTAACACCAGCATATTTGTTATTGCCCCAAAATCAGCCAACAACAAGCAATACAGAAATTTCAAAACCCTCCCAAAATGCAGATTAAATGTATTGCATATATTTTGAGAACTTCATGTTGCCTAGATGGCTCTGAATGTGCTGACAGCAGTATCCCAGAAAACAGGATCAGGCAAAGGGGAGACTAAGTGATGCAGAACTATCCTCTCAAATCACTGTTATTTCTATCTGACTTGGAACAAAGGCCATGGTATTCAAAATTGCCTCTGCTAGGAAGCGCACCCAATTTGGGACATACATGTCAGTGTTAAATAGATTGGATATTATGAAGTCTATTTTTTCCTGCATAGGCCTTAAATAAATGGTTAAGATTGCCTGGAGCTGGGTGATCTCCCAAACAATCACTCCAGAACATGGTTCATCAAGGAGCTCCAGGGCCAGGAGGGTGGCTGGATTTCAGCATGTGCCAAGTGCCACCAAGGACCTGCTGCCCAGGGCACCACCTGGGCTGTTCCTCCAGCCTCTCCAGTTCCAAGAAAAGCCAATGCACATGGGCACTGCAGCTGCTGCCTGCTCTTCATTTTCAGAGTTTGTCACGTTTGCGCCTGACCATTCCCTCCCTTAGTGCAGGAGGCTGACAGGATGTCTTGTCCTGCTATCCTCAGCACAAGATGTCTTCAATTCTAATCTTTCAGAAAAAGACATTTTTCTTGGCAATTTCTACAACACACCTCCCCCTGCAGAAGCTTAAATGCTGAAGAAAAATGTTTGTGCCAAAACAGTTGCTCTTCAAGTGTACTTCTGGCATCAGCATTACTCATACAACACCTTGCCCTGTTTTGACATGTAGCACTTGTGGATCTAGGTCCATACTTTCATACAAAACATCCCCACTTTTTCCTGCTACATATTTATACAAGGTAAGGCTTTGACTCATCTTTCAGCTTTTTGTATGTCTTTCCCTCAGCTTTCTCTGATCGTTGGGCAATTGGGAATTTTTCAATGCTTCACATGACAAAGTTTTTAAATTTTCCAACCCCACTGGGCATGCTCAAAACCATTATTATAATTAAACCATTGTGAAGATGCCAAAGTTGCAACTGATTTCAATTGGATATCGATAGTAAACATCTCCTCATTTCAGCAGGAGCCAGACCAGGTCTGTAAGTCGATTGAATAGCTGTATGCTGCCAGGTAAGCGTGCAGCTGCTGCTGCTAGGTTTAAGTAAACTTGTCTCATGCTGGTTATTGACTAGCCTTATCTCAGACAGCACCTCAGAGTAGCTATTTAAAACTGCATTATCATCTAATGCAAGTCTCTAATCTCAAAGCCACATCCGCAGGGCCACATGGAAACTTTTGAAATTGTATTTTTCTTTTCATTAAAAAAGTTACAAAATTTTTCATGCTCAAAACTGTGTGGCAAAAAATATACTGGCAATAAACTAAAGAACTGGAATTACTAAGTATTGAAAATATATTCACATTTTGCAAACCTGTGATTTCCAAAAGTGCACAAACATATGAAGAAAATAGAATTGTACATTTATTTCAATAAGAATATCAATGAATTATGTTAATACATAATCCAGTGGCCTTACTGGAAAACAGATATGATGACATTCCTCTACCTTCTTGTCCATCACTAATCTGTCTATATTAAAAAAATTCCCATGTCTGCAAATAGCCTGCAAGTATTTTTCAGCAGCCAATTCCGTCTAGATCTTCAGGCATCTCTTGTGTTGCTAACATAATGTGCTAACATTAACACATTACAAATAATTATAACATAGCAACAACATATAAAATGCTAGAATACGGTATTTGAAATGAAAATATGCACCAGCAAAAAGATGCCGTGGTAAACAGCGACATCTGCTTCCTAAGCAAAACACACATAACCTAGATAAGATTTTCTAGAACCCTTTTTGTCAAGGTTGTAAAAATATATTATACCACCACTCAGGGGAAAAAAACCCCAAAAGTTACCTACTACAAAAGAAATCAAATTAAAAAAAATAAAAACTTGTGCTTCAGGAAAACAAGAAGTACTCAGCATAAAGAGATAAAGACCATACAGCAGAAGATGAGGAAATGGTCCCTATTCTATATTATCTCAACAAGATAGCTATCTGGAAAGTACTCGTACCATCTTTTACCACCCAAACATCAACTACAGTTATTTATGCAACAGCTCATATATATTTTGGAAAAAATCAACAAGGCAAATTTCAATTTCCTGTCTGTCCTGGGGGTCTCAGCTACTACTGAGAAAAACAACTCAATAATACCATCTTAAAGCATTTTTCTACATCCAATAAGTAGCCAGATCTAGTCACAAATAATTGATAAGCTGAAAACCAAAATCATACACCCAGTGGGCAACATCCAACTACAGATATAAAAGTGTACAAACTTATTATCTTGACTGGGGTGGAGAGGGGGATAATGCCAAAGTGAATAATCCAGAAATGCATTATAAAAACAAGCATCCTAAGATTCTCATGTGGAATTAAAAAAAATCTACTATTTTCTAAGACTGAACTGAAACGTGTAGCAAGATCCCTATAGGGATCCTAAACCGTGAAGACTAAGTCCAACACTCATTATACTACAAAGCAGAAATACCTCAAGAAAGATCCCACAATCAAAGGAAACATCAGTTCTTACTCATGACATATTAACCCATAAAATCCTGCACAGCCAACACCCTCAGTCATCCACCTCAGGGTGCAACCTGCCAGATTCATCAGGAAAAAAAGAAAAGAAAAGAAAAGAAAAAAAACCACAAACAATGTGGCACAAAATTCATATTGAATCCTATTATTCTCAAAACAGCAAAAACTGAGTTCTGTAAAATTATTACATTCTTGAGATCCACAGATAAATAGCATGCTTTTCATATAACAACTTCAAACATCAATAAAATCTACATTATACTTCCATTCCCTCAGCCAGCAATGCAACTGCATTGAGGAATATACTTACAATTTTCTTCCTGCCAGCCTGACGACTTTCAACAGACAAAGATACCCCTTGAAGAAAACACACCTATTTTCAAGCAACTTCAAAATAATAGCTGTATATTATCCCATTGCAACATGAAAAATCAGCTCTCCCCAACAGTGTGCTCCTGGCTGTCATGCGTCACCAGATGCTGCAACTTCCGAGAAAGAGTAGTAATTAGAGATTAAGCTATTAAACATATAACTTTACTGATTTTGTATTGAAAACACTGTGAAAAAAAAATAAAAATTGCATCAATCTTCCTATCTGGCTTTGCACAAACGAATGTACACAAATGGAATCCGTGCATGAAGTGAGAACGACTCCATAAGTTCTGGTCTTGCAGACAACCTGATCTGCATGTATAACTATCAAATCACTGAATCTGCTACTCACAAATGTTTAGGAATATTAGCACAAAGATGATAGCTCCAGATCTAATAGATGAAGAAAAGCATTTTGCAATACTTGCAGCCATGATGCTGTCTCCTTCAAGAGACCTTTGATAGAAATAATTATTCAAAATAATACAACTGAGGTCATCTCAAGGTCTGGGGCAAATTCCATAATGCTTTTCATAAAATCATAGAATATTGAGTTGGTAGGGACTCAAGGATCATCTGGTCCAACGTTTCTTGGCAAAAGCACAGTCGAGACAAGATGGCCCAGCACCTGTCCAGCTGAATCTAAAGTGTCCAATGTTGGGGAGTCTGCCACTTCCCTGGGTAGATCGTTCCACTGGCTGGTTGTTCTCATTGTGAAATACTGTCCTCTTGTGACCAGCTGAAATCTCCCCAGGAGGGACTTGTACCTATTACCCTTCATCTTGTCCATGTGACTCCTTGTAAAGGAGTCTTCAGCCTCTTTGTAGCCACTTTTTAAATAGCAGAACATGGTGATAAGGTCTCCCCTAAGCTTTCTTTTTTCAAGGCTGAACAAACCGAGTTCTCTCAGCCTTTCCTCAGATGGCAGGCTTCCCAAACTTTGATCATCTTTGTGGCCCTTCTCTGGACCCTCTCCAGCCTGTCCACATCTTTTTTGTACAGCAGGTGAAGCCCTTGCCATGAAACCCAGTGTCCTCTTGGCTTTCATTGCCACAGCAGCACACAACTCATATTGAGCTTGCTGAACGCCAGGACCCCCAGGTCCCTTTCCACAGAGCTGCTCCCCAGCCTGGTAGGTCCCAGCCTGTGCTGCACTCCAGCATTATGTTTTCCTGGGTGCAAGATCTTATATTTGTCTTTTCTGAACTTCATAAGCTTCTTGTTAGCTCACTCTTCCCACCTATCCACACCTTCCCACGGGGTGGCTCTCCCTTTTGAAGTGTCCACTTCCCCACTCAGTTTGGTGTCATTGGCAAACTTCATCAGGATACACTTGATCTCATCATCCACATCACTTATGAAGATATTAAATGGTCGTGGGTTTGGGTGGGTTGATATGTGATTTATTTCTACCCGCATCTCCACATTTTTTTCAGCGAAATGTAAACGTCATGGTACACAGTACTTCTTTCTGACAAATTGATTTAGGCAAAAGATCATTCTTCTCTCTAATACAATTCTGTCCAATTACAGACTGATAAGAGTTTTAATTTGATTGTTTTCTGTTAGCCATGGTTGTGCATGATAACTTATTCTTTAAGCTCTAAGATCTAAGTTCCTCACAGACTCAGAAGTGTGGATGAAGAACCTGAAGACTGGAGAATATGTGATACCCATCTTCAGAAAGAGTGAAATTGAAGAGGTCATGAATTATAGATCCATTAGTACAACGTACATTTTTGGACAAGTACTGAAAAAAGAAATCAGACTACCTCTCCAGGGGACAGAGTTTTATTTGGTATATATATAATTCATGAACTCAACAG
The DNA here is from genome assembly GCF_023634155.1 of Falco peregrinus. Taxonomy (NCBI): domain Eukaryota; kingdom Metazoa; phylum Chordata; class Aves; order Falconiformes; family Falconidae; genus Falco; species Falco peregrinus. The sequence goes on from NC_073729.1 coordinate 15,654,450, forward strand.
TGAACTAAACATCTACTTCTTAAATATTCTGGAGACATAAAACCAGAACACCGTGTGTCATAGAAGATGGGATACATCTAAATTTATCCTGACAAACTGGAAAAAAATAGGATGACATTCACCAAAGACAAGTATAAGATGCTAAATACAGATAGGAATAATCAATAAAACAAATATAGAATATAGAACAGAAGGGATGAATGACTCAAGGTGATATCACCACTGAATATGTCGTGTTTTTTGTAGAAAAAGCAGAGAACACTGTGGGTATATCCTGTAAAAAACCTTTTGCTCTGCTCGGCATGACTGAAATGTCCAGCTGGACTTCAGTGTCCATTTTAGAGCATGGCAAATGGACACAGAAAAGAAAGAAAAAAAGTTCAAATATTACTAATATGAAGCATTACTGGTGTGCAAACATGTACTGAGGAGCAAGACCGGAAAATATTCTACATATGTTAATGTAAAAAAGAACACCGAGAGACACAGGATAATAATCTCAAAATACTACTTTAAAGGAAGGGTTTTAAAAACAAAAAACTACTCTCCCACTCTATGGGAGGTAGCATAGGCTTCTAATAGGCTTCAATTTCAGTAAGGAAGATTAAAGACAGATAATTTTTTTTTCTATTACTAGACCTAATAGATTAGAAGAGACCAAAGCATCAGAAATACATAGTTTGAACTGCTGTGGTTTTTTTTTTTAAAAAAAAAAAACAACAACAAACAAATAAAAAAAAACAACATAAAAACTAAACCCAAAAAAGAAAACAAAAAACCCCACAACAATTTGATAAGGACTGTGAAAGAATAGCACACATATAATTGAACCTTCTTTGGATTCAGAGAACATGGAATATCCACAGCTTCCTAAGAAGATCGCTTTTGTCAGAACTGATTCAGTGCTGATGGGATTGCCACACACATATAAGAACTTTTGATCTCAGTAAATGCAAAGTAACCTTTCTTATTTAGATATTTAAAAGGAAAAGTCCATAAGAATATTTTCAGACTTTTCATTTCATCACCTGTCAGAGTCTGCTTGTATGGTGGGCACTTCTCATTTCATCTTCATCCTTTGTGAAAAAAGCAAAGGCTTTTAGAAAAAAATAAACTCAAGCCAGAGAAAAACAGTTGGGTTTTTTCCTAATAAAATCATCAAATAATAATATACAAGTCACAATAAACCAGTAAGATCAAATTTATCAAACAGAAAACATCATAAAAGTAATAAAAATATAGCTAAAGAGGTCCAGTTGGCTAATTTCTACTCATTTGTCATTTCCGATAAAGTCAAAGGAAACTTTTCAGAGAACATTTCCTTATCTAAAGTCTTTGATAGTTATTCTTTCAAAACAATATGCTTAAAAGTGCTATACGTTAAATCCGTACTAATCTGCAAGTTTCCTCTTCCAGACTATTCAGTTGCTATGCAACGTGCTGAAATCAGCCTGTAGTTTACAGAACTTCTTATCCCTAATAAAGTGACTGGTTTAAGATCTCTGGGGGAAAAAAAAAAAAAGTCTCTTAAGATTTTGCATTACATCTATGTTTATAACTGATATTTTATAATAGGGGGTTTGCGTTGTTTTTCCTAAGCAGCACTGTTAAATTTCCCAGGGGAAGTTGCAGAAGATCCAGATGCTGGGGTAGCACAATGGATGAATAACCACACTACAGACTCGAGATCCTGTCGGAAGGTGAGATGACTTGCAGTATTCTCTCAGGTAAGTTGATATGACTGGCCCATAGGAAACCGTCTTGTTTGCTCTTATCGTCTCCTTTTAACACTGAGAAGTTACATTTAGCATTACAGGGTGATGCAAAAGCAACAGCAAAGATAAGAGCATTCGTTCTGTGCTAAATAAATCAATGTATAAATAAAGGTGAAGGAAGCCAATGCTGCTTTATTGGAAAGCTTTCTGCAAGGGAAGGAGTTTTAAGGTACTTAGAACATAATGAAGAATCCTTCAAAATGTGTTAAATGGACTAAATTTTCAAACGCGCAAGGTCAGCTAAATTCTGCAGTGGACAACAATTATAATACAAGCAGGTGCAAACTGTGGGTGAACGTACATTAATGAAGTGGCTGGATATGGGTCAAGCCTGACTGCCAACTGTATACAAATACAACTATTGGAAAACCTGAAACTTTTCCATCTTCCTACATATGCAAGCAGACGAAGCACTTCTGTAAAAGGTTATCACAACTTTACAATTATGTAACCAATTATTTCAAACCCAGACAACAACTTTAATATTTAACACAAGTTCTCTGCTAACTCGGGTCTTTGGTGGTTTTCTGGGTGTATTTTTGTTTGTGTGTTTTTATTTAATCATTTCACCTCTTTCTCCATCGGGAATGCAGAATCTCATAGTCTGTGTTACAGAAATAAATACCTTGCAGTTCCAGGAAACGGGTTTACTGTGGCATGTAATTAGCTACTGCTAATGAGGAAAACATATACAGTGGCATCTATTTTACTTTGGAGGAAAGAATAGTATAAATATTTACCACATCCAGTCAGTATGATGTGAAAGCAGTTTCACATTGTTTTGCTTTTCCTTAACTTTATTTACCATAGGAAATGCAAGGTTTAAAATGATTTTCACACATCCAAATAATGAATTGATTGGTGTAGCACTATGTGTTTCAAAGAACTTGGGAAATGGTTTGGACTATAAATGTCAGTTTAGTTAAATAAGTCTTTAAAACATAGGTTTTGCCCCTTATGTATAAAGTCAATTCAGGTGTTTCCCAGCCAGAAATACTTTCTTGAAACAAGTCCTTGAAAGAAAAAAAAAAACCAACAACAACAAAAAAAACCCAAACAAACCCAACATTATCTTTAACCTGCCTTCTATATAAGTCTGTGTAAGCAGTTATAAGACAAGCCTAAATATGAGCTGTTGGTATGGTACTGCTTAGTTGTTCAGAGGTATTAAGCACTCAGTACCTGAAACGCTATTTAGGAGCATAGAAGAGAACTGAAGGTAAATGACAATCTTGCTCTTCATCTGCAATACTGCACTTCATAGAAATGTCTGAGTTGGAGAGTACCCCCACGGAAAACAAGCTGGACCGCTGTGAGGAGCAGCAGAGGTTGTCAAGCTTTGGGAGCAAGGCTGTCCCCTTCCGTCTCTCCTTCCCTCTTCCCTCCCCTGTTCTTCCCTCCCAGTCACCCTCACCAGCTCCCTGCCTGCCCCCTTCTTTCTCTATTTGAGCACCTCTGTGCCCACTGCTTCCCCATGCCACTCATCTCCCAGCCCTGCGCTGGTCTTCCCAGACCTCCACTCGTCTGATGCTATCACCTGGTGGCTCTAAAATTGTGGAGAGGTCTAAGGACCCCCAGGACCACAGGCAGGTTGTTAGTCAGTGTAAATACCCACCCTGATAGCTACGCTTCAGGAACCGGCCACGTTCATGCATCCCACTGGAGCAAACGTGCTTTGCTCCTCAGAGGAAGGTGCGTAACTATAAACCGTCTCATGATAAGACCATGTAAGGAAGAAACACTTATTAGCAATTACCTAATTTGTTGTGAGGCAGATGCTATTTACTTGCTTATCTAAATTTATATTCTACTATGGAACAAAGATTAAGTAGGCTAGGTGCATTTAGCTGCTGCTCACATGTTAACATTTTTTTTTTTTAGGACTGTCTATCAATATATTTTGTCTCAGAATTTAAATGACAAAAGGGAAAACAGATGAAGCAGTAGATGAGATTCATACTTCTAGAACTCTGAAGCAAAACCCTTAGAAATTCATCACAAAAGTAGTATGCAAAGATATACTCAAGCCATAACAGTGAACCATTCTCACCTTGCACATTTAAAAGAACAGCAGCTTCAAAAAATACAGGATACTTGTGTAAACTGATAGTGGAAGTTATTGCTAGATTTGTTTTTCTTCATCTCTTTTTCCTGTCAGACACAGACATATGTTTGCACATCATGAACAAAATCACAAATTATTTGTAATTCTTTTTTAATTTAGTAAAAGATGACTTCTTCTAGGGCAGTTTAGCCAAATTATGGGAAAACAGTTAATGAAGGACGAATAATTTCAAAACAAGTGGTTATGAATGCCTGAAACAAATGCAGACCTCCATTTAGCAAAGCATTTAAACTTAGGAGTACTCCACTGAATCAGGGTTTTAGGACCATAATTAAATTATTGCAAATAAGAGTGGAATCATTCAGAATTAGTAAGTACCTACTTACAAATGCAGCTATAAAATTAAGAAGCACGACTGAAAATTTGTATTAATCATCCTTTATTTTTCTCATTATATAAGAAAGCAAATTTCAGCTTTTGTCAACTATAAGGATACCACGCTGCATGGTTTAAGGGACTGAACTCTGACATAGAGACAGGAGCTCAAATTCTTATCTCAGTAGATATACTGACTATTTCTATGACCTTGAGTGAGTCACATTTTCTGTGACTTTCACTGTGTATCTGTCATATGGCATTGTATCATGGAGAGAGAGAAAAATATAAATATACATACACACATGCCACATAATTAATCAGCTAGATTACAAAACACTTTGAAAATCTAAGAGTAAATACATGCCATATATGATGAACTCATTTTATATTTACTACCACTTGTTATGTTACTGTTACACAATGGTAAAAGTAGATATAAATTTAACAGTTCACTGGACTACTAAAGGAGAAAGCTGTCTCCCCCTCATTGAATCCCCAGAAGTGTAGTCAGTACAGTCATTCACAGTAAGTTACCAGAATTTAAGAACTAGTTTCTTGATGTTGACTATACAAAATAAAAAGCAAACAATCCCTCCATACTTACTTCACATATATATGCGCAACTAATTCCACTACAGAAAGGAAGTTTAAGACACACAAACTGAAGCATGCCCTCATGCCCTTTCGAAATCTAGCAGCCTGAAGGTCTGTCCTTCCGGTGCACTGCTAGGAGAAGCTTCCAACGTTTAGAGCTATGCAGGGAACAGAATTCCCTGAAGCCCTCATAAGACACATAGAAAATGTGAGTTTTAATGGGGTGGGAGCGCAGGCGAACTGGTACAAGTCCAGTAACATGACAGCAACTGGGAGCCAGGAGCCTGCCACACATACCACTCGTGTCTGTGCTGGCACAGGACTATCCATCCACTGCTTTAATCTTTTATCAGAAAGAATTGGAGCTTCACAGAACAGCCTCAACAGCAATGGTAACATGAAATCTGTTCAGTTTCTAGTATCCAAGGAGCTAGAAATGAAATGCCACCTGTTCTTGCCCAGACCTAGCAGACCCTCTCTGATCAGACAGACATTAAAAAAGCTTTGCACCCTGTACCGCATGGCTCCTGCTCTGCTCGCTGTGACTGCCTTTAGACCTGAAACACACACCAAACAGCACACTGGATCTACCCTTTCCCGCATCTCAAACAATCATTTGGGAGAACAGCATAAGCTTGCTGTTCCCTTTTCATCATAAATCACATTTCCTTAGTCAGGAAAAAGATCCACAAATAAACCCGACAAAAATATTTCTGGCTGCACTAAAAGGATATATCAAATTGACAAATCAGGCAGGCAGTTTCATACAGAATTGCACAGGGTCAAGAAATATTTCAGGTATTTGCACAGTCAGTTCTCAGTGCACAGGACTTCAGAATGCATTTCACAATTCATTGACACCATCCATCTAAAGTTGTCAAAGCTTTTTTAATTACTCCCTAAAAGGCAGTTAACTTTTCCCTCTTTTGCTAGTAAGTGCATTCAGAGCAGAATTCACCCTATGTAACCTGGCACCTACATGCAAGCTGGTAGCCCCAGTATTCCTTCAAAATCCAGAACTATGTCTGTTCAAAGTAGATTGAAGAGTTTAAGGTATAAATCGTGCTGTCAAATGTAGACGTGATCTTTAGGAGATGTTTGCCAGACCCCCCCCAGCAGTACAGAACAGCTCTGCCAGGCTCGGCAGTGGAGCCCGCAGTGCAGACAGCCGTGCCTGGGCAGGTGAGACTCACTTTTGTTCACATTTGCACAGGACACATTTTCCCCCTTGTAACACAGGTCCCTGCCTCCCCTCCACCCAGACACTGATTTTCACATCGCACCGCAACTGCTGCACTGTCACAGGTTACGAAAGGATGGGGTGAAGGTGGATTTCATTTTGTGTGTGCCGGTGACTGGCCAGACTGCCTCCCCCATTTATCCACTTCTTCATGCTCATGCCTGCCTTCCCTTCTGTAAGCTGTTTTTGGGTGGGCAGCACTCGGGAAGCGTTCCCTTGCTAGGCATTGCTACACATCCCAGCATAATTCAGGTCCGTTTCAGGGATCACTGCATATTAGCATAATCAAAACAAGTAGATCGTAGTACTTGAACAACCCTTTTGCTTCAGCCAAGGAAAACATGCTTTCACACCAAGGGGAAATTAGAAGATATAACCATTTTCTCTGAATTATATCTAAATGGAATTTTTAAAAAAAAAAAAAAACATTGGTTCTGTTGACACTAGCTGGTATTAAAATTTAACTGCCTAAATGTATACCATGCCTAGTTTTTATCTCTAAATGTAGTCCCCTGTTTTGGGCCTTATGATGGTCAGTAATAAATGTTCCTGAAAAAATTTGGAATCGGCCTGTGTATGGGGGGAATGGAAGTACAAAAAAAAAAAAAAAAAAAAAAAAGGAAAACCCAAACCCACACAAATCACACTGTGTATTTTAAATGCCCTGTGTTATTTCCTTTTTACAGTACTATATTTTAAATGCCCTGTGTTATTTCCTTTTTACAGTACTACATATACAATAGAGAGACAATAGAGACAGTAGAGAGACTTAAATACTTCCAGAAGGCAATTTGGACCTCATATTGAGATAAATATAAATTACTTTCTGTGTAATTCTAGCTCTAGTCACTTTGAAGATGACTACTTATCTTCATCCTTTATGCCAGGAAAAAAACCCACACAACTCAATTAGCAGCCTCCAGTCAGGTACCCTGAATCTCTCTCCTTCTTTAACAGGGATTAACATTAACATCTCCCATGTTAACAAGGACTTGATGCCCTTCAGCAAAATGTTTTTATCTTTTGTCCTCCCACTGCCCTTTTTTTTTGTTTTGTTCAAACATGCTAGCTAGACAGGCTATTCATTTGGATTGTATAAACCACAGACATTTCATATTTTTTTTAGACATTTCAGTTTGGTAAATGTCTCTGCCTATAGCAGGAATTTGGATCCAGGGACCTAAGGAACGTTCCATTACTCAACCTTATCACAAAGAGAGTATTGCTATAAGTGTTAATAATTGATATTGCCATGGAGAACTGCTAACCGAAGAATAACCAAGAATCATCTGTAAAATATTCTACTGTTCAGTTAGAACGATGAAAAACATGTTACGGAATCTATGGAATAGGGCAATAGTTTTTGCTCACCAGCAGCAAACTAGAACGTTGTTTTATGTAAACATGTAAATACAGACATTCATAAGCAAAATACTTGCCACTGCTTTTGTCTATTTAAAAACAAAGACACCAGACAACTTTTTAGGCTTTGAATCTTCTCTTCCATGCCTCAGAAAGCAATTTAATAAAAAGCAGTGTCCCTGATATAGTGGTTTGCGGAGAAAAAAAGAGAGAGAGACAGAGAGAGATAAACGAAAATGGATGATATTTTTGAAATTGCATTATGGTGTAATGCCTGTCCTTGGTGCTTTAAGCTCCTTTTGGTATGGTGAGAAGGAAATGATTCCTTAGAAGTACAGTAATCAAGGCAGCTATCATACTCTTAGATTACTTCAATGCTATATTAACCATAATACTTTAGCTAACTGTAGTGAAATATAATTTACCTTAAAAATCAGGTCCTTTTTCCCATAGCGAAGCTCTTTCAGCTGGGCTTGGATCTTTTTTGACTGAAAGCGAAGATAATAAAATCAGGGTGTTCTTATTTTAAATATTTACTGTCAAGATCAGAAAAAAACCCATAGCAAGTTCAGATAACAATAAAAACTAGGTCAGTTTTAAACTCAGAAAAATAACCAAAAGCAATGTAAATTGCTTTTCCAGGGCATCATGTCTACACCAGGAAAAAGCATCAAGGAAATTGTAACCTGGCACGCACCTAGAGCACACCTGAGTTAGCACTATTGCGCATAGCCGTTTGGCCTGCATATTTTAGACACGAGATGTTACTAATACTTTCCATGAAACATAACTGAAGGCATCACCTTTAAAGTAAACAACCTTTTTTTTTTTTTTCTTAAAGGGAAAAAGATTCCACAGCATCGCGCAAGTTCTTCTTTGCAATGACCAGGGACTCGCAGGTGGTATCCACATGAACCAGGTTCTCAGTTTGTGACCATGTCCTCTAAAACAGGCATAGTTACACTGATTTGTATCACCTTAGGATGATATTTTAAATATTGTTAGATCTGTCCTTAAAATAATTTTAAATAATAGTCTATACATTCTTTTATTTATTTAAACAAAATATAATAAAAATGTTCTGAGATAGTTGGTTTTTCTTTCATACTGCACCGACTATCCTACGAGCATTATTTCACCCTTTATCAAAGAATCCTGTCAAAATAATAATTTCTTTTTAATAAAATCCACAGTTTCAACTGTTAGTCAATAAGTTTTCTTGTATTAGTTAATGCCAAATGTTTAGAACTCTTTGGAATGGATTAGAAGTCTATCCCACATTTACTGTAGCAGCTTATCCATAAATGTAACATATTACAGATGGCAGTATAGCTTTCATAAGTTGCAGCTTCTAGAAAGATTTGATGTTTCCAATTGGTGCAGTCAAATTCAGTGGCAGACTTGTGGGAATGATGAATGAATCACAAGATAAAATTTAAGAAGCTGCCTTAAATATTTAAGAAGTCAGACCAAATCAGTTAGTGAATTCTATAAAATCTGAAACAAATAGCCAAGATCAGTTCAATTCTTTCTTCTGCAGCTATATCTGCTTTGATTTCATCTACACAGCAGAAAGTGCCAATAGCACTGTCCTCTGATCTGGACAATGCAATTCATAGAGCCATGGAATATATTTCACAGTGACTAAAGAACAATGAGAAAATCTTGACCACCTTTAATTGTTCTGGGAGTCCTGCTTAAGAAAACACAGTCTCTCTGACATACAAGGTATCCAAAATGGCTATAAAGGAATCTAAGAGTTAGAACTGAGACACTCACACACTAAATCACAAACCTATGATGAAAATAAGAGATCTAGAGCCAAAGGTTTTCAACATCTAAGTGACCCAAAAGCACGTATATGACCTGTAATACTTTATGATAAAATTTGGTTGTTTTGTGGTTTTTCTGTGCTTCTAGGGAGAGGACTTATAAAACTGACACCTTTCAGTGCAGTCAGATGAGTAAGACCGTTGTTAGACATAGGATGACAGTGATCTCAAAACCACAGCACAGGGGAATATTCCCCTGGCACATGCCCCTTTCTGTGTCCTGGGAAGCCCAAGGTTTGCAGCACCCTGCCTTCCTCTTGCCAGGGCTCTGAATTCTTGGAGAAAACCCAGCCATGTAAGCTGTGCAGGATGACAAGCATGCTCCCATTTCTGCAACTGGACAAGGAATCACAGGGCTCACGAAACTTGTGTGCAGCCTGAGAAAGCAGGAGCTTCCTGGTAGGCAATTCTATCTATGAAGTGTATTTGATTTAATAATTGAAAGGATACCAATTTCAAACATTAGTTATGCTTAGTGAGTATAGTACTTAATTAAAGAACAGAAAACACGCTGCGTTTCTCTGACTGACACTACCTAACTGGTAGAACAAGCAAAAAGGGATGATCCTGTAGCATCTTTGCTTGTTCTAATGGCACTAACCCACTTAGAAGCCACAGATTTCTCAGGATGATTCATAGAGTCAGAGATCCTTAAGGTTTAAAATACACTCACAGTCTGCTGCCTTGAGTGTTAGTTACCTTAGGTTCGGTTTTCTGAAATTCTCTGACAGCCAGGCTTGTCACACTACAATAAATTCAATTTAATCTTAGGCTTTGCCCTTAGATTTAAAGAAATTTACGTTGCAAATATTAAAGAAGACATAATGAGGGAAAAGATCTTTAAGCTAATTTCCAAACATTAAAAATGTTACACAGCTAGGAAAAACAAATTTGAAAAAGAGTGGCTAACAGAAAGCTATGTTGCTTACACTGGATTTTTTTAAGCAGGAACGGGAAGGAAATGTATTTGCATTCATATACTGTGGCATGTTTGAAAGCAACAGTGATGGTATAGGAAGATAACAGATTTTGACAAGCTAGAAAAAAAAAATACCCCACAGAACCCTATTATTTCCTGTCATTGAGGATTTCTCATAAACTGTGGTTGCAGATCTTCAGTTAGGCTAAATAGCTAATATAAACAGAAATCGCTATTTTGACCTCATCCTAAGTTTTGAAAAGCTACAGTCTTTAATGAAGAAAACACCTTCAACCATGATTATGAAAATTTTAGTCAAGAAGAAAAGTAGTATGCTTCTATTTCACTCTGGCAAGTTGCAACAACTTTCACAGAAATGATGTATGCAAAAAACATGACTGAAGTAACGTAAAAGAGTAAATCAGATTCATATACAGTAATATCCTCTTTCATGAAAACTTAAACAGCTAAAGGAACCGCTCACATAAACATAGTTACTTGTACATTTATGCATTTGCAAAAAAACAGGGCTTTTGTATTATCAACTGTTAGCTCTTCAGTAGAGGGGAGATTTCTTTCCCTCTTGTTTCATAAAGTGACTGGTTTCTCCTTGAAGTACTAAAACATTCTAGGAATCTATACCAATAAATCTTTCTTGTCTCTATAAGTTAATTTCAAAACAGGCATTTAGCTATTCCTCTTAGTCTAGGCATGGAAAACATGGAAAAGAAATCAGTTTTATGTATGTTATAGATGTACAATATATATCTATCTACAGAGCTATATATACTTTTCATAAGCATGCCCAAACTCCGTTGATCTAAAGCTCGAGTTTGCAGCTTGCTTTCTAATATGCTTAATATTCCACCACTTCTAGTGAAGTCACAGAAATGAGTTAAGATGAGAGCACTTTAGGAACACTCACCATACACACATAATATATAATCTATACCAGAACCTCAGTAAAGAGACTTTGATGCAAGCTTCTTTTGTATATGTTACATTTTGAATACATAGGAACCTCACTTACCTCTTCTGCATGAATACCACAAAGCTTGTTTCCTGACAAGAGCTTGTTTTTGAGGCTTTTGTTCTGAGAAGGGGGAAAAAAAAAAGTTTTATTCCTGAGTTACTGAAATATTAAGGGACCCTTTAACTATTTGATGGTATTGGTTTTATTTTATACATGGATAAAACCTTCCAGTTACCAGCAAAGACACAGATAAGAAAACAAGATAGATGCATCATGGCACAATATTCTCTCTTACAGAATTCTAAAAGGGTATGACTTGACATTAAAACTTTTTTCACACAAACAGGACCATACATAGGAACCTTCCAAAATACTTGAAATCTAGATTGGATATGCTGAGGTAAAAAAACAAAGAAAAAACCCTCTAATCCTTACCTGGTGTCAACAGCATAGCTCAACATCATTTTCAGTAAATCATTATGACAACTGAGTAACAGGGCCAAGATCTTATTGTTCGACCTTGATGATCAAATTCATGGGGCCTTTTTGTTAAATATCAAAATTTAAAACTACAAGTAATCAAAAACTGTAGAAGGTTAGCTATCTGATAACATTGTGCCAACTCAATACGCTTTTTCATGTAGGTGTTTTAAATGTATTCCTTCTCATTTTCAGGGCAAATAATAAACCTTGATAACATGAATTTTCAATAGTCTGCTAGTTCTTTCTACACTCCTCACTCCTACACCCCATAACTGACAGTCCAGGGTGAAGACTTCTCTGCAGTGTGGACATCTTTCAAAACTGTTCAGAAACGCAAATATTCAAAAAAACGATCTTCAAGTGCTTGACACAACATGCTTACACTAAAGAGAAATTAAAACCACCATAGCCAACTTCTCCTGTGCCAATAACTGTAAAACAACATACAGAAACTCAGCCCACCACATTCCAGGAATGTCTATTTGTTCCTGAACAGCAATAGCTTTCTTGAGTATTATGCACAAGTACAAGCTGCATTTGAGAAAAAATGCTAATTCCATCTGGTTCCAATTCAGGTCCCATCCCACTGAAACACTGGAAGCTTGATTTCCAGGAATATAAGCTTGGAGTTTTTCTTGAAAAAGCCTTTCTTATTAAAGATGCAAATGCAAAGAAAGGAAAATTCCATATAAAACCTCATTTGCACAGTTCCAAAATAAGGAGAAGATACACCATCGTTTCACACATTTACTGTTTCTATCTGCTGTGCACCAACACACACTGCTGCAGAGACAATAAATCTTTTCCAGCTGTTTGACACGGGTGCCCACAGTTCTGTAACGCAACAGAAAGGATCCGGGATCTTACTTTGCATGAGACAACCCAGATTCTCCCTCGCAAAATTTGATTTGCAAAGGGCCAGGTTTATGGAGAGAGAGTTGCTCTGCTTAGTCTCACAGCCAATTAGGTTGTGTTCTTTATTTGAAAATGACATTGTAGCTCACCACAGAGCAACACCTGGTTGTACTACCTAGTGTAGAAATAGAGAATAAGACAGTTAGCTCTGCACAAAGGGAACTGGGTAGCAGTGATGAACAAGATGAACAAAGATAAGCCAAATAGAGACCGAAGAGATGAAACACACCCAACGTATCTGTTGCTCACCAGGGCTAGGTACATCTAAAGAGCTCTGTTGTACTGTGGTCCCACAGTAGATGTGGTAGGTTTCACATAGAAGATCACTGTCATCTCTTGGGGTGATGGCCAAACAGATTGGCCAAAGGCACTGCTTCATTCAGGAATTGCACTTAATTAACCCAGGAAGTCAAGTCATCACTTTGCCTTGACTAACTAGCTTCATTATCCCTTCAGTCTCGTTACAGCCTGGCAGTGGTTCTTTTAGGTAACAGACCCTACCCATACTGCAGAACTGAAGTAAGAACGAGTTGTAATCCTTACATTTTTACTCATTTATCTTCCTTTTGCCAAGCAGAAGCTACTATAAAAAAATACTTCTAGTAATACATTAATACCTCACAATTAATTTCTACATGGGCTGTTTTGAGAAGACCCTGCAGTAACGCAGAACATGAAGGACTGGATGCCTACCACCTCGACAGGACACACATTAGATTAGATGGTCATGACAATTTCCACATTTTGTGTTAAAGTAGCCTGGCAAAAGAATATAGTGAAAAGAATTTGTTCAAAAACAAAATTTGATGAAAATATTTTAAGTTAGGAGATGGACTCCATTTTGGAGATTTAGCTAGCCTGTCTCATTATCCAGTCTATTAGCAACAAAACAAAAACCAGGGTTACCAGAATGCATGCAAAATAGCTGTGATTTAATCTGCAGTTTATTTTTTTCTAAAAATGAGAGCAAGCATTAAAGCTTACAACTATTGAGATATGGTAAGTAGGAGCTTGTCAGAGGTGGATGACAACCTCTTGCTTGCAGTTTCAGTGATGTTATGTTACTTCACAAATCACATGTCAGTGTCAAAAAAAGCTTTGCATCCTGATTAATAGTGGTAATTTTCTATAGCAGAATGTGAAGTACACCAGAAAAAACACATTAACTATGACAAAGCCTGGTTTGATCAGGATTCTAAATTAAATGTTGCAAAATGAAAAGTCTGATCAGGTACATATTCTGTAAATTTGCTAGAGAGGGGCTATTCAAAATCAGATTAATTAATCAATGACATTTTTAGGTTACAAATGCTCATTAAGTCAGGACAGAATTTGACTTCTAAGTATTAGATAAGCATTCAAGATTATGCTGCTTCTTCTCCTATTAAACATTCTTCAAAGAACAACAACAAAGAAGATAAACTAACCAGTTATCTGGTAAAAACTACATAGTTTTTACTTCAGATATTTCATTTGTTATCAAGTACTTTAATGCAAAAAGTCTTCAACATTTGAGGTTTAAAAACCCTTAAAAATTTAAGGAATGAATTAAGTATCTGTAAACAGGTCTTTAATAGCCTCTTTTAAAATTATAGTGAAAAATTATTTTAATTGGACATGGCCTTTTAGATTTAGAGAAAGGATACCATTACATTAAAAATAAGTAGGTATTTTAATGCATTTTAACATCTTAGAAAGCTTATAGCACGAACTATTAGCTGGAATGTTTGTATGTAATCGTATTGTTAAGACAATTATTGTAATTTCTAACTCTTTACAAAACCTTTTAGCTCATTTGCACCAGTACTATCAGTGCATCCCTAAATTCAGCTGCAGAAAACTGCTGTCAGTGGTTGCCACACGCCCAAGAATCCTGCTGTCTCTTCCCATGCAGTTGATTCCTACTGTCCTTCCACCTACGCTCAAGAAATGTGAGTACCGCATCTATTCTGCATCCTGCAAAAACGTGAGAAGTCTCAGTGACAACTTGTCAGATTTGTTAACACATTCTGCACAGAGCTTCCGTACTGAAAATAAAAAACTTTCTGCCTCATTCCTAAATAAATTTGTCAGTCAATCCCTGGGCACTTTTTTTTCCCCTTTCCTCTTATGCCGATGTAACACTCACATGTTTTGTTTGGGTTCTGGTATTATTTTCAATATGTGAGACTAGGCTTAATCGAAGCTGAATTCATTACATGAACATTGACCATAACCCTGTATTTAGGTTGCCTAAAGATTTCCCACTGATATAAAGGCACAGAAAAGAAGCTGTAGCATCATAGCTGCTTTGCCTGCGTGCCTTTGGGACCTGCACAGAAAAAAACACCACCCTTGCTCGTTGGCTGGAGAGGTACATATTCTTTTCTGGTCCTGACTTTGGAAAACAATCCCTTCAGTTCTGTTGGCTCTTCTCCTGAATCAAAGGGCAGCAGCCAGCCAAAGTAATGGCAAAACATCTGAAGAGATGCACCCATGTTATTACAAAAGCAATAATCCCTACCATGACAAACTGAGCACATCACTTCTCCAGAGAAAGGGAAGAGGGGGAAATAAAATTCAGAGAGATACAACTGTGTTAGCATTCTTGGAAAACAATAACCATGACACCAGTGGTCTTTCGTTTTCATTCTGTTAAAGAGTTTTACTAACTTCTAGCTCAATAAAATTCAGGTGTCGTTCACTCTCTTAACTTTTTCTCCCTACGATATCAATGCATGATGGCTGAAAGGTGTGACACAGGAGGTTTTAGTAAACTTTTCTTCTTTAATTCTCATCTCCCTATTAGATAACTTGGACAAAGACTTAAAAAGAAAACCACGAACTATATTACTGAAAGCTCAATAGCAGCACTGCTACAGCTGCAGTTTTAGTTCCTTTTCTGCAAACTCATTTTATTAAAATCATTAATTACATAGCTAAATATTGTATTTTTCATAATATCCCTTTCCTCATTTAGCATACACAATAAACACCTCATGGGGCAAGAGTCACATTTTATAAGGCATTGTTAAATGTGACAAACTACACCTGGGTCCAGTTTAAAGCTGTTAATTATTATTGTAAATATAAAGTTATGGGGATTACCATTTTTCTGAGGTATTGTATATTTTACTAACAGAAGGGTAAAATTATGCCACTGATGTAAAATGCACAAATTTTCAACTGTCATTTCTTGAAGTTAGGTTACCTTGGCCTCTGACCACACAGATGAGTGCTTTAATACTTTTGTATTTGTGTTTCATAATTTGAAACACCAGCATTATCTCAGAACAGCGTCAGGACCTCAACCCAGGATGAACAAACTATACAATGTAGACATCATCAGTACAAAACAGTTTAGTTTGTCTGCTAGCCTTTGAAAGCACGAGAACAAAAAGCATGTTCAAGGAAAGAAAATAACTTTCTCTTTCAGAAAATTATTCCCAGCAATCAGCTTCAATTCAGACATTTTATCTGAGGTCTGACAGCGGTTGTTTGTTGTATACAAGACAAATTTGGCTCTGCCTCCTCTTGATGAATAGCCCAAATCAAACCATGCTGAGCTGCTGCTCATCATTGGAACATTTCTCTCTTACAGGCATCCTTTAAAAAAATAATAAAAAAAGAACAAACAAAAACCCAACAATAAAACCCCCAAACAAACCCAAGAACAGCAAAATCCCTTGGACTCTGCTCAGCAGGAGGGTCAGGGTGCATTGCCAAGATGCACCATCCACACCCTCCTGTTAAACCAGAGCAGCTCACAGCACCCTTGGGAGGGAATCCAGAAGACAGCAATAGACCAAAATCAAATATCCTGCCTTAGCTGATATCACAACGTACTGGTACCCATTTGGCTTTGGGTATTAGCTTTGTATTTCACAATGATGAAAAATGGCTCGTATAGCATGGAACAGTGCAACTGCTTTAAGCCCAGCAGGGGTGGCTCAGCCCTTCACCTGTCTGGGACAGCCGAGTGCAGGAAATTCAATTTACCTCGGTGAGCTTTACCAGCTAAACCTTAAGAACTGCATTTCTATGTTACCTTTACAGTCAGTGAAGACACTGTGACTTTTGTTAAGAGGAGTTTGCCTTGATATTCTTGAGGATGTCCAAGTCTCCCTTCCCCATGGTTTTTCCGCAGTCAGACGTGCCAGCAGGTGAAGGACCCTGCCCCATCGGTGCGGTTTAGTACTGTCGCTGCACATATGAACTGTGTACTTTCCAGATCTGCCTGGATCTAAATTCAGAAAGCACCACTGTCCTCCTAGCTCTGAATTCCTGGGAATAGCCTGCTTTCACCATGGTCAGGCTTTAGCCTCCTGTGCCCAGACATGCCCTCTGCCACCTCTGCCTGTGCTGTATGTAGGAGGCACACACAGCACCCAGAAGCTGACAGCTGAATAGGTAACCCCAGCAAATGCATCATGTTGCTGCTGCTTTATGCTTAGACATATTTGGAATTTTGATGTTCTGATTTGGTTTTTTTATTATCATTATTTATTTATTTATTTTTATTTACGGTGCAGGTAAAGGCATGTAAGAGCAAGCTTCCCCAAACAGGCAGATTTCTTTTCCTCCTGATATCTGTCCCTTCTAATACCGGAGGCTGCTATTTTTCTCCCTGAATTTGAGGTAGTCCAGCTGAGCTGAAGGAGCTGATAATATCACACGAAAATCTTCTATTTAAGCTTTGTAGCAAGAGTTTTGGTTGGGTTCCACAGGACACAGGTCCAACTATTCAGAGCACTGTTTCCACGAATCCCCAGGCACACAGGGGAAGCCACGACCCAGCCTTTTCGTGAACTGGGCAAGACTTCTGTTGTTTAGTGGAGAAGTGCTGTGTCCATAACTTCTTTCAAACTTTCATCTGAAATAATTTGTGCTCTGGGGAGGTAGGGAAAAGGAAGGGCAGAATCACAAATGTATCTAGGAACATAGAGCTTCCTCTTGAGAAAAAAGTCTTGTTGTTATCCCTTCATCTTTGTACATATGACAATTATGCACAGCGACAGCCTAACTTGATATGAAAATCTCCGCTTTGGCAAATAAACAATTCTTTACGTGTGAGGCACACTATGTCCTGCAGTTGTGCCCCATATGATCCCACTGTGTACAACTGAAATGCAAGGCCACTACCTTCTCCCTGTACTTTTTCAGCTATCTAACCTTCGCCAAATGACACCATCAGTAACTTCAGTCACCTGCTTCCACATGCACCACACTGCTATTCAAGTCCTGCTTTACATGAAGTCTGTTATGTGCAGCTTCTACTGTTGCTGTGCATCACCTCCAGATCTCTCCATCAAGGAAATTTTGTTTGTTTGCACTAATGAAGCAGCATGAGACTGTCTGAAGGGACCTCTCAGCCATGGCCACAACCACAGTTTTACTGCATCGTAAAACTGTTGCTATTGCAATGGCAGCGCTATGTTAAATAAACCAGAGTAAGGAAATAGGAGAGAATAATTAAAGAAATAATAAATATAAAAGTATACATTTTGAGTATTTGGAGGGTTTTTTTTTCAGTCTCTGTCTCCTTCTCTAAATGTAAATGTGAAAAGATAAATACACACACACACATATAGATAGATTTAAAGTCGTGACAAGGTAACACATCACACAATGTTGGAATGGACCCATTAGAGACAGTAAATGTTTAGTCACATTCCCACCCGATCATGCAAAGAAACTTGGAAGTATAATACAAAAAAAAAAAAAAAAAAAAGTGTAGCATGTTAAGATTTGGCTCCATCCCAACTGCAGAACAGATGTGGGTGGCTGTGAGCCTGCCTACCACTCAAAGCAGCTCAGAGGCAGCTGGAAGTCTTTCTATAGCTAAAGAAATGCATTTTATCTGTTGATAACAGTATTGTAATGCAAATATAGAGTAACTCACCTTTCATCTAGCCTTCCTCATGTACATGCTCTTTTCTCACATTCTTCAAAACGTATTTTAATTTTTTAATGTTTCCACACAAAAAGAGTCTAAACACTGGCTCTTCCATAAAACTCATCCCTACAAAAATTAATGGCTTAAGTAGGATTTGTGTCTCTAAAGCACAAATCATTGATAGCTTGCACTGAAAATGTTTAATATTTAACAGGTTAATAGGAAGGTTTAGTTCACAGTCTAGTTGCCATCAGTATTAGTATTTGCATCACTCAATTGCCTAGATAACTAGTTGCAGACCAGACCTCAGTCATCCAGAGCTATGTAGCTCTCTGTGTCAGAGACTTCATGCAGAACACACATGAGCACAGGAGTAGCCGACTAGTGTGACAGTACTGTCCCCTGCCCAGGATGATCTGTTTAATTGCTCTTCAAAGGCATTGGGACTTCAGATGTCTTCTGCCCTTGTTAGTCACTGACAACCCATCCACATTCTGAGCCGGATTAGAGAACCATTGCTGTGTTTCATAACTTGAACATTTTTACAGAATGAATTAAGATGCTAATTTTCTGTAGCAGCCATATATTTAAAATGTGTGATGAAATCTAAGGAATCAAGTCACTTTAGGGCTCAATCATTCATGATTATTATTAGAAATACTTGTGCTCTAGATAGAAGTTCCCAAAATAGTTACCGAGTCACCGGCTATCTGGCAGCCTCCGGGACTAGCTCTTCTGCAGGTAAAAAAAAAGAAGTGGCTGAAAAGCTCTTTAAAACTCTGATCAAAGATATTAATTTTATTAATTGTTGCTATCTTTAAACTCCTATTTGCACTACATTTAAAGATGGGGGGGAATGTTGTTTTTCATCCCTTTGCATCCTGTATTTTGAATTGTGTCTCTCCAAGTCACGTGGGTTTTGCTCTCCAGCTGTCACCTACGGGGAGATTTATTTCCTTCCCAGTCCACACAACTGGAATCACTTGGAACCACTGCTAACCCCAAATGCCACAGTTCATTCCTGGAGGACAGTCATTTGGGAGACAGCCTTATTCCTTCTGCTTCACAGGTGGAGTCGAGAGCCTTCACTAGGACCTGTAAGCTTGTCTCTCCCTGCTATTACCTTCAAGTATCAATAAAATATTTTTTAAAAAAACCAACAAAACAACAAACACTGGGAACAGATCTGCACTGTAAAAGGAAGACTATAGTACACCGATACTTCTCTAGTATCTGGGAACTTGCTTCACTCTTCCTTAAACCAAAACTTTTCTTTTTACCTGGAATACCTGAAATTTGGCAACTTTTCACACTTGCACCTGAACTTTCACGCACATATCTGAATATTAATCTTCTGTCAGAGTCTGTGAATATGTATACACAGAACAGGAAAAAAAAATTAGAAAAAGAAGCACATTCATGGATTACTGTTACTGTTTATAAAGTTAGGATGCAATATCACATGTTGATACGTACAATATTTTCTATGTCTATTTGAAATAGCTCTGGGGAAATGTCTCAATCTCTCACTCGGAAACAGTGACTTGTTATGCTACAGCAACAAATCACTGTACTGGACTAAGGCTGAAATTCTTTTTTTCCAGGGTGTTTTTCTTTTTGATTGCAAGGCATTTATTTTCCTTATCTGTGAGTAAAGATAGCTCATGATGGGCAAATGATACACAGAAATATTTATCAGATTGATTTAATTTTCAATGACACCCTTCAGGTCATTTCAACAGGACTTGGGGGAAAACAAATTTCATTTCCATTTTTTTCTGTGTCAGATATTTTACTTAAAAAGTGCAGCATAATAAACACGGAATCTCATGTTACAGAATTTGTGTCTGAAATGAAGGGTAATTGCCCATGCCACACAGATTACTTAGAGAAGAAACATGACAATTCTTTGCTCTTTCCCCGTGGTAGAGGTGGCTCACTGCCCTGGGGATGGTTTGTGGGATCAATAAAGTTGAACACCTAGTTAGGTAGATGTTAGCCCGAAGCTCCTGCTTTTCATTTGTTCGACATTTGTGAATAGAATGGTGAAAAGAAGCTGCTGCTGCTGCAAGATGCATGTTAGGCTTTAGGAAAAAAAAAAATAAAAGAAGGAAAAAGAAAAATACTTTACTGAGAGCTCTATTAAAGGAAGGCGACAGAAATGAAAAGAGCATTCTGAATGTGACCGAGCATGTAAAAAAAATACTCTAAATATAAAATGCATTTCTGACTTTGAAAAAAACAAGCTCCTCTACCACTAGAAGAGTGAAGGGTCATACTGGTTACATTCTGTTCTGCAACTTCAGTTTTTCCACTGTACCAGCAGCAGGGGATGAAATGCAGCATTAATCAAATTTTAGATCCAGAATTGTCAACATCTGTCTTAAAACATAAATGGCACAGTTACAAAAGAAGGAGGGAAGGAGATGACTAAGGAATACATTTATGCTGCTCTCTGTGGAGTCATCTCACTCAAGTTCGCTTTAATATTAATAGACTCTGTCTCCTGAATTTTCTCAGGAGCAGCGCACTGAGTATTTGCTGTTACAGAACTTTTTGGCCAATATATTTGATCTTTAAAAGTAGTTTTACAAGTACAATCTACAGACATCTAAAAAATACATCAGCTGTTTTGAAGAAGCTACTACAATATCATTCAATCAGAAATTAGATTATACACACACACACACACAAATCAGACCAAGCAGTTTTACTGCATTGATTCACATACTGATCATATTTCCACCGTGCTGTGCTCGTTCAATATACTGAGTGATAAGTACCTACATCATAGCTACTAGGCAATACCTTCTTCTTGCCTCTGTCTTGGTATGTACTACCCCCAGTTATAGGATACAAAGTGATTTCCAGAAGTTTAACGATTTGCATGTTAGGATATTTCAGTATTTTCTGAAATATTACTTTTAATTCACCAGTTCTATGCAGGCACTGTCACCAGTGCTACAAGGTTTGCAAGGTGAGACGTCTGTAAGGGTAGAGCTCGTATCAGGAGGCAATGCAGTGCTGGCCCCATCTTTGAAACAGGTGAGGCAGAAATGAATTCACATTCTCTGAGACCTCGATAAGCAACTCACGGTAGCAATTTACCAGAGTCAGTATACGTGTAGCAAAACTGTAAGCCACATCTGTGTACCTGCAAAACATCAGGTGCATAACCTTAAACACCATCCACTGTCCTACTATGTCAGGCAGCAACACAAGCTCTGCCTGTGTGTGAAGCTGGCAGGACATGAGATGTCTTCAGCCTTGAAATGCCCTGGCTGCATTAACAGGGAGACTGTGCCATCTATGAGTGGCGTGGAATAAATCCATAAATAGCTCCCTTAAAACAAACGAAGGCACAGGAGAGTTTGCATGGGCAGTTAGGGGTATTTTTTTTTCTATAGGCACAGAACTCAAATCTAATCATCATTAATCTTTAATTATTTCTTAAAAGTCATTCAGCTAGACAAAGAGAAGTCAAGAGTAGGATCTAATTCAGAGGACCTGACTGACATTTTTTGAGCCATTACCTATTTCTTCAGGAATTATTGGCCTACGCATGATGGCAAACTTACCTTTTTGTGCTTGGATCCCTCCTCTTGGGAAGGAAGGAGGAAAAGAATACATCCTGATTTAGATTTGACTCCTTTTCCATGTTAGTTAAAGTGTTTCCCCCTATTTATGCTCAACACATCAATATAAACTACAGACACTTCACACTGGGTTCCTAAATGTTCTTACAAAAACATTAAAAGAAGCAATGAGTACAGCTTAAACTTTTTTGGTTTCTAAGAGTAATTAACTTATATCTATAAACTAAAAAGTTTCAAAAAAAAAGTAAAAACCAATAAAAAATATTTCAGGGAAAAACTAAAGACCATCATAAAAAGAACTGAAAACAACATTTCTTAGTACTTACAAGACAGCCTAATCAGTCAAAAGGACGTGGGACATCCTGCCTCTAAGAACATCTGGAATAGAAGGTGCTCCCTGGGTCATCTGTTAATCAATGCCTATTTCTGACAGTAATATCTCCTTTTCATTAATGCTGCCATTAGTATGGACTTGAGCAAATGTCTCAAAGTCAAAGCAGGATTTCAGTGAGACTTGGGGTCATGCCCTGAAATGGTATCAATTTACTATTACAAAATAAATTTTTCTCAGTCAATTTCAGAAGCATTTTATTTGATAATGCAAAATTCTTTGAAATTATTTCCACAAAACATATTTCTCTGCAGGTAAACTACCACAGCTTTTCACGTCGATGACTTGTTTCAGTATTGACGTTCAGCAAAGGACAAAGGGAATTTGTTGATCATTTACCTAAGACAATATATAATCAAATGACAGAGGCTGTACTACGTAACTGTGAAATTACACAGACCACAATTCTGAATTATTTTAGAAGACCAAAGCCCCAGATATTTAAAGTACCAAAGCATACATGTTTTCCACTCTGAATCTCTGCCCAACAGGCTAAAACATTTGGCAGACATACCTCCAAAATTTGGCAGTGAACCGTGCCTACAAAAGAAAAGCATGTGCTTCCTTTTCCAGAAAAAAGCATTATTAGTACTTTGCTCTATCTTCTGATATACACTGATAAGTAAGGCAGTATTCAAAACAATATTTTCCTCTCACCAGACCGTTAGTCTTTACTGTTATCTCCCAGCATCCTGCTTTTGTGCACACTGCAAATGTCATCTGTTATTGATAATGTTCTCCAAACAGCTGCATTGATGTGCAGGCTGCAAAAAATAATTTGCCTCAAAATACTGGGGCCATTTACTGTATTTAAATGTCAAAAAAAATGTTCTATAATTCTTGATTAATGTCACATTTTGTTCCATATTGTTTCAGCAACAAACCAAGTTTCAGACTGCTTGATACCAAAGTCTGTTTTACTAAACTAGGTCATAATCCATTCCGTTCAAGGTATTATTAGCATTCTATGTCAGACCCTCAGCCATGATTCCAGCTATTTCGCAATGCTGCATGTCCAATTAACACACCTAAACCATCACCTTGCCTTTCTTTGCCGTACTTTCACTTTCCCAAAGCAGAGGAGAAAGGGCAGACTATAATTCATTCTCATCTAGTTAAACTGTCTTTTGATCATCTTTGGCGAGTCTTGGTAAGACCAAAAAGCTTGAATTTTGAGGGATTTTTCCAAAATAAAAATAAATTGTTTCAGCCAGTCTACTAGACTAGCTTTACTTTGGTGGCATGTCAAGTGTAAATGTACACGATGCATTTTGTAAGAGGAATGTGTGTAGTTACAGTGCAAATGGTGTAATAAAGACAAATGGTGAACTGGAAGAAAGAGCAAGCATGTGATATATCAACCATAAACTGCGTGATTTCAACTCTGTACATACACAGAAGGAGAGGTTAGATGGGGGAAGCTTTGCCTACCTTAACTTCAGACCACATGTTAGTCATCTGACAGATGTAAACACATCACAGATGTGTCACATCAAGACAAAATGTGGTTTTGAATAGAAAACACACACAGCCATGAATAATAATCTGAAGCTGCACCTGCAATTTTGGAATTATATGGTTATGCTCTACAGGTCAGATAAATCACATGTTGCTTCCAAACTATAATTTCAAAAACAGGAAAAAAACAACCAGGATGGAAGTGACCACTTAGTCAAGTGGACTGCTGAACGTTCCCAGATACTTTCTCTGCCAGTCATGGTCCACACATGCGCCTGCTCATGATGACCCTGCAAAGGAGTCTAGATATGCCCCTAGGCTATTCATTCCCCCTGCCCCTTGCTTCAGCTATCCAAGTAAAACCCTTTTGGAAAGCATGGCAAGACCTAGCAACAGACAGCAGAACATGCACGTCAGTGGAAACTGAAGCATTTGTTGAGCGTTCACCTCCCGACAGCAGGCAGTGTCTGTACAGCAGGACGAAGGAATCATTCCTTCTACATCAGTTTGCAATGAAAAGGCATTGCTTTCAAGGTCTGGCTTTGAAAGCTATGTTAGTGATGTATTTAAAGACTTCTCAGAAGAAATTAGAGAGGTACTGCATGATTTTACATCTCTCCTTGAATAGCAGCCCAGTTTAAAACATGTAACACACAAAGCAATCCTCAGTAAACAATACAGCCATTAAGATGATGCTGTGCTCTTACCTTCTGGGCTAAAGACTGCTCTCTTTTAAGCACAGGAGAGTGGTTTGCAGATGGAACTTTTCTCTAAGTTTGGTTTTCTTTAATAATTGAAAAAAAAAAATATCAGTATCATCTGTCAATACATTATCACTCAAAATTGTATTTAACTCAATAGTTTGATAAATTATATTTACGTCTGTTTGGCTGTGTTTTCTGTAGCTTAAGAGCAGTCTATGTATATTGACAAGGTATTTTTAGGACTGGAAGCTTACTTTATGAGAAACAGAGGCTTGGCATTTTCTAGATTTATGATCTTTGTTATTTTGCTGGATAGAATATAAGCATATTAATCATAATGACAATTATTTTGATATTGATTCAACTAAACCTTCACAAGACCTTTCCTACTAAAAATAGAACAAAATCTGCCAAATAAGAAAGAAATAGTTCTTTACTTCTCCCATCTTAACATCTATGCCACTAAAATATTCAGAGGACTATGAACGTGCATAAGGAATGTTTATGTTCTTTCTTGAGGTTATAATGCAAAATATTTTGCTGAATGTGGTAGGTGATGCACAAAATTACATCAGAATTAATTCCTAGTTACACTTTATCCAGATTCCGTCTAGATTCAAAAATAAGATGGGAAAACACTACATGCTGATAGATTCGAAAAACCTGAAGAAAGTTTATGCATCCGGAGAACTATCACGAATGCTTTTAAAACCTCATCTGGCTGGGACTAAAATATAGCACATCCCAAAATAAAAGCATCGCATATACTGCATCGGTATGTGCAATGTCAGTCATGAGTTGAACACATCCCCTGCCCTCAGACATCAGTTAGCTGTGCTGGCCAGCCATGTTCAGTACAGGCTGACACGGTAAGTGATGACAAAGCTATCTAGAAAACAAAACTGCATGACCAAAGGGAGGAGAGGGGAAGAAATTAATCTGCCTGTCTGGTAATTTAAGACGACTATACACCAGGTCCATCATTCCTGTGTAGAGCCTTGAATTGACTAACACTGAAAGTTTCACGCAGCTGCACAAAAATTATGACTCAGCCTCAGATTTCCACTCTGGGAACTGGCAACTGCAGCTGGAACGGTGGAGGACACTGCGGTGGCATTGCCTTAACATGAAAGGCTTCACAGTCTTAAAGGGGTCTGCTAGCCAAAAAAAGTACCAGCAAATGCAGCAAAGCAAAATAAATGAGAAATGCATGTTATTTATCTCTAAAATACATTAGGAAAGTCCATGCGTGCACACAGAAGCCAAAAGATATGTGAGGTACCTTCTCTCCAAAGAGATGGAGAGCAGCCCAGGACCGTTTATTGCTCCCATAAGAGGAAAAGGTTTACACAGCAAGCAAAAGGCCAGGTGTGTCAGATACCTGCTTGCTCATCAGGTGGAGATTCTGGAGTGACATGAAAAAACACAAACTAAGCACAAACCCAAGAGATCCATATTTTCTTCAATACGGATCCAAATAGCTGCTGCAAAGTCAGGTAGCTTAACTGAAATGACTTCACTGAATTACACTGATCCAGTGCTAGCCAAGTGTCAGCAAACGGGTCTTCCTGAGGTTCGTGTTTTTCAATATTGTATCACATCCAAGTTGCAAACAGGGCACATAGAAAAAGCTGCAACCACACAGGTAAATGCTTTAAAAACATCAGTGCTGTTCATCTGCTCTCTCTGTCCTCTGCTCCTTGAACCCATGGCTAACAGGGTGCTGCTGGGCAGGTTCAGCCTCGCCAGCGGCCAGCGCTCCCTCAAAGGCTTGGGAAACGAGCTCTGCTGTACAGCATCTCCCTGCCACTGCAGAAGGTCTAAGCTTGGCTTCTTTCTTTATGGGGGTGGATCCAACCCCCACATAGCCATCTTTCCAAAGGGGGATCTCCAACCCTGGAATTTTGGGGATTTTAGGATCGTGTTTTTCCAAATACAGAAATTTTAAGCCCTCTATAAAAGCTTTTTATGCTTTGCACAAAATACGTAAACATACACATGACACTTATTCTGAAGACAGTATCCACAAAAGACACTGTGCAGGATTAATTTTATTTTTTTTTTAATTCAACCATACTTTATTTTTCAATACCTATTAGATTTTTTCCTTTTTATTTCAGTTGAAACTAAGTGCTAATAGATTTGGACAAGAAAGCAAATTTGACAGTCTGCAGATTTCACATTAATACTTGTCTTGGAAAAGAAAGGATGTAAAAATGTAATTTACCCAATCCGATGATATCAACCGGAATATTGGCCTGTCAGTCATAGGCAGGCAATCTAAGTAATGCACCTGCCCAGCGGATTTAATAACTTTTATGCTCATATACTTTTCAGAACTATCTTAGAGATCTGGCTCTAGGTCATAGAAGATGTACTTCTCATGGGTGCTTCTTAAAGCTACAGCTGACTACACAGACTGTTTAAAAGCGGTATGTTTTGATCTGCAAAATATATTCCAATATTTCTGAAAGCAGCTGGATTTTCAGAGGATCCATCTTTTAATGAACCTACTGCTCAGCAGCTGTGTGTCTTGGAATCCCTAATTATATCTCCAAATCCAAATCCTACGTCGATGATTAAGCTGTGCCATTCCAAATTCCCACAAGTTCAGGATTTAAATACATAGATTCACAGACATATTTCTGGCAGATAAGAGTAACTATGCTTTGCAATACTAACAGCCAAGACATGACTTAAACATGATGCAAACATTAAATCTGCCGAGCTAGACAGTTATGTGGTCCTATTTCCAATTATAATATATAACACAACTGATATTTCATTTTATTTCATTTAAGAAGAATTGGTCCTACTCGCTGTCCTTTGGCATAATTAATTAATCAGAGAAATCAGATATCTGGCAAGGAAGGAAATGGGAAAATAAGGCATAGAACAATCGGCACCTTGATTAGGGGCTTGTCAAGAAGAACACCCGACCAAGCTATCGTCACCAAAGGCATCCATCTCAGAGGTGCTGCTGGCACCACAGCTTCACCAGGTAAGAGAATCGGCGGTCACTTGGTCACTTGAGTGATCCCGATGCAAAGCTCAACAGAGTAAAGCGAATCGGTCTGACTGTCCAAATACCTCACAAGCTTCTGTTGGGACTTTAAGATGGCTGAACTGTCTCTGCTGAGGCGTGGAAGTAGATCAGTTATACAGCTGCAGATTTGGTGAGTGGTTTATTAAAATCAGCAGGTAAAAATACTGGGTTTACACTGACATTTCTAAAAGAAGCAGCCCTGTTCCTGAGATTATGAAAGCAATCAACAAACCGCAAACAAAACCAACCGGCCAAAGACAGCAGAAGCTAAACATCTAAACATTTATTGTAGGAATCACAAAATGAATGCATTCACGTGCTTTAAAAAAAAAAAAAAATTCCTTAAGATTTCCACAAAATGAAAGGGCTGCAGCCACCATAAAAGACACACATTTCTCACTCTAAGTCACCTACCAAAAGGCAACAGTCTCTTTCTTTTAAGCAAATGGTCTTGAATTCTCTCCATGCATAGTTCTGCTTATAAGCTTGCAAAAACTGAAAGTACTTCACACCAGTGTTAAGTGTCCTGCCTGGCTCCTCCACTTGCCTCTACGAGTAAAAGTTACAGCATGAAAAACATTGAAGACTATTTTCAAGTCAACCTTAATTGAACGGAACAGAGTAATATCACTTGGACTGTATTAAAAGTGTATGTAATAAAACTTCAAAAGAAATGTGAATTAGATCTAGAAGCATACACTCTAAAGCACTGACAATAACAAGAGAAAACCCCCAAAGGTTAGGGCAAAGTTATGTTTCAATTTCCTATCTTTGAACACTTGCAGGGCTACTTCTAGTTACCAGAATGATGACAGGGAAATCAAATATTTTCCAAAAGTTAAAGGTGTGGGCTGTGTAATGATTAAAAATAATTAACTTTAAATTGCCAATTTTAACATCGTTTATCAAGCTTAAACCAGCATAACAACTGGCTATTATTTTATAACAAATTTAAAGGACACACAGCAGCCATGCAATCTGTACTACACAAAGTGCCACCCACCTGATGGCTTTCTGCTCTGTACTCTGTGCGGAGAGTGTAAGTTGAAGTAAGCAACACAGTACAAATAAGAATAATATCAACTGCACATATACACTCGCCTTTTTCAACTGTAAATAAGTCGGGATTTTACCCAAATGATAAAACCAAGAGTTGGCAACAGTTCACTGGGGTTTTGCATCAATGAAATAAATGATATTTACAATGTGTTTTCCACCTAAGCAAGGGCTTTGGTGAAACGCATGCCATAATACTGCTTCTAATTTAGCTGTCCATATTTTAACAATCAGACGGGATCTGCTGCTTTTGCTTGCTGCAACAAGAGAAAGTTCAAGAAATTTTCATTTTTTTCCTTTTGCAGCCACAGAAAAACAGTCACCCTCTGACCCAGAAAAGGATGTAATTAACTATAATCATAAGAGCCAATTCAGTGAGACAATTCTTGTGTGTTGTTGAAATGCTGCTTAAAAGAGCAGCATGAAGCTTAAAAAAAAAAAAACCACCCAGATTCTGTAGAGTATACCAAAAAGGCATAACATATAGGCAGGGGGACTCTGCCAAAGTAGTTCATGAAGAAAACCGAATCACTGCATCTTTCCGTCTCAGAAGTTCTGGGTTTAACTGGTTCTTTGGTATGTCACATTTACATTTTTTGCTAAAAATAATGTGCTTTTCACAATGAATTTCCATGTTACATTTTATAATCTGGTAAAATTAAAATAAGATGACAGTATTGTTAGGGGGGGAAAAAAAAAAAAAAGGAGAGAAAAAGGATTTCATAACAAGAATTAATTGCTGCCCCATCAGGTATCTTGTTGAATCAGTATGCTGATGACAGACGTCATTACAGGAAAAAAGCACTGGTAAATAACAGGTTACACCTTTTACTCCAAACTAATCAGCATCCACTGAACAGCTACAGGATATGAATTTCATGCCTAGGTGCTAATACATCCTTGATCTATTTCTGTCCATTTTTTGGCAAATGAAGAAAGAGATTTTAATTCTCAGATTCCAGATCTTCACTACTTTTTTTTTTTTTTTCTTTTTTCTCCTGAGGCTTAAAGTTCATCAGTGTAAAATCTACAGTTTAAATAGTGAGTGTCTAGCACTGGCCAAATATACAAAAGCTCATGGTTGTAATACACAAATTCACTGCAAGAAAAGACTTGTTTGTGTTGCTTTTTTTTAAATCACAAATTATGCTATTGGGAATTCAGGGAGATAAAAAAAAAGTCCACTAAGTTTAAGCTGCCTACAGACTCTGCAGCAGGAAAAAATGAGAGATTTATAGCAGAACAAGTATTTGATTTAATACAGACAATACATGGGAATTACTGCAGAAACTTCATGGGGTTCACCTGGCCTCTGTGACTGCTGAAGCGATGCAGCAGAGAGCAAGCAGAGAAGGTGACCAGCTGCCCATCTACTCCTCCTCCTTCATTTGGGCCACGCTGAAGCCACATAGCCATCAACCAAGGCATCCTCACGTGTCTCCGGAGAAGTTTGTTTTACACAAGTCTTTTGCTGTCTCCAATAGCCCATATTTTTTCCTGTCCGTGTACCCAATATTAAATAGAAATCAGTATCCTACCAGACATCGACAAATTGGAAATTAACGAAAGATAATCCTACTGCCTGCATTCACCCCCGCGAAAGAAAAACATTCTCATCACAATTGTTCCTACCATCCTGCTTTGACCTTATATTCTAAGGTCAAATAAACAGCCCAAAAGAACACACAGCCAAACAGAAGGTAGTCATTGATGGCTGTTCTGTTTCTTATGAAGATGC
This sequence comes from Falco peregrinus, assembly GCF_023634155.1. Lineage (NCBI taxonomy): Eukaryota > Metazoa > Chordata > Aves > Falconiformes > Falconidae > Falco > Falco peregrinus. Next base: position 15,684,850 of record NC_073729.1, read on the forward strand.
CACATTTTTTTTTACTTTTTATGGTGTCTGGGAATTTTTTTAGATTGGAAAAACTCCCCCAATGCCCTTTCATGCCTACAGGTGGCAGAGCACACCCAGCCCTGCAGCTGCACAGCACATCCCAGCTCTTCCACTGCAACATCATTTTGTGGTGCAAGTAGACCTGTCTTGGTAACCAGCATCTCAGTATGGGTCCTGGCATAAAATCCTTCACGTTTAAAGGTACTCGCTCTTGCAGAATACCAGCTAGTCATTGTCAAAATTAAGGATGGCAGGCTGATACCATTTTAAGAAAGACTAAATGGATACGTTTCCATACACTGGTACTTGAGACAATTGCCGAGTCTAATTTTAAAAATGTGGGGTTTCTAGCTCAGTGCTATCCTGAAGTACTTCAAATTAATATAAAATTACTTCCTTCGATAAATGAGCAAAACTCCTCTGAAATCAGCTGAAAAAATAACCTTACATAAGTACCAAAACATCTGCCACAAACAGAATAATTTCAGAGTGACCTAGAAAGATCTGAGGTTTTGATACAAGAAATAAGATCAGCAAATCAATACCAGAAAAAGAAAAGTTTCCCGGGCACTATCCAGAGGAACATTACAGGTTTCAGTGAATCAGCTGCTGGCATTTTGGTACTTTGAAGCCATTTTTTAACATCACATTGTACTCTAGCACACACATAAATATGTATCTGAATCCATATGTAAAGAGTGTTTTGGATTTAAATGGACACACAAATACATACATACAAATACACATGCGCACAACTGGGAAGTGGATATCCGAGAGACACTGGCTTAAATTTATAGTCTGAAATAGAATAGCTATTTTACATTTGAAAGAATGTCATCACAATACATAAAAGACAGCACAGCTTGTGGATGAACCATATGAATCTGGCATTTTTACAACTTATTTTTTAATCCATGCAGACCTTTCCTGAGTTCACATAGCTATTCAATCAAATAATACTCAGATCCTTACTCACAAAAGAGAATTGAGATAAGACAATACCCTTCAGAATACTTTAAACAGCACCTGCTTCATTAAACCCTTATAATTTCACTTAAGAAACATTTCCACAGCTATTAAACTCTGCATGTTTTAGATTGTTTACAAGACAGACAATTAAAAGAAGGGAATAATTAAAGCATTATTGTGGTTGTTGTTTTAAACATTTTCGATTGCAAAAATTGTGAAATCAAGTTCTGAATAACAGAAGATTCACTCCATGGGAAGAATTATTGGGACAGATATGGCAAAGCCACTTCAAGGCAGTCTAATGAAACCTGTATTTTTAAATTATAGCATAGCTATAAACCCAGCTTTTTCAGGATCAATACAGTGCTTAAATGACAACTAAATAAAATCAATGCAGCTTACTCGAGTTGTTATGCCTAAAACTAGTGACAAGTCGATAGAACTATTTACTCTTTCCTTCTCCAATAACATCTGCAGCCCTAAATATGGTTGAACAGTGTTCAGAAGGCAGTGTGGGAGAGAAGACTCTAGAACTCCCTCATTTAAAATGATTCTAGATAACAGAAAATTGGCAATTTTGGCTCAGCATAGCACAATTTCTACAGGTAGGCTCAGCATGAGGCTGACTGGACACTGAAGGTGAACTATTTCCCATCACTAGAGTAATATATAATGAATTGGCTGCAGTGATTTTGTAGGAAGAGACCACTGATATATGAGTGTTTTTTTCCCACTGCACTGCAAAATGTTTTATCATTTTTAAGGCAAGCAATTCCCTAACAAACCTGAGATATTCATTAGGAAGAGTGACACATAAGTATTTCAGTTGAACAAATTTGAATATCCCTCCTAAGGCGTTGAATTTTTTTGCAGGGACAAAAATGTCTGCATTTGAAAATATTCCAGGGTTTCAGGCTGAAATAGATGCAAAGTAGGTGATAACCAATTCTTTCTGCTGTCAAAAGAAAAGTTTCCTGTGCTTCTACTTTTAGAACGTGGTGGGGTCCCATTACAGCTGAACAGCTTGTACAGACACCTCAGCTCAAGTAATAACACGACCAAAAACTTAGAAATTTTGTGTGAGGCTTTTTTCTAGAATAATTCTAACATGAAGTTCAATTAAGTATTTTTTTTATTGTTATCTTTTTATCCTCTCTGAATATCCATACGTAACTGAAATTATCATTCCAAATATTGTATTTAGTTTGATCCAATTACAACTAGAGGATAATGAGTCTCAGGAGAGGACTATAATCTTCATAAAGTCACAGGCTATCAACCCTCAGCTGAGAAGTACTTCACCATATAAAGTTGACATTTTTCAGCTACACCTCTTCTTGAATAAAATTAAAAAGTACTAAAAGCCATCAGTCTAGTTTAATTTAAATCTCTGAATAGGAAAAAATAGTTTTTTTTTTAAAAAAACACTTTCTGCTCCCACTGAACTTAGCAAATAAAACATTGGTATTCAACAGTATGATCCTAAATAAAATGCAAACACATCAAGCTTTCTCCATTGAAATCAATGCAAGTTTTTTTATGGTATACCATAATATGACTCACCAGTCTTTTTTCTTTAAATTCTTATTGATTTACGAGAGGCACATCATTGCCAAATAATCTAGTAGCCTGACTTTTCTAGTCTCTGGGGAGCTCTCAGCCCAGGAGAGAAGCCTGCCAGGTGCAGCATCTTAACTTTATCAAGCAACTTCCTAAATTAATAAGCCAAGTGTATTTTTATGTCACACATATATTTAGAAATTTGTATGTTATCAAGTAACGTGTGGTCTCTTAGGAGGCGAAGAATACACCAATAGTGAATTTGGATGACGACTCCTCAAGGGTGATCCCTCTTCGGTGATCCTGTGACAAGTGTTAGTAATTGATAGCAGTAATTGTAACAATGAAAACAATAAACAGCTTACCTTCTCTTTATTTACAAACTGTGGAAATCTGATTATTAAATGCTCTTATATTATTTCATCTAAGCATAAAAATCAAGAGAGTATACTCAAAATTTTGAAGTATCAATTTACATTCTTTGTTTTTGAGCCACATATACCATTGTCACCTCCTTTTAAGTGGTGTTTCCACTAAAATAACTTCAACATCTTGGTGCTAAAAGCAAACTTTTACACTTGTCTGCATAACATGAATAAATAAGATCAGCACTTCTCTTTTCCTGCTTTGCAAAATTTACACTAGATTCAGGAAAAGTTTTACATTAATTATAAAATTTCATCTGTGCTTAAAGATCTCTTCAGCTTGGCTCTGAGCCACCTTGCCCTTGAGGACTGTAATGCTGGAAAAACACGGATTTGGATAACACTAGGATTCACAAAACTGTCTGTACAAGTTCAAAGATCAGAGATTTTAATTAAGTTTCATGCTGCCCCGTTGCCTGATGGAGCTGCAACAGATGTCATTGAGACTTGCGTGCGCAAAGGACAGAAAACAGCTCTTCCAAACTGTACTATTCAAAATAATCTTTTATACCTCATGTTTTGCTCCCTTTTTGAAACATGCAGTGAACTACAGGGACTTTCTATACTTAACCCTTAGTTTCAAACATACTGGTTATGCTTGCATAAAAATAAGACAAACAGATCACCAGAGTTCTCTAACACCTCCCTTATCCCAAAGATCTGTACAACCTGATCTCCGAAATGTTGATAGAAGTTTACCTCAGACACTACCACATTATGTAGCATCAGCATTCGGGAGCACTAATTACCGTTAGCAGCTTCCTATGAAAGGACATGAAAGCACAGATTGGAAATTACCCTTTCTTTTCTCTGTGGAAGATATTTTCCTAAAAAGGACAACTGAAAAAGACCAAGCTTCAGGGATACAAAGTCTATTAGACAGATTTGAGACTAGATGAGTAAGAAAAATAAAGAATTCAGACCTGTTTTGGAATTTTGGACTTAATGAAAGAGGAAGTCAAAAATAAGAATTTAATGAAAGTGTCCTGGGCAGCATGGGAAAACTGAGTAAAGACGTCAGAATGATTCAGCAAGATTACAAAAGAACAGTGCCATGATTTTTCAACACCACAGTTAATTGACAAGACAACAAAGAATATTGGGCAAAATCCAAGCAGACAGTTGCTAAACATTGTGGCTAAATACAGGATAAAAAAAAACCCTAATAAGTCTATATTGAATTTTTAGTATTCTCATTCATTAAGATTACATTTTCCTTAAATACTCTTATTTGAACACCTCCTTCACTTTCTAATAGTTCATTGCTGTGAATCACTAAACCCTGGATCTGGATGTAAAGAATGAATGAAGAAACCAAAAGCGTGGTAGTCCCTAGGAGAGAGGGGTCTGGACATAGCGGATCTGTGACATTCCCTTAACTGGGACTCTGATTCTGATTATGACTCAAAAGCAAATGAGAAAGTGTCCCCTACGCTCTTGGGTCTACAAGATCAGGAAAAAAAAACCTTCTAAAACCAATGTCTTATTCTAACATTCTCTGCAGTTGCTACTGCATAGCTATAAATATTTCTCACTGACAATTGTGATGCAGTAGGATTTGCCTTCCATATGATCTCAGTATCCTCTGTCCTAAGAACCATTTCCAACCGGTGAAACCGCATTTCCATCTTTTCCTCATCATATTCAGTACAAATCCTCAAAGAACAATTTAAAGAAAATAATTTAAAAAAAACAAAAAAGACTTTATTTCACTTCAAGAGAAGGTGTAATCAATCAAGAAACAATACTGAATTCAAAGCGCTTCAGCAGAAGGTGATATCTGAAGGTGCTCCTGTAGCCTTCCTGCTCATTCACTTTTCCCCGGGTAGTGCCCCTGCCTCCAATATTCACGGACGTTTTCTGAATTGTAGAGCTCATGCAGTACCCAAAGAAGCATCAATATTTGACCCAATTTTCTTCTCAGGGGGACAGGCTTTTATACTTAGAAAAAAGTTAGTTTTATCTGCAGACGAGGGAGACTGAAGAACTACAATGTCCTCCTTGATAGAATAGTATCAGCACACAGTCTCAAAGCCTTAGAATTTCATCTCTGCTTCACTAAAGGAGGTTTCTTGGGGTTTTTTCCTCGCCATAATTCAATGCAATTTGATTGAATTCACCCTGCAGGGCATGGAATTCCCGATAGATCAGGTGAGACTTTAAACTGCTGTGACTGTACCTTTTATTACAGAGAGAGTGGAGAAAATTCTGTTTTAGGATGATTTACTCAACACTAGAGCCATAACCACAATTTATACATGAATAGAGCAAAAGTATTGTTTACAAGGTAGTTATTTAAAACTGCTTCTTAGCAAAAAGAACACATATTACTGAAAGCTACAGTCCAATTCATTTTCAATTCCTGGTTTACTTTGTATTGCCTGTACTACTATACATCTTTTATTTAATTCATGTTTTTCAAAGTTCTGCCACCGCCTAAACAGCAGAGAAATATATTGCCTGATATAAACCATTGGATCAACTTTATAAATATGCGGGATTGTATATCTGTAAAGATATTAACGTACCTTAATGTAGGTATATGCAGAGATATTGTAAAAGCTTTGCCCAAACATAGCGTGACAAGCTAGACAGTCATTTCTTACCTAATCTACATAATTAATTGTTTCAAATAAGGGCGGAAGTTTTTTAATTGACATTTCTAAGTCTGTGAGGCAACTATAATGTCCATGTGACAAGTCTGAATAACATTTCACTAGCTTTCAGTACAGAATATACACCGTTTATTAACTTTTAGGGACACATTTACCTTAAGGAATTCACATGAGTGTACATCAGCTAGGACTCTCACCTTGAACCTTTAATGGAACATGGTTTTTACAGGTGTACCAGTAGGAAAGGAATAACAAACTAACAGAAAGCACATCAGTGCAGAAAAGATTTTCATTTAAGAAATGAATCCATCGTGTTTATGCATTTTCAGAGCTGCACCCAAAACAATTGGTTCTGAATGCCAAAGAGCAACTGTCGAGACCCATCATTTTTCTGATATAAACACAGCATGCTGCTTCAGTTTCATTTTTAGAGCAGTTCTGGCATCATTTTCCACAAATGATACATGACTGACATGATAAAAGTGAGCTGCTCACTCTGTAACAGGCCATCTCCAAAAGTGAAAATTTTCAAAGTATTTTATACATATTCAATTTCACTCTACATTTATGCCAAGTTTCTTAGCTCCACCAGTGCTTCTGAATTTCCAAACCTCTTGGTTTCTTTGTCAATAATAGTAACTTTCCAAAAGAAGAGCTTACCTGTTTACATGTCAATCCTTTATTAGCCTACATGAACACAATCCACACAACCTTACAGCTGGAAGCCTGACAGATTTTTTTCTGGTATTGCAGGAAGCACTTAGAGACCACTAAAAAAGATGGGATTTTTAGAAACTTAATCTTTATGCGCTCTTATCTGGCACTTTTTCCCTTCACACAAGGGACTATTTTTGTTGTTAACTGCTTTTTTCCAAAGCCTTGAATAGCTTGAAAATTGCCTTTCTGTACAATGTCCCCTCCTCATACACTACATCACAGCTGCTGCATTCAATTGGAAGGCTGTCGTTATCTATTCCTGTCTCTGTGTTGCAAACTTGGATGGCAGCAGGGCACATGCTGGAAGAACAGAACTAAACAGGGAACTATTTTTATAGTCATGGAAGAGCCTGAGATTGCAAAATTCAGAATTAGCCAACATAAACTGAGTGTGAATGTGATACTCAGAAGGACAAAAGCATCTATGAAAGGAATTCCATTTTCATTACCTGTCTCTATAGATCTGTAAGGAGATAGTGCTTTTAAAAAATACATGTAAAATGCTATTGATTATTATAGCATATCTAATCTTGCTAAGAAAGATTTTTCAAAGCATACTGTACATACAGGGAGTGGAGGCAGGACTTAGATAAAAATGTTTCCTCTAAATCATACCATTTAAATTTGGTTAAATTGCTGTCAAAAGATAAAGTCCTTATGGAAACCCTCAAAACAATTACTGAAATACCAGAAAAATGGGTATTAGTGGACTTTCTTTTAGGGAAACATAGCATAGAAGTTTACCAGAAAGCTGTTGGTTAGCTATAGCTACTGGTTCTTTTTCCACACAGGAGCTGATGCACAGAAGTGCAGTTTGCTTAGTAAGCAAAGGTTTCAAATACAATTGCTCTCACAGCAAGTTTAGGTGACCGGGCCAAGAAAAGAATGCTGGAGCTTCTGATTTCCAGGGCACACTAGGACCACATCGCTTCTTTAATCACAAGTACTATTCCGTGTTTCCTCCTAAAATAAGTGCAGAATCAATAGTGCCCACAAACTTTTCCTACACTTGGAACATCTTGCAAGTTGACATAAAAAATTTGAAGTATTTCAGGCAATATAAGTAAAAACAAACAAAAACCAGATCACCTGTGCAGAATTTTCCAGTATTTATCTCTGTGAACATGGTTGGATAGGGTAGTAATAAAAGAATGGCAGCTACATCGCCTGAATGCAAGCACCGTCAAGCCCTTGCATCAAACTTTTCCCTGCACTCCCCCACCCCATTTTATTGTTTTCAATATATAGCTGTGCAAACCCCTTGTATCTTGGGAGGGGAGCATTTGGGTGTATGAGGGGGTGGGGAGTAAACAAGCCTCTATCACTTCTCATGCAGTTTGGAAAACCCAGAAGACCAAATCTCAATCGCATTTTTTTCTACATTTCATTTCTTCTTTGCTGCGTATGTTATTAAGCCCCTTTCCCTTAGCTATGTCTTTGTTATTACATTCCTTCTGGAAGAGGTAATCCTTTTATTCCCACATCAAGTTTGAAACATTTGAAGAAAGTACTGGAAGGTTCTGTAGTTCCATGTAGAGCATTTAGACGTTAATTCATTATTTCCCTAGAGAATAACCTGGCCTCATTCCTCTTCTCAGTAAAACATCTCCACCCTACCCCCACCCCCCTTTCTGATTTTATGACCTGAAAAGAGAGAAGTAAAAAACATCAGATGGACCTTTTTGAATAATTCCGGGGACACCTGAATAATAGTTAAATCCCATGTAATTTGAATATGTGTAGGAAGAAGCAGCAGCAGGTAAGCCAGGCTGGAACACACATCACTGAAGGCCTCAGTAAACTGGAAGTTTGTTTTGCTTCATGTGTTCTACTTCCCATCTAATCAAGTAACTATCTTTAGTTTAATCACTGCTCTGTCTCCAAGGTTAATTTTCACTTTTCAAGATGCTATTTCTTTTTTTCATTTTGAGAAGCCTTAATCACAGATGCCCTCAGTAATGTTTATCCAGGGCTCCAGAAACTGTTCACTCAGTGATAGAAACACCGATAGAAACATCATAGAAACAGCACGATAAGAATATATTTTAGGAATGCGGGTGGTTTAAATTTTATTAGGAATCTCAATTCTGAGATTTTATTTCCTTTCACCTCTTCTTGCTGTGTATTTCAAAAGCAGGTAATAACACTGTGGATAAAGTTTCACTGTGTACCAATAATCCATAGAACTCAATGAAGCATTCCTTTATGAAAAAGCACAGTAAGTACAGCAAAAGTTACAGAGGTGTACTATGGACCTATGCACCAGGAACAAGGAGTCAATATCTGCACAGAATAAAATACTATTTCTAAATGCACATCATCATTTTTATTTATTTTTGTGTTTAGAGTATTTAACCAGAGTTTTATCTTTCTACTAAAAAACCATGCTTTTAAAATACGAAACCAAACCATAAACTCTTTCAGTATAAAGTTTGAATGGAGGTGACAATCAAATGTTCCTCTTACCTCGTTCTGGAGGTCACGGATCATTTTGCTCTTCCTTTCCATTTCAGTCTTCAAAAAGTTAATCTACAAGTTTTAAGAAATGTTGAGTGTGAGTTATTGAAATGTACGTAAACATCAGTTTAACCGTTAATCGAACACTCTATCATCTCATGATTGCTATGCCCAGGACGTCCTCTGACCACCACATGACCCTCCATTGAAGCAGACTTGTTAAGAACAACAAAACCCCTGTAAGAAAAGATTTAGATTATAAAGACATTGACTTAGAGATGAACATTTTGGATGTTCTGTAGATAAAAAATGACACTGAATCTGCATGACAAGACACCTGTTCTTAGAATCATGTCCACACTCAAGTAGACAGATGTTGGTAATTTAAAAACAATCACCAGACTTGACATCCCTCTCGTCTGTGCCAAAAGAGAAGCTGGAGGACACTATCAGCACTTAAAAGAGAAAAGCAGGTAGGAGGTCTATGAGATCAGTGCCGCCTGACATGCATAAATGGAACTTCTTTTGCAAACTCTTCCAAAATATTAAGCAGTTTGGCTGTGGAAATCCTAACTCCACATCCAGCTGCCCTTGAGGGTGATGTTTTAACAGCAGATGAAGATATTCAGCATTTGTCCAGCAATCACATCCACAAATACTGAGATTTAGACACAATCAAAATAAGAGATCAGGGTTATCAGGGAAAAGCATAAAAAAACCCCACAAACGTTCACAGGGGGGGGTGGGGTGGGGTGGGTGGGGGCATTTTTTCAGCTGTTCAAAAATATTTGCCAGCTGCCATTAAATACTGACCAAAAAAATATATACTGACCTCCATTAAAGTGTTCCCTTTCCTAGTCCCAACTCTCAACAGAATATTAATATTCCTTCAAACCACTTCACTTCTAAGTCTGTGTATATATGAAATAATTAAAGAGATATGATACCAAAATTGTTATCTGTGTGCTCTGTATCCACAGCTTGTAAGTATCAGCTTGAATCTTCCAGGGAAGAGATGTTTAAGACACCACAGTACTTTTAATTTAACCAGCAGTCTTTGTTAGTTAAACCAGTAATTTTTGTTAATTACTATCCACATACACATGCATCTGATATCACTGATACGAACATCTTAAATAGTGCAAACTTACTGTTTTAGCTTATCTGAATAATTAAAACCTATTTTTTACATATCTTTCTTTTTCCAAAATAATACCAATATTAACTAAGTAGTCATTAACTTTTGCTTCCATATTATAGCAGCACTTTTAAAGCTTTTCTACTTAATCTCTAACAACTGAAGAACCATTTATCTATAAAATACAACTACAGGAAGCTATATAGAAGGGAGCACACATCTATATCTATAATTTCATGCTTTATGGCAGATCACTCTGCATCAGACCATTTGCATGATGCTTTTTGTCAGCCCCAAGGACAAAGGATATCATTTTCCAGAAAAAGATGTAAAAATTGTACTTTCAGTCACCAAATCCCAATAGCATAATAAACAAGAATGGACATTTATACCCAGCTCTAAATTAAAATGCACAGAAACTGAAAAATTTCAACTAAGAAACTTTCTACATCCCTTCCTCCTTTCTACCCACACTCTGTTCTTGCTTGACATTCACCTCCCTCCACACATTGGCTGTCTTTAATTACTATCTAGCTGTAATTATGAAAATACATAATTAAAATATATTGTTCTAAGGCTGAACTTTGCAATATTAAGCAAGGACACTGCTACTGTCTCCTGGAGACAGACATCCAAGGTACTCCAAGCTTTGTGTGTTTCAGAGCTCATTACATTTATTAAAGGCAACAGCTTCCATCCAGTGGCCTTTACTCACAGCAGTTTGTGACCTTGAAATGTTCAAATTAAATTTTCCCCTATCGAAATACAGAATGCTTTAGCAGATGGCAGTGATCTAATTCTAAAAGTCAGACAATAGTTAGTTATTCACTACACAGGAGGGATGGAAGAATACCAATACAGCATCATTACTGCACAGTCAAAGCTCAGCTGTACACTTATTTGCTTACTTCCAGATTTCTTGTACCTTGGTCGGGACTAAGATGTGAGCAATTAAGATGGGATTGGAATACATTCATTAACACCTAACTGTTTTGGCAATAACTGAAAACGTAACATACGCAACATTAATTTTAGTGGTCTAATTTTCAAGTTACAGTGTAGGAATTGACTCCAAAAGCCAGAGAGAACTATTAGGCTATTACTTAACACATGGAAAATATTCTTTCCTTTGGGAAAAAGTGTTCTACAAAGTGTTAAATACTTTTAAAAAGAAAACTAAATATACTTTTAGCTACTAAAATTCTTAGATAAACATAACTTTAAGTTGCAAGTTATATTTTAATTAACAAAACAGATTTTTGTCAAAGAGATATTTAGGAATTTAGGACCTGTCATAAGGGCTGTTGCTAAACAAAAATATTTTTGAAGTTAAATGAACATCTGCTCTTTTTATTAAAAATATTGCAGGTGTGAGTTTCTGATGGTTCTTTATATTCTTGTTTGGTGATGGATATCTGATTTAAATTCTCCATGTTCTGTTAGTCTTTTATTACTAAGAAAAACTCTACTGATTTCAAAATAACCATGTTGTTTATTGTTTATTTTTACAAGTCATACATAATGAGTTACTTAATTCTCATTTTTCAGAGTGAACACTGAACAACTGGGAAAAAAGAATTTACACAGACATATTTTCTCCTATATTTTGACAGACAGTACTATAATTGTATTGTCAAACAATTCCATCACCATGTCTTTTTACAAATAGTTAACATGACATAAAATACCAACAGGAACTAAACAAAAAAGGCAGCTGAGTTTACTCTACTTAGCCAAACTGTTTTTGAGTATTTAGCTGTTTCATCCTTTATTTTTTCTCTCATCTAGAGCTATCCAGCTCTTTTTATAAACTTTAATTGCAGTTAATGGGAACCAACTTTGCAAACCTCCAGGTCATTTCCTAAAAAAAAAAAAAAAAAACCAACAAAAAACCCCCTCTTTCTTCAGATACAAGCAGTTAGCATGAAGCACAGTCAAGTGAAGAGCCCTTCTCCGAAAAGCTTTAAGAGCCTGTTAACCTAATGCAGATACACAGACTCATTACTCACCCTAGTTAAACGAATTCACTGGGGAAAAAAAAAAAACCACTGTCAAGTTACATGTGTCATTTGCCCTCTGGCTTTTTGTTAACAAAAGTGAAAATTAGTCCATGATCTCTAATCCCGTGAACCTGTTTCAGGAAGAAGTGGTTCCACTTCACATGTAGCTATATAGCTTGACAATATTAATAATTTTTTTTTCACTGTCTAAAAACCTATTATAAATTCCTTAGGTATTTGATATTAAATGGAGAACAAAAAGCTCTGTTGACCTTCATCAATTGTTAAAGAGGACAACAGGTGATTTGGAATGACGTCTTACACATATTATATACATTTTGTATAACTAAATTCAGTACAGTGCTTCTAACAAGCTTCCTCTAATTAGGAAATGCTTTTTGATACACAAGTAATCCATAGTTCTAGCACGACATGGTCTGTAGAGAAACTCCCTCTCAAGCCAAAGCTTTCTGGAAGAGTGTGTTTGAACCTTGAACTTGGCAACATAGGAATACTCTAATATTTAAACCATCCTCATCATGACTAGTATTCATCTGCACAATTTACTATCCTAGATGGACTAACTGAAGCAAGAGGCATACATTTACCTGAGGTCTGCCATATATTTTCTAGAGAAGACCTGTCCCAAGCCGGACTGCTGCTGTTCTCACCCCTTAGTGCTACAGATTCAGAGGACAAAGAACCCAGAAAGGGAGCGCTCTCTCCTGCCAAGGGCCTCCAGGTCAGTCCTCAGTGTATTAGTGCTGTAAAGGACAGGAAGGTCTTTACACCTCTGTTTTGTTTCCTCAAGCCAGAGTTGCCCTTTCTACCCTCAGCAAGTTGTTACTACCTGGCAGCAGCTCCAGCTGCTGCTCTCTGAGAGGCTGCACCCACCAACGCATCAGCAGAACAGCAACTTTTTAGCTGCCTACCATTCCTGGCTTCTCTGGTTTTAAGGGGGGGGGGGGGATATTAAAAAAAAAAAAAAAAGGGGGAAGAAAAAGAACAAACATTAACATTGATAACATTATTTCTGATGAATCATTTGTGCAACCAATACTGAAGACTCTTGCTATACATTGCACAAGACGTGGATGCAAAGTGTAGTGCATTGCCGCGGCATCTCCTTTGTTCTTTTGGTTTGGTCAGAGTCTTCGAATACTTTCCAGGTTATTTTGCTTGTGATTTGATTTAATTCTTTTAAATTCTTACTTACATTTTTGCATTTACCTAATAAAGATCACCTTCAGGCAGGTGTTCCCTGTTGAATATATACAGCCAATTAACATACAGTAAACATTGCACTATGCCTCCTTGGCAAGTGCAGAAAAGAAATATGTATTTCCAACCCCCGTCCAGTGTTTTTATTCATTTGGCTTTGAAAAAATATAATTCTATTCTTATTTACTCTGATGAAAATCAAGATTTACTTCACCAAATCCTGTAGAATAAAATGTGCTTAAATTGGATTAGAAACAAGACTCACAATTCATTAAATCAGAATTAAATTCAAGCTCCTATCCTCTAGCTAGGCTTGCCTCAAAGTACCTAGACCTTCTTTCATAGCATTCATGTAACACATGGAGAAACCAGGTGTAAAGAAACCCTGAGTGACAGTAATAATATTTATTTCCATTTCTATTGCACTTTCATCCGAGGATCCTGAAGCCCTTTTGGAATGTACATTCAGTTTCAGTGTGTTGGTGAGCTTCATTATGTACATTATACCCTGAGGCATAAAGAAATAAATGTCACGAACCAAGGACACAGTTCTGCTTTCCTTAAAATCAGTGGCAAATTTAATATTCTGTTATTAGCAAGTTTGAGGATACAGCTTAAGAAGCCAGTTTCTCTACCCAGCTGACAATGCTCCAAGCCAAATTCTGGGATAAACTCAGAGGGGATTTTCCTCGTTCCTGCAGTAGGTGATATTTTTGCTTACAATTAACAGTAGGGTTTTTTTTATTACTTGTGTAGAGCATAGCTTGTGCTCTTCTCTAGTGCTGGGGTGTGGGTTGCATTTACGCAAGGCACTGCTGCTCAAGTTTAAAAAGCACAATATCACAAAGAACGACAGAGTCAATAATCCGTTCACTACCTCTGAGATTTATTTAACTGACAGCTGAATTAGCCTTTAATATAAAAATCTAATAAGAGATTAAATAATAAAATATATTTTCCACCTTTAATTTGTAAGCCCAGAATTCATTGTGCTGACAAAGCCAGTGGGATTGTGTCCATGCACCTGAAAAAAGCCAACTTTCAACCAGCAAGTTTGAGTACTTAGCAAAGACAACTAGATGCTCAGTATTTAAATTTTTTTTTCCCCTGCATATATGTTGCCCTGGCTCTTGAGAGACACCAAAAATATGTTATTCATTTCAAGGTCAATACAGCATTCAGTTTACTACTTTTCTCCTCTCCAGAAAAAAAAGAGGGGTTTTGGTCTTTAGACAAAATTACAAGTTCCAAAAATCCCCTTGGCGGGGGGGAACACAAGAATAGGTAAAACAGTGTCTTTACCTTTCAAACTTCGGAGCAACAAAGGGGGAAAAGTGTTTTGTAAAATCACAGTAATTGAAAGAAACCAGCAAAAGGAATACTTTTGTTCAAAATCTACATTTTTTCTAATTAGAAGGTGGCATGTAAAACATGCACTCTCACATCTTGTTCACCAAGGGCATAAACTAGGGTGTCCTTCACCAAGGGCATAAAGCCACACACAAATCACATTGATACAAAAGATGGCATAGGTAAATATTTCCTACATTTAGCAATTCTTTTTCAACCTCTGTTTTGGAAGGATCCTTGTTTTGTGAGCTAGGGAAACAGTAAAATCTTACCGAATCAACCAGTAATTATCCAATATGAAACTAAAAATAGATCTATAAATCCTTCTAGCAGCTTGTTTTCAAATCCAGACTTAAAATCAGAGAACACTTGAGAATTGAAGGGACCCCTGGAGAATATCTAGTCAATTTATGCTCTGTGGTGTCCATGTTATAGAAATACTGCTAAGCAACATAGGAAAAATATCCTTTTTACATCTTAGAATTAAACAGAAAACATGATTCTACCTTTTTTTTTTCTGCAATAGTAAAAGTATGTCTGTTTATACCCTGCAACATTACAGTGCTACACATAAATCCAACCAATTGTACAATTTATCCAGAAACAGAATTTCATTAAAGCATGAAATCTTAATGAAGCTTAATGCCTTCCTGTGGTGATAATTAGATCTACCATGGTCAAAATTGGACGCTCTATCATCTACTTTGTTGCTTGAAAATCAGTAGTGATTCCAAAAAAGTCAATGGGTGTGTGGCAGTGTACTTTGGTATAGATGAGATGTGAGGGTCCATAAAGATAACCTCATCAGGGAAAGGACTTAGGATCAAGTCTCCAGGTCCAAATCCTCAAAAGTGTACTGCACACACCCAAATCCCACAAAAATTAGTGAAGACAGGGCTGGTAGCATGCAAACTTTTTCCAGCCTCTTTTTTCTGAAGCTTGTAGAGTGTAATACTACCACATATTTGCAACCCAAATTTTGTTACATGCAAAGTTATTTGAGCGAATGACAAACTCTCAAGGCAAAAGGATTAAAAAAAAGACAGAAGAAACAAACAAAAACAATGAAAGAGGGACAGGGAATCACTCACAGTAGCCTGCTGCTTTTCTGCTTTCTCAGCTGCCTCATTAAGCTGCTTTTGAAAGGCCTCCTGGAGAGATTTCATTTCTTCCCTAGTTTGTTGAAAACACAGAACACAAACTTCATCACAAGTGTCCATTAAGAAATAATTCTTCAGATTCAAGAAAAGACACCTTTAATTGTTGAAAGGAACAAATGTACTGTGTCTATGAGTCTTGCTAATAAAACCATAATGACCCCCAGAACTATAGTGCCAATGCAAGACAAAAATTATCTGTGATGGAATTTGGCCACCTTTTACATCTACTGAATAGCCTGCTGGGCAAAACATCTGCCAGTGTACAATTTCTAGCAAAAAAGATTGGCACCAAAAAAGTGAGAACAGTGGGCTACTGAAAACGCACCGAAATGAAACCATACTACTATCAGTAAGAACCAAGTTTATACCTGCTTTGAAATAAATAAATAATGCTCTGATAAAACCCAGCCTTCACCCTGCCCTTTCTAGAGAGAAGCAACACAGAATTCACTAGAGCATTCTGGCATACAAGGCCGGGGGGAAGGAAGACCAACAAAACAGGAGGATAATTGCTTGGATTGGGCTTTATTTAAATCAAAAAATCCCTTTGCATGGTTGATGCAGTCAGCAAATTTCTCCAAATTGTGACAACTGCAGTTGGCTGAGATCCTCTGCTGGCCACCTATTTCTACCCACAGCATAGGACAGGCTCTGGAGCTGTGGCAGATTCAAAGAGTGACATATTTCAAAACAGCTGCAGAGCTTTTTCAGGGCTGTTGCTTGCATGGATAAACCTTCACAGAAGACCAACACCAAACTGGGTTTACAGACAGATAATTTAGCCGAGTGAGAACTGAAGTGGAATGGAAACCATGTAGTTCATACAAGAACAGGATTTGTGAGCTGCTGGATCATCTTTCTCGTTAGCTGATAACTCTACTACTATTAGCAACTCCAGCAACGCTAGTACAGAACAGATTTAATTGAAATAGTGATTGAGCAGCATGAAAGCAATGCACCATCAGCACAAGGCAGCTCACTTATTGTACAAACAGATGTGATCATTTCAAAGTGCTGATGGTGCACAGAAAGAATAAAACTTGAGTCACCATAAGTGACCAAGTTTCACTTGCTACTGGGGAAATACTGAAGAATTCATAGAAAAGGGTTGAAAAAAAAAATAGTCTCATTTGAAGTCAGAAGAACTACATATGCTTACACCAGCTGAGATTCTAGCACTCTAAACTTTACTGTATCATCCGTCATTGAAGAGAATAGTCAAGATAGTGCTCACAGACCAAACACAGCTTATGTTTGTCCAAGGAAAGATCATAAGCTTAAAATTGGGATATATTTTGAATTGTGGTTCAAATACAATAGATTTAAGCATAACACTGTGTTCACTGTTCTTCATTTACTCCAGATGAAGGACAGTCTGAGGCTCTTGGCAATAAACTGTGACCATTCCTTAGAGAAATTCTATGAGGGAGATTCCCTGGTACATTTTTAATACCTCCTTCTTACACTGAACTCACACACCTCTCTGGAATTGAAATCTAGTAAGCCTGTAAACAGCTGTCAAGTACCCACAGCAGCTCCAAGGCATTTTCCTGGAGTGTATTATAAAAGCCTTTTATTTTCTGAAGGAGCACGAGGGCTGCTCAGCAGCACATTGCTAGATGCACTGATCCAGGGTCTATCTCTGGGAACAGCTATTGTACAATAGACTCAATAACTGGATCCCTTAGAAGCAAATGTCAACATGTATTTTTGGGTGGACCTTGACAGACTTTAAGGGGTTATTTAAGAAGCAGATCAGGAAGAATACTTGTAGTATTCTAGGAAATTTTTCCCTTAGCAGGCTGAATTTTCCCATCTGCAACTAAGATCTATTTACTAAACAGTCCCTTAACACTTTTTGATCAATTAATCTATTTCATAAAAGCTGCATAACAATCAAAATACTACAAAAGCACATTAATGTATGAAGGATGGAGTCAGTGACAAGGGCAGCTATGATGATGAGACTTATACCTTCAGTTGTACAAAAGCCAAACAACATCTAAGTATTTAAATAGGACATTAGCTTTAGTCTTGCTTTCATCATTTAATAAACTTGTCTGGAATACCTGAAAGACTCCTTATGTATCTGATATTCTTTTATCACAGTAAAAATTAGAACTTCTATGGGTATTGTATTATGGATTTTATTTGTTGTGTATTGAAGAACTGAAGGTCGTTTTATCACAAGACATCTCTACAGCAATGCATTTTCATATGTGCTTCAGTTAAATACAGTATCAGCAATAAGATGGTCATGTGATTTAAGTATTGCATCCCTAACAATGAAAGAAGCATGAACTTTTTAAGTATGAAAAAATATGTTTTTCTCTAAGGAAAAATATGAAGTATAGATGCATTCTTTATAAAACATTGTCTCAGGAAAAGTAATACCTATATTAGTTATGTTTTCTTGTTATTAAAACTGCATTTATGTTATTATTTGCTGGTCTGAATTCCAAGAATGAAGATAAATCGAACGATGATGAGAGTTACCTCCCACGAAGCACTAGGGGACTTCAGACTAAGGACTTGGCTGGAAACTTGCATTCCCAGCCGTAGAAACTCATTATTTCTTAGGTGCTCAATGAATAATTTGAAGTAAGTGCTTCTCTCTCCTGCTAACTGCCTTCCTTACAGATAAGTGCAAGTATTCCTACATATGCACAATCACAAGTGATTTTGAGTGTCTACACGCACGAATATTTAACTAAGTGGCCTGAATAAATAAATATCATCATCTGCAAATCCAGGTATTTTGAAATTTTAATAACTTAATTAAGTGGGCATTACCATGCACTTGTAATTTTCTAAAACTTCTGATTTTATTCTTATCCAGACAAAATTTCATGACTAAATCTTCCTGAGAAATTCAAAATCCCTTTCTTTACTGGATCTCACTATAGCATTCTAATATATTTTCCTAAGACACATCCAATTACCAGCAAATAAATCACTTGTTTTAATAACTTTCCCTGCTCTTATTTTAATGTTATTAACAGTGGACTCTGGAATACAGTAGTGTTTATAGATTAAAGTAAAAGGAAAGATGGCATTTCCTAGTCTGACAGTTTTCAGTCTGGAAATGGAAAGAGCAGGGAGGAGATGGGGGCTTACCTTTGCTTTTGGCCCAGTTCCAGAAGCTTCTGCACATCATTTTTGGCTGATGCTTCATCATTTTTCAAAGACTGACAGCAAAGAAAGAACTCCATTACCAAAGAGATATTTAATATTTTTTATCTGTGAAATATTTAATTTGGTCTTCTTTCAAAAAACCCTCCCAGTGTATTACAGATATTACCACTTGTGAGAAATGGAGGAATAGCCTGAGTTTTATTACCCTAAGTCAAGCACAGCTAACTGTACACAGCTGTTTTTCAAATATTAAATGAGAGCTAATCAAATAGAATAAATAGATTTAGAAACAAACAGCTGAAAACATTAAAACTGCATGACAAAGATAAGCATGTATATGCAGAAGATAATACTACAGTTCTTTGCCTATATCTGGATCTCTGCAGTGTTGAGTCTAAAATATCTCATAGCATAGCTTTGCCGAATACTATCTTCAACTCTGCTGCATAAGAAACCCCGTTCTAAAATAACTTTGTTACAAGGAGAAGCAAATTTCACTAAAAATTAAGAAAAAAAAAATAATCAAGAGTTCACATTAATTAGAACGAGAGAAGTTTGGAACAGAAGACAATATAAGGTAATAATATAATATAGCACAGCACTGATACACAGTATTCTTCTGTGAACAGACATGGGGATTCTACTCCTTATATTTTTTCCCATCTGGCCTATGCCAATGTGAAGATAAAAATGCAGTATCAACAAAATACAGTCCTTTAAAATGACATGAAATACAAAGACATCGCTCGACAGATATTTACTAGATCTGGAAAAGTCAGGAGTGCTCTTAAGTGAACATCTGGTGATTTCAGGACGTCAAATCCAGAGCAGGAGCTGATTTGACTGCAGAGTTAACCTGACTATTTGCCCTTTCAGCCTACCCGTGATATCCCAAAGGTAAATGTTGAGGTGTCTCAGCTCTAGCTGCAGGCTCGTCTAGCACAGTTTGTCAGCTGAACTAGTCAGGTAACACCCTGTGCTAAGCGCTGTCAGTCAGTGTTGACAGCACATCAGGTAGGTAAAGCGAGCGGCTCAACTGGGCTTAGTATATGTAACTCATTGGCAAAGATGCAACACACAACAGCAAGGGAAATCCTTTATAGTACTGCCAGGTGGAATGTATGGTAACTGCATTACGACAGCTTGTTCTTTTTCCTTCCCTTCCTCTTCTATGCTATGACCTCCAGCACTGTGAGCAAGCTCGCGGAAGCCAGGAGAACCACCTATCTGTCTGGGAGATGGGTGTGTGATGACCATAACGGGGACACCAACATCAGTATCACAAGGCCTTGGATAACGCTTCCTAATAATGAAGACTATTCAGCGTATTCCAACTGGGTGGAAGAGGACTACACAAGGACCAGATATGGAACATAATAACCCTGCTTATACCATCAGTGCTGCATTGTGCTATGCAACTCAGCTTGTTAATAATGTTCTGTTACTATGTTCTTTTTTTTTTTTTTCAGTAGGTCAACTAAGGGCCCAACTCGTTAGGATTATGTTTTCCATAAAAACATTGGGCTTACATTAAGTAAAAGGTCAACAAAATAATAATTATTCACATATTAAAAAAAGAGCACACTTTTTTTGTAATAAATAGATCCCAATATGAAGACATCAAAGTAATTCTATAGAAACCCAGACAGAACCTAACCTGGAGGTTTACTTTAATTCCCTCAAGTTCTTTAGAAGTCTTCGACAGTTGACGAAGGATATTGCTCCTTTCCTTAAAGACTTCTTTCAGCTGTCTTTCCAGTTCTTCATAGCCCTGTCTAACAAAGAAAATAACAGCATGAGAACTTCTCAAAACATTACTTAATGCACTTGAAAACAGTCTTAGTTCATCCAAATTGAATTAATTCCAACACTCTTCGAAGACTGCAAATTGGAGCATGTCCCTCTGTTCACCTGTATAACAACTTGTTTTCTCCTCATCTAGACAAATAGATATTTTATGTGTCAAAATGATGTGCGGCATCTGAAGATGCAGATTATCAGACTGAAACACTGCAAATGCTGTATTGTGTGTGATGGACAGGAGACAGAAAGGGTGCGTTTAACATGAGTGATAGTAGAGTGAGAGATTTTTCCTGTTTTAAAAGATATTCCATGCAAGAAAACAAGCAAAACTTTGAAAGTATGAAGTTTTGTGACACCTGGTAATTTGAAGGAAGGATGATTCAGATCTATTTTAACTATGTAAAATTTATTTTGTTCCAGAAGTTCTCCTCACTTAAACCTCCTTACAGTATAAACTAGAATTGACAAATATGCCTAGAGGAATCAAACCTATTTATTAATTAATGTATAATTAAAAATATTCTATCCTTTCCAAAACAGTAACTTTTACTTGGAATGCAATTGTACGTTTTAAAGGTTCTATAAAATCCACAATGAAATACATCTAACACATATCGTTTTAGAATGAATGAAATACAGATCCAACCCTCATAATCCATTTCAGAAAAAAACCCCAAACATTACAGTTAATTCTAAAACAACATACTTATTCATTTACAACTGTGCTTTTGAGGAAGACCAATCAGTGAATTGAAACATCTATTCCTTCTACAACTTTATTTTGTTTGTCCTTGCTGTACCTGTGGTTCTAAGAAGGGGGGGGGAAAGGACCTCAACTCTACAATACATCAGTATTATTTTATTATCAGATCCAAGACCTTGAAGTTAAACAGGAATCTTAATGCTTCTTTGATGGATTTTGAATATATGATTTAGCAAAGAACCTCAGTAAAGCAAATTAAATTTGCTTTCTAATATCAGTAGCAGTAGACAGCTCATGTAATATGATAAATTTATGAAAAAAAGTATTCTGTATTAAATGATGCTCTCCTAACACCCTTGTGGGTAAGCTCTGACAGCGTGGGTCAGATCGGTGGGCAGTGAGGGGGGCTGGGAGCCGGCTGCGTGGCAGAGCGCAGAGGGCTGTGGTCGGGAGGGCTGCAGCTCACGGTGTCCCAGGTCCTGTCCAAGGGACTCAGCAGTGACCTGGGGAAGGGACAGAGTGCGCCTCAGCAGGTTTGCTGATGGCACAAAGCTGGGAGAGGTGGCTGACAGACCAGAGGCTGTGCTGCCCCTCGGTGGGACCTGGGCAGACTGGAGAGCTGGGTGGAGAGGGACCTGGTGAGGCTCAGCAGGGGCAAGTGTGAGGTCCCGCACCTGGGGAGGGAGAACCCCCTGTACCAGCACAGGCCGGGGCTGACCTGCTGGAGGGCAGCTCTGCAGAGGAGGCCCTGGGACTGCTGGTGGGCAGCAGGTTGCCCCCGAGCCAGCAGCTTGCCCGTGTGGCCAAGGTGGCCACTGGGCTCCTGGGGTGCATGAGGAGGAGCATGGCCAGCAGGTGCAGGGAGGTGATTCCCCCAGCTCTGCTCCGTCCTGGTGAGGCCGCACCTGGAGCGCTGTGCCCAGTGCTGGGCTCCCCAGTTCCAGGGACAGGGAACTGCTGGGGAGGGGCCAGCGGAGGCTACGAAGGTGATGAGGGGCCGGAGCATCTCCCTCGTGAGGAAAGGCTGGGAGAGCTGGGGCTGGGAAGAGAAGACTGAGGTGGGGAATCTTATAGTGTCTACAAATATCTTAAGGGCGAGTGCCAGCAGGACGGGGCCAGGCTCTTTTCAGTGGTGCCCAGCGACAGGACAAGGGGCAATGGGCACAAATGGCACCACAAAAAGTTCCGTCTGAACATCAGGAAAAACTTATGAACTTTGAGGATAACACAGCACTGGCACAGGCTGCCCAAAGAGGCTGTGTAGTATTCTTCTCTGGAGACATTCAAAACCCGCCTGGACACAATGCTGCCTGACCTGCTCTAGCAGGGGGTTGGACTACATGATCTCCAAAGGTGCCTTCCAATCCGAACCATTCTGTGATACTTTTGGATACCAAGAAGAGATGAAAGTGAATAAAACATCTTTCATCAACACAAGGCTTTAGGCAAATTGTCTTAACAAATGCTGCTAGTTAAAAAGCATAGAGTTCTTCAAGTTTACATGTCTAATGAAACTCAAAACATCCCCAATTTCTGCTTGCTGTTGCAATAGAACAACTGAGATGTTTTGGTCTGCAACGTGGCACCCACCACTTTCAGTGAAGACCTTCAGCACAGTTGCTAGGTCAACTGATTAATTTTACAGTGGAAATTCTCTTTTACAGGAAAGCTGAAATGGAGAGGAGGAGAGAGACGCCTCCCTTCCCCCCCCCCCCGATTGTTACATTTTCCCAGGATGGAAAAACTACAGTCTTTCTAATACTCCATAGCTGGTAGATTAAAAGCTCACCCGTCAGTAAAATATTTTTTCTTTCCAATATGTGGATGAATTTTATTTCAAGAAACTATGGTTTCAGACCATTTCAATTCCATTCATTCACCCAAAGAAAAAGCGTAGATCTAGTGGGGGAATAATAACTACCTCTGAAAATGACTCTAAGGCGGCACAGGGTGAAGTCAGTGTAAGGAGACAATTCCAGCACTCAGCTGTGCCTACCATTTGTAAGTTATCTCGTTATCCTTGATATAGGTAACTAAACTTATAAAAAATAAATTACCTCAAATAGAAATCACAGTCAAACTCATTAAGGGTTTACAGGACAACCTATATGCTGAGACTGTGAACCTTCCAGAATTTTGCATTACTTACAATAGAAGTTTTGGTTCAATTTTTTTATCAAATTGCATGAAAGAACCTATATGAATTATATCTAGCTAGTGCTAGAATACCTGATAAATATTAGCATTCTGGTCCTTACTTCACTGTAAAGAAAATCTCCTGTATTGTTTCATACAGAAACATTTGCAGGGGTTTTTTTGTTGCCACTCCAGCTATGGGTGATTTTAAACAAGGTATACATCACTGCAACAGAGCTGGCTCACCTCAGCAGTTAACAACATTATGTGTAATCAGCCTGATAAGCTTCAGAGAATACTCCCTTTTTAATTTACCAATGAACAGAGGTCAAGGAGGAATTTCCTCCTCCTAAAGTAGTCAGGCAGTTTCAATAAGGTCATCAGTTCATTCCTCTTTAAGCATCACAGATAGTGCTCTGCTTGATTGCTTGATGGTGTCTTTTGCCATTGAAATGTCCTGCTTTTGTTTAAAGGGAAGCCCTGCATTATTATTTTTTATTTAAAAAAAAAAATCTGCAAGTGGTAACACTCTTTTCTCTGTTTTAACGATCACTTTAAAGTAACACCCCTCTCCAATTCCAGTTTAATTTGAACATTTAAAAGCCATCTGTCCCAAGCAGCCAATTATGCTGCCCCCTGGGTATTCATTGGCACAGGTTCCACTCGGTTGTCTTGTAAATAGTGATACATGGCAATCTGCATAAACTAGGACATTTCCCGAATTCATAAATTAAATTTAATGTAAACTATGCATACACATGTATTTTCTATAGTTTATATATATTAACTTCTATGACACACTAGGCAGTGAGGAGGAGACAAAAAGCCAACAACCAGCTTACCACAGAGGGTCACAAAACCCAAACCCTCTGAACTACTAGAAGAAAATTAAAAGGAGATAAAGAAAAAAAAAATAAAAAAGGAAAGACTGAAGACACAAGTCACAGCTATCAGATCTATTAACTATTACATCCTGAAAGGTTTTTACTTCTGGACCATATTATATCAAGCTTTGACTCTTAACAGTGTGTCCAAGAATAGTGCCTATGTATTGGAAAACAGTAAAATTCAACCTTGAACTCATGTGATAACCAACAATCCCTCAGATTAGCCCATCTATTTTGGTCCCTTCCACTTCTACATTGCAAACTTGCATCATTTAGACCAACAATGTGCAATTCAAGGAAAAAAAAAAAAAAAGGTAAACTTGTAAACACGGTAGTCTAATCATAAAGTACTTAGATTATACAAGAACTCTCATATTCTTATGCTGGCCCCTTAAGCAGATTCATTGGCTGCACCAATTCACACACCACGTCAAGGTGTTCCTTATTTCTTTACTCTAGTTTGCACAAAGTAGGGAGCTAGGTGGTAACCCCCAAAAGCCCAGCTCCCCGAATGTCACAACTTTTGCACTGTTTATACAGTTTACTATACAAAACCACCAGCTCTCATTGGTTACAAGTCACCCAACTCTTTCATTACTTAACACTTTGTTTCCCATTCATCAATCAAATAATTCTCTTGCTTCTCCCCTTAATTAGTTCGCATGCTGTCTCAACTTCTTTTGGGTCTTTCTGGACTAGGTGCTGGGATCTCCCTCTGTCTGAAATACCCTTCCCCTAATTTTGCTGAGCTCATTGCCCCTGATGAGCTTCTTACCAGCCCATCCATCCCGTGGAGGTGCTTCCTTTGTGAAGTTCTTTTTGTGAACAAAAGAATTTGCCGGTGCTTAACCTGCTTAGCAAGACATGCAAAGTGCTTCCCTTCAACTGTCTCAAAGTTACACCGCCAACAGCGCATTCAATTCCACCAACCACCCGATATCACTCCCTCAAAACTGAATATCTCTTCACTTTTGCACTTCCTTAATATTAAACCCGATTCTGAGAATCCAGGTAATGAAAGATCTACGGTCAACTGTTTTTCTTATTCTTCCCTTGAATTCTAAATAACCGAATTTTGGTCTCCCATGTATTTGATAAGCACTCTTTGGAAGGTTTCACACACACATATGTAATATAATTGTAAGTATAATAGGCAGGGCATTCGAGAAGTAAAGTAACTTTTCCACATCAGCGTGCCCACACTCTGCAGCTGTGTGAAAGCATAGTATGAGAAGCACAGTGTATTTTCTGAAGCTTGTTAGACTTAAAAAAAAATAAAAAAAAATATTTCCACTATGACATAGTAATGTTCCTCTCATATTTGAAAACACAGTAATTAAAAAATATATAATCACAAATAGAGAATTTTGTCCTGATGAATATGAGCAAACTCCTCTGAATTTGATTAACTCACGAGATTATCTAATGAAGAAAAAACCTGCAAGATGTAAAGCAATTGGACCAGATATCAACAAGACTTAATCAGCATAATTCTTCTGAAATCAGAGAAGATTTAAATTGAAAAAATACCTCATCTGTATGTAGGTATCTGCCTGAATGAAGCACAGGGGTCTTTAGGAAGGATGGCATCGTCCCTTGCCATGCGGGTGGGAGAAAGTAAGAGAAGGATCTTTAGTAGGAAAACAGTGAAATGTTCAACTCAGTGACCAGTTACGTGGGTGTGCAAAGAGAATGGATTCTTAAGCCAGAAAAATAAACTCTAAACTGAACAATCCACTTATGCTGAACTTGGATGACGATTTTGCACAACAGGACAATTCTGGCAGAAGGCGACTGACATCTCAGCACTGTACCACCCTGCCACAAACACCCTGAAATCCCAGTGACTCTCTGAAATCTGAACCTCCAAAACTGTCAGGACTCTTTACTTATTTGCAGTATGATTATATGTGGCCAACATAAATTAAACCCATTCCTAGGAATGTCACTATGTAATTATACACACATTAAATCTGTTCTCTGAATGTTAGGTTACACCATTCTGCAAAATAAAGTGTCATTATAAGCATATCCACCTGGGATTAAAATGAATATTTATTGTTTCAGTACATGAATATGCTTTTAAAAATGTTCATTATGAGACATAACAGTTTAGTAATACTCTGCGCATTAAGGTCATCATAGTCATCTAATTGCAAGCTGTTTTGCTTTTACCATTAACCTATTGGTGTAGTGTCAGTGTAAATCCCAATATCATTTGTTTTCAAGGGAATGATATTCGCTTACAGTGTTAGGTTTAGTCAGCTGTTTTGACTTGTCTGTTATTCTTACTGACATGATTTAATAGATTATAGTAAACATTTCAACAGATTCTAATTTCCTATATGCACCAGAGATAAATGTCTAGTAACTAGAAAGACTTGCACACCAGAGACCGCTCTGCCTCTGACTGATATTTCCTTAAATATTAGAAGTTAAGCTTTTGGTCTTCAAAATAAGGACTGAGTTTATTTCTCCCTGAATAATATGTACTATATCAGGACAAAGTAAAATGGATTTTGTTTTCCCACTAGATTTACAAAACCCGTCTTTGAAATAAAACCTTTATAAAGATTTTAATTATTTATGGTACACTAATGTCCCTGACAAAACAGAACCAAACAAAAAAAAAATACCAAAACCAAAAACCACCCTTAAAACAAAATCTGCAGTGTAAGATAAACTTAAATAGATGTTTTTTTTCAGCAAATCTCTTGTCAGTTATATTATTTAAGCCACTTAAAAAAAAAACAAACCAACTGTTCTTACTACAATTAATAGTTTAGGGCATTCTACTGTAAAATCTAAGATAATTAGGTGAGATGATAAGAAGGTTACAGCCTCATGGGTTTGGCTTTTTTTTTTTTTCTTTTTTAAAGCATCAATAATTAAGAGTATACTGTATACCTTTTCATGAATCATAAACAGTAAAGAATGCTTACAGAGTATACTTGCAAAGTGCATGATTGCCTACGTGTTCCTAAAGTGAACTTTTGAAGATATGCCTGGTGGCAGATGTTTACATATAAATGTGGTTTATATTCAAGTCAGAAAAAGATTTCATCAACATATCTGGTAGTTGAACATAAGAATCTTTAAAATTGT
This sequence comes from Falco peregrinus, assembly GCF_023634155.1. Taxonomy (NCBI): domain Eukaryota; kingdom Metazoa; phylum Chordata; class Aves; order Falconiformes; family Falconidae; genus Falco; species Falco peregrinus. The sequence goes on from NC_073729.1 coordinate 15,712,252, forward strand.
TAAATAATCAAATGATATGAAAATAATTTATTATGATAACAAAGCACTGTAATGCTGCTTTTTCTCTTTTTTAAAATAGGAACATTTTTTATCTAGAAGTTCAGTGGGAGGGAAGTAATTTATTAATGATCAACATACAGAATGATCAGGTTATCTAAATACAGTATGCAACACAGTATATATATAATTATAGTGTATATATATATAATGTAGTATAATAGTAGTTCATATAATAGTTTCAACTACTTTACCTGATTTCAGTCAATTATGAATTAACAATTACATTCAAAAAAATCATGTAAGCATTAAATTGATCAGCAGATAAACTCTCGTTGAAATCCAACCTTTGTCAGACACAACCACTCTCCATACTCCAATGGCATTTACATTTTATGTTTTGTATTTGGGCATTAGCTAAAGACTGTTTCAGACTGAGGGCAGCAGGGAGGAAGAAAAACAAACAGAAAATTTGGGGATTTGGGGAGAGATGAGGAAAACTTCTATTTAGCTGAACTTCGTGAGTTATGCAAAATATTTGGTTAGAACGTTTCATCCCTACCTACCGAGAATAATGGTATTGGCGGTCCAGGCTTGACTTATTAACACTTCAAATAAAAATCACCCAGTGGCTACGTACATGACTATAGCAGGCTATGACTGCTCAAGTTGACCGAAAAGCCCATCCTATTCTAACTTTGATAGCCCACAAATAACTAGCAGTGCTCGTGCATTTTATATGGTTTCTACAAGGTAGCAGCTAGAGAATCAGACCCTTTGCACCTATTTCCTCATATTTTTAATGCACTCATTGTAAATAAACTAAAACAATCTGGCATCTTTTTGGCAGACTCCTGGCTATGTAGATTCAATGACTCATCAGGGCTAAGATGTCAGCTCCCATCAATGACTAAGGGAGCAAAGGGAGATTTCTGAAAATTGCAGGTGGCATAGGTACCTGGTCCCAGAAAATGAAACAGCAACTTAAATCATCGTGAATAATGTGATACTGAAAATAACAGCCCAACGAAAAAAAAACAAGTTCTATTCATACACTGAAAAGTGTACAGGCCACAAAAGCAAAGAGCTGATTGACATCAGGAGGAAGGACTGTACAAAACCTGTGACTGAGCCCACGGAAAAACAACCGCTCCTCCCAAACATGCAGATGGTTGTTTTGAGCCTTTTTTCTTCAAGCTATCATTTGGTAGGCATCTTAGTTAGAGCAGTGGATCCTTACTGGATTAATACAGTTGTAATATGGAATAAACATCTTCTGAAAAAGAAAATATTAAACTATTTACAACTATTCAAATCTGAACTGCATAAATACGGACTTGACATCCTCTGTATGTAGAGTTGACTTTTCACATCAGTTCTACAGGATTTAGTCCTTAATAGGAAATCCATTTACAGCAAAACCATTCTTTTTCTGATAGTTAACATTACCCTTTTCAGTTCTGATATTATTCATTGTTTATGTCCATAATACTGCCTCTGGTCTGATTTCCTAGTGCACATCTAAAACTTCTGACTGTGACCTCAATGTTATTACCCTTAAATACGTTACTGCCAGCAATGCTATTTTCCAGAATCTCTTACAGTACAGCCAGGTTAACATTTCTGTGTCAGCTAGCTGTATAATTTAATCTTGTAGTTGTTCTGGAATTTTTTATTTAATTCTGATGTTTAATAAAAAAAAAAAGGACTTACCAACATCATGACATCTACAGGAAATTTCATTCCCTCTGTTATCTCAGTTGATGTAAAATTGAAATATTTCTACTTTACGTGGCAAAACTGTCAACGAGTATCCTCTGAACATCTGTTTCACTATTTAATAACTTTAGTTTAGTAAAGTTCACTGATCAGCTATAATCATGTTTTATAAATGGAACTATAAAATTATATGTTTGAGAGAGCAGGTATTAACAAAATAATTGGGTTACTAGTAACAGAGTATACGTTTGCGGCCCAGAAAGCCAAGCGAATCCTGGGCTGTAACAAATGAAGTGTGACCAACAGGTGGAGGGAGGTGTTTATGACAGCCCACCTGAGTGCTGCGTTCAGCTCTGGGCTCCCAGTGTACGAGAAGGACATGGATGTGTTGGAGTGAGTCCAGAGGAGACCATGAAGGTGATCAGGGGCTGGAGCACCTCTCCTGTGAGGACAGGCTGAGAGAGTCGGGGTTGTTCATCCTGGAGAAAAGAAGCTCCGGGGAGACCTTACAGCAGCCTGCCAGTACTCTAACGGGGGCTTATAAGACAGACAGGGACAGACTTTTTAGTAGGACCTGTTGCAATACAACCAGGGTTAATGGTTTTAAAGTACAAGAGGGTGGATGTAGATTAAATATTAGGAAGAAATTCTTTAATATGAGGGTGGAGAAACTCTGGACCAGGTTGTCCAGAAAAGTTGCAAACGTCCCATCCCTGGCAGTGCTCACAACCAGGCTGGACAGGGCTCGGAGCATTCCGGTCTGGTGGAAGGTGTCCCTGCTCATGGCAGGGGGGTTGGAACATGATAATCTTTAATACCCTTTCCAACCTAAACCATTCTATGATTCTATGTTAAGTGCTGGAAGGAAAAAAAATAAAATCCTTGTAATTTAAAATCCTACCATTACAAAATATGATTATATTAAGTTTGTTTTGTAGTAACATATTTCTTTTTGTTGTTTTTTTTTTTGTTTTCAAAATATTCCCAATTTACAAATTATTTAATTTTCCAATTTCCCACTTTACAAATATTTAAAATTACTGTTGCATCCCGACTTTTACATTAGTTCTGCTCAAAAGTGAAGAATCCAATCTGTTTGGCATGATTCTTCCTCTCTTCTTTCACATGCTCTGGTGCTAATGTGATTAAGCCAAGATCATTACAAAAAACAAACATCGCTGCTTTTCAACTGAAGAAATGAAAAACCCCTCTAGTTGATTAAAATTGTTCCAGACATTCTTACAAATGTTTAACAATTCAAGAAGAAAAAAATCATGGAATATTCTATTGTCATCTCCTGCTGAGACCTTGATATTCTCTATTGTACAGTTTATAAGGTTTATAGTGTTTCAGCCTTTCAAGTTTCACAATAGCTCAAAGCCCTGGACCTTCTGTCACCACCTCTAGGAGGTATTTCCACAGTCTACCAAAATCAGAACCTTAAAAAAATACCACCAACCAAACAAACAAACAAAAACCCACAAAACCCAAACCAAAAATACCCACCAGACTCTCCTGACTTTCAGCCTGTATTTTTTCAACGTTTTCCTAAGAATCATGGAAACTCTTGCCAACAAATCTGTCGCATACTATTTTACTGTCTCCTTTTTCTCCTTCATGGAGCTATGAATTAAAATATGCTAGGCTCATAAAAAGTTAGGGCAGCCTCATGGTTGGAAAGGCATTAAATGTAAACAACTTATTTTCTTATTCTGTTTTGTAGGCAAGTCAAACAGCAAGTTTAAGAGTTAGATTTTTGTTTATGCGCTTTGGCATTTGAAGTTAAGGAATATCACCAGTACCAGATTCCTATCTGCTACTAAACCTGGCTGACCTGGAACTGAGTGTATTCAGTTTTAATTAGAGAATGGTAGATCTGCATAAGTTTTGCTTAGAGAGTGAATATATCTTAAACTTCATTACATTTTTAAATAAATCAGAGCATTTCACTCTAAAAGATTATTCCAATATGTCAATCACCACGCCAAACCACTATTACCACAAGATGTTAAATAAATAATTGCATATTGATTACATGAATCCCAAGAGATAGGGACGTAAAGTATTACATTATGGATGTCCGGCAAATGTAGAAAGAAAGAATTTAAAAAATAATAATATAAAAAGCATCAAGAGCACGAGGGGAACTTGTTACATAATTTGTGCTACCAAATTAACAGGATAAAAACCAAAAGGATAAAATTAGCACAGATATTATCAACACATTACTATCAAATCCAAAACCAATGAAAAACTAAAAGACAAACTACAGGTCTATGCTATACTTTCAACTGGATGCTTTTTCCATAGCAGCTTCTTCTTTAAATGACTTGACACAGTGAAACAATTTCACCAACTTTGCAACTTTTCCCTTTGTAGTTCCCACAGAGTGTCTAAAAAGCAGATATCTGGGAGTTTTTCCAAAGGTCCCAGCATAATTTATAACAGAAAACATTATCAAGTGCAAATATAAATGTTTCTATCCCTTCCCACTACAATCTTTTTAATTCATTGAAAATACTTCTTTTCTGAATGCATCGTAATGAGAATTACTCAGGAAGAGAATGAACAGCTAGATTTACCACATACAGAATGCAAATCAAGTGCCAAAGAACAATGCCCTTATCAAGTTTCATGCAAATTTCTGTGCACTGTTGAGAAAATCCTTCTGGATTCCTGAAATGCAGCTACATTAATAAACAGATATAAAAAGCAAATGCTGAAAACAAATGCCCATCTCACTTCCTACAGACTCTCCTTTTGTCAGCGTATGCCTCCAGCAGCAGCCAGCACCTGGTATGTTCTTTTGATGGAACAAGAAATGGAACATCACTCCAATATTATTTTTTTTTTTATCAGAATCCCAGGGATATAAGCACTCCTTCAGTTGCATGAAGAACTACGTGAACTAAACCCGGTCAGAAATATGAAACTGCCATAGAACAGCTGTGCCAACACATCCATTTCCTCTCTCATTCTGTATCTGCTTTGAATGACATTTCCATTGCGGATTCAGTGGAAGAAAACGTTACATAGCTAACTTCTTCATCAATACACTTTTGTGAGATCAAAAGTTTATTTCCCAGAATGGTATGTGAACATGCCAGAAATTCACTATATATACAAATCAAGGAGGAAGGTTCAATATACTGGGTATCGTTGCTCTTTGGAAATAGGAGAGCTTCCTTCACTCTGTTTTCAGCCCATTTTTACTAGATCAGAACTGAGCCAGACATAACTTCATGAAATTGTCTACACTATTTTTAACATGACTGTCACACTTTTTTTCTAAGTTTTGCACTGTCTTCTCTGGCCCTCACTCAAGTGATCTCTGAAACAACTATATAAAAATTGGAGAGCACAGGATGTAGCACCACTGTAACAATACTGTGAACATGTAAATTCATACATCTCGTGCTGGAGATGTTGCCCAGGTTATTGCACAATAGTACATGTGTGTTGTCCATCTTCCAGTCCACAAATGTTATTGCAGAAATTAAATTTTCCTAAATGCCAAAAATATCAGATTTTACCATTCCATTTAGATGGTTACTTGTTTTTACATATAATATTAATATGTAATTAAAAAGTAAAGAGTTTCATTCAAAAGATGTTCAAGAATTGAATTGAAATTTGAACTCTAGGCACAATTTAAAAATCCTCTGAATTACCCACACAAGAAAAAAAGAGATCATGGAAATATCTAGGACAGCTCGTCTGCATGTATCCTCATTTCTCTGAAAACTGTACTTCTGTGCAGTAGTGTTCAAGGATTTACCCTTACACTTTTAGGATTTACACTTTTTAGGAAAAAAGGTGATGGACAAACTGCACTTGAATGTCTCTCATCACTTAAGTAACTTACTTAAATAGCTTATATCAGTTAGTTTGAATCTGTATTCAACTTCTCTCTGATAACGGTGTAGTCTGAAGGGAACTAAAAATATTAATTGCTTTTCCTGGAAACACTGAGAACTTAAAACAACTGGACTTTTTTGCTCTTACTGGATGTCAGCTAATGCAGATGGAGTCTTGGGGAAGATCTTATCCCCCAGCATAAGTACTTGGTTGGAAAAACCTTTTCCTACCACACTTGGAAGTATTGCTGAAGAGCAGTCTGACTGTGAGAAACTCTGCAAGTTTAGCAGAGATTAGTTACAAATTCCCCCAATCAAAGTGAACAGTAGTCAGTCTTTCAGGGGGCTGTAAAGGAGACACTTCTATTTACCACTACACATTCCAAGAAGGTTAGAAAATGAGTATAACCTATATAACCCAACAGCAATTTAAAGAGTTTATTGATTTAGCTTGTGCCTGAACTGTAGAATAGTTTTCTCAAGGGGAATTACAATATGAGATCAGTTATCAAGGACAAGTCCGCTCTTTTTCAGAGTGATCTATTGTACCTTGCAGTATTTATACTCTAGATGTTTAACTAAAGCAAATATGCATGAAGGACTTCAATTACAGTGAATGACGGTATTATTAGATATGAGAAAGGATTAGTTGCTTACAGGGTGAAAGTTGTATTTAACATATGCATTTTATGATTTGTGCTAACTACAAAATCTGGGGTATTGGCTTTCTGATAATTCTATCGTTTGTTCCCTCCCGCAGTGAATGGTTCACTATTCCAAAAATAACAAAAAAATCAGTAAGTAACAGCTGCATTTTCAGAACCATAGCTCCTTCCACCTGCTGCACTTTCTTATGTGAAACCAAAAAAGGAATTGTATACGGGGGGAAAAAGCCTTTGTATGTACAAGCGTACATACTTATATCTAAAAATGCACTGAGTCAAAATACAAGGTATTTCCCCCTCTATTTCTTTTTCTTGGGGACCAAACTGAAAACACTTCGGGTCTTACAAAAACATACTTTCCTAATTATATGCACTATTCATTATCATGGCAAAAATCTTGTATTTATTTCAGTAACTTCAGAGAAGCAGAGGTTTTGTAGAGCCTTGATGATATGCTTACACACTCCCAGTTGGGAGAAGTCAGAAAAAATGCCTGCACGTACAAAATTATGCACTCCTATGTAACTCAGAAATCAAAAGTGATTTGTGATAAAAAGCTTTGGATAGTTATACTCCAAACCCCCATGTTTCACACACCCGTTTATGTTACAAGCAACACCCAGCACAACTGTGCGCTCAAATACCTGCAGAAATGCCACAGTTCGGAAGCACGAGCTCTAAAGCATTATAAAGAAGAATCCAAATCTTACAGGCTAGCTCCAAGTCCAACATGTCTTTCACCTGTATTTTATGGTCCCTGTTCTTGTTGCAAGACCTGGCCGATATTCACATTATTCAGGAAGCAATCATTGTGCTTGTCTGGGAGAGCTTATTTATGGCATGCAGTTCAATTACCAAGACTGTTATTAAGACCCAATAACCAATGCACAACAGTTGCAAGAAGGGGTGGCAGGCCATCTCAGACTGGCAGGACTACTCTCTGGACAAACGGGTTATTTTTATTTGCATACAGTAAATCCTTACTCATAGGTCAAGTTCTCAAAGACTATGCCGACGTAAAAATAGGCAAGGGAGTTACAGCACATTAATTACAGCAAAAAGGCCAACTTAAACGTTACTTCAGCAGAGTGGTTGACGTTGACCTCAGTGGAAGCTGCGTTAGGAGCAATGTAATGATCTATGCCTTTCTGTTTGGATGAATACTTACCCGTCAATGATTTGTGTTCATTTAATATTAAAAGCAGCTATTAACAAATACCAAAAGTCAGGCTTTAAAGTCAAAGTTGGTTGGGCACCATGCCCTTATGATAAATATTTTGTGGCAATCGTAGTGGAAATTCTTTCCTATGAGTCAAGAGCTTCCATCCTCATATGAAAAGTTCTAGATAATTCAGCACATGAAAAGCAATAGAATTCTAAATATTTCAATTGAGTTCTATGGAAATCATGTTATGTACAAGACCCTGTATTTTTCCAGTAACACCCTCTCCAGTAACAAAATTAGACAAACTGAATTTTACATAGACATCCAGTAGACTTTAAAGGACAGCACCTTTTAAAATCTACTTTAGTGAAACAGATCGAAATGTTTGGTAGCGTAACATTTAGTGTTTACATTATAAACCTCACAGCAAACTCACCAGAAATTACATAGTCATTACACAACTCTGATTGCTGTTTATCGTAACACCTTTTGTTTATATTATATATATATTATATATATTAAAAAAATGAAATTCTTAGGTTTACACTTTTTTGTGATGAATTTCATGAAGGTAAGGGGAGAGAACAGTAACAATTCAGTACGAATTCACTTTTTTTTTTCCTCACAGCACTTTATGACATGAATTAGTCATGATGAACGTGCCTTCCTTTATCAGCTACACAGGTCTGACTTTATGAACCCAAAATATCATGGCATTTCACTTGTTTCCTTACACAACCTATTAAACTAATGCATGATAGCCCAGACTGCAATGTCCGTTCTTAAGGGGACAACTATTAGTTTCTAACTATTTATATCTGGAATAGTCTTACAGTTACTAAAGCCATTCTCAGTATTATTAGAGATGCACTAACATACACAACATTCCGCTGCGTTGGACCACTAGAAATTTTCCAAAGAACTACATACTGCACTCAATAAATAGATCATCTTTTGAGCGTACACAATTTTTACTTCAAGCTGGAAAAATACAAGAGAAGGAAGAGCACAATACTAAATGATGCCGTATGAGTAATTCCAAAATTATTTCTATTTGATCTGATTCATTAAATGGCTGTTACTGGAAGGAAAAAGTAGCAATAAAACTACAAAACTGAAGGAGGAAGTGCTCCATCCCCCTTATTCAATGGCCCAGTTGTTAGTACATAGAAGGTTTTAGTTCATATTTTCAACTAGTTTAGCTCTTCTCTCTGACAGTAATGTAAAGCAAACATTTTTTAAAGCACTTACAGGTAATACCACATTTCTTGCTGATGTTATTCACATTTCATAGTGAATTAAGTATTCATCACGGTAAGAGTTCAATAATCCCATCCCTCAGGTGAAGGATTCTTAAAAAAAAAAAAAAAAAAAAAAAAAAAAAAAAAAAAAGAGACCCATTCTCAATGTATTAGCCTATTTTGTACAAACAACTATAAATAAATGGGACTGATAGGTACTTCACCCCCATACCTTTAGAAGCAATTAATTACCTTCATATTTCATATATGAAACTTCAAAGGGAGTATAAATCCAGAGCTTGTGTAACACAGAGAACACTCCAAGGATTTTGTAACATTGGAGACAGGGAGGTTAGGAAAAAAGAAATACAATTTGTTTGAATGTGGTTGTTGTTGTTTTCTGCCTAATGAACCAAAAATACTTATTCCTTTTACCTCATTACTTCCAACCCATGTTCAAGAGTTTATGTTTAAAAATATGAGATGTTTAATACAGCTTATTACTTGTAAAACCTCCTAACACTAGGAAGGAGGCAGTTTCCTTTCGGGCTCTTGAGATTGTTCACTTCGTTTGACACATTTCTTCCATTGCACATGGTAACACCAAGAGGCCAACGTACCTTCAGGGTAAGAAAAACAAATGTTACTTTCTGGTTGATAAACAATTGGGCTGAATCACTTTTCTCTCTCTGGATGAGTAAGACTGGAAAAAAGTTTTAAGAAATCCACAGCCAGCTTGCAGTAGATCGTGCACAATACTTCTGAGAAAGGGAAGAAAAAGTCTCAGCTCCCCTAAAAACATGTTAATGCAGCGGTGGAACCTGGCATGCAGGGCCCTGCTAACATTGCTTTGGGAAACAAGTGTAGCAGTAATTCAGATTCCTTGTTAGGACCCTCACTAGGCATACTGCTAGGAGAACGGAAGTTTTGTCTTGTGTGCTAGTGTTTTATATCTGCCCTAAGGTGAGACTACTCACTAGCATAAGACAGCATGGTTTGGTTGAAGGCAACATATTTGACAGCGTTCTTTGCTGAACATAACTAATTTTTTAGGTTCTTTTCAAATCAGTTCACCTTTATTGCTTAGGTATAGAAGACTACGTAGCAGAAAAGAGAGATGGACCGGGAGCAGTCAATTATTTTGTGTTTGCAGCTTAATATCTATCTATACTCGCAAGCCTAAAGTAAGGGTTCTTCCATAATTGCAGCTGATTCCTTGATACACACTGCTTTTATAGGGTCACTTGCAAAGATTTCTTATTACCTACCATTACTACGACAAACCTTTGTGAAACAGTCAAATATTGATAGCGAATTTAAAAGAAAATGTAATCTGATAACAATTGTAATTTTTGTCTATCTTCTCTTCAAATTTCAGTTATTATTTATTCCTAACTTTTGGAAGCACTGAAGATCTCCATACCAAAGAAGTTCCAGGCACGCATTTACCTGACATACAAGGGCTTCCAAGAACGAACCAAGTGCAAAACAGTATTCTTTACATCTGGATTTCAGTTGTGGGACACCTCCAGCTCCTGCTAACTTCCCAGCACAATACAGTTCCCTCCTACATCAGGAAATAAAGTGTTTAGGCTCACAAGGCACTATCCTGTACTCAGATCTACAAATTAGCAAGCAAACTGCTCTGTTTTGTCAATTGACAGCTACAGGAGAGCAATATTTGAAGCTGATGACTGTCATAAAAATCTGCAATCTGAATTTTGGTATAGTTCAGAATTGGCCATAAAATAGTAATCTTCACCTTCCGTAGAAGATACTGAATGAGTGCCTCGCATGTGGTTACTTAAATAGCTCCTCCAACATCACTTATATAGCATATAGATTTCTTTGGGAAGGGAAGGGCTGACACCAATTGTCATAAGCACTCTGCTCTTGAGCAATATACTAGTATTTTAAAATAAAGACTGTACAAAAGGGATTCACTATTATCAAATTTTCACACGCTTAATACTTTCAAGGTACCATCGGCTAGTATCACACATCCAAGGATTAGAGAAAGGATGTGGCAGAACATTTTGGTTTTAAGAGGAGGACAGCTGTAAGGGGTTAATTTCTATCCTAGCTTCATGTGTATTTTTTCCCCCAAGTCTTACAACCTTTGTGCTTTAGTACTGTATTCAGAAAGCTTATGTACTTCCCTGAGAGACCTTTGAATACTTCCCCGCTGCCAGTTTCCAAGGATATATTAAATTCTCATCCATTATCAGTCACACTGGAGTCTGTTTTTTGGAAGTCCAGTATCAAGTTCATATAGTCTAGTTTAAGTATCTTTATGCTACTATTTCTAATGTAGCCAAACTGAAGAAATTATAATCACTGGACCCTAGGTGTTCAAAAACTAATGTCTAATTCATCATTCATAGTTCATTTTCTACTGCCTAGTCTGAAATAACCTGTGAAGCTAAGGCTCTTCAGCAAATGTTTCGGACAAAAGAAAGAAAATAAAAGTAAAAAACCAGCAGTGACACAGTTCTTTTTTTGGATGGGGGGAGGTGGGGAGCTACATTTCAAATTGTTTCTAGCAAAGCCCAATCTAGTTGTCTAGTTAATTGAAACTTTCCCCAAAAAATGCAATATCCTCCTCTACGTATTTAGGCTTTGCCCTGTAAAACCTGTTTACAATTTATGCTTAAACTGTCTTTGGAAAAGCTGTCAATTTACCTTATGGAGTGTAGGTTTTTAATTAGAACAGCATGAAAAATATTTACATTAGACAGACAAAATGGAGTGGAAAAAAGAAGCACCTGGATCTGATGGCTTTTACAGTGAAACCTTAAAAGCAATTTCTATGAAAAGATATTCTATGTTGCTTAATGAAATGACCTCAAAGAGCCAGCTTCCTTTGCTGTGTAATATGTAGATATCCAATGCAAGACAGAACCTATTCCTGGTCCTATAATCTCTTGGTAGCTTACAATATAATTTTTTTTCCTTACAAAAATTTACTCTCAGGACGTCCACAGTAGTCCAAATCCAGCAAAGCAACCTGTGCCCAGTAAGTCTGCCCATGGTGTTTTCCTGTCCTCTCTTTTCAAATGCTTTCCCTGCAAGCTGAAAACTGCCAAGTGGCAGAAAAGGCATCATGTTTAAAGCACACAGAAGGACGATACATCCAGAAAGCGGAATCCTGAGGCCTGAGGGCCTTTTTCACAGCTACTCTCTTTACACATCAGTGGAGCAGAACTGTGAGTGCCCAGGCAAATTGCTGATGTAAACACCATGGAAGAAACAGAAAAATGAACCCTTGTTTAAGAAAACAATGCAACATCTGACTCTTTTTAGCAAACGTGGTCCATTTTACTTTTATAATCCTTAGAGTGTAATGCTGCTGTCAATCCTACAGATACATTTAAAGACTGGTTAATGATCTGGTATTATGCTAAGCAGGTTTTCTGCACTTTTTGTTGTACTTTGTTCATGCACGTGCTCTGCTGTCCACAGCTCACCCAGGTACATAGCTCTACCAAGGAATGTATATAGGAATTAGTGGTCCTTAGGGTTCCAGCAGCTAACCAGAAAATACACACGCACTCTACCCAGGAGCTAGGAATTTATTATCATCAGCTTTATGCTGGAAGGTGCAAAGGCTAATTTTTGATGCTGTAACCCATTATTTAATGACTCACATCCTGGTTGTCTAATACTTTGTACGTAAACCTACTCCAGATGTTCTCAGCCTGCAGGTTCCTGGTAGGCAAGCAGCATGTCTCCTGAGGTACAAGCAGGCCATGTTTATTACTGTTATAATTCATATTCCCGGTACACTGGGCAAACATTGATTGACATTGATATGAATTGTATCAGCAATTTAAACCTCAAGGAACTTATTTTTACGTTCAATACAGCAATGAGCTTGAAAACAGACTATGTTGTCATTTCCATGGTAATGAATCATACCTTCAGAGAGCTAGCAAACACAATCAAGGAGACTGATATGATACTATGCAAACTATGAATCTATACGCCTGCTTTAAGATCACGCAATTAGTGGAGACAAAGATATGAAATATAAATTTATATAATTCTCTCTTTCTCTCTCTTTAAAATCCAGACAACTGTAGACTGACAGCAGGAAGACATGTAGGCTGTATTATTTCATTTTCTAAAATCAATGTTATAAACTATTCGTTTCCAAATAAAAATGAAGCAAGGTCCAACAAAAACAATGGCAAGCACCACTAAAATGACAGTCATACTCATCACTTACAACGACCAAGGAAAATACAAGTTTTACTGAAATATAGCAAATTTTAAGGCATACCTAAATTCTGAACTAAGGAGAGAGCAGATTTCTCAATTATTCTGCTATAGATCTTTAACCAGTAACAAAAACCATCTCCATCCCAGTACTGACCTAGAAGCATTTGTTTAAAATACCATCTATGTTCCAGTCTAATCTTTATTTTCTACTCCATACTGAATACATATAGTACTTACTAACTGGAAAGAGGAGCAGCATCTGTCAGGTAATCAAATAAGAGAACGCAAACGAGAAGGCGGCAGATATGTAGGGGCAGAATAACAGGTTAATATCTAGTTAAAAGGGAAAGTGTTTAATCTCCCCCCAGAACGTTCCAATTTATCATAAAGTCTCCTAACTATGGAATTTATTTTTAGTACAAATATCCCCCTTATTTGTTGTATTTTCATCCCTGTAGTTGAGCAAGAGACAGAGGAGACCATCATTTCTGAAAATACCTAAGGAGACTACTGATCGTGTTACAGTAAACTCTGCCCAAGGGCACTCTGCTGCTTGCTGTCAGGTTTTCGTTGCACGCCCTCTAACCTGTAAGGAGATACTAAAACTCATATGCTAGGAATTCACACACAGAAGAAAGGTAGGAAGATCTAAAATAGAGAAACACTAATCTGAAGGGGAAAAAAAAAACCAAACCCCAAAAACCAGAACAAACCCAACACCAAAACCCACAACATAGAGCACGTTGGGGTTTGATTACCTAGCTCAAAAAGTTCATTAGAATTAGATAAAACAGCCTAACTTGTCAATATTTCCAAAGCCTTGCCAGATGCCACAGTAAGAAGTTACATTTACTAACACCAGATTTTATCAATTTCTTTCAAATACTACCTACCTTTTCTATCCCTACTATCCCTGCTTATCAATGATATGATAAATGGAATTAGATGAAGTGTACTGAGTTCGGCATCCAGCAGTATCCTCTGCCCCAAGCCTACCAGCCCTCAGGGACTGCACAAGAACCGTTAGAACAAATGAACAGATTTTTGTTAGCTTCAAAATTCAGTTGGTCCAGAAATTTTACAGGACAGACGTGTATAAAGTTTCATTTAATTAATTCTAACTGAAACCATATTCATTTTCCCCTTCCACAATCATATTTTTCTTCTTTCACCTATTGAAAAAGGTTTTTTGATCAAAAATGCTCCCCAAAACACCAATCATTTTTTTTCATAACATTTATCACACTAAAACCAATTGGATGCTTATAACACCCATGTGATTTCACTTATATCCCTGGCTTCGTTCAATTAAACAGTGAGGGGAGACAGGTGCCTTTGAGAAAACTGAGAACCAAGTTGCAAGGTCACGAAGTATTTGATCCTTTTATGCATTTTTAATCAGGCATGATTTGACCAGGTAATTAATTTTTCTTTTTTAACCTCAGGAAGTAGCCAGAAGGGTAATTATTCATGAGCTACATTTGAGTACAGAAAAACTGACATGCCACTGTAAATGGCAAAACATTGATATTGCATTCTTATAGCGATCTGTAAAGGGAAAAGTCTGTCATGATTTTGCTCTGCCCTATGATAGAATGAGACATGACTACTAAGTTAGTGAATGTACACCAGAAATCAACTGATGTATGAGATAATCAGGATTAGACAGGATAAGACTGATGTTTAAATATTTTTTCTTAATACAATCATCAAGCCCACCAATTCACCACAGGGAAGCTTAACCTACAAAGCGGTGCAAATCAGCACATATTTTCCGTAACATCTAAAGCCGCTTTTAAGAAAAGAAGTAAAAAATTGTCAGCACGCTAAGGCCTTAAAGCTTTTGGTATCATTTTACACAAGTTTAAGAACCAAAGACAAACCAGGGATACTTCATCATCATGACATTATCGTATCCTGTTCCTCCATTTCCCTCCTTGGCATCAGTAATAGCAATATTTGATGTATATGAACAGAAACACTTTCCTATACAACCATCCTTCCAGATTCCTATATCAGTGAGAGGAGGTTTAAGGGGCTGAACCTAAGTTCAACAGCAATACATTTTCTAGAAACAACTGTAAGGCTCTAAAACTGACCTGGACCTATTGTACAGGTTATTGTAGAATCTGAATTGGGGGGTGGGTGTGTGTGGAACCCAAAGAAACAAAACCAAAACAAAGAAAAGGAAAGAGAAAAGGAAAGAGAAAAGGAAAGAGAAAAGGAAAGAGAAAAGGAAAGAGAAAAGGAAAGAGAAAAGGAAAGAGAAAAGGAAAGAGAAAAGGAAAGAGAAAAGGAAAGAGAAAAGGAAAGAGAAAAGGAAAGAGAAAAGGAAAGAGAAAAGGAAAGAGAAAAGGAAAGAGAAAAGGAAAGAGAAAAGGAAAGAGAAAAGGAAAGAGAAAAGGAAAGAGAAAAGGAAAGAGAAAAGGAAAGAGAAAAGGAAAGAGAAAAGGAAAGAGAAAAGGAAAGAGAAAAGGAAAGAGAAAAGGAAAGAGAAAAGGAAAGAGAAAAGGAAAGAGAAAAGGAAAGAGAAAAGGAAAGAGAAAAGGAAAGAGAAAAGGAAAGAGAAAAGGAAAGAGAAAAGGAAAGAGAAAAGGAAAGAGAAAAGGAAAGAGAAAAGGAAAGAGAAAAGGAAAGAGAAAAGGAAAGAGAAAAGGAAAGAGAAAAGGGGAAAGGAAAGAGGAAAGGAAAGAGGAAAGGAAAGAGGAAAGGAAAGAGGAAAGAAAAGAGAAAAGAAAAGAGAAAAGAAAAGAGAAAAGAGAAAAGAAAAGAAAAGAGAGAAAAAAAACCCCACAAAAAACAAAAAAAACCAAAACAACACCCCACCCCCCACCCCCCACCCCCCAAAAAAAAAAAAAACAAAACCCAAGAAAACTGTCTTTCACACAGCATTGGCCCTCTGAAAACTAAAGTCTTTCTGGATAATTCAATAGCACATTGAGCTGAGACACTCTCAAGTTCAATAATTAAAATGTTTGCAGAAGTACTTAAGTTCACCTATGTTGATTCTCACCTATGAATATAACACTTGGATAAAAACAGTTGCAGTTTTTCCTCTTCCTCAAATCAACAGGATACTCTACTTAAGCAGATTCTGGCTTTCCACAGAACAATCTTGTTTCAAGTACTCTGTCCATCTTAATAATTTTCCTTGTTTAGAGTACACTGAGTTTCTCAGTTCAACATGATCACCTATTGCCATCCTCTAAGAAGGGTGCTCTGCAGCTTGGCATGGAAGAAATACATATGCTAATATAGAATTGCATTATATTTCACATAAACTCTTTGAAAGCACCTGTGTTCCCTATAATTCCTAATGTTTTTCCTATCAGGGAGCGCACACACACGAATTTGTATACATATGCACACAGATACAACCACAGCTGTAACTGCATGTACATTCATGTCAAGGGATTTTAAAGTATTTTTGAAGCCTTGTCATTGCTATCACATACTTCCCATCTAGCTGTCTTAAGTATTTTTCTTGTTTCTGCATTGATTTTTAGGTACATAATAGAATCCCTCAGAGTTCTTTGGTTTTTTCCTCAGTTATTTTTTATAACATTTCGATGGTTTCAGTTGCTACCCTGCTACTCGCCTCCTGAGTATTCTCAGTTCATATTTTGCTGACAAGAACACAAGACTTGTCTTTTAAATATTCATTCTGCATTTAGAAAAGAAGAAAAAATACTGCAGGATTTAGGGAGGCATATCAGAATCTTTAAACTTGAACCAAGTAAAAGTAAAAACATTTTAGCTGTGTGCCTGCAGATATCAGAAAAATTAGTTCCCTGTCTTCTGCCAGAGAAGATCAGGCACTACTAATGCTTTTTTCTATAACCGTATTATTCCTATACACATATTTACAGTTTAAAAAATATATAGAGAAGCAATCATATTGACAGTTTCAGGCAAACAACCATTCAGCATTTGCTTATGTTAAACAGTCATTTCTATGCATCTGTTTGTCTTTTCAGACATATGTGAACCTCCTCATGTGCAGAAAAATGCTCTCACAAACCCTGGTGACTCCTTCCTTCCTCGCAATCACAATCTGTGAAACATTGCCTTGTTTATGGAATTTCTAGGAAGGGCAGAAACCAACAATGGACCAAATTTTCAACTGAAGTTACCTATTTAAGTGAAATCTCTCAACATTTGCCTTAAAAGATGGGGTAAACAGCCAACAAGCATCTAGACTGAATATAGCCAATGCAATTTTACTTACAAAAATAAATATTTTGAGATACCTGAATAAGGCTGACTTTCTTATTAGCTACAAATACTTCTTTCAGCTGTTCTGTTTGCAATTCTCAAATGAAAGACAGATTCCTGCAAACAGCTCCCTTTCAATAAAACAATTCCAGTGTTTTTATTAAATACACCACTACTGAAAGTACATTAATCATCATGCAGGAATAAAAATACATGCACAATGTAAAAATATTACATATATTGAACGGAAAAAACTGAATTACACAATTTTTTTGGTACTTCTGAGCATCACTTCATGTATTTGTGTGTCATCATGGAAATTAAGAACTTTCAGAAAGGTGGCTTGACTCAAAAAACCCCATTGATTTCAAGGGCATTTGTCACTTATCATTTAACCAGACTGGAATTTTGTATTTGAACTCAGAACAAATAGGCTACAGTCACTCGGGGGTGTTGTTGCTCTAGCATGGGTTGCTCACAGGCTGCCATATCTTAGGGGTGTCCCTACCTTGGTGTGGGTGACGCATGGCTATAGCGCCTTCAGAAGTGCCCTGCTTTGGCACCAAATGCCACCTTCCCAGAGCACATCTTCAGCCATCTTTACAGCAGTGCATCTTCCGTGAACTTCCAAGACTATCTCCTCCACATCTTCAACAGCATCTTCTCATCTCTCTTTCTTAAATATGCCTGAGCAGTGATATCACATACTCCCTTAATAAACTGCAGTGTTCACGATGAGTTGTTCACATCAGCCTTGGAGAGAACTGGAACCAGCAAAAGCAGCAGACAGGAGTTTGTGGCCTCCTCCCACGCACGGTACTCCTGCAGAGCCCTTCCACAAAAATGGAATATGCCCAGAGATGCTGGGAAGAATTTAATACATATTCATTAAAAGTTGGTTTGCAATATGTTTAAATAGATGCACACATAAGGGCTCTCTGAAGCAAACTAAATACACGAATATACGAGATAATGCGTGTTTTGCTAGTTTGATTTATGAAGGTTCAATAGAAGTTACAGGCAGCGGCTGCAAACTGAAGCCGTGTCTGCCACGATCAGTTAAAGCAATACGAGGCACTGGGCAGAGCTTATTTAAGTCCTTCACGTTGCCTAGTAGGTAAGGCAACATGCCAGCTTCACTAAAGCAAGTAATGGTTAAGTCTCAAACATATTCTTTTGAAGTCTCAATACAAAATCACAGAATCATTTAAGTTGAAAAAGACTTTAAAATCATCAAGCCCAGTCACAAACCTGACACTGCCAAGCCCACCACTAAACCATGTCCCTACATGCCACATCCACATGTCTTCTAAACACCTCCAGTGATGGTGACTCAGCCCCCTCCCTGGACAGCCTGTGCCAGTGCCTGACCACCCTTTCAGCAAAGACATTTTTCCTAATACCCCACGTAAACCTCCCCTGCTGCACCTTGAGGCTGTTTCCTCTTGTCCTGTTGTTGTCACCTGGGAGAAGAGACCAACACCCACGTTGCTACAACCTCCTTTCAGCTACTTGTAGAACATGATAAATCCCCTCTGAGCCTCCTTTTCTCCAGGCTCAGTTCCCCCAGATGCTCCTTGTAGCACTCGTGCCCCAGCCCACTGCCCCTCTCCGGACATGCTCCAGCACCTCCATGTCTTTCCTGTAGTGAGAGGCCCAAAACTAAACACATATCCCCTCTTTTCCTTATTTTTTTTTTCCATGCTCCTTCTATTGTTAGGGGCAGAGAGAGGGGAAGGAAGAGGTTCTCTGAAAGACAAAATCCATCTGCCTTTAGAACGAAAAGACGATTTCTTTCGCTTCCCTCACCCTGCATTTGTTCTACCGGTATATGTCAGCAAGGTTTGACTCATTCATTAACGATAGTTACAATATGTAAATGGCTGCTTATGCTACATATTTCACCTGCCTTCAAAATGAAAGCTAGAGAAAAAAGATAGCATTGTTTTGGGCTGGTTCAGCATGCTTAAAGGAAAAAAAAAAAAAAAAACAAAAAAACTCTTGTCATATTTTGCAGACTGGAAAAGTGATCTTTTACTCAGACATTTGCAAGCTTCTACTTTCATCACTTTATTTCTCCCACATTTTTTAATGTTCCTAAAAGTTTAGTGAATGGCAAAAATACAGATAAATAAATGGCTTAGCACATATAAACTGAAAATAATAGTAATCATTATAATTATTCTTTTTCGTACATATACATAGAGATACTCCTTCCTCTGAAGGAACTACCACTGAGAACATAAGACTAGATGCATCTTTGCATTGTTCCAGGGTGGCAGTTTCTACCTTTCCGCATTAGTAACAGTTCAGAAGCATCTGGGACTTCTGACCAGAATTTTAGATGAGGCTGCAAGGTGACACTTCAGCAGATGGTCAGGTCCATAATTGTTTTGTATTTCCTGTATGTATATGTACTTCATGATAATCTCCTCTAGACTGAGAGTATAATTATTCCACTGACTAAAAATTAAAACAATTAAAATTATTAATTAACATTTCCTAATATGTCAATGAGTAAGACACATTGTCGATGTCACTGCAATAGTAACCTAGCAATAGTAGCAGCAAGTGCAAGAAGAGGTCAAGAACTTACGAAACGACATGCTTAGCTATTTTTTCAAAGAGCAACTGATTTACTGGCATCTGATTTGATTTGTTGCTTATTTTGGGTTAAGAATTGAAGTGCACTTATTCATACTTGCATTCCCTAAAGAAAGTGATATGAATTATCAACAAAGTATCCAAATGTAATCAAGATACCTGGATAATACTCATAAATAATATATATATATAATCATAAATTCTAATATACTTTTGATATTCGGAAAAAGAGGTGGTTAGAAATGCCAGAACCAACTTTGGGTGGGATGCTCTTTGATTCTCTACAAAAAGAGCTGAAACCAGGAACGACTATCACAAGACCTAGTAGAGAGATGTGCTGGAGGCAGATCTACAGGTCTGAAGGCAAGTACTTCAGGATTCACAGCTACCAGTTAAGTGCCTTACGGGACCCTCCTGAGGGGGTAATCATAACTGACAGTCACTAGATGCTGTATTAAAAGCTACACCTCCAACAAATGCACCGTACAACACATGTTTATTAATGCTGACCCAAATAAGTTTTAGGATTTTTCAAGCCCTTTTGCAGGAATCATTTTTTACTCATTAAGAATGACCGTAGGGCAGCAGCTATATGGCAATGACAACAAGAAAAAATTATTTTGAAGAAAAATTTTAGAAAACATTCGTAATGTTTTCTAAGCACATTTCATGTAATGATAGAATCAGCCAGATTTGTTGTAGGTAAAAATAATCTGGAAATTTAGCCATTACAATGGAAATAATGTAATAAAACTGACTTCCTTTCACAATTCCTGGCTTCTTGTAAGACTTGCTGATAAATGTAACATTTGTACTGTTTTTCTGAAGAGGCCGATTTGCAGAAGTGGCACTGAAGGTTAACTCAAAGTAAATGCCATCAGTTCAGGAAACACTCATGATCTGCTGAAGAACCCAGGCTGTGTGGTTCTGCATGGAGAAATAACTTCTCCAAGATTTGATAAGCAGCACTTTAGATAAATAATCTCATAGTATATTCAAATTATCCCTAACAAAAACAAGTGGGGGGGAGTTATGTGAAGAGGGAACAGCAAAATGTGGGATTTCCTGTGCTTTATGAATAAGGTTGAAAAGCAGCCAGCTGGAAAGCAGCTTTGCAGAACAAGACCTGGGAGTCGCAATGGCCACCAAGTTGATTACCAGCCAGCAATGTGCCCTTGAGGTGAAGACAGCTACCAGTATCCTGGGCTGCACGGGGTAGCGTGTCACCAGCTACCCAACACTGCTGAGATGCAACTGGAGCACTGGGTCCAGTTCTGGTCTTCCCGGTCCAGAAGCAACACGGACATACTAGAGAACATCCAGATGACTCCACTGGATTGGAGCACATGGCATAGAAAGAGGAGTTAAGAGCTGGGACTGCATAGCCTGGAGAAAGCTCATCTTACCAACGTATGTAAATACCTGACCGAAGGGTGTAAAACAAAAACAAAACAAAACAAAAAAAAAAAAGAAGAAGACCACAGCCACACTTTTATCATTCACATCCAGTGACAGGACAAGTGGCCATAGGCACAGAATGCAATACAGGAAATTCCAACTGAACAGAAGCAAAAGGTTTTTAATTGAGAGAGAGAGAGAGAAAGATCAGGTTGCCAGAAAGCTCCATCCATGGAGGTATCCAAACCAGCCTGGAGCAACCTGCTCCAACTGGCCTTGCCTTGACCAAGAGGCTGGTGCTAAGGCCACCACCAGAGGTACCTCCCATTCTGTAAATACCCTCTGGAAGGTATCAAGATTGTATTAGCTTTTATAACATTTTATAGGGTTCATCACAGCATCTCATCAGACAAATTCAAGCCATTTTCTACTGCCATGCACCCTCTGCTTTTTTCCACACGTGCAGAGTTTCCAGTAGTGCTCACAGAACATGTTCGCTCCTCCATGAATTTCAATGCCCAGAGCCTTACTCTAGGGGTTCCCACAGATTTCATTTTAGTGCACTGGTTCACTAAGTAGTTATACTTCCACAGAAGACAAGCGAGAGAGGCTTGACGCTTTATTAAAATTGTATTTTTGCTACAGTAGGAAACCAGCTTCTTAGAGAACTTACTTGGATACAATTTGTTGGCATGAGAATATCTACACTTGATTTCTTCATTTTTCACTTTATTAAAAAAACCCAACCAAACAAAAAATGCCAAAGCTAGGATATGAAAGACAAAATACAGACAGAAAAAGCATTAGATATTTGTGAGGGTGTGGCAGGGGGGTGAGTTGGGGAAGTAAAAAACAAACGCTTTCCTGGCCTAAAGAGAAAAAGTCACTTCACAGAAACAGTTAAAAAAATCCTTGACAGTTTTCCTCTTTTGGAGAGGAAAAAAAAAATATAACACTCCCTTTGATATGGCAATTTAGTCAATAAAGGCTGCATTAATCTTCCTGAAACCATCCTGAATACATAGAAATTCCAGCCCTCGGTCTTTTGAGAGCAATTTTCCATCAGTGACTGACTTTACTGCAAATATAAGCCACCCATGTTCATATAATTGCCTGTAGTTATCACCTAAAATACACATGCTGTTTTAAATCAATATACTAATTTATTCCATATTATTCAAACAATCATGACAACATGCTTTCTTTCTTCATCATACAGTCACAACAAGAATTGTGTTTACGTAATCCTTTAGAGAAATTTTCCTCATACGTTACATTTTCACCTATTTAAATGGATCATTGACTTTTAAGAAGTCAGAAATTTAGTGTATGCTTTAATTGACTTCACTTGCTCCCCAGATAAAAGCATCACCAAGTACTTTAAAGCAACTCCGACAGAGGTCTGCTTTGGCTCAGTACACCTCTTTGAACAAGGGTCTAAGGAAATTATGCTGAATATTCATTGCAAATATCATCCTCGTCACTATTCAACCTCTTCAAGCAAGCTAAGCAAAGCTATAACTACTTCCAAATAAAAGGTTTTGGGCTGGACCCAGCCTTCCTCCAGATGCGTGCTATTCTTTATTCTCTTTAATAGCAAGTAAAAAATAATGTGACTATGAGGGAGAAAGACTTCCTTGCACAGAGCATTTGCAACTATTTATAATAGTCTCATAAATCCTCAAACAATTTTAACATGTATGCAGAGAAGCAAATTGCAGTAACACGTAATGAGTTACTAATTTTAATTTCTTCAAGTTTCCCTCTCCCCTTTTTAATCTTTTAGAAGTGTGATTTATGAAGCTGCACTTGACATTTCAGATTGCGATCAGAGAGGGGAACTGTTATTCTTCAAGTTTTAAAGGACCCACTAAAGGCAAGTGAAAGAGAAAAGCCTGTGAATTACTTCTAACATCACTACAGTTCAGCCAAGCTCTGTAGCAGGAAAACCTGAGTAACAAAACCACTTGTCCAAAAGAGATGCAGAAATGAAAGAAAAGGGAATAAAGGGACTAAACCGCAGCCAGGAACTAAACTAAGAGCCCCAAAATATGGTTGTGCTGGATTTTGTTTTTTTCAAAAAGCAAGACTGCACAGGTATCTCTAGATATGTTTTCCTAGAGGTAATAGTCTATATCCTCTCACACATTTCAGTACAGCTATCCAACCTAATCCCACAAGTCTCAAAAGATAAGATATACAGGAGAACTTTTACATGATTTCAGTATTTTTTCTTTGACACTTTGGACAGTGACAACCTTAACAGATCAACCTTACACCACACCACCAGCAACATTACGCTGCTGCTACTCCTCTTAGGGAAGCAAAGGTGTGCTAATTATACCAGAAGCTATTTATAAACTGTGATCCTTTCCTAGAATGCTCATCAAGCATATTAGTGAGCTGTAGCACACTCTCAAGCTCTGAGTCAAGGTTGTGTTAGAGCTGGCTGGTGCCTTTTACCCAAGAAACAACCAAGGTCAATCAGAACATCCTGATACCTTACAAGTCAATGATCCATTTTAAGCAAATAAAAACCTAGGGTGGGGTCTGAAAAAATTAGAGACTTGTACAAATTCAGACTAATACTCACTGCATTTGTATTATAAATGAAGAAAGGATGCTTTTGTTATTTAAAAAAATAAAAACATCTAAGAGGCAAAGTTAATTGAGAATTCCACTCCTAAGCAATCTGATTACCTTAGAGCTTGTATATATGTAAACACACACATTTCCAACTACAGATCCTACAGCCTGGAAGCTGGCTCCTCATTTCCTAGTCTTGTCCCACTCAGTCTGAAGCAGAGACTCTCTAATAAGATGATGCAGGTGATTCCTCGAGAAGTTCCTGCTGTTTTCTGTTAAATGGCAGATGGCTTTCAATTTCTTAATGACATTGCTTTTATAACTAAGTCCTCTGCAGAGTTAAAACTTATTTTCCTATTGTACAGAAATGCAACCGATACATAGTAGAAGTGTCTTTAGAACGTAACTTTCATGATTTTTTTTTATCTTCTGTTAAGAATTTAGGAGGGATTTTTTCTTATTTTAAACAAACATTTCCAAATACTGTCACAACGAACAGCCATAAAGGCCATACACTAGAGCTTCTCAAGTCCCTGTAGCTTCACATTTAAAAGGACTGCTAGCATGCACTTCAGCCCTTGCTAGTTTTCTGTTTTTAATGGAGATTAACAAATTAAGATTAACAGATTAACAAATTAAGAGCTCATAATGTCCATCTTTTCATTAATTAAAAAGCCAAGTACTGTGTATTAGGCACAAATCCATATTCTTCCAGCAATTTGGATGTCAGCAGTAGGCGTATACCCTGCTGTATTTAACCTTTTATTTAAACTGCAGCTACTTCATCCAGTAGCTAACATTTCATTATTTACATCACAGAAATGCAGTCAGTATAAAACCACGTCTGCTGTGAGAGTTAATCACTTGGGCTCCTATCTCACTCCTGTACTATGCACCGCCACCGCACAAAACCAGTTGCTTCATTTGCTAATTGGCATTATTCCCTCCTTAGTGCTTCTTCCAAAATCAGCAATACAGTTTTTGAACCCATGCTAGATAAAACAAACAGAAAGCTAGTCACTCGAAGTAAGAACATTTTGATAGTTTTCCTATCAACATTCAAGAAGAGTCTAAGCTATAAGCTTAGTTAATTATGAAGATACTTGAAGTCACAGTAGCCTAGCCAGAGTTCCAGTGCTCAGCGGGTTACTTGTCTGACTTTAGCAGGCACTCCGTCACACTTTAACCTCACTAGGTTTATGACAATTTACGTGCTACTCCCTGTGCAACGTGCTCCATGGCTTGCAACACTATGGGTTACAGAGATGTCAGAATGCTTGATCAAATCACCCAAACTGCTTCCAAAACATAAAATTACAATGTAACAAGCCCAGAGAATGCTACAGTCCAGACAGTTACTTAAATTCCTTATAAATTGAAGTAATTATATTACCATTCTGGCTGGTTATTTCCAATCTGTGACATTATCCCTTTAGGTTAGATTTATTCACGCATGATAAGTTCATGAAAATGAATACTCTTTGAAAAATTAAGTTACTTTTCCATTAAAAAGAAAAAAAAAAAAAGAGGCAGCTGAAAATCTTTAACTCTTGCAAGAGCAAACTCCTATAAGAGAAGTATTACTCTAAGCAGTTACAGCTTGTGACTCCTGTTTTACATGCTTTAAAAAACTGTTCTATTAGCAGTGACACAGCATCGTTAGAAGGCATAGGCAGTGTTATATGAGAACAAACAAGTTCAAAATGTGTTTCCTTACATTTTCAGGAGAGGCACCGACCTATTATTTGTACAATGCAAAAGCAGTGAAAACATTTCACACCACCAAGAAATAAGGTTATGTTCTGAGGAGCTGCCATCAAAAGCTGTTACAGGCATAAGTGAACAGTGGCTCTGTAGGCTATGTTAAGATTGAAATGATTTTCTTCGCATTTTAATAAAAGCAAAGTTCAACGGGTCAATAGAATAGCAAAGATGGAAGTAATGACACAAGTGAAACTTCAGGAATAGAAAGGAATTAAATCCTCATGTTTTGTAATGACATAGCCAAACAGCCATAAAACCCTAGGTTTCACTGCTGTGGACTTGCACTTATTAAAAAGTACACGGCACATATTAAAAAGCACATGAACCATCCCATATACTCTAATGAAATACCACCATAAGACTGCATTTCCCAACACTTTAAATACAAGCCACAGCAAAGAAAATGTATGAAAACATGTCATCAAGTTACATATGTATTTTTAATGCTAAATACAGTTTACAATAAAAAGAAAATGCAAATGTTCTGAGTTTGTGACTAGTAATGATTAAGTGATTCTGGCTTTCACTCAGTATTTTGTTTCAAAAAAAAAAATCTGTAAAAAAACCTGCTGTATGTAGCACTAATAAAATAAATGAAAGTACACCAAATAATGTTTTTCTGCTACTAGTTTAATGCACCCAACAGCCTAAGTGATAGATCTAACTGATAGATATTAAGCCTAATAGATCCCCTTCTTTTGTAGATCTTTTAACCATGTAAATGGACAATGCTATCACAACAAAATACTGTTTACCATCATACATAAATAATACCATCAGAAGCATAGCTTTCAAGGGAATACCAGTAAGTATCATAAGTATCAGATTTTTTCATTTAGATTTTCCTTGTTTTTAAACTGAGCATCCATTTAAAAGCAAGTATTAAATTATAAAGCTCTGATTACTGTGAAATCCTGTGAATTAACTATGTTTGCTGTCTCTAGACACACAAGAGATCTCCGTATGGAATTATTCTCATCACTTTACTAAAGGCCTGTAGTGAGCTGCTCAATGAATATACCATAAAAATATCTAGGTTAATGAATACATCTCTGTTTTTTTGTAACTAAAGGTCTAACTGCATCTAGTCATGCCAGGTTTATGTCAAGCTGTACATGATACGATCCCAGAAGTACTAGTGTGATCAATTACTGCTCTGACACATCTTGGTCTTCTCATGTTGGTCTCGACAGAACTTCAATAACAGTAGGGCAAAATACCATCTTACAGAAGACAGTCTGTTTTCACTTCTAGTGACATGCCTACCCTGAATATTGATTTTAAGTTACTCTTAATAAAAATAAGTCTATTGGCCAGAAGAGGAATTTGCCTGCACATTATTTGCACTGTGATGGGCATCTGGGAGATAGAATAATGGAAAGCCTGCCATGCGAAGAGCTGTTGTAGCATGCTCTTCTGTAGTATGAGGTTGCACATACACAAACATCTTTCAGCCAGTGATGATGGCTGGATATTTTCATATTGTTTTTAAAAAGGATTAAAAATAGCACCATCTAGGAGTACAGTGGAAATCAAACACTTTGATACATTTTACAAACAACTGAAATCAGAATATTTGTATTTATACTAAATAAATAAAACAGAAACATAATGCTGTCCTGCCTTTTTAGTTTCAGGACCATGTTGAAAATACTATTACTCTTCCTATATGCCAAAAAAAAACCCAAACAAAAAAAACACAAAAAAACCACAAAAAACCAAACAAACCCAAAACTGTCGTAAGACAGTTACAGCAAGAAAGCGCGCAAGAAAGCTTCCCAAGTTTCTTTGGGTTTAAATGGTTATTTAACGTTTTAATCAGGATCTCAGAACTTTGTAACAATGTTTATGAAATTCCTGTTGAAATGAATATACATGCATTTGTCAAATTATCACCTGTAAAAAGAGATCTTTGACATTCTTTATCTGCCAGATAAAGGTCTACAACCAAGTTAATGAGCAACAACAATATATAGGAAATGCCATTCTTGCCAGTACAAGAAAATGACGTAACTGGCAATATCTTACTATTTTTAGATCATACATTTGCATGCACTGCATAGTTGCAGCAACAATCCATGACCCAGTTATGAAAAATGTAGGTCAGAGTTGTAAAGTACCAGATGTTTGACACACAAATAAACAGAAGTTAAATACTCTGATACACTTGACTACTCTATAACTACAAGGTAAATTACAAAGGACAGCGAGTCTATAAATAAGTACAGAAATTATCTCCACAAAAATAGATATCTTTACTTTTGAGAAGCTATAAAAATTAAACCTCATCCTTGATTAGGATTGCCATTTAAAAGACAGCCAGTAAGTTAATACAGTACAGTAAGGGATTGAGCAGTACAGCAACGCCAAAAAGCACTGGAGGAGAGGATAAACGCCAGCACAGACATTGTGTTCCATCCTAGAGGACAAATTTGAGGGGTTCTTGTGGTTTTGGGGAGTTTAAAATCTATTTTCCTATACAAGCATGTATATCTCATCAGTGCAGAAATGTGAAGGTGATGCCTCAGGAAACAAACAGATCATTTGTCCTGCTGTTCGTCTTGTTGATCAGCATTTTCAGGAAAGTGCAGCAGAGATCATAAACAGTAACAGATTAACCAGGGCGGAAAAGGACTGCAAGCTCCTTTAAAAGATTTTAATCATTAAGTATCTTGGAACCTTGAAATGATTTGGTTTATGACTATGAAACAAAGTTCAGCTCTCAAAAATAGCTGTCTTCAATGTTTAGTCATTCTGGAAAACATGCAAGACAAAACTAGGATAAGAAAATAAATCAAGAAAGCAATGCTCCCGTTTCAACTGGAAAGCTTTAAAAATATTCCATAGTGCTGCATTTTTATTTTCACTCTCAGTGAACACTCACATCTCCAAGCTTGCTTCTGAGTAACATTTCCACAGAACAGGATACAAGTGCAAAGCACTGGGAGTAAACAAACTCATCAGGGATTTGTTTTCACATGTCACTGAAATTTGAGAGATGTTGTAAGCATGGTGAAAACCTTCACAAAACGTTTTTTGGTTTGTGATAAATTTTCTCCCACTCTGAAGGTATATAACCTAAAGGCAAACTCCAGCCGAAAATGTACTTGATCGTACTTTCGTTAAGTTATTCATAAGGTTCAAAGCAACAGCAATGCACGGCACTGTGCATTTTAGCTTCTGCATAGGCTCGGGGAAAGTTCCCTGGGAACGGGTCTGGAAGGGCTTACGTGCCCTCTGCAGATAGATCTCTCTTCTGCAGAACAGGGATGCCATGTTAGACACAGGGAAAGCTACTAAAAAGGTAAATCCCTGGGCAATAAGTGAGCAGGAAGACAATCTCCACTGTTCTCTGCCTTGTGAGATCAGTTATGTGCTTGTACAAGGAGAATTTCCATGGTTTTTAATCAGCCTTGATTTACACTTACTTTGAGCTGACACAAAACTCAGGAGCTGTGGCTAATATTGTTATATATTAAGCCAATTAGTCACAGATCCAACAAAGTGTTTCCCTCTTCTACATGCTCACTTTGTCTTGAATTCTCCTGTCATTTTAATGAGGGAATACAATGAAAATAAACTCTACAAAACAAAGCATTCAGCATAAAACGAAAGATATGAGTTTTCCAAGTAACTCAAGATACAGACATTTTCTCTCCATGCTATTCTCACCTCATTATATTGTTTAAGTGAAAAACTCTTTCCAGAAGTACTGGTTCTTTTTCTATAGGACTTTGTTTATCGTTACTCCTTCAAATACACATCATCATTAAAAAAACCCAAACCCAAACCAAAAAACCAACAACCAAACAACCAAAACACCACAGTGGGAAAAAAAAAAAGAAGCTATTAGAGTAGTCTATCATCTTGATAAGATATTCACTTAAAATTTCTTATCTGAGCAGCTCATAACTACTGTTTTATCTCAGACTACAATTACAGGAAAAATAAAGTTTGTGTAAGCAATTGCCTTTCTTCCACAATATGAGCTATCTACCTTACATATGTCCTATGGAATAGACTTTGCTATTCTCTCTCCATTTTTTTTCCTAACCTTTTCATATAAAATTAATTCAAGTAGGGCCTTGGAGCAATACACAGCAGCAGAGTTGCTACAGATGACGGGCGGTTTTGTCCAATTCCTTTAAAACTAAAGCAATAACTGAAGTCACCTCCAAAAAACACCAGCTAAAGTGTAATATCAGCATCAACAGCTAAAATGACACATCTCATTCACTCTGCTGCTCTCAGGTATCCCAGAATTAATAGTTCTGGATGAGTATCTAAATAAGCTAACGGAAGAATAGTGCTTACAAGAAAAAAAACCAAACAAACCTCATTTCCCAAAAGTATTAAAGCAAAGAAGCCACATGCATTAAATGTTAATCTCACCTGAATTAAGTTTTTCATTTTGATCAAAAACATTGTAGTAAAATTTTTGACATTTCTGGTTCAGCATTTCATGACACTTCTTACTTCAATTAGTCTAGTTTGTTTTATTTTTGCTCCAGAAATGGCAATGAAGCTAGAACAGAAATACTGAGCTACCCAGTGTATGTAAATCCTAAGTTTTAAACACACTTTTTGATCTCCATGAATGCTGAATTTTCATATTTTTTAGAGTGAAAAGAACACAATGATGAAGGGAGGCTTCGTATTTGTCATGCTCTTGCGCTTAATAAATATTTTTGTGTGCAGTTTCTAGCAAATTTTTGATATTTAAGTGGTTGGTGTTTGACTAACATGAATAAAAATACTGAAAGCAAAAGGCACCTCAATGTTCTTGAACACAGACAGGGTATCCTCCCCCCTGATAATAATGGGTCCTGTAAGGATCAATATGCAAGTAGATCCATGCTAGTTATCAGCAATTTTATAAATAAGCAGCAGCAGTTTAATTATATTGGTCTGAAATGGGATTCTCCAAGCCTTCTGACCTATGGGCCGGGTGCCTGTTCAGGTACCTGTCTGCAAACCAGCAATGACATGCCCGCGAGTCCCTGGACCCAGAGCCTACGGTACCCAGGATGCCAAAAGAACAGAGCCCTGGTGCCAAGAACAGAAAGCATGGCATTGGATGGGAACATCACCTGCATGTCCCTGGAGAAGTAAAGCAGCTTTTAATGGAGAAAAGGCTAGGAGGTAATGAAAGCCTAAGACAACTACAGAGTTAATGAAAGAACAAAAGTGACTGCCTAAATCAAAACAAAAGCATTCAAGTAATTGGTATTTCTCCACAGCTAAGTACAGTGGAAATAGGCATGAACAGCAAGCGCTTGTAGTTGACCCAATTTCTGCCATAGATACCAAACTGTGTGAAAGAAAAAAACAAACAAAGCTGGAAAAGTGCAGAAAAAAAGCAGCTTAGAAAAGGTCCTGAGCACCCAGAAAATGCTGAAGGTTATTCTTTCTTCCAGACAGGAATGTGCAGTACTGTTCTCTCTTACTAATCACACCCCAGTTTTCGGTTGGGTACCAAAACAGATTATGACGATATAAATATAACCGACCCCAAATAAAATAAGAAAAAATTACAGAGATAGAGGAATGATTAAAAGAAACCCAAATCTTCATGAAAAATGTGTTTAAAAATACAGTGAAAAAAACATGGAACAAAGCCTAAACAAGTGTGTCTATTGGTATGCTACTTCAGTGACTTGCTGCTCTATAGCAACTGCTTTACCAGTGGTAGTAACTTGCACCTAGCCTTTACCCTGAAGTGACATGTTCCTGTTAACATTTCCAAGCTATTTAAGTAAAAGTGCACGTAAAAATCTGATCAGTTGTGATATCATATAAAGCCAATCAAAAGCGTACAAGGGAATAAGAACGGGAAAATGTGCTCAGGAGTGTTGGTTCACTCGCTGTACTTGGTCTCTCGGTACTACTAGAAAAGCCCCCTACAACACATGAAACTCCAGGAGCTCAAGTCTTTTCACCTGCAGAAGCCACTGGAATGGAACAGGTCTACTTCCCGATGCATAAAGATGTCCCTAACACACTTAGCACCTAAAACTAAAGCTAAAACAACTTTAACTATCTCCTTTAATGTTTTCCCAGTGCCATTTATCACAAGAGGAAAAAATTGAATGCTGTGTCAAAGTGTGGTAAACTTAACTTTAGCCTAGGTTTCACTGCAATATTTAAGGAATATATATATATTTTTTTTTTTTCATGAACAGTTTGGAAAAAATTGTATTAACATCTAAGTGTAAACTTCCACAAAGGGATGGAAAAATGATGTAATTACACAATACCTAGGTAATTTTGAAATTTTTAAGTGAATTTAAAACATTAATAATGAATAATTAAAATACCTTAAGTGTATAAAGTACAAAGGAAGATAAATTTTAAAACCTTTAGAGAAAATTAAAGCCTTTTCTTCAGTTACATTAATATAATTTAGAGGAGCAAAGGGCTTTGCTTTTTATGGTTCAGTTCATTTAACTAAGAAGTTACAGTCTAGGAAAATTTCAAATAAAATTTTACCAACAGAGTTTGACCTCATCTTTATTACCAGCCATATAAACAAGAGCAGAATGTCCTTTTTCTGCTAAAGAACAGCAACAGAAACACCAAGTAAAATATGGAATCAACTTCTTCAAGCATTAGCATTCATTAACCCACTGTAGCTAACCCAGACAAGCAGAGGGCCTCTCGTTAGCGAGGTATGGGAGTGCGGGTTGAAAACAGCTCCTGACCCAGCGTGACGGGCCAATAAACCACTACAATGAGAGGGGGTCCAGAGGGATCAGCCAGCTGTATCCCAGCTGGGTGGATAACTGGTGATGTAAAGGTTTGTCCCCACGTTCACTGAAAGCGCGTGAATGCCTGAGGCAGCCAGAACCGCATGAGGGGAACGAATGTGTGGCTTAGCTCAATACAGAATATAAAAACTGAGCAACTAACAACAGAATTTTGGAGACCAAGAGGCTCAGCCTAGCTTCAAGCCACACACTGCTTCCCGGTGACAGGACAGCCAACACCACGGCAGTAAACACGTTACAGAGCCCAATAAGAGACTACTTTGGTACTGTGGTTAACACCGTTGCAATTGGTGTATTTTGCCAAGTATAACTTACACTTGTTTTGTGATTTCTGCATATTGCTGTATCATTCTGCCAAACCCCAAATCCTGTGTAATATCCAATATCTTCACATAAGCAAATTGGACATTGAGGAGTATACCGTCTGGATGTGGAGCAATACTTAGAGTATTGGAGTCTGGCTCCCAGGCAGACATCCATCAAAGCCAATACTTCCACACTGAGAGTACAAACTCACTCACCCTCCACAGGAAAGACAACAGGCTACTGGTCCCTGGGGGGAGCAGCAAGGCAAATAACACGTAATACACAAGACTCCAAAAGATTTGCCTGGATCCTTACAGCCAAATCAGCTCTGTGTACAGACCCTGCTCAACAGCACGCGATGCCACACAGATGTAAGGACTGTGGTTTCTGAAGCACTGCACCCCAGCCAGCAGCCCTGCCCTTCAGTCAAGTTCCAAATTCCCCCTAGAAATCTCTGCACTGTTTTATCACACAGCAAAGACACACATTAATTCTCCCTCAGGTTCTCTTGATTATCTCATCCAGCATGTGTCCTTTCAGCACTAAGATGGATCTTGGTTTGGGGAAACAATACAGTTCCCAAAAGCTATGGTTACAAGAAGTGAGGAAAAGAATGGCAGAGATGTTACTGGGGTGCACTTCAGAAGAGTAAAATGATTTTCTGTCTCATTGAAACAGTTTCAAACTACAGCAGGAATCACCCAAACTCTCCATCTTTTAGCTCAGCTGAACTTTGCTCAGCTATATGACAGCAACTAGTGGCTGTAATTTGGCCTAACCTCACAGATACAAACAGGTGACAAACACATGACAAGAAAGATTATGTTATTCCCAGCATTCCTGCCAATCAACACCTAAGCATACCACGCTAACTGCATTTTCCAGAATCTTCTTACTGACTCAGTACCGCTTTGTACTTAGAGCATGTCCTCAATTCAGAACCAGTTCCTCGGTCCCCTTCTCCTTGTTATAATAGCCAGGAAGAAAATTGAAAGCCAGGCAAATTGGGGAAGTAGCTGATTGCCATTTGTCACTTCTTGTCTTCTGTTATAGGCTGTCGATTAGGTTGGAGTTTTGTTTTGCTTTTTGTTTTGTTGTTTGTTTTTGGGGTTTGGGTTTATTTTGATGTGTGTGTGTGCATTTGTTTTTTAACACAAGTAGCAGGGTCCAGACTTCCAAAATTGCTTTTCCATGAAATGAATACAAATAAAAAATTTTATACAGGAAAGATATTCCAGCAGTGTCATACCTTTTCCTGGATCTATTAAAAATTCTTCAGCACTTCCTGATCGTTAGAACTGTGCTGACTTCCTTTCGCATGAACTGTTCTAGGAAGCCTTTGCTGTTATCCCAAAGCATTACTATAAAAGCAGAGATAAAACTTCCTTACATTTCCAACATTTCTACCTCTCTTAGCTTCTGTGGTATACTCTTTGACCTCTTATACCACTTAAGCAAATTATTCCCCTTCCTCCAAGAAAACAGCAGAATCTATTTTTGGCACAGTATTCCCATCCTGCCTTCTTTCTGGCATTTCTCTTTGGAAGAGACAAATGAAGAAGCCACTAGTTCCTGTTTCCACAGTATTTACCACAAATGAGTCTTTATTCTGACTTTGCTCTGGTCATCATTTGAAGTAGTAAGATAAAAACTTTATTGCTACATATAGAAGCATACCCTATCAAACGACTCTAATAATAGCAGACATATTATATCTATGTACATTATATTATAGATATATTATAGACATATATATTATTATATCTATTTTTTATATATATACATGTTTGCACAATGCTCTGATTCACAGCACAGGCTGATGACACTGATTCAGCTTAAAAAGGATGGTACCAGCGCTTCCTGCTGCGCTTCCCTTTCTTGTGCATACTATTAGCATGACAGATAGTCACTTATGGTGCTTCTAGCCATTATCTTCTGGGTTTATTGACCACTTTGCAATAGTTTCAGCAATTTCAGCAATGTGTGATATCTATTACTAAATGGGTCTTTTTTCTTTTTTCTTTTTTTTTCTTTATTAGAAAAGAAACTTTATGAGTGAACCTCAGCTAAAGAATTTGCAAGTATCAAAACACTTTGAAAAAAAAATTTAAAACCACTGTCATTTTTCTTAATGGGAGAAAGAACAGAAAATGGTCCACGATTTTAGCTCAGCACACAAGCCTAGTACAGGAGAAAGCATATCTGCGAGATGAGTCTCAGAATCAATATCTGGGACTTCCCCCACCCCGTTTAGTTGTCAGCACCCAGCAGCTTTCCTCTGTAAATGCAGCTGCTACACACTGAGTGTTACCGAACAGAGATAGCTCTGTCTGAGTGCTTCTGAGGAACTGACTCCGAAACCTGGACTGTGTGGAAAAATCAGAAAGCTGGCATTGGTGACTAAATTGTGTCATTTTCTCATCCAATTAATACACAGTGCAGGCAAAAAAACCCAAACCCAACATTTTAACAAGCAAACTGTAATGACTTGAAGCAAATCCACATGCTTCTCCTATACAGTTACTATCTACAGAGCATTAGAAATCAGAGAATGCCAGTGTGTGCTCTGAATTCTGAAGAGAACAATGTCAAGGCTGGAAGTTCCCACTGTCCTCTCTGCACTCAATGCAAATTCGGTACAGCCAAGCCACTGCCACGCTCAGAACCAAATGGGATTAATTTTCGTTACGTGAGAACTAGCTATATTCTGATTCCCAAGCATCTATTTTTTATATTTTCTTTTTCCAAGTCTGTGAAATGCAGAACAAGTTTACTCAAATGTTAGTGTTTTTAATCCCAGGAAAACATTGTTTCTCTAGGAGCCTTGGTTTCAGAATTTTGCTTTCATTCCTTGTCTGATGGTGTGCAAGTGAACAAAACATTGAAAACTGATACTAAATTCAAGGAGGAAAATGAATTTATGCTGCCCCATGAACAATACAATGGATGTGCTCTTCAGAGAAACTGTTCTGATGCCTGGGCTATTTCCACTTTCACCCCACGTATTTATTTCAAACTGCCCAAGATGGTCTTTGACTCTGGTCACAGAGCAGCAAAACCTCAGGTTCTACTGGGTGAAGTACGTACTGCTTTGTATTCAGCTTGGACCGCAGCCAGTTCAGTGGTTAATGCCAGGGGAAAAAGCATTCCTTCTTCTAAATACTGGCTTTTGTATACTTTCGTGAAGTTGATTGCCCCATAACTTTCAAGAAAACATGAAAGTCGTTCCTCCCCAGCATGCTTGAGTATCCAGCTCCTTTCTGAAGGACTTCACTGAGATGTAGTAAGAGGTTTTCCATTACTGTGAAAGTGTCTCATTCATCTATTCACTAAAAAGAATTTAAAAAAAAAAAAAAAAAAAAAGAAGTGTTGGGCTTTGGAAAAAAGACTTAGGTTGTCCAAAAAAAAAAAAATATCAAACCATAAAGAAGCGGCCTTGAAGAATACCAAGAATACCACTATTCAGTGAAAAAGGACTTGTATTAACTAAAAAATCCCAGAGTTCTTAACATCTTTAGTATATTATTTTTACAAAAGGAAAAGTATTATATATTAGATCGAAGAGAGGTGGACATGTTTTGGTTATTCTGTTATGCAACAATTTGGGGGACTTTTTTCTTTTTCTACTTTAAGATAACACATTTAATCTCTTGATAAAGTGTTCATCATTGCCTTTTCTAAACACCTGTACCCCTGGAGGCTACAGGTACAAGTATTTGTGAAGAACAAAGTTTTCTGAAATGGAACACTATTTTAGAACAAATCATCACTTATCACAAAATTTATCTAGGTGAGTGTGTCATTTGTTAGCCACAGTTAATTATTCTAATCCTTATCCTGAAGGTGCTGTGCAATATGGGAACAAAACCCCCACAGTTTAAATAGACAATCACAAAAATAACAAAAGATGGACAACACAAAAATAAAATAGCAAGTCCTAACTTTCCAGGACTTTTTGAAATGGGCAGGCAGACGCACTTCATAGAGAGAGAAGTGCTCAGAGTAATAAAGCATTACAGTTAGAGCATTTTAAATGTAGCACTGGGACTCTTGATGTGCATTTCACGTAGCAAAAAAGTATGCTAATAATTCTGTGAATACATAACATCTCTTCACGGACAAAAATCGGGACTGTTTTGGGAGTATTTCAGAAGTGGCTATAATTCTAATGAACAGAATTCTTCTTGAACTTCAGGCATGATACTGGGAATAGAATGAAGCAAGCTATATTGAAGAGAATATTATAGAACATGTTTGGATCTTTTAATCTAAAAAAAAGACAGGAAATGGTTGTATTTTACAATAAAACTTGAAGCTAGGTGTTCAACGAAGATGATGTAATCTCATGCCATACAAATGGGATCAAGGACTTAAACAGTCCTGGTAGCTTTAAGATATTTGTAAGAAAAAGCAATAACTTTGGATAATGATTGAAGTCAATGCAGGAAGAACACAAGACTGAAAAAAAACCCCAGCCAAACAGTATTTTGGAAATTGTTAAAATCCTCAGTTGTGATAAAAAGATATGAGACAGAAAGAAGGGGGGAGAACGGGACGGCCAGACGAGGATGACAGGACACACGTGGACGATGGTGGTGGTGGCAGGTGGGGAGAGCAAATGTTGCCCTGAAATACCCCTGTAGCTGTAAAAGGCTGGAAAGGAGCTTCTAAAGGCAACAGCTTCTAAACTCCTTACTCTTCAGTATTGAACTCCTGTTCTTCTTCCCTAAATTTGTACAAAGAAGCTATTTTGAAGGTATTGCTTAATATTACCATCACATTCATGTGTTTAAGAGCTACTGTTCCACTCCTCTCCCAAAAGAAAAAAAAAAAAAAAAGAAAAAAGAAAAAAAGAAAATATCTATGGAAAGGGACAAAGCTATGCAAATTACCTTATTTCTTCACATCTGTATACACTTAGCTTATTTCTTAACATTTCGGATAAATACAGATAGTCATCCTTTATGGAAATAAACTTAAAAAAAATCTCTTTTGTTACATGTGTACATGCAGTTTTTACACTACAGTGGATTTATTTTTGCTGTAAACCGTGTTCTGTTCAAATCCCGAATTAAACAATTCACACTAAAGCTCAGATCAGCAAAATAATAAGCATATGGTTATCCTGTCAGAACATCGCAGTTTAGCACATGCTTAGTTGTGCCCCTACCAAATATCAGGGCTTGTTGAATGTAACAAGCTTCCCTTAATTCACATCTCCCATGTAGCGTGTCCTGGTAATTATGACTGCCCTAATGTTAGGGAAACAGGCTAAAAAAACCAAAACAGACAGGTTACATCAGATAGAGCAGGGGTCCTCAAACTACAGCCCACGGGCCGGATACAGCGCCCCAGGGTCTTCAGTCCGGCCCCCGGTATTTACAGAACACCCCCACCCCCCCAGCCCCCCGCTGGGGGTTGGGGGGGGAAACCAAGCAGCCACAGATGACTGTCTGCCACTTCATCCGCACGCCGGCCCCCTGGTTAAAAAGTTTGAGGACCCCTGAGATAGAGGATGTGTAACCATCACAGTCAGGGGATCTGTTCCCATCTCTTTCTATTTCTTCCTATGTGTTATTTTCTTTTATTTCTCTCCTTTTCCACCATTTACAAGCACACTGAATGTTTACAAAAACTAACTTACTGAGACAAATTTATGCAATAATATATAGGCTGGATTATTTCACATGTTCACTTAACATCAAAATGGAACTTGGAAAAGCTATTAAAGGAAGCTTGTTAAAGTTTGATATGTCATCTTTCCATCAACAAATATAATTACATGCAACACAAGGACTTGGCAGTTGATCTTCTCTTAGAGGTAGTAGTGGGTGCAAGTTTGTCAGCTTAGTTCTATCAAAACTGATAGAAGCTTAAAAGTACAGATTTACTTTAAAATTAAAGTCACAGTAACCTTTCCAACATTACAAATAATTCACATTTTACAATGGACATTTTCTAACTTTAACTATATGTGAACATGTATAACTTTTGCACCATATGCCTGAAAAGCCAAAGAAAAAAAACCTCTAGACTGCATCGTAAGGAATTCCCTTCACACACGTCAGCTAGGAGATATTCAAGTCACTCAATAAAAACCCCAAGAGCAACAAAACCCCACCTGTGGAGGAATTTTCAAAGAG
This sequence comes from Falco peregrinus, assembly GCF_023634155.1. Classification (NCBI taxonomy): domain Eukaryota; kingdom Metazoa; phylum Chordata; class Aves; order Falconiformes; family Falconidae; genus Falco; species Falco peregrinus. The sequence continues at coordinate 15,750,900 of NC_073729.1, forward strand.
GTTAGAATAAAGAGAGAAGTTGTGGATAAGCGAGCAAACACCATTTCCAGTCTGCCAGGGAATGTGCCTGGGGCACAGTAAAGCACCAACGTCACTGAATATTGTGCAGGAACATAAATCCACCCCCTGAACGCACCCTCTGCAGTCCAGAGATGTAACATACTGCGGTAAGGGCTCAGAGCATCTCACGGAGGAAGTCAAGGCAGGTTTTGAGAAAACGGGGTTTCTGCTACTTTAGGGAAGTAATATAAGGAAGGAAATGCAATGTAAGTCTGAGAAAGGACTTCTGTCCCCTCTGAAATTTGTTATTCAACACAGCAACGTGAAGAACTTGTTACCTTCAAGCTGGAAGAGCAACAACCAAGAAACACCTGCAACTGGTTCCCATATTCCTGGACATTAAACACATCCAGATGAGAACTTTGAATATAGGAGTCAAAACAATCCCATTTTTATTCCTTATAAAGAAATTAACAAACTAGTTAAATAATTTTAGGCCATATAAAAAAAAAAGAAAAAAGTTTTTTTCTGCATCACGGAGGTAATAAATCATTGAATATGGAAAAAATAGTGCCATTATTTGTAAGAGATATTATATCGATGAATATATTTTGTTAATGAACACTTTTCAATTAATAAACATGCAGGAAATAGTACAATTTAGTATGGGAAGTCAAATTAAGAAAGCTCATTAAAATCTGTAAATCTGTTACAGACACCTAGTGTTGAATAATTCATCAACTGTTTAACACATTTACTAAAAAAACCCACTTAAATTACTTTTATCACTTGCCTAATTCTAATACTTTGTTTTGTGAAGGGATCCTTTTTTCCTAGCACAAGTCTGAAAGTTTAATTGTGAATTGATTAACATGGAGCTTTGCTAATTAAATCAGCTGAAGAAGATTTAGGCTGACACCATGCTAGGTGCTCAAATTAAGGGACTGTCCCATTGCATTAAATATAGTGCATTTATCATAGATAAATTAACAGGCTGTTAATTTGAGCTGACAGATAATGGAGGAGGAAAATGAATCTTTATAGTATTGTGGGTAATAGATACACAGCTCTTTTACTACTGATTGTAGCTTTACAGTTTTCTGAACAATCAGAAAGGATTTTAATAAAGTTGCTTTCAGTTTGAAATGAGAATAAAATCCCTCGCTAATACGTTGTTTATGTGACAATATCAGTACTAAAGATCTGCACATATTCCAGTGTTGACAACCTGACTGTTAGTAAGAAATAAACCTTAGAAAAATCCATATAAGTTTAGAAGCCTTTGACTGGAAAGTGTTAATAAAGCTAAAGGAAGTGGCTGCATAGTATCTAAATGGAACCTTATCTCTAAACGAATCTTTATTACCTGGGAATTATCTTCTAGGTGGTGGTATTCTGTTAAAGCGTGTAAGTTCCATGAACTCAGATGCAAGTTCCTTTAGTTTTCAAAATTTCTCGGGCTGCCAAAGGCCCGTATCATTCTCTTTTCAAAGTTATCAGTATGAGAAATTACCACATCAACTAGTAACACAGGTCTAGATATTCTAGTTAGATTTCTCCACTGGAGCTCCAAATCCCAAGCAAAGAAACATACAGGAAAGTAAAACTGCTTCGTCAGTGCGAACTGTCAGCACCCTTCATCGTAATTGAGCAGAGCTACCAGAGCAGCTCATGAAACATGCCATGCGATCAGAAAATCACCCCAGCAATGCAGTTTAATTCTGGCCATATGCGAGTTGTAGCACAGACCTAGTTTCAGACCGAAGTCACATGTGCATAGATGCTCTAGGTCTGTAAGACCCAGCCAGCATCAGGCGTCATACTGCTGTGCATCGAGATCCCAAGCAGCAGCAGGTACAGAAAGGAGACATCTAATACTACACACAAATATAACCCGGTAGCTACAACATCCTAAACATATCTTGAACGTTTCTGCCTCTCTCAGTTCAGATACAATACATCACAGCATGCAGCACTGGATATATATTTGGAATTCATCTGCCATGCCCATACATGAACCTTACTGTCAAATCGGTGAGCTTAGTACGTTACAGACAACAGCGAGGAGGAAGCTTTTCCTTCCCTTATTCACCTCTAGGAAGTTTCAGACAGACTGTCAGCACATGAGCCTGTCTGCTTGTTCGTGCCAGCGGCAGCGATCGTTTATGATCAGTCACACAGAGAGGGGATCAGGGCTAGGATAAAGCTTCAGCAAGATCGCTTCCTCCATATGCTTCATAAGCACGTACACTCATGCATGTATGGGGAACTGCACACCTGAAAACAGGAGAAGCACGACACTGTTCTGATATCAGATTAAATGCTGGCTGCTCACCAAAGTGCTGACTCAAAAGAGTAGCACTGCTACTACCCCAGGTAATTTCAATCCAAATAGTTGCCCTTTCACACCCCCTCCTCTCACAAAAAAAAAAAAAAAAAAAAAAAAAAAAAACCAACAAAAAAACCCACCAACCAAAAACAAAACCAAAAAACCACCCCACCTGCAAATGAAAAAAACCCAAATAAATAAAACAAGGACAGTCAGTTTGGAGTATATGAAAAATGCTGAAGTTGTATAATAAATTCTCTTGATTTCCTCACCGTTCTTCCAAATGACTGGAAGAAAAAGGAGTACAAAAGCCCAATAGAGATAATAGGTTAGCAACAGAGATTAATAAGGATGTTACCATTATATAATTAAGACTAAAAATTAGTTAAGAACCTGAAATGAATAACACTTAATCATTAATTTTTGCCTATAATTTATGATACTGATGCCAAGTGTTATCTCATACCTGGTCCTTATTCAACTACATAGATATTCAATACAGAAAGCCTGCATGCTTTTGAATTATTAAAGCTCCATGATTAAATATTAATTTATATTTTTGTAAAGCACCTCCTAACTTCCACACAAGATGTTCCCCATATACTCCAAAAAGAATTATGAGCAGAAGGTAAAATAATTGGATGTTTGCTTACAGGCAAGGAAAACAAAAAAGAAAGGTTATTTGGCTAAGAATGCACTATAGATTTGCAAGAAAAGTCACAGACCTTTTCAAGACCAGATTCACGATTAAAACCAAAATACTTTGTGGCATTCGGACACTCAGGGATAAAGTGCAGCTCGTCTAGTTTTCAGGTTTATAAATACTTACAGCTATTGACTTGGTTAATTGATTTACCTTGCAATAATTTTTCATTATTATTGCTGTCAGCAGCACAATATTTTAAAGCCATCCTCACGAATGAAAATATCTTCCCACCAGATCAGTCCTCTGCTTCTTTCAAAACAAACTAAATCCATACCAGCTAAATGTTTACAGCACATATAAGTGCTTCCTGCCTTTCTCCTACACAGCACCTCTACATGAAACTACAAAATTACTACGATTTTGTGAGCTTTATGCACACCTGCTACACAACACCAGTGATTCCAGCTTTCAAATGAAGTTGGGGCAAAAGAGTAGGTATTGGGAAAATACCATTGCCCTGGAAGATCTCCCAAAGCTTCCTCTCCCTTTTACACTAACCACAGGAAAAGTTCCATCGTGCATCACAGATGGTTGGAAAGGGTGTCCAACCTTTTTCTTAGAATAGCTTTTAAAGGATGCTGAGGCATTCCTGTAAGAAGATATCCTCAAACACGCCTTGAAATGAAATAAATTGGACCTCTGGAACAGATCCAGCGTTTACAGAAACAGTCCACTAGTTCTTATTTGCTTAGTCTCCATAAGCTGCATTTTGCAGTAGGCGTGTACAGAAATAAGACAAACCAATACAATTTGCAGAAGTGATTAAAATGTTATGGTTGGATTTCACCCAGTAAGTGATGTTTTTCAGAGACTAATCAACATTCCTGCAAAAACGAAGAGTCTAAGTTTTTTCAAAATTGACATTACATGTGCTAAAACTGACACTATGCCCATATGTCATTCTCCTGCCGGAAATTTAAAGAAAAATTTCTCCCTTGAAGAAATCTTAAAGGGTTATCATGCCATAAACAATCACTGCAGTTTCCAAAATATGAGCAGAGAAAGTCTGGGTTATGACCAAATCCCATGTAAACCTTGTTTACAGAAGTGTGTAATTATTAGTAGGACAGAATTCTTGCACTTTGTTTTTCCCTCTCCTCATGTTATTAACTTTAAATATTCTTAAAGATAAATTAAGACACTGATAACATTGATGTACTACTAACTTTTGGTGAGAACTTAAAAAAAAAAAAAAGGAAAAAAACAATATGCTTTTAAATCCAGCTTGTCTGACTTTTACTTTATAATTCCTTTTAAGTAATAAACTTGTGCCTTCTCTCTTCGATGGCAGGTTGATGGTATATTTTAAGAATTTTAATTTCTTTTTAGACACCTTTTTCAGATGGCTAATGCAGCGTAACTCCCGCATTTGTCACTTTTGTCAAAGGCTGGCTCTGGATGCACTGTTCTGGTACGCTCAGTAATTGCTTACTGATCACGAAACAGCACATTCTGAGCTCTCATCTTCATTCTTTTCATTCTTCACTTCTGCTACTCAGAGCATGTGTCTTAATTTCCAATCTTCATTGAAATTTTCATTGTTTCAGGCCTGTGACTCAGGATGCAATTACTTAACTGTTATTTGTGCCAGCAGCCAGCCACTGTTTCAGGTAATCCATTGACACTGCCTCACAAACAATTCAGCGATAGGAGCTCGGTATGGGGGGTGGGGGTGTGAAGCTGTTTTTTCTTGTCATGCTGAACTGTTTTTTCTTGTCATGCTGAACTTCTCTACTGGTTTGGGGTTTCCCCTCTCTCCCCCCCCCCCCTTTTAAAAATCCATGATGCATAAAACCCATACATCAGCCTCAGCCACCTATTAAGAACATCTGGCTCCCAAACGACAAATCTTTTCTTTGGATTGCACGGGTTCTGTACTTCAACTAGATTCACCTGAAGTTCTCTGTTACTTAAGTGACAGCGCAGACTTGGACTTCTCACCATTGTGCGGTATGTAGTTTGCATATGTTATTTCTCTCTGTTTTCACTAAGAACATCAAGAACAAAGTGACCAAAGACTTTGCCATCTTGGTATGTTCATGCAGGTGTCTAATGATGTAAAGCAGAGAGAGACAATACACAGAGAGCACCTTAGAGTAAACAAGAGCTTTGTCATTCACCAATTTGCTTTTTCCAAGGAATTTTTGTATGAATAATTTGATGCAGGCTGTATAGAACATGCAGTAAACACAAAATAGGGCAGACCTTGAGTTTAAGAGCAGCTTACAACATAATTCTGTATTATTTTACACCTGTAGAATTACATCTGTTTTTATAACTGTGACTGAATGAGTGTATTTTTTATTTGGGAAACAGCATTAACTGTAGCATGACTCAGATTTAAATCCCAGAAAAACAGGGGTGGAGCTTAATTGGGACAAATCCATGAATAAGACACATCACTTCGAAAGCTGTGTAAAGTCTGTCAAATTTGGTTCTAAGTACATACCGTGGTCAACTACTTCCCGCTACTATTATTGCGTTAGTCTTATCAACCAACTTGTTTGTGTTTAAAACAAGCACTCGCTAAAAGTGACAAAGTTTTCAAGACATTCTGCTGAAGCCACATGTAACAAGAAAACATTCAGTGTATGTTAAAAACTTGCTCTAAGTTTTGAACTTTTTTAATGAGTTTGTGTTTCATAAAGCTGAGAACAAAGGGTAGTTATAACTACAGCTAAGCTTGTCTAGTCTGTGATTTAAGATAAGCAAAGTTTCTATTGTTTCAGCAGATAAGCAAGATCCAATTGGACAAATGCAGCACAATCACCAATGGAATAAAGCGTCTCATTGATAAATGTATTGTTATTTCCAAGCCTGAGAGATTAAAACTACTAATTTCTGATTTTGTTTTTCCTATAATCAAGGTTTGCAGATAAACAGGAGGAAGAAAACTATTTCTAATACACACAGTAAAAGCAAGATAAAGGCTCCATTATCATGCATTACTAAAAACTAACAAGTCAGGTATTCTTTCTGCTTTACCATCTAAAATTCAATTATTAACCTATTATTTATTTGTGCAACAGTAGCTCCCAGAGGATTGAAATACCGACATTGATAATGAGGCCCTTATGTGAAAAGTACAACTCCAAATACTATAAAAATTAACTATTTCTGCTCTACATTGCTTAACAGACAATTCCCAAATTACAAGCGGGGCCTGAGAGGCATACACATGGGGGCAGTAACTTGCTCAAGGTCAGATAGCAGGTCCATTCTAGAGCTAAGAAGAAAAAGAATCAGGTCTCTTGATATTAGCAGGAGTACCCGATCTAGTAAAATAAGTGTGATAAAAAGGATATGTCCTTTTTACAATGAGATTACTGGTATGTAGACAAACATCTTGATAGTATGTTTATAATTAAGAATGATTCTCCTTTCTGCAGCCTTTGAAAGCTGACAGCACAGTGACAGGTCCACTAGATCAAAAGTCTTCTCTTTCATAAAGCAGGTACTAAAATTCTATTTCTCTTGCATATGAAAGGCCATTGACTTCTACAATAATTTCATTGAGGAAGACTACTAATTTGTAATCTTGGCCACCAGAAACCATGTGGTGTTCTTACTGAATAGCACTCCTAAGTTCTCAGCCTGTCTATCTCCCTGTAGACTAATATTATAGGGGACACTGCTTTAATAAACTAACTTTTCTAATTCTTTTCAGTAGAGGATATTACTTGACCAGAACAGCAATTCAAAATATTAAAAGTGCCTTCATTTTTATTAGGTGTTAGTTTAAAAAAACAAACAAACAAAACAAAAAAAAAAACCCCACACACACGCCCCACAGCAACACAAAAAATACACCAAACAGAAACCAAAACAAAACCACAAACAACACTCCCACTAAAAATCAACAGTAACAACAAAACCAATCCTTGTAAATCACAGCCGTGAGAAATCACCAAGAACCCTCCATGAGAAATTATGAATTGTCAAGCCACTGGGATATTCTGTTAGAATTGTCAGACTGTAATAGATTCTAAAGGGACTTCCAGGTTCACAGCTGCATACAGAAGTTTTGATTGGCATTATAGCCACACATACACAAACATTTTGTGTTATGGTTTTATCATACCCCTGCGGAGCACATTCCACCATAAAATATAGCATCCTCTGCTTGCCTTCAGTTTTCTGCCTTCTGCCCTAATCGCTCATAGCTAGAGGATTTAAACCTACCAAATATTTTATTAGTGCCTACCTTTTGTACATAACATATAGCTACAGCTGAACTTCTATCCCAAAGTAATATTGGGAGTGATGAACTGTGGGGTGGTCTCTCCTCTAGTAGTGATCTTAAAAGAAAATGTCTTGCTAAGAAATTCAACATTCCACTTCGCACCAAAGTTTTATTTGGAGGGATTGTATGAATCAGACCTTAGTGTTATAAAGAGAATTTAAATTGTTCTGTTTGAGTGTGGGCCAATTATAAACAAAAAAGTATTATTATCTATAGGAGACACATTTCATGTAAAGCTGTTTTTTCCTCTGTCTCTTGATAGTATCCGTATTATTTATGGATATATCACATGCTATTTTACCCAGGATCAAGGTTTTCCTAGATGCTGTACTAGTACCCAAGAATACTGCTACGCCACTGAGATCACAAGCTAATCAGAAGAAGAAATTACCTCAGTTGCAGAGTTGTACTACGTACCTGAAAGCTAACATCCTTATTAATAGTTAATAGCATTTTATCTGAGGCAAATAAAGGGAAAGGAGACAAAAATCATCTGTGCAAGCTTTCTGGAAGCCCTGACTACCTCTGTTGCTTTTCTACTAGATGATGTTCAGGCGAAATGAGGTATTGTGCCTCAGCCAGCACAGCTGCTTGCTCCGTACAGTTTTACTGGTGTAAGGTACTTAGAGAAATCCTCTACACTAGCATGAAACTGTAATTCAAGTATGACACAGCCAACTTCATATCTAAGAGGAGACATTTCTACACCGGGGTAAGCTGTACCTGTACAAGTCTCGGTGTCTACCCCAAAAGAGGCTGTGTGGTCCAGCTATACCCACAGCTGGATGCCTTTTGCCCAGAACATAGTTTGAGCTTTTATGGGTAGTGGCTATATAACCCAGGAGAAATAGATGTTCTGACAACTACTTTAGAGTCATCTCAAAACAGATTCTGAAATTTTGAGCATTTCAGAAAATGTTCTTTCCTAGCTCTTGTTTGATTTATAGCACTACCTACCTGTACGGTTCTGTGAATCTATTCCCCTGCTACAAAGGTTAAAACACAACATGAAAAATGGATGTGCAAACATTATGTACAGGTTTTCACATTACATTCTCTTAGCTGTGATTTGTACTTGTGAAAGCATTCTCCTCTCTGCTTCACTGAGCCTAGAATAAAAATATTAAAAGTCCTATTCTAATGTTTCTTCACATCGTATTTCATGTCTGTAATGCAGGTACTAGATAGTGGTGCAGATTCCTGCAGATGAGGACAATTCCACTGACATCAGTAAGAGCAAACATGAGCAAAGGAGAGTCAGACCATTCTTTATTTCCCAACTTCTTCTACCATGAAAATATTTTCTCTTCTATGAATTACAGGTTCGTGTTTGTTAATCACAACACGCAGATTTCTATCCACAACTGATAAAACAACAGATTACATTTTCCTTTGAGAATACCTGTCAGGGAATAACAACTTTTAAAACCCTAAATGCATACAAACCCAGTGCAGACTTCTTTAAAGTAAAAAAAAAAAAAAAAATTTGGCATCAACTCACACAATTAGTGTTTTTGTTTAAAATTATTTTTTTTTTTCCACAATTCTTGTTTTGTCTGCTTTCCTAAATAGCACATGATTTAGGAACCTACTGGATTATGCCAAATAGTAACATTATTCGTTCCTTCCTACAGAGCAGCACTGAACAGGCTGACTGCTTGTGTGGATTTCTCTACCGTTTGCTCAGCCCTTGCAGCAATAGTCACTTCCCTGGATGCCAGAGAATCATTTGAACGCAAAACACTTTCACTTCTCCACGGAGCATTGTTGGAATCGGGATGCAATTTTATTTATTAAAAAACAACGTATCGTCCCTGTAACCCCCAGCAGCGTCTATCAGCAGGAGGACAAAATACCTTGCTCAAGATGTGCTAGTGGACAAGCAGGCTGGGATTTCTCTGGCTGTTGATAATGTGCATTTCCTTACAGCTGCACAATCTTACTCCATCTGCACAATCTCACCTTCAAAGACACTCCTACTCCTTCACCTCCGTGTAGAAATAAGCTAGCAGGGGCTTTTATCGTTCAGTCACGTGGCAGGCCATCCTGCCCTTTCTAGGGAAAAGCACCCAGCTCCTTCCTGACAAGCTGTGCTAAACTTAGTTGAAAGGTCTACTCACCTCGTTAGATGAAGATAAAACCTGTGCAGCTACCGCACAGACGTAAAATAATTCTGAAACATCTGCCCGACTTGCACGTGTCATGCACCTGTATTTAGCTCTACAGGGTCACACAGCGTGAAGGTCTTGGTCCCCAAAATAGGGATCGAGTGGCTCACCAGGCTCAGTGAGTTTTCTTTGAACTCTTCACTAACCTCTTCCACCCTGGTACAGGAAAATCCACAAGTCACTAAGGCCTCGTGTCATTTTTCTAACGATTTCTCCCATCAGTACCTCCTTCTTGTTTCTGACTTCCTGTTGTTAGAAAACTTGGTAACACATTAAAGACCCTCCTTACTGGCAAAGCAATATAATTTACTACTAAACAAACCATGGAAGCCATAAAAAAGCTGGAAAGCAATTGATGCACATGTAGTAAAAAAAAAAAAAAAAGGTCTGGTAAATATATGTATATATAGTGGTCCTAATTAAACTGCTGAATATGCTAACTCCAGTTACCACAGTATACTCATGACACCTGACACATTCTGGGTGGCAAAAAAGGTAATTTAACACCTAGTAAGGTACATGACAGATGATATGTTTGAAATCAACAGTCAGACCGCTACATTTTTAATACTACACTCAAAAAACCAAGCTTATATCTTAAAACAAAAAGCAAGTTTAGTTGGCATCCAAAAGCACTCTAGGAGAGAAGAATATAGTTTTTATTTATTATGCTGCAATTTTTGTTTTGTCTCATGTTTTTGTTTTGTTTCATTGTTACTGTTTCCCAGCCCCTTAATATTTGATCAACAAGGATTGCTCAAGGGTCAGGCACGCCCTCCCTGGAGATCTCTAGATCAGAAAGTAACTAGTACTTTGCAGTTCTAACTGAAAGCTGTGTGAGTCAAAAACCAACGAAGTTACTGTTTTACCTCAGACCAAATCACAAAATCCTGGCTATTTTCCAGATTCCAGACTGGCTGCAGCTTCTAGATAAACTGGCTGGCTGTCTGGCATGAATGCTGTCTGTAGCGTACAGACCTGCGACCCAGAGCATGTTGCTCCGAGACGTTTGTTCCATCTGACCTACAAATACACTTCTTTCTAATTGCTCACTGAGAAGAAAGGGGGAAAAGGACACAAAGCATTCATGCAACCGATAAGTCTATTTACTGATTTGAGAGGCAGCAGGAAAAGTAGTATTCACTATACATATTTAATATTACAATGCTAAAGTCGCCATGGATAGTTAGCAAACAAGTGAGTGATTTCCACCTTTCAGGAAATTTTTTTAGGATGTAATCCATTTGCATATTAAAGCCTAAACATCACTTTAGAAGTACTTGCCAGAATACGTAGCACAGCTGACTTTTTTTTAAAAAAAAAAGTCAAATAGTCCATTTCAAAAAGCTCTGGGTCCAGTGACCATATGCACTTCAATAAGAGCAAATCCAGTCAGTTCAACGTATAGAACCAAATTGTAACTAAATCTCTTTATTTCCAACAAAATTCTTTTTTCAGGTTCTTTCAAATACACAGGAATTAATATGTCAAAACAAGCTTTCAAACTTACTTTCTGTCGTTCACATCTAGTTACAGTAAGCCGAAGTTGAATCTTAACATTTGCTTTCACTAAAAGTGTATAAAATTTATAGGTATAAAATTTCTGCTTGAAAAGCACTGATCAGAGTAAAGAGGAAGTTTTACATACTTATGAGTTAAGTTTCCAACTGCCTTTCTGCATTAGCCGAGGTTTTGTACGGTGGAGATTTCTGAATGCAACTTGACACTAAGTAGGAATTCAACTATTAAGACAATTGAATGGATTTGGGGGTTTGGGGGTTTGTTTTTACTTTGCATTAGTCACTTTTCTAGGCATAAACTTTCAAGAAATTACTGTATTATAGAGTACAGATCTCAACATCTTTAATCCAAGTACTTTCAGCTTCATTGGCCAATTTCTTTTGTCAAAAATCTCAAGTGCACATGGAATTTTAAACATGACTGGTTTTCCACTTTTTTAAATCATCATCTAGACACTTGAGGTAAACGTTTTTAATTTAGCATGTCTCTGACCAATACATTTACATTTGCAGTCATTACTCATGCCATCTGGCTTGATGTGCTCGTTAAAAAATGAAAGAAATTCTGCTGCGTTATTGCTTCTAGATCATTGATGACTTTCTTCTCCCTGAAACTGTCAATGTCATAGCTTTACATTTCATATTTTTCATACTTCATAGGGAGTCATTGCCAAATGTTGCCATATAAATCTCATTTTTATGTTTCCCAATGTACTTATTTGACTCTCTAATACAGAATTTATACTCGTCAAGAGTTTAGAAAGCAGTCTGCTCTATTTCATCAAGGCTTCCTGCTGTCAACAGCAACAACTGTGCAAGAAGGTACTTCTGCCTGGACTGCCGCACTGTCACTTATAATTAACTGGTTGTGCTATGCTTTAGGATTTTTTCAAGCACAGGGGGGATACATTATTCATACACCATATAAACTACCTAAACATCCTTCAGCTGGTAGAACTGTGGAAGAAAGCTTGCAACATGCATATTTCATGGAATGGTTTGGTGATATCCAGTGGTTTTGACAGCAGTACCATTCCATATTTTAAATATTTCTAACTGCTCCACAACATATTTCAACAAATCAACTCCAGGAAACTGAACTGGCTTGTGCAGAACCAGAAATGCTGGGAAATAGCTTTTTACTACTCAAAGTATCGCTTGCTTCACCTTGAGATGCAGGACCTAGTTATTACTCTTCTGCTGCCTGCATTGATGATCTTTCTGTCACCTCATTCTGTCTTAATCTCTTGATCACGTGCAGTGGTTGAGGACAGTGCCAAGATAAATCCCTCCTAACAGACACCAGATATGACCTATTTGGTGACACCTTCAGTTAAAGAATGAGTTTTCTTCTACGTCAAAGGTAATGCATGGGAGGTTGCCCTTGTTCTTTTTTTTATTCAAACACTTCATTGGCTTCCACAATCAAATATGTACTCAATATGTCAATTTGGAAACAACAAGAATCCAAGGTCTTTCTTATTTCTGGTTTTAAATTTGGATTTATCATGCATTTCTATTAATGTAGAAAGCATTACACAAGCTGTTATGGGTAGAGTGAAATAAGTTTCTGGAGGCTTGATGTCTTTATTTATCATATATGTGTACATTATACAACTACAAAGCAGACCAACTGTTGCATAGCTTTGAGTACTTCCCTAAGAAACCATAAATAATTTAAATCCCTGCTAGCACTCATTATAGCAAAGCAAAACCTCATTATTCACATATAACCAAAATTACTCCGGATTCCAAAACTGAATTTTTAAACTGTTTGTTCAGTATAAAATAAAGTCTAAATTTTACATCTCAATAGAGTGTTGAGCAACAACTCCATCTACTCTGCAAACTGTTTTTACGAAGGTCTTGAAAACACATTTGTACAAAAAATATCACAGGCTTCATTTTTAAAGCAAACTGCTTGCATAATTGTGAGCCTTTTGCAAGGTGGCTAAGTACCTTTCTTACTTTATTCTGTATGAAGAGAACAACTGACCATTCTGCTCAAGTGCACTATCTTCTCACTGGAATTTCAATCCAAAGGTATTCTAGACATACTGGAAATGGATTCTGGACCAGAAACTACTATTTTTCTGCAGTAGAATATAAAAATTTCAGATTGACCCCAAACCAAAAAGCAACTTGATTCTAGTTCTGCAATTAGCCTACTGTCTTTCAGGTAGTTTTATAGCCCATTTTTCAGCTGGACTGCTAAGTTCACATTTTACCTCTGTAAGGCAGATGTCCTGTGCTCTGTGAAGCACTTTGGCGAGTTTATTAATACCGTTGAACCCTCAGGCATTTTTCAGAAACATAGTCTAAGGGACTGAAGAAAAGAGAGCAGAAATACAAAAGCATGAGCAACATTACTAGGGTCACAGTGGGGGGAAAACACAACAGTGCAGAAATGAGAATAAATCCCACATTGTTTGAGTTCTTGTTTTGTGTATTATTCGGTATTTTTCCTGACTGTATTATTTTCTCAAGAGATTACAATGCCTGCAGTCCCTTATGCAGCTAATTTTAACCAGGGTGGTTTTCTGAAAGGACGTACAGAAGAGCATACAGAATTGAATGGGTGAAACCAAAACTGTCTGGCTGGCCTTCTGTTATTTCTCATATATGAATTTGAAAGCCTAAGCACATTTTACATTAGCAGAGTATTTTTACAGTAGAATTAAGGCTAACGTGGCAGACAAACAAGATGGAATGACACATGGAAAGCCCAATAAGCAGCAGATGCCACCAGAGGATCACAGCAGATGTGCTGGGTTTGGTACAGTGGAAGTACTCAAAGTGTTCACTAGTACAAGTACCTGAACTGTTTCAATTTGATTTTCTGACATAAATTCATAGCTTAAGCTTTCAGTGAAGGCCCTAAATATACTCAGCCTTATACTAACTCACAAACATACTTTAAGATAACTGAATTACTTCCAGAAACCAGTTGTATTAATACCTTTGAAGAAAAGGAAGGAAGAAAACCAGAATTTCAGCTTTCAGGGTTCATTACCATCTTTGTAAGCCATTCCTTACAGAAGTTGTCTTTAACAACAAAAACCCTGCAGACAACAAGCCCTCCCTCCACATGGCAAAAAAAAAATCCCTCCAAACAACCCCCCCACCAAAGCTTGCAACAATACAACCCCCTCCAAAGGAAAAAAAACACCGACTAACCAAACAAAAACCCACTCTATGGCAAACCTGTCAAAACCCCCACTCACCCACCAGACAATAAGTTTCTGACAAGTTTTGGGAAGGGGAGACTGGGCTGGTATTTTTTGTTTGTTTGTTTTTTAATTATTCTGAAGTGAATGCATTTCCATCCCAAGAAAGTTCATTAACCCAGCAAAAATTCCCTTCTTTTCTTTAGAAAAAAATATCTGATTAGTAACTAGGAAACACTTCCGTGAAAAGAAGCAAGACTTATTCAAGCAAATGAGTTCAAGCATTTTTTGAGACATATTCAATCAAAAAAAAAAAAAAAAAAAAAAAGGAAGGTTCTTGGAAAAAGCTGATTATTTACACCATGCCTCTCTCGTGCCAAGTCAGAATGCCCATTTAAACTTGTATTACCTTCACAGCATGTATCATATATGCGTTCTTTTGGTAATTGAGCCCTTTTTTGTGCTCTCTCTCTGCTCCAAAACTGGGTGATTATTTAAGAAACACAGGAACAGAAGAATACGATGCATGTTTTTTTGCAAGAATCATTCTGTTCTACAAACTTTGATGGGAAAAGGGTTGGAGCTGACCCATTTTTGCAATGAAGGAAAGCAGCACTCACACATTTCTACACCATGGTAACCATAATCTCCATTACCTACTTGTGAAAAAACACGAAGAATACCAAGTACCCATTGAAAGTTAATACCCATATTAATATATGATTAAGAAAAATGTTTTCTAATGCATATAAAACTTCCACACATCTATCCTCGCTTTCAGGTCAATATCTCTACTCCTTTTACAGATAACAGCATTTACAAAACCTTGCAAGGGGAGCTAATCACTACAGTTATCAACTGTTCAACTAGTTCAAACTATGATTATAGTTTTAAATTCTTAACACAAATGTTTCAATACACATTCATAGACAAAATTTAAGGGGTTTGTTATTCAAAAGCAGAAGAAAAATTAATACCTACCTCCAGAAGTGACTATTAAAAGCAGCCACCAAATACACTGTAGAGCAGCAAGAGCAACTTCTTAATTTGAGACAAGCGAGGCACTGACCAAAATAACCGAGCATCCAGCGGTTAGAAATAGAACTTCGAATCTTTATGTAGTCTTTGTATTTTCCCTCTTCAACTTAAAACTACTATCCATAATTTGACTTCAAGAATGTGCATATATTTATTACTTCTCCTCTAGATAGAAATCCATTTACCAAAACACATTCCTAGGAGTGACAAAAATTATCTGTTGTTCTGTTGCCTGTGACACTAAGGCTCTAAAGATAGGAGCCCACTATTAAAATGTGTGTGTGTGTGTGTGTGTGTAAATAATCTTCTCAAGTAATTTGTTTTCATAAATATGGGTCTGCATGTTTAAATCAAATTTCAAATAGGGCACACTCTCATGGTGGCATTCAAAGACTATAATCTTGATAAATCGCTTAATGATCAAAATTTATTCAACAAAAATTGACTGAGATACACACGTTTAAGTCTAGCAAGTTGCTTCTGCTTGATGCTGAAGAGGCAGGCAATGTAACTGCTTCGCTGGTACCAAATAGAGTGTGGCAGCAATGTGACTTTAAACCTGAGGATTAGTTTATCCTTGTGCACATAAGCCAAAAGCGTTATATTCTTTATTAAATATCATAATGATAAAAACATATCCATGTTCTGAAGATTTGCTCTCCTGGGCTTTTGGGTGGTTAACAGTTCTAGTAGAAAATCAACAATAAATATTGGAACACATTTAGTCACGTTCACTTGCAACCCTCATGTACCATTTATGTGATCTACCAGTACTCACAGTACGTAACAGTAGCAGGTGAGAGGCAGCGCAGAACAAGGCTGAAGGAAGATGCCATAGCTACTGAGACCAGCAGACGTGTATAGTAAAGCTGTAGTACAACTTCCAGGGCATATTTATGTGAGATTAAATCTACAGAAGCTTTGCTAGATGTGACTTAATAAAAACTAGATCTTAAAGTTTTAAGCGAGATCTTTAATAAAATGCACAATAGTAACTCTTCTAATAACTTTCTCATTCAAGATAATATTGAAACTACTCCTAAGTGATCCCTAACGCAAAGAAGTCTTATGAAACATAAGGAGTGTATTTTTGCACTTTGTTTTCTTTATACCTTTTATTAGTTAATAGTTCCTTTGAGCAGTCTAGAGGAACTAGACACCCACATCACATAGCATTCCTATGCAATAGCATGAACAGAACAAGAGTCAAACAAAATTCAAAGTCTGCATGGAAACAGTTTTAGAAAAACTTTCTGATTATTTTTATCTGAACTACAACAAATCAAGTTATGAGTCATGTAAGACTATATAAACAGCTTGTAACACACTATGATTTTGGAATTATGGATTTACAAGATATTGTAAATTATTATGGAATTATGAATTTACATTGGAATTAGGAAATTACAAGACATCTTTGACATGAAAAAAAAGGATGTTAATTCATGCCAGAAGCAAACCTCTTACTGTAAAATTCCAAATCAACTATTCCAAGACCAAGCCCACAAAAAGAAATAAAACATCTAATTGATGTTTTATGATTGATCATTTTGATAAATGATTCTATGAATTGCCTTTATCAAACCATCCCATCTGCCAGTTGCCTTCACCTTTCACCTGTGGTTTCTGCGTGCTTGTCTACACGTAACTCAGGTCCTATATGGACTTCTAGAGCCCTTCAATCGAGTGGACTGAGACTGTAAAAATAGGCTTTGCTTACTATGCTTAACTTACAGTAAGTTAGAGGTGTCACAAGGGAAGCAGGCAAGTGACAGAAAAGGAAAGCAGTCAGGTTTTTAGGACAAAGAAAATAAATATGCAGTGAAAATAACAAGAGCCCAAAGAAACATTTGTCTGACACAAGAAGCAGCAGCAAAAGACCACCATCCTTAGACATCAGCAGCACACGAGTACCAGTACCTTTCTGAGGTATTACAGAATCCCATCAATATTCACAACACAAGACTATCTGCCACAGTGTAGAATACAGAAAATGGGCTTACATCTATACATATAATGTTTTTTGAACTGTTATTCTGTTCTTGTGTAGAAAAAAGTGATTTCATGACCATTCCTGCTGCCAACAAAAGTTCGTTTGCTTTATTTCATGCTTCTGCGTACTCTGAAGTCTGCGATATAAAATTTGAAGCCTGCTGCTGAGATGCAGTTGACCCACTTAAATGATCTGAAAGTCCTACTTGCCCTAATTAGTCCTCTTCCACGAACTAGTGTAGTCTCCAGCCCAATTCAGAACTCTTGGGATCCCTAGTAATTAATGCTTTCAAGGTAACAGCCCTCAAAGCTGTCCACAGCCTCCGGTCCCGTGAGCTCCAAAGACCTCTCAGTTTTGCCTTCTCCTTTACACTCGCAGCCACATGAGAGGGCCCTGCAGGAGAGCTGAAAGCTTGTTTCCACTATGTCCATTTATTTCTCAGAGGTACTAAGACCCATTTATTCAGCACACGACCATCACTCCACTTTTGTCTGAACTGTAAATGTACTTGTGCACTTACTGCATGGAGAAGAGAAAAGCATTCACATTAGGGCTTCTTCCCTTCTGCCCACATTAGAATAATTCTTACTCTTATTCTGTGCTGCAAATGCTCACAGAGTATACATTTTACCTTTACTTCCCCTGTGAATTTTGTTTACGTAAGCAATAGTACCTAGTGAATAGTTTTGCAAAATAATAAAATATAAGAAGATCATCAATAATTGTGGCCAAGGAAAACTAAATTAACAATTCACAGAACAATCTGTGTGTTTTAGGGACTGTGTCCAACCATAAATAATACCACAGGGAGTAAGATTCGTATTGCAAATATCTGTATTTATTTCTTATTGATGTGGAGGAGCAATTTCCTATTTCAGATGCCAGTCAAGTTGTCCTGTCGGGAGCTGAAATCAAGTTCGATCTTCCACCCACTGTTCCCCAAAGCCTACTAAGAATCTTGTGCAGAAACGTGTGAGGCCAAATCAGTCTCAGTGACATGATTTGAACACCTTTGATCACCGCATGTGTGACTTGGCAGTTGCAGTTAGGAGAATGTCCTTTCAAACGCTCCAGCTGTCAGTGGAAGAAGACACAGAGAATAACGGACTGAAGGAAAGAGAATGCAATACCCTCTCCTTTAACTCTAAAAGCCAAAAAAGCTATTACATGTGACTAAATTGCTGAAGAGCAGACACAGAAGACTGTGGTTAGGTCCCAAACAAAGTTTATATTTAAGGTCATTTATCACTCACAAAAATTAGCCTTCCTTGAAGTTAGTGTTTTTCAGTAGATCAAGCAAGCTGCCGCTGGTTAGGGATGTTACTATCACTCCCCACCTGTTTTCTAAAGCTGCAATAGTAGAAGTATGAAAGGCAATGAAATTGGGTTTACTATTTGGTGTACTTGCTAGTGTTCCTGGCAATCAATAAAGACTAATCCTTTTAGAACAGTCATCCGGTATCCTTGTATCCAACAGATGATTTTTAAAAAGAAATGTGCACATGTTAAAGGCGTAGAAACAATATATACTAGCTCTAATTGTTTTGTATTTCCTAATTCACTAGATATTCATATTAGACTATTCATGCCAGACATACTTCAAAATTTTGATCAACACAGGAAAACCACCTACACTATCAGCAAAAGATAACTATAAATTTCAATTATAAAAAGCCCATTTTTTTTTTTTTTCAAAATGGGAAAGCAGTTTTTTGAAAAGGAGAAAACAAATAAATTTCTTTTTAGTCAATAATATAGGTGGACAAAATAGACTTAAGCATACACTTTTTACATACCAAATAAAAACAACAAAATATTCTGCTATACTGTGTCTTCTATGGAAAAAGAAGGTTGTGACCAGATAAGTTTGTCTGTATCACGCATGATATTGCATATCATCATTTAAATCTGCACTGAAATGGAAAGCAGCAAGAAAGTCTGATTCATACGGTCCTTTAAATAGTAACTACATATTTCTGCTGAACAAATAACTCATCGATCTAATGCCATAATACTTGAGAAAATACAAATACATTTTCCTTAATGTTTTTTTTCCAAGCCAAATTTAACTACAGCTCTGACTTAAATCTGGAAAGCAAGAGATGAAAAATAGCTTTGATGTGACGTTAGAAAGTAAGAAAGAGAGAACAAATGACTCATATTTAGTCATTCCTTTATTTGCATTGGAGGGACACCTATGTCATGATTTTAAATTTGTAAGGAAAAGAATTATTCCACTCAGAAAAAAATTTCCAATTTCTTGCACTGCACACAGTAAAGCCAAAGCTAAGTTGCTGACATCAAAGATCATTAACCACACGCCAAGTCCAAAACCAAAGGGCTCCTAATTAATGCCAAAAACCTGAGAAAGCAAGTCTGAGCCACTCTTCTGTGTGATAGCAGCCTGAAAACTCACAGTGCATAAGTCTGCTTTTGTCACTCAATTTTTCCATTTACTTGTTGTAGGAGAAGCTGTTTAATCCATGCTTTTGTGTATCCAATATTAATAATAATTGAACTCGAAAATATATCCTTTCTGACCACCGGCTATTTTGCTGGGATGTGTCTGCATTAACATCAACCAGGAGAGTGAGTGATTCAAAAACTGTTGGATTTCTGAATTTAAAAGGCAGGTTTTTCCACAGTGAACTCACTTAAAAGGCTTACCCCATCCTCATTACTGCACCAATTCTGCGCAAGTTAAATTCACAGCACAAGTAGTAGTTTATAGTAGTTTGACTGATTTACCTCTTTTTTTTTTTTTTTTTTTTTCTTTCTTCCCCTCAACTTGACCTCTATAGCAATTTCACAAGTCTAAATCTATACTGTTCAGGAAAAATTACACAGGTTATATTCACAGGTTTAACAATAAGGTCTTCAGACTTTGTTAGTACGTTGCCAGTTTTATTCCTTTTTCTTTCAAACAGTTAAGGTCATTCATCTAACACTGATTTCTGAAGTATATTTACTGTATTTTTTTTTTAAAGAAATAGCTTTGTAAAAGACTTGTACAACCTTGTAAAAACCTGTACAACAAACCGACAACATGGGAGAGATTACATGTATAAAGGACTAAAGTGAATTTTGTACCTCCATCAGGAGATGGGTATTAAGTCATAACAGTTACACTATGGGACCATCAACCATTTGTTTATCTTCTTAGTATCAAATTGAAGTAAAAAAATAACTATGTTGTTAAAACTGTAAGCATTCTAAACACTTTACTAATTTTATTTCACATCATTCTATGGTACATAGAACTACATGTCATAATAGGGTTCTTAATCTGTCCCCTATAGAGCCTGCATAATTACCAGTGTCCAAAGAGTTTATTAGACAGATTTTATTATTTAAAAGATGCAGAGGAGAGATACTTCCTACCATGGTTTTTTGTCGGAAAACTGAGAGCAGCTAGTTTTCCCACAGTCATGAAATCTCTTCAAGAGGGAAAGTCATGTTAGGTTGGGATTTTCAGCAGAGGATTGATGAAATGAGCCTGGAAACGGTCTCAGATTGCTACACACTATAGACAGACCAGACACAGGAGTTAACATAACTTCCTCCAGTTCAGCAGCATAATGGTCTTCTCAGTAACATGAGTAAAAATAAACCTTTATCTCAGCAGATCTGATCTCTGCCTGCTTAGAGACTATGTACAACTAGTAGCTAAAAAACCCAGCAAGACTCACAAATAGCCAAAATTCTCTCGATGCCATCATCTTCAGAAAACACCTTATGAGCTAAACATAACACGAGACACTGAGGGTCACTATAGATCTTTGGGATAACTCTGCCTTTGTTTAAGGTACAAGGAATTCAAGCAAGTTGAATTACAAGGCAGACATGCTATACCTCTCTGTGAGCCAGCTGGGTGGCCCCTCTCGATCTGACATGCTCAAGCTTTGTAGGTAGCACTCAGACCTCATGTCAAGACTTATCAAGGCTGATTGCACCTTTCTAATGTTTGCACTCGAGGGTCCCCAGGCTGCTTCAACTACCAATATTGGGTAAAGAATTCCTGCCGCCCCCCCCCCCCCGCCCCCTCCGAAGTGTTTGCAAATATTCTGCAGTTTTAACTCTGCTACCGTAACTGGGATTATCCAAACTGTACTGAGACTCTTCAGTCTGGTAAAGTTTACATTTTAACTTCCCTCATGAGTTGCATCAGAAAGCAATTAAACGTTGATTTTGCATAGTGGTACTTCTACTTCTTACATGTGTGCTTGCTTTTCTGTTTATGTCAAACAAGACAATACTTTGGTGTTTTGTTTTTGAAAGCATATTTTAAAATGCATTTATTTGAACATGCTTTTAGAAATTACTTATGTATAAACCACCAACTTCCTAGAACATCTAGATGTTAATTCCCAGCAGGAAACCTGATGGAGAAGTCTAATTTTACTCTCTAAAATGTAACTTGATCGCAGAAGCTGAAACCTTGTTTTATCTCTAGTAAAAGCAGGAGCAAGCTTCTGTTTTGCTATTACTCTCAAGTGTTGTCAGGAAGGATTCATCAAATAAATATTTACACATAGTTCTTGACAACTGGAACAAGTTCCGATTTCAGTCAAGTAAAATACATTGTTTCTTTCCGATTTCAAGCAAGACCAACATACAGTCCATCAAATATAAAACCAAAGTAGCACTGCAGTAGTGTAGTTTCATTATATGTTAGTCTTACTTATGCATATATGGGGGGTTATATCAGAGGCTTAAGTGAAATCTACTAGACTGAAAACATCACTTGTTACTGCTCTTCCAAAGCTTTCGGTTTGTTTGGTTTGGGGTTTTTGTTTTGTTTTGTTTTCAGGGAATCCTGTGCCCACTATCACCAAGTCAAGGAATCGCGTAACAGAAAGGAACAAGTGTTGAAGTCTTACAAGCTGTACAAATATGATAGTTTAATGCTTCATGATCTTCTGTTTCTGTAGTGACAACATAAATGTCTCACCATAGGGCCTGCGAAGAGAAGATTAAGAGATGTGCTGCAACACCTCACTTCAAAAGTACAAACATATCACACTAGAAAAACTAAGGTGCAAAGCCATGTTCAGTACAGGACCCGGTTCCACCTTTCCCTAGGCTTTCGTAACCACTGGTTTTATATATATATTTCCAATATTCCGTTATATAATTGAGATAATCTGTTTTTTAAAGAAAAATTGAATTGTTAGAATCAAATATAATAGCTTGACAAGAAGGGTGGAGTTTTTTAATGATAATAGTCTCACAACTGCTGAACAGAAATATGAGTTTGAACTGCAAAACTCCAGGGATAAATTTGAAATCATCTAAGCAGCAACTATTACATTACCAATCTCTACCAGTACATCAACTAAGTAAAAATAATTATGTTGTTTGCATTCACAACAGGATTCTAACACAATATTTTGTCCTAAAAATTATATGCTTAATCTAAAACAACTTCACATTCCAAATAATGAGTCACAGAAACTTTACATGATGTCACCACATGTTAATTGATGCAAAATTTCTTCCTTTGTAAGAAATACTTACCATGATTTTTCATTAAAGAATTGAACACTAACCTGCTACCACTGAATTTCATCAGAAACTACATTTCACTAAAACACGTTGTGCATTAATTTTTTTTAAAGGCACCTATTAAACTATTGTAATCCACTGATTCAAATCGGAGGCTGCAGGAATGAACTAGCAAACAATCAACCATTTGTGACTGATTAAAAGCAGTGGGCACCACTCCTTTCTGCGTTTTACACCTGCAAGTCACTGTGTCATTATGCCTCAGCTTCCCATTGAATCTCTAAAAAGAAAAAATCCTTGGGGCTGAAGGAAAAAAAACCTTTCATTTTGAAATGTAAATTAGCTGCTATTTCATTATCACCTACTTCAGTAGAATCAGATTATCAAAACTTGGAAAAGCTAACTATTGATTTTTCATTTTTAAAAAAGCCTCTAGTTACTGAAACATCATAACCCTGGAACATTAATCATGATGCAAAGATCCAAATGCTACACTGTCTTGTGTGTATATAAAATGACATAAAGAGACAAAGATGAGGCAAGTAGTTTGTATTTCAGAAAGTTACACATAATTTCAGTCTCAAGTCTACTAATGTTCTTCAGGAAGAAGAAGGGCAATTCAAAAGTTATTTAAGTTATTTCGGTTCTCTTCTATAATCCTGTGTAACTCAAAGCAAACACCCCTTGAAGAATGCTGTTTTTAAGGAATAGCTAATGACTGTAATCGTACAATGTTTTATATTCACAAAATAAAAGATTCTTAACACTATTAGAATTTCTAAGTTAGTAATATTTTTTCCGCTCCTAGGATAACTTTTAACTGAACAGTATTTAAAAATTCATTGGTTGGAGGCCACAGTTTGTTTTCAGCATCAGCAGTTTTTTACTTTATATGACAAAATAAGGAACTCCTATGTGCTCAGCCCTTGGAGAGGAAGGCCTGTGACAAGGACCAGGTAACCAACTGTACTTTCATCAGCATCAACAGCAACACTTTTCATTATTTTAGCTGTACGTAGTTAGGGCATTATAAAGATGGAGAAACAAGTTTTCTTGAGAATATTTCCTACAAAGACACATCAGTACCTGAAAGGCATCATTCCAGCCATACTTTCCCCTACAACACTCTCTAAAGAATGCTGACTCAGCTGGTGCAAAGGCTTTCTGAAAAGGGATCCTGACCAACTTGGATTTTTAGGGGGCAAGAGTAGAGGACAACAGCAACTGGAGTGGGTTTTGACTTTAGCATGATGCTGAGAAACACAACAGGCTGGCAAATGCACACTGACCACCTTTAACAAAGCAGATACCAACTTTTGCAAATGTCAAGGGATAACAACTACCCAAAGTGATATTTTGCGTGAGTTTGATTGAAGATTCATTTAAAATGCAGCATCTCTCTGCTCCTCAGTTAGTTTCTGCAGATCATGTCTCCCTAACATTTTTATCTCAAAAGACAAGGGCATAACTTTCTTTTTTTCTGCTTCTAAATTGCACAACTTTTGATGCCCAGCTCTCTGCAAGTTTTGCTCATTATTCTTCAAAGCACAGCTCTAATGAAACTGCTCGGATTATTCTCTCAGCATTTACCAAAAAAACATTTAGAAAGGTCATTTTCTAAGGCCAGTAGAATAATCCAAGAGAAAAACAAGGTTGTTTTTTTTTTTATCACCACGTGCCTCAGCATTTTTATGATTTCCATCACACATTCTTCTCATCCAAAACCATTCTCCCTCGTCCTCTTTCCCTAAGTTCCTTTGGAGGGAAAAATAACAGCGTGATGTTAAATGCCATAAGGATAACAAGAATTCTAGTGCAGACAGACTAACTTTAGAACACCTGGCAAACTGGAGCCCAGCAAAACAAATGTATGGGTACAAGATCCAGCTCCTGTAGATCCGTTCTATTTGCATGACTGACCCTGGGTTGAAATCCATCCAGACCATCTTCTATAGCTAAGGTAAGTACATTTCTGAACTAATATGTCAACAGTAGTAGGGTGAAGTATCATAAAGTATTAAACTGGCTCTTCTGCTGTTATAATGGAAAATTCAAGGCATTTATATTCCTTCACTATGTGAATTAGAAAAACACATGCATACAACTTCATGTTTCAGTTCTTCCTTGATCTTATTTCTACAACTCTTCCTATAAACTTTTAAGGCCATTCTCAAAGGAAACTCATATAACTCAGTCTTTTACAAAGTCACTTATTTCCAGATCTCTGTTTTTCTGCCAAGCAATGTTCCTCTTCATCCTTCAGTACTTATCAGCTCCTCCAGAAACGCTGCTGCACTTTGCCTCTGCTACCTGTTGGAAACATTTCCATTGCATGACAACAGCTGTATTTCTTCAAGTTAACATTTTTAGCACCACTTCCTCCTCGCAGCAGCATCTGAGCGGCTCTTTCACACCCACTATGAAAATCTCCAAATGCAAAGGTCCTAGACGTGCTGCTTCTCTTTTGAACTGCATAAGCCATCAAGCTTAAACCATGGGAGAGCAAACAGGACACATCTCTTTGCATCCCCATTGTTTCAGTTATGCTTTGTTTACCAAGTTCTTCAGCAATTCATGCTTCAGCTCAAGCAGGAATTAAAATCCAAAGTTACAGCATTTGTTTCTCTCTTACTATAGTGTGTCCAACATATGTCACATATCTAGTGAAACCATGTGAATCTTTCTTGACACTAGTATTTAAATACATATGACATCACCGAGTATCATAGCTGTTAGAGAAATAAATGGAATTTCCATCTCAGTCTCATTCTACCACCTGCCTTATCTCTTCCTCTTCCCTGAAGCTGAACTGATTTTTCTATCCCTATTCCTTTCATCCTATAATGAAAGCTAAAGCAGAAATATTTTCAGCTCTGTTCTCTGAATGCGAGATAATTTAATGATGCAGTTCCTTCCCGAAATCTCCAGGACCCATGGGCTAGGAGCATACGATATCGATTACTAGACTGGGGGTGGGGGAGTACTAAAAAAACCCAAACAAACAAACAAAAAAAATAACACAAACACACACACCCCCTCAACTTTCCTCCCAGCCAAAGCTAGGTTTGAAGGCAAAGGCATGCACACTGAACCTAAGTGATACAGAATGGTGCTGGGCGAGGACTGCAAGGAGGCACACTGACAGTAATGCAGCACTGTTGCACTGTAGTATTTTTACTATATACTATTTTCAGCTACCTCCATCCTACCTTATATTTCCCCTCAAGCACCACATCTTACATCTACATTCCACTATCCTTCATATATCTGTATACATTCCGAGTAGGGAAAACCTGAGAATTATTTTCACATGGCAACACAAAGCCATGTTTTCGGTTAGAAGGGCCTGCTCTCTTTCCCAACGCACAAAGGGCAGGCATGGTACCAATTACATCAGACTAAAAACTAATACAGCAATAATCATAATGTTACCACAAGAAAAAATAAAAATAAAAAAAAGATGGCACAAGCCAAACGATAGCAACACCTATCTATAAGCTTAAGCATGCACAATTCACTCAGCAAAACACACGCTATTAGATCCTTTAAGCAGGGACAGTAAGCGAATACAAGGGGAAAATGACAAGCTTAAAAGATGTGTCTTAAAAGAGATCTTACTGGTCTGCATGTACGGGTGTAAAACAGTATGTACTAACAGAAAACCTCACTTGTAACTTCAAACCACACTCGATCCAGAGCCCTACAGTCCTCCTTCTTTAGTCACTGCTCCACTAGCAGCATTCCACGCAGCAGTAAAAGTAAGATCAGAAAGCAGAAGACTGTGTTTTAGCATTCTATATATTAAAAAGGGTAACAGCAGTAACAAATTATAAAGTAAATTACTCTGTTTCAGAGTCTTCATACCATTTGCTGGAATAAACAGAAATGGATTTCTACCCAAATCACCTTAAAGCTGTGCAGAAAAATACTTGCTTCTAGCACTCTCCACCATCTTCACCACTGATTTAACATCAGGGAATAACACTGACTACGTGATCATGTTTCCAGATTTTACAAATACTTAAGCAAGTATGGGGAGGGGGGGAAAATCACCTGCAAAAGTAGACTCAGCTACTACAGTCTACTTAAGCAGCCTACACTTTGCATAAATTTTCTCTATTAGTGAAAGATAGTGAGTAAGAAAAAGATGTGTTAGATATCATTATATCCCACGTAAGCACCTAATTTTATCTTCTCCATCTCTGTGTCTTCTGCCTGCTTAAGAAATATGAAACTTTTTGCAAACAGCTGTGCAGGTGAGTAAGAAAGGCGGCAGGGAGGTAGGCGTGAGACCGATCAGTATCACACAAAGTGAATACAGTCTGGAAGCGTGGAAAACTACAAAAGGCTAGAACATACTCCTGCATGAGGAGTCTGGAAGAAGCTCCATTCTACATGATGCAGTTACCTCAAAGGGGCTAGTTTAGTTTTGAAAACAAGAAGTCATCTAATCTAACATTATTATTTTTTAACTTTTGATGTTAAACACTGGCTGTTCTTACACAGCTCAGCCTAAGAATCAAGTCTCAAATACCGATTTGGATCAAAATGTTGGAAGTGCTAATTGAACTGGCAAAGATACAATGCTCACAATTAAAAGATGTCTCCGTTTGGTTAGCAGCCAGATCCATAGCTGGAATAAAGTTGCAGATGCCAGCCGATGATCTTAGCCAGTTCCACCCCGAAACACAGTACTGCATTTCTTTCTTATACATTGGAAGGAACTACAGTGATTCTTACATGACAGCGTAGTCGCTGACCTCAGATAGTGGCTCTTAAATGGGGAGTATTGTTTTCTTCTCTTCTCAGTGGCATAGACCCAGCCACGGTTTAAACATTAAAATATCCAGATTCAGCTTTCAACAGAGCCATCCTTCAGCTATGATCTACAACTCTTCCTGTTGACATGCAACGTCCAATTACTTACAGATACACACTTTGTTCTTTTGGGATCGCTGATTGAATTCTAAGCTAAATGGAAGTACAGCCTTGTGATGCCTGTATTCTTCGCTTTTGCACATTAGAAGACACGTTGTTCAGTTGATCGGTACTAATTTGAACAGCGCTGGAACATTCAGTCATCATTTTCACTACTCACGCTACACAGAGGATTAGTAATATCCTATGAACCACTCTCAGTAGCTAACATCAAGAAAAACAAAAGGAAAACTCTTGCAGCATCAAGGGCTTAAAATATTCAAGTAACCAAGAAACTACAGCTGTTAAAGATTTATCTGGGACACTAGATTTCATAGGTGTGTCACAACTACTATAATACCCATTGGGGCAAACATTTCAGATAGTCATAAATAAAATTCAGAAAATAAAAAGAAACCCCACAAACTTGAAAGCAGAATGCCTTTTATTTCACAAAACGAGATGGTGCTCAGAGAAAGATAAAAGTTAAGTCAGGCTGCTTCGTATAACAGAAAGCCCTGCAGTGTTTGGCAGCAGGACGCCACAAAGTTGGGGCAGTGAGAATACATGGTTAATTCCTGTAATTTTTATTCAAATAGGAAGTTATAAAACTGCTGGAGAATGGTATCTTTCAGGATACCAAACATGTCCAAAATCAAGACGGGAAGTGGGCAAAGCCTGACAGATCACCTCCAGAACACATGACAGTCACTCTGATCTGGACCAAGCCTGCCTTTCCTCCCCATAGCCCCAAAATCAAGTAAACGAGATCCATGAACTTTTTCCATTGGTCCTGAGCCAACCTGGTAGCAGGCTGTAAACCAAGGAACCTGTTGAACAAAAAAAGTAGACAGATCTCTATACCACGCATTCCACCTTTGCTGTGGTTCCGCAGACTTTAAAGTGAGTAACAAATCAAGGGTGCATTGGAGGAAAAAAAAAAAAAAGAAAAAAAAATTAAAAGAAAGGCTTTAAAGAAGAAAATTAAAATTAGGATTCACTGTGTGTCAGTATTTCAAGTATCTAAATCATGAAGCAAATTTAAGTAAAACCTCATACTTATGTTCCTCTAGTGGGGGATGACTGAAAACAATAACTAAAAAGCCAACTGTCTTTCACACAAGAAGCCTTAACTCAGTGAGATTTTCTACTGTAGAAAAATTACAGTGAAATATCAAAGGCAGAATTGAAAAATTATCTGTAACCATCTTGTCCATAAATAAGAGAAAAATTCTCCATCCAAAAAAATCTTTGGATGTTGCCTTGGTTGAAAACTGAGTGCCAACTTCTTATTCTCTTTCTTGTTCTCTTTATATTATTTCAAGAGTCACTGTGACTTAGTGAACGCCACGGAAGGTACAATGACTCCACGGGTGTCAAATGGGTGTTTTTGTTAGTAATGAATGAAGGTGATGAAATAATTGATTTAAAGCTACACTCTGTTATGAGTTTTACTCCAGTGGAATCCTGCCAAGCCAGTTAATATTCCCAGGGCTACACGTCTGCTGAACAAGGCAAACTTCTACGACCTTGACCCACAGAAACTGCAAACCAATAAAGTTTGGTGTTTTGGTTTTTTGTTGTTGTTGGGTTTTTTGTGGTTTGTTTGGTTGGTTTTTTTTTAAGCTAAAATATCTTAGTCCATGGGTTTCACTCATCGCTAAGGTGCAATTTCAAAACTGTTGCTATTTCTTGTAATAGAGAAAGTTCTATATTGTTTCTTCCACCAGTATTTTGATACCGGGTACCAAACTCAGCCGTACATACACTACGATACAGGCATTTTAGCTGCTCAAAATCTTCTCTGTGTGTAAGAGGAAGTGCTTTAACTCAGAACCACATAAATAGTAATTGAAACAAGAAGTGGGCAAAGGACTGGTGTGGTGTGAGGGTCCATAAATGCATTCACTTAAGGCTGAAAGTTTATTTACTCTGAAATCAATTTCATTGAATTACCCCATGGTCACATGGGAAGAGGTCTGTAGTTGTGAACACAGCCTGAAGTTTTAAAATGCCTAAGCAATTGTTAAGCAAACAAAAATGAAGACTAAGATAAAATATGTTTCTAACACTGTAATACCCATTTAAGTAATCACTTCATTTTTAACGTGTTTGTGAGTTGTTGGGGTTTGGTTTTGTTGCTTGCTTGGGGTCTTTTAAGATTCATCTTTAAAAGATAGCTTCTGGATGTTCAATATGTGAATATATATCTATGTTTTCATATAATACTGAAAGAGTTGTCGTCTTCTGTTATTCCTGTTCCAACATCTGGTAGACAACTGAACCTCCAAAACCAGCTCCCACTTATGCATATCCTAGGTTGTAGCAACAACCATTCATTATACAGGCTTAACCAGAGAGAATCTCCATTTAGTTTAGCCAGAAATTTATCAAAACCACAAATTCATTTGGTTTTATGCCGGTCTTTTTTTGCCCAGTACTTCAAATGAAGCTATAATGGAAACTCAGATCTGATTATTTTAAGAAACAGGTATCTATACAATCACATCAAGAATGATTCTTGGACTAGTGCCAAGCTGAAAACCCAAATCAAATGAAGCAGTGGTGACCCTAACCACATCCCGAAACACCTACGGCTGCTTTTTATGAAGGCAGGATTTCATCCCTTCTGCCATTTACATCAACTTCTTGATCTTAGTTCCCACACAGGCTTTTGGAGGAAGAGAATGAACTAAGGCAAATGGGAAGTCTTTCCGCTCTTCTCCTCCACCTCAATAAAAACCTGCAGCCTAACAGCCCACTTGATCAATTCCAAATTATCTCAACTGAAAACAATGCTGCAAGGCATACTGTTGATGGTAAAACACACCACAGCTGTTCTTTGCTCCAGCCACCCTCCTGCAGAAATCACTACTGCTCTTGTTTGATACAATTCTATACATCAGTATCTTCTAATCCCAGTGGTTTCTGTAAGTATACATCCTAATTGTTGACTGGAAGTTTCCATTACTTTACTCTCTTCCTTTGAAGAACAGTATGCTGTAACATGGGTCAAAAGGCTAATGTACTGCAGAGAGAAAATGATCATTAAAACATCCTTTCAAAGACAGAGTTAAACCCTCAGCCATTGTAAATCAGCATAACGACAAACATATTAACCACAGTAACCTCCTATTTCTACTATTTCTGTAATTATAGTACTATTACAGTATGGTAAGAGCAGCAACTCTCAAGAAAGTAAAGTAGTAAAATGAATATTGATTAAATATAAAGCTACTCATTTATAACGACTTCTGTCTGTCCAAAGGAGAATATATTACCTAAATTTTATTAACAATTTTTCCCCCTAATACCATTGCCTTGTCATTTATGTAGTTCCAGATCTATGATCACCAGTCACTATTTTTAATGCCTTGTCATCACTGTATGTAAAAATTATATGAAGGCCGACATTTTCATTCCTTATCAAAGGTAAAATAGAGATACTTTGAAGCCCAGCTACCCCAAGTAGTATAAGCATAGCTTTTTGTTATCTTTTGCCGCAGTTTAGATATTTTTACTATTACTCAATAGCAAATGGCATATTCTGCTCATCCCACCTACTGGTCCAATCATGCTTGAGATCAAATTTTACCATCCCAGTCATTTTCAGAAGCACAACTAAAATTTTCAGCATGGATTTAGGGGTTATACAAAATGCTGTGAGTTCATAAAAGAATCTGGAGCCTGAAAAGATTCAGATATTTCTCTAAAGTAGGTTTGA
Organism: Falco peregrinus; assembly: GCF_023634155.1. Classification (NCBI taxonomy): domain Eukaryota; kingdom Metazoa; phylum Chordata; class Aves; order Falconiformes; family Falconidae; genus Falco; species Falco peregrinus. The sequence goes on from NC_073729.1 coordinate 15,782,210, forward strand.
AGGGGTACCTTACCATGCAAACTTTGCAAAAAGCTTCATAGGCATTAAAAAGACAGTATGTGGAAGCATCCTCTTCTTCACATACCCGAGGGAATTATTTGGACAGCTCTCAGGATGTTTCAGATTTGTTGCAACAGGAGATGATGCTGATAACCCAGCCTAACCAGGAAACACCCACCAAGATAACAACAAATTGCCAAGTAAGCATTTAACACACCAGTTTCTCAAGTTACTTTTTCAGTGGTTACACCTATACCATAATGGCAGCAACTAATGAGCATCATCAATGGAAACAGAATATTCTGTTGAAACACAAGGAATTAAGAGTAAGTTTCTATCTTTTCTACACTGAAGTCCAAGAGTGTCCAACCAAAACACTGCAAAAGTGGATTTGGCAGAATAATTGCAGATCAATGAACTTGCCAGAAACAATGTTTGTCTTCAGTATAATTTCTTGCAATCAAAGAAAGTAGCAGGATATAAAAAATTGAAGCCCAATGTTGTCTGTATAACTAATCTGATATTTTTTGTGCAAAAGGTGTACTGGCTTTGAAGCCTTAGCTGTTGAAAAAAAAAAAAATAAATCCGCTGTTTTGAAGCATTTTAATTGTGTTCAAGCCACTGAGAAAAGATAGCCAAAACTCAAGTTTTCATACTTCATTTTATGCCAACAACTAGAAATCCTTTACACAGAGACACATACAGTATACATATTTATGTATTTTCCCTTGAGCATAAGAGATCTTTTCACCTTCAGAAAATACACTAACAAAATTGGATACAATTTTGCAGTCTTTAACGTTTCCTTTTTTTATCAGCACCCACAATGGTGTTTTGGCATCTACTTCAGATGAGGGGACTTTCCAACTGCTACTCTTTTTCATTAAATAAACAAGAAATGGGTTGGATATCTCTCCATCCTCATTAGTGTGTGGTAAGTAATGAGCACCAAGGACATTCCCCCCTACAAACTATCTTTTTTTAAAAAAAAAAAAAAAAAAAGAAAAAAAAAGTGTTATCTGTAGAACACTGAAAGATTTACCCATAAGTTAGTATTAGGTGTACATCATTTATGAGGTTTAACGTATATGGAGTATAGGCACAAGGCGAATCTGTTCGATTGCCCTAGATTTGAGGTGAAAGTGCTACCTTTTACTGCTGACTAGGAGACTTATAAGCCATACTTTTAAATCATTTCTTAAGCTTTTAAAGAATTAAACCTAACACCGATACCATAATTTCTAAGTCATGAGAAGTAACAAACAGCAGAACATGTCTCCTTCACTCCAATGTTTTCTCACACCTTACATTTATAAGAATTTTTTAATTATTTTTGTTTTTAACCTTTATATAGGAAGAGTAGCAAATGATGTACCTAGCCTCTGGTAAGATACAGGTAAATAGAGTATCTCTAGAATAGTATCAATACTGCAACTTATTCATTCACCACGTAGTGCCCCTTTTTATCTGTCTCCTTCTAACAGATATCCAAATTAGTTGTGTTTCCTCTTTACCCCTTCGATATCTTATTCTATCTAGCCCTAGAACGGCTATGGCAATTTCTCCCTTCTGACTTTGTATAGTGAAAAATCCCAACAGGTGGCTGGGGGGGTAGCTGGGATGTGTGTTTGTTTCTAGTTTAGCCACCAACAGAATTGCTGAAAACACATCTACTCATATTTCCAGATACGTCCTTGCAAATATTTGCAAGAATAAAGATTCTGTTACCCATCTGAATATTCTTCTACAGGAATGGCTCAAACTACCTTAAGGATCATTTTGTTCTCTAGACCATGGAAAAATTTAAGGCACATAAAATTATTCTATACTGCTTCTTCCAAGGTTTTTTCACCTTCCTCTGGTAGCAACTGCTCTTGTCAACTACATTATTCTATAGGTTTAATCCAGTGTGACAAAAACTTCATTTTCCTTTAATGACTAAGTATTATTGCATAGAAGTACCATTTTAACATGTGATATAACCATCAAGCTTTAGCAGCAAAGTAACATATGATGTCCCTACAGTAGAGCGAATGCTATGATATTTAACCCTGACCACAGAAGCAACTTCCTATTTGATGGAAATGGGTTAAACCTTTCAGGTGACAGATATAAACCAGAGATAAAGGATTTGTCTCATACAAAGGGAACATATATTCCTTAAACACTTTGTTCTGATATACATGTCCTATATATCTTCCCCGTTATTTCAGAAGCTATTTAAATTATTTCAGTCTAGGTACGAACAAAACAGACAATATTGTATACTACCACATGAAAACAGATAGAAATGCAAGTTTGTCTGAGTCCATTTGAACAACTGATTAGTATTTCTTTAAAACTGATTTTACTATTTAGTTTTACAGCAATTTAATTCTTTCTGCTTCCAGGAACAGATAATCTTCCCTTGAGCCAAGAGAGCTCCAGTTGAGTGGAAATTAGGGAAGGAACTAGGATGTTTGAAAAGGGACAAAGAGAGAGGTATGACTAAAAGAAAAACATAAATTTAAATGTCTGCTTTCACAACCTTTCCTGAGCCAAATACAGCACCACTGTGTATATTGAACAGCAGATAGTTCTTTTACAACTAAATAAAAAAGCGACTGCAGAGAAGTCTCTATTCACTGTCTAGGCACTTGAGGAGTATATTTTTTTCATACATCATTCATGTATGAATGCAGAGATTTCACAGAAAGCGGTATTGTACACTGATTTTTCACCAAATTAAATCGCACAGGCTGCACTGATTGCAAAGTTGGAGATGCTTAATGAAGGAAACAGAAGGGAGGCAGCACTGCTGTGGTGGGTTCTGACCCCCCCGCACCCCTTTGTCATCTAGGCACCATGGTTACAGATTCATTCCCCAAGCCTCACATTTGCATTAAGCCAAATAACCCTATTCCTCAGCCGAGAGCGAAACAAAGAAACCTGCAAGGCCAGACTTTCTAAAAGAAGGCAGGATGGATTGCTAACAATCAGGACTATTTGGTATCCCCCATACACATCGGCAGCTAAACAACAGTACATTTCAAAGCATATAGCACTCAGTTATGTTCAGATACCCACAAGGTTAGTGCAGCCAACACGCTATCCCCTTTCAAAAATCAAAAGGCATCAGGTTAGACTCACATGAAGAAAATCCACTACAGGTTATAGGGATTAAGCTTTTCTAAAATGTCTGGTCCCTTGGCAGACCTTGACTCCCTTCATGGAAGGGGGGAGAAAACAAAACAGAACCAACAGAAAAGCCACAGTGCCTATTTTTCAAAGGAACACATGCCAAGAACTTCTGTACTTTCAGTAGAATAGAGGAGTGGATGTGCAGTGGGGCTAATGGACTCTGCCAGCTACTAGTAAGTAGTGAGAATACAATGACCATGTTGTGTATTTTGGCACACAGAATAAGAATTAAGCATCAACTGATGGGTTTCAGCAAAGGAGCTCAAAGGTTCAGCTACTCACTGAGCACAGCTGTTTGATTTGCACCCTGGCTGAGCATCACCCCACCCTGAAAAATATTTCTTTACAAAAAGGCTGTAAGCGAAGCAGTAGTAAAATTGATTTTATTTCTCCATTTTCAAGAGAGACATTCTCTCTTTGCACATCAAGTACGCATTTCATTATGCTGCATCAGGAGGAAGAAACTTCCTCAACAGACAATCAAATGCCACCCAGAGCACAGCTGCTTTTCAGTCCTGTCAGTTCAATTTTTGCACACTTTTTTTTTTTCCCCTTTTCTCTTCCACATTTCAGTAAAATCTCAGGTTTTCCCCTTGGTCGCTGCCTGCCACAGCCTAGCTTAAAACAAACGCAACTGCAAAATCATACAGATGTGACGAGGATGGCCTATGTAAGGTGGGCACAGTGTATTACTGGGCTTAGTGTCACTCTAGGTCCCCCAGTTCCACCAAACAATGCTGAGGTACAAAGTCACAGCTGCTACTTCTGTAGTCATTCAAGTAAACAAAATCACAAAAACTCCTGAAAAGCAGTATCAAGTATTGAGAATCCAATTACAGAGTACTAGTAACAACCACACTTTGTTTCCCACTTAGAGCACTTGGCAAATTGTCTCTCCCTGCCTCCACACCCAACCAAGTTCTACAAAGACCCATAACAGCTATTGAAAATACAATGAAGAGTCATACTACAGCAAAACTCCAGTCCGCACCCCATCACTACCCCCCGTTTGCCTGTCCTTTCATGGATGGTGCCTTGATGCTCTCGTAGTAGTAAAGCCATTGATAGTACACATTGTTGGGCATTTGTATGGAGAAGTTGGAAGGATGTTCTGCTGCAGCTCCAGCTCCAACTGAAGAAGAAAAGCATTTGAAAACCAAGCGCATATTTGCTGAATCCCACCTAATCGCAGATCAAAGTGCTGCAACTTGCCTGACAGTGAGTAAATCTGTTTTTCAACCAGCTCCAACTTTCACAATCAGTAAATGAACAGGAAACCTACCTATTCTCTACAAGGCAACTGTGAGCATAAATCATCCAAAGATGACTATTCATAAATAACAATAAGAGTATGTAAATGGATGGAAAAAAATAACACTGTGTAAAATACACTATCTGGCTGCATTACTAACCTTATCTTCCTAAGAAAGCACAATGAGACAAAACACCAGGATTTTTTGACACTTCTCTACTCTTTCCCATAGGAGCTATCAATCAGTATCAACAAGTAAGATACTGAGTAATTCCATACACACCTATTCCTTCAGCTTCTAAGAGTCACACACACGGAGTTCTGTCGTGATTGACTGAAGCCCTGTTTGTTTCAACAAATACAGGTAAGACTTCACAGGGGACACTACAAAAGCCATTGCTAAGATAATACACAGTAAAAGTAAAGATTAATAAACATGGAAGTGAGATGAGGTAAGGGGCAAAATAAGTGTATAATAGCACAAGAAGAAAAAGAAGAAAAATCTACAGCAGCACGCTAAAAATGCTATTTGATGCAATATCATATTTACTCTTCAGCTTCCTAAAAGGTACATGCCACTCCAATGTATTTGAAATGGCACATACAGCAATCCGCATCTTAAACCTTCACACGGTATTAAGATTGAAGGATGGTATGAAATGCCTTTATTCTTTCTGACACACATATTACTTGTCTTCCATACAGAGAATATTTACAGATCTGACCCTTACAAGACAGCTGGCGTAGCCATTGCACAAAACTAGACAATGAGAAGAAACACTGGTTTTGACATGTGGCATAAATGAGATTGATTTGTCTGCAGCTGTACATCATGAAGATTACTATCTGTGAAAAGGTTCCTGTTAAATACAGAAAATAATATTGAACTTCCAATGTCATAGAAAGAGAGATTACAAATTTAGGTTAAGATATCCTTATATTCTGCCCTAGCTATAAATTAATAAATGAGCAAGAAACAGGAAAATGTCAGCATTATAATTTCTCTAAACATAAAGAATATATTAAAATGTCAAAAGTAACTCCACAGCAAGTCTCCTGGGCAGAAATGCATTATACGGAGTACAACAAGCAAAATTCCAACTGTTCTATTACATTAAGACTGAATTCTAGAGATCCTCAGGATTTATCTGAGACACATGGAACTTGAGGAATATTTTAACTATAGATTATATCAAATCTAAAATAAGTCTTTCCTGAAGGTTACAAAAGCTTTTAGCAGCATCCCTTCTTCTCCTCCCCTCATTATCTTTTCTTCTTCTTTCTTGCATATTCCAGGAATCAAAAACATAAATGACAAAACATCACAAAATAATATATTTTCAGTATTGCTGACCTAACTGAGAAAGACTTTCTGGACTCCTAATTTAGGTTGGTGAGCTGAAATGTGTAGAACACTTCTAAAGGTTTTAGCCCAGATAATAAGATAACATAGCGAGCTTACCACTTACAAGGGCATGACACTTGACAAAGAATTAGCCCTATGATAACAACAGAAAATCCGATAAAATTTAACACACTTGAGAAAAAAAAAAAAAAAAAATCTCTCCCCACCCCTCCTTGCCACGTCCAAGACATGCTGATAGAAAAAATGTGTAGTTGCCCTATTGTAGAAGGGCTGCAAACGCGGATAAGCAAGTCTATCACATAAGGCTACTATTAGGAATATATGTGTATATACACACACATTTTTATATGCATACATAATGCAGTTCAAATACAGAGATTCCCAAACAAGCTTTAGGCAATCTCATTCCAATGCCAAAGTCGTCCACCTACAGCAAGTTCAGTTTTACTTTTCTACACAAGATAGATGTACCCCACCTACTGTGTTTGAAAGCTCCTTTGGCAATCTCTGCACCGTACTGCAGCCTGCAGATTCGCCATGTATTCTAAGGCAGCATGGTGGGTGACCACACTCGTGCCAAGAAAAGGGTCTCCAGTTTTGCCGTTACTAGTTCTGTAGTTGGGCACTGCACCCCTGAGGCCATGGGCTTTGTGCAGGGGCGAGGAGGAATAACAGCTCCTCCTGCTCATGTTTGGTACTTGGACTTTTTTAGTTAGTTGGTTTGGGGTTTTGTTGGTTTTTTGGTTGTTTGGGTTTGGTTGTTTAGTGTTGGGGTTTTTTTTTGTTTTGGGGAGTCGTGGGTGGTAGTTATGAGGGTTTGAGGTTTTGTTCTTTCTCTGTGTATCACTGGAGCTCAGAACTTTTCTCCCAGAAGAATGAAAAGGCTTTCCTTCACCAAGTACCTTCTGTCTTGCTGTATCAGCCACTTGCTAGTCACCAAAATAAAGCCATCAAGATAAACATGTTCTTTGAACTAATGGAGTTGTGCCACTGCTAAATTTGTCCCATTATGTTTAAACACAGTCCACAACAAAACACATGGTTCTTCACGTACAGTAAAGTCACAAGCCATATACTAAATGTCACTCCTGTATCTCAGATGTACATCCTTACAAGCCATTAACCAAGCATGCATCATCATCCACATTGATAGAAATCAGAAAGCTTTCACGGCCCAGAAAACTCAGACATCAAAAGTCAATGTGAAAGGAATTCTAAGCAGGAGACAAATGATAGAGTTAATGTCCCTGGATTTCTGGAAGAATTCAGAAAGCACAATATTAAGACAGTCTCTGTTATCCACCAAACCCACAGCAAAAATGCTTCATCTTTTCTGCTAAAGAAGTAGCCTGCTACCACTCTGCAGAGTTCACCTTCAGTCACGGGGAAAAGAAAGGGCACTGCTGGACATCAGTCTGAGATTTCAAAAATGAGCATTGCTTTTGGCTACCTGCTGGAGCACATATCGATGGTGTGGCTACAGCTGAGGGCATTAACACAAAGCAAGCCTCATTCTGCCACCTCGAAATCAAGAGAGGAACACAGTTCCCTTAACTCTTGTAGTAGTCTAAATGAAAAACAGTTACTTCAACATCTGACTGTAGCCCAAACAGTGTTTCTAAGACAGGAAAGCCCTTAAAAACTAGAAACAAGGATTTTCAACATTCCCACACCCCACCCCACCCGCAAGACAACAACATTAAAGATGTTTCACTTTATCTTTTCTCAAGTCTTACAGTTTTTCACACACCTTTATCCAAGAGGAAGGAAAGATATTAATATTTTCATATTTCTTAAAAAATAATTACCGAAAATAACAAGCAAAGAAAAAAAAAAATGACCTCAAAAATACGTCCAGGGAAAAAGCAAGCATTCAAGTCAAGTTCTCATATTCAGTAAAGTAAGTGAATTCACTAAGTTTCTGTCACTTCCGACAACAGGCATACCCCAGATCAACACCCGTACCTTCATTAAGCAACAACCACCTACCAGAAATGAGCACACTACCTTTATCCTGCTACAGACTACAGAGGTGACATACTTCTGATGGCAATGAATTACAGATTGCTTTGTAACATCAGTGTAGTCAGACTAGCAGCAAACTGCACTTTCCGAAAATACGACCACCAGCTATTTCTCTGCCATTAAAATAATATAAGTTCTGCCTTTTACAACCCTGATGTTTATACATCCATTTAATGAGTTGCTGTAGTAGTAGTAGTATTATTGTTCTTAAAGTGCATCTTGCTAGGTTTATGGTCTTGTTCTCAGCTATAAAGCATTCTATTCCAATCAAATTATTCAATGTCTTGCATTTTTGTCATATTTCTTGTGTGGACAGAAAGAATTCGCTGTCATGAAAAAAAAAAAAAAAAAGAAAGAAAGCTTTGTTTCACATCAAGCTGCTTCTACAGGGTCAGGTTTTTGTCACTTGGACAAGAAAAAAAATTGTTGGTGATCAAAATATCCAGCCTTTCAAAAGCAATGTTCAAGTAATATTCAGAAAACTGTTCTCTTGGCTAAAAGTAAGGAAGTCTCATTAAATGAGATAATCCGGATGACAGAACTTAGTTACTGACCCCAATGACCAATTTCATGCAAACAAATAGCTTTCCAGTAATAACGTTTAGAGGTCTGGGACCACAAAAGCACACAGATGGCTGCAGAATCAGACCCTGAGCCTATTACATGCTATGTGCACTCGCCGAGCACTCCGTACCACGGGACTCATTTCTGAAGTAGTATGAAAAAAAGGATGTCTTCAGCACAGCACAAAACCAGTAACTTGTACACAACCATCACATCAGATCTGTCAAAACCAAGTTGTCCAAGGAAATATAAAAACGGACAAGAAAACACAAACTTCAGTTAAATTCACCTTCAAAAACGTTCCCTTTAACTTTTTATGAGATTCATTTTAGAGCAGTATTTTTTACTTACTGCATCAAAAGATAAATAGTTAACCGGGCAGGGAAATACACCTCAATCTTGTTACCTCTTTGGCACAACCAACAGGCAATATGGTCGAGAGTCACCATTGTGTCTCAAAGCTGCACCAAAACTGTGTTTAGGTGATACAAAAAAACATCATCCATGTCAAAAACATGAACTTTCTGCCATTTGATCGGATTTGGTTCATGCATATGATTTTAGACCATGCTGAGAAGTTAGCTACAGAGGGTTCTGAAATCAAAAGTTAATCATGAACACAATCTTAGAATTGATATCTGTAGGTTGTCCCCTTTGCAACAACACTATAAAATATGAAAAGATGACACGCTTCATTAACGTAGTTGAACTCAGTTCAGATTGGTTTACAACGAGGCTTGAAAGCATGCTGAGGTCGTCCAAAACTATTCCCCGTGACTTGACGCAAAGAAGATGGCATCACCTTGTGACAAGGAACAAAAAGCAGCAGCTGCCCACCTTTGCAGCAAGTCCTGGGCTGACTGATTTCAGCACCAATCTATGAAATGGAGATACTGTGCTTCTGTACAAACTTAAAAAAAGAAAAAAAAAAAAAACAACCCACCACATAAATCCTCAGGATGGAAAACTTTCTGCCCTGCAAGGCTGGTGCTTTGCCTTAGCTAAGCAATTTCACACAGCAGGATATTAGACCCCGCTTTCTGCAAACACAACTAGTCCTGCAAACCTACTCTGGGTCCAACCAATGAATTAACCATACGTTTACAAGAAACACTAACTGCCGCAGACAGAATTGCCTTCTGCTGAAGGAGATTAAAGCATAATCTCTTTCCAGTAGATGGCATATTGATAGCACTGTATCATTTTTTTAAACCTCCATCATGTGCTGTTGAAAAATTACTTTATGTTCTACACAGCCAGTTAAAAATCAAGTGACTGAATACAACTGCTATACAGAGTAGCCCAGGACTTCTATAAATCTCCAACTCTACTATAGAGTTTCAGTCTCCTTTTTTGACAGGATGACCAATCTGGCATCAAAAGAAAAACTTCACTTTGCAACACGTATTGTACTTGGGTGGAATTTTAACTGGAATTTCTCTCACATTGATCATTTTCATCCCTCAATTACATAAGAACATAAATCATCACGTGCCACACAGTTATACTCTTATGAAAGTGTACTCACTTCTCGGAGTCAGACCGTTCATAATTAGTATTCACATACCAACTTCAACTTCTTCATATTCTTTCCAACTATTTTCTGAAAGATGGGGAGGGACTTGAATTTTTTTTACGATTCTCAAGAGTGTGCTACAGTCCATTTTTCATACAGGTCATATTTTCTCAAGAAGACAAGGACCTGTTTTTAGGGCTTTACACTAGACACCTTGTCCAAGTTTAGTCCCCTGAATGTTCAAATAGTTTGTAAGACACTTCATAAAAATAAGAAAGTATGAAAATTTAGAATAGTTTTCCCTATGTCTTTCCACTACAGTTTAATCTGCACAAGATCATGCAAGATACAAACCTGCATCTGCAAAAGCTGGCTTGGTGCTTCCTCCCCTTTTTAACTCTGGCATAATTTAGCAAAGAATGCATCACTCTTAAGTGAGTGTAAAATTATTAATCCGAATTGACAAGAAGCTTCACACTTGACTGCTACTGAATGTCTCTTTAGACCCCTTCTTAACTCAGAAGGGATAATTATTGAATCACAATACATAAAAATTTTCCTCCAAGTGTTTTATTTCAGAGAGCATTGGAGTAGTTCATATGGACTGCAGAGTGCCTGAGTCAGAAGAGTAAGAACAAAAAAAAAAAAAGTACCCTCCCTTGCTAATAGCAACCCCTTCCAAAAGCATGAAATAATTAATTGAAGCATTTTGATAATCCCGATTTCTCAGGAATATCTTGCACTCAGGCCTTTTCCCACTCAGATTGTCAGAGTTTTTACCTGCCTGTGGCTGAGTATGTACAGAGATGTGCCCTTGCTATACCTCACTTGGAGTACTTAGCAGCCATACCCCCCCCCCTTTTTTTTTTTTTTTTTTTTAGTCTCAGTAAACTATTAAGGCTTAAAACATGCAGTGCTTTTGCAAAGAACTGCTGTGATACTGATTTAACAGCAAAAGACACATTTCCCTGATAAATGCACAAGACAGATCCTCTGATAACATGCTTTGTGGACTTATAGTAAGTACCCTATAAACTTCTAACACAGCAAAAAAAGACCACAGTCACAATTTAGGTTGGATTTTCTGATAAGGAACTGGACGTTAAGAAGCCTGAACTGAGAACATTGTCACACATTACATGCAGTGCTCTGTACCCCACACTAACTTTCCATCTCTGTCCATCAAGACAACGGGATAGTGTCTCAGCTTTATCTTTTCTGTGCTGAACACGTTACATGCACAGCAAGGGGAATTTACTATCTCTGAGCGACTGAGCAGTACACATCTTATCACAACACTGCACGGTCAGAACAGGTTTTATTTTTAAGCTGCAATAGATTTCTGTTCATATTTTCTCAGTGATTTATTACAGTTGCACGGAAAGGAATGTTTGTAGATTGCAGTAACTTTTTAACATGTTTCCTGGCATTGAGATAACACTGCAACATCTCACCTGCATTTCACGGTAAGCGACGGTAAGCCCTCGGTCCATGTTCAGGCATACAAAGCCAAACCGAGAGATTATTCAAGTGTTTATATTTTTTGCACTCTATAAGGGAAAACGTTAGCATGTTCTCAATTTCAGCTGTTTGGCTTCCTTATTTCCAACGAAAGAGTCTATCTGGATTTGCTGCTGTATAGATGAAGCTGGTATTTGTTACAGTCTCGTTACATCACACCAGCTGTGGGTCAAGTTATACAGGAGTAGGTCTTTTACATCATAAAAGAAAAAATAAATCCGAGAAACACCAAGAGAAGACTCAGAATCTTTCAGAGGATCTGGAGGGGGAGGGTTAACGATCAGAGAAGGTATCTGCTCTAAACTTAGCACCCCAGTAAAAGCTAAAATCTGTGTTATTTGAGTACCGAATCTGAAAAAGCAACCAAACAAGGAGAACTCTAAGCAAAAAATGCTGTCGGTACTCACCTAGAGCTTAAGACCAGCGCAGGAAAGAGAGGCAGCAAGTAACAGGCAGAGATGAATTTCATAGTGGAGCTCCTCCGCTCGTTCCGCCGCTCAGGATGCTCGTCCCCCGACTCTCCCCTCCAGCCCTGCGCCTCGCCCCGCCCGGGGAGCTGCCCGCCCCTCTGCGGGAGGGTCCTCGCTCCGCCAGAGCGGGCAGACCCCCCAGACCCGGCCGGGAAGGCGCTCCGAAGGGGATCTGAGCTCCAGGAATGATGTCACGAAGCACAGCGAGCTGCTGCCGCCAGCCCACAGCCCGGCCGCCTGCGAGCCCTGCGGTCACCGGCTACAGCCGCGTCCTGAAGGATGCGCGGAGGGGCTGGGCGCAGCGCGGCGGGGCCCGGGGGCTGCCTGCAAGAGAGAGAAAAAAAAGAAAACTACAGTGAAAATACCACCAGTGTTTTCCAATTAGTGTCTTTATTTGAAGCCAACCCAGACAAGAGAGGTGCTACAGAGGCAGGAATTGTTTCAAGTGCGTGCCAAGTTCCAGAGCAGCCTGCCACCGCACCTGGGGAGGGGGGGATTCTGCAAAGCCAGAATTCACAAGTTACTGCTTCAGTCAGGTATGTGTTCACCCCAGCACCACGTCAGGTTGAAGGTAAGAGCAGAAACAGCTTCCAAAATGGTATTTAGAAACACTGATGTCATCTCTAAAAGCCCTTCACCACCTGAAGCAGCTGATAACACCTACAGAGCAGTAAGACCATTTTCCTGCTTTGCGTGCTGGTACTTCACCTGATCCTAATCCTGATTTGAATAAACCAGCATTAAAAATGTTTTCAGACTCTAACTATACCTTGACACAAGTGAAGTTCACCTGGTAGCAAATGACATGAAAGTAACATTTAAACAAGAATTATCTTCCTATGCAATACAAAAACCCAAAACAAAACCACAACCAAAACCAACTAAAAACCCCCACAGCAAAACCAACCAAACTTCTCTACAACTGAATGGAGCACCACCATTACAAGAACGATTTTGGTCATCTGTGTGCTTGTCTGGTCTTATGAAAGGCATCCAGAAACTACATTATACAGCACAAACATAAAACAAGTTTCCATAGTTTAAGGTGGCAGTCAACTGTTTATTGAGGAGTAATTTGGGACTCCTTCAAAGCAAACAGAATTTCACTGTTTGAAATGAATGGAAATCTTTTTCAGATTAGTGTTGACCCTTAACAAGACAGTCATACAGCCTACATATAGAATTAATAAATTAAATTATTGGTTACATTCTTCAGTAGCAGACTGAGGTGGAGGGAGGTAAAAACAAGAAAAGACAAGATACGTAGCCAAAACTGAATAAAATAATGTATTTCTGACTCCCCTTCCTTGTATTCCAATTCTAGTATCTTTTTTTCAGCACACCTGGCAGCAAGTTCCATTCAACCACATTAGTTTAAATCAACATTTATTGTTATTTTGTTGCTACATACCAGCATGAACGAACAGTCATGTTACCATGGATACTTATGATAGAATAGTAAACAGGTCATAAAAAGTGCAGTCAGCTTGTCATTTTCTGTTCCAGAAAAAGCCAACCTTCCCAGGCTACCGGGCACCTCATGGTCATGTACCAGCAGCTAATCCTTCTTCCATCCTCCTTTTATGTGCACACATACGGGATGGAACGGAGGGGAAGGTACTGGTGCATCAAGAAAGTAAGTTATGCCTGATGATGCTGACTGAGCTTAAGAAAACTTGTGAAATTTTGCAACCTGCCTCTTTTTTGAGGGGTGGGGGTAAAACAGAGGCCTACTGCTAGGTCTTGGCTTCATCTCAAGGGTTTTATCATGCTTGCACGGGAGAATATCTCCACAAGTAGTTTAATGTCTCCAGGACAGGCAATCTGCAGCTATAGTAGAGCTACACCACTCAGACACCCCATTATCATTCTTCGCATGATTTCTCCATCATGATCAGAACGGACTGAACAATTAGGAAGCTTTCATTCTTACCAGCACTGCTGCTTTAGTCCTGCTCTGGTGTGAATCCCCTACAAAGACTGTCACAGCTCAGGTTCAGCCTAGGAACACCTCAAGGGCTCAGTGTAAAGGTTTTAGAGCAAACTTTCCCATCTCAGGTCAGGGTGGGGGTGTGGGGCTCTGGATCCACTCGGGCACAGCCGGCCTCTTAGGAGCAGTTAGCAGCAGTGCTTAAGCAGGGATTGCAGCAATGGCAAGCCTAAATTTTGAGATAAGCACAGATAAAACTGTATTACCGCAAAGAGGAACGCCCAGGGGTGAATGCAGGTAGGACAAAGGAAAACCTGCATTTTGAGAGGCAACCGCCGGTAATTAAGGGCAAGGCACTTAAATGCTATTCTTGTCAGAATTGATTGTGCTTAGGCTGCTTTTGCCTTAAGACATAGAAAACAGCCTTTCCCCCCCTCATATTGAGCTAACTGACCTTGAGCGAGAGCTTTCTGTTGTTTTGAAGAGTTTGGGCATTTTTGTTTTGGTATGGGTTTTAGAGGAGATGTACTTTAACAAAGTAATGTGCCTCTTAAGAAAAGAATAATACATTTATACGAAAAAATGGGAGAAAATTGTTTGCAAATTTTTTTACTCTTAGACTGTACAGCCAACATTTTAGTGCTGTGTACACTTAAAGAGAGATCAAATATTAAAGTATAACAACTTCAAAGACCTCGGATAGAAACATTCTATATAAACACATTAGATGTGTAAAACTCTTAAGACATTATGTATTTTCACTCTTATAATTAAAGGCTTTCCCTTTCTTGGCTTAAATTTATTGACAATCTTAGTAAATAAATAATTACTCCTAGCTAAATGAGCAGAAGTAAGGTGATTGTATATGCTCTATTACAAATAACCATACACCAAAAGTACAAGTTAGAAGAAAACAATGGAACTACTAGTGCAAAATTGGAAGGCATTTCAAACACTAGTTGTCACGCAGGTTCTTGTGAGTTTGGCTAAATGCACTGATAAAATAGGAATAGCACTGCCTAGTTTAGAGAAGAAAATGAATCAACTGTCTACCTTTGCAAAATACAGCACAAGCTTATGCTTGCCAGGGCAGAAATACATCCATTTATGCCTGTGTGTTTATGTAATAACTGCTATAGCAGGGGTCCTAATTTTATATTCATTCTTTCAAAATAAATGTAATAAAAAAAGGGAATCATGAAATGATTGCATATATTATATTCAGTTATTTTCAATGCATATGTGTTAATAGAGAGAAATTTCTGTAAATACACTTAACGAAGCAAATCATTAACGTATCTTGCTGTTGAATATTAAAATTCTAAATGTTGAAGCCTTCAGAAGACTTTGCACAAAAGACTTTCAAAAGAATAAGGGCACAACTGTTGGAAAAAATATAACACATTTCATTTGAGGGTGTTTTACAAATGCAGTGGGTAAATTTTTATTTGTGAAATATACCTACAACTGAGGCAAAGATAGAGGTAGAAATTACCTATCCCAATTTCATGTCCAGTGCTCTGTGAAGCAGACTACATCATGACGTAGATATTGCATCACCACTGCAGTGCAGAAAATGCCAGCTTTTTAACGTATTTTTATATGTTTACACATATACATACACGCATACAAATGCACATGTATACATATTTTTGCTGAACTGAGGCACCATTTTAGATTACTAGAATAGTTAATGATACATTTTTGCACTCTATACAACATACTGCATTTCTGTGTCTTCAAAAGACTAGCCAGACATACTGAATTCCCAAGTAGTAATCTAAGCTCTCAAATACAGTGTGATAAATACCATCCTAAATAATGCAGGAAGTACAAAACCCCCGACATCAGTACTCTCTTCTTAAAGATAATTGTGAGCTAGTTGACATTGCAGACTTGCGTGATGCAAGATGAGTGTGAGCAGAGTTCTGAGACGACAGTACTGGTTGAGCAGAAGGGACAAGCAACTTAGAGGAGACACTTCTTCAGTTCGTATTCACATTTCTCTTTCCCTCAGAGAAAGATTTCGCTTTAACCTTGAAAATAGATTTGGCAGTCCTTTCCCCACTTTTTCTCTTGCTTTTCCCACTCCACCTTCTCATTCCTTCCCTCCCAGTTGAGAGTTTCTCTAACATTTAACTAAACTTTCAACAAATCTTTAAGCTACCAAAGGGCAAAACACTCTTTCCAAAATGGGAAGGCAAAGTGTTCAATCTCAGGGTGAAGTATTTCAATATGCTGGGCCTAATATTTTATATCTGCACGTACAACTGCCACCAGCACAAACACATACATAGAATTGATACATGCAGCTTATTACTGCGCTTGATTGAAAGCTGACACATTAACATCAGCCCTTTGTGAGATAATAGGTTCGGGGTGACTGGTTCCCTATCTTCAAGGTACGTGCGTTTATGAACACTGCAGGAATCCACTCACTCTGAATGGTGAAACCTGGGAGACTTGCTTGCATGGCAAATGAAGGTACATGAGTGACATGTGTGTAAAAAGCATGGAAGAGTTTCTAGCAGTGTCTTCCTCAGGAGTGTGCAATTCACCTTCCTTTAAAAGTATGTATTTCAGGTGAGAGAGGATATTTATAATTACCTCTTACAAGTATGCATATAGCAGAAATACTCAGAATCACCTATCTAACTCAACTTTCACAGCATCTCAGAGGAAGAATAATCTGGGTTTTTTTTAAGAATGAAAAGGTGCATCACATAACAAAACAGTGTTAGAATACTAGCTTACAATGCATTGATACATTTGCATTCAGCTTAACAAATGATGCAACTGCCCAAGGATAACACCTAATTAACTTCAGTAACAAGAAAAAAAGGAAAAAAAAAAAATCCTGGCTACCATAATGCTGAAATTATAGCTTAAAGCTCAGGGTTGAGTAAAAGCTTCTACAAAGGTCCCTTTGCAGGTCATTTAGACTTTGTAAGATATTTTCAAGGTAACCCCTTTTAAATCTAAGAACCAGCCAATTCAGAAGCAAGTTCATTAAACTAATAATGAAGTAAATTTAACCTCATTGTTAACACTGCTTTTAGCAGGTTAGACTTCCAATTCAAATCATCATTCAAACCGTTAGCAAATATATGCAGCCCACATGGGTTTGCTGTTTAAAGTACAGAGAAATGAGCAATTTTGTGAGCATGTGATCACAGGGGAAAAGAATAAGTTTTATTTCATTCTATAAAACACCTCTTTTTTTTCCAATGTCCAAACCAGCAATAATTATGCATTTAATATTTGACGTCTCTGGACTGCCTACCTTCGTTCCACACCGAAGCCCTACATTTTAGGTAATAATATAACTGCAGTAATTCTGGTAGCAACAAGACTTGATCCAAGCACCACATCATGATAAGAAGCGATTCCAGGATCTCAGAAAACAGAAAAACAACTCACTCGAGGATTTGTGGACTTCCCTATGTTAACCACAGAGTGAGCAGTGTTGAATCTTCTAATCCATAAACTAACATTTAAGCTTGTATGTGGTAGAGGAAAGGGAAGAGGAGAAGAAAACAGTGCAAGGGAAATCCAATTCTCTACTTCTTGTTGGGTAAGTCATGCAAGTACAAGATCTGGGATCAACCCTCACCACCTACAAATGACCTGCAGTACGTTACTTGGTATTAGCAGACTTGAAACAATATTTTTTTGTGGAAGCTTCTTCTTCAGGAGCTATCACAAATGTCTCTCCTTAGCAGTCTAAAACAAGTCTTCCTTGAGAACTTGTAGATGCTGTCACATGTGGTGGTGTTTATTTAGACTCCAGCGTACCGAGCACTAAGAGTCCGAGGTTTCAGAGACCTCTTTCATTTTGCGGTTACAGGAACTGATGCTTAATTCAAACGTGCCCCCAGGTTCATCAAGGTCATTGAAAAGAGGAGTTCGGACATCTTCACAAACAGGGTTTCAGTCAGCAGGCACTGACATTAAAACTCCCTTTTTTAACATCTCAGAGCTGAGGTTCGCTTATATCCAGCAGACACCTTAGGGCAAATCTGCCTGCTCATACCAAAAATGAACTCTGTTGAAGTCAGCATTCAATCAAAACTGAAGACAGAAAAAATACATGCATATCAAGGTCATTTGACAATCTACATACAGGTCCATTAAATTTTTTTATTGTTTAACTTTGAAATAATTTATTTAATAAATATTGTATTAAGATGGATAAGTTTGACTTCTCTAAAATGAAAGCTACTTGATAAACCTTGCAGACAAAATAAAAAGCAAGTCTCAGAAAAGCTATTTTTTCATTTCTGTGAGACTAGTTGGTTTAAAAACTGAAAAGGCTAGGAAACAGAATTTTAATAGCATTTTTAACAAAACAAGGAAAGAATAACAAATTTTAGTCACATCTGGAGAGGTCAGGAATCATTCTTAATGATTTCACAGTGAATGGACTTATTCTGGGTATCACATTCAACAGACTTCAAAGTAGGGTAAAAATTGCTTTAAGGACTTGTTTCCATTTAAATTACATTTGGGGTTTTATTTGTTTATTTTTTTGTGGGTTTTTTTGTTGTTGGTTTGGTTTGCTTTGTTTTTTTTGGTGGGGGGTCCAGAGGGTTTTCTAATATTTTTTTATTATTATTATTATTATTATTTTGTGTACATCAAATAAGGCTGAATTTTTCTGATAACAAACAACTGTTTGTTATTGTGGAAGAAGAGTCTTTAAAAATTGTCTCCTCCTAGTCAGGATATAGCATATTTAACACCAATTCTTTTAGCATCAATTCATTAGAGCATCCAGCAATTTCCACTGAGAAACTGAGACACTGATTTAAAGACCCCTTGAAAAGCTGAACAAATATTTTTCTTTAAAACTTTTATAGTCTTTTAAAACCTTTGCTTCATGCTTTGCTT
The DNA here is from genome assembly GCF_023634155.1 of Falco peregrinus. Lineage (NCBI taxonomy): Eukaryota > Metazoa > Chordata > Aves > Falconiformes > Falconidae > Falco > Falco peregrinus. The sequence continues at coordinate 15,800,924 of NC_073729.1, forward strand.
CCCTTCCCCTCTTCCACCCCTTAATTTAAAACAGTAAATGTAGGCTGGTACCTATGCTTAGATGTAGGGTAGATGACCTGCCCCAGGACATTCAGATCCTAACCAACCACCAGTATAAAAAAATAAGAGAAAATAAGAGAAAAGAGGAGAGAGGATGGAGAGAGGATGGAGAGGGGAGGGGAGGGGAGGGGAGGGGAGGGGAGGGGAGGGGAGGGGAGGGGAGGAGAAGAGAAGAAGAAGAGAAGAAGAGAAAGTCATTTGTAGAAAGAAACTGCATCCAATTAGATCAGTTGTAAAGCATTTGGTCTTCTACAGCTATAATGAGATTGAATGTGATCCAAGAAAGAATTATTACAATGAAGTCATTATATTTCAGTCTTGAACTTTACAAACGTCCCAATCCAGATGATCCAAATATCAGAGCTGCTACCTATACTGCTCAGACTCCTATACCCAAAGTACATAATCATTTTTGATACATCCAAATGCAATTTGATCACCATTTACCTGTTAGGAACCTACAGTGGGAGATAATTTGAGACACTAGGGGGTGGGGATGTGTGGAAGTCACGCAGAGAAACTGCTGTTTGTAAGCTTCTCATAAGGAATCTTGCATTACAATACGTATTTCTGACTTCATGTTAACATCAGTAGTAGTGTTTCAAAAGTATAAATGGAGAGTCAGATAATACGCAATATAATGCCTAGTCGCATAGAAGATACACACATAAACCGTATATCTATATCGTGTCATTCTGAAACTGCTATAGCTATTTATGATGGCCATAAATATGTTTTCCACCTCATTCTATACTTGTTTGTTTTATTGCTTTGTTTTATAATATACGTGTTGTTATAGTGGTTTTATGGCCAAACAGAGGTTACCATCAGAGACTGTGAGCAGCGGGGAATGTTACACGGTTTCTTTAGAAAGCTACAAATAGAACATGTTGCATCCTCTTATTCACACCAGTGATATATATATGTACCTTCACCTCTGCATAAAGAAGTCTGCGTAACTTCTCTTAAAGTAGAAATGTAAGGCTTTAACCAATAATTGGATTTCCTTGATGAAATAATGAGAATTTACTAATATTTTGAACTGTTTTCTGTTATACCCTATTTAAAACCTGATTTTTGAAAAGCTACCAGAAGTGCAGCTCTAATTCAAAATTTATTAGATATGACATGCATTAAGATTATACTATCAAGATCATATCAAAATGTCATTAATACAGAATTAATGGGAACTCGGTGAAAATTGCTACATCATATGAACGGTGAGATTGTGACACTAATATTATGTTATAATTGCATAGTTAAAAAATCTTGCAGATCTCTGCATTTTAACGGAAAAATTGCACTTTTTTAAAAAACACAAAGTACAGCATGAAGCAGTCGTGTCATACTACTGTGTCTCTATATTTTTGGTATTAACTGTATATACAATTAGCACATATCTCATTAATGGTCTAAAACATACAGTCCATGCAAATGCATGGTAATGAACAGAGTAAAGTATCAGTCAAGCAGAAAAAATGAGTATGACCAGGATACTTTTGTTCTGTTTAGCTGAAAAACTTCAGATGTTAACTCATTGCTTTTGTCTCCCCGTACAGTGCTGGGAATCACAGTAGGAAAACAGCATCTGTACTTCCCCACAGCCATCTGTGATCCTATCTGCACTGAAAAATGAAACACTCAGTACAAATTTAAGCACAGAGCTGTGATACTGAGCTCATGAAAACCGTTACAGTTCCACTAACTTTGGAGAAACCACTATTTTATATTTCCCAAAAATATGGCCTAAAAAGGTCTCGTAACACTTAAGAATTCTCATATTCTCTTTACTGATCTGCAGTTTCACATTAAAGCCAGTATGTATGTCAAATTAGACACCTAAGTGGCAAACATAAGTCATATTTTGAAAGTACTAATACAAAAAATTGAACAATCTTAATTAATGTTATCTTTTTTTTGATTTCAAACAACATTAGGATTGTTTAGAAATCTTCCACTGATGCAATTCTTCAACATCACAAAACAAAACAAAACAAAAAGCAAAAAAAAAAGCAAAAAAGCTATTTCAAAGGAGGGAAAAAAGGTAGTTTTGCAATGACATTGAATAACCACAGGATTTTCACATTTACTGCAGCATTCCTCACTACCAAAAGTAGTAAAACAAAAAGGTTATAGTAGTACTAATTCATTATTTACCTTACAAAAATTTCTTTTCCATCTTTAAACAGAAGAAATCAACCAGAACTGCCAAGCAGTGGCATAACATAAGATTTCTTGTTCTGTTCACCTTTTCACATCATTGCTAGATTTCATAGAATGCGCTATTTTATCATCATTATTAGGAAGCCGGTCAAGTATAGGGTGTGCCATATGTCACCTATGAGGTCTAGTATCAAGTAGAACTTGATTCAATGAATGGATTTTAGCAGAGCCCAGGGGCTAAAACTGCGCTCCTTAAGCTCTCCGTTTTTCCAGCTCACCTTGCCGCCTAAGCGATAAAATTATGTTCACATAAATATAAAACCTGTTATAAATGAAAAAAAGTAATTTAAAAGAAGATTGAATAAGCCTGCTTCTAAGGTAGCTGAAAAACCTAAAAGACTAACGTGGAAGTCTGTAATGAAAAAGGCAGAGAAAAGCCCTCTCCTGCAACATGGAGATTGTTTCAGGATAGAAGGGAAACATATTCAGAAGTGTGAAAGGCACCATCCCATGCACACTCATTTTATGAAAATTTAAACTAGCAAAGTAGGCAAGATATCAAAAAGCAGAGTTCAAACATATTTTCCAAAACCTGTACTTAAATGGATGCTAAAAAGACTGCAACATAAATCCTATGATAACCAACTAGATAGCTATATAGATACATTTTTTTCCTTCAAGACAGGTACATTTTATTTCTACATGAACATTTTGCTTTATTACTTTCAGTCATAAATATGAGTTTTCACTCATTCATGGGCTGTCCTTCCAGATTTTAGGAGAAATATCTATCCAAATAGTCATACATGGGTCACTGAACAGTAACACAGGAACAACACTTATCTCTATAGGTCTTCTGTCCATTCCCATCTCTCCTCTCTAATCTCATTTTCTACTGGCAGAAGTAAAAGGAAGGTGTGCTAGTAGCAATGGCTGGAAAGCTCAGCTGGAGACACCAAGATCACCATAAGGGGCTGCCTGGCACGGCACAGAGCTACAAGCCAACCTCTATTCAGTCACCTTACGGCTGGTACCTTGCTGATTTTCTTTTCAAGAAAAGTGGATTCTTGCAATGGGGAATAACAACCCTTCTTGTTGCGTGACCACTGGCTAGAAGGTTGGAGAAGGGATATGATTTTTTGTCATAGCAATGAACTGGGTCACAAAAAGCTCATGCAAAGGTGGTCAGGATGAAAGCACAGCATGCAACATGGCACCTACACATGACTGTGCAGCTTTCAGATCCCATCTTCAACCATAATAGGTTCTGTGGAAAAGTCATTTACATGAACCCTGCATGAGGTAGGACGATTTGGCCCTAAGTACGCTGGCATTTCAATAAAACCCTCTAGAAAAAGTGTTTTACAGTATAATTCACTAGAGAAACAGTTTTCATTCTGGCCTAAGCTGAGAAAACCTAGTGAGCACCTACCATGATATAGAGCACTATACATTAAGGGCACTTGAGGCATTTAAGCCACCTCTGTTTAAAATAGAGACCAAAACCATTCAGGTAGAACTTCAAAGATGCCAACACACTGCTAAACCAGCGGATACTGAGCTTAAAGACATATTTCAGTTTCTGCACGTGATAAATACATACTATACAGTTATGAAATCATGTATTCAGAATGGTCTGCTCCTATGTTTTCACCTGAATTTGTGGTTATATTCACCTTCTAGCATTACCTTCACTAAAAAGACACCAAAAGAAACCAAGCATTTCTCTAACGTTTCTAGCTCCATCTTTCTGAAGTTGTACTCTGTGTCTTTCTCAGAGGGCAGATTACACTGAATTTAAGTCCGCATATTGTTTCATACTTTTGAATAAGCTGCTCAAAGACTGGTAAAGCAAGAGGCATGCTTCAAACGGGGGTTATTTTTTGTAGCCAAGATACCCAGCGTAAGGGTGGCATACATGAAGATGACTAAATTGGGAAAATTAAATTAAGGAAAGCATGAAAAAAACCCCACCCCAACAGTAACTGATTACTTTTTTTCCTTTTTTAAGATTTTCTTTTGAAAAAATAAGTAGAAAATCACATTGTCTGCAAACCTGTTCTGACATATTTCTGCCCATCTTCTAGTCTTGTATTCTGTCTATCCTGGGAGGAATAATGGAGTGGGTTGGTTTTTAACCAAAGCAGCAGTTGGGGAAGGACACACTTGGAGAGTAAGGTTGAAGTATCATGTTACTGTAGCCTTGAAACTAAACAGTACAGTCTTTGTATCCTTTCTCGAATACCAAATTTATAGCTGAATTGTCATCAATACTGATTTTTATTTTGTGACTCTCCAAAGGCTAAGTCTATTATCAAGATCACGCAAATCAATGTACGCAGCAATATATTAGCATTTAGTATCATCCAGTAAAGGGATAGAAAGTGATGAAAGGGTTTGTTTACCATTTCTGAAATATAAAAGAATTATCAGCATGTAATTCATACTGTACAGAGACTTTCTTGGCTGGTGATTTTTACCCATAACAGAACAGGCGTGACTGAAAGATTAACTCACTCAATACATCATTTGAACGTTTGTACTGAGATTCGTTATTAATCTGGGACAAACCATGACATTTTAAATCTTCACCCTAGCTACCCTGTGAAATCTATTAAATTACATCTTACTTTATGAAGAATTTTTTATATAATCCTTCAGCTAATCACTTTTCATTAGTTAGTGAAGCTAATGTATAAAAGTGCTAATTTATTTAAAAAAAATATTTAAGCGTGGAAAGTTCCATAAATGCTAGCAGTAACTTAAATATTGGTATGTATCTACAAAATGTAAATTAATACTTTGTGTTCTTCTTTAGTTTATTTGTTCCCTTAGAAAGCATCACAACTCATAACTTACCACATTAGGTAGTTAAATCCTCTCCAACCGACTCTTCTGTATTTTCTTTGACCTTTCTGCTTTTGTACTAAATGACCTTTAATGTTTGATGGATGCTTCAAGCTTTCCTATTGTAGCTCCTTAATTTGGGCTTGATTCTGTCATAGATTTTAACAGAAAGAAGAGGTTTTGCAGGTCACAAACCAGGCATATAATTATCTGCTTTTCCCTACCACCCCCAGCTGTCAGGCAACTGCCTGTCACACAAAAACGTTAATTGCACAATCTGGTATAGCACTGTAAGTGACAAGGTGAAGCCCAACAAAAAGTTAATATGATAACAAACTACGTGTGTGAGAACCATAATACATATGATTTAGGGTTGTAAGCTTCTGTTCTATTGTTTGGTGTCCTCTGGGGAAGATGCCTTCCTTACCAAAGCCTACCCTTTCAAACTCTTCAAAGCCATCATGGACCTCTCTACCCATCTGCATCCTTCCATGGAAGGAACTACTCAGCCTGCTTCAGAATCCTTAATAGTACTGAACACAAAAGTCTTCAAAACATATTTTTATAGTAAAAGATTATCTTCAATATGCAACACTATGTTATTGTTTCTCCTCAACCTTGGGTAAATCTCTAGAACCACCATTTCAGTAGGCTTGACTGAGCCTGACTGCAGAAATGTTCTGAGCCAATAGCTTAGGTAACCACAGTGGCTTTTATAGAACAGGAGATGGAACTAGTGTGCTCATTCCATTTTTCCATTCTAACTATTTAAATACACTCACATTAAAGATAATTACAATGTCTAAAAAACAAAACAGCACAACCCTGTTGTTATGCTATTCTACTTTAGAGGAGTGCTTAATTCCACTGCAACAAAAAGTGACATTTTGTGCATTAAATTCACTATTTCTCTTATGAAGCAAGTAAGAAAAATAAACCAATGTAAAAATGCAAGAAACTAAGCTCCACTGGGTAGCTCCTCAATCTCCTGAGTAGTTCAACTATTTGTAACTTTGAAGCCTATCTACAGTGGTAAGTGATCTAGCCCTTTGCAAAGAAGGTCATGCACAGAACACACAGATGAATGTTGCTGATAACACGAGGGTTTGTAATTTAGGTTTGATATCCCTGCATGTTATTTTATGCAGTTTGATACTCTGTTCTGAAATCACCTATCCACGTTGCTCAAGTTTCTATGGATCGAGGTTTTTTATAATCCATATGCAGAATAGTAGCCGGCTGGACTTCAGGTACCCGCGCTGCATTGCAGTCTACAGCCCTTGCTAGGCACAGACAGGGCTGAGCATTATCCGAAGTCTCATACATGCTTTAGATGCTGCATACTTACATGTTCTCAGAAAAACTGTACCACAAAGCATCCACTGAGCTAGCAGCCCTAATCCCAAACAAAATAGTTAGCAGGATTATGCCACGCCAGGCCCATGAACAATTTTAACAGTACTTCTCTTGAAATAAGGGTGTATCAGCTTTTCCAAAGATCAGAATCTACCTAATTTAGGGGAAAGGGCACAAAAGATGATTTGGTGAAAGGGATAAAATTTGAAGTAGGGGCTTAAAAAACAAAAAAAGACCTACAATCTATGGAGAAGCCCAGTGATCTCCATATGTAACAACTATTATTTTTTCTATTAAAACCTTGGCACTTTCTGCCTTAACGTGTTAAGCTTTTTATAGAAATGCAGATTGCAAAAATTAACGTAACTTAATTTTGAACAAGGTGATACCACTTACATTTTCCATACAGCCTTGCAGCATACCTTCCAAATCCAACTGACATGTTACTGATGACAGAAGCTAATTCTGTGAATGTGATTTATCCTTTTTTTTTAATCCCTTCTTTAGTCATTCTCTTTTTTGAACATTTATTCTCCTCAGCCATGTACCAGCTATATGTCTTTTTGCTCACGGAGCAGCAGGTGGTGATGAATAAACACTGCTGCATAACTTCCTCGGAAGAGGCATAGCTCTGTACTAGTCATCTGCACAAAAATCTCATTGTAAACAGCATCTAAGCAAGTGGCAGATGTTTTAGTGTAACTAAGACTATCAGGGTAGCATACAGGTTTTGTGTGGTGTGTCCCCCCTCCTCCAATTTAGCTTTTTCAGGTTGTACTAACACAAACACAGCTCCATCAAAGATCAATGCAGTTGCCTGTCAATTCTACGCTCCTCCTCCTCTTCCATTCATTCTGCTCATAAGTATCCCGTTCTACACCCCCCTGCTCCTTCCCCAGAAGATAAATCTTAATAATAATCTTAGATAATCTTTGATAATCTTAGAACATGTACAGCAAGTATTTAATTTGTAAAAACATAGAAAGTAACCATTAGTAAGACTTCCATATACATCTCTAAATATATTCTACATAGAAATCTGAAAGGTCTAATGCTACATATCATTTTGACTTCAGCATTTTACAATGGCCAAACAGTAACACATGCAAGACAAAAATCAAATTGAACCAATTTTCCCAGGATTTTGCAAGCTCGGAATTGCTGTAGAGCATCACCTATCATAACAGAGCTCGAACCCAGGTATCACTGCAGCACATATTCAGAAACATATTTGGCCTCAAAGATGGACTAGCCCCAGAGGCAATACACTTCAGAGCTTTGTCTTTCATATGTATCCTCAAAGTCAGAAACTAGAAGACGATATTTCCTAATACAAGAACATAAAACCAGTGTTAGGTAAGACTGGTATAGAATAATCTTGGGACAGTTGCTTCTTTGGATTATTTCAGAAAAATGCTGAGGAATCCCCATGCAGGATTCCCAGGCAGGTTAATTTCAGTTAACAGTTAATTTCATTTCTCAGGTTTACTGTTTATGTCCACATAAAACAAACTTGAAAACCTGTTTGTTTGGTTTTTTAACCTACTCTAATAACAGCTACGTTCATTCATGCTCAAACCTTTTTTTTTTTTTTATAAATTCCTTAAAATCTGAGATTCTGTAGAAATCAGTTCCATTAAAAAAAGGTTGCATAAGAAAAAAAATCTCATTAAATGAGTATTAAAACTCTTCTCTTCAACTCATTAATTTTCAATTTATTTGATTTACTATACTTATACTATGTCAAGGAGTAGCATAGGTGTACTTTCTTTATATTTCTTATAAAGTAAGGGCATTGGTAACCAGTTGAGATGTTTGTTGCCCTTTTACAGTAGCAGTAAGTCCTTTTCCTGTAGTTAGTTTCCGACCTACCAGTTATGAGTTCAGAACATTTTACCATGCAGATTTTGATCTCTAATTGTCAACCCTAAATCTGCCAGACATCTGCCTTTGTTGAGTTCTTCTGGAATAGCTTCTCTGTTCTTTCCAAATGGTTTGTCACCTACTGGGACAATTTTTTCTGCCACCAGTTAGTCCACCTTCTTAAATCATTAGTGAATCTGTCTTTGTGCTCTAAGTCCTCTTCCAAAATGGTTTTCCAATACTGTAACCATCTGCTTGTTTTCTTAAAGTCTTTTTCTCTTAGCTTGTTTTTGATCCATGAAAGTTACCTACCATCCATATAAAGTCCGTTTATATTTTTCTCACTTTAAAGCCACTTAGAGGGATTTTGCCAAACACTGTCAAGACATTGAGATCTTATTTACTTTCTACTTTTTGTTTTGTTTTGGTTTGGTTTGGTTTTTTTTAATAGAGATGTTTGCTTCATGCTGTGGCAAAGCAATATACAGAATGGTCCAGGATAGGCCCAGGAAAAAGCCAAGACGACTTCTTCACCTACTGATCCTGAGGCTGAACCAATGTAATTTAAAGGAACTCAAGAGCTGGGCCTGAGACATGCTAATGGCCATGTTCTCTGCATCAGCTGCAAGAGGGGCTAGGAAGAAGGAGGAAATCTGCTTCTGTCTTCAAAGTGCATCTTCTGGTGATGACCATCCTTTATATTGGACCCTCAAGGATCCAGGTCCTCGAGTCACATAAAAAATAGTCCCCAAAAGGTGACATAACTTGAAATTCCTAGACTGACTACCATACAAAATGTCACCTTTGAATCCCAGCATGAATTATCATATCAGGATTGGCAAATGCCTTCCTATAAATGCAAGATAAAACCCTTAATTATAAAAAATCCCTGACTTTCTAATACTGAACCCCCCTGAAAATTAATTCAAAACACAGCTTTGGAGTTTAATGGTATTCTTCTTTGGAGAAGCATACATCAGGATTTCATGAAGCTGCGGTGAATAGCAGCAGTGCTGGATATTTAGCTCCACAAGATAACAGATTCCAGTAGTGTAAGTCATGTCTGTATTCATGAGCCACAGCTATTCATTGAAAGAAGAGTAGGATGAGTTCATCCCTGACATTTCTATAACCTTGATTCTCAGTCCACCTTAAGTTGTCAAGAGATGGGAAAAGGCATTTTCTTGATTATTCTAGCAATTCTGAAACCCAATAATAAAATAATTTTCCCTTTCTTAGATGTAGGGATAAAAAGTCAATAATTCACAGCATGTGAATTACAAGGTTAATATGACTTATGTTTTCAGAGGAAGATACCCAGTATTTTTGAACTAGGCAGGCTTCTTTTATTAACTTCATTTTATTATTATTTCAACATGCTTAACCTACAAGACGTTACAGAGAATTTAATTGGTTATTATTTCTGATAGCTTGACCCTTGTTGCACAATACAAACATAAACATTACACATGTTATTAGATGTAATGACTCATTAAGTGTTTTTCAAGCACAGACTGGTGCACTGCAGACAACGTTACATATTTCAGGTACGACTTGCTGCAAAAAGGAGTGCTGGGGAATCTTTCCCATGGATTTGTCAGAATTCAAACCAAACCAAAATGAAAAAAAAAAAAAAAAAAAAAAAAGAAGAGAAAAAATCACCACAAAAAAAACACCCCCAAAAAAAAACCAAACAAAAAAACCCAACCCATTTGCACCTTCTGCTGATTAGAAATCTAGGTAGACAAGCCTCACTTTATGTGCATGTGAAAGGATTATAACATGATGCAGAAACTAGTCATTTATGCTCAAAAGAAAACTTCATCTTGAATTTCAAAGAAGTAAGAGGAAGGGAGCTGTCCTTGAAACACTGTAGAATACTTTGGACCAAAATTTCTGGTTTAGTTTATGAGAGTCCATTTATTTTGGGGGGGGGATGCCTGCAGCTGATGAGGTAGCCAGACTGCTATGCGCCGTCAGTGAATGCTGTTAAAGGACACATTTACAGTAACGGTTATTTAGGTAGCTTGGACCAACACAGTGCTTGGCCTTACAAGAAACAATTTCAGGAAAACAGGTTTAGTGCTTTTTTGTTACCGTCCTATTGCGCGCCATGCTACTAATGCCACAAAGCTGGCTTCGCTCTGTCCCTGAAAATGCCCAGTCCTAGTCCAGAGCAGACTCTCTGAGGTCTCAGGAGTTGCATCATTTATGTCTACACTAGGATACTGTTGGCACTTCAGAGCAGCCAAATGCTCCAATCATAGTAAAATTCAGGTTAAGGGAAGTACCTACCTTAAAGCTGACTTGAAAACCTCCATCTTTATTTCTTTCAAAAATAAAGTACCTGAGTAAGGAGAAAATTCTTCACAGTAATATTTCAGTAGCTTTAGTGCCAAACTAAAATGTTTTGAAAAAGTTTGTAAATGTGATTGTCAGTAGTATTTAAATATATGATTAATGTCAGGATCTCAAGTGAGGTTTTTTTCTGAGCACGATGGTAAGCAATGAGTCTTGTATTTCTTAGCCAGGAAGTTACTAGAAAGGCAAGCAAGGCAGAAGGCAGCCCTGAGAAGCTAAACCTACTGAAACTGATGGAGAATTTGTGCTCAAAACACAAAGGGCACTTGTGAGGGGGAAGAAGTCTCTATAGAAAATTAATCATTGATTTCTCATTTTCAAATGTTTGGTCTTGCTCTCAAAAATACTTTCTGCTACCTACTCATAAGGTTAAGCACAGAGATAACATCAGACCAAGTTCATCAATACGACTCCACCAATTTACTTCATCCTCGATTTGGATTTTCTTACTGGCTAGCGAGGCCCTGCAGGTTCCCTGTGTTGGCTTCTCTGATACCCAATGGAGAAAAGCTGCTGTGAGACAGAATTATAATGGATGTAAATATTATCGTTGACTTAGTCTATATGACTCACCTATACAGCTAAAAGGAATGCAGTAATGCAGCATCTATTCTATAGAGGAAACAACTAAAGTGTAAAATAAACAAAGAACCTCTGAAACAGCTTTCTGAGACATCTTTCCCTCTAAATTCCTATATGGAAATCAAGTGAACTTCACAGAGGTAGATGGAAAGCAATTGCAGGCTTCCTAGCTTAGTAGTGACTTATGTATTGCACACCACATTTTTTTCCTAAAGGAATGTGGATTCTGACAGCCAGTATATTTCTTTCATGGCTACACAAACCACCATGGGTTTGCTGTTATGCCTCAGTTTCAGTATATTATCATTTTTGTGGGGTTTATTTCATCTTCATTAATTTTCAAATCCTTTGACACCTAGGGATATATTTTTACTTTGTACTTCATCAGTCTCAGACATCTTGTATATAAAAAAGCTAATAATTTCCAAATTCCTTGGTTAATTGAGACCAACAATTTGTCTCATCTCCTGAAGTTAATTCATAAAAATCTTTACCAAATGTTTTAATGAAATTATAGTTATAAGATCAATCAATAATAATAATAATTGCTCTGATTATTAAAGTACCTCCTGCTGCAACTATAATGCAAAAATTTAGTCATCTGTTATGTTATAGGCATATGAAAACATTTTCTAGCTTGTATTTTGCTCTGAGGTATCAGTGTATGCCTATTAACCCTAAGAAAACTGAATTATTTTGGAAAAAAATAGTTGGGTGATATCTCCAAATCTTTTTGTAATGTGTTTACATTTTTGTCTATAGCTAGAAATGCATACATACATAGATAAGCATGACTACATGGAAAGGTGACAAAAGAGCTATTGTTCATTGCAGATTGTTAAAAAAAAGAAGGACCTTGTAGTCTGTTTGTAATCAAGTCTATCTGGACTCTCATTTTCTGATTAGAAGATATATGTAAAGTATATTTTATCCTTGAGCCATTTTTGCAAGACATCTCAGCCCTCACTTTCAAATACCCCAAATCTAATACTTCTCCAAATTAGGAGTTCAAACTTACAAATAACTTTATTGCATTCTAATGAAAGTGTTTTGGCTTTATTTTTAAAAGCATATACATTTTTTTTATCTATCGTTCTCTCCAACCATCCCAGCTCTGCCTCTTTTTATTCCTCTTTCTCACTTAAGGGAAGTGCTGACTTTTTCCTCATGTCAGTTCTTCCTTTAAGAAACACCAGATCACTTTTTTAAAAACTTGTGTTTGCATATATTTTTACCATGACTAAGATTAACTGGTGCTCTTTCAACAGAGGAAGGAACAAAAGTTTTGTTTTCAATAGACATATTAATTGGTTATTCCTAGCAGACCCATCGCAAGGTAGACTAAAGCTATTGTAAAGCTGATGGGAAGTTCTGGAGGCAGAAATGGATGATCTGCCCCCATATTGACTTTGCTAAAGTTAAACCAATGAAATAACCAACGTATCATTTTGGCAAAGGCAACAAAAATTAAGCATAAGACTTCTCACCGCAAAAGGGGAGCAATTGTCCCATTATTTTAAGTGATCATCTGTTATGTTTTTTATAGTTTCCAATACTGTTCTAAAAGATTTGGTTATATATTATAGGTACAAGTTTTATTTCAGTGATTACTGCTTCATCATGTCTTACAGTGCTAGCCACAGTGCACTGGATTTTGTGTCATCTCTATTTGTTCTCCATTCACAAGAGCAAATCTACATTCCCGTTTCTCATTTTTCATCACTTAAGGAAGCAAGTTCAGGTCTACCTGCCAAAACACGTAAGCATTACACTTCCAAACAACCACAAATCAGACACAACAACAGCAAAGGAAAAATAAGTAACAAATTAATGACTTCCTCTCATTATGAGGTTGGATCGTTCATTCACCCATTCAAAGTTTTTTGGTTTTTAGAGATGGGTATTTATGTCTGTTTGATGGAATCACCAGTGTTTACTGGAAAGCATACTCCATGTTCTAACTCTAAATATACAGTTTATTCAGCAGTGGGCCAGAACAAAGCCACAGCATCACAAAACCACTGACCTGATTTTACCCACAGAAGGAAGTTGCACGCATGACCGTTAACTTATCTTGAAGCAATGCGCATTGGCTAAAACATGCAGCCATTTGACCTCTGCAATTACTAGAACATTCACTGTGACAAATTTATATCATTATTCATCTCCTCACAGATAGGAAAAAATAGACAACTATGCACTGTCTGCAGCCAAGAGATTCTCCATGACACATTGTTGAGGAGTGGATAGACAAGACCATTGAGGTTTAGCTCACAGCAGTAGCACTCTGCTCCCCAAAGTGAGATTTTTCAAATGTCTGTGGGAAGTATGACTTGTAGAACATACACAAACATATCAATTCACAGGTTCCACAGTCAGTAAAGGGTTCACCTTTACCCAGGTTCGATATCAAATCTGTTCAGGCCCATCTGCAGAGCAGTCTGTGTAAGCAAGCTATGGTTCCAAAATCTATCTTGCTCTAGACCTCTCTTAGAAGCGAGTCTTTCTGTGCTGGATTCCTTGTTTTGCATCAAACCACCTGAAGTAATTCTCTGCCACACTGAAACATAACCCCTCCCCCCCCACCCCCCACCCCTGGTGACCTGAATCTCCACGCAGCATGCAACTTCTATGCAAGTCATGTAGCCTGAAGACTCAGCAGAAATTAAGTTCTCCACAGGACTTTGAACGCCAACCAATTTACAGGTTCATTTATGTGATACTATTGTACATCTGTATAATAGAAACGTCTAGTAGATTAATGTGTAAAACTCTACACCTCCATTCCAATACAGGCGAAAGTTTTGTGTGTGCATGTCTTGAAGGTTTTAAAGGGAACTATGTTCATACATTTCTGTTCCTTCTGCATAATAGTGCTCCAGTTAAGAAAGAAACCTCCAATTGTCACTTAAATACTGATAGGATTTTCCTTGTAAAATGATATTTTAATGGGTTCTAATTGGCTTTATTTAACAGTGCATTTCACTATTGATTACTCTTAGTGCTGCTGTGTTGTTGCACAATGAGACACGATAAGCAGCTTCTCTTCTAAAAACAGTTTGTTCAAGTTCATGATGAATTTTTCTAAATGTGCAGTCTAAAGCAATTAAGGAAGAGGCTCTCCACTGCTCCAGCAGTTGTCAGTCTCTTGCAAACAGCTAACAAAAGCTGCATAAGTTACCAGAAAGTACTGCACGCTTTGAATTGTTCTCCAGTGTTCCGAATGGATATTTGGAAGATCAATTCCACCTGAATCACTATCCTGAAAATAAATACACATTGCTTGTTCAATTATCATGTGTCCTAAAACAGCACAGAGATATTCCTTTGCTCTAAGTAAGCTCTTCCTCTTTAATTTAAGCTCTTCCATCTACATATCCATCTTCTAGGGGGAACAATCCCAGTCATCAGGTAAAAAAAAATATTAAGATAAATAAAAATTAAAAATAAATAGATCACTGAACTGTAATCAGCCTAAGGGAATCACAGTTAGAGACTTGCAGAAGTAGCTGTTACTCCAAAAAGTAAGAGATAACCTAAAGTTACAAAGTGGGTTTAGATATTTTGAAATTTATCATTGCCTTTTTAATGAAGGGGGGTGGGTGGTGGTGGTGGTGGTGGCATGGGGAGTTGTGCAAAAGAGCCTCCTTGCTTAAGGGAACCCTAGCTCCAACTCCAAGCTGATACTTCCTTAGTTTTTTTTTTGTTTCAGTACCTTATTTTGTGTTAAAGTTATCATTGAGGATCAGATTGAAGTAGGGCCAACAAAAACGCTTTGAAGCTCTACTCATGCACTTTACCTGCCATGGGAACTAGATCAAATCACTGATAACTACAAACCTGAAATCTATTTAATTTACAAGTGTGAATCATATGTGACAATGTTAACTTGCTGTCCAAATCTCATAAGCTTTCTACAATTTAAAGCTCTTCAAAGTGCAATTTAAAGGTACGATAGTCAGCTTCTCCACAAGAAAAAAATGGAAAAAAATTAAATGCTAGTTTCAATGTGTTCTCTTTATGTCATAGCCTGAATCTCTTTACTATTTCCAGAGAAGGAAAGGAAAAGTGGAACATTTTTTCTTCAGTGATGGCACTTTATATCTTTTATTTCATGTAACCAGGTGGCAGACCTTGAATAAAAATCCCTGCAGACTAAACAGGGATGAGCTTGCTTTGAGAGAACAAGGTTGATACAAGAAGTCTAAAACTTCCCTACGTACATGTCAGGTTTTGAGGAAAGGGACTGTTCTTTATGTTTGAACACTTGATATAAAAGTAAGTGTTGCAATTCTATTCCCCCTCCCCTCCCTGGTCTCCCCGCCCCCCTCCCAGTGATATGTATATATTAGTCAGCTAGGCACTAGAAATCAAGTTCTATGAGAGGGTACAAACATTAACTGCATGAATCATCATCAGGATGCTGAGGGAATTTGCAACTCCAAAATCCTGCAGCTGGAGGCATTCATACAGAGTCTGCTAGTGCACAGTGGAGACACTTGAGTGACGTGACTGTCGTTGGATGCATGCATCATCAAATGCATCATTCCATGTAGTGTAGGCGAGTCATCAGATGTACAAGTGGCAAACTTGCATAGAATAGGGATCAGGCTTAATTCAAATTACCAGACATATATATTGGTGTGATTAGAGGTGTGCAGAATCAAGTACTTTAGAGAGTTAATTCAACAGAGGCTCAGTAGATATAATTTCTTGAGACTGAGAATAGCAAAGAACTTCCTTCCTGTACATCTCTGAGCAAGCCATGCTTTACATTCAATTTCTTTCAAAGCAGATCTCTTTATAGAACAGTGAAATCTATGCATTAAAAATGCTATAATTTTGCCACTTCAGTCATCCTCTTTTACTCATACTTCTGAGAAACATTATAGCATACTTCAGTACAGCTGGTTTGGAAAAAAATTTCTCATCCCTAATACGACAGTAAGAATTTAAATGTCTTTTCTTCACTATCACAGTCTAAGACAAAAATTTTCCACTAAACCACAAACAGGTTATAAATTTCCACTGACAATTTTTCAACCCCTGTACTGTTCATCAACTCATCTGTTGCACACTATGTCAGTTGATCAGAGAGTACATAGATCAAATTTGTGCTTTTAGCTGATTCTATAGTGTACAGATGCTTTAATGATTTTTTCTGCAATTCAGATGGAGTTTTTCTTTCTGTTGTTAAAAAAAGCCAAATTGTTCTTCACTAGAGAGAGATGTCTGATTTACTAATAATGTCATTTAAGATTAGAACTTGGTAAGTTGTATCGAGCAAATAAATATATAGAGGACTTCACTTAATTAAAGCTGAACATAAAGCAAAAAAACTTCTGTAACAATAGAGAGAATGACTACATTGAACATGTTTGTATGGAGTGTTTAAAGTGTAAATCAATTAAACTATAGATAGACACTATCTGGATTTACTCATTTTCCCAAAAAAAACCCTGTCAAGAACAACACAATAGATGACAGTTATTAACTCTTGCAAAATTGCCACATATCACTTCATGACACTGTCTGATTAAAATAAAATAAATGATTTCCCTTCCATTAAATCTAAAGGTAATTTCACTCCTACTCCTGTACTGAAATCATTAGACTAACTGCATTTTCATGGATTAAAATTGCTTCTACATTTCCATGAGTTACTCTATTCAGTATTAGGGAGGTTGGGTTTTGCTTTCATTTCTTATTAAACAACACAGTAATCCAGGACATAAAATAGGTCATGAGGACATAAGAACAGTTCCACAGACATGGAGCCCATCCCTGCTTCTAAAAGCAGTCGGAAACAGATATCTGGAGAAGGACCACTTAGGAACTTCCCCCAGCTGAAGTGCAGGCTGGTGAAAGCTGGGAAGAACAGGCTTCCTAGGTCTTTACCCAGCCTTCACTGGATTTCTCTTTCAACAGCTTTTCTAGGACTTCCTTAAATGCACAGACTTTCAGACTTTCAGCCTAGTTGGATTGATTTTCCAACAAGACGAATATTGCTCACCCTTCCATTTACTCTAGTTCTGCTATCATCTATTGCAGGACCGACCCATGACTACCCATCCCAAAAGCAGAGCTGCTAGCTACACAAACACACAGCAGTGAGGCACAAGGCCCACCTTACACTACTGCCAGCTACAGCCAGGACCTTTGCTTCATGTTACTTGGGCCCACATTTCTCCCTCAGCTACGCTCCATCTCTGTTGACAGAAGCCACTTTTGTAGTACGGTTCCCTAAGAAGCATCAAGCTGCTCTGGACAGCGAATTTATACCGTACTGTGTAGTACATTTCTTACTGCTTCTTTCAATTGTCTTGCACTGCAGACAGTAGCTGCTATCACAGCAAGTATAACACTTTGTGCTGGCAAAACCACTTTTCTTGTTGACATTCCCAGTTTTAGCCATTCCTCCCTCACTACACAGTGCTGGAGCGTGTCCAGAGCCGGGCAGGGGGCTGGGGTACAAGGCTGGGGTGTGGCTGGGGAAGATGGAGGGGGTCAGCCCAGAGAGGAGGGGGATGAGGTGGGGCCTGATGGGTCCCTACAGCTGCCTGGTGGGGGCTGTGGGGAGGGGTGGTTGGTCTCTTTTCCCAGGTAACAAGCAACAGGACAAAAGGAAATGGCCTCAAGTTTTGTCAAGGCAAGTTTAAATTCGGTATTAGGAAAAATGTCTTCACTGGGAAGGTGGTCAAGCATCACAACAGGCTGTGCAGGAACATGGTGGAATCACCATCCCTGGAAGTGTTCAAAAAAGATGTATATGTGGTGCTTAGGGACACAGTTTAGTGGTGGACTTGGCAGTGCTGGGTTAATAGTTGGGCTTGATGATCTCAAAGGTCAATGATTCTATGGTTTAGTCATAAAGATAATAATAAATCTATGCTTTTTTCAAGACAGAGTAAATAACAAATATTAAGCACAGCACACTATACCAAACTACATACTACAGCATAAAAATAATAGAATCTAAAGCTCCTACACTATGCCAGATTCATGTAATAGCTGCATGAAAAAAAGCCCAAAACCAAACCCAACACTGACAGCTGGTAATAATGAAAAGCTGATACAGAGAAATCGTCACTGTGAAGAAACATCTGAAGGTATAGTCCTGCTACAACTGTTTAGAAAAGACTGGAAGACCACACCATTTTTAAAACAAAAAAACATGCAAAGAACCAACCCACACTCCATCCTGGGAACAAATAGTTCTGAGATTGCAGCATGTTTAGCAGCCCAAGTATAACAACTTTTTCTGGGTACCAGCTTGTACAGGGTTCCCCAGTACATCACTTACTTTTTAGTGCTCTGCCTATCCATCTGTGAAGTGGATACATAACTTAGTTCTGCTTTCCTCCTTCAACCGTACTGGTTCATAGTTGTTTAAGTACTGGAGACACAATGAAAGCATTTTTTAAGAACTCAAGAGACACTTAGTATTGCTTGGAACATCACTTTACCTTATGCTCTAAGCAGCTTCCTGTCATTTGTTGTTAGTGACCATGTCAGTAGCATGGCTTATAATGTTCATGCATGAAAGATGCACCATGGAATAGTGGTTCTCACAAATTCCATTCAACTGTTTGGATTGTGCATTCTTTGTTCATTATGTTATTGATCCTACATTATTTTAAATTAACCCAATAAGCAGATTTTCCCATTTTTGCTCCAATTTTCACAAATTCTGCATAGATTCTTTTGCAAGAAGCATCAGAATACTTGCTGATGTACTATATAGAGACTCAAATGATAGAATAATGTGTAGAGCTGCTTTCCTTGTGCAATATTATAATTGTTAATATCTAGAGAACAGACCTTTATAACATCCATGTTGCAATTTAATAATTTCTTTCAGTTCCCGTAAAGATCCTTTTATAAAAGCCATCCTCTTCTACATGCATAAACTGGCATATCCAAGTTTTATGTTGGTTTATGTTTGATTAGGCATAAACTTCTCACAATGTCAATGTGAGTCATTTGCCTTATTCAGGTACAGAGTCTTTCTAGACAGAAGCAACAGGTTAATATAGAATAATCCCACCTTTAATATTTGGTTCTGCCTGATACCATGCTGCATATTTGCCTTCTTTACAGAAATAGGGTGATATCAGTCCATTAACTTAGACCAATGTTAGCATGTATTTTCAGTTTAGCCAAATTTTGAAATAAATCAAGATTTTCAGCTTCCCTAACTTTGACAACACAGAAAAAACCAAAATAGCACAGACAGCTGTGATAGTCCATGAAGCATCTTTTAACTTGTTGGTGGTAATAATTCTGTCCTCATCTTATTTACAATAACGGTCATGTTAAATCAGAACAGTGTTCAAAATGGTCAGTGATCTAATTACCAGACCAGGTGATGAATATGGGATCTACAGTATTTACTACACATTCTGATCTGTCAGGTGTCTGTGTGAATACCATTGCCGTGCCATCCAATTATCTTCATCTTGCAGTTATTCAAATGCATCGGTAGACAAAAAGCAGATAGACAACCCCAGTTACTTCACTTCCTTACAGCCTAGATAATAATTGCTAGTCTCTTCAGAAATCATATGTATATAAAGATACTAGGAGCTTTTTCAGTCTGTCTATGGCTAACATTACTTTGCTTTTTGGTGTTTGGTTTTGTTGTTTGGTTTTTTTTTTTTACCAAGTTGTCACACAAATTGTTTATTTTTGTGAGTGGAAAACCTGGCTTTAGCAATACATTGTAACAATAGCAAAGACAATATTTCAAAAACATTATCATCACCCTGCTGAGCAGGGGTTGACAATCCAGCTGTGAATTCAGTACCCCCTGACAACTTAAGCTGCAAGCCAGTCACTGCTTATTACATGCAGACAAACATGTCGTTGCAATCCTGCCTTTCCTCTATGACATCTAAATAAAGTTTATTTTGACATGCATGCCTGTGGTATTTGAAGAAATATAAAATTTAATCTTAATATTGAAGAACTTCAGAAGAAAACCCTGATTTTTGTCTTCATGGCTGACTAAACATGAATCCAGATTGTCCATGGAACAACTATCCATAATGAAAACATGTCTCTGGTATCCTTTGCCATCTGTATATAGCTAGATCAGTGCCTAATTTATGCAGCTATTTGTTCAGAACTGCATCGACTTTGGGCTAGCTTATGTTGTTGACAACCTGTAAAACAAGCAGCTTTTCAGTAACATCCCACCAGAATGATCTAGCACAGAACAGTCATGTAGCAGAAGTCTTTATGGACTCTGCTCTCAGCTTTTCCACTAGCAAATGCATGCAATTGTAAATGATTCTTTTTTTCTTCTTACACTAAAATCTGTCCTATGACACATTTAAAGGATTCATGATCAGCATGTAGCCCTCCTAAACACTGCATCTTTACTCCTTTTGTAACCATAACAAATTTTGGTCTGTTGCTCACTATGTTCTGAGGACTAACTACAGATAAAAAAAACCAAGCTTCCTTTTCTTAAACTATTTTTTTGTGCTTTGGATGAGACCTTCAACTCTTTTAAAATATAGATGTAGCAGTCATTCATTTATAGAAAGTTGCCATCATGAAATTTTACTTAAATAACCGCCGCATTAACAGTGGAGTACTGAAATGCTTTCTCAGGTATCACTCTCTTTTAACTACTTCAATAACAACCTCCCAGATTAAAGCAGAAGCCTGACGATTAGTCATCTTCATCAACTAGTATTAGTTGAATGTACTCAAATGCTCAGAGAACCAGTTCCAAAAGAGCAACTGATAAGATTTCTGGTCTTAAGAGATAGAGCTGCTGGTCCATAAATCCAACTAATCATCTGATTTTCATTAGCGATGTCCTGCATCAAAGGAAAATGAAACTAAGATGTAGCCATTTTTCTGAATGCAAATTAATACTTGAGAGCAACAGACCCATTACAAAGAAAAACGTATGAGGACTAGTGAGCAACTGTCAGGGATATCCAGCACAGTGGTAGGAACATTGAGGAATTATTAATGAAGATGACAAATACAGCATGAATCTGAGAAACGGAAGATTTTCTTCCACTTCCCAAACAGCCAGAACAATATAAAGTATTTGGCATCAAGCGTTTTGATAGGAAATTCAACCAATATCCCATCCAAAACATTTATTTCCCTATTATGTCATTAAAATGACGTAAAAATTTAAAGGATTGTACATGTTTTCTCCTTTAAGATCACACTTTAAACATATACTTTCAGAGCTCTACTGTTATTCTCCTAAAATATCCCTGAAATTCCAAGTTAATGTGACACAGGCTCCTTACACTCTTAACTGCAGCAGATCAAAATCCATGCTATGAAATAAGAGAGGAAAGGTGTAATTCACTTCATTATTCTTTTCACCTTCCTTCACACAGGGTGAGATCCAGACAGCAGAAAGCAGCTCACCCAGACTGCCCAACTGTGGTCACCAAACACATCTATCAGCACCACATAATTAGCATTATTATAATGACAAGGATTCAAAATTTCTGCAAAAGAGTTCTGAGGTTATCAATGGGTGGTTGCTTTTTTGTTTTGTTCAGCATTGAAGAACTGAAGGAATAGCAAGCTAGCTAAATTGATGCCAGTTTTTTTTTCCATTTAGATAATCCAAAAAATCCAGTATAGGCAAGACTTCAAATTCTGATAATCAAGCCTGCACCACGTTTATTGCATGGTGCTTTATATGTAGGCAAGCACATTGTACCTACTGTTCTGTATTTTCCATAGTCCTAAACCAGGTAACCGTACCTTAACAGAAAAAGCAATAAATAAAGGACATACTCCTGAAAGTAGTACCCCTCATGAACGAAAACATTTATACCTTTTGCAAGCAACGTAAATGCCAGAAAGGTATAAAATGTTTCCTAGTTCTTCAGCTTGAGAAGATGCACCGCTGTCCTCTCAAGAAAGACTGCATATTTGTTATGGAGATGGGCTTTTTAAAGGAGCCAAACAGGGTTAAATTTCTCTTCTAGAATGGCAAACAATACAGTGATGTTGATGCTTCCTCTCCACCTCCCGTGAAGCGAGTGAAAGGCCAGAGCCCTGGACCATGCAATGGATTACTCCTGGTCAAATCCTTTCTCACCTCAGAAGCATATTTTCCACAATTCAGCACTCTCCAGTTTATAGGAAGCTGAATACTATTAGAGTGCTTCTGTGCAAAGTCTTTCTGAAGGCTTTGGCAAGAGTTTCTCAATTCTTTTTGAGTTTGAACATCAGCAACATATTGAGATGTGAAGAACATGCATGAAGACAGGGCTCTCAGCACGTAATCTAAAAATCATGAAACAAACAAGCAAGCACTTTATGAGTAAGAAGCAATTCAGGAAGGCAGGTTTGGACATACTTTGAATAGACACATTCATCAGGCTGAAAATCTCAATACTTACTCTACAAAAATAGAAATATTGAATTGGAAACCTCTCCAATTAAAAACAATGTTATTCTTTTTGTTAGGAATGCACAAAAGCAAAAAAAAATGGTACTGAAGATACAAGCCCTTATCAGTGCATGTTTATAACAATCAACACATTCCTGTGAGTTGCAATATTTTACTAGTCCAGATCAAAGCTGGTTTCGCTAGGCTTTTTTATTATTCATCATGGAGAACTTAAGGTTGATTTTGCATGTCTTACAGCTCCTCCTTCACTCCCTTGCTTCTCCGCTCTTCTAGAGACAGTTAAAATATTTCTAGAACATATATATTCAGCACTTCAATACAAGTAATATAAAAAAGCTGAAAAAGAAGTTCCCTGCTCTCCTAACCATATTTAGTACAGCCAAGAACCAAACTATTTTTGCAGCATTACTGGTAGAAAGGTGGTGGATAACACCTCAAAAATCTACCAGCTTAACTTTCTTCCAGCTGCAAATAGAGATCAAACCAAGGAGATAAGTCATTAAAAGGAGATTAGTTTCTTCAGTCTAATGAAGAGCAGAGCAGCAAATGCTTCACTTTCAATTCTGATGATAATGATTTCAAAGCCTTTGATTTGAGAAAAGTGATCAACTGAAGTTATAAATTTTAAGCCCACCAGGAGCATTATTCAAGTTCCTGGCTTACTTACTTACATTCGTGACAGAAAACTAATTTGAGTAAAGAGGAATATTCATGTTTTGTACCAATTTTAGCAACTACTGGAATACTGGACGTGTTTGAAATTTCCATGCCACTTTGATTGACGGAGCTCAAAATTGATATATTAGAAAAATGAAACGTGACAGGAGGAATAGTGAGCATAGCATGAGCTGCAGTGAACTAAAGATTTTTCAGTACAAAGACTTTTCATAATATATCTATGTATATCAAAACAGAGCAAAAAAACCTGAGTCAAGGTAAATTGTTCTTCCAGCAGGTAAAGGTTTACATGAAGATGCACACATTCTGGTGAATGCCTGGAAATGAGTTTGGCATGAATTGCTGCTCAAATACTCCTAGTTTGTCACCAGAATTGTGTAGGATGACTCTAGAAATGCTGGGACACTTCAAAATTCCTGCAGACTTTCACCTGTGCTTTAGGCAAGAGCATTAACTTCTGCCCTCCACTTGAAAAGTGCATAGAGTGGTTAACAGAATAGTTACTTTATTCTATCCTATTTAAAATAACTAGTGACTAGATTAATAATGAAACTACACTAGCAAATTAAATTGTCTGATACCAAAGCCCCCCTGTTCTTTCTCATAAAATTAAAGTTGTTACCAGCTAGAATGGATGTTGATACCCTTCACTTTACTGACAATACTGAAAAACACAGTAACGCTAAGTAGTCACTGTCAGATTCACCTGTCCATCCTTAGGTTAGGATTTAAAATTTGGTCCCACTTTTGGAAAACTTGTATGCATTTCAAGTACACCCCCTTTTTTCCACCAACATTCCAGGATATTCTTCAACTACATGAAATGCTATGCCACATCTAACCCCTTTGTATATAAGCAATGCAAAAAAAGCAGAACTATGTGGAACAAAAACTCCCTGAAGAATAACACCCTGAACAATCTGCCATCCTTTTTCCAATTATTTGAACATGATTAACAACCTTTTTATCATATTTTTGTTTTTAAAATATCACAATCTGTCTGTGTACTGATAGAAAAGGCTTTGCATTTAGCTAATTAAGACAGTCTCAAAGGCAGGAAGTCTAATGCATAACTCAAAATAGGTGTTCATTAATCAAACAATGACTCCAAAGCATACTGGTATTCCTAGTCCTAGCCCACTTGGGATAAGCCTGCTGAGAAAAGATTGTGAATCACAAAGATGCTGGAAGGCAGCACATAACAACCTTTAGATATAATTATTATATTATGTGGGATGAACAACAATGCGGTCCTTCTCTATTGTGCAGTTCTTAGAATTTCCTGACAGAGGAAAAGCTTGAGACATACAACTAGCCAGCCACTCGGCCAGCCAGCTGCATATTGATGCAGTTTCTGTGTGAATAAAATGACTAGTACAAATGATAGTTGAAGAAAGCTCTCTAACTTAACTGATGTCTTCAGAGTTGCTTGGGGTAGTTCAAAACCTACTTCAAAAATTCAATAGGCCTAATATCAATTATTAGAGGTAGTTCTCTAACAGGTGGAGGGCAGATTTACTTAGAAAGAAACAGTAGCAGCAGGATTTAGATTAAAATCAGGTCACCTACATCTAGGACTATTTCTGAAGATCTCTGCTAGTCTGGAGCTTTACTCAACAATCACAACCTTATTATATTCGTATTTAGAATCTTAAGTTCTATAAATACTGAAGATGGACTTTTTGCCACATCTATGCTAAGAGGCTGAGCACAGCCTAAGCTCAAATCGACTGCCAGGAGACATTCTTCCCTTAAGTCCTTATGCAGAGTCAAAACCCAATGTCATGACTTTGAAATGCCTGAGTTTTACCCATTGAATTTTTCCCTGACTCTTCTCAAAGTGAATTTACCATAACATAACGCCACCCTTGGAAACTTTTTCTTTTCTTTTTTAAACCAAGTCATGTCCTTCCAGACATAATCAGGCAGTACTGATATGTATAAGTACTATTTTTAGACCTATTTTATCCAAGATATCAAACAAAATACAGATGCCTTAATTTCAAGTCCTTTGAAAGACGTATGCAACCAATTCACACCAGACAGCTTGGCCCCAGGTATTTTGCATTTTGTAGCTTATGTAAGTAATTACAGTAGGAAAATAAATTGTGGGAAATGAAAAAATACACCTCTCTTGCACTGACAATAATTTGGAAAAAAAGTCCCCTTAAGGACTATCCAGAAACTGTGGACAATTTTTATGTATGGTTTCTGCAACGTTCTCCCCTGTACTCACTCAACACTAGCGGCTCACAATGCGCCAATCAAAGGAGAACTAAGGCCAGCAACTGCTAAAGAAAAAGGGGACAGAGGGGAAGGACCATTTATTAAATTAATAAAAAAAACCCAAAACTGTTCTTTACTCAAGGCTTGTTCTTTAACCAGATCCAAAAAGGAGCTGGCATGCCTATAAAGTTCCAGCACAGTGCATTAGTTAGTAGAAGCTTGCCAAATAGTTAATCAGGATCTCAGTATTCTTGCTTGGCACCACTGAACAAAATGAGTAGCTATCACCAGCTTTAAAAGACGTTTTTATTGGATATGTTGTCCCAAGCTGGGATTTTTCCTTACTGTTCCTTCCCTGCCCTTCTGCTTACTGTCATTAAAATGCAAATTTTAGAGATAAATGGACCTGAAATCCCTTACTACGTAGGCAGAAAATATCATTACTGAAGAATTCAAATATAAGATTAACTTTTAAGAATGTTTCCATTATTATGCAACAGTATTTTTAACACCTCTGCGGTGTCTTTACTGAGAATAATATTGAGGTAGTCTTTACAAAGGCTAAGCAAGTTATCCCCTAATACGCTCAACACCTGAATCAGAAAAACATTAATTATTGCAAGGGATCAGGCCTTAAAATAATTAATCCTCACAAAAATTCTTTAAAGATTAAAATGGTAGATGGGTAATTCTATTTATCAGTGAATATCTGAAAAATTTGGCAACACAGAAACAATGTACTACATGATCAATACCCTATACTACGACCATTTAAAATATACTAACATTAGCAACCTCTGTGTGGACCTGTTCTTCTACCAGCGATGCAGAGTTTACATCACAATATCAGGATTTTAGCTGCTGTTGAGCTGCTTTTTTCTTATTACTCAGCCTCCTCAAGTGTATACCCTGGTTGTACACCAGGTGATATAAAGTATAACACTGCAAAATTACAGCCACCCTCCCAGTTCTTCTGCTTCAGCTGACATACACCATACTTCATTTCAAGTGAGTTAAGTGGCACCCATCATCTTCATTAACAAATAGGGTAGGGCAACAAATTTTGCATCTGAATGAAACAGTTTACTCATTAAACCAAGCACAGCTTTACTGTTCAATTCAGTTATGGTTTTCTTATTTAAAACTTTTGGCAAGTTGCTTGCTTTCTTTCAGTGGAGTCTCTGGTACTAAGGACCAGGTGCTGCCAACTGGAAGCTCTCTCTAAGGAGAGGATCACATGGGAAGTGACTGGATGCGCAAGAGCTGTGAGAGATACGTGGTGTGACAGTTCCTTGGAACGGGATTCCATAGCACTCTGGTAACACTGGCAGACTGCGGAGCTCAAACTTTTTCAGGCTGCAGAATGAATCAAGTGTTTGACAGACATTAGTATGTGGTAGGGGCAGCAGCCTCCCAATCAATGTTGTGAAAAGAAAATTGAAGCTACAAGCTCAGTTGCCAGAACTAAATAAATGTATTAGAAAACAGATAGAATAAATCTTTCTACATAGAAAATAATGTCCAAAATAACATAACACAGCTTTTAGGCATCTGTGCTGGGAAAATTGAAATATTAAATACTTTTAACTTCCAGCTGTTCTTTGGGAAGTAGACACTGTGTAATGATTTCTTCCTCCTCTTGATGCCCAGAAGGAAACCCAAGCAGTTGTTACTGCACACATAGTTGCATTTATTGAACAGCAACTGAAACAACATCCACAGTCTTTGCAGCGTTCTCCTTCATGGTACATGCACACATACATGTCCCTGATCTTGCAGAGAAAAGCCCGTGTTATACTTAGAAGATTTTCCCTGACTAAAACATATATTTGGATGTTCCAGCTAACAGAACCAAAAAAAGCAGGGGGTAAAGAAAGGGTACAGGCAGAAGAGTACAATGAGGGAAAAAATCCAAGACAGATAAAAAAAAAATCCAAGAACGAAGGAAAAAACATGAATGAAGAGAAAAATTTCCTTTATAATGAAAGGAAAAAAATAATATTGTGCTACTGATCATAAAGAAAAAAATGTCTGTTTATCAATCCTCATCTGGTATAGCCTTCTGTACCTATTTAGCAATCATTAAACACTACCAGCCTGAACTGAGGTAGCTATTAGGAAAGCCATAGTTATGATGGTAAGGTCAACTCCATTCCTCTTATTCCAAAGAGGAAAGCTATTACTGTGAGATTGGTCTTAGCTCAGTGAAACATCTATATTATAAACACCTACAGCTGAGTCTAAACCCTCCCTGTAATTAATACAGTTAATGACAACAAGTATCTAAAGAGGTTAACTCATTTCACACATACTACACTGACTCAGGACAAGGTGTTCCATTTTCTAGAGTGCCCCTAGCCCTGCATCAGGTATAATCAACTCGAGATGACTGACACGAACACAGTTCTCCAGATTGTAGAGGTCAAAGTTTAAACTTGCACAACTTTAAAAAAAAACAGTTCAGCATCAGCAAGACAGACTACCGAGTTCCCATGATGTTCCCATTGAGTTCAGCTTTCCAACATAATGTCAGATTTCATTCACTGAAGAGCAGTGTTTGTATTACCTAACAAAATAATAGGTAGTAAGAACCAACGCTGCCCAGGCTGTTTAAATAAAGATTGATGCTCTTCCTGATATTAAAAATGAGAGTTTTGACATATATATGTGCACACATTAAATATATATATAAATAAAAAATTTCACCCCCTGTGATCCTAACAGGGGTAAAACCACACAACTTGTTCAGTTTGCTGATAATGTTGATGTATGTGCTGATGATGCGCACTACACAAGACTTTAGTGGTACTGTTTGAAGTGCTTAACAATACCATGAGACTGCTTTGTCTGTATCCACTGTCAAAAAACTTATAACAAAGGCCCACCCATCTTAATATGTTTTAATAAATATTCTCTGGGGAAAGGTTTTATCTGGCCATAGCTTACATTTCCAGTGTTGCAATGAATTCAGAGGTCTCCTGCTAAAAAAGAAAGTGACAGCCCCATTTCCCTCTGACACATACACACTCACACACCCAAAAAGCCAAATACGTTTCCTTTGTGAGTTCCCTAACTGAGCAGCGCTATCAGACATCAGGATCTATCCAATAATTCCAGACTTTCTGGAAGATGTACAGAGATTTTTTTTTAATTCCATATATAGCAAATTGTAACTTGAAATTTCAGAAGAGAAGTTTTAGAAGCTCCTGAGTGCAGGCAAATACCAAATAATTCAGGTAATGTTTTCCATTCCAAATGTCTTATCAAAGCATGGGTAAACTTAGTTAGATGAAGCCGTGTGTGCTCTGGAGACAGAATTATGCATGGTTTTCCAAAGCTATCAATTTGATCACGTTTTATTAATACATTTGTATATCAACACTCATGTGGGAAACAATTTTAAAGTATTTTACATATTGTTTGCACAGATAACTTTGAAAATCTGCTTCACAGAAGAGAATTTGAGGTGAATTAGGATGGTTGTATTCATAAACCTAGTGCTGGTGAGTGTATTTAGTCCTTCAATAAGTCCTTTCCACCACAGTTGGTAGTGCACTGCTTGTAAAGCTAATGCTGCAAGCATTTGCACTTCTCCACAGCCAGTGATGGAAAGCAGAAGACTTGGAAGGCTACTGATGAGCAGCTTCAGATCTCCAGTTTCTCTCCTAAGCCTGAGCAGTTCTACTTCGGTTCTTAAGAACAAGGGTGAAAACTAGTGGTAGTGAAAAGCCTGTCTCAACTTGCAGCAGGCAGCCTGTAACACGTTCCTAAAGTATTCCATACGTTTCACCTATTCCTACCATTTTCTCCCTCTTAAGGAAGCCGTTCAACCTAGAAAACTCTTTTTCCCTCCCCTAACTTATCAACACATTTTCTAC
This sequence comes from Falco peregrinus, assembly GCF_023634155.1. NCBI lineage: Eukaryota > Metazoa > Chordata > Aves > Falconiformes > Falconidae > Falco > Falco peregrinus. Next base: position 15,830,342 of record NC_073729.1, read on the forward strand.
CTCTCTGAAGTTCTGCTTCACTTTTACTCCAGCGTTCTTGTTCTGTATTCAACACACACATTCACGCTCCCCACTCGGTTATTCCCCTCTACTACCCTATTTCTCTCTGAGAGAGTCACCTTTCCTTTGCTCCCCTGGAGAGATTACTCTGTTCTCTAACCACCATCAAGACCACAAAGTCTAAAGCACAAAGTCTAAAGTATGGCAGGTCTACAGCAATAACATATTTGCCACAACTGCTGTACTGGGAAAAAATCATAATCTTTGCCTAAAATACCCCCATCTTGGTATTCATTCTTTCTTTTCATTCAGCCTTTCTATTCAATAGTGTTGAGAATATAACTGCAGATACTCTGTCCCAAAATAAATGTCTACGTGGATAAAAGTATCCTTCTTTCAGCTGTGAAGCCCTACAAATGCAGTATGTAAAGTCACTGATTAGCGTAATCACTTAAAAGAGGGTGACTTGCACATTCTGTCATCAAATTCAGGGCTCCACTCACCATTAGCTTCTTTAATCTGCAAGATGGACTTCCATTCGATAAGTCTCCTGTCACATATAAGCCTGGCCAAGGCACTAAGGATGCAGATGATGCCTGTGCTCATCCTTCAACATCGCCCCCTCCCCCCCAACTAAAAGTTTCTAGCATATCTCCCAAATTTTATACAATTTTTCTCTTAAAAAAACCCTTCCATGCTGACACTCCCTCAGTTTCCCATTCGCCAAGATTTTCCCCTTATATTCACTTTCCCGTTACTGCCCCTACAACTAACCTTAGTCTTTGCAACAGTACTTGGCTTATTCTGTCTTCCAGTCACTAATAGCTAGTGATTCAGGGAAGGAAAAGAAGAAGAAAGAAAAAAAAACCCAAAACAACAAATCAGGTTTCAATTGAAAACAGAAGAAGATAAAAGCCTTCCTTCCTGCTACTCAAAGAGACAGAGAGGAGCCTGCAGAACCTCCTCTCCATTACCAGAGTGCTGCTGCCTCCAGGGGAGAGAAGAATAAATAAAAATAATCAAGAAATGGACAAAGGTTCCCTTAGCTGTGCTGAGCACAGCTCTGAGGTAGACTCAAGCTTCAGCTGTGCAATCTAGTTAGCTCTTGGGTTCAGACCCTCTAATTTCTAGAGCACTTGGTTTGGCACAATCCCTATTTTATTCACTACTACTCTTCACTCTGGGGGAATTTATGACTGGTTCTGGCATCTCGCTCTTATTTTCCTTTGCAAGCACTGAAACAGAATTCATTTAATTTCTTAGCACTCTAACTTCTTTTGTCAATAAATTACTACTGTTATTGAACAGAGGCCTGGCTGTCTTCTTCACTGACCTTTTGTTGCTTATAAATTTCTTATTATTTACCATAACCTTTCCTGCAACCTTCCTTTCATCTTTCACCTTTGCTTTCTGTATTTTTATTCTCCCTTTGAGTCTTCTGAGTCTGCAGTATTTTTAAGTCCTCTTTAGTTGCTCTTTTTTACCATCCATTTGACTATTTTGAGATTTTTTTTATATATATACATACACACACATATAATTTATTACTTGTTCAGCTCAACTGAAAACCTCAGAGCATGGCAATACATTGACCAAGAGTAAAGGGTGAAATATGTTTTAATCATAACTGATTTTTTTTTTCTGGTCAAGGATGCTTTTACATTCAATAATTCTGTTGTATCTTAACACAGCACACTCCAGACTATTTCAGTGCCTTTAGTGCCCTCATAGCCAAGAAAGCCAATGGTCTCCTGGGGTGCATGAGGAGAAGCATGGCCAGCAGGTCGAGGGAGGTGATCCTCCTCTTCTACTCTGCTCTGGTGAGGCTATGTCTGGAAGGCTGCGTCCAGGTCTGGGCTCCCAAGCTCAAGAGAGATAGAGAACGGCTGGAGAGGGCAGGGAAGAGCTGCGAAGGTGATGAGGGGCTGGATCATCTCCCTCGTGAGGAAAGGCTGGGAGAGCTTGGGCTGTTCAGCCTGGAGAAGAGAAGGCTAAGGGGGGATCTTGTCAGTGTTTACAAATACTTGAGGGCGAGTGCCGAGAAGACAGAGCCAGGCTCTTTTCAGTGGTGCCCAGTGAAGGGGCAATGGGCACAAACTGAAACATAAGGAAGTTCCTTCTTAACATGAGGAAAAACTTCTTTACCTCGAGGGTGGCAGAACCCTGGAACAGGCTGCCCAAAGAGCTTGTGGAGTCCCATTCAAAAACTACCTGGACATGATCTTGTGCAATCTGTTCTAGGTGAACTTGCTTGAGAAGGGGGACTGCAGTAGATGATCTCCAGAGGTCCCTTTCAACCCTGACCACTCTTTGATTCTGTGAAACTGTTCAAAAAGAAGAAGCATTCAAGTTTCATATGTAAGTTGCAATTCCAGGACAAAATGAGAATGAGGTCTATGGTATTATTCAAAATATATCCTAATACAGAAACTGTAAGTGAAAGCAGAGTGAGCCTTCCAAATACATATAATTTCTGTTGTTGCTAGTTAGGACTACTATTTTTCTTGACAGCTATTAGCACTGTTTGTAAGTTGGTAGTCACTTACAAAAGAACAGAAGCAAAATACTAGAATGGTCTGAGTTAAAACTGCTTTTAATCTCCTACAATTGTTGGCAACTGTACACCTGCCAGAAGGTCCAAGAAGATTCATAAAACTATCTAGCCTCTTAAATAGCCTCCAAACATAAGCAGCAAAATGCATGTAATGAAATCCAAGTCTGCCACTGCCAATACAGTTTATAATACTGCATTTTCAGCTCTTTTGTTTAACTTTTCACGGATAGGCACGAGTAATTTTCCTTTCCTACGTGGGTTTGTGATAAGATGATGTCTGACTCAAACATGCTTTTTAGGAAAAAAAAATAATAATAGATTGCTACCACAGTACCACAGCCAGACTGACCCTGAGCTGTATAGATCTACGACAACAATCAGTCACCTACCTTTACAATAGAGAGCTCTTCTCTCAATCATTGGTAAATGTTTATGCTCTGTGTTATTTGGATCCATTTCTGTCATGAAAATATGAGTCTGCAAGATGACTTTCTTCTACAGTTATTCCTTCTTTCCATACCAATGTATCTTTATGTCCTATTTAATCTCCTACACAACACAATTCATAGATAAATCTGCTCTTATAGTCCCATTTTAGTGACACATACTTCTCTCAGTGCTGATTGCACATGCTAGTTCCACTGCTGGGTTTTTTTATTATTTTTTAATTTAGGCCCTGTTATATTCAGGACTTGTCTTGCATACAAATCACTGATTATCTGTACACTGAATAGATTCTAAACATCAGGATTTTTCCAGTATCAACTGTCAAAAGAGAGAAAGTTGTTACAGAATTAGAATCTGAAAATTGTTACAGAACCTCAAATTTTAACTGCAACTGAGGGCCCACAAGGATATGTGGGATAAGGCTTCCCACCTCCCACCCCATTTTTCTTAAGGGGGTTATCACCACCACTCCCCTTACCTGTGTTTAGAAAAAAAAACCAACCAAAAACCAAAACTGATACACAGATGATGCAACTTGTGAGCAGTGAGCAGCTCCAAAGCTTTCATAGTTGTGGTCATTAAGAGAAACGTACTGATTAGACAAAAAAGGAATGCTTGGCCAAGCCACAGGAGCGAGAGCATCAGTTTTATGCTTGTTTAGAAGCTGTATGCTTTGTGTCCTCACAGAAAAGATTAAAGACCCCAACAACTATTCAAACAGGTAGTAACAACTACATTAAACTTCACAATTTATGTAGTTATACCTTTATACAATCCATCTGAATAAGAGCTACCCACTGTGTAAAGAAGTTTCTGGGACAGATAAAAAAGCTTTCTACTAGAATCTCCACCTTTTGAGGTAGACATTGCTGCACATGTTCTTCGACTTCAGTACCATATGAGAGGCAGCAACTGCACTGAATACAATCTCAGATAACTAACACAAGTAGGGTAAGCCATTTTTACACCTTATACATTTAGATATAAAAGGGCTGGGATATTATCCAAACTCTCTACCTATATTTATCAATGACTTAAGTAATACCAACAATATTTCAGAAAAACTGAATTCAGCTGTAATTTAGCATTGCCCTGCATATTAGCATAATGGCAACAAGACTAGTTTGAAGCTGAAATAAAATAGCTACCTTCCTACCCTCCTACCCCTCTAAAAGATAAACCTGTGTTCCTTTTCTTTTCTCTCACATAGCTGTCCTGACAAGAACCAGCTATTCTAGCAACACATGTCCAGTTACTTCAAAGATGATGACTGTTGGAACAGCTGCAGAAATATTTAATGAGGAATTTTTCATTTCTTCCTTTTTACAATGTGCTATATACTTTGGGATAAAAGGTACTCTTTGTGTATAGCAAGTGATTTTTGCAAATATGATGATACTATGCGTCATGTAACAAAATGCATAGCTCTGAATATGTATTGTGCTTACTAAGAGCACAATAAACATCATTTCTACAGAAAATGTAAAGCTATGATGAAGACAGCTGATAAAAAAAAAAAAAAGGGATCTGTCCCAGATTAAAAAGCTCCTAGCTTCCTATTTGTTTTTCCAACCACATATTAGTTTACTGGATTTTTCTCACTACCTTGAAGATCGTAAGCTAAGGAAAAGAACAGATAATAGGAAGGACCTGGCATTTGAAAAATCAAGAAAACAATAGCAAATATGGTTTTGATTCACATAATCCTGCAGAGCAATTAAGGGTTAGGTTTTAAACTTGCCTGCTAAGGATGCATGCCCTGATTCAGTACAAATCGGGGCTTGAGAATAGTTAAAGCTCAGGATTCAGAGTCAGTCAATGCATGCTCCTATTTCTCTACACCCTCCACTTCACTAAAACTCTGAAATGCTACTGAACTTCTGCGGCTTGACTTTGTACATTTCTTTAACTGAATAATGTCACTTTTTATGAGGAATCTATTTTGAGCATGTCTCGTAAAGTAGTTACACATATGCTTATGTTTTCATATCTGGTAAACCACATCTGCATCTGACGTTACAGGATTCACCTTTGTACATTAATCACATTAATTGCAATCTTGCTAAATTGATTCAGATATCTGAAATACATTAATCAGATCAATGAGATAAAAATGTACTCTTTGATTAATCATGGAGCACTGCTGAGACCGAGAACCACGGTAAGCTATCAGTATTTTTCTTAAATATGCAAACGAACAGTACAATTTGCTTATAAACATCAAAATGAAATGCAATTTAAAAAAAATCAATCCAACAATTAACCAGAGAAAGTACTTAAGTGATGCTTATTTCCAACTTCCCTTTAAATAATGCCTTCTGTTGGCTTGTTAGTCTTATTTATAATTCCCCAAATGCATCCCCCATTTCTCAGGAGGACTCTGCAACATAAAAAATAAATACTTTTCTTCCAGTCAAAAAAACCCCCATTCCTTTGTTTCCCATTATTTCCTGTTACACAGCATGTGCTAATCCAAATGCCCTCTTCCCTGTTGTTACCCACTCTCGGCATTTCATTAAGTTTTATCCAATTGGAAAACCTTCAATATGGTTACGCAGGAAGTATGCAAGGGAGTCCAGGAACTCTTCACAAGAGCTCAGAATAATCCTGCTGAATAAAAAAAAGGTATCTAAGCAGTTCTCCTTCCACAAAGTAAAAGGGTTGGTACAAAAGGAAATGCAACTGTGCTAGGGGCGTCTTGGTTCCTACACCTCCCCCTTAATTACATCTTCTGAGAGAAGCCTTCTGCTTCCTCCCTGCCCATTTTTCCATGTCTGTCACAGAGCTCTGGATAGCTTTGCCAGGCTTAAAAAAACACTCACACAGTGAAGGTGAAGTTGAGGGTCAAAGCCAAAATACAGCTCACTATCTCTAGGTCTGTGTGAATCTGACAGCATGCTAGCTAGCTATGATAAATAAAAGATCCCCTTGCCTAAAGGATTTCACTGCATACCCCTTGCTACCTTTAATTTCATCTCAATTCACTCAAAATTCAAGCATTAGAATGAAACTAACTCAAAATATCCTGTCACAGCTACGGGGCTTTTTGGTTTTTGGCTTTGTTTTGGGTTTGGGATTTTTGTTGCTGGATTATTTTTTGTTTGGTTGGTTTTTGTTTTTTTGTTTTTTTTTAAATACAGACTCTCCATCAAACTTCCATAAATCTCAGACTTCTTGATTTATTTACCTGAGAACAAGTTACTTAATCAGAAATTTGCCTTGAAAAACACTTGTCAAACTTACAAACTGGAAAATGGGAACTTATTGTATAACTGAGTGAAAGGAGGACCAAGGCTAATCACACGACTTATTCCGGCTTTAGAGTGCCCAACCAAAAAATTTTTTTAACATGGAATATGGAAAAAGATACTCCATGTTCAGAGCTCTGAGCTCCTACAACACAGCCTGTTCCTCTGCCTTTGCAGCTCTGATTGCCAGTGGAGAAGTGCAGAGTGCTCAGGAAAGCCAGAAAACAGAAACACTTTCCTGATGCAAATGAAATGGTGCTGTAACATATAAGCATGGTCAGAACAGGTCCTTTCTTTTTTTGATGGAGGGGCTCAGTCCCTACAATAACTCCCGCCAGTTTTATGGATTTCTGAGTAGATCCTGCAACATCATTCTTTCTTTACATTATATTTGAAAGGTGAGTCAATATGGAAGTAGCCAACTTAATCAGCTCATTGACTATCAAGGAAATCTTCATTGTTGTTTGGCCACAAAAATAATTTCCCACTGAACTGGCAACATACAGAAAATCCAGCAGCCAAGAGCTAAACTTTTTACCAGAAGATCGTGAGACATTTTGCAAACTAAGCAAGGACACTGCGAGAGTACTTGAACATGGATTTACATTTCCTTCCATGTAGCTAAAGCCCTGGACGCTTAGAGAAATACACAACGTCTACTCATGTCAGGCTCTCAAGGAGCAACTTCCAAATAGTGCCAAGTAGTAGTATGCCATCGAAAGGCAGAACTGTTAGCATACACAGCACTCAGCGTCACAGGTCCCAATCTGGCTTACAATGTTCTTCATCACAAACTGAATTTCCAGATTGTCCCGGTTGCAGCTGGGTTAGAATTAACTTTCTTCCTAGTAGCTGGTACAGTGCTGGGGTTTGGATTTAGTATGAGAATAATGCTGATGACACAGTGACGTTTTAATTGTTGCTAGGTAATGCTCACCCTAAGTCAAGGACTTTTCCGTTTCCCATGCTCTGCCGGTGAGAAGGTGCTCAAGGGAGGGAGCAGAGCTGGGACAGCTGACCTGAACTAGCCAAAAGGCTGTTCCATACCATACATCATGCTCAGTTTATAAACTGGGGCGAGCAGGCTGGGGGCTGCTGCTGACAGCTCAAGGACTGGCTGGGCATCAGTCAGCAGGTGGAGAGCAACTGTGTTGTGCACCACTGGGATTTTTTCTTTTTAAGCCTTGGTTTTAATTCTTCTCTTTTATTACAATAGTTTATTCTTATTGTTGTTATTATTATTATTATTGATTTACTTTATTTCAATTATTATATTTTTCTTGTCTCAACCCATGGGGTTTACCTTTTTCTGGTTCTCCACCCCATCCCGCCGGGGGAAGGGAGTGAGCGAGCAGCTCTGTGGTACTTGGTTGCTGGCTGGGGTTAAACCAAAACACAGAGGAAACACAAAAGATTCACCCATTAGTTTCAATGAAAGCTCACTATTTATTTGTCAGATGTACTGCAAACACTGCTTAACAAGGCTTGCCAAAAAAAAAGAAAAAAAAAAAAGAAAAAAAAAAAGAAAAAGGCATCTTAAATGAGCCTTTAATATGTAAAAACCATCATATACTCAAACCTAAGGATGCTTTGCTCCTCCCTCTCCCATTCCCAATGCACAGTCCTAATTAGTTCACCCTTACTTCTGAGCTAGCTACCAAAATAATTCCCACAGGGAAGGGTAGCACCCCCCCCCCAGCTCTCACCAGTCCACATTTTTCCCCAAACCATGCATCTGCCTGCAAGCAAAGTTAGTTTTTTCTGAAATTGCCCAAGTATGGTTGTATCTTCAGGTCTTTTAAAGTGAATTTAGAAAGATTAATAGACCAGAAAGTAATCTAGTCCAAATGAGATTAGAAAATGAGTAAATTAGCCAAGCAATTATGCAAACTTCATATTGTACAATACAGTGGCAGTGCCACATTGCAGGAATTTCTCCCACAGACAGACAAACATTCGTGAATCATCTAAATATTAAAAAAGTTACTAACTGCCATAATTACTCAGGTTTTTCAAGTAATACTTCCAATATTTGCCCAAAGAGTCTCAAAGAATAACTTAGCTTGCAACAGATCTTTAGAGGTCATCTATTTTGACTTTTCAGAACTGTACAAATCACTAAAAATGGAACTGTACGTGCCATGCATAATTAGAAACAGTCTGTTCAAGTTTTCAGGGGTCATTGGCACTCTTAATTCAGTAGTAATTAAAGTTCACCTTCAAGAAAGTTTCTTGGAGTGTTTTCAAAGCAAGAAATTGTGAAAATTGTCCAGGAAATCCATGAAATAACCTGAATGATAACCCAAGAAAACAGCTACCTGGAATTGAGAAAGCAGGTGCTCTGGTAATAAAGCAATAAACTCAGATTAAGGTTCGATTCCTGCCCTGACTGCAGACTTTGACCTTCAGTAAATTGATTTCATCCTCTCCGCCTGAAATTCCTGTTCTTTCCTCTCCTTCCTCTATAAGGGAACAGATGGGTTTAGTCTGTGACTACTTTCAGAGATAAATTTTCTCTCTTTATTTTTATATAATAGACTCTGCTCCAAAATGCATTCAAGTATTAACATGTTCTATATTACCATAAAAATTATAGATAGTATTTTTGATTCAGTAGGTATATATTGTGCCTCTCACCAAATACCTCAATTACAAGTAGCAGCTAGGTTAAGTATACTCTACAATATCCCAGGGCCATGAAAGCTACGGGTACTGTGAAGCCTGGGAACCAGGAACTTTTTCCTTGCTGGTGAAGTGATCAAGAACTGCTTATTCAAAATTAATTCTAATTATAGACCTTTAAGGTGGGGAGAGGGTGATGAATTAGGCATTTTTGCAGTTTATACAGGAGGTACAATATTTGGCTGACTCAGTCGTGGAAGAAGTGCTTTCAGAAATGTCCAGATTTTTGTATTATAAATACAGGTTATGGAACTACAGGCACACTAACAAAACTATTCAGCTTAATTGCTGGTGACTAAAAAAACTTATGTAAATCACCTTGGAGTGTACAGTGTATTCATAGACCAGACTCTTCCTCTTGACTGTACCATAGCATACTGTAGCAGTTCTGTAACCTCAGGTATCATTTCAAACTTTCTTTTTTGAAACTGAGGCCAAACGTTGGCTGATAACTTCCGTCAATTGCTTAGTTTTGCTGAGCAGCTTTTTCCATCTATAAGTTTCTTTTGTTTGTCTTACAGCTCTGGTTCAAAGTATGCATGCATTCTTTTTCTAGCCCTTCATCTAATCAGTAGCACAAGAGAAATTGTCTATTTTTCTAAACAGACGTTAAGGTTAAACAAAAAAGCTTATTGTGTTTAAAGACGCAGCAAATAGCTGAAATTTTATCAAATTCTAAGAGCATTCTAATCCACCAGTTTTCAAGACTATTCAGTGCAGATATTTATACTCTTCCTAAAATAATGAACACCTACAAAAAAAAAATCTAATTAACTTTGTGAGAATCTCCTCACTGCATGAATAGCTTGGGCAGGTAATTAATTTCGGCACTTTATTTTCCTTGTTCCTACTCCTAACAAAGACTCAAAATTTCTTGTAGGTGGATTCTGTATCTTAGTGTTTGTTCAGCTGGAGTCCCACAGCTTTGTGAGAAAAGTGTGCGTGTCAGGGGTTGCTTTTTGTTTCCTTTGTGTTTAACAGAGCTATGATGCTCTGCGTGCATACATTAGCAGTAAGATTCCAGGAGTCTTCCCTGGATATAATTTTATTCTGTTACATTACTTCTTGCCATAAATACCTGACAGCTCTGCAGCCATTTAACAGCTTTCTAACTTCAGGACAGTGTTAGAGTAGGATCTCTTTGTAAAGTAATTTGTGTTCATCATTTGGAACTCAGGAAATGAAAGGAAAGCAAAAGAAAACCTTTATGCTGCAGCTGAAACTCTTTTGGCTTGGATTTAACTAAATCTTAAAAGCAGTCAAGCTTGCCCACACCTAGGCAAGAGTGGAGAAGGCATCAGTTTTGTCACACATGTTGAAATTCAGGAGCCAATGCTCAAGTTTTAAAAGCAAGTAGATACCCTAGAACAATCCCAGTTTCATTTGAAAAAAGAAAGAGATCAAGAAGGTACAAAAACTATGAGTAAATAAAAGGTGACTTAAGCAGGTGTGTAGAACTAAGCTTATAACTGCATATTTATATTTCTAGAAATAGAAAGACTAAATCTGATATTCAGTGCAAGCAGCTTTTGGCACAGTACTACAACTGAATACATAAAATTTTGAGAAATTTATAAAATGCACAATGTAATGCAGTGTTGCTATATTTGCTTGCAAATTACTTTGGGTAAGAAATTGCAGACAGTACACATCTATCTTTGCTGTGTTGAAATTTTACGTGATATATGATGGTAGAACACAGCTAAGTCTTCTGAGTAATCAAGCAGATGCCTAACTATTAGCTTGGCAAGTCGTAGTTCAAATAGACACTAGAAAATATATACGACAGCTTGTGTCTTTTACCGTTCAAATAGTGAACTTACACTTTTTAAATGTTTAAATGGTACTTTATGTTTAACTGAATCTCAGACAAAGGTATGTCTGCTACATACAGTTTGCTACAGTGGCAAACTGTAATCAAATCACAGAAGGGGAAGTCTGTTCTAGTCATTTGTGACTACGGAGGGAGTTTGTTCTTCATTCTTCTGGTCCTTTAAGAACCGAGAGTCATTGATGCTCAGTCATTTGTAAAGTACAGGGTGGATGTAGAACTCTAACCTAGCTGAACTGGTAATATTTCAAGTCCATTTGGGGAACAACCTCGATTAGATCCTTGACCACACATCTGTGTGATCCCTGCAATGGAAACTCAAATCTCTACTGCTGGAAAACCCACAGATGGGAACCTCTTTTCAGGAAGCTAAAGTTCCTTGGCAGTTTCTCAACATTTACTTGCTTTTTAACATTCCACATCAGTCCCTAACACATGTATAAACTCTTCAAGAGCTTAGGAAAAAAAGTTCCCAGTCAGCTCTAATATCAGGGACTCAGAACTTGCCACTTACACAACCTCAGCCATGCATCAGCAGCTGCAGCAGGAGATATTGCTCTTTCTAACCTGGGTAATTGAGATTTAAAACAGAATACATCATCTGGTCTCAGAGTGCTTAACAATGGAGATTGGATATCTACAACTAAATCTTTCTGCATCACTGAAAGGTGTATATATTCTAAATATTAAGAAATTACTTTTAGTGTTTCCTAGTCTTGTAAAAAAAAAAAAAAAAAGAGAGAAAAATACCTCCAGTTACTGAAGCGTGCTTTCAGAGCATCTGTTGATACTGAGTGTGCTCTATCCCCTTCCTACTCCAGCAATAAAAGAGGTGGAGAATGGGGAAAGGAGTAGAACCACTCCTGCTTCTCTGCAGAACAGAAAGCCCCATTTCACAGAACAGTTCTGAGAAGGTGAAGACAGCAGAAGAAAACACTTTAGGCCTTTGCCTGAACTTTTGACAACAACATCAGCAAAACCTGCTGCACCTTTCTTCTCTTCGAAGAGAATGCAGATAATCACTTGCTTTCATAAAGACAACTTTCTTACTACTAAATCTGTAAAGAGGCAAAGTGTTCATTGTTTCAGAGTTTAAGATCAGACTCTTGGAAGCATCGTATGACACCTCTCAGGTAGCTCATGTGGTCTCCAAACCAAATGTAGAGCTCAGTGGAAATGATCTTTAATGGCTTTCCTAGAAGGTATTAAAAAACCCTAAACAACAACAAAAAAGCAAACAAACAAACCCCCCCAAAACAAACCCAACCTCTGCACACCCACCCACCCTTTTCCAATTCAAAAAAACCAAAACACCAAGCAAAATAAAGTCAGGAAAATATACCAGGTTTTGAGACTGGAGAGGTGAAAATAGGTGTCCTCTGCAAGGAAATACAGGCTATGTCACATAAATGTTGCATCGAATCCAATGCTTCATGAAAGTCTATTTCTGGCATTTTGTGGCTGCATTCCACCCTGGCAGACTTCACTCTACAGCTGTTCCTTATCTTTTAGGAAAGGCTGTTCTGCAGCTACAGCATCTCTCACAATAGTTTGACACTTACAACTCTTCCTTCTTCCCCTGTAAATAACATTTTTCTGTGATATTCTGAATTTCTCATCATTTAGCTATAAGATGGTAGCTTCTTATTCTGATTTCTGAAGAGACACTGAAAACTTAAAGTTTCTTCAGGAAAAAAAATAATCCTTTTAGTCAGCTTTGCCCGTGATTTCCCCACTTTCCCCATAGACACAGCAGCAATTTATATACACAAGTGCAATTTAAATGATCTCATTAGTGGCTGTAAATGACATTTAAATTGCATCTGTTAACCCAGTTGTCATCTGGGGACAAAAACATTTCCCTTTGCACAGTAACCAGAGAGACTCCATTTGTATGAAATTAGTGTAATCTCTTGACAATGAGAAAATGTCAGATTTATCCAATTTGTTTGGGAACTGGGCATGGATACAGATTCACTCCAAGTCTAATGATGATGTGTAAATAGTTTGTAAATTACCAAGAGGTACAGACTCCAGGCAGATCCATGACACGATTTCTTTGACAGCAAAGCTGTCAATGCCTTTCCTGCTCTGATCTGCAGGATACAACTATAAAGCAATTAAAAAAATTATTTACGTCGGTTCAGCTAAACTACTGCAGAGAAATCATGAAGAATCAAGTTCATTTTGGTGAATATGGCTGAGCCTACAAAGAGTTGTATCATGATAGCTGAGAGGGCAAACCACAGTCTAGAACAGTGGAAATTCAAAACAGCTTCACTGTTACAGGGCAAGGTGGAATCATGGCCTTTAAAATTAAAATTGTTATGTTCTGCATTCTGATTTTATAACCAGCTCAGTCTTTTACTACTGAACACAATTACTAAGCTTGAATGTTTATGATATTAGATCAGGGGGAAGGAGGGCGTGTTGGTTTTTTTTATTAAAGCAAAAAGGACTTAAACCAAAGAACGATCATTTATCAGAGCAGCATTGAAACCAAGAAAGAAAATTCCTTCAGTACTACAGTGCAGTTTATCAATACACTAAGAGTTAGTAGGCTAGATTCCTCAGACAGTCACACCTGATGGAAACACAGAGCACACATCCTTGGGCTGCAAAACTTATTTGCAGCTACAAGGAGCTCGGCTTACATATGTTGATTTTTCATTATTTGAAAAATCATTTGAAATTTCAGCAACTTAAAGTTACCATAAAAATTTTATATATGTTTTTATAATCCACAATGGTATATTCCATTATAAAGGAAGCGAATGTGGCAGCAAAATGTACAACGTGAATGCTTAGGAGCACTTACTGAAAGTTAACCATAAAGATACTTTAAAATATAAGCCTATGCAAGCCCAGTTGGATACCATTTGAATCACAGAGGTGAACATATTTCATAGACTGGTAAATTCTTTATGCATTAGAAGATGAGTATTTCTATTACAAGATGAAGTATTTTATTTGCTTAAAGGCCCTTGAAACAGATCAAGCAATTCAAGCTAATAGTGAACATGCCAATATGTCTTAAGTACATTAACTATGACTAATGAATAATATGCAAACTATGCAAAACTGACCATTTCAGCACATTCTCATTTTTGGAAGCACTTACTACGTAACGGTTGATGATACTTAAAGAAGACTTCTGAGGTTTACAGATGCCCTTTAAATTGAAGTTTGATATTTAAATAGTTGCATACACATTAGCACACAATTCCTTGTTCTATAGTAGAATATTTGTGGTCAATTCTGTTATTTGACATGGCATTTCCATTATAAATCCCTATAGCTATCTGGGGATTATTTCATGCTTTTTGCTGAAATTCTTTGCTTAAGAGAAATTAATATTTTACCTTAGCTGAAAGGAAAACTAGTTGGAAAAAGTTTGAGACAGATATACTTAAACATTGGGCTAGATGAAAAGTGGGAAAAAATAAATTAAAAAAATTCAGACTTTTTCCAGCTCTGTGTATTGATCTGTACGAGCCTATAATTCCACAGAGACAGATCCTAATGCTGGGTTAAATTTCAAAATCTTCATTGGCTATTTTCAGAAACAGACAGTCTTCAAAGGATACACAAAAGGTAGCATCATGCTTTAAGTGCAAGACAACCAGAATTTTTTTGGGACAATAATACATTTAAAGGGAAGGGGGGTGATATTTTGATTAACAGAATTATGCTATACTATTCCATCTCGTACAATTAGATCTGTGCAGACTTCCAAATGTAAAGGTCAAAGTTTGACCTCCTGTTATGAATGTCCACATAGAGGACTAGCCTGCTGAAAATCCAGCAAAAGGTAAAATATTTGCATCCTCAAAATCCCCAACAGTATAGATGTTCACAACGGAAGATCTCTCCATGTTCTTCTTGAGGGGCTCCTCTGCCTTTTAACTTCTTTCTAATTTAGTTACTAAATCCACTACTCTATCACTAGTTCAGTTTATATATAACTAGTTCCAATACTAAGTAGTAATACGCTAGAAAATCAGAGGAACTGAAAGAAAGTTCTCCCTAATGGTCTACAATAAATAATCTTGTGAAAGACAATAAGATAAATTTGGACCTTCAAATGATGTCCTAACTAAGCTTAGGTTAATCCTTATGTACTCCAGTATCAATTGGATAAATTAACAGTTGAAGAACAGGTCAGAGTGTCTTTATTTAATTCTACAAATAAATGTTAGCGGTCTATACAGCTGAGTTCCTTTGCTCTGTCAGTGTCTTATTTTAGTCTTTTCTTCTCCTCTCACTAAGAAGTTTTTAGAGCAGGTGAAAAATTGGATTCACACTGTGCCATCTCTTCCCCTTGCCTTTTTCCTCTCTCCTATTTGTATCTCTCCCTTCCATCTCTATGAGCCAAATACCTGCTGGAAATCAAGCAGAAAGTAGAAGGAATACCTATTTCAGCCTAGCTATTTCAGCGTGCTGCAAACATAAGAACCGATTAGCACTGCAATGCATGCTGAGCCTCAGAAATAATTGCCTCCAAGTTCTACACCTCTCTCAGCATCTCCGTATTATCTCATGACAGAATTGTAGCAAAATTACATCATCTTGGGCAAAACTGGTGCAAAACAGGTAGAAAACTTAATTCCAATATGCTAGAAAGTCAAAAGATAAGACACCAAAGAAAAACAAAAATCAGTAGGGATTCATATTAATGTTTTCATATGAAGAAAGCTAATTTGCCTTCATTTAGATTTGAAATGTTGTTAAAATACCAACTATATTTTCCCTTCAATTATTATTCATTTACCCATGGAAATATAAGCTGCATCTAATTCATAATAGTTTTAAGCATTACTAAAAATGAAGGACAACTAATATTCTTGGAGTTACATTTCTAGACATGATCATAAAAATCTAAATCACTATTAACAATTTACAGTTACTTATTGAATAGATACTTCAAAAACTATGAACTTCCATGTTACTCTAAACAACTTGGTACATCTATTATGCCCACTGAACAAGGTAATAGATGATATATGCCTCAAAAGTACACAAACCTAGCAACATTTGCCTAAGAGAAAGGCAAAAGAAGTGCTTGACTACTGACAAATATAACTTGAAGACAACAAATTAAATACCAGACAATTTTTAATAAAACTTTTAGGAAACTGAGAAATAAATTTTGGTAAAGAAAGGTCAGAAAGATGCATGCATGGGATGAACGGGATGCATATGGCTCAAAGGTGTGTAAAGTGACATATGTGGAAATACCACTCTGCAAGAGTCTTGCTGGGCTTAGGAGACTGGAAACCACACTCCTCTGAGAGGATAGGCAGTAAAACAAGGATGCATTTAAAGGAACCGAAAGAAAAAGGATGAAAAGTGCAAAAAGGGGAATATGGGAGTCTGAAAAATATCAAAATTAACAATGAACCTGAATAAAATTACATGGGAGTGGTATTCTGAGACACAATGACCAATATCACTATACAGATATTAAGAGGTAAGAGGATTTCAAGAGGTGTGGGCGTAGTACTATCCGAAGTGTTGGAATACTTCAGTGGAGAGATCCAGCTCTCACCTAAAGAACGAACTCGCGCAGTTATCTCCTTGTTTGGCCCTGACATAATTCAGTTCTTCTGCTGTTTACCCCCGAGCCACATCTAGCACACGAGGATTGCTAATAGGTTGGTAGTATTCCAAGATTTTAATGGAAAGGATCTTTTCCAATAGATTAAGTTATTCTGTACTGAAAGTATATTGGATTATTCTGCGGGGCATGGTTTATAGTCTGCAATTCCTTATGAGCAGTGAAGTGCTATGCCTAATTTGTACAATTTTTTCAGTCACTCGTGACCAAGTTAGAAGCTGAGTGATTTAGCTCAGCAGCCTTCAGGTCCAAAATACAAACTGGAAGAACTCAGAAAATATTTATACTACATGTGAGGGAGAGACAGGGCTGTAAGCCCAGGTCCTCGCTGCAAAGTAACTGAAGACAACCAAAAATCTACCCCAAGAATGTTGAATTTAAAACCAAGAAGAGAGATAAAACCAAGAAAGCTTTAAGTAAATCAGCGGTTCTGCTTCTCAGCTTTCAAACTGTTTCAAGGCTTGCCAACAGACTTGCTTTGGGTGTTCTTAATGATTTTCAAATTACCAAAATTTAGAGGGGAGGAGAAATAAGCAATGCTTATGCTGATCACATAGACACGGGCTCCTGCTCATGAGCTAGTTTTACAGTTTCCTTAACAAATGGCTCAGAAACAGACCTAGCCCTGCAGAAGTATTTATTTCAAAAAACACCCAGTGGCAATGCCAATTCTATATTAACGTGCATTCCTTCATTGATGTGCCCACTTCACATAGGTCATCTGAGAAATATGTTATGATATTTTAAAAGAGATCAAACTGCATATTATATACAGCATTTATACAGCCGAGCTGTGAAACCAGGCTAGGTCAGACACTACGCTTCTGATAATAGAACGCCATTAATAAATATTAGAACAGCAGAAGAGTGAAAGTCTGACTGACGAACCAGTCAGAGGACAGACAGCCACTAGCCACAAATAAGGCGTTAGCAAAACCAGAGGAGCTCCACATATGATGATCCTCCGTTGCATCTGCATTCAGTGAGCACCGTCATGAGAACATTACAGAATGCAGTCCAAACAGTTTTCTGTGATTAAATGCGCATTAGCAGATTTATGCTTTGCCCTACTTCACAACTGCTATTCATAAAGCAACGCTACAGGAATCATCTAGCTTGTTATAAAACAGTTTAAAACCAACAGCATGTCTCTTATTTTTGTATCTCAACATTTAAGCAAAAGTTCCCAAATAAGATCCTTCAGACTTGTGACAATCACTAACTTAATTTTTATTTATACAGAAGGGAAATAAAGGCACAAATAAGAACAACATAGTAAGAACAAAATATTTGTGTTATTCAAACTTTATTCCTCACAAGCATGCAATATGGTGTTCAAAATTGTACAGGTGGAAGTGTACTTAGACTGTTAAAGCTTAGGATCTGAGGACCTAATCAGAAAGAAATTAAATATTTCAGCTGTATCAAAGGAGGCATTACTTGACAATGTTCAGAACTGAAGCACAACTACATCGAACTATCTAGTATCTACAATCAAAACCCACAAACAAGTAAACCATGGTCTATGACCTGTTCTTCTTCAGGAAAACATTCACTTTATTGCAAAAAACTCCACAGCCAAACCCCAAAACCACCATCAAAATCTATATATATTCCGAAGAAAGATGTACGAAAGCCACTTGAATAAAGCAACAGACCTTCCAGAAGTTAAGACAGAAGAGCCTCTTAAGACTACATTGTTCTACTGTTAGCTACAGTGTTCTGTAAAAGACAGTGTTGACATCAATTCAAGAATAAGAAGGAAATCTTGTGAAAAAAACATATCTTCATCTCAGTAGGTTCTTTTGTACCAAACCCTGCATACCGCCATATAACTAAATAATGAGGAAAAAGCACATTGATTTGTGTTTCTTCAGCAGATAGTCTAAAACCAAAAGCAGTTTATATTCAAGTCGGTCAATAACATAGTATTTATGGATGCACCTATTGCAAAGGTTTAACAACAGACCATCTTTCAGAACTATTGCTAGAATACAAACACCAGGTACTATTCTACCCAGTGAATAGGTTTTCTTGATTAATTTAAGACACATCACAAGTAAACTTGATCTGTGTTAGAATTTTGCAGTCTGACACTTCCAAATATTCTTTTCTGAACAGGAAGATACTTGTCTGCTCTCCTTTGTTGATCAAATTCAGAACACGTGGTGTCCAAATTGCTAATTTGCCTTCAATTATCATCCCATGCATTTTCAAATGATCCACTTGCAAATCCCAGGAATTTCCAGCTTGTCCAATTAGCATGTTACAACTTTAATTCAGCTCCCTGCTGTTCAAGCCTAACCATTTTTGCCGCTGAGGAACTCCCCTTTCTTATATGTGATTTATAGGTCTGGTAATTCACATATTCATCCACAGCTCAGACAATGTAAAACAAGAGTGGGAAAAAATCCTGTCTTTGTTTAAGTATAATCATACTCTTTCTCCAGTATCAGAGTACTCCCTAGTCCTATATCGGGGCTTTCATATAACAAAAAGCAAGGTGAAGGAGCACCATCCAAAAAAATACTATTTCAATTTCCTGCAAAGCCTGTTTTATGTATTCCTTCAGCACCCCCACTCCTAATAAAGGAAAACAACACTTAGAGATGTGTTTTGTTTAAGCCCACTAATTGGATCATAGCTCAAGTGATGTGTCTTCAATGTACAAGAGAAATTGTATGGTCTTTTCAGCTTCCTGGAGCGCTCCTTAGCACACGCTCTCCAACTGCAGTAGGTTTTGCTCCACTTCTTTCTCCCATTGTTTCCACTTCCCTTCCTGAACACTCCAGTTGTCCTCAGTTACTTCTCGATATGAACAGTTCTAGTCACCATCCTCCATTTAATATGGATATGTGACCACACGAACTCTATCATAAACTTTGTGGATGATGAACTTATCTACTGATGTGCCCTTTTCTTGCTGTGAAATTCCTTCTAGCCCCAAGATATTTCTGTAGTCACCTAGGCTGCCTCCCAGCCAAGACGTGTACAAAAAACTTTTAAAATTACAGTTTTATAGCTCATTTCTGATTACCCCACATTTTTCTGGTGCCAATGTTATTGCACTACCTCTATTGAATGAAAAACGATACTGCAATTCTGTCTAGGGCTAAGAACCATTAAAATTTGAGATGTCAAAAACACAAGCAAAGATTTCTGCTCTGCTGCTTAAATCGCATCACAGACTGTGACTTTTAGCAGTCTCATTATATCACTTCACTTTACTGATCATAACCAACTATCTACTCAAGCGACTACAGAGCAGGGAGAAGCTGTAGATCGAACACCCTGTAAATAAGTGTAACAAATGAGGCACCTAGTAAGGACATGATCTTCATGGTAAACAACCTGTTAACTCCTTTCCTTCCCATGATCAGATATAAATTGTTCAACTAGTAAAGCCATAATATATGCAGAGTTCCACTTAGCACTAGCATAATTTTTCTGCTAAGTTCTGCTTTATAAAAAAAAAATCTCACAACTTGCAAAGCACATTCAGAGCTAAAATACTGCAAAAATATCTTAATCCTGTTTATATGGAAATTACATCAATGAACCCCAGCAGAGAGCTTCCTTTAAGCAGGCAGCAGTAGTGCTGTCATGTACTGTTAAATGCCTACAGGAAAAGAAATGAGGGAGGACTCTCTACCCAGTTGCAACTTCAGGGGAATGTAGGAACACTACTGCTTGCCATACATGCCACAGGCAAACACAGCTTTCAGATATAAAAACCTGAAGATACGTGCAGAAGCTGTAAACTACAGAGTACACTTATCTTTATAAGCACACTATACCTAGCAAATTTCATTTAGGTGCCAAAATGAAATGCAATGGTGTTTTGAAGGCATCTTAAGCTGCTTGCTTAGCTGGCATGAAATAGCATAACTTCTTGACCTCAAAACATCCTACTGATTTAAATCTGATAAACTGGCTGCTGATGGAGCTTTCAGTTGTTGTTGTTGTCCATGTTTGCTTCTCATAATAGTTTTCAAGGAAACCTGTTCTGAACACTGCGTTCTTCAAAAATATTTTTTCTTACTGAAGCAGCACTGTATCTCAGAAGCTGACTATTTTGATATTTAATCACAAAGAAGGTTCCAGAAATAGTAATTTTCTTATTTCCTAGCCTGATTATAAGAAGTACAAAGATTTTCATCCCTATTTTGGTTCTACATACAGAAAAAAAAAGAAAGAGGAAAACCCACAAAAACCCCCACACAACCCTGATATAACAGAATCAACAGCAATAAAAAGATACCTGATAAACTCGAGCCAAAACTGGGATGGACAGGTGCTGCATTGTGAGTAGTAGTTTCAATTTGTCATTAAGCACTGAGGAAGTGCTTAGCTCAATATTTTAATTCCTTATAGAACAAAAGGCACTTTGTTCACTTGAAGAAGTGAAGAGAACATTTAAAATATATTTCAGTGCAGTATATGGGTTTACTCACAATATCTAAATAAACAAAGTACCACAGGGCACACACATCATGTCAGAACTGCAACTGGTTTTACCATGCCAGTACATATTTAGGAAGTAACTCCAATTTAAACACAGCAAGCAAGACACTCTGAGCACACAACCATTCCATGCAAACATTGCCATGTTTTTGTCTGCATTTGAGGAAGCAGGAACTAACCCTAAAAACCACACCACACCTGGCTGCAAAGTAACATTATTACCTGTAGCAACACTAACAGGTGTATCACATAAAACTCTTAAGGAACTTTTCACAACCTCCCTACTCTAATTAATAGTAACATACACAAAAGTAGCATATACAAAGTCTTCCTGGAACATGAGTTTATTTTTTAAATCCCCATGCACTAATATCCCATGTCCTGTTTTTAACCCAAAACAAAACACCATTTGTCTTTTGATCCTTGGGGGTAGCAATGCAGAAAGGCTGAAGCTTGCTATCTCCCCCAGTTTAGCCATAAACTGCTTTTAGATACGCTCTCATAAGGAGGAGCAGAGTAAGAGCTCACCAGCATCCCTTCAGAGTTCCCGTCCTGCACTCTCAGTGGGTTTCCTCCCAGGTGCCATCTGCTCAGGAGTCAGGAGCTGAGAAAGAGGGGGTTTGCTACCATGAGAGCCCCAGCTTTGGCAAAGAGGCTCTATTCCTTCAGCGAGACCACAGACTTCAAAAGACTTGATGCAAAACACAGTGCAGCAGCAGCCCCAGGTCTTTTTATCTCCCCACAGAGCTGGGAGAAGAGCACGCTTTTCTCAAGCCTTTGATCAAATTTTAACAGTTAAATAACACTGGCTGGGCTTTTGTCCCTTTATAATTTGAGTGGTAAGTGAACATAAGTCATTCGTTCTGATAGAAGAGAAAAAATTAGGGCTCATACACTTTCATATTCACATTAAAACTAACCTGCGTGATGTAGAAGAGATTCATACAGCAGAGCTGGAAATTGTTTTGCCAAGGCCCAGTCAAAGTGGTTGTCAAGGAACCATGTATTATCTGGTCAGTGAACATACGCACACAAAGAGAGGTATTAATCATTATTTCCTAATTGTATTGGCATAAGCATGAGACAAAGGAAATATATCTTACAGTTACCTTCCCACCACTACTGAAGTAATGATCGAGACCTTTAGCTGGCACAAATGGATTTAGCTATGGGGTTTGACCATATACTCGGTCTATTTTCATTTTATGGTTCAGCAACAGGGTTTCTTAAATATCCTCACTTCATTATTTGCTACTATTAAACTAAACCTCATCTGAGATATACATCAAGCATAAAAATAACAAGTGGCAGTCATTATTCATTTGAATGGTAGGAACAGGTCATTTGACAAAACACAGCTTAAAATCTGAAACAAAAATTTTGAGTGCAGACCAGAGGCTATGAACGCAGCTAGCACCTGAGTTAAAAAAAAAAAAAAAAAAAAAATCTTCTGAAGGAAAGCCACAAAGCAATTAAATAAGAAAATAATTCCCTTTTGGATATTTTAAATAGCTTTGTGTAGTGAGTAATTTAGTCACTGAACTATCCACTCAGATCTACTGCTCGGTGATAATGGCTTGTAAAAACTGTCCCAGGTATTGCAACAGACAGAACATTTCAATACTGAGCTAGTAAGAATTCAAGTGTCCCTCGATGACTGACTTACTTTTATTTTCATCGATACACTACTTCAGGTTTATATATATATATATAATACCTTCCATGTTTGCTTAAAAAAAATTCAATATTCCATAGTTTTAGTAGAACTACTCAGAAGTCACTTTTCTTATTCTGGCTTCTCATTAGCTTATATGTCAAAAGGCAAAGGCCAGAATCACAGCTGTAATTTCAAGTGTAAATCAGAATAGGTTAATTCTTTTGAAGTCTGACACAAGAAACATTCATATAGAGTATAGATTGAAGGTTGAGGTTATATACTCAAGCAATGAAAAATTACATTATCACAGCTGAGAGGTCAGCTGGCTCAAAGGCCAGCTCTAGATACTTCTGTTGTAAAGTGAAAGAACACTTGTAAAACCAGAATTTTTAGTAATGTTTCTGCACCAGTAACATGATACCATTTAGCAGCATTTAAATTATATGTTCATTAGAACGTTGCCATTTGATCTACACATTTCTTATGGAAAAATAAAGCATATCTTCCTTTGCATGAGGCTACACTTGTTATTCCTGGTTATTAGATCAACTAATTGGAGTGGGGCCAGGGGGAGCTGTGGTCTAAGACTTGCTTTCAACCTGTTGTGCTTTAGCTTGCTAAGAAAACCCACTTATACCTTCAGGACAAAGCATCAGTGGTCTACAGACCTGGTCCATTGAATGAGCACTATGACCAATATATTACTGACTTTAATGCCACATTGGTGGGCCAATTCATCTAAATTCTGTTGTAACACTATTCTATATATAACATTCTATGTAACACAGAAGTTCATTCTTTCACGAAACCATGCACTCACTTTTGTTCATTGTTCTCTAAAAGTGAAGTTTACTCTGCAAAAATTTTAGTTCTTCACAAAGGAGCTAAAGTAATGCTGTTTCTTACCTTCCTGAAGCTATGTTCAAAAAATATTCAACAAATACGACCTTATTTTATTTGTCTCATATGTTCTGCTTAGAACTATTCTTGAGGGCTGAGGAAAAGATTTTTAATGTATTAGGAAAACTTCTCAGATGTTTTAGACAGCAAAAAAATGCATCAGAATAAACTGCAACTATACAGCAACACTGTGATCCTGCCACATCTCCCAAACTAAGAATCAACTGGGAAAGTTTAGAATGCATTTTGTGTTTCAGTGAAGTCTCACTCTCCTTCCCCTTGAGACTCATTAGCCAACAATCTAGAGGACATTAATGACTAGTGTGCTACCAGTAAAGATATTTTCCACAACAACAACAAAAAGGTACTGGCAATTTTCATTAGTGACCCTAGGACTTTCTTTTAAGAGTGCTAATCTCAGGGCACTGCTGAAATGTCAACCGGAGTTATGATTGCACCTGAAAACACTGGCTTTATCAGGTTGGTCTAGTGGAACTGGCCTGGCTCCATCTTCTTTACACACTCCCTTCAAATATATATACACATTGAAGGGACCCCCTTAAGCATTCCCTTGTTTAGGCTAAACAGCCCCAGCTCTCTGCCTTTCCTCATATGAGAGATGTTTCAGTCCCTTCATCATCCTGGTAAACTCTTGACAGTAGTTCCATCTCCTTCCTGTACTGTGGAGATCAGACCCGGACACAGGGCTCAGCCATTGCAATAGAAGGAGGGGGAAAAAAATAGCTTCTTTCAGCCTCCTGGCCATGCTTCTAATGCAGCCCAGAATACCGTTTAGCCTTCTTTGTTACAAGGGTGCATTATATATGACCACTTCTTCATACATTACATACTGTTTTTTTCTTTGTGGATGCCTATATGGAGTCATTTAAACTTCAACAGGCCACATGAAAATCCTTCCATACAAAAAGAATTTAGCTTGAACCTCACAAAAATCGTATACTTTTATTCAACACTAAAGATGATAGATAATTTGAAGCAATCACAAATCAAGATACTTTACCAAAGCTGAAGAACATTGGAGAAAGATTCATCCCAAATTTAGCCTGATATCAATGTGTATACTCCATTATGATGCTATTCCACCCCACTGTGAGACTGTTCTATATAAAAGAACATTCAATATATCATCATCTTCTAGACCATTTTCATAAAATTGGAGTGATATTTTATGAACACGTTTTACTTACTATACAGCTAGGTAGGCAGAATTATATATATTTTAAACTAAAAACCTCTGAGGATTTAAAACATTTGCATCACAACATTCACTTGGTTAAATATAGGTGGCTAAGTCTCCTTTCGGATCTTTTTAGATCTATTAAAGCATTAGTTCTTTTTGCTGCTTCTCATGGCGGTTCCTACCTTATGCTGATAGCAACAATTTTTACCACTGCTGATGGATGTGAATAGATTTTATTTTGGGTAAATAACAGCAAGTATTTAATGATACCTAATTAGATATCAAAGCTCTTCCTTCTTTTAACCATGTCCACATTAGTGTAATAGAGCTGTTCCTAGAAAATCCAGCACATTTTAAAATCCAGAACATTTTAAATTTAAGAACATTTTAAGACTTCACACTCAACTACTCTCAGGAAGGTTTCTTTTTTGTCAAGAAAAAAAAAAAAATCATACTAGAAGCTTAGTAAAAATGGCACGTTCAGAGGGTAGCAGCAGAATGAGTGACCCAGCACTGTGAAGCAGTCCATTTTGATTCCAGTACACGATGCAGTTACAGCCATGACTGTTCTTCATATGCAAATTACCATATAATGACAGCTGTACTGGAATAATGGCTCAAATTCAGTTTGTTTAAAAAAAAAAAAACAAACACCCAAGATTCTACAAGGTATATTATCAACTATCTGGCCACAAAGTAAGTACAATCAGCACAGATGATTCATTCCCCACCCAAACAAATATTACATACCTATATGTACACACAGAGATACCTTTTCTGTGCACAACAATCTGTCAAAATCTTATTTGCTTACACCAAGTTGATCATCTGTAATAGTGGATGGAGTGGAATTGATTAGATTTTATAAGTTTGCTCATTTGCTAATTAGGATAATGTGCCTGCTAGCTCCAGATCCTCAGCTAGCAGCCTTCTTATTTAATGGAGACTACAAGACTGTGCCCTTAACTGTAGCAGTTTAAATTAGCTGAGCAGAGCTAAAAGCCAGTCAAGGAATGATTACGTGAAAGGTGTGCTAGGGTTATTAAATCAAACAGACCGCCTGAAAATTCACATCTGCTCTACAAAGACCCTGAAAGCTGCAAGAAACTCTTTGATGTTTTCTGTCATAGATACAGAAGTGCTGGACCGAATTGCTACAGCCATCTACCACGGCATTATCACACATAGTTCCATTCAGAGGTCACTGTTACAGACAAGCACTAGATTTAAGCCTTCAGGACTGTGTTTCCAAACATATCTCCTGACATGGCTTCACTTTGGAACTGCCTTGCTTATGACCTCTAGGTTATATCACTGCAACATCCTCTACTTGGGGCCACTGTTAAATAATATTCACATATTCAGACTTGAGTTACCTTTAAAACCAGCTGAAACAACCCCTGGGGCTACTTCATGCTTGCCACATTCTGCAACCCCTGCTCTTTAAAAAATAACCATACTAAAACACAGAGCACTAAAATATCCATATAGCCCACAGAATTCTACCTTCCACACATTGCTTTGGGTCACCACAGTTACAGATACCAGCCATCTTATGTTATAACTTAAATTAAAAGTATGTTTAAAGTATTTCTTTTCCTGTTGGGAGGCAAAAGCAACAACAGACTTTCTGTTGCCCGTTTGTAGAGAACTCAAGCAGCAATTCTTTCAGCCTCTCCTGCCCCAGCTCCTGCTCTTGTTGGCCCAAGTTTTCCAGTACTTCTGACGGATCTAAAAAGACTGGGTGAAAATTTAATTTAAAACACAGAGAAAGGCACAAGAAGCCTTCAGCCATTATTTTATAGGCAAATTTTCTGTTAATAATATACATTTATATGTAAAGAAGTAAATAACAGGCACCAGAAAAGGTAACCCAGTTTAGCAGAAGAAAAGAGGCCAAACCTTTACCTTTACTTCCTCCTTTCCCAAACCTCCATCCAGCTGATAAGAAATCCACACTAGGAATGGGCATGTCAGGTGTTTTCTATCTAAACCAGGAGTGAACTGTAACTGAGGCAATTAAGCTTTACTTAGGGCATGCTGTAAAAGCAGCTTTCTTTGGAAGATATCTTCTAGAGAAGCAGTAGCCCATTCAACTAGGACTGTTTTACACAGTTGTTTGCTTTCAAAGCCCTTATTTACTGTGTGTAGGAGTAGCTGATAAAAGGATTTCTTCGTTGGTGTTATTTCTTTAGTTCTTAGACTGCACTAAATCTTTTTCCTCTCTATTATTCAGAACTTGGAAATTTAAGTGCAAGTACCACATAAATGCAAAGCAATTATTTTAACACAAGGAAGTCCCAGAGCACATGTTGTTTGTGTAGCTCACTTCACAAAAAATCACATGCAATTATTATTTCTTTTTTCTTTTACTGCAGCAAACCTTAGTGTTCTGTGCTCCAGTCTGCTTGCAGAAAGAACTGATGGGATTATATGGAGAGTGACAGGGCCAGCTGGAATTCTGGATAGATGGATCTTAAAATGTGACCTGAAGACTTTAAAAACAGGACTACAGTAATTGTTTTAGGAGGGCGCTAGCCAAATACACCATCATCTGCTTGAATAGAAGAATTCTGCAATTACAAGTTTATAAAAACAATCCACCTTATTTAAGCAAAATTGCAGCAAAGTTTAAAATGGGATTTGGGGTTCAAAACTAAAATTTTACTTCCATGTTAGTTTGTATAAATTAAGTAGAAGCTTTATGTATACTTTTTTGTTTTGTTTCTTTGTGTTAGCCATTATAATGTCAGAACAACATTTGAACACGACATTAAAAGGAAATAGCAATAATTCGTGACAATACAGCATACAGCTCTATATTCTCCACTACAGTTATGTGGAATTCTTTTTTGGGGGGTGAGGCAGAAGAACTGTTTTGTCATTAAAAAAAGAAAGATTTTCAGTCTTGGAACCATCTACTTATTTTAATTTACCCCTCCTGTAAATTTACTCCTTCTGAAGTCAGGATAGCCTGTAGTCCTTTGCAGCATGTATCATTACAACATACAAGAAGAAAAACCTGGGGAAAAACTGCAGCAAGCATTTCAGCAAAACTTTGAGAGTTCACTGTTGCAGCTGACATAAATAAAGGGAGTTCCTTAATCTTAGGTGGAATTACACCAGTGTATTACAAATTGGCCCAGATTTTTATGCTTGTTAACTCTTCCTACCTGACAGATAGCTATAGCCGTGAAGTTTCCTTCCTAGGGCATTCTTCCTTTGAGACTATCAAAACAGTTGTGTAGCTCGTTTTTTGTACACTGGCAACAGTGACTATGCAGGCTGATTTTCCTCAACATTTACCTCTGCGTTAACTATGTTTCCTAATCTCCTCCCTGCCTAATGTAAAACCTGACTGAATATCTGAGTATAGAGAGCTGAATTCAGCTTCCTTTCAACTATGAGTATAGTGTACGAACCCTTCAGTTCTTACCCACTTACTAAAGATGTTCAGATCTAAAAAATTAATCACATACCAGTTAGTTTGTCACAGTTAAAAGTCCATTGTTGTTGTTATGGTCTTGCTGATGTTTTTGACACTGAAGACAGCTGCTGATGAGAAAGCATATATGATTTATAAATGATGCTTCATCACATAGTTCAAACACACTCTGCTTTTGCTATAAATGTACAAAACTCTTCTCATTTAAACAGCCGCTTAATTTCACCCATTTAATCTGGAATGGTGCCCAGGCAAGTAGGGAGTGAGTTAGGCTAAGTATGTAAGTGTTATCCTAGTCACAAGCATTTTACATCCACTCAATACTGTTCCTTGTCTACACCCAACTATATTAAAGTTTTTATGTCCTTACATAGCTAAGAATGGATGGGTTTGAACTGCTTTCACGTTAAAATTTTCAACATTCTGAAGAGCTGAACTAGTGCTTCTCTCTCCATTTGTAGGAGCAGTAGAAGGTTTTTGTTTCTTGAAGGAAAACACAAAATAAACGCATAACCACCAAGAAGGAAGCACTACATGTCTCCTTCCCAACGCAGCACAGCTGTAGCTCTGAGAGAACAGCACCGACCAGGTACTTCTATGAAAAATCTTTCAGCTTCTGAGCCAGCTACAAGTTTTGAGGACAGTACTATTCACGCCTTGCGACTAGCCCTTACCTCTTCCTTCCAGGATTTTAAGAAGAGTTTTAACACATCTCTTCCTTCTGCCAGGACTCACTGGCCGCACCTGCCACCCAGGGCCAGGCCCCATAGGCGCCCATCCCTCCTGGCTCTGCTCAGCTGAGGCCACCAGCCACCATGACGGGCAGCCCAGTGCGCCTCACAGCAGAAGGAAGCTGGAGTCGTATTTAACAGAAAACGATACACATTAAAAGAACATTAGAAATTATACAGCCATGGTGGTATCAGACAGCATCTGCTGACTTCCATATATTAGCATTCTAGTAGGATATTAAGGGGGTTTTTTGGTCAGCCACGCACCAGGCTGCTGAGGCATCCTCATGCTTGGCGGCGGTTTTCTGGCACTGGCCTCTCAGAGGTGATGTCTCCCATTGCAAAGGACAGAACATGCTGCTTCCAGGGGCATGGATGTAGCAGAGGGGGACAGGATCAGCAAGGAAGCAACAGCAATGGTGGCCTGAGAAGCAGCCCACCCAGCAGCCGGGCGCAGGCCCCCCTTGCCCTCATGAGAGCATTATCTGCATCAGGTCAGGCTCTAGGAGGCACGTCTCTGGTTCCTCAGAGAGTGATCTGATTCATTATTGTACTGAAACCAGGAATAACATCTAAGTGAATGTCAGGAGGGAAAATCTGCTGACTGACTTCGCTGTAGGATTTCAGTCTCCAGGCCCAGGTGTGCCATCTCAAGCACAGAGCATTTCCAGTGCTGGGATGTGCAAAAGGATTAAGGGCTCCCTGAGCACTTTAGTCCTGATGCAGCAAAGTACTTAACACATACTTAACTTTAAACACGTGAAGAGTCACAGTAATTTACTCAGATTTACTGAATTGCAGTAAACTAATGACAGGTTTAAGCATCCTGTGCCACCCAGAACTGAATGCTTCTGCTCCTGGTAGGACCAGGCTTCACATCCACAAAGATTCCAGAGTTCTGGAAAATGGGAGAGGTGCTGCCTGTAACAAAGGGCTGCTTCCCCTAAGGGCAGCAAATCTCACGGTTTATTTACAAATTAAGAAACAACATAACCTACAGTAATGTTCACACAATGCATAGGTACAGAGTAACTCAGGACAAGTCAACTGCTAAACTATATCCATTCAGGTAAAACAAAAAAACCCTGCTTAACCCGGTGGAACTATTACAATGATGTCTTAATCTAGAAGAAAACAAGGAAGATCTTAGTTATTTAATTGAGAATCACTAACATGTCCTCGATAAGGATGTACTGTCAAGCCAAAATCTTTACTTCTTAGGACCAAATTCACTGCTGCTGCATGGAGTACACCCATGTAAGAACATGGGTGAAAAATCTGTCAGGAACAAACATTTCTGTAGGATGTAAAGACTGTGTTACAATAACCAGTTTCAAGACACTAGTTATCTCATGAACCAAACATCTTTCAGAGTAAACTCACTTTGTACTGAAATCAAGAGCAAAAATGCTTTTAATTTCATAAAGTACCTGGGTTTGATCCTGCAGAACTCAGATATATATTGGCTGATTAAAATGTGGTTGTGTTAATGTGATTAGATACACTTTATTATATAACAGCTTGAATGAATGCTGCTGTTTTTTCTTGCTTTTTCTTTTTGCCAACCGTAAGTACGCTGATACCACCCTGAGCTGAAATACCACCTCTGCAGAGTTTCTTTAACATTGTTTCTGATCCAGCACTGTCACTACTGCCGCAATAACTAAACCAGACACAATCAATGCATTATAAGGTCAGCTCCCAGTCCCATGACTTTCTTAAAAGCTTAAGGCTAAGATTTTAAGAATTTAAGGACCTAAGAAAAATTTAAGGTCCTAAATTTAAGAATGTAAAGACCTAAAGTGAGACACAGGGAAACTTTATTAGTGTTCCCAATGGTCAAAGCAAGCAAGGTAGGCTGATTTCCCTAACTTGAAAGGAGGAAAAGTTAATGGAACAAAAGAAGCTCTTCAAGACTATGTAGCATATTATTATACACTCATGCTCAGTCTGCAGGATTTACAGACAAAAAGAAACATCTTTGGGAATTCAGATACAGCTTTGCCTGAAAGGGGCACTTCTAGCCGTATAATCATTGCTGAAGGTGTGGGAAAATAGGATGACATAGCAGACTTCCCACATTTTGCAGAGGTATGATGAGGTTTTCCTCTCATCTCATTTTGGTCTGGAGCCTTTTATTATCTATATACTGATGATACGAAACTAGTGACCTCTGGCATGGTGCAGTGGACCAGAAGCTTGAAGAAATTAAAAAACTGTGGCTCTTAATAGAAGCATGTGCTTCTTTCCTGAAAAACATAGAGCACATCATTCTGGCATATGCTTGCTTACATATTTTTGTTTAAGATAGATAATAGCATGAGTATTTTACCAGCAAGTAGTGAATGTCCTGATCTTGCTGTCACAGGAGGGTGCAGAGACAGGTGTCAGGGAATTGAAAATAGGATCGAAGTATTCCTTGGGCAACAGGTTCCAAAATTAATGTTAAAAAACCTGGTTAAAAATGTTTGAGGGAACATCCCCTAATGTAAAAATTGTGAATGCTGCAAAAGCGTGAGGGGAATGGACAGCATAAAATGACCTAGCCTGTGTCCTATATATGCTTTATCTAGAGAGCATCTGCTGTTGCCACTGCTGCAGACTTATGAATGGACTAAATGGACCATGTATTGATCCATTTGGCCTTTTTTTGTTGTTGTTTGATGGACAGTGAGAATAACAGTTCAATAACATACTAGCAGATTCACGTGGGTGGGGATATTGAGTCATTCAAAAATAAGCAATCTACAGAAACTGTGTGTATTTAAAATCAACTATGATTGCCAAAACCAAATAGTTAATTACTGTTAAAATTCCAGGATATATAACTAAGTAAAAGAATAACTATATTAATATAAGCAATGATTTGACAATGTAAGATCTTATCTTATTGACCTTGAAAATTGGAAATTTACCTTGACACATTGGAATTTAGAGTAATATCTTTAGTCCTCATGATATTGCAACTTCATATTTTCTACTCACAATAACAATTCATATTTATCTTCCTTTTCATTTCCTGTCTTCTTTCCTTGAAATAAATAACTTCTAAAATAACAAAAGAAACTGAGAGTTTATAATTACTCTCAACCATAGGCTGTGCAGTAATTTCAGTGAAACTGATCCCAAAAGTCATATACTTTGCAGCATGACAGAGCAAAGAGAGATTTTCCATCCAGCCAAAGCTTATGAATTTCTTATTCAAGAAAAGGTTCTTTTACACTAAATTACCTTGAACTGCAGCATTTTTTTTTATTTTGTTTTAAGAACATGCTGTAATTTTCATAAGCAAGTAGTGATTCCTATGACTAAAACAGCCTCATGCACTATCCAACTCTTACTGAGGTCCAGTGATACAAACTCAATTGATTTCTATAGGAATTATATTTCTATTACTTCATTAAGAATGAAGTAAACAGAGAATCAATGTTGTCTTTTGTTATGGGTGATTGCCTTTTGACATGGCATAGCAAGCTCAGGTGCTCAAATTATAGAAAAGGGAGTAAGTTCTTTAACAACTTGCTGAACATTTTTGCTTTAAGCAAAGGATGGATTGTCATATCTGCCTAATTTGCACCGCTCAAATGACACAAATGAATGAATTCCAACCATAGAGCATCTCTCTTTCTCTGGGGACTGTGCCAAAAGCTGAACTGATGCTGGAGACATCATGTCTATGGATTTCCTAAATAAGAATATTTGTCAGAGAAAGAGGCCAGATACGCTTCAGTGTGTGGAATGTATGTTTTTACTGATTAGTAGGTATTTTTATTCTTTTTGTGAGTTCCTATGGCAAATAACTATCACAGAGAAATGCTTGTTCTCATTAGATATCAGACCTGATTATAGATCAGATACTCATATTTTTAATTTTAACTTTTACATTCAATTTTACTTAACCTCACAAATGAAATATCTCTTTAGAAAGACAGTATTTTTACCTTTAAGCCTAATGTATCATTTTTGGAAGTCAGAGGCAAACTGTCAGAGATATTAATTTACAGCAATTAAGAAATTGCCTACACACTCAGAGTGATGAGCAGACCGATTAGTGTCTTGCAGTTTTGTATTTTACCAAAGCTGAGTTCTTAGCCTAAGTCTTTCCGAAATCCTCTGCAAAACAGGAATTATTTGTCCTCTCTGAAACTGGATGATACCATAAAAATTAAATCACTGGATCATTTAAAAATTACCCAGGATCATCTGAGTAAAAGATACAATATAGATTAAAGAAAATTGTTTGTTTGTTTTTTTTTTACAGCAGTGACTAACAGCTATGATGACAGAGCTCTTTATTTAGTAATAAAACAGTTTTACTAAGTGCAAATAACAGTTCTTACTACTTCTGACATGAATTGCGTCCCGTCATTGGCCAGAGTGGATAAAACCCCAACTATCAAAACAATGGAGGGATGCAAGTAAGATCCCTACTCCTGTGAAAAGAACATCACAAAAGCACAGTCCTCTGCTGCTGTGTCCTAATGCTACTGACTTTGCACTAAGCTTTGCAGTCCAAAGAAAGAAGAAAATTGGTCTTGTGAAGTCAGTGGGCGCTTTACTACTTCAGGAAAAGTAGTATTTTAACCAATTTATAGCACATAATCAAAATATACTCTTTATAACAGAGCCTTTCTTAAAGTAACCAGCTATGCATGATATATTGTAGAAAGTCTATATGCAAACTACAAAGTATATGAATGTTAGCAATTGAAAATACAACATGCTGTGGTGCTAAAGATCTGCAAAATATCCTCATATCTCCAGATCCACTGATAGCCCTGCTTTCTTCCTGAAGTTGCAAAATGGTAACACAGATCTTGGAGAAAACTCAAAAGTGTTGTTTCCTCTATCTCCATATTCTTCATGTTCAGATTTTCCTATGCCCTGTCAACTCTGTCTCTAGCAAAGTTGTCACATATTTGTAACTAAATATCCAGAACACCCTTCCTATAAAAACACAAATAGTTTACGAATACCATTGCAATATTACACAGGAAAACCTCAGAAATTAAGGGCTGTTAAGAGTTGCAGTAGAACTGAAAATACTAATGCTGCGAAAAGCATTTAAACTAGAATAAAGCTTAAATTAAGATGCTATTTAGGGAAACAAAAGTAATTAATTTATAAGGCAGTTGTATACTTCAAACTGAAGTTTTACTTTATATAGAAAAGAGAAAAATCCTGAGCACAGGATTTAGTAAGCAAATGCTGAGAACTACTGGTCATAAAAGACTGAAAGAAAAAGGAACATTATAAATGTGGTTTTCAAGTGCCCTGGGTACTCAGCAAGTGTCTGATGACAGAGGAAGTCAGGTAATATAACAGATGAAATATTTCCCTAAAACAGTATTCTTAAAAATTTCCAAAAAAGTCAGAATAAAAATCATTAAAACATAAGGAAAAAGACATTTATTTTTTTTTAAATTCTGCTTGATTTGTTTTTAATATACTGAAACTAGTGCAAAAATACTGTGATTGTATCCACACAGGCATTGACCATATTTTCAGTATAAACAAAGGCTTAATATACTTAGTCATATAGACCTGTGGCAGTGAGGTACCTGCAAGTCTGCCATCAGTTTCTGAAGTCAGAAGTTACTACAGGAAAGAAAAGAAAAAGAACTAGTATGCTTTGACAAACTAGCCTTAGATGCCAGCTCTCTCAAGAGATGTGGATGGATACACTGGAAACAGTTGAAAAGAGCTACAGAAATTACCATCCATCTGGATATTACGCCTTGAAGTGAAAGACTGAAGAAACATTTTTAGGTAAGAAAAGAGGCAATCACAGTTTTTCACAAATATTCACCGTTAACTACTGGGAGTAGAGACTTCTGAATACATATCTTTAAATTAACAAAAAGATGCACTCCGATCCAACATTTGATGTGAATACTAAACTAATTTCATTAAAAAAATTCAACTGCAACCTTTTTTAATGAGGGATATTAACTTTTGAAATAATTTGCCTAGTTTTCTTATAGCTGCATTTTAAAATCAAGTTTTAAAATTAAGATGGGAAGTATTCTGATTTACCAAAATTAAAAAGAAATAGAAAGGTAAAAGGAATGCAGAATTTGGCCCGTTATCTTTGTTAAATGACATCTTAAGACTTGAAACATGTTTTATTTTCCTGAGAATCAGTATCCAAATCAGTTTGCTTTAGGAAAACTGGAAGAAAAAAAAATCTACCCCAATTATATATATCATGATATTGAACAAAACTGTAGCAATGTTTCTTATCATAATCATGAACCAATTCTAAGCACAAGTCACATTGTTGCCTTAGAAAAAAAATAATCACAGTAGGAGAAGCTTGATTTTCTCTAATGGTAGTAGGTAGAGATAGCTACAAAAGGAAGTTCTTGTATATTTAGACAAATATAGATTTGTCCCAGAATATAAAGTTGCTCTGTGGGAACCTGCTATTAGTCATGGAACTTGGAAGAAAACCATTTGATGCTTTAAGAACTGTTGGGAAACAGCTCAACCAAAGATTATTCTTGGTGCCACTAGTACACTGTTTTTTCATTGCTCTTATTTTCTAGAAACTGAAAACCAAAAGATTTATTTGTTGTGTCAATTTTCAACATGCTGCATTTCTCTTTACAGAAAAATGATGTTGAATTATGGAATTACTGCCATTTAAAAGTTGTTAATAATGGAACAGACCAATTTTTAATTTATTGAAGTATTTTATTGGTGAAAAAAATTTAACTTTCTGATGTTTTGGGAAATCTGCCTGAATAAAACAACAAAAAATAGTCCTACGACATGAAAATTTGAACTGTTATAAATAAGAACTAAGAATCAATCTGCAGACACTGTTGGTTTGTTTTGGGTTTTTTTGTCTGCCATTATTAACTGTTTAGGATCAACAATTCTGAATGTCAGGAGCTTTCTGTCTGTGATCAGTAACAGAGCTCTGCTTTACAGTTGGCAGCTTGCTTTACTATTTTTTTTTTTGGTTAAAACTAAACGAACTACACTAAGCACTGCTGAACTGTAATGAATTCCCAGAATATAAACCCATGTTTCAATTCTTTTATCTATCTTCAGACTGGTCAAAGCAGAAAGTGGATTTTAAGACATTCAGCAGCCAGTCTCAGTTTGAAATCTGCTGCACAGATAGCCATATACAAGGAAGTTATTTTCTCATTCCAGCAAATTTCCAATGTTTTATGCTTTTATACCATCCAGAATCAGGAGAAAAAGTTGAAAATCTAAAATTGGTCAACACACTAGAGCCAGTTACAAGTCAGGCTTGATCAGAGACTGATCCTTTTGGCTACAGCACATTATCTTTTTTATCTCAACATATATTTTTATCCATCTATATGGGCTGACACCTTCCTCAGGTGTTGTTGATGAAGAAAGAGTGATATTATTCCATCAGGTATACTTGCACAGCTCCTGTGTTTTGAAAAGATAATGTATTTATACTTTTGTCTGGTGGAACACCTGATAATAATTATTTACAATTTATTTTTATAGTAAAATAACATTTTCAGTGTCCTGATTATCTTATTAAATATTCTTCTGCCTGGAGCTAACAATCAAAAAATAACAGAAGACAATTCTCTTACTTGGTGTGTGCAATATAAGTATTCACATGACAGGATTATCTGTTACTGCTCTTTTCCTGTTTTCCATTTATCTTGGTACATGTTCTTCTGCTTTAAGGAATAAAAGTCAGCCTAAATTTGGCTTTTTATCTAAGAGTTCACAACAGCAACAGCTGTTATGTGTTTAAGAGAACTGAATAGGCTTTTTGGTTTCATGATGTCACTCCACCTGTGAGGGAGTTAGGTAAGAGTAGGAGGAAGACTGTCCAATAGATCATGCTTTGATTAAAGCCAGTATATTGTACATATATTGACTTTTGGACAAACACCACAAAATCAGGTTCATTTTGAGAGTTTGGCATTGATCCTGCAATGTATCCCACTCACCTCTTCCACCTGCCATCTTCTTTGCTAATTTAGACTGTAAGAAATCGGGGCCAGAGGCTGTGATATGTATATACACATATATATACACACACATGCCATGTGACTCATCCACACGTGTTGTTGGGTTTGTTGATAATTACCAAATGCACTCTATAAATAATAATTTATGTCAATTGAAAGTCCTCACAGCTATACAAAATCTGAAGTGCAAAATTCATGAGTGCTCTGACTGAACCCACACATTTCAGACTCAGAAATCGCCCATTTAACATAGCCTTTGACAACTTGTTAAAGTCGCCATTTTCTTTAGCCTTTGTTCCTCTTGTAACTTACACATTCGACCAATTCAAGCTCCACCTTTTTGATGAAAAAGACTTGATCATATCACTGCAACATCCGCTCCTTGATAGTTTAACAAAGGCTGGTGGAGCTGCCTGGAGCAGGGGGTGAAATAACTTCAGCAAAACTTGAGGAAGCAATCCCTAGCTGCTCCTGGCTGCTTAAGTCACAAATCCCCAGTGGCTGCTCTAATCGCCTAGAATACCTAGCACAGAGATGTCACCAGCTTGAAAATTGCACATGGCTCACCTCATTTGCTATACACCTTCTAACACCTCAAGCAAAGGCAACGTTTTTGGAATTGAGGCAACCACAATCCAGAGCTCTGTGTCCAGTTTTGGGCTCCTTCATACAAGGAAGACATTGGCATACTGGAGTGAGTCCAGCAGAGTGTCACCAGGGTGGAGGGTCTGGAGCACATGGTGTATGGAGAGAGGTGAGAGTGCTGGGCTCGCTCATCCAAGAAATGGATGATTAATGGGAGTGGAAATCCCACCGCTGTCTGCAGCTATGCAATAGGAGGATTTAAAGAAGATGGATTCTTCTCACATGTAGATAGTGAGAGGATAAGAGGGAATGAGCATAAGCTGGAACATGGGAAACCCTGATTAAACATAGGGAAAACAAATTTTCCACCTTGAGGGTGATCAAAATTTGGGACTGTGTTTCTTCAGAAAAGATGTTTATATTGAACCAAAAATGAGTAAACAGGAAACTGTGTTAGGTTTTCCATCTAAGTTCCTTGATTACATCTCCTTCTGAGGTAAATAGAACAGAATATGCAAAAACCTGGATTTTTTTGACCTTTCTTATTTAATTTTAGGCAAACGTCTGTGGGATGAAAATGTATGAAATTAATATTTCATCAAATTGCAAATCATAAAAATATTCACAAGTCAGAGGTGAGAAAGAACATACTTGTGGATATTTCTCTCTTCATTTTCAAAAGTTTGAAAATCACTGAAAGGCAAATAAGGAGAAAAAATCTCTCAGTCCTTATTACTCAAACTAGATGTCCTCTGAAATGACAGAGGGTATGTTCACACTAGCATTTTAGTTCAGGTCTAGAGTGCACTTCCGAAACAAATCTGGGTTTTCCCACCCAGAGTGTTTGTTAGCTTTAGGGTTGTCTTAAATCTGACTGAAAATTAAAGCGGAGGATGTACCACAGAAGCTCATTAATGCACTCTAGCTGCCAAAACCCCCCATGTGCACAGAACCAAGCTAGAACTACTCCACAGAGAAATCCCAAAATATAGAGTTAGTTGATTTTGAGTCATCAGCACCAACTGTTTTGCTCTGCAGATGTCCTCCTATTGTGCTTCTACTTGCTAATGTAGATGTGGCCTGCATGGTCAATACTGTCCTGTTGAATTCAAAGCAATTCTGTCTAAGCACTGACATTTGATAATATTTTATGCAAAAGCAACAGGAGTTTTTGCTTGATATTAGGGTTAAGAAGATGAAGCTTAGAGTAACGACTCCAAGATGTGATCATAAGTATAGTATTCTGGGTTAATTACAGATGAATCTGAAGTGATGCATTTAAATCTTGACCCCTTTTAGCTTCAATAAAAATGATGGAGAGTGAACTTAGAAACAATTACATTTGAATGCATTTTCATTATAGACAGAAAGCAGCTTTGAAAACAGTACCCATACAGAATGTCATTCCCCAGTAAAGGCTCTGCAGTTTCCAGGCCATTAGGCATATCATGTCTCTGACATCATCTGCGGTAACTCTGTAGGTGATTAACTACACCACGCATCTAAATTCCTATTATGTACAACGGCATTCGCTGAGAACTTGCAGAACTTGCAGAAATTAAATTGCAATAGAACTCCTTATATACATCTAACCTTAGGTAGAAGTTTCCTACAGAAACAATAATAGCATCAGCATAGGCAGAAATCTCATGTTCCTCTAAATGTCATTATACGGTCTCCATACTCTTCATATCTTCTGATCATTACCAACACAGCGCACATAATACAGATACTATTACTGTGACTGAACAATTATAAACTGATAATATGGAGAAATACACATATTTTTTACCCAGGAAAGGAAAAAGCAGCATTTGCTGCCAACTAAAATTTTAAGTCTCATCTTTGATCACTGAAAAACAAACAAGCATATGATTGAGTAAGTTCCTAGTCTTCACACTTATTCTTAATTTTATAACCCATGGCTCCCTTCCTGCAACAAAGTACAGCATCAAGTCACAGCCCCATTGATTCAGTGGGGCTATTATGATCCTATTGAAATTGCCCTGCTGTAAGTATTGATTACTGTCAATGATGGCTGAAAGCAAAAGGCACAGATACTCAACTCTTATAAATGGTATAGCTTGTAAATGGAAATACCATATATTTAGGCTGGATGTTATGAACACCTACTTACACATTCAAAGTATGTATATGAGTACCATAGAGCCTAGATTTTAAATACAAGTCCAATTACGATTAATCACTGGTGGCACGATCAGGATCTTGGTTTCTGCAGTCTTCGGTAATTTCAAACACAGAAAGAGCAAGAAGTTCAGCTCTTGCAGAATATAGCAAAGTAAAAAAATGCTATAATTGGGCTTAGGCTTTCCTACTAACTAGAAGGAAAGAAAAATACAATTGTTAACATCTTCCTGGTTATAATTGCATTGTGCCAGAGAAAAGCAAACCGAAAACAATTAGGTCAAAGAAATTATGGAAAATATGTTTGCCTAGCAAAACAGGGAATATATGATTAATGAATATTATTTAAATAACAGATTCAAAAATGGAAAAATAGACGCTGCAACTTCAGATTTTATCAAAAATCTGTTAGCATTTGAAAAACAAAATCTTGCATGTCACTCCAGCTGAAAAATAGTTGATTTTATAAATTAATCTTTTTAATATAGTAGATTAATTTTTATGAATTACATGAATTATTTTCCCACCAAAAAAAAATCATAACAGAATGAACCAGAATATCCTTTATGAAATGAAATAACCCCACTAAAAACATTTATACTTATCCCTTTCATAATTCCAAGAAGAAAAAGCAATGAATACTGTCATTTAAGATTGTAGTCAGATCTGGAAGTCTGATGGTTAAAATGCATAAAGCTAATATTCCTTTCTATTTGACAAGAAGAAAGTAATACCAGAAAGTTATCAGACAAGGGAACTGACCTTTTACATTTTCCAAGTTGGCAAACCATCTAATAATGTAGAAAAGCACTTCTTTTGAGGAGTACAGTTCTGAGATTTTGTTTGAGGTTCACCCTGATTTTAAATGCTCTGCAGCATGAACTCCCACTGAGAGAATGTATGTGACAAAGAGGCCATCCCCATCTTCTTTCCTAAAGGTCCCTTAGGGAGAGGCCCTCAGCCTGTAAGAACTCTTCCCCAGAGTCTATTCCGGGAAGCTTTTTTCCCTGCTCTTCCCATTTGAGACCATTATCTCCAATCCACATCAATATTTGTCCATGTATACCCAGACACAGAACAGAAGCATGCCTCTGAACATCAAGTCACGATGACAGCTGAAAAAGTTGCTGCTGCCAGAACACGCAGTTGTGTCTAGAAATCTTCTGCAACTACTGTAGAATTGCCTGGCGTGAGCCATAATAACTTGTTCTGACAGGAGCGTCTCACGCAGTAGTTTCAGCCCATTTTCAGGTTGTTTGCTTTCCCTGGGGCAAGACAGGAGATGACAGCCGCATCCTTTCTGCATATGGCACCTCATGCAATAGACCGTCCGCCTGCATGATACACCTGACACTTGCCACAAAACACTGGATATTTTGAAGAGTGACTGTATTGAACACACACATCAAATCTGGTCATATTACAGGAGAGAGACTGGGAAGATAAACCTCTTCTGCTGTTCAAATAAGCTCTGTATTTAGCCAAACAACATAATTCACTTATTTTAAGAGAAATAATTCGTGTGTGTGTGTAGATTTAGATGACAACTCTTTGGCAATGGCATTTAGCTTGTTATGAGCTACTAATACATATCATCATGTAGAAAACACTACCATTAGTGGCACATCTGCTCTCAGTAGGGAGCTAAGATGAAATGAATGTGAAACTGGGACGTGTTTTCTTTCTTTATCATTGCTTTCTTTTAGTTTTAGTATCTGAATGCTGAATGGTTGCAAAATATTGACAAGCAAGATTATACTCCTGTTACTAAAGTCATACCTATTTACAGAGACAGCAGATTTCCAAGTTCAATTGGAAAGTTTGTCAAATGCCAACTTCTATTGAAAACGCTTTGCCATAAACCCCGTATTGGGTTTGCATGGCAAGGTTTTGGTAGCAGGGGGGCTACAGTGGTGGCTTCTGTGAGAAGATGCCAGAAGCATCCCCCTGCACCACTCAGGGGAGAAGGGAGGGAAATAGGGAGTGAAGCTGAGCCCAGGAGGAAGGAAGAGGTGGTGGGAAGATGTTCTAAGATTTGTTTGTATGTCTCATTACCCTACTCTGTTTTGAACAGTAATAAATTAAACTAATTTCTCCAAGTTGAGTCTGTTTTGCCTATGACATTAATTGCTGAGTGATCTCCCCAATCTTATCCTGACTCACCAGCCTTTCATTACATTTTTCTCTCCCCTGTCCAGCTGAGGACAGGAGCAACAGAGCATATTTGGTGGGTACCCAGTGTCAAGACAGGGTCAGCCTACCACAAACCTCATAGTCAATAACACCCTAAAGTTGAAATTAAATGGATGCATTGTGTTCTGTTAAAAGCTGCAGGTTTTGGAGGTGTAGCAGGGGTGAAGTTTGCAAGAGGGTTACATCTGAATTCCTCTATTTTGCATCAGTGAGTTTATTCCATTTATAATAGCTTCAAGTTGCTTCTTAGTAACCTATAGGTATTCCCTGTGTATTTCTTTGTTATACTTAAATGGACCTCTCTTAAGCTAAATGAAGAAGCAATAGGATGGTATATGTTAGAGCACTCAGTCTTCCAGGAGTTGTCTACAACCAGAAAGCAATCTAAATGAAAATTTTAAAGAAATAAGACTGTCTTGCTTTCTAGTACATAATCCAACTGATTCCAGATAATTACTTGGTACATGTAACTACTTGTAAGAAAGATTATAAGGACATGAAAGAAAAAGTAAAATTTACAAAATACCTCCTAAAAATTTTTAATCGGATTTAAAACATTAGGATTTAACTAACTAGGTTAAAAACACTTGCAAGTTTTTGAAATATTGTATGCTAATAAGATGTAAGAAAAGCAGAATTATTTATAAGCAGGTTAGAAATGTTGCTGGGATCCCCTCCTAAGCAGAGAAAATTATCAAAGGAGGGTTATGCAGCGTACATGAAAACCTTGGTAGTTACTGTAAAATAATTATAATAGATGTAGCCATTGCCATCCATACCAGGTCAGATAAAAGTCTGTTCTGAGGTTTCCTCGGTGTTAGGTGAAGGAGCCAAAAAGCTGAGCCATTCTGAACACTGGAAAACTCTCCCACTAGGAAAAGCTCTTTGCTAAGTCCTATCACTTAGTGGTGGATTTATATTCCTCCTGAAATTTTATCTATTTCTTGAAGTTAATGTAAGTACAGAAGCAGGGATGCATTTTACTCTCATTTTTTAAACATAGCAGTTTAATGATATAAAATACTGAAAAGGTCTGCAATTTTCACCAGAGTCCACCAGAGACTGGACGTTGAAATCTTTTGCAAATCTATATGATTTCAGAGCCTTCAGCTCCCCATATAATCCAAACCACATGGAGCACACTGTAGGACTGACGTATAAAGCATTATTAGACAGCCAGTATAAAACATGACAGAAATAATAACCCTATTATAAACTATCCTTCTTTATGAGCAGAAAGAAAGAAATCTTGGGCATGGTAGTGGCTTATAACAAGTGTGATAATAAGGACTCTCTCTCTGTGTGCCTCTCTCTTCATTACAGAAGAGTCTTAAAAGCAAGATTAGACAAGATTTTTTTTTTTCCCACAATTGATGCTAGGCAGGAGGAATGCTAACCTGTGCTTCACTTTTTTGAAAGTGACTTAAGTAAAATCCTAAATACAAACGAATCCTAGACTTTAAAGCATCTATGTTATTTCTGGAAATGTAAAGGAAGCTCTTAAAATGGCTTAGCCATTGCCTCTCAGTAAAAAGCAATACCTAAAAACCCCTTCACTCCCTATAAAAAAAGCTGCAAATTGCAAAACCGGTAACGCTGTGCTTCAGATAGCCACCACAGCATCCATTATGTGAAATTAATAAGAGCTTTTCAGTTCTGGAATATGTTCTTAGAAAAGCTTACATTCATTTAGAATAACTACAGTAGCAACTATGGTAGCTTTTATTGTTTCTCTCTGCGACATTTGCTTGAAGAGACTGAAAATATATTTCTTTACCAGAACTATACTCACGTTTCCTACCATTATGTTTCCCATCTCTTTGCAATGCAATAGGTTAAAACCTCTCGGAGTTTCAGAAAGGATTACTGTCAATATTTCTCTCTTCCTCTGAACAACTTCTCTACCACTGAACCTGAATAAAATGGCCCTGGAGCCATCATGGCTTCACTTGCTGACTTCTTATCAATCAGCTCCCTTGACTGTTGTCATCTTTTACATTTCTCATAATTTTTAAGGCTTTCATATCAATCTTTGTAGATGGCAAAGGATACAGTTAATCCTGAGCTGTTTTCTCAGTATATTTCCTGTGAAATTTGCCAATTTAAATTACAGCTTTAAACTTT
The DNA here is from genome assembly GCF_023634155.1 of Falco peregrinus. Classification (NCBI taxonomy): domain Eukaryota; kingdom Metazoa; phylum Chordata; class Aves; order Falconiformes; family Falconidae; genus Falco; species Falco peregrinus. The sequence goes on from NC_073729.1 coordinate 15,874,139, forward strand.
TCTATTCTCTTCATCATTTGACTCCTATATACAGATTATCTTCATGAAAGGCACTATAGAAAAATCAATGATGTTCATTTGTCATACAAAATGTAATTGTAATGCACTTTTGCAGAGTACTCTGGATTTTTCTATTTGGCTGTTCTGTAAACAGAACCTCCACAGAAAAGAGATTCCATTTAATGGAATTCTTTTATATCTTCATGAGAAGTGGAAGAAGAGAGTTCTTTGATCTCTAGTTGAAAAAATATTATACAAAACAGGAATTTCACCATCCAGCACTGCTACACAGACCTCTTCAGAGGTAGTAAATGTTGGCTTTACAAGAGAATAGGAGGCTTTTTGATGCATACTTGGATGTGTATGTTTTATTCATTTTCAGAAGGGATGATTTGATGAATTATATATATCTTCTATCTTCTCAGATACTAAGTGGTGGAATCCATTTAGTGACTTCTAAGAGAATGCAGAAGCAGAAGAGAACCAGTGGGGAACCACCATGCACTGCAGCAAATGGAAGTGTGGGCTCAAGTCAGACTTTTGCTCCTTGGCTACAGGGAGTTAGTTGTGATCTGGAAGGAACTCCCATGAGTTTTTTTCCTGTTATTACCCAAAGCCCCCAGTATTTCAATACTGAAAATCAAATTTCTGTCTAGTCCCTACAAAGCTGAAAGCACAGAATAAAAATTCAATTTCCTATCTAATCCTTTAGAGAAAGTCTTGGCACAACCCCAACTTAATATTATTTATGAAGTAGAATATTACTGTGATTTAGGGTTTCAGCATTGCATTTTGTAATCAATAGCATTTTCATTTTTATGTAGAAAATGCAGCAAGTACTTCATGATATGATTTCAGCATATGTCATAGAGCATGTGGTTACTGATATAAACAACACAAAAATGCTATATCAATGACATCTTTTCAACAAATTAGGTAAACAGAAACTAATAGGCCTTAATTCAGCATAACTGTTCTATTAGTTAGTTTATGACAAAACAGTACAGACAAAATGCAATTAGTACATGATAATGCTTTGTGAGTGTATTACATGTCTGTGATAACCAATCCATAGACATAACATAATTTTCATAAATTTGTATCTCATAGCCTAACAAGCAGTCATAATTCTCTTGAAAACAAAGTAACAAACAAAAAAACCCAAAAACCCCAACAAAAACAACAAAAAACCCACATTTAAACCAGTCCAGCCCAAAAGACAAAAAAAAACCCCAACAAAAACAAAATTCCTCCATTGACTGATAGGCTTTGGAAAGAAAAATAATAATAATTAAAAAATCTGTCATGCATTAAATTAAGGGATAAACTCAAAGTCTGTTATAAATGATGAAAAGAGTCTGAAATTACACAAAGCTTATAATGTTTATCCCCACAAACAGATACACATGCATAGCTCTGTGTGTGTGTGCATACACATGCATGTCTGTATGTGTGTATATACACATAAGAAATGTAGATATTGTGTGTACGCTGGACAAAGAAAAAAAAAGTAACATCTGGTAGAAGTCATTTACTAGAACATTTACTAGACATTTACCAGAAGGTTTGTAGTACCACCTCCCTGCCCTCCAAGAGTGCTGGTAATGCCTTTGGGTCCTACCACTGCAGGGAATTGGGTTTAACTGCAGAGAACGCTCCTCTGCCTACTTAATAATGCTATTAGGCTAACAACTGGCTTATCGCTGCCCATGCTCCTTCACGGAAATATAAATGAGGGAAAATTAAGAGATCTCGTGGGTTTCCTGGAATCATCCTACAGTGTACAGCTTGTGCATGAGAGAGGTGCCCTTTGAGAGATCCTTTTATCACCTACTATGGAATATTAAAAAGGCATTGCAGTATGAGTCAGGAACACTAAAATGAGAAGAAACTCCACACTCCTGTAGCATATGCCCGTAAGCGATACAGTCTCATCTGGACATAAAAAACATTGTGGAAAAACATGATCCAATCAGGTGATGAAAGACCAAAATACCTGGCTCTAAATATGATTAAAGATTGTGATTATGAATCTGAATCAAGAAGATGCACCTCTTTTAATACCAGGTTAAACTGAAAATCAAAAGTGCAGAAACATTTGAAATTTCACTGTGATCAAGAACATAACCTGGGTGAGATGAATTGTCAAATCTGTACTGGAATGAACAGTTTGCATCACTGAGGAATGGATTGGGTTTTACAAGAGGCTGAGTACATCCCTGGAGGTATAAAAGACTGTAAGTGCTTCACAGGAGAGAGTGCTCAGCAAAATCTATTAAATTAATCAAAATCTCTAAGAAGTTATTGTTGGGGAAGTGACCACACCAGTTTGTTAAGGACATTTCCACTAACAGAAAATTAAGTTAAATTCCATGAAAAGTAGAGACAGGCCTGCAGGGAAATCTAGAAGTTATTTTACACACCATCTATTTTTATGTCAGTAGTTTAACGTGATTAATTATTGCTTATGAAAGCAAGAATCTAAGAAGAATGGAGATTGAATTCCTTCATGCACTACTCAACAGGAAGGAACTCTTACAGAAGTACCTGGTCTCAAAGGTCCTGAAATAAAGAAAAGAATTGGCAATGAATCAGACAAATGACCCAAAATGACTTCATACTTGTACTTAACATATGTAATGTGTATCTGAGTGCACGGGTCTAAAATGATAGTTATAGATCAATTCAAGTAACTGTGAAACAGTGATACTTCCACGAGATCTTGTGGCCTTTGCTGTTTATTTTTATGCAAACATCTTCTCACTAAATTAGAGACTAGTCATTTCCAGTGGGAGATTTCACAGGTTCCAATGACAACTGTGAAAGTATCTTACGTTACCAGATATGCTAATTTTAGAAATAGCAATATAAAACTCCATCTCTTCCCTTGCAATCTCATCCCCCCTGGGCTTGCCTAGCATATCAGCTTCTTACATAAGCTGTAGGAACAGGTCATCTGGAAATAACTCAAGATGGGGAAAAACAAAACTGATTTCTTGACAGTAGGAAATTGCAGTAGGTTTGTATTTAATTACATTAGACATTATTTCAGTTCCTACTAGAAAATTTCTTTTGGTTCCCTCATGGAAAGTGTAAGACGCCAGCCCTGTCTTCAAGAGGTAACATCACCGATCCTAACCTGAGAGACAGCCACAGCTAAATATCCAAACGTGAAGAGTGGAAAAGGAGAGAAAATGCATCAAGTCATACATATGACTTCCTCAAATGTGTAAGCCAGAATTATATACATGACTGTATATATATATATAAAGCAAAAATATATGAGTATTACAATAAAATCATCCCTTCTCTGCCAAAATAACATTTTTGAACATATGTGAGGAGAACAGTTTCAGAGCATGGAACAGAGCATCTCTCCCTCAGATGATTCCACCCATGCACAGCTGATGCCACTAAATTGCTATTTTTTTCTAATACTTTGACCTACAGCTGGGAATTGCCCTGCTTTTAGAAATGCCTACTTGTAAAAGCCATACACATCTGTAATTATTGAAACTGTAACAATTAACAATTAACAATTGTGCTTGTAATTAACAGTTCACCATTAATCCCGCCAAGCTGAAAACACACAATGTTGCTTAATACTTTACAAAAAGGAGTACTCCCATCATTGTGCTACAGGCAGGCAGCAAAATACTGTGTGACTGCTGTCTGATGAAAACTGAGCACTCGAGTAGAATAATATTGGAATGGAATTACTGTTGCATCTGTTGCTCTAAAGTTCACTATTTAATAACTTTTAAAAAATCCTGAATGTCAATGGGTATTAGCAGAAGAAGCAATTAAAACCTACTCAGATTGAATTCTCATATTTATTTTTTCTTCTTTGACATTTTCACAGCTTGTTTTACATTGTCTGCTAAACAGGATGGTGAGGAAAGGTTAAGTGTGCAGCTTTTCACTAAAAGTCAGTTAATATTATGAGTGTTTTCAAGCACCTTCAGCCTTGCTCTTGATAAGTCCCAGCTACCTTTCACATCAATTCTGGGTAATCTATACAGCTGACACGGACGTGCTCTGGCTTTCACAGAGGTTTCTTGTGCAACCCTTCCCTGGCATTTTGTACTCTGCTGTGAAAGTATCACCTGTCATCTGAAGGTTCACCACCGTCTTTTGGGAAATTACGATTCAGTTTTGGTCATACTATAGTTCTAATAAAACACATTTTGAAATAGAAAAACAGAAGTGTTTTATGATCATTTAAAAGAAAAGTTTACATCCTTCTTTCTATCCAGAAGGACAAGATTTGAACACCGTGTTAAAGCAGGGCACAAATATAAGAAGCTGGCTCCAAAATTATAAACGTGAGAAAGTGTTACGCAAAGTGATAATGCTACTGGATCGCTCTGTATGGGAGCAGCAATAACAGCAGAAGAGAGCTGGTGACCACTTCCCCCTGCCAGCACACACAGCTCTGAATTAAGCAGTTCACAGATCTGCTTTTGCATAAGAAACCACATATTGTAAATTTAATGCTTTACAGGATAAAAGATTTTTATCCCCTTACTTATATTCCTGGATTAGCATGGCTGGTTTGATTTATTAAACATACTGCTGATTATAATCATACCTGACTTGATGTATTGTTTATTTCTTTCATGATAGGATTCACTCACTAGAGAGATAACTGGAACCAGGTCCAATTTAGTGTCTGTTGAAGACCTAATTCTGTGACTTTTTGTTAATAAACAAGGACTTCAGCTGTAAGAATTCTGAAAAATGTCATGATGGTCCTAATTCTGCTGCTTATAAGCAGAGATTTAAAAGTTCTTCAGGCAAAAACACAGTTACTACAATGTTAAGTAAGTCTGAACCCCTCATCCAGAGTATGAACTACAGGATATTTTATTTAATCTATGCACAGAACACTGGCAGAGAGTAAGTAACATGGAAAATATATTTTACATCTTCACGTAAACCTTTGGATACAAATTTCATATGGGTATTTCTTCATCAAAAGGAGAGGTAGATAACCTGAGGAATCAATGCATGTATTTAGGTAAGAAAGGAGTATCAGTAGGGCAGGATGCAAAGCAAATGAAGTGCCCAAACCCCAGACGGTATATGAAACCAGTTTGGGCTGCCATGGGAAGGGAAGTCAGTACCGTGGATGCTGCTCCAGCTCCTCCTGGAAACACGTTCCCATAAATCCTCCCCTGGTTTGTGCGGGAGGATTCTTCCCTGCTGCTTCTCACCCACATCCTCAGATTTGGGCTATAAAGAGAAAACACTGCCCGTGCAGAGCTCTTCTCATGTAACCATACAGCTCCTGGACCAGAACTGCGTATGCTCAGCTCGCCTGGGCACAGGGACAAGCCTGCCAGTTCCATTTGCCCCCTCCCTGGATCCACATCCCACAGGGCTGTTCTCTTTATCCAAATGCTGTATCCATTTGAGGACTCAGCCTTTTCTAGTCTTTTATCAGGGGCTATTTCACCATGGATGACTAGTGAGGGAGTTGCTACTTGCAGCAGGCTGCTTCAAACAGGTTTTGCTGCTCTCTAGGTAGGATTCAAGCTGTCCTTTCCCTTCCCTGTCAACCCTACCTGTGCTTAGCTCTGTGATCTTTTTCCAAGATATTCAGAGATACAAACTGGAGCTTGTAAATTAGTGTTCTGCAAAGATAAGGCTCTTCTGTGGGTAATGCACAGCCCCTGCGCTTCAGCCCAGAGATCAAAGGAAAACTGCAGTCTGGATGGCCCTAAGAAACACATCAGGCCCAAAAGAGACTAAACTGAAAATAAACAAAAACCCAGGAAGGATTTCAGGTCAAAACTACTGAAAATAACAGAAACTGAGCATAATGCACTTCGCTGACAGCACTGATGCTAAAGATGAGCCTGAAAATTTGCATTCAAAAACCAGCAATCGGATTGAAGTACACACTTAGAGCTACGAACATTCCTAAACGCTTTCCAAAATGATGACTACTCTATGATAATCAGCAGTTGTGGCCAATTCATATGACAAACTTCCTCGGGATTTCCTCTTCCCAAGTATACCAAAAAACCACCGCAATTGTTTAGAGATACAATTTTTACTCTCTGCTACAGCTGGGGTTTTCTCTACTGTGGGAGGAGCAAGATCAAGGAAAGCAAGTGTCGATAGCACAAAGCCAAATAAGCAAACACAGCTGTGATGAAGGCGGAAACAACCCTCACTGAAATAATTGACACTCTGTCCTGCTTATATTCAGATTGCATGAGGCTCTTTAGTTTCTATGCCTGTTTCTAGCGATAATATAATAAAAACCATATTTCAGTGCTGCAATTCCAGTCCACTCCCAGTTACCGAATCCCTGGTAAATCTTTCCTTGCCTCCTCCGTATGTTCTTTATGAAGTAGAGAACACAGTCTACAACCAGTCTTTGTAGCTCTGTGTAACATATTTAGTCACCTAGACAAAATCCTTTACTGAACTAATCACTAGAACACAAAACCAGCCCACACAGTTTCAAATAGTACAGGGGCCTTCCCTTCGGAGAAATATATTTAGAAATTATGTACAGTTAAATAATGAATGCAGATCACATAAATGTAAACATTTACTTTCCTCGTTCTTCATTTGTTCATTCATTTTACATGTGTTTTAGAGAAATAAGAGATTCTGCAATACTGAAGCAATCTCTGATAATGGGGCAGAAGACGCCAGAACTCAATAACCCAGAATGTGTTTTCCAAACCTATATTATTATTTTTTTAAAATAGACTAAAAACTGCTTTTTGAAGTTCTTCGGTTTTATAGCTTAGTATCCAAGCTTTTTAATTAAAAACAGTTGGAAATTTAAAAAGTGATTTTTATTAGCAAAAGCACGCTTAACATAGTTCTGTCTGTGCTATTACTTAGGACATTGAAATTCCACAGCTACAGAGATTTCAGATTTTTTCCACACTTTTCATTACTGAGGATTTTTATTTATCTGGAAAAAAAAAGCTTCTAAATTCTTTTTCATTTAATCAGGTCCACAGCTGGACTACCGCTACAGGGAGCTTTCACTGATTTGTTGCAACAATGGCCATGACATACATTTTCTTGCTGTTTAATTTATGTACAGAGAAAGCTGACACTGAAAAGGAATACAGAACAAAATTTTCAGTATTACAAACTGAGCTAAGATTGTCAATGAAAATATTAAAAAAGCAAATTCTGAAGGACATACAAATAGCAGTCATTTCAGAAAAGCTTGGTTCTAATACTCTGTGCATTTATGACTCATTCTTTTAAATTCTTTTATGCACCTCCAATGCTAGACTTTAAAGAGATAAATTTGTTTACTGACACAATGTTTGTTTGGCCTTCAAAACAAAAAGTCCTTTTTTTTTTTAAAAAAAATCTGCGGTAACAGCCTACTTAGACTGCATCTCATTACCAGTGAAACCTAAAGCTCCTGACTTCAATCATGTTAGAAAACTGGAGGGGAGGACAGTTAACAGGTTTGCAGTGTCATAGCACTTATCCATCATATTTGTTGCCTTTTCCCCCCCCCCAGAAATTCCGTAATATGACTTGTGAAAGATACTGTCTACCAGAGACTGTGACAAGGAGAGAAGATTGCATACTTTCTGTTCTTAACGTAAGCTTTCATGAAAGAGGTAACAGTTAGAAAGTTAGTCTTGTCACGGAAGAGTGAAAAAAAAAAAAAATCACAATTTTTCTTTCCCCTAAAACCACACACTTGCCCTGTTCAGCTCTGCAGAAGTCATAGATTAGTCATTCAGTTTTATTTTTATATTGAAGATTTAGAATATGCTACTCTGTTGTAATTTAAAGAAGAACAGAGTAGTTCAGTGCAACAAGTACTTGGGCTTTCCAATTATTCTTCTGCTTAATTATTACACTTCATTAACACAACATAGATTTTTCCAAGTATTCAATAAAATATGGGCACTATCCCCATAACACATTTTAATAGGCTTTTTCCTCAGAAATTCAAGGAAGTGCTACTCAGAATGCTAATAAACCAATTAAAAGCAAAAATATTAAAAAATTGAGTGTAGGGAAAAAAGTAAGCTTTGATACGTTGTAGTGAGTCCAAGTGAAGGGCTGGAGCACTTGAAGCACTAGCAGGGGCTGAGGGGCCTGGGCTTGTTCCACCTAGAGAAGAGGCTTAGGAGGGCACGTGTGTGCTGGATGTGACTGATGTCCTCAACTATCCAGTGGCTGTTTGAGAGAAAGTGGAATCTGAGTCTTCTGGGATTTACATAGTGAAAGGACTAGAAAGCGTAACTGCAATTTGCAGCAAGGCACATTCCAGATGGATGTAGGGAAAACACTTTCATAATGAGGATAATTCAACAATGGAACAGGTTGAGCAGGGAATCTGTGAAACCTCTATCTCTGGAAATATTTTAATTTAAATCATCTCCTAGATTGTACCAGGAGAGCAGAACCAAAATCATTAAGCAGAGATTCATATATTATTCTAATCTAAACATATGTTCAAACTTTAAAATGCATACTTTTTGGGCAATAAATCCAGTAGCCTCAGAAACTGATCATAAGAAATGCATCACAAGACAAGACACGAATGCACATGTGCAACATCAAGTATTCCAGAAAACCCACAAGATTTAATTTATAAGTATGGTAAAGGTGTATGCAACACAGATTTAGAACAGTGGTCAGTATTTTGATAAATATATGCTTTCAGCATGCAGGCAGTTAAATTCAGAGACTTAAGGAAGTAAAGTGGTGCAAAAGGCAACAAAAGGCAGGGGAAAGATTCAAAGGTTTTTGATTAAATCCATTTCACACTTTTTTTTGAGAAGGAGCCTTACAAACTAGCCACTTTTTTTTATTATTTCCACCCCCCCCCCCCCAATTTTTAGAGAGGCATCTCTGTAAGCAGAGATTAAAAACAGAACTGAAAGCAGCTCTTTTCAGCACCTATTAGTGATCCAAATTTACTCTCCAAACCCTTTTTTTAAAAAATAATTAAATAGTCCACCCTTCAAGCTTTTTTCTTTCCTCTCAAATACTGTAAGACGACAACTTGTTAAAGCAGTAAGGCTTACTTGAAGGGTTTGAACACTGAAATGAAAGGTGTTTTATTTTTGTATGTTCACTTAATCATCATTACTTTGACATGTGGTACAAGTGGTACAAGGAATATGAGGTCAAGTTCGTCCCTGATGTAACATTCATGACTTCACTGAATTTGCTCCAGAGCTGGAGTCGATTCTACCAGTGGGGAGGGGGGAGGAAACAAACAAAAAAAAGAGGTCATTTTTAAAAAAAGAAGAAAAAATATCTTTGAAGTAAAGGTTCACCTTGACTATGAGACTGATGAAAACAAACCTGTGACAAATCAGTGACAGAAAGAGGATTTAAGAAAGAGGATTACTTTGTCAGCATTCTGCAGCATGTTACGTACAGCTTTTAAATTAGGTTGGGGGTACATTTTTTGAATTGATAATATTCTGCTCATTTAATTTGTAAAAAAAAAAGAACTAAATTTTTGTCTAGAGATAATTACACTGATCAAAGGTTTATGCTAATGAATGTCTGCCAGACTGAGTCTTTTATTTTAATGGAAAGGGGAAGCAGTATAACACTGGTAGTTGAGCAGCAGCATCTCAGAGAAAATTCCTAAGTGAGCACCATCTCTATTACAGCAACATAATAACTTCCTGGGGTCAATTCCCAATTCTCTCAGAAGCTATAAAGATCATCCGTCCTTCAGGAAAGTGACACAGCATGTTTACATTCCCGTTAGGAGAAAAACCCAAAATGAAATTTCTTTACAAAACATCGGGTCACTGTTTTAAACAGGAATGATTCCTTGAGCCAGGGTCTCAGCTGAACAGAGCAAGGTGACCTTCTCAAAAGTCAATGGTTCTATGAAAACTGTGGAAAACAAGGTGTCTAGATGCATGTACAGATAGCTGAGCTGAGCACCAGCAACACTATCTGATGGAGTTTTGAGCTCCCTAGATGAACACTGCAAGAGGGAGTAACAGCATATCCAGTCATCTTGCATCCACGCAGCTAATAATTCACCTGTGAATGTCTTCCACATTCAAGTCATGCAGGTACTCTGGTCAGAAGGATTATTTGTGCAAGTAGCTTTTCTTTCTATTGCAAGTAGCAATAACAGTAAAGTGTCCATAATCTGAATCAGCGCCAAGCAAGTGCCTCATCAATTCTCAGAGCTTGTCCATAGAAATAAGTGGACATTTGGTTTGGACCAAAGTGTCTCAGACTAACATCTACACTTGTAATCCAGACCCCAGGAGTTGCTCGGCGTACTGCTGCATTGTTATCATAAAAGCCCTCCTGTTAAGACATGGCATAATGCAATATGATGCTACATAAGCTAGTTTTCAAATACAGGTTCTGCATAAAATGGGAGAAAAAAAAATCATTTGAGATTTAAAAGGTTTTTAGTCCACATACAGCTACTCTCAGTTGTATTTCTTGGTGAAGCTGGCTTCCTCTTTAAAATTTAGACTGCTAGAAGAAAATTCAAGAAAAGAAATAAGATTTTCTTTGTTGCTCAGTGTCAATACTTAACAGCAATATCACTGAGCATTATAATATGCAGAGGCTTGAAAAGGCATGCTTCAAATCTCCAGTCCCACTGTATGTTTGCCACTGTTATGCATCCTATTAGTAGACTACGTTAGAGCTAAAGAAGAACAAAGAAAAGTGTATTTAACTCATACCACCCACTGGAACAAAACTGAATCATGTTCCCATATAATTCTAAGAGACAGAGATAACAAGCATTAAAATAACATTTCAAAAAATGTAAATATTTAATTGCATGATTTTTTTTTTCACCTGCCATGGATAAAAAGATGTGGAAATTTACCTAGGCAATTGCTTTTGACTTTCCTCTGTCTCACAGAAGCCTCATTTATTTCTATAGGTTTCTACATTCATCAAAAGTGCCTCTCAGGCTATTTGGTATAATGTTAGCAACAACAATGAAAAAATGAGACTTCTTACAGCTTGGGTTTAAGTTCTGTATTATCTCAGGGATAACTTAAGAATAATCTATGAAAACACGTTGATTGCATTAGAGGGAGGACAAAGGAGAAAAAGAGACAGCTCAGCAGCCCCCATTCAGAGCTAGGTGAGCTCTATACTGAAACAGACGTGCTAATGTGGAGGTTTTCCCAAATCTCAAGAAGAAAATCAGTGGATGGGTAGCTGAAGGGAAAGGTTTGGTTAGAAACATAGTCATTTCTCATCTTCAGTACTGCGTGCATTTCTCTTTTGTAAATTTAGGCACGTTGTGCTAATACATGAAAAAAATTAAGCTCATTAACTTATAGTTTAAATACAAGTTCATACTATCTATTCCCCTCAGTAACCACCTTTTAGCATTAAATAACTGACAAGTTTTCCTGTGGAATCCCAGAACTGTTAATACATTATTTTCTTGTTTTTCTCTGAAACTCCAGTGTCAATGTACACTGAATTAGAGATACAACCTGTTCACCTTACTGGTGTGGTTTGCCCAGTGATAAACCTGTCTAGTGCCCATTTTAGTGCTTTAGTAGGACTGGATAACTAAATGACATAAGCTTCATAAAATGGAAACGCTGCAGAGCACTCAGCCTTCCTCTCAGACCTCAACGCTAAAAGTCTCTCATCCACTTGAGTGGATTTTCATCAGATGTCCATAGTAACAGCTTTACAGGATTAGGCTTTTGACAGAAAAGTTCATCACGCGTTCAGCTCGAGCTGCAGGACTGAAATGCCTCCATCTGTAAGTCCATGCAGAACAGGGCTCCCAGCGGTTGTTAGAGAGCTTTAACGATCAGGTGCAATAGGCCGCGGAGCTCACGTGCCAGCCGTTTGCAGGGAGGTTTTGCACACTTTGCAAGCTTCTCCGGATCATGCTTTATTAGACACCGAAACCTACATTGGAATAATTCCCATCTGGATTCTTAGCCATTTCCTTAGCTTTAAATAGCTATAGAACTGTTTTTATTAGTGGCTATCAGAACCTAATTTATCACCCAGAATTACAGTAACGTCCTTCGGCTCAGAAAACACTACCTCATTTGCTGCTTTGAAGGAAAAGTGTGAACACCCTTCCGTGGTGGCTGGCCTCTCACTTCTGAAAGACCACGCTGGGCCTCGGAGTCAGAACAATTCCATACAGCCCATTACCTCCCTGTATTGACAGCACTTTCTCCTGCTAATTACCTCCTTAATCATTTTGATATGCAAAATATCTGAAATCTTGAAGCTCAGCTACCGTTGCTCCCTTTAGGCTAATAGTTCACAAGTTTCAAACACTTTAGCTCATCAGTTATGATGAATGATCTTACTCTTGTTTATAAAAAATTATACTAATTTATAAACTTATTCATTTAATTTTCAGGTCTAGCAGTTTGACTGGAAGTTTAAAGAAATAATGAACTACGGGGCAAAATTTTCTTTAGAGAAAACACAACATTAAGTTGCTACTAAAAAGGTTCCAATATTTATTTTCTAGTCTTTTCTCAAATAACAGGGTCGTGAAGCAAATCCTGAAAGGTATACAGGCATGAGATTTCGTTATCAAATTCTAATTGTTTACATAGAGATGTATGTGCAAAAGTGCATTTGGTAACGTTTACATTGCAAGAAGGGAAATAGTTTTCTTTATTAATTTTTATTATCTTACTAATATATTATAAATGTGACTTCAGTTCAGTTAACACCATATCCCATCCCAGCTGGAAACATAGATTGCCTTCAAGGTGCAAATATGAAGGTTTTTTTTTTAATGTTAAAAACTACTATGGAATATTTGATATATTTTTCTCATCTCACTGGCTGATGAGTTATGAATTGTGGGGAAAAAAATGACAAGCCAAACAAGTACAAATAAAGCTCGCTATACTCCATTATTTTTGAAAGGCTATTGACTTATCTTTGGAATTCTGGAACAGTTATCAGTAATAATTAAATGTAATGTGACATTTTAGTAACATTTTGTAATATCAGAACTGCATAGAGTGAGATACATTAAAAAAATGGAAGTTTAAATCACATTCGGATAACATTATCTAATCTATTTTAAAACAACATAATCCTTTAGCAATTCAGGATGCAAACCATTCTAGACATGGTTGCTTTTTTGGCAGTCCCACACACATCAGAACTGTAAATCCTACAGCCCGTGCTCTCTTTCTCTCTGGGGACAGCATTGCTATCAAACAACAGTTTGGGAAAGGAGCCAAAGGAACAAAAAATACAGATGTCTACAATGAAGGTATGTTATTTCACCTTGGTAGAAACAAATAGTCACGTATTAGAGGAAACAAAACCAATATAAGACCAGGATGTCCTGAAGCTTAATTTACTTGAACACCTCCGCAACTTAAAGCTTTCGACTATTTACCGCAAAAACCCAAGTAGAAGATCAAAACTTTCCATGAGCATGTATGTGCAGATATATCGACCCAAATAGCAGCAGCAGCGTTAATGAACCCACTGTGCAGATAAATGGCTTCAATTAGGTTTCTTGTTAGTTTCTACCAGGATATTTCCTTAATCATAACTAATTTATCTCATTTTGTAGCTGGTTTTTTTTTTTCCCTCCCCTTTTTCCTCCTCCTGTTTACCGAGGCTTCAGGAAGCTGTTTGCTAAGCACATGAATTCTCATGAATTAGGGTGCCTTTAAGAATTTACCTTTTTCTTGACCTTTCAGGCTTTTCTTCCACTTTTCTATTTAAAAGAGCTACCAGCACTGTATTACAGTGAAAACAGCAGAAGAAAGGCATGGCACATATATGAAAGTGTGACAGCTTCGTAGGACTGCAGGAATATTCGCAACTATTGCAAGAAGGTTGTGATCAATCCACCAGTGTTTCTGCCTGGGTATACCAGTTGTGGCATTCTTGCTTAAACGGGAAGGAAAAGAAAACATCTCTGACTGCGCTAACGTTCTTCCACAACAACTAAAACTAAGCTGAAACACAAGAATAACACCAAGATTTTAAAGCTTCGTACCTGCTGCAGCTGGGGGAAGGCACATCAGTTGGTTTTACAGATTACACAGAACAAGGTAAGGATTTGAGAAAAACTATTTTGAGTTTAAAGAACAAAAGCTGATGATATGATTCTGCTTTGGCTCGGCACCAAATTACACTCCTGACACATCCCTCTGCATCCCGAGCTCCAGACAGGCCTGGGCAGGAAGCAAAGGTGCTGGAAAATACCCTTTTCACACCACTTGGAAGTGCGTTTTGCAAAAATGCAGAAAGCCCATCCACCAAAAAATTCTAATTTTCTAAAAGTACTTTGTGACTAGTTAATCGCTTTCATTTTTCAAAGTGGAGACAGAAGGGGAGCAGAAGCAGGCTGGCAACAGCACAACATCACCTGCTGTCCTGCAAGGTCTAGAACCTCACCCAGTGTAAAGTTTGGACAGATACTAGGAATATTTTACTCCAAACCTCAAACTCAATCATTTAAATTCGAGTCTTTGCAGACACAGACCCTGCCCTGAGCAAGGTCTCAGTCACCCATGTATCACTCATAGTGCTTATGATGGGGGAAGCCAGAATTAGCAGAGACATCCTTCATTCCACATACAGTAGCACCCATTTTTGTGGGAAAAGCAGGAAGTATACTCCAGACTTCATCCAAAGTCCACTGAACTAAAAAGGTTTTCTTTGATTTTACAGGGCACAAATTTGTTAAAGCAATAGAATATAAGAGGATATATACATTTAAGGAAAGCCAAGTGACTCCACATCACGGAGCAGATCCCTAACCTAACCAAAAAAGAAAGGGAAAGTTTTGGGATGATAGCCTGAAACTGAGAGAAAGCATTGGGAAAGCAGAAGACAACATGAAAAAGGCAGCAGGAGGAATGTACTAATCATGTGCTGTCACCACCCAGCTTGGAACACTAAACATTTCAGATGAAAACAAAACCAATCTGTCCAACATGCTGTTAGTGTGGCAGGATATCAGGTAGGCATTCCTCACCGCTGAGATCACAGAGTGTTTTGGTTCAGACTAAGAGGATCTAAAGCTTTGTTTTTACTGTGTTTCAGTGGGAAATAAGTAATGTGTAAATGTATTTATTACAAAATTATAAATTTATTATGTATGCCACCTAACACATGCACTAGTTCTAAGGAGGTTAAGACTACTCCCGTGGTTTGGCTTAGACATACTTACTCCTTCCCTGAATCAAGATTTCATAAATCAAGTTTTCACTTAAATTATTAGAGAAATAAAATGGACCATGTAAACAAACTTGTACTCAGAGCCCTAGAATGGAGCTGTTCTTCTTTTTCCAAAGTCAGGCAGGTAAAAATCACAGTGTACTGCAAATTTTAAGATCCAAATAGTTGGCATCTGCTTTGATTGTTACAGGGCGACATAAGTTAATTTAGCAGTAAACCTTAGGATTTCTGCTAAGGTTCCTGTTCCAAGTATAAAATAGAGAAACATGGCAGTAAATGGTATTGGGCTGAATTTGGCTGACAGTTTCCTAGTTGCAGCCAACAACTATTTTCTAGTTATGTTTAGTCTGTCACAGTGAGCTCAGGTGGTTTTTTTGGTAATTCAGTTTCCTACTAGAGCTTCACAGAAGTGTTATTAAAGGTCATCCCAGAACATCATGCTTCAGACCAAAATAAAGCTATGTACATTAAACTTTTAGCCTATTCCAAGTTCAGTCACAGCAATGTAGAATCCTGTATTTTGGCACATCATTAAAAAGTCAAAGCTCCATTCTAAGGCCAGATCAAGGAAATGAGGTCAATCAGAGATCATACTGGCCTTCTTGGAAAACAAGGTTGTGCAAAGAACAAACCATCAAATTGGAATTTGCAAGTTTCTTTCTCCACAGAATTCCATTTGCAGTTGCAATTCTGCATTGAGTATTTGGAATATCTGTCCCAAAATTTATAGACTCTATCCAGAGTTATTTTAATGCACATCTGGACATTAAAGCAACAAAGACATCCCTCCCATACCCCTCAGTTACCAATATTTCCACTTTGTTTTTAATAAAGAACAAGTTAGACACTTCCCCTGTCCAGGGACAAGTTCTACTGTATGTGTTTACTTCTGTTTGTTGGTCTCCCAAACACATTTATTCCCCAGGAGCCCATTCATCTTTTATTTAGTGTAGAAGCTGAACTCTATTAAAATGATATACAAGCTATGGAACTGAAGAGCAAAATTTAAGGTTTTGGATAACACCTTATGAAATTAAGTTGACCTTCATTAAATCTTCTTGCACAAACACTGCATCTAAATCAAGCGTTTGTAGGAACTATCTCTGGTTTCTAACAGCCATATTGTTACATCCAAAGCCTTTTGAAGGTTTTCAGGTTGTAGCTGCCGTTTGAGGGGTCTTATATCTGTGTTAGGACCTTGCTTAGGCAGCAGCAATACTGTGGCATCACTACTTCTATAGATCTGCAAACTGAAGTGTGAAGCATTGATTAGGTAGTTAAATATTTTACCTCCTGCAAAAGCACTGAGAGATAGTATCATACAAGAGCATTTTAATATTTTTTCATTCAATTTATAGAGATCTAGGGCTGGATCCAGCAACACTGATATCAGTAGGAATTGTGAACAGTGAAAGTATCAAAACTTTGTGGTGCAGTGATTTCACGGTTTTAGCATTGCTATTCCTGTTTGAGGTCCCAGTCCAATTCAGCATAGTTATTCAGAATCAAACTTGAATAAGTAGAACATGTAGATCATTGGTTTATCTTGAATTTGGTCATCTGAAGAGCTTCAGAAATGTCAGGAAACCCTATCGGCATGTCAGTTTGAGTCCTAAGGAAAGCTTTAATAGGGATTTTCTTCTTTAGATGACATTAATCTCATGAATGCGTAAAAAACTGTACTTTGCCTTAATTTGTACTTTGCCTTGCACATTTAATATGTGGCCTGTTTACCCACAACATAGCTATTTTCAAAAAATTCTTGTAATCCTCTATTATCATACAGCTCATCTGAGGCATTTTCCATTTGATGTATTTGACTCTCTTAGCCTGAACTATTACTTCCCTGTAGTTCGCCATTACTTTCCTGTAATTTGTTTACCGAGAAATGAACAGAATACTCTACAAACACATACCATTCAACCCCGTAACTTACCCAGTAAACTGGGTAATAACTCATTCTTATAGTAAAGATTTAAAGAGAGAATCAGAAGGGACAATTTCATTTATTTTTCCATCAGACGCTTAGGTGAAGAATGATTCCAAGAGACAATAACGTTTCTGGGACTCAAAGATATTCAGGTAAAAAAAAAAAAAAAAAAAAGTACTGAACTAAATTGCCCAGGGATATCCAGAGATTACTAAATCAAAAGTTCACAAACATCTTAGTACTGCAAGATGTCTAAGTCAACTTCATGCTTCTAATTCTCATTAATCCAACTGAAACTGGGTACCTAAATATCTTACAGATCGAAGCTCATTTTCTGACTGAATGAATTAAGGTTTCACACTAGCACCATTTTTATGAGTAGTCCCACTGATTTTTAATCTTTTGACATTCTGATCTATCAATATTTTTACTGTTTGTCACTGTTCTCCAGGAATGGTTTACTGACCAAAATTTTAGCTGGTAAGTGGGTTGGTTTTTATCACAGTCATTTATGTCATTCACAGAGGGATTAGCTTGCTTTGCCCATTATAATGAGCAAATGATGCCATGGATTGATCTAAAAAGTACAGCACAGTGTAAAGCACACAGCAGAGCTGCTTGTTGCAGCTGAGTGAAACCAAACATATGGACACTCTGTTCCTAAGGAATTGCCCTGAATTGTTTCACTTCACTGCAAGTAGTCAACCGACACGTTTTCCTGCAGGGCTCCATCAGGCAAAACTCTGACCGTCCAGTCCCCAGTCCACAGAAACAGGCACAAAGTTCAGCGTATTTTTAGGCACAAACCTCAAGCGCTTGACAGCCCCTCAGGCTGCGCAGAGCTGAGCCCTCCGCAGACCTGCCTGTGGCTGGGTAGCAGGAGCAGCAGGGCAGAGCCCTGCGCAGGGTAGGATGATCCTTCTCCCTAGGACCCGACAGATTTTGTTGGGTAAACACATGGCTCCAGTTCCACAAAGATCAGGAGTTTTGACAGCAGTGTGATTTGAAATTCCCATTGAGCATGGTACAGCTCATGGTAGGTTCTGTAGGCACTGGTAGTTCATTATAAGATGACTTTACTACTAACCAAAGTAAAGGCTTTACACCACCAGGTAGGAAAGAGTAAGCTGCAGACAGTGCCACTCCCCTTCATCTCACATAACCTTGCTAAGGTGCCTCGTTCCCTTCCTATGGGAAACTTCCTTCCTCCATTTTTATTTTTATTTTTTTTAAGAGGAAAAGCACCAGTTACAAATGAGCTTGAATAGATGCATGATGAAACTTACCGTTCCTACTGGCACCAAAAAAGTAGTGATTTCTTGTAGCAGTTGTTCATAATGCATTTAAGACTTCAGATTTAATTATTCCTTTGTATGTAATTATATATTTTCTGTGTTAATTATCCCTTTGTATACAAGCTCTGTTTTTGCATACAATTACTTTCAAAAGAAAGGCATAGTTATTTTTACTGCTGCTAATTAGCAGAGTTCTTTGTTCCAGCTCCCACAATGTATTTTCCCATTTTATTTCAACATGAAAAAGTTATAACTCTAGAACTTGGAAATTCTACATAATACTTCTGGGGTTTTTTTTCTTCTTAATAAACACTCTGATTTCAGCCATTCTTCTCCTGTATTATACCTCGGCCACATCTTACTGAAGGATAAACTCAGACAAGCTCAATAACAGTACGTGTTGCCCTCACTGAAGGAGCACACAGAAACATCCTTTGCATTGTCTTTGCAACGAATGCTGAACTTTATTATTTTTTTTTTCTTGGGAAACCTTATTCCCATGCAGTTGAGATTCAAGGACACTGCAGCCTTCTTGCAAACATTCCACAGAATGATCAACGGCCAAATTAGTAAACTGAATTATTCATTGCAAATTATTTGCTCATTTTTACAGAACACATTGCACGCCACGTGTAATTGCCAATACACGTTCTCCTTACAATGTTGATTTTGCAGCTATATTTTTTCACCCGATTTTCCCTTCTCCCTCACCTTCTTCCTGTGTTATGAGACTATTTCACTAAAATATCTTTTCACAACCAAACTCCAAATGGGTTCGTTGTGAAACATAATAGCCACTTTCTTCCACTGTCCAAAACAGCTCTTCAAATTAAAAAGAAGCGACAGTCACTGTGATCTAACAGAGAAAGATGTGACAAAGGTAATAACGTTGAGCGGTATTCATTTGTGAAGGCAAATAAAGACAAAACCTAGGCAAATAGTCCAAAAATGGAGACTGCAATGAACTGATCTAACACAATAGCATCGCTCTGTGTATTTGGAAATGTTAACGAAACAGTGAAGACGAAGCTGTACAAGGCAGAGTTTTACATCGTATAATGACAAGGCTGTAACAGCTCTATTGGAACTGGGAGAAGCAAACCTACCAGCTCTGTTCCTGCTCAGATGACGAACAACTTCTTTAAGTGCTTCTCAGCTTTCATTCCAATCGCTGTTTCACTATAATTGCCTCTCTATCTGCATACACAGCGGTTAATTTAAAAAGCCTTATGAAACTGTTCAAATAACTGCTGCCCTCACATTTCCCATCTCCTGAAGGCTCAACCTGCCAGAGCTGTTTGCAAGCAGCAAGGCTGTCACAGCTGGCTGCTGGGGAGCAGGGGACAAACAGGAGAGACCACCGAGGAGGTAGTGTAAGCAATCTTTTAGGGCCAGCTCTACAACCAGGTGAGACATAGAGTGTTTGGACCAGTAGGAATGACTGGCCTGGAAATAAGGGTCAGAACGTTTGGGTTAGAGCAAATGCCACAAAACAGTAGCTGACTTCAGAATGAATAGCTGCTGTTACAGCTGCTGTGAATTTGCTATTCATACTTTTGCTCCCGGGTTTATTCGCTGCCATGGAACAAGAAATTAGAACTTTAGACAAAGAATGGGGTGGGGGGAAGTAGCAGGAGAGTATGTGAAAGAACTCCCAAACAGAAAATGCTTCTGTGATGGAAAAGATCATATCAGTACTTACATTTCCTTGTTTCCCCAGATTTCCTCATGTTTAATTTCTTATTAGATTCCCCACCCCACCCCACCCTACCCCCCCAGGAAAAAAACAAACAACGCTGCTGCTTTTTAAGTAAGGGAAAAAATGTTTCCTCAGTGACTGAAACATCATTATTCTGTGCTATTAACAAAAGTCAGGTTTATAGTGCAGAGATATAGTTCTCAACATTTAGATTAATTAGAAAACCAGATTTATCACATTATTATGTCCTTTCCCTCCCTTTTCTTAATATTAGTGCTTGGATAAATTATGGTTTTTCATACAGAAAATTAAGTCTGAATTCCAATTACCTCCCTCCTTTTCTTTTTTTTTTTTTTCTTTTTTCATGACTTTCCATTTGAAAGGAGAAATAATAATGCATAGTCCCTAAACCTTGCTGCAATAAATGGATTCTGGTCCCATAAATTTTTATTTTCCTTACCACTCCATATTCCCTTACAGTTCTGATCACCCAAACTGGAGAATAAAAACAGAATGCCATTCAGGTGACTAGTCACAAAAAGATAATTATGAATAACGAGCATAATCCACAGCACAAAGCTTGCTTCAGCAATCAGTGTGACATTTTTTCTAGTTTTCAGCTTGCTCACAAACAGAGTGGGTCAGAATGTACCAGTCATGTACAGAGACTAAGGCAGAAGTCTAGTGTAAATTACTTTAAGGCCTTTGTATATAGTTGTCACATAGTATATAAGAATTTCACCTAATTAAAATCAGAAGTGAACAATATGAAATTGCAAAAGACCATTCTGGAGAGCCTGTGGCTGGACTGTGACAGACACAACGCTCTGGAATCATGGGCTACTCAAGTCTTTTACACCGAGATACACAGATGCAATATTAAACCACTGCTGTAAATAAGTAGATGCTGTACGCTCACTTCTGGAATTTCTTCCTGTATGCATTGCTCATGCAATGGAAGGTGAGAACTACCTAACCCAGGTACTACAGCTATATCTAAGGAAGAAAATCCATGCAAATTCTCCATACAAAAAGGTCTCAGTAACTCATTATGACATTTTATGTCTCTGGAAGAGTTAAGCAGGTAACAGAAACATGGGCATAAGACACTGTATGAACTATTCCAAGAAGTACTATTAATATTTAACTGAAGAACCCAAAGCTGTACATTAATTGTTGGAAGCCAATCATAAGAACATAAAGTCTGAACTACTTTAGATGAAGTAGTGCATTCATTGGGAATTGGGCAACTGTCAACCAGCCAGAGTCTAAAGTGGCCTTCTTTAAAACACCTCTCTACTTGTAATGATGCCTTACCTTTTAAGCATTACCACTGCTGTGTCTTTTGTATTTCTCCTCTCAGAATTCCTTTTTTCCATATTTTAAAAATGAGGTGATGGAAGTGATCTAAGCAGAAATCCCAGAGGGTTTTTATTTGCCTGGGTTTAATTTTCCTGGTAGATGTGCTATAGGTCTCTATACTGAGCTGAGCACTGTAGTTCAGTTAAATCAATTCAGTTGCTGGATGATTTTGTGCAAAGAGGACAGAGACCCAAACACAATTCATCTTTTTTATTCCTCTAAATTAAGTCACTGGATAGCCTAAGAAAATAGAAACACCACATTTGCTAAACCTTATGGGCGGGGGGGGGGGGAAGAACATTTTTTCTACTTTATGTTATAGCTCATTGTATTCTTTTATCTTTTCAAGAGTAATGCTCCCTTCATTGGAATATGTCTAGCAATAAACAGTTTTGCAGTTATCAGATGTCTCAGCTTTACTCCAGCATTTAACCAATGTCTAACGCCTTAATGTTTTATATATTCAGGGCCATACACACCATTCCCTTCCAATTTAAAAAATGCTTATAAATATCTTTTCTTTATAATGTGCTTCCAGACAATTGTTAGCATGTTACTATTGACTGGGGTTTTTTTTAGTTCCTAGTGGTTCTGTCCTCTGTGTCTGACAGTAAAAGGAACAGACATTTCTTTTCAGTTTCACATGCGACTATTTGAAGGGTAACCGTTACAAGCCCGTATATCCAATGCATCAGAAGGAGAATAGGCTAACAAGAGGATACCAGAGATTTTAATGTCATCTCTAATACAAGCATTCAGCAGGCGTCATCACAAATAAACTACTCTTGACACTCCTGTTAAAAGTGATGCAAGACTGGGAAACCGTGACAATTTTCCTAGTTTAAGTATAATATTAATGTGGTTGCTCATGCAATGCAGTGCTGTTTGATGAGAGTCTTTAGCAGAACAAGGTTCAAACAGCTTCTTCCCTTACATCCCTAAGTACGCTCATCAGTGTTTTCATTTTACCTTTACCTCAAAAAACACAGACTGAATATGAGAGCAGGGCCTTACAGATTTGTGGACCCACTTTGAGACACACATGTAAAAATTGCACCTGAGCTTATGGAGTCTTGGCAGCTTAGCTTTCCTAGTTCAACCGCTGTTTATTAATAATACCTTCTAAAAAACTCGAATCCGCAACCATTTTATTACTTGGCAAAATGTGGCAGCATGCAGATGCATCCTCTAATACATAATTTACAAAGCCAATTATACTATTCTCATTAATAAGGGGGTTGGGAAGCTGTTGGTAGCTACACCTGGAGAAACACTAGTATAGCTTCACAAGGATTACTGAGAATCCCTCCTGTGAGCTCTTTCTGGTTTTGATGATCTCTGCACTGATTCACACAGATCTACTTCTGCACTTCAGAACCCAATTTCCAGACCTAAAGCCAGATAAATCTGAGAAATGTAAGTGATTGCCACTCTCACTGCTTCTGCCATTTTTCATTTGTAAAAAGGAAGAGTTACTGATCCCCATTACACTAGTTTCTTTCCTACCATTTCAAGCAAATTATATGCTTTATTATCACTTCATTGTCCCCTTAGGATAGTAAATAGGTAGTCGCAGCAGGGATAGAGATGGGGTTTTTGAAGTAATGAACGCAGTACTTCTAGCCACCCAGGAAGTTAATTTTATAGGTATAACTGGAAGTATTAGGGTGCTGGTGGAAAGGAACATCTGAGCAGTAGCATCTAGCAGTCAGGGCCACCAAGTGACTAACAGTGATCATTTCGCTACCCTCAGGCAAGCTCCCCAAGCGAAGGGCTGCAAGCTCACTGACTGAAATTCAGGTGCCACGTAGGCTCTGCCAGCACATGAGAGCTCCATCAGAGAGCCAAAACAGTTAACACTAAGCTCATGATTAAACTTAAAAGGAACCCACAAAAACAACAGGATAGAGGTATTCTTCCACTGTAGGAATGGGGATGTCTGGCACCTTCACAGATCTTAAATGAACAAACCTGAATTATCTATGACCCAGTGGCAGTGGCTGATGAGTTTTGCAACAAGGACTGCCACCTCTGAGGTGCCCCGGGCAGGGACAAGCATGCCGAATTCACCCTGACCTTGGGAGATGCTCATCTGCCCCCTGACTGACGGAAAGGGAACATGTGCCAGCTGCCTCTACAAGGTGTTTTATGAGGAGCTTCCAGGCAAAACTGAATCCCTGCCACACTGCAGAAAGCAGCACGCAGTGCCTTGTAACAAATGGGCTGTAGAGACCTGCAGTTAACCTCCATGACTGTAAAAGCCCCATCTTCCACTCCAGACTCTGGGAAGAGGTAGGCAGGGATAGGGCAAGAGGATGTTAATTTCATTTTAAAACTCAGCAAGTGGAGTAAAAGGGAAGAGTTTCCTTTGCTTGGCTCTTTAGAAGGCTTATGGACCCCTCATCTCATTTAAGGACTCCAGGCTGCAAAGACAACTTGAAAGAGGCAGAGATCCTACAGGTACAGACCCTAGACCCCGCCATCACCCCCCCCCCCTCCCCCCCCAAAAAAGCACCTAGGAATCAGAAGAAGCCTCATAAGACCATTCTTTGAAATGATTCCCTAGTTTTTCCCCTTTTATTTGCTCTTCAAAGGGACTTGGGCACCTCAGTTATAGCTCTGGAGTCTACTCTTATAAGCAAGTATCTAGAATGCAGGGACCGCAGCAGATAATGCTTACTCATCTAAGTTTGATAGGCAATATTTTTTGATCCCTTTCTGATCGATCTGAATAATTTACAGCTTTTCTTGATGTCCATTTAAGTATATGTAAATTTTACACATAACCTACCCTACCTAAATCGCAGGTCTAATAAATATAATGAAAAGCTGAAGTGTTTGCAGAGTACTCTGAGCTACACCAGTGAATAGTTTCACATAGGAGAAAAACATTCATATCCAGGGCTTTAAATAGCCTCACCAAAAGAAAGTTACACCATCTCAGATGCAAAGCGTGTCATGTGGATATGGAGAGTGTTAAAGGCAAGGATAAAGCATCTTCACCAGAATCACTATTTGTGCATGTATTTAGAAAGAGTTCTCATGATGAAATGGAGCGGCTGAGAAAGTCTCCAGGATTCTATCCACTGGCTGTATAAAAGTGTCAGCAATCCTTTCCACTGACATATCATTTATTCCCAGCCTATCCACACATGTCACCAGCAAAAACTCTGTGCTGCAAGCCAGACCCAAGGGAAACGAAAGAAAGAGTAATTAATTCTCAAGAACTTCCCCAAACTGCCTCCAGTAGATCCATCAGAGCTCCCTGCTCCAGCTGTCTAAGCTCAAGGCAGAGACAGCAGAAAAAGCTCTGGCTGTACAACCTTTCTCTTAATCTGCACTCCAAAGTTTTCCCTCTCAGCTGGCTAGCAAAGCATTTCTCTGGCTCTCCCCATCGCTGTTATTCACAGCCACACAGCAGATGGGAAGCTCTAAAGAGAAACAGAGAATTAATTCAGCTTTCTTGATGGAGTAACACAAAGAAAATTCTCCTGAAGGACCCAGCCTTTTCTTCAGGCTCCCGCTGCAAGGACATCTGCAGTTTCCACATAGATATTGTGGTACAGAAAGCGATATAGCACATTCCCCACACCGTGTTTTACCCTGGGGAGGTTATGGCAGCTGAAATGCTTATTTCAACTTACTGCTACCTACAGACCTCTCCTGGACCCAATGATCCGGCACTTGAAAATAGAAAGAGTCTTCTCTGATGTAGAAGCTTGTGCTGGAAATTTCACCAAGCAGAGCAGATTATCAAATGTAGGTGTCACACACTGACCTCTTATGGGTTGTCAAAAAAAACGTTAAAAAGTGTCAGCCTCTGGGCTAGCGCATTAGAGATTTTTCTCTCTTGTTTTTGGCCGTTCTACTCCCTTTTTATTCGTGACTGTCCAAGCATGCTCGGTGCAAAAGCCTGAAAAACAAAGCAACAAAACCAAAGAAGCTGTCCTCAAGGCATCTGGTCTCCTCTTTTCTCACCCATTTTCACATCAGAAGTGCCTGTAACTGTAAATCCCCCTTTGTATTACTGAATTAATGAGTGAATAAATAAGCGGCTATAAGTGCTGAGAGGACACAGATCTGCATAAGGGAACTCACAAAGCAGCAACAGGGGAAGGGATGTAGGATATGAAGATCATTAGAATAAGCAGAGTTCTAATAACAGGAAGCAACGAAAAGCCTTGAGTTTGGGTTTGAAGGCAACTGTTTTATTAGGGAGGAAAAGAAGACTTCAGAATAAGAGCATCATGTTTAGGTACAGAGGCGACACTGTCTGGGTGGTTGTATAACCAATATGTAATTAAGAGAGATGAATTTTTGACCTCCACTTATGGCCCTGGGCAAATGTCTGCAATTCTCAGTACTATAATTTCCACATGTTGATCACTGTCCACACACAGCATTATCACAGTAGGACAGACAGGCTACATTGGGTTTTTGGGATGATGCCAGAATATAAATAAGGTGTAATAATATTAAATTAGAGCAGAAAGAGCATTCGAACCCCACGAAAGTGTTGATAGAAAGACTAAAGATGTACTGCAAGAATATTCAGCTCAGCTGGGTGCTTCATTACTGGTATGCTCTATCTTTACTAGATCAAGAAAAAACGTACTTAAGGAAATTAACTGCTGTAAAACAAAGGACAAGAGCAGACCCTGAAAAGCAAAAAAAGTATTTTTGCCATCATGCAGAGCTCTCAACACAAGGTCAACATTTCTCACTCACTCCAAATCTGTTCCTCGTTACCCAACTAATTTTATAAATAAATCAAAATGAAATACACGTTACCCAAGAAAGAATAAAACAATTGGGAGATAAGTCTGGAATAAGGTTTGTGTCTTTCCAACTTTACTTATCCATCCTAAATGTTTACTTTCAGAGAAGACACTGAAATAAGAATAAAGCAGAAATTTAGCACAGCGAATAAGCACATAGTCCTAATTATGAAATTGTATTTTATTCCAAAGACAGCTGACTCTTCAGTATATTTAATAAAGGGAAATCAAGCAAATGGTTTCAACCCTTAATGAGAGCTCCTGGGAAATTAAAAATTATAAAAGAAACAAATTCCCATGTAGGGACAAAATAGAGAAGCTGTAATTATGGCTAAACAGTTGACAGATTATAAAGTAATACTTTGGCACAAAGTTGCAGGAGAATTTCTAGCATTAGGACACCCCTTGGAGGCTCACACAGCACTATTTATCTCTGCTCATATTTTGACTTCCACTTTAAGCTGCCCGTGTTGAAATAAGAAATTTTTCAGTGGTAAAAAATTATACCTGAAAATGAAAGACATTATTACAATTTGACTCATCAAAGGATTTCAATCTATTGTAAGGCTTGGTTTTGAGGTTCTTGCTCACACTGAGCTGTTTCTTACTCCAAAGGTATTCCCACTGAAGGCAATAGGTGGAGAGAATGTCAGGATCTGTTCTTTTGTGCCAGCTAAAGGTCATTTTCTGTGGCACCAAAGTAGTTTAATGTGATATAAAATAGCAACTCTTTCTAACATGTCACTCTTGAGTTGAAATCCTACACTTCTAGTCATTTTGTTTGAATTGGACATCCAGACATATGAGCACCTGGAGACTATAGAAGCAGACCCATTCCTTTTTCTTTTTTGTCTCCAAAGGAAAAAAACCCCAGACTTTAACATAAAGTTACAGGTTTCCTGAAATGTTCTTTACTTTCTAGCAATGATTCAAGTACTTCAGTACCCAGCTTCAGGAGCCTGAAATAAAACCTGAGCACATTTAACACTTCACAAATTAAATTTAGCATGTGATTAAAGATTTCTGGTGCACTTCTGAATTTAGCAATATTTCATTATCCCTAGCATGAAAAGCTCATTTCTTCTACTGACCTTCTGTCAGCAGCCCTCCTGAAAGCACTAAGAGACACAAATAGCTAAAGGTGCCAGGAAACTTTTGTCTCCAGCGTAATTAGATTATTCCCACTGTCCTTCAGAAACCTGACGAAGCTTCTGTATATATGTGTCTATACATGTAAACAAGCACACAGGCACACCTCAGAGTGCTTCTTGGTTTCCTATACTTCCATGTAATTTCTAATTTCATTTCTGTTTCCTGGCAATTTTCCCCAAATGCTTTCACGTTGTCAGCTTTTGCACTCTTCCCGGAACAAAGCGTTATACTTTTTCTCTTAATTGCTTCTTGCACTTCTCTACCCAGCTTCCTCACCCTTTCACTGATAACACTGTTGGGTTGTTTTTTTCCGGTGTTACTCATGCACAGCCTTTGGGTACACAAGAGTTTCTCCTGAACATTTTCATTTCTTTCTGCACTCTTCCAGCCTATTACTGACTTGCAGAGTAGCTCTCCAAGTCCTCCCCTATCTCTTCCTGGCCTGAAATTCAAAATTCTGCCTTATTATATTCCGATATTACTCACTCAGCCTTACCCTGACTGTAGGCCTGATTAGATTAGTCACTTCTCCCAACTGTTCACCTCCATCACAACCAAATCTTGTTTATACATTGCTCAGAACCAACGATGAATTAACCCTTCGGCTTCCTCCTTTAGTGCAACACAATCTTGTTGTACAGCAAGAACAGCAAGTAGCAGTAGTAAGCATGCCTTTCATGTGCCCATTAGCTTTTGGCCTCTTAGACTGGAGTAGAAATTTCATTTTCCACCACCAGTTGCCTGTACTTGCTGTTATAATGCTTTGCGTGGAGCAATGAAGACAACAAACAAGTCAAAGTCCAAACTGTTCAGATGAACAGGAAAACTAGAGGCAGATCTGCACTTCAGCCAAACTTAACACACTTCTCACACCAGAGACTGGAAAATTCTCAGGACTGGACTATTATGCATTTGATGCTCAGCTTATTTACATTCCTAAGAATAAATCCCACAAGGGTACTTAGAGTAATCTGCTTTGGTACAGCTAGGACTTGATGTGAAAAAGCACATAAAGAGCAAGGATAGAAATAATCCCTACATATTTGGAAAATAAGACACCTCTCCTTGAGTTTGGGCACAAGTATTAAGTTACGAAAACTTAATTTTTCCTTCAGTCAGATCATCAGTTAATTAATTCATTTTGCACAGGACACTGAGTGGTTTTTTTGTGTTGTGTCTCTGGTTTCAGACCTGATTGATCCTACACTTAAACCTGCCTCTGGTAAATTAATAGAAGGACAGGTATCAGAAAAGCAAAGGATCGGTAAATATCTCTTTTCTTACTCACTGCCCACTGGACAAATTCATGTCTGGGAACATCTGGAAAGGGCCAAGTACTCTGCATTTCCCCCCACTTCCATTCATTTCCCCTGTTCCTCTCCTCCTCCAAAACGCCTGGAGCAGGAAAAACATCACTGCCTCAGGGTACAGTCTGCTTTTGCTAGGAGAAGGCTCCATTCTCACCACACCCTACTCAGTAAGTGAAACAACACAAAATAAACCCCTTTTTAGCTGTCACACCACAAAATGTCTTGCCTTCCTTTCACCCTCAGTTCATTAACAGTGGTAACATAAAAAGGAGCACTTTTTTCCAGAAGAAGTCAATGTCTTCTTGAAGCAATCACTGATAGATTTTTGCTGTTTCTTTTTTCCTTCCTATGACCTTATGCTACCGCTGCTATGCATCAGTCATCATTATCAGTTGTGAATTTTCGCAACGTTCTCGAACAAAGTCTTCCTTGTTCCCTTTACCGTTCATCCTGCGGTGATGATGATTGCGTGGGGTCTGGCAGGGACACCACAGCATGGCAAGAGACATTGTTTCAAACGGCCTGGAACTGACCTTTTCCACCCTGAGTCTTCAAAACCTTCCTTGAAGAAAGGGACACATTTGTGATGATGTGATATCGGTATGTCTTCGGAAAACAGGTATTTTTCATTCCCTGGCAATATCTGTATGATATCTGAAAAATAGTTAAAGGCTCCAAGAAATCTTTGAGTATCACGTCTCATACTCATCATAGCAACAGACCTATGGTTTCCTAGCCAAAATACCTCTCTCGTGTATATTTTAAATCCAAAACCTGACTTCTGCACCTGGGAAGCAATCATTATCCAAGATATAATAGACACAAGCACGTACCAGCATGAATTTAATGGGAAAAATCTGCAGAGTTGCCTCCTGTTGTTCACAGACTCATTGTAAAACCCCAGAGAATTAGGAGCAAGCCTACTTCTATTCAAAATACAGTAGAGTGTAAATGTTCCTCTTAAGTCATTTTACGCAGAAAATAGTTTATCAACCCAACGACATTACGATTCTGGAAGTAGCAATAACATATGGTTTATTCTTCTTACCTGATCTGCTGCCTATGCTGTGTTTCCCCAAGCTGCTTATATTTTAGTCCTACGTCTGCTCTGTCAGATCTTTTACAAAGCAGCTGTAGGCCTGCCAGCAATTCGGGAATTAAACCAACAACCATTTCTGATCAAAAGGGGAAAAAAATAAATAAAAAAAAGTCTGGAAAGCAAGATATAAAGAATTTTATTTTTTGTTTTAAGAACAATGTCTTCGTTATTACCTTGCTACTGCTTGGATTTCACATGACGTCAAAATAAGATCAAGTGCCAAAACGGCAAACTCAGACACATTTTGCATAGACCAGCTCCAGAGCAAGGAGGAGGAGGGGAGAAACAGGTGCAGAATATACATAATATACACGAACCTGCTTTTTGTAAACACGTCTAGGCAGTTCCAGCTCTTTTTGATAAATCCCTGATTGAATCACGGCCCCATATTCCACCTGTTCCTAAGAAGTCCCCACATTGACAGTTCTGGAAATATATTCAGGATTGAATCCAAGTTTCCTAAATCAATGAAGTTTTGAGTCTGCTGTGAATGATTAAGTTACTGGGGCAGGAGAGGAGAGAGATGGAGCAAGAGAGAGGGAAAAAAAATAGTGAGTGCTGAGCTATTGTAACTAGCAAAGAAGCCATGTTCTGTTTTCTGCAGAACTGAATGTAACAGGAATGCATAGAACTTCTCAGGCGATAAAAGTGGAATACTTTATGCATCGCGAAGTATATTTTGCACTTCTCAAAACTGTCAGAAAGCATTTAAGCAAGTTGGGAAGCTTTGGACTTCTAAAGTAATAAAAAGACCCAAATGCATCTTGTGCTAGGGAAATTAAAAGGAAGGGTTTACGATGGTTTTTTTACAGTAACTTAAGTCCTCCTTAAACCTTTCAGGTCATCTAATTTTAAATATGTTTCTCAGAAAACTTTTACCTACTCTTAGTTGCTGTGAAAAAAAACCAAACCAAAACAAAACCAAAAACGCCAAACACAAGGACTCTTCCTTTAAGAGATCAACATGACTTAGGTGGCCTCAAGGCAGGAGAGAGGACCAGATTTAGAACTGCTCCTAGAAACCTGCAGGAAGGTTATGAACAGATTTCTACAAGAGTCAATATTTAGAAACAGATATGTTTTCTAACAGTAAAGAGACTTTTAAGAGATTTTCTTGCCATCAGTTTAGACTCCTTTTGTAAAACATATTGTACTGGGAAGTCTACATAAACCCTCAGAATATAATTTTTTCTTCCCTTATTTTTTGCTATCTTCACTTCCAGTTTTACTGCTTAATGCCTCTGCATAAACAAATATGAGTGAATATGGAACTACTGCAAGAGGAAAGAAAGAAAAAAATTCTTATGTACCGAGGACATGGTGAGGCAGTCATGTCCCAGGGTGATAAGAATGGCTAGATACATACAGCTCAATTTTCATTGTGCTTTAGTGCTTCCATTGTCATCTGAATTTCAAGTAGAAATTTGAACTCCCGCAAATGTTGAACAGAATGACTAAAGAGTACTTTACACAGAAACTAAATAAAAAAGTCAAATTTATTTTTAAATCTATAAGTGCAAAACTGTGGTTTTAGCATGTGGCAACAGTCAGGAACTTTTAGAGTTAATTTTGAAAGGACCCTCTGCATTAGATTCATTGGACATCAATGCATTAATAGAAAGCTGGACTACGGTTAAGAGTGTAACAGTTAACACACCAGTTGTCGAATTATAAACCAGGCTAAGCACATATAAAGCATCAACTGTGTACACACGATAACAGATATAATCACAGCATTAAGTAGAATTACCTCTAAGACCAACAAAAAACACCACCAATCTGCTAATGATAGTGTAATAATTTTCAATCTGAGTCTCAAACACTCACAAAAAAACCAACGCAGCTGGCAAGAAATGCTTTGGTGTCCAGAATTTAAGGAAAAAAACATGACTATTTTAGGGGATACTTACAAACTTTATTCATGGTGGCACCACCTGGACTGCTTTCAATAGAACGTTTCAACATGAGTTTTGCTTGAACACATTCGAAAAAGTTCTATCCTCTTAATTTCTGCTTCATTTCTTGTCATTTCTATAGCGAGTGGAGCAAAGCAAATCAATTCCTTGACCCAGTTTAAGAGCACATGAGCAATAAACACGGTACAAGAGAAAGCCAAGAGCTGCCATGAGCTGAGCTGCGGGAAGGGTGCAGGAAACACAGGCTGTTGGCTCCCGCGAGTAGTTGACGTTTATGCAGCGGTTACACCCCAAGGCTCCAGTTAGCACTGGAGAGCCGCTGCCCTAGGTGCTGCGCGAACACTGAAGGACACACCCAACCATCAATCAGTGAGATATTTGGGGTTACATTTTCCTGATGGAAATTAGCATTGTCCCAGGGAAGAGGGAGAACAACTGACACTAGCTTTTGCACTTTCTGGGAGTAAAACCATGTCTATTC
This sequence comes from Falco peregrinus, assembly GCF_023634155.1. Classification (NCBI taxonomy): domain Eukaryota; kingdom Metazoa; phylum Chordata; class Aves; order Falconiformes; family Falconidae; genus Falco; species Falco peregrinus. The sequence continues at coordinate 15,906,323 of NC_073729.1, forward strand.
ATTTCTGATTATTGATGATTTTAAAGGAGAAATTCACATGCCTTCTCTGAGTACCACTGACTTTGAACACCCAGCAGCTGACTTCCCAACTACTGCTTTTCTCCCTCCTGGTTATCCTCAATGATGACTGTTCTCCCTGACCTCCATTCCCATTTTAATTATTTTTTTCAAATCTCTCTCCATCTTCACCACACTTTAATCATCTTACTAAACATCTCCCTAATTGAGAAACAGCAAAGCATAAATAAATGTCATACAATAATATTTATGGTTAATATACCACCCTAATACTTTATCAATTAATTACAAATAATATAAAACATAAACACCATTGCAAGTTAATAACTGATTGTGTGTGTGTGTGTGTGACTACTGCAGGAGAGTATTTACAGACATTGGTCTTTGAGATCTTGGAACATGTAGCATTTATATTAATTAGGAAAATACATCCCTACTGTGATCTGCAGAGGGCTTGTAAAAGTAATTCCAGTGCACATAAACAACACATATGTAAACTTACAGCAGATCACTGATTATTGTTTTTCCTTGCTAGGCATAGGCAATTCAGAGAAAAAGATATAGTCAAAACAAGAAAAACAAAGCTTACGCGAGTGATAGGTTGAGTTCAGATTGCTGCTGTTCTGTGAAAACGAAATAAAACAGACAGTAATTGGACACTTTAATATACCATCCAGCATCATTCTCAGGTGATTCTGTTATGGACTAAGGAAATTTAGATGACAGAGAAGGAACTAGGGACCATATGCTCGTGGTACCTAAACACAGAAAGCCCAAACACACTCCAAATCCAAAAAATTAATAATGAGGCCAATATTCCATCATTTCAGTTCACAATAAGGAGCACCACAAGTGGTAAAGGAATAGACAGAAACTATATTGTATGCCAAGAAAATTTAGAGCTGTGTGGCAACCTTCCCAGATGAGCATTGTCTTCAAATAACCAGTTCAAATGGTATAACTCTACACACTAGCTTGCACATAATTTTGCTTTAAAATAGAATACAAACTATTCTGCAATGCAAAATAACCCGCCCTCATCAACATACAAACACATCCACAAAACAACACGTGGAAAAGTATCTTTGTGACTGCCAGGATAGAATTTATTTTAATCTCTTCTATGATCATTCTTGTCTGCTTTTTGGTGCTCTCACAGGGGAATTCTCAGCCCCTGACCAGTGCTGAATGCTCAGCAGCTGGCATCCTAACAGACCACCCATATCCTTGCTGGTTATTCTCTGCACCTGGTGCATCAAGCTCTTGCTCCTAGGAGAAGCTTATATTGCTTCTCCCACATCTTCCTTGGTTGTTTTAAGAAAATTTCCCCTATTTAAGGTTTGTGAACATTCTAATGTGCAAGGTTGCACAATGCTGTAGGTCTGTTTACTTTAATTTTCTCTTAACTGCGTGGCTTCATTACTGCATGGCTTCATTAAAAGCAAACAAAAATCCAAGCCTGATTAAACCCAAAGGAAATAAGTGATTTTCATTTGCTTCTCTGTGCTTTGGACTGAGGTCCCAGAGAATAACATTACTGTCTCTCAGTCTCTTTTGGGTAGTTTTCTTTGAAGGATTAGTGTTGTAAAAGAGGTCTAACTCTAGTCCATGTCAATCTTTACCTCACAGTGCTGCACACATTTTTCTCAGGATTCATGTACTTGAAAGTTGTGAAGCCAAAACTGCGTATTATTTTTTCTATAATGACAAAGTATGCACGTAACGCACAACACCAATGAGATACCAATCACTGTTTACTTCTCAACTGAAAGAAATCACCTTATTGACTTCAAGAGCAGAATTCAAGCTTGGATCCCTTGAACAGAGCAGCTGATGAAATGCATGTATTTAATACTAATGGATTTAACTAACTGAGCAACCAGTGTGGTGTTTAGCCTTCTTAATGTGTTTCTATAGCAGATGTCACTAATGGAATTTAGTCAAGTTAATTCTCTCCTGTTTAAAAGCTTTTATTTATAATAGCTTTTCTGGGTATTAATGTTGTAAATTTAAATTATAGTCATTAAGGAAGTTTACTTTAATGTCCCATGAGTTCTATTGCTGTTTTCAATAATGCAACTACTTTTCACAGGCTTCCCCCCCGTGCACCGTAGTACAAGAACAAAACCTGAGGATGCCCAAGGACTACCCAGAAACTCTCTGTATGATTGTTAAGGCATGAAATCAGATGGGGAAATAAGCTATCCAGACCTATTACGTATCAGTTAAATACCACAGGATGATACTTTTCAGAAATTCAAAGGCTACCTAAGGCAGTAAGAGCCCCTCGCCTTCCTTAATTTGGCAGGTGCAAACAATCTGGGTGACTTGTTAGAACCAAAAAAATTAAACAGTTGAGAAATTGACCAGAGGAGAATAACCCTACAGTAGAGAAACTTTAGTATTAGATCCCCAGGGAAATTATTTGAGAATGTCAGCATTTGCTGAAATCCAGCATTTATCAAAGGTAAATACGTGTGGTCTTCAGAAATAATGTCCAATTCACATAAAATTTATCTGTGCCTTGTCCTCAGAGAGACCTAGCATTTCCAAGCGGCATGTTGAGGAGTTGATGACAACAGAAACAGACCCAAGAAAGCATCATGCCCCTCCACTCCCCTATTCCTACTGTGCTACAGAAACACCTAACCTTTTCTTAATGCAACTGAAATGTTCCAGGTAATGTTCTGCTATATACAGGCTTAAAAACGAAATTTAAATACATTTCCATCTTCTGATCTGTGGAAGTTTCTTAACACAATTTGAATATGGGTACCTGTCCTTGCATGCCTTTCAGCGTCACTCTCTTTGAAACAGTACCCCTGTACGAAAGGGAACACTGTTAACTTAATTCCTCTTACTTCAGTTTTTCCTGGAAACTAGAATAACTCTCATTACAAGCACCATACTTAGCACTTATTCCAAAAAGTTTATAAACTCCATTAAAAGAGAGTAGCAGAGAAACACACATGGCTGAACTAAAATCAATCATCATTAAATCATTTCACTAGATCTAAGGAAAGAGCTAGAGAATTCAGCTTAGAAATCCATAGAGGCATGTGAACGGTATTGTTTTTACCTGAGGGCCATGGTTGGGCAGGCATTTTAACCTTCTGCTGTACTAAGAAACAACACAACCAAGTGTTTAAGAGCTTTATACAAGAATGGTGGATGACAAAGAGGACTACCTTAATTTTGTATGACCTGTAATAGCTCACTCCTGCTTCACAGCATCCTCTCACCAGTCATTCACAGTATTACAAGTAGACAGCTTCTCAACTGCTGCTATTTATTAGCCAGCAAACTGAGGTAACTCAGTGCCAATTAGCCAATTAGCTTAACATAGCAACCTATGAGCTAATTCTGCAGCCAGCCAAACAAATGCCACAGCTCCAGTCTCAACAACAACAACAACCTGCAGATCCATCCCAGCACATACGCACGGCTCTCATGTTTCATAAAGTCACATAAGGAAAAAACAAGTGACACAAAACGGCGAGCATCTTACCACTAGTGGTGTTATCTCCTCTGAGCACTTTTTGTGTGTTCATTTTGTGTGCAACATTATTGCTTGAATTAAAGGCCCAGAAATTAGGTTATTAAGATTAATCTTTTGCCTGTATTCTTACTCTGAGAGTGTCAGCAGCACAGGGATCTCCCTGCAGCTTTCCCATCTCCATAAGCTCTTGACATATTGAGTTCACCTAAGCATATAGCAGCAGTTGCTCCTGTTGGTAGTGTCCTTGCCTGTCAGCTCCGAGTTCTGAACTCTCTTTCATAGTGGAGAAAACAGACAGGTTTTGACAGCGTTTCCTAAGCAGGCTTTGACCCACACAGTGATTAACCAGAAATTATGTGATATTGTTCCCTAAGTAAGACCAGATGGGAATTTTTGTGATCAGCTTGGAAGAAGTAATAAAGTATATTCTGTTTTTATGGACATCTAGATACTTCATCTCAAATCATTCCAACAAAGCAAGACATGTGGGAGAACCCAGGGAAGGAAGATGAAAATCGGTAGTTTTGAAGGGCAAGACGTGGAGTCAATCTATATGGCCACTGGGTTACAATGACGCCAGTTATCTGTATCTTCTACCGCTCCCAAACGCAGATTTGTCCTTCCACTATGACATCTACAAAAGATAATATTTCATGAGGTCCTTTCTACTGCAGCATGATTACTTTTTGTTGCTACCAGTGAGCAAGATGAGACCAATCCACTCCAGCTGCAGTGGCCACTGAGGGGTCCTGGCTTTCCCTAACCGCGGCAGGACTCCATGCTGGCTGCCGGAGAGCTCAGCCAGCGATGGCTCTGGCGCATCTGCACCGTGGCCAGGAGATGTTGGAGGACAACACTCTGACCAGGAGATGCTGGAGGACCACACTCGTTCAAGAGAGAGTCTCTGCTGTTGTTTGTAAAGGATATAGGTATTGCTCAGTTTTGAACAGCTGCCAAAACACAGTGGGACGTAAAAACTGAGAATTACAGACTGGGAGAAATCACCTATTAACAGCTACCATTTAGTAAATGCATATGTAACTATGGAAAACTCCTGTAGGATAGCTGATGGGTAATAACAGAGCATGCCAGCACAGACAGGGCGTGCAACGGTGTGACCCAAGACATTGCTTCACTCTCTTACACAGATGACTCAAAACTTATTTTTGCGTTGCTTCAAATAATTCGGCAATATCCTTGACAAGGTTCAGTCTGTGAACACAGTTGTGTTGGAACAAAGCATTGGCGTTGATGATCCTTATTTTCTGTAAATTTGCAGAGTTTAATCAAATATAATACAGTTTAATCAACTAAAGTACAATGGCACCTCATTGTTAATAGTTAACCTCATTGGCTAAAATGGGGCATAAAGTTTAGGTTTGCTTAAGCTTTCTTCACAGAAATAGTTTCACCCACAGAGTCGGTTATAGCGTTCTGTTCCTGGAAAGAGGTAAGGAATTTATAGTCTAACAAATCTCCCTTCCCATCATTCCTGCTCTTTAATTCATCAGGAGCCTGATCTTCCCTATTGGCACCTGCACAGCTCTGCATTTCCCACCCAGGTAACACCCGCAGTTCCCTGAGAAGGGTCTTGACAGCCTGGACCTCTAAACACACCGAGAGGGAGAAGTTCTACTGCCAGGGAGCAAATCTATTCACTAACTTCCACCAGGAAAGTGCAAATGCTGATTTCTGTGTATGCAGAGAGCGTTGTTGAAATTGCATTGCAGGGAGTGTGCTGATGAATGTAATCGAGAGGATATCACACAGAGAAGTAAAGTCTACCATATGGCAAAAATCAGAAGATGCATGGGCTGCTCCCACATAAGAAAACAGCCGTTAGGCACAGGTAACAAAATAAACATGCAGCAAAACCGGTCAGAAGCAAAAAGGAAAACAAGCCGTGAGTAAGTTAGAAGATGCTTTTCAGGTATTCACAGCAAGAAATCAAAGGAGCAAAATGTGTTATCAGTCACTGCAGAATGGCAGCTTTTAGTGTAGGGAAAAAAAAAAAAAAAAAGAGAAACCCAAACAAAAATTCACTATAAAGTAGAGGTTTTATTGACTTACTAAATTAAAATCCTTTTCTCTGACAGCTCGAGAGATTTAAATGAAAGAAAAAGAAACAAACAAAAAACCACCTCAGGAAAACTCTATTTATTTAGTGTGTTTGTAGTAGCTTCTAATTTAAATGAGTTTCTTTGTCAGCTCTGTGGTAGCAATCTCCTCCTGGTAGTCCTCAAGCTAAGACTGAAAATACGTGGTGAGGAAGACCTCTGTTACTATGCTACCGCAATACTAACAGTCATGGTAAATTATTACATATGGTAGCCAATGGCACGTGTCCCATACAATTAGATGCCCAGCTCTCCTACATCAATGCTTTCTGGAATGTTTCCACCTCTGGAAAAAAATCAGCTTTATTGGATGCAGCCAGATGCAAGATGCAATGGGACAAAGAACTGTATCCCAAATTCAATTTGTCACTGCTGTGACAATTCATTTCCCAGACCCCACTGAGGCAGTACACCTAAGAATATTAGGCAATGTATAGGTGAGTTATTGATCCTGTAAGTGGGCTTTTTTTCTGGTGAACACACATGGTTTTGATGTAATGTAATTGTCATGGACACATATGCATGTTACCGCTACATTTAAAGGATCAAGTTCAAAACTTAATATTATTGCTACAGTAAATAAAACTTTTTGTTTAGCTCATTACTCACTAAGTTTATGCATGCGTGGAAAAAGAATTCTGAGCTCTGCTGTTCATGCGTCATGAAGCCTTAATTAAGTAAGGAGCTGCTGCCTCTGCTACACTATTCATCTACGTTCCTTCTATAATAAGGGGAGACAGCCATCTCCAGAAGGTGAGCAATCCCATCCAGTATTTAAATACATGAGATGGGTGATATAAATTCCTCTCTGGAGCATTCTGTATCTCTCAATTGCCTGTAGAGGAATCCTTGATTAACTAGCATAGACTACTTTGGCACAGCTAATGTTGCTTCTATCATCCTTACTTACGTGGGTCTGCAAGTTACAGTGCTCATTGCAACTGCAATATTTTCACAACCAAGGGAAGTCCTTAAGACATTTTTATATTTTTTAAGAGCATCACTTTTGAAAACAACATACCTTCTACACTTCTTAAACACATTTTTTCCCTTCTTAATTATTTATACAGTGAGCAAAATTATTTAAATATTGCAAAATCTTTCTTTTGCAGAGGTAGCCATAATGAAGATTTTCCAAATGAAATGGATATATAACATATATATTTAGGGCCCATATATATATATATATAAAATACTATATTAATGCTTCTGCAGGCTAGCATGTTAGTCATGCAGCAGTACAGTGATGATAATACAAAATGCCCCAGTATGCAGGGCATATAAATAGTAACTTACTACTCTGAGCTCCATAAAAAGTAAACTGGAAAATGTAAAGAACTCTATCACCCTTGCTTCTGCATGTGTGTGTGGAGATATGGTCTTCTTTTTCTAATTATCTTCCTTTTCACCCCGCTCAGCCACATGCAGGTTCTTCCTTAATTAGCACAACAAAAAGCAAGTGCGAGTCACAGCAATTAGACATTACAGGTTTCCTGTAAATGCTACTGAACCAAGTATGTGCAAAACTGTGTTATATGCAGTTATTATTTATCCAAAGCTAGCTAGAAGTATATACTATTTTACGTAAAGTGATAAAATAAGCTAGAGTGGCAATTAGCAATTTTCTTGTCACTTCCTCAAAGGTACAAGATAGACATCCTTTACAGCTCAGACTATGTATTCTGTAAGGTCCTGGGCCCATCATAGTCATTGGCAGAGTTATAGATGGCATAATTTTCTAACAGTAAACCTTAGGGACCAGGATCCAATTACAGTTGATGCTTCTCTTCTAGTATCACAAGAATCTGTACAAAACTGCTAGAAGAGCAGAAAGGGAAATAAGTGGTCATCATTTTTCAAACTATAGACTGAAGTAGCTAGTTTTGTTAGAATATGTATCTGTTCTCTGAAAACAAAGCAAGATAGATACTGTTACTGCTTTTCCATGTCAATAGAACTTGGAATGCTTCAACCTCATCTATTTGCCTGTGTGATAAGGCAGGGATTTTTCAATACATGTAGAAAGCATTGAACATACAGACTCAATTTGCTAAATCAGAAAGTGACATCCTAAAAGACCCTCTCTTTCTGTTTCCCTTTTCTCCCATCCCACGAACAGTGATAGGCATAATTACTATTGGATACGCCTGTTTCTCAGTGCTGCCAGGGAGGCTAGTGGTATGAGGAAAAGAGAGAACGCAGCTACTAGTACTGGATCAGGGTAACAGTTGTAGAAGGAGCAGAGGATGAGTAGAGCGTGGCAGGACAGCATGATCACACGAGCCGAAAGGATTAGGATCAGGCAAAGGAAATGCAAGGATGAAAGAGATGGAGAAAATGTAGCACTGGCTTGGAAAAAATCCTTAGTGAAAATGTAAGTAATAAGGTTAGCGCTTTAAAAAGGACAAAAGTATCTGTCACGTGAAAGCCAGTTAAAGTTACAGATCTTATTAGCCTCATGTGAAAAGGGTTGCTGCGGATCCTGCAGGGATGCTTCATTTGAGTTGTTAGGAGAGACATCAGATTTCCTAACACTGTTTCCTCATGATTGATAGAAACCAAGAATATTGGGTTATCTTAAATTATTGCCCCAGACATGAAGAAAGATTGCAAGTATGCAGCTTTCTTAGACTTCACCTTTACCATCCTAACTTCTGGGAACAGAATAGGTCATGTCTCTTGGGGCCTTTTCCAAACTGTATCTGTTACTTACAGTTCATGGTTCCTTTCTTACCTATTTCTTCTTAATGGAGGGATATCATTAACTGAACTAAATGTTCCTGAACACTATCCTGACCATCCAGCCCTTTGTCAAGAGCTAAGGGGGTTTCTACTTACTGCATGCCCGAGCCCTACCTTGTTTCTTTTAGGATCTGCTCCTAACTCTACTTCCATTTCAAGTTTTCCAGAGGTTTGGAATTTCTATGGAGAAAGGATCTGCTCTTCTTCCCCTGAGGAGACACAAGTGGCAATTTGGACCTCCCATTTCTGTCCAGATTTCCAAATATTCCACAACGGATAAAAAATATACTGCCTCCTTAAAACTGTTCAAAGATGTGCCAGCTCCAGCTCTGCGGACTGCACCCTGCATATTGCTTCAGTGGTTCCACCACCAGAGGTGCATCCACCCTGACACAGTTTTGTGTTGGCTGCCTTTCCACAAAAACATCACTCATCTCTTCCAGGTAATGAAGAAACCATACCGGGACAAGCAGTCTCTGGACTGAACAGCAGCAGGTGCTGTTCATTGATGTTTTCTCTTCCACGTTCTAAAGTTTTAGGCTAACGGTGCTCAGTTAACCAGTGTGGTTACTGCCAGGGACAGCACTTCTGATCCACTGTGCCTTCGTCTGCCCATTCCTACTCCCGAGTTACCGGAAGCTGTTATGTTATTCTCCATGAGAGACCACAAAACCATCAGTCAACCTGTACCTTCCCATATCTGGAGTATTTTCAGGCACTAGAAGTTTGTGGGTTTTTTTTTTTTCTGATCAAATTAAGCACTAAGCCTCAGTTTTCCAAAGTGATTCTCCTCAAAAGGATTTTAAGCATTAAACAGCTAGAATAGCAAGTGACTCTGAAAACTGAAGTCTACCTTTTTCCAAAAACGAGTTTCTAAAACCTTTTGCACCTTAAGCAGTACCTTTGGTATTGGTACCAGTGTCTGAGCCCACCGCCCACCTGAAATAACAGCATGTTGTGGAAGACAGCTGGGTTCCTCTAGCAGTGAGGAATTCTGCTGTGTGTATAAATAGGTGTGATTACAACTAATTTTTTATTTGTCTGTATTTCCATGCTGTCCCTGTCCATTTTGTTGCTGTTTAACATGTCTAAAATCACCCCAAGGCCCTTTAATAAAGGGGAAATTTGCATTAGTTTATCTAGAAAAGTAAAGCTCCTTGTTGGAAACATTATTTTTTATTCTTTTTAAAACAATACAGCTTGCACAGTAATATGCCAGCTTAACCCTCTTTTTTTTTTTTTCTTTAGAAAAACATTTTATTTCAGATTTTACTGGGCTTAATGCAGTTTACCTGCAAGAGTTGAAGCCTCTTCAAGACAAGTTCAGTTTTAAGGGTCTAGAGCTATAATGTTTTTGAACTACTCCCTAAATGGAAATACTGACCTACACGTTCAGAACACTAGCTGATGTCTTCCCATCAATTTTTCTCTACCAGTCTCCCTGGAAAAATCAAGCTTATTTCTACTAGACCATGCATAATACCATCTTCAGAAACAAATTGGAAAGTTAATAGGAATGTGCAAATGTTAAACTGCATGTAGCGATGAGAAGAAAAGCTGACAAAATGGTCAGTTTGTAGCTGTCTTTTTGCTGGCTCGAATAAACCATAGCTTCTTTATAATCTTGGTAATTTTACTTTACTATGTTCTTCGAAAAATGGAATTCTCCTTGGCAATGTGCAATTCAGCCATAATCATGCCATTTCAAATGCCCAGCAAGGCAATATGTGAAGCCTCCCCCAGTAAGAAAAGGATTACACACTCACATGGATCATATTGCTCCATTTTCATCAGTCAAAATGAGGAGAAAAAAAAAAAAGCTTAGGCTCCTAAATATGGCTCTACTGCGCTTCTCTTTTCATTATGCTTTTAAGTTATCTGTTACAGTGCTTGCCACCCTCCCTATGAGAAATTAAGAATATATGCACTCATCAGGCTCAGAGCTAGAATTCAAGACAGAATAAATGCAATGTCACTAAGAAAGCAGCAAGCTGCTAGAACTTAAAAGGTATTTATGCTCTTTCATAGGCGAGCTGATACTGTGTTATTTTGATCTATTATCTCATATAGAATACTCAGATTCTTGTGCACTCAAATTCATTAGTAATGGAATATCTAGCACAGACCACATGAAGCGTCAATAAAAAAATGGAGCTGTAATTACGGGAGAGGAAAGTGATTATCAGCAGCAAATCAGGTACCCATGAGCATGGCAGTGAACTAGGCGCTCCAGAAATGGCTTCTACTTCCCCGACAGAATCAAAGCTCATGACACCACTGAGGCTGTACCAGCCCATCTGTTTTGAAATGGTTTTACCCACGTGTCACCCCACCAGGATGCTGCGCTCATGCTGCTACTGAGCTGACTGAATTAATCTACTACAGAAAAGGCTGCTTCAAAGGCTGGTGGAGGTTCATAATCAAACCTGGATAAGATTCAGATGCTGAAGTCTATTTTCTACACATTGCTTGCGACATTGTTGGAGAGAAAGAGGATTCAAACTTTTAAGCTATAAACTTTGCTGAAGGTGTTTTGCACAGATTTCTAGTGCTATTTAACTTTATAGAGAAAATTATTATTACTTCGAGGCTCAAGTTAGATAGAACAGTTTCAATATCTAATGTATTAATGTTTTCCCAACAATGTCATCATGTTCCTCAAAGGAACACAAAGTGGATAATATGTTCTAAAATTACTTTAGGTGATTACTCTTCCAGGAAAAAAAGAATATAAAAAAATAACCTTTCATATTGCCATTCCAGTTTAAATGTGGTTGTGATTATTGTTTCTCCTCCTATCAGCTGCATTTGACATTTGTGTATTACATACACAGCTAGCTAGCATTTATTGAACAGAATTGGCAGGAGACAGAGATACTAATGGGTCTGTGTCTTTATGACATTATCTATGGGCAGGAGCTCTAACAGCATATGTTGTCAGGCAATGGGAAAGGAGCTGCCCTGGAGCTGCTGTACAACAGCAACTAGCAATAAACTGAGGCGCCATCAAATACTGACCTCAGTCCCTTAAATATACAGGTTATAGTATGAGCATTATCATAATTTTGATCCAAATTTAAGAATAATTGTGTTAAATCAACACTGCAGTTGACAACAGATCCAAGAAATCTCTGGGACGGAGAGTTATTAATCGTGTCCCTGTAGAGAGAAATAATGCACGACTCAGTGAAATTCTCAGTCTTTATTTTCCTCATTATCGACTCCAAAAACTGAAAATGTTGACTCTATTCATTATTTCAGTAATTCCAGTTGTCCACTTCAGTACTCTACTAAGTGGAATTATGTTAACCACATAAAGTAAGAAGAAAGCTTTGATTAACTGGCCTGTGCTTTTATGGACTGTTTTAGCTAAATACAGATTCATTAATCAACAACTAATTCCTCCTCATTGTTTTGTTATGCTAGTTTGTACGTGTTTACTTTCCATCCCTTACTTGCAGCCTTGGGAGGCAATATTTTGCTGCCTGATTTACAATTACATACTTTATTCTGGACTCAAATAAAGTCATCTAGTAATGCAAGTGCATTGCAAAACCAAAGTCCCGTAACTCATCTCTAGAGCCACCTGCGCCTTTCCCTTCTTAAAAATCGGAGTCTCCTTGGTAGGAGAAGAGAGAGCAGGTACATTTAGAATTTCACTTTCTGGTTGCACTAGCGTGGCATGTGGCACAGACCTTACCTTCTCCTGCAGAAATCGGTCAGGTTTTTGGAGATCTTCTGGATACAGAAGTGGAACAAAAAGGAACAGCGCCACAGTGAAAATGTCCTTGTTCTCATTGAGGTACGCCGAGATCCCATTGCATATGTCACTTTTGATTCAGCATTGAGATCGATATGTGTTTCCAAATTTTATGCTGCTTGAAGTCACTGTTAGATTAATGATGCATAATAGACAAGGTCAGCTGCGGTCAATATTTGCTTGGTTTTCTCCTCTTGAAATTCAGGGACAAAGCAGATACTCTATCCTAAATAACCTGACACGACCGTGAGAAAACAAAGGTGAAGTGTTCATTGTTCATTTCCTGTATTGCATCCATAGCAAAATTGTCTTTTTACATTTAATGATGACTAATACGATGTTTTCTTGAAATTACGTTAACAGAAGATTCTCACATTTTTGTTTTGTCAAAGCCCCCCAAAATACCTGTCTTCCTATAATTTGCTTCCTTTTTATTCCTGCTTTGCCCATTCCCATTTTGCTTTGGGAATATTAGCAAAATGGGAAAATAACATGTGTAGGAAGGTACATCCACACCTTGGAAACATCTTTACATAAAAGAATGAGAAAATATTTCACGCATACTACAGAAAAATAAGAAGCTCTGTGTTGTGCATTTTTTAAATGAAAAATAATGTTAAATGTATTCATTCTTCTTTTCAGCTGTTATTTCTTCATAGCATTTGATACAAAAATTTAATAATGACACCCACGCAAAACATTGCCTCACCCTCACCCATTTTAAGTGCTTAATTATCACGATGCAGTAATATTTGCAAAAGTACTTTAATCACCTTATTTCCCTTCGCTACTTTTTGCTTATTTAGTTTTCCTGACTTCTGCCATAAGGAACTAGCAATATTACAAAGGTATTAAAGACTGTTTTTGTAGCTTTCCTTTAAGCAATAAATTACAAGTTACCTTATAACTTGTCTATAATAGAGAGATTTGTGACCTTATTTTCCTGAGTCCAAAGTGCAGATAACTTTCCATAAACAACTCAAATGTAGTTTGTGACACCCCTTATTAAATTAAACATTGATTTTTTTCCTTACATTCTTAACTTTATTCCTTTTTTATTTCCTTTTTAAATAAGAAGGAACTCATTTTCTACTAACTGAAAAGCACACCTAACATATATCACAGTTTTTAATATAATTTTTTCCTGAAGCTGGCATATTTCACCATCCGTGATTGCATTCAAGTATAGTCAATGTTTTATAAAAACCTTCAATTTAAAATATTTTTAAGGCATGTCACTCAATGCCATTCTAATGAATCCTATTTTCTCATTAGAAATCTAAAGCAGTTCATGAGCCATTATATAGCATTTATGCCAAAACCAGATCCTCAGTTGTTGTAGATCCAGTTGATTTTGCCTGGAGTGGAGAGATTTTATTGATTTATACCAAGCTGAAAGATCTAGCCCTTGTATTTTAATACTCCTTCCTAACAGGAAAAAAATTATTTATTGTATTCGTATTATATGAATGTAGCATTTACACACAAAATAAATATGCTGCCTATATTGACAGAATTGGGTTATTTTTAGGGAAGATTCAAAACCAGACAAGTGCATAATGTAAAACCACCAACAAACCAGAATGCTTGTCCCCTTTTTTCTCAGGTGAGACTCCCGTTATCTTTAATACCCAAGGCAGATAATTTGCTATTTCGAAGAATCCTTTGTGACATGTGAATATTACAGGCTTATCACACAGTCCAAAGCTCTCACTTTTAAGCAAGAGAAGCATGTGTGCCTCATTCATTTCCAGATGCCACATAAACCCCTCTCCTACTGGGTAAATTAGGAGTTCCTAAAATTGCTGTATTATTGATGGCAGAACAATAATTTAGAGTCATTTACATAACTCATATAACACAGTTCCATCTTGTAAATTATGTGTCACTGAAATGCCTAGCTCCAAAGCTGCCAACGGGGAAGCCCATCGGTAACGACCGTGAATCCCGGCTCCCCTGACACTAAGGGTGCTGTTACTGCTCTCAAATTGCCTTCTAATTGTTGGGTAATGTTTGAGTACACATAATGCTGGAATTTCACTGCCACAGAAAGTGTTTGCTACTACTGGAAGTTTTTGTTAAGAGCTCCACGATACATCTATCTCTCTTTTCATACTCTCTTTATATCTACATATGCACGTGCCAAGTTTTTTCAAGGAAAGTTTTTTCATCTCCCGTAATGGTTACTTGGGAAGACAAACGCCATAACACTGAACGTCCCTCTTTCCTCCAGCTTTTACTGCTGAGCTCAACATCCTACGACATGGGATATACCTTTGTCAGTCGGGGTCAGCTGTCCCGGCTGTGCCCCCTCCCAGCTTTTCGCGCACCCCCTGCCTACTCACCGGTGGAGCAGCGTAAGAAATGAAAAAGCCCTTAACGATGTGTAAGTGCGGCTCAGCAATGATTAAACCAAGCTGTATTATCAACACTGTTTAGGTCACAAACCCCAAACGCAGCACCATAGGACAACGATCATTCATCCTAAACTTTATCTGAGTTAACGTGCTCACAACGTGCCTGTGATACCAAACACAAATCTGTTTGCTGCTTCATGAAAATCTGTACATTACCAGATGTTGCAATATGATGGAGAAACACCACGTTACACAGTGCTGCACAGAAGACGGTCCTCGTGAACTGAACTTCATAGTCAGACCTTGATGAAGGGAATGACACCGACAGTTCGGTTGCTCCAAGCCAATTAGTGGCAAGTTCCAAATGACTTGGAAACATCTTCCAAGTAACAGAGATGTCTCTTCCTACAGACCCATTACTTGTATTTGCAGTTCAGGGTTTGTTGGGTTTTTTGGTTTTGTTTTTTGCGTTTTTTTTAAGGTCGGTTGTATTTTGTTGTTTGGGTTGGGTTTTTTGAATTTCAAGAAAAGAAGAGAGCAAAGTACATTTAAGGAGATCAAGAAGAGCTCTCAGCCACACTTGTGTCATGACCCAAATAAGCTATTCACGACCCATTGGCACACCCAGCAAGTATGGGAAATCCTGGATCAGCTCTTCTCTCATCTACAGCACTTAAAAGAGGTCTAGCTGAGGGACATCAATACCACTAGCAAGGAACCTGGCTGGTGAATCATGTTAAATAGATTTCTCAATTATATTGCCATCATTGCCAGGCACTTGGAGACAAGTAGCTGACGCTAAGACCAGTGAGGTAAGATTATAAACTCCCTGAAATGGAATAAAACAAGCCAGCCAGAGGGACACATGTCTCCCAGGAGCCAGGGTTCTCATCTCTCTAGCAGTCCTCTGGCTAAAAGACTCAGGCCAGCCTTTCACTGGACAGTAAAATGGGAGTAAGAAGCTACACACACCAAAGCTGAAGGCTCTGTGAGAAGCTCTAGGTCAACAGCATCTCCCAGTCATTTGCAAGACTGCTCTTGCTCCATGTCCCAGAAGACATGGCTTCCCACCAGAGACCCAGGAAGAATTTCAGCTGCTTCTTGCACCATGCTGATTGTGACAGATTCTTTCCTAAACTGTTAATTTATCCCATTAATACATTGATTCTGTTCCAGTACGTGCCTTGCTGCTTCTTAAGGAGATCTGTAGTCTGTGGAATCTTTACTTGTGAACGTAAGGAAGGATTTACTGAAATAAATACCAGTTAGCTCTTTTGTCTCCATGCAACTTGTCTGCCTAACACGGCTAATACGGAACACTGCAATACACTGACTTAATTTGTACTCAGCAAAATACAAACATATATGATTATGTTTGACTGTATTATGTTGCTAATCAGTGTATTCAAGATGGCTGCATGCACATTATAATAAACACCCATTTATTATGTATGTGCATGAACTGTATTAAGTCAATACATTGCCTAATTGTGGAGGCAGGAACTAATCTTCCCTGTTATTACACACGTTACTACAGTTTACTATGATAGAAATAGCTTTTGCTTTGAATCTTTCTGTTATATGACAAAGTAACAAAGTGCTACAATCCCATGAAAGACATCAATGCACGGGGACTAATTTGCTAAACTAATATTTTTCCTCTTATTAGAAAAAAAATATATTAACATTTAAATACCTTGTTTCATCTGAGTATCAGAATGCTGTTGTAGTCATTCATGTTTTCTGCATCTGCCAGATCTGTACTCCTAGCAAATATCAATTCATTTTTAACAAAACCCTAACTGCAGCAATTAGTGTTCTATAGATAAGAATATTACGTTCCTCAGGAGAAGCTGAGGCATATTATGTTAATTTGTTTGTCTGTCTCTATATAGGGACACTTGCCTGTAATTAAGTAGATAAGGCAAGTTTTAATGAACTCTAAAATATAAAAGTTGTGATTTAGTTTTAATAAGAGAAAATTTGGTGCTCGGTGCATCCTCAGCAGTGTTATTCAGTTCAGACGCTATAATGACTTTTCATTTTAAGTGACAATCTTTATACAATCTGCTTATTTACCGTGAAAAGCTAGTCCATGAGAGGAATTTAATCCCTTTTCAGAAAGGGAATGTAAGCTCTACACGTCAGCTGAGTCTCAAGCCTGCCATCATGGATGTACATAAATTCAGAGTTGGCTTTTGGCAGCAGGAAGAAGATAACCCACACTCTATGCAGGCGAAAGCAAGCATAGCTAGGGTACCATCATTTCTGTCCTAAAATGACAACTCCTGATTCTCAGCCCAACTAGTCACTTTGAAGGCAGCACTAAACTGATTCCAGTTCCAAAGAGATTTCATTAGTGCCACTAGTAGAATCACACTTCATAGTTGTGCTGTATAGTACGGACATGCCCTCTGCTGCCAAACTAACACCGAAAAACACCCCACCCCAAGTGCTGAAAGAGAAAAGACAGATATCTGATGAAAACTGTGATAGGGTATGCCCGTGGACAGAAGTTTAAACAGCCATGGTATAGAGCATGCTACCTGAAACAAAAGAACTGAAAAAAACCTCATGCTCTGACTGCAGTGTCATGCTTAGGAGGTATCTGACACCTGTGTGCAGTCCTAAAGAACTACGGATGCTCCAAGCAGGGGAGGAACCATCTGTAAAACACAGGATCCCACCTTACAAGTGGAACTCCTAAAAAAAAGACCTGTCATCGGCACAAATGGAACACAGGCACGCAAATGGAAAAAAAAGCCAGTAAGCCAGACGTGGAGAGATGAAACAAAATGTAGGTGCTTTGGTGCCAATGATGCAGAGGACACACCTAAGAGGGAAAATAAGTACAATAACGGGCAGGATCTGGGCAGGGGACAAACCATACATCCCAATGCCGCAACTACCTGAGGAAGAAAAAGTAGCAACACAACATCATTTAGATGACAGAGGCATCCCATCAAGAGAAAAGCATTTATGGTACAACTCAAGTAAATCTAATGAATCAAAGTACATGAAGTTCAGGGAAAAGCCACCCCTTCGCTTCGAGTGTCGTGAGGGGAACAACCAACCTCATCCCAGCTGGATTCCAGCAGCACAGAAAAAGTGCAACAGAAGGCAAATATTATGACGAGTCTTCATTATCTCCAGCAAAATCGCTTGGAAGATTGTCAAAACCCCACATTATTAATGCAAAAATATTCTAAAAAAACAGAGAGATGTCAATGCTTGTTTCTGCCATGACACACTGGAGCGTCATCTGTTGTTATGCTGTTGGAAAGTACAACCGAGTAATTGAGTGTCACACACCAGCTTAAGTTTCGATGTGACAAAAGAGTGAACACAGACACTATTAGCTTTGTCTAGTGTTCTCATTGACTTCAAAGGCAACTTTAAATCTGTAGAGATTCACAAGCATAGGCCATGGAACTATTAAAATGTGGAGTTTCATGATTTTTGCCAGACTTACCCGAGATAAAACCATCAAACCTACAAAGCAGTGAGAGCTGCATGCTGTTTGTTGCATTTAAAATATATAGGCAGATGGATTAAATAAAAATCTTCTCACATGGATCTATGAAAATCCCAAACTGCTGAGAACAGAGAGAAATCCCATTGATTTCTGCATCCGTAGCAGCTCGTGGAACCTGCTCACTGATCTGTGGTCAAGAATGAGGCTTTGAACATTGGTTCCTCCCAGAAGTAATTAGTGGTTGCAAGTGTTGCAGGCAGAGCACATCATCCAGAATATATTATAAGGGGCAGGGGGACAGAAAAAACCCCCACCCGAACTATTGTTTATTACCATGCTATCTAGTTTTTATATTTCATATGAGTCTGTCAGCCCTTGAATTAGCCCAGCTGTCCAAGGGGCAGACTGAAATTCTGGGCTTTGCTATAGTCTGCAGGCAAACCAGCCGACAAAGGAGGAGGAGATGATTTCCTATCGACATAGTGATGTGGGAACAGTCAGTTTCCTTGAAAGGCACTGAGGAAACTACAGCAGGTTTGTGCTGTAGCATCACGAGAGAAAGTGCACGTTTGAAGGCAGAGAAAGGCCAGAGACAAATAAAGGTTTATGCCTTTTGGCAGGTCTAACCGCTTCAAAAGGGGAAGGCATGCAATGCCTCAGAAATGCCAGTTCTTTCCCACACCTCATAAATAACCCAAGTACATTACTCAGCCCAGCCATGGCTCACCTTTTCAGGGCAAATCTGCCGGCAGGATGGCTCTAAAGGTGCTTGGCAAGGTGCTCTGCATCTCCTGGGGCTGCAAGGTGCCTTCTGCCTTGCTGAATGCAGTGCTCATACGTCGCCCACCTCAAGGTTTCCATTCACATTTCTAAACAAAAAACCCAGCAGATACCCATCATTTTTTATATCGGATACCTAATTGGAATAGTAGGAGAAGGCGTCCAGAGCTGGTTTATAGGCAGTCTATCCATTCCAGTATGACAGATGGGACAAACGGAGGCCACCAGTGCTGTCTGATGCCACCTGATGGGACGTTCTGGCCATAGTCAATAAGGAAACACTGTCTTAAGAAAAAAGAGAAACAAGATAACAGCCAATATTTTGGTTTAAGTACTTATACCTAAATATGTTTGTTTTCACAACCAGCTTACATATTAAATTACCATATGTTTTGTTTTCATGGAAAAGTTAAAGTTACCTTCTTTCCATGAAAAAGGTTTATTCTTTTTTTAAATTATTTGAAGTACCTCCTTTTGGATGCTTACCTATTCTTAATTTAAGTTTACTCAACAGGTTTAGAAAGAAAAATAACTAAAAATGTATTCAGAGACTTGAAGGGTGTAAATCTTTGCAAAACTGGAAATTACGCGTTTGTTTTCTCTAGACAAAGCAACACAGTTGCAACCTTCTTTGATGTGGAAAACAAACAAAGGATATAAAGACCTGCAAGTGCAGCTCATCTGGTGTCTCAGTCAAAACATATCACCTCTAAATAAAGAGCTAGAAACAAAGAAGATTGCTGTTATGGAATGTATTTTTTTTTTTGTATTATTTAACTTTTCTCCAGAAAGTTTGAATACGTCTTACAAAACAGACATTAACAATTGCCCAGGAGAATACTGATCCATGGATAACGGCTCCCAGCTGGACCCAGATGAAAGGATTTTTGCTGCATTCCGAATACTGGCAACTACAAATACATTTTATGTTTCCGTGTCAAAAATAATCACAAAGTAATGGACTACTTTAAGATTTCAATTAGTTAACTTCCTGGTTAAAAATAATTTGGCTCCATTACTAAACATCGCCAACCTACTCTTTGAAGACTATAGCGTTGGAAGACTTTCAAGTTCTCTAAATTTACTTAACTTAGGTGTTTGATTTTAAGCAAAAATTGAAGTACAATAGCCTAGTGAAGGCAGTAGATAGTTTTTATCTTACATTCACATGTTATAATGGTGTTCATAAGTTCCCTAGGAGAAAATGAGACAGTCATCAGAACCTTTGAAGTTTATCTTCACAGTCTTTCTGTATCTGCAAAAATGAAAAAACAGGGAGTTTAATTTACATTTTAATTTGTTGTTTTGAATTCAGTAGGACATTTGAGTAAGCAAAGATGACCTCTCTCTTTTCTCCTGCATATTTTAATACAGCAACAGAACTTACACTGTATGTTGCTGCAGTTCCATAGTTATGAGTTAATTTTTAAAACAATTTAATTTATTCCTTCCTTTTTTCTTTTGAGGGCTTTAAAATAGAATGAAATCGTTTTTGCTTTGAAAATTCAATTAGAAGTTTTAAGTAGCCTTAAATAACTGGATCTGTCAGAGGAGTCAAATAGAGTCTCTGGGGCATACCTAGAGACTCCATCAGTCCAGTCAAAGAAGTTAACCCTTAACCAGGTTCTTGCAGGGACTGCCACTTAAAAAAGGCTCTTTAAAGCACATTGTCCTTCCTACAGCAGACCAACACAATGCCTCTGTCTTCTTTGCTTCTGCCGATGACAAGGAAAACCAGGTGGAAGGAGAAAACCAGGGAACTCACTTTGAGAATTTGTGCACCCAAATGTTGCACACCTGAGCCACAAAATGCTTCTCAGCCCTGGTAATTTCCCTGAATATGCATGGAAAACCTCCTCAGACTTGTATTTCCATGTCTAGAAAATGGCATAATCGTTAGAGCACCTATATTACTCATTTACATGCTAAAACATTGACCTTTATTTCTGAAATAAAGCCAACTGCCTTGCTCCCCTTCTGTCAGAAAAGGATGGTGAGATGGGCCGGCCCCGCTGCTGCCCAACGGAGAGGTTGCACAGACCCACCAGCATGATGCTCAGCGCTCATCTGATTAGGAAATAAGTTGGTTCACCTTGCTAACACAGCAAAGTGCTGCTGATTTACTTTCTTCGTTCTCTTTTTTACCATTTTGCTCCTGAAGCCGTATGATGAGCTGAAGCACTCGGCTTAATGTCATTAGCACTTACAGGGAAAGCCAAACTTCACAGCCCTGGCGCCTTTGTAAGGAGTCACAAGGTTTTTACACGGGCAGATCCAGTTGATACAATCTCCTTACACTTCCAAATGACTTCCAAGCTTCTTACTATAATCTCTGAAGATATTCAAGCAACCCTTGCATAAAAAGGAAAATAGGTAAAATAATTGGCGAAGAGGTAGGAAACAGAGAATAGGAAAATCCTTTCACTTGAGAGTGATCTCCAGCAGCGTTTCACAGTATTCTGCATCGAGACCTCTGATGCTTAACATATCTGCAATATCATAGGAATGCACTTAGTACCAAGGTGGCAAAATTTGTTGATGGTAGGAAGTTGTTCAGAGCAGAAAAGATAAAAGCTGACTGCAAAGAATTCTAGAAAGACCTTATGACACTGAGCCGCTTTGTGTCAAAAGGCAGATAAAATTCAGTGTAGAATAATATATGGCACACACAGTAAAAAGCAATCCTAACTTCAGAAAGAAAATAATGGGCTTTGAGTTGACCTTTACCAGGAAAGCAATCTTGGGATGGTGATAGATAACTCCAGGAAGCATCAGCACAGAGTTCAATAGCAGTCAAAGAGCAAATAAAGTCTTAGGAACTACAAGGAAAGAAAAGAGAACAAAAGAGAGAACTCCGGACCACTGAATAATGTGGTTTGGCTTTCCCATCTCAAAAATGACTGAGCAGATCTCCAAAAGGTTAAAGAAGAGCAACAAGGGTGACTGTAGATTAGGAACAACTTGAGTCCAAAGAACAATTAAGGTTAGGAGCTTTCATCCTGGAAAATAGGTGAGCGCAAAGGGAGGGAAGACAGACGTGAATGAAGAGCTGGCAGATCAGCTGCTCACTGCCTCTCCTCCAGTAGAAGGAGAAGGTATTGGCTGGTTTTCACCCAGTAGCAGGTGAAAAGCAAACAGAAGGAGGTGGCCCGTCGCAGAGTGCACAGCTCAACGGTGTCTCCTGTCCACGGGGTGCTGCAGATAGGTAAGATAAAAGTATGAGCATTCAAGAAAGGATGGGATGAGTCTTCTCTGACAACTTCTCTGCTGAAAAATCCACCGAGGGTTTTTGCATATCTAGATTCCTGGTCTGGCTTAGAAAGTCTTGGAGTCACAAACTGCTGGAGGGTGTTTGGGAGGGGTGTAACAATCTGGGTTTTCTCTTCTTCACCGAGCATTGGGTTTTACCCACCACCAGAGGCCCAGGGTTAGAGGGACCAGCCCTGTGTGGCCTTTCTGCATGTAAAAATGGTTGGACAAGTGCCACAGCAACTACAAGGAAAGCAGCAGAAACTCGTGGCCTGGGTCAGGGAGTTATAGAGCAGGGAAGAAAACAGGATTTATCCATTCCAGTGGGCTTTTAGAAGAATTCAAGTTCCAGCATGTAACCACGCTTTAGGTGTTTCAGTGAGAAGACTACTAAACTTAAAATAGCTTCATTCCTAAGGGTGTTAAACCTCACACAGGATGATCCAAAACACCTAGACAGAGTGTATAACCTCCAGCTTGTTCAGGTTACCTCCTTATTCAGGCAAAGGCAAGGCATCAGATTAAATCTCCACCGTTCATTTGCTCAGCTCACAAAGCATCTTCTTCACACAGCACAGACCCATCTAGAAATGCTTTGGTATTCTTGTTGCATGAGGCATCCCCACAGTCCTCAGGCTTCAGCTAAATTATGTTTTTATTGAAATCATGTTCTCAAAGCTCTCAGGAACCTTCAGCTGAACTGTGCTTCACCTGCATGAGATACAGTGTCAACAAATTTAGAAAAGTGTTGTCAGGTGGGATTGAAAAAAAAAAAAAACCCCGATAATTTTACTAGTTTTAGCCCTGTAATCTTAAATTAGTTTATATTGTAAGCATACGAAACTGTTGCACATATGCCTGAGCAACAAATGCCACCCGCAAGCTAGATATAATGCCAGGAATATTTTATAATAAATATGTTTCATCTGCTGCTTCTATGCTTACACTTCCTAATCACTCTTTAAAAACATGGGAGGACGAGGTGCACTGTACAGTCTACGAGGGGCAGAGGAGAGTATGTGCTGTATTTCCAAAATTCCTGTGGCATTTGAGAAGCTTTAGGAAATTTTATTGCAAATTAGATAAGTAATGATCGCTTCACTCATTACTGAAATGTCCTGGAACCAGCATTTCTACTGGGGCAAAGGGCAAAGGCTTTTTAGTAATGCACAACACAATAGTTTAGGAGAAAAATGAGGAATATCTTTTCTAACTGAAAACAGTGAGGAATATTTTAGTAGGTAGAATGTCATTATCTGATTAAAATTAAGCCATGACATTGCAGCTTTCACCTCTCCTCTTGAAAAAAAGTGCCATGGGATCTGTTAAAGGGCTGCATGTGGACGGGACCTCAGTTTTATATCTCATTCAGAAGTGCGGTGGGAAGGGATGTCAACTCAGCATTTAAAAATCCCATTTGTTTCACGTGCAGCTTGGGAATATTTTTAAGCTTTCACTTTTTATCGATTTGTTCTCAATACTCAGGGAGGAAGAAAAAGAGTTTCCACAAAAAGGACTGCAGGTACAAAATAGATAAGTGGTCGCTCTGCACAAGAAAAATAACACTGGCAAGAAGATCGCAAATGCTAAAAATATTTTAAAAGTACTCAGGAAACAGAAAAAAACTGAAACTGGAAACTTTGGTGAATACTCAACCATTAGGAGATATTTGTTAATATTTTATGTAAATATATCCAGAATAGAAATGGAAAGGATTTTCACTAGGGTCAAATAAACTGGACTTTTTCAGCCAGAGTAACGAGTTGGACATGAACAGTTTTTTAAAACAGCAACTCAGATATGCCAGTTGTGGGGCACATATATGCTTGTATGTTTTACTACAAATAAATTTCAAAAATGCTGAGTCTCTTTCCCAGAGAATAAGCATCATCACAGTGACCCTACCAGCTATCACCTTCGACTTCAGGTTTTAATTGTACTTTATTTGAAAGAATCTCATGTTCCTGTAATGTGAAGGTCGGGAAATCAAACAGAACATGGAACAGTGCAGAGCAAAGCTGAAATGCCACATTAACTCTGGTCACTTCTGCTTGCATCTTAAAACATGATTTCCATCAGCAGCATGAAGAGCCATAAATGAACGTATATGAACACTTCATTGTTCATTGAACACTTCATTTCTGAGTAGAAATTAAACCTGAAAAGGAAACTACTGCACAAGTGGAACATCTTCACAAGTTGTACACCACGCCTTGTAACAGGGCACACGCAGCTTCCACCTGTGCCTTGATCTTAACAGCAACCTAAGCTGGGTACCCTGGCTGCTCCTGAGACCTGGAATGTGACATTTCTTCCATCAGCCTGAGCTGTGTGCCCAGCCCCACCACTAAGACAGGTCAGTCACATCGTGCTCTGATGTGATCTGACAGAGGGCACACCAGGCTCTTTCTCTGAGGAGATAAATTGGTCCATGAGGACAACCTTAAACTTAGGGAAGTTCCTCAAATTATCCCCCTCTCTCAGCTCCGCTGCCCCACCAGTACTTCAGCAGATACCAGCGTGGACTGGCAGCGAGTTTAGGCTCAGGCTGGATTCTGCACTGTATATAGACAGTCAGTGACATCTAATAGCTAGCAAATATATAAAAAAATAATCAGTTCTACAAAGCCATGGCTCCCAGTGCTTCGATACTGGGTCCTGGAGGAATCAGTGGGTTGACACAAGGAAGCAAGGGTTCAAAACTTTACAGGAATGGGTCAAAACTGTGCCTAGCATATTTCATTAAAGTACACAAATACCTACTTGCTAGTGAGGAATTCTAGTTTTTGCTCCCCCTTTTACCCAACATCTAACCCTCTCATGGAAACTCAAGCAGATGACAGTGTCTACTTACGAGAAAGCTAAAGTCAGCTGGAACTGGAAGGAACAGACCTGGGAAAGGCTGAATCACAAAATCTAGTACATTGAATAAATCCCCTGTTCAGATCCCACACCCAACAAGGGACACAGGTAGCGGCTGTGGATAAAAGGAGCTTTGCCACAGGCTTCATCAGGAACAAAGGCGACCTCTGCGTGTATCCGTAAGGTGAAGGCAGCCCTGAGTACCAATATGGTGATCACTGCCCCAAAGACACCTTCGGGCACCGCGCAGAACATCCCTGCGCATCCCTGTGCATCGGTGCTGCACCTCCCATTCACAACCCATCGCACCTGTGTACGTCCCGCACCAGTGATGCGCGGGATCCTCCCTTGTCCTTGCTAGAAGAATGCGAACCTCCCAACATATGGTGCTCTCTTCACTCTGCCCTCCCATCCTTACGCGGTTTCGAAGCACGTCAGAACCTGTTCATAGTCGGCTGCCTGCTGCTTGTGATACACACAGTGCTAACGTTCAGAGAAATGATGTGGCCAACACACTTTTCAATTAACCCATATCTTTAAAAACACATGGTGTAATACAATTTGCTGTGAGTTAGAGCTGAATTTTAATTCATATTATTTGCATTCTGGAAGTACGCGATGGATTTTTTTAAGATTAAAAATTTTAAATTTTGAAATGAACACTTCATTTCTGAGTAGAAATTAAACCTGAAAAGAAAAGCTACAAAGGTGACACTTTTGCACCTCCAATACAATGGAATCCAAAGTGTTAGAACACAGCTCTAGAAAATACCATATATCGAATGATAATACCTAGAAACAGTCTAGCAAACACTCTCAGAGCTTTATTTTGTTGAACCCTATTAAAAGAAACTGAAAATATCTGTACCTGAGGTGCTTATACAAAATATACGCTTACAAATCAGGATCTGGAATGCAAACTGATGTCTTCATCTTCCCCATTTCAAGCATGATCTAAAAAAAATATCTCTAAGTAAGGATATTCTAATTTGCAGCATCTAAGATCAGTGGTCAAAAAGGAGACCAAAGCTCTCTCCCATCTCCATCACCTTGAGCCTATTTGGTATAATAGCTTGTTAGTGAATATGTGGATTTGGATTTCCTCCTTTTTCTTAAAAGTTTGAACCAACTAAAAATGGTCATAGAAGCTTTCTAAACTTGCTGAGGAGGCAAGATCATGAAAGTGAAACACTGCAACGGTCTCCATTAATCTTCCACATTACTCCATGCTTTATCCTTTGCTTCTGCTTCACTAATCCTTCTGTTCCCAGAGGTGATGACTCAGCCAGGTTTGCCTTCTTTTTGAAAAACTGTTCCTCTCCTGACTAACCAAGCGTCAGGCTCTTATTCCAATCTTTATGTAGTGTGCACAGGAAAATTCATCCCATTCTTAGCAGAAACAGCTACATGGACATAGTGAATATGCTTACATCAGCACTACAGCTCAGATCAGAAGCTTACATGAAACAAATCTCTTGTTTTACATACCCCGCTGTGGTTTTCTCTCTTCTTCAAGTCTTTCTTTTCCTAAAGCAACTTCCAGGCAGGTAACACAGGAGCAGGAGTGGTCTTTCAAAATTTATTTCTGTCTGTACCTCTGATAGGTGTTGATTTTTATTGCCTGATATGGTAATGAAAGCCACCTGTACTATAATCTAAGTTCTCAAAAGGAATATAATTTCAGTTTCTTTTCAGCCTACATGCTCCTTCTTACCTCACAGCATGTTCACATGATGAAAAAAAAATACATTGCAAATAAAATCACATCCTTCTAAATGAAATCCTTCTGGAATATGAGCAGCAAACTCATGCAGTGGTTATTGCTATGAAACAACACTCCTGACAAAAAACAAAGCGTGAGAGTTTGTGTGTATATATGTATGTATATATATACAGTAACATTTCGAAGAGAGTAACAGTCCCTCCAGAAAACCTTCTAGCATTGTCTTCTGAGAGTTAGCTACCTTATTAAAAAATTACAAAGGAAAATTAAACCCCCTTTTTCAGTGTTCTTCCTGGCCATATGCATTTGCATTTCCTTTCCCAGCAAGTGACAGATTGGAACTGTGAATCCAAAGACACAGTATTTGACATTTACTACAACTAAGGGATTAAAAAGAAGGTTTCTGTAACAAAACTCTGGATAAATCAGATCTACCCCTTCTATATAAATGAAATTAATAAGCAAATATCTCCCCTATTTTCATCTCTTTCCAAAATTATTTTTCCCATTTTTATACCAAAGACTAGTGCTTATCCTTCTTAAAGTCCTTTCTTCTATTACACCTGTAGCAATGTATATCACATCTGTTCTATATGATCTAAATAACTGTGGTCTTCCATCTTGAGCCAGAGATCTGAAGCCAAGGCAATGCTGGCCAAGCTGTGGTTTTGTCAATGGTAGGACAATGGGGAATTTCATCCCTGTTTTCAGTGCTCTGAACGCCTGGAGTTTATGCTGGATGTGAGAGTCTGATTGTAGGTACGCAGGTTTGGAAGTTGGAATCATACGGTCTGTCTTGCTGTCTGAGCAGGAGGTGACATTACACCATTTTAAAAAGACAGAGATCCTGAGGTCTATCTGACAATATAAGCATCTTTTTAAACAACTATATGAAAGCTGCTATAAGACAGCAATGGCTTTTTATTTCCTTCACATTTCATCCTTGTACCAAGAAAGGCAAAGGTCATCAAAACCTTCATCAATAATTTCACTTTGTCTATAAAACTGAGACAATGTTTGAAAGAAACTTATTACTGTCTATACCTACAGTACGAAAACCATCCTTCACAAACATCAGCCCCAGTTTGGTTTTTTCTTTCCTCTTCTAGCTCAAAATTGCTAAAACAAGATAGGACACTGTTTTGGCATTCAAGGAATGGGGTCTTTGTGGCGTGAAGCCAGCGGTACCTTTAGCAAGCTGCTGGGCATGGCACTGAGGGAGAGGAGGTGCTCAACGATGGAAAAGCAGCAGGGGTAGCGCCTGGGAAGGTTGCAAGCCGCGCACGGTATAGCTCGTCCATCTTCCTGTGGCAAACTCTTCCGTTGCTGAATCACGCCTAGCTTTCCTGCAAAAACATCTTCTTGGGTCTGGCAGTGGGTTTGCTATTTCGGTCCACCCACCCATGAAAGAACATAGAAATGAGTAACTGCAGGGTGGACAACCCAAATGCTGCAGCCAGAGAATGAACGAGGACACCGTGGGTTATTCATTAGCATCCTGTTCGTGTCTACTCTCCTTCCATGAAAGTCCTCCATTCCTTAATTTTGGAAGCTGCCCAGCCACTTGTGCTTTGCCTTACCAACTGTGCCGGAAACCGGGAAGCATTTTACAGAGATGCTTCTGTCACTGAGGATGTTGCCTATATGTCTGTTTCAGACAGTTCCAGCTTTTCAGGGCTCAACACTCTCTTAATAAAAGTACCTGGACAGTTTCATCCATCTAAAGATAATTATATTCCAGGACAAAGCACATTTCCTCGCATTTGCCTCACAAAGCACCACTTTATTTTGTTGCCTGGCTACCCTCCACTGAATTCAGGCAGAGCACTGTGTCTGCCCTTTAAATGTACTAATTACTTATTGCTGTAATTACAGCACACTAGTTTAAAGGTTTTATCATTACTTTGGACAGATTAACATGCTGTTGTAAGAGCACTTCAGAGCCTTTTGTTTCAGATTTCCATCATTAATCAGGCCGATGCTTCTGTGAAAATTCAATATTTATATTCCCGATAACAATATGTGTACTTATGGGCATCTGTGCTCCTAAACAACATATGAAATACAGGTAAAGCAGCAGTCACTTACTACGTAATACATCTTTCTGGAATTATTACATACTTAATTAATGTCTGTTTGTTTGTTTGTTTGTTGTCATGGCATAAAGAAGGAGTAGCAGGATTTGCAGAAGGGCTAGTCAATGCATTGCTCATCCTGCTCAGACATCTGCCTTCACTTTTATTGAAGTAGATGGGACATCACCCAGGGGGGCTGTGCATATTTGTGCGCCGTGGGCCAGCACACAGTGAGGTATTTAAAGCTCTGGCCATTTGGGAAAGGGTGCGGGGGACACACCGCATTGGCCCCCTGCCCAGCTCAGCCTGCCACAGCAGATTTCCAGCTCCTAATCTTAAGCAGCAGCTGTACAAGCAACTTCCCATGCCAAGCACCCTTCTTACAGCCAGACCCCACCATCCAACCTTGCTACAGCCCAATGTACCATGAGTTTTGTATGCAGGTGCATTATGCTCAGAAACACATAAAGAAATCAAGGAGATCATTGTTGGAGTTAAGCGTTTTTCACTAATAAGCTAAATATTTTTATTATGCGACACATAGCTTGTGGCATGAATTTATTACAACCTATCACATTTGGCTTTTACAGCATCACCTTTCATGTCCTTGCTCTCAGGTGGATGAACAGCTCTGGGTCGTGAGCCCTCAGTCAGGTCCCTTCTGCTCGGCAGCAAGCTGAGCAGCTGAG
Organism: Falco peregrinus; assembly: GCF_023634155.1. Taxonomy (NCBI): domain Eukaryota; kingdom Metazoa; phylum Chordata; class Aves; order Falconiformes; family Falconidae; genus Falco; species Falco peregrinus. The sequence continues at coordinate 15,935,669 of NC_073729.1, forward strand.
AGAACATTTTTTGCACCAGCAGAGACCTGAGCTCCTACAGAACTTTTATTTATCATTTCCAGCAGTGTGAATTATGGGCAGACTACAGTAATCCTTAATTAACATTGTCTGTCTAGATGTCTATTAGCATTAGCAGATCAATCATAGTCAGGATTTTCAATTAAGAACAAAACTGTCCCTTGGCCTGCATATGGAGGAAAAAACTGAAATTTCTAAATCTCTGAGGAGGGTGGGAATAAGCCCAGTCCTTGCATTCAGAGATCCCAACCCCGATAAACACAAGCTGACCACAACTGTAATAGCTTCTCCATTGCATACAGCAAGGAGTGGGGTAATGGTCTTCTACCAACCAGCTCCTTAGTACGGACTAAGGCTGATCTCCTGCGGCACAATTGCAGCCTGAAGGATGCTACAGAGAACACGTTTCATTAGGAAGCATAACCAGAGCAAGTATTTTCAAATTAGCTATTGTTTTTACTAATTTGTGCAACAGTCGTTGGGTGCTCATTAATAGTTATGTACTGTTAGACAAACCACATCCTATATTTCGTCTGCTTCAATAGATCATTGTTTAATAAAACAATCACTTTTGTGTTGATAAATTCCCAGCTGACATAACAACTTGATTTATTTTTTTCTGAAAAAATTTATTATTTTTAAAGCATATTTAGAAGTTTTCAGTGAGGGTGTTTCTCACCTTAAAAGCCTAAGTGTTGGACGGCTTTATTCATAGCAGTACACCTAGAGATCTAGCCCAACCTCGAGAAGTCCATCCTTCCACTCTTTTTGAAGTCCAGCAATCCAGTTCCAGCATGTTTGGCTTTTCCATTCAAGCAAGAGTCCATTCCAGCAGCCTTATCTCCTTCATATACTAAGAAAATAATGAGTGCTATTACTCATCGAACCATTTACTGATATCCTCAGTGCTTTTACTCTCTACAAATATTCCTCAAAACAGCATTTAACTATGCTAGTACTCACTGCTAAGTGCTGGGGCGAACAGAAGAGCTAGAGCATAGAGCAAAATATTAAAATATTTCTTTTCATTATGTCTTCCCAGCTTTACCTGGCTTCCATATATGTGCCAAATTCCCACCGATAACAGCCTCTGACTGTGTGGATTCTGCTAGGGTCTTCTGCTAGTTAGAAGCGTTTAATTGAAACGCTACAGAATTGCTCTTTCTGCTTGATGGCCAAGCACTGTCGGAAGATGCCGAGCAGAACCACCAGGCAAAAAGGGTCCTGGGTCCACACACCTTCCTAGCCCTGCTTCCTCAACTCTTTGAGGGTCTGAACTCCTCCAGAAAACCCAGGCTTTTTTGTTTCACGATAAAAATGCGTGGGTTCCTTCCTCTGAGGTTAGGCACATCAATGAAACGAGTAGCTCAGTTTCACCTACTGACTTTCCTGAGGCGATGGCCTAAATCAGGATCACAAGACTGATAACTGCCTGGTACTGCGAAGGCCAAAATTAGGAAGGGTTTTCCTGAAAAAAGGATTGATTTTCTGTCTAAAGCAACAACGGACATTTCGTTTACTTGACTATTTTTCTCTCATTCCTGACATGTCATGGAGTTTTAGTCACTACAAAATGTTTCTGATCCAACAAAAATATCGAGGCTTTGGGTTGAGGACACTGAAAACTCATTAGAGACTATAGTCTAATACCGTCATCGGTAGTTACAGAAAGTATTTATATATAGCAAGTGTAACAAACTAGTTGTATCGAGGTGATAAACTGCTAACATGGGCAGAATACTTGAACAACATAATCATCAGCTTCTACCTTAGCTACTCAGTCCACAAGAAAAATGCAGCAAATATGGTTACAAGAAATTGAAATTTAGAGTTATACATAATTCCTATCACAGAAAAAGGTTAATAATTCAGGCACAGGGGGGAAAAAAAGATAAACATTTACAACTTGGCAACCAAATTCAATGCGTATGGAAGTAGAGTTTTGTCTAGAGAAATGTTTCAGCTGACAATTTTTGCACTTACACAGCATCTTTGTGAGGGTATGAAAGCACTTGCCAAACATTGTCAGAATCCCTCTCCAGAAACTGCTGAGGAACTGAAGTACAGTTCCACTATCCACCAAAACAGTTTTATATTAAAAATAATGACCTGATGGTGTGAAAACATGCTCTGGGGACTTTAAATAGAACAGGCAGACACACAAATGAAGCATCAAGCAATGTCTGGTTTCCAGCTGACCCACCTGGCTGGAATCTGGAATAAAAATCAGAAAAGGACAAAAAAAAATAAAGTCAGGAAAAGTGAAATTTAACACAGGACTTTCTAGGTCTCTCAGGTCACTTTAAGATATTTCTGTTTGCAAATAGCCTAATTTAGACAGAGCTCCTTTGCATGGAAACTTAATTTTGAAATATGTTTCGTATTCAGATGGACTTGGCTAGATTTGTAGATTAAGACCATAATAGTTTTAGCAACAGAAGTAATATTGGAACCTCACAGCCTAGCCTGACAGATGCCCTAGATCTCAGAGTTGCATAATAGCTTAAGTTCACCTGGGTGTTGAACCATACCTAGTACCTTGTGGAATATCTCAGTGTGCTCATTTTGTAACAATATATTCCACTCTTACATCTCTCCATTGAACTTGCTTTCCTCTTGCCCCCATCTAACAGTTCCTCCTTTTTGGCTTTGTTTGTGATTCACCTGAGTTTGAAGCACTAAATGGAAATTTAGGAATCAATGAGATCTCTCAGTATGGGCAGTCAGAAGAGCCAGGTTTAAACAGGTGGAATCCCTTCCCAAAACTGGCAAGTGCCACTGGTGTTCAGTCATAATTCCTGGGCCCAACACAGTTTCATTAAATGCCTTTAAGCAATGCTGCTTTTCTGGAGAGGAAGGGAAGGTGAGGCAGAGAAGAGTTATTAGTGAGAGATACCAGCTACCCCAGCAGTGGTCTACACCTCCAGCAAAAATCTAGGGGGACAGAGTGAAGAAAGTAAAGGTCAGGTTCAAATCAAACCAAAGAAATTTCTTGAAGCAGGTGGGAGACCACCAACAGCTCTCCCCAACGGGGGCTAGGACAGCTGTCCAACACACCGACACGGTAACGGCACAGGCATCCATCCAATGGTCACTAAACACGTCAGACACCACATCTGACCCAGCACGTTCCTGGACAGAGCACTAGCTGGGTGCTGAAAGATGCTAAAGACCCTCCCCGTCTCTGTGCAGAAAGCATCTGTGATATACAGAACATAATGTACAATTGGCAATTCTAAGGTTAACCGTGTGTTTTCTTTGCTATTTTGCACCTCAGCTTTTTTCTTCTCTGAGTCAGTGTTTCAGTCAAGTACACTGCTTCTACAGTGCCACTTGGGGCACCCTGTACCTCTGCCTTGCTTTGCTCAGCGCTCACCCATCTGCTTGCGATGCATATTGCATGGGGGAAACCTACTGAACCGTAAGAATGCACAGCCAAACCCAAACTGTGGCAGGTTCCAAACACAGTCGTGTTCCCAAAATAACCCATTTCATACAGTACATCAGCTTTCATCCTTTCCATCCCCACTGTATTCTCAAGTTTATTTTTTAAATTACTCACTGGTTCTTGATGAACGACAATTTATCGTTGGCTAAGAGAACAATCGTCAGCTGGACTAATTTAAAGGGATTTGCTTGTTTTCTCCCCTGGCCTGGGAGAAAGCTGACTTTTTTCCTGAAAAGAAAAGAGATTGTTTGTTAAAATTAGCTGGAACTGTACTGGAAGATTCACCAGCTACTGTGCGCAAACATCTGCATTTTATCTAAGGTACTAAATGAATCACTCAAAACAGTTCTGGCCTTTGTCCTCTGCACGCACTATGCACTGCTGTTTAAGAAACAGTAATATTCATTTTGAAGAAAAAAGATGATATTTAACTTACCCAACATTCAGACTCCCTAGTTTCTGTACACCCCCAGCCCCCACAAAGTGCACTCATGAAAATCTTCCTGTTTGTGAGTATAACTTCAACATTAACTCAAAAGTTAAAACCACGATTCCAGCCATTCCTGAAGCTAATCTGCAGTTGGGAAATCAGTAATAACTTCATGCTTTTCCTGTACCTCATTTTCCCCTCAGTACACTATTGCTACTGCTAGAAATTTCTGAAATAACACCAGCAGCATGAGAAAATAAAGATGAAACCCACAAGTGGGGCTTTCACTTTGCTTTATGACCAGTGCCATGTGTTTGGCAGAGAAAGGCATGCCCAAGTTATTAATTGTTCTGCCTTAGTAAGGAAAGATAGAAACAGAGAAATAGAAATGCTCCTGTTATCTGCTTCTCATTTTTATTATCTTTTTCTCTACCAGTGTATAGTAATATATTTTACTTATCTCAGGTGATGTAACTTGTAACCACTATAAGCTTGCCTCCCGTAACAATCAAAATATCTGTTCCTTATTTTTTTGTTTACTAAGTATTTGGCTTATGCTTGTTTAATAATCTATCATCTGCATTTCTCCCCTTTCTTGCTATGTAACCGTGCAAAATTGAGAGTTATGTTTTCCGTAGCTCTCAATCTTTTTTTTCTTTTTTTTTTTTTTTTCCCCCTCCCCTCAAATTCATGGTAAATTAATTCCTGGGGTAAATGCATATGCCAAAAAGAAATCTTACTGCAATACAATACGTTAGTAAGCTCCTATAATTTTACCATTAGCTTCTTTCACTGTCTAAAATGCACTTGCCAACTGACTTGATGCAGGATGAGAGTTAAGCAATGATGTATTCAAATATATGTTGTTAAGTAAATGTCCTAGAAATAAACGGCAGACCATTTCTGGAAACGAACTTCTCAGACTATCTCCAGTAGCATTGTGGTATTAGGGAATACCTCAATTATTTTCACAGCAGTGCTTGCTGTAGCCATCAAAAGCGCATATCTGCCCAGGGAAGTGGCCGAGTCCCCATCCCTGGAGGTATTTAAAGGGCACGTGGATGTGGTGCTTAGGGACAGGGTTTAGTGGTGGGCTTGGCAGTGCTGGGTTAACACCATGGCTGGACTTGATCTTAAAAGGTCTTTTTCCAACCTAACCAATTCTATGATTCTATCAATCACAACAGCGCCTATATGCTTTTTTTTTTCCTACTCTGAACACTTTCTCTTTTTAGCTCATCTTTTTCCATGTACTTGCCTGTACTAGCTGCAGCTTTACGCTTTTCTTTCAAATTGCCATTCAATCTGGCAAGCAATGTGCCGATTTTTCGCTCAGATTAAATTTACAGCAAACCTTTGGGATGCAATTACCTCTTGTAGATGTTATATGACAATCATCGTGAGGATCCGTTCATTCCTAGCCACATTATTTTGTAAGATCACTTTCTTTTATCTTCATTTTGCGTGAGTTACCACCTTTTCTATCCCCCCTTCTCAGAATCTATCAGCATTTCAACCTATTAGTCAAACAGCACTTTTTTATAATGCTATGTATTTATTAACACCACTTGTGTTTCTTCTGTATTCATCACAGTTTTATGCAATGGTTATGATTATTCATCCTTTCCTGCACAATCCACTTTCTTTTCGAGGTGTGTTACTGCATGAAGCCCCAGTGGCTCCCACTGGAATTGATGGCTCACTCTGACCATCTCTATAAACATCGTCCTGGCAAGCGCAGGGAGCTCTTCCTTATGTTTCGTAGCAGAAGAGCAGAGAAACATTCAAATCATGTCCCTTGTCTGCAGAAACATGGCTGTGCTCATTCTGTTTGGATCCTGTTCAGCTTAAAACTTTCTAACTGTAGGAAGTTGCAGCAAATACATAACTACATAATATATACATACAATAATATATACACACATATATACACACACATAATACATTAACTAGAATGAGCTTATTAGCGGATTATTTTCTTCCTCTTCCTCAATAAAAACAATACCAACAACGGCTATTTCTTGATACACGGCCTACTTTGTAGTAACAGAGAACAAAACTGACTGCAGCAGAAACATTTTCAAAAAGCTTTCATATGTGAAGGAGTGTTTCTGTCCCAGGTTTTGGGTGTCCCCATCATCCACACATCCACCTGCCTCCACTGCCCTCAGACTTACACTGTGTGTCATTAGCAACTACCTCGACTCAGGGTTCGAGTATCTGGTACGAGACTGGCAGGGTTGCACAGGCTCTGGCTCTCTAGAGGCTCCAGTCTGGATTTTCACCCCCAAAACTATACCACTACATAACAGTTTTGTAAATTCTATATACTGATTAAAAAAACCCAGCAAACAACAACAAAAAAACCAACCCACACACACACACAAAAAAAACCCCACCCCAACACCATGCAGGCATTCTTTTTCCTCTAATCAAGAAATGAGGTATGTTTTTCTTTAAATGCTCGTATGTTAAAAATAGGGAACAAACAACAGTTCTCTGTTTGCCTTACCTGTGTGCCTCTGCATTCCTGAGATTTCTGAGCACCTCTTGGACTCTTGTGCTGCTACGTCTGAGAGCACTGACCCACTCTGGGGTTATAGAAATAGACTGCTGCTTCAAAGACACTTTTTGCTCCATCTTGCCTTCTGGAATGAGAAACAAAAGCAGTCTTTGTGTAAAGAAAACCTGTGCTTGGTATAAAAAAGAAATAATATATTTTTGTATTATTAATAAATACATTTATTAGTATAAATAATAAATAATAAATATAATACCACATCAAATATACAATAAGTATAATAAATTAATAATAAAAATTACTCTTTATGTCTAGTTTTGACTTTTCAGTGTCACTGAGGGGTAGAAAACATTATGTAACCTTGGGGTCCAGCCCATGCTTGCTCTAACTCAGGATCTGGATATTCAGCTTTTCCAGAGTTAGTGTGTTACATGATGTTTAATTGAAAGTTATATATGTTCTGATAATTAAAAAAAAATTCTTCAGGTAAAAAAATATGAGTTTTGAGTTGTTACAAGCACGAAAATCCTATCCTGAAATGAAGGCATGGATTACCTAGAGATAGGTCTTGGAATGGAAAACTGTATCTCCATCTCTAGGAAGATAATTATCTGTTCTGTCCACCACAGAGCAGACATTGCCTTCAAACCGAACTAATGCAATTAAAATGGCTGCACTGTTAATTGATACTTATGTCATAATAATTATGCATAACAGGGCCACAAAAGTTAATAAATACATTTTAATAGCCCATGGCAAATTCTCATCATGCATCTGACAGTAGCTAACAGATGTGTCAAGAAATTTCGTTGCATGTAAAGAGCCCTGCTGTGAAGAGCTGCTCAGTGTATCATTGCACTATTAATTGCTTTTCTTTCCCTCATTTTGAAAAACCCTACAGGTGTAAAAACCAGTGGCTAATCAATTGCAGGTACAACATTTTGAAGGACTGTAAGATGTTCAGCCGAGGGGCTAGGGAGGAAACGGCTTGTCTGTATTGATGTTATCTTCGGGGGGAAATTGCCCAAATTGCACACACAGTGCCTTCAGCCTCTGTTCAGTACACCAGCAAAATCCTCCTCGTCATCAGACACAGCAGCAGGTGTAATTCACATGTTGATTGTAGACCCCTACTCTACACAACCAGTTGAGTGGGTCATAGAAATTACAGGGCAGTTTTGCCCCTGGAAGCAAAATGAACAAATTAAGACAGATCTTTGCAAAGGATAGCTACGATACAGCAGACAGATTTCCTCAGGAAAGTATGTTTACATCTAAGTAGGGGTCTGTGAAGCTCGATGGGGCTCTGAACACCTCCAAACATCGAGTTGCATGGCTGTGTAAAAAACTGCCTGGAGAGTTACCGCAGTTATTTCAGTGCTCAGCCTGCCATAAACTCAGAGAACATCCAGCGCTGGATGTTGTCATCTTTGATGAAGCAAAACATAAAGAATGGAGCAAACCCATATACTTCTAATTTCAGTAAACAACCATGAGAACGCCACATGAGCATGGCTGGTCTATTTTGCTGCTGTGTTTGGTGCAGTGCTCCAATACACCTTAGCGATGAGATTCCTTGTTGAAGTCCATTACAAAAGCTGGCAGAAAGACTTTGTTTCAGCAAAGTAAAAACCATTAATTTTGATTTCAAATTAAAAGTTTTAAAGCAACAGTTTCTAGTGAGAGCCAGAATAGATTACAGTCAAGTTCTTGTCTGAACTCCTTTGCCAGTCCAAGTAGCATTTGGGGCTACCAGCACATTTTCCAAAATGTTCCCTTTGGGTAGACTTTCCTCTTCCAGAATCTATATTTTTACAGAAAATTCCCGGTCCCACCAGATCCCGGTCCCAAGGTTGCATAATTTATCCTTATTCTACTTCTCAAGCAAAAAGGGTATTACAAATTAGAGTCACAAGCATCAGGGTGTTACAAGGTTGAAAGTAAGAGACAGTAGGAGAAGAGTGAAAGCAGACAACAGTCACCTTTAAAGCCGCAAATGTCATAATTGATTCACAATATATATTGCAAAGAGATGAAAATACTCAGCATATGTAATACCTCAGTTTTACTTAGGATTTGTATTAAGTACAGTGTCTGAAGCAAGAAAAGAAATTAAGACATATATAAATCTTTTGAAAATCTGCTAAGCTGGCAATAGCATGTCAGATTTCAGATAAAATAATTGGAACAACCGCAACCATCACGCCATCAAGAATTTTCCAGTAGCATTTTCAACCAAGATGAGTATCTCTTACACTATGGTGGTGGATTTTTAACGGTTGATGGTTTCAAAAAATAACACACACCTATCTGGACACACAACACCGTTCGTCAAGAAAAACAAAATCCACTTGCCTTGTCCTTTAAAAAGACAGCTCCACGGTGCCTGCAGCACGCAGACACCCATCGTGCACCTCAGTGCCTTTTGGACACTGCTGGCATATAAATGGTAAGAGCACTGCTTATTAGCATGCGGCTCCTACCCCTGCCGCCAAGGTTTCCCTGTGAGTACCTGCCATCAAGGCAGTGGAAGTTCCTCTGCATCTATTGTTATGTTATTCTAAATATGTGAGGGACTGGGATGTGTGAATGTATCGAAGGACAACGTCTTAAACGAGCATCTTGCCCCTCTGCCTTATGAAGTTTAGAAGTGAATAGAACTACTCAAAAAAAAAAAAAAAAACCAACCACCAAAAAAAGTCATCTTTACAAAAGAAAAAAATTATCTGCAAAATCTGAGCTTTGGTGTGGTTTTTTCAAGTTGGCTTTTGGGGGGGGGGGGTGTTTTGGGGTTTTTCTCAGTTTGGGTTTCTGTGTTTTTTTGGTAGGCTTTGCTAGTCAAGACACACAAACAAGGACCAAATGGGACCTACTGCCCACGAGTCATCATTAAAGGCTAAAAGTTCTGAATTCAACATAACTTTTTTTTGGTGGGAGGGTGAGATTTCGTTCAGTCTCCGCTTCCCTCTGCTTCTCTTTTTACTGTATATCTTAATGCAGATTGCTTCTCCTGGTCATTTCATTGATGTCTAATTTTCCATCTGTTGAACATGATCTCACTTTAACACTGATACCTTTTCAGTTAAACTCTGGTTTTCACGGTTGAGATCCTTGATCAATTACTTAACATCATCTTATCCATGAATGAAATATAGTCCATAAATACATACTGGCTTATTTATCTTCTTTAGAAAGTCAAATAGGGGCCCTGTAAGTACTAAAGAAATACTCTGTTTAGAGAGCTTCCTGATAATATTTCATATTTTCTGAATATTTGAAAAATACTCTATATTGCTAAATAACAGGGACTGTTATTATGCAAACTGAACTACTTTTTTTCTTGATTAGTGAATTATCTTGATAAACCACTCACAGACAACTGTTTACATATATAAAGAATATTTCCAGGATTATTTTTGTGTTTGCACATTTGAAGGGAGGGAGAAGAAAGCTTTATTATGGCTATTAAGAAAATCTTGTTATTCCCAATGCAAAATAAGGCTCCTGCTTGGTTCACTGCCAGTGCAAGACAGCACACAACACATCTGACTAGTGTAATGTTCTTGTGCCCTTAGAATAGTCCACTCATTTTAAAAGAAAACTTATTTTCACTTGCTGATGTAGGTTGACATGTGTGGTCTTACTAGCAACGTATTTCTCTCAGTGTAGCAGTCTCACCATGCAAGCTGGGGCTCGATGTCAAAGTCAGGTTTCACCGACCGACTAATAAAGCACTGCCTCTAGTGCAACCCACCCCAAGGTACTTATTTGTATATGCAAATGGCCCTTGTAATCTTTGGGAATATGGCCTTAAAGTGACACTCCAGTAATTGTTTCGCTGCCATCAAAAATGGCATTGCAAGCACAGGATTACAATTTCAAGGTGAGAACGAGCAGGTAGCAGACATTGACTTGCAAGACTCTTAAAGTGAAGAAAGAAGTAAAGAAAGGGGTAGAAACCTGGTGAGAATGGAAAAGAAACTGTCTCTGAAGGCAACGCTTTTCAGAGTTACGTGGGATGCACCAGTCTAGTTTTAATATATACCTTATCGTGCCAAGCCAGGCTGTGGGAGGAACAGACCTCAAAGACCACTACAGGCATTTTTTTCCCTTGTTTTACTCCTTTTCTCTGGACCTTTCTGCTTGCATTCAGGAGAGAGCGCGTCTGAGAGGATCAATTTTTCACACAGAAAGGTACCATCCTGCAGACTGGCAGCCTCAGAAACTTCAACCTCCCTATACAAACACAGGCAGGAATTTGCGTGCTGGGGGGAGGGAAGGGCTGGCAAACAGCGTGGGGGCTTCCAAGCCCTCCGCAGCCCTGCCAACACACCTCAGCACTCTCCTGAACAAACCTTGAGCCACCATGATGAACTGAAAAACTACCAGCAACGCCAACGTGGATGCAAGCGCAAGGGCTGGCACAACAACCCCAGGCTTATTCATCTGTGGCCTAATTAGCGTTTGCACCTGTATCACCTGCTGACGAGATTTCTGCAGCAGATTCTTATTCCCCTGCTGTGAGCACTCACACTTCCAGCCCTCTCAATTACAGGTGAGAAGAAACAATAACAAAAATAACACCCTCAAACTTGGCCGTTTTTCAGAATTCAGCTGGTAGCAAATACAGCAGGTGCTCGTACCTCATAAATTTCAGTTAATTTGAACAGACAGCTTCACTTTCAAATAGGGACCATTCAGCTAGAAGATGTGTGCTCTGTAATTCCACATCACCAAGCTCTTGATCAGGCAAAAATAATTCCAGGTAAAATTAAGTCTTTTGCAGCTTCTGGGGATAGAGCACAGCACCAGGGCCAGCCACTCCGCCTGTAACGTCCTGCAGAAAGCTCAGCCTTTTTGCATCATCTGCTTGAAAATGGAAGCAGTTCCACCAGTATGAGGTGGCTTTCCAGTTGGCACTTACTGCCATACCACTCGAGCCCTTGCTAATGAGCCACTGCTAATCTCCAGCATCAGCAACTGCTCATCTCACACTGTTCCATAATAGGAGTCTGATCCCAGTAATGGATTTTGATCAAAGTTTGTAGGAGTTTAAGCTGCATTTAATTATCACTAGAGGGCTGGTTGTTTTTTTTTTTTGTGGGGATTTTTTTGTTTTGTTTTAGTACAACTCCTTATAACACTCCTTAGACAAACCACTCTTTCTGCCTGCGGCGATTCAAGTTTTTCTCCAGAACTTTCTCCTCCATTGTCTTCTGGGAATAATTCTCATCTCAAGACCGCTGATCCTTTTTCTAGCTTTGAAGTATAGCTTAGCATAAAACCAAAATGGGAAATGTATTTCAATCCCATGAGAGTTAGTTCATCGGAAGGCAGTGGGAGAACTGTGAGAATCCAAATGGCATAAAGCAATCCTTTGCTTTATTAGGGGTGTGCCGTTCTTCTGCTGCTGAAACACCAAAAATCATGACCACTTCCTACCACCACCCTGAAATATCTGCATAGTGTGAAATTACTATGAACACTGGTAAGGTGTCTTATTTTGTATAAGTCTTCATGAAATCAATGTGCTGACAAACCTAGAAAAATTCATAAATAAAAATGCAAATAAATATCACATAATTAAAAATAAATTTTTACACCTGGGCACACTGCACATTGACAGTTTGGAGCCAGCATTTGAATCCTCTCTTATCAAGACTGACGAACCCATTTTCCTCTCTTTTTATGGATTCTAAGGCCATAAGTAGCTACAGAGATAGTTTGGTCTCACTTCCCACAGAACACAAGCCACTTCCAACTGCAAACTAATAATCACTAACAAGGCAGTTCAGGGGAATTTAAGTTAACAAAGTAATTTTTCTTTTTCTCAGTTCAGTCCTTCAGGCTTCTAGAATTCCAGAGATCCCTCAAAGATCACCAAGATTGGGCTTTCCAGAGGCTTGCAGCTGGGACTAAAGCATTCGAGAGAAATTTGCTTGCATATCATCTCATCTCTTTATAGAAAATACTACTCTACACATGCATTTCCAAATTTGAACCACCTTGTGAGTTATCTTATGAATTAACTAAAAGGCATGATCTGGTTCCTTTCAAAACAAGATGTTGAAAACGATTCATTTTTTGGATCCACCCAGAAAGGACAAATTCAACAGTCTCCATGGACCTCCCAGTCCTACAGAATGCAGAGTTATGCCTCAAGAATATTGCTTCTTCTATTATCACCAAGACTTCTTTCCACTGCCTGAGACATTTATTTTCCTATTTCACACACTTTATCCTCATGTGAATGAGTTTGCAGTATGCCCAATACCAAAAATACAAAAGCATTAAAAAGTCTTGCCCTGGATTATGTTTATTGCTTAAAATAATTTGGTTTTTATATATACACAAGCAGAATGCCTCTCCTAAAAAAAAAATAAAATAAAATTAAGGTGGGTTTAATTGTCAAACTTCTACCTGGCACCAAAATGGGCAGAAATGTCCTTTTTATGAAAATCAAATTAGACATGAACCTAACTTGCATTTCAGTAAGGTGGGTTGCTGGCCTGACCAGAAAAGGCAGCATCTGGGAGCTCATGAAGAAATGTTTTACAAATTAAGGTTTTTCAAACCAAAGCAGCTTTGTGATAACATAGGTAAGAATGAAATTTTCCAAATCCTCATTCAAACCAACAATTATTACAATCACTATTTTTCTACATTCATAAAGGAGAAAAAGCAAGAATTTGAAAACCTTTAAGTCAAATTGTTTTCAAGGCATGTACTGGCATCCATTAGTTTCTTAGTGCTCCCTTTAGAGGAACTGTTTAAATGCTGTTTAGTACTTCTGACTGCGTAAACATTTCTCTCATGATGACAGTTACCTACAATTATCCTTAATCATGCTTTTTTGCTTTGTCAAGGTACAAATAATGTTCATTACTTATGTTTTCCAAGCCCTGCAGTTTAACGCACATCCTCATTTATATGGCTGTAAACATATTTATGAACTGCAGCTTTCATTCCAACAGTTAATAGCCTGTACATTGCAAAAACCTAACGGTCACAGTGACCTACAAAAATCTTTGGTTTCATTGAAAAGCTTTCTCAACAGTCAGAGGGAAAACACTGTAGCACCTTCAGATCCTAAAGCTTAATATCCACATAAACCACAATGAAATCAAGACCCTCGTGGGATAAAAACACACGCACAAACCCAGAAAGGAACAAGAAAGAATAGGACTCTTTATTTGAAATTTTGATTTTAAAACAGGGTTTTGATCCTGGGGAGAGCTGAGCTAATGTGTTTTCTCATAGCGTGGACTGAACAACTGGAACAAACTTGTAACAGCAGAATGCATAACAGCTCTTCATAAATGCTTTGTAGCTGAATGTCTGAGGACAAGGCAATGGCATTTTCTATCCTGCTTCTTTGAAGGAGAAAAGAAGTAACATATGGGGCATTACTTGTTTTTTTCACTGCTCAGTTCGCAAGCAAAAATAATGAAGAAAATAATGGGCAATTATGTAATAAAGTTAATAAACTCAGATGGAAAACACTTTGCTTCAGTCAGCATTTCCAAGGAGAAGACAACAGCGGCTGTATGTTTGCAGCATCTGGGTTTATACAGCCACAGGGCGGCTGCACCAAAACTGCAGCGGAGCTGGAGACGTGTCACTCGCCCTCATTTCCCACTCATCCTGGCACTAAGTGAAATTTTCTCCTGCCCTCATGCTGTGGGACATGACTGACACAGCGTTAAACCGAAGAAGTGAAGGCTGCACATTAAGGAGTTTGCTGGAGGTGTTTCCTTCTCTGTCCCCTCCTTCCCTGCCATGCTTGTATTCTGGCCGGCCAAGTGTCCCATCGGGAAGATGAACCAGAACTCCACAGTACGGAGAGCTTCATTCCTGCTTTTATGTACACATTGCAGAATTCAAATCCCGCCAGCAAGGAATAATCCCCTTTCCTTTCCCTTTCCACGATACGAGCCGATCAGATCAGTGGGGCTGCCACAGCCCTGACGAGCCCTCAGAAGCCTCTTAAGCTGCCTCTGCAGCTCTCCAGAAGGTATCTGTGAACCAGCTGTTTCCCCCTCTTACCATTTAGATTTAGGATTACATTCCTTCCTCTATTCCTGTCGACAGGCCTCTTCTAATAATCTAAGTGGGGAGGGATAAGCAGTGCGATTCCTTACCTCAAATAGTAAAAATTGCAACACGCTCCAGGTTACCGCAAGGTCATTAAAAAAATAGTTGTGGGGTTTCAATGGCTTTCTTCTCACTGTACACTCTCCATCAGCCCAGGAGCTGTGCCGGCAGGGATCCAGTGAAACCCAGCTCCATGTTTCTTGGGAGTCACTCTGCGCAGGGCGCTTGTCTGAAACAATAAGTTAATAACATGACGGCCTTGCACCCTTGCTATCTCTAATCCAAGGTTTCCTTCCTTAGGATACAACTTGGAGGAGGTTTTAGGCTGTTCAAATTTGTGCCGGCAGCTGAAAAGCTTCTAGGTAGCCTAAAGAAATTAAGAAGAGAAAGTCAGGTTGAATTTCTTCCTTCTCTCAAGTCCTATACTTCATACTTCACCTGCCTAACTTGAGGATCACAAAGGCTGTCACACGGAGCATCCCAAAGGCAATCGCCTCTACAATCTCCAACCATGACATATAAACTCTCTCAAACAAGTCTAATCTTTCCTAAGTGTGAATAAAGACCATTGTTGGAAATTTCTTGCTTCTTCATATTGTCAGATATATTACTATTACTTCTGGAGAAAAAAAATAATCCCCACAGGCAGAAAGAGTGGTTTGTCTAATGAGCATTATAAGGAGTTTTACTAAATAAAAAAGACCCTGTATCACCCTGTAGTGATAATTAAATGCAGCTATACACACACACACACACATATATGGAAAATACCTTAGCACCCTTGCTACATCATTGTGTGCAACTCTACAGAAAGAGTGGATTTTTCCAGTGAAATCTACTCTGTGCATCTTGGTCATAACTACATGTCCGTCCCCTAAAGAAAGACCAGTCAGTTTTGGAAGTGATTCCCTTTTGTGAAGGGACATTTTCCCAATATGCACCAAAACTTTGACAGGACCTGACATACTATAGATACATACACCTGTTACCTAAACAAAGAACAACTTTTCAGTTGTATCCTGCTGCTTCCAGGGCTGTTTGTAGCATGGCATTAACAACTGCAGAGGTTTCACATGGACATAATGAAGCCTTGGCAAAGCCACCAGGACTCACTCCGCTCACCACCATGCCCCACCCTCCCCTTCACTCCCTGATGATGGAAGTATTATCTTGGGTTTTTTTCCTTTTACCTTTCCAAAGAGCAAACAAAATTAATGAATGCAAGTCTTACATAAATAAAACTCTACAAATCTCACTCCAAGCAATGCTTCAACCCATGAGAAAAGAAACACAGGTAAGACCATGAGCACTTCAACGACCTACAGAGCCTGTCCTAAATGGATTTATCTACCACAACAGCAATAAGAAATATCAAAGTCTGAAATACATCAGAATAAATGTGTCTTGTGTTAATGTTTAGGAGCCCCAGGGTGTGAAAGTGCCACAACTTCACTGTGACCCCAGAACAAAAATACAGTCTCTGTTTCAAGGGTTTGAAACAAAAAAATAAGACAATGGGCAGTAAGTGAATGTAAACAAACAGATAGGGAACAAGAACATGAGAGTAACACATTTCAATTAGAATTGTGCACTGTTAAAGTAAGAAAGGTTTTCAGGGTGACTGTCAGTTAAGTAAACGTATTTGCACCTCGAAATTTTCCACATAATTCTACATAAAAGAGAAAGTTTTCTTTTTCCCTTCCTGCTGTCTAAAAGCCATCTGCAATCAGTTACTAAATGTAAACCTAGGAAAAGCAATCAGACCCCATGTGGACTCATGTAGGTGTATAGAAAAGGTAGCACAGTTGTGAAACTGCCAGTCTTTACCCCCCATCAAAACTTTCTGACTGGGTTGGAGGCAATGGATTTAGTATGCCTTGAAAACACGCTGTAATTTGTCTTTGCTGCCTTCCATAAGGATATAACTCTAGGGGAAAAGCTCTCTGAATGGGGAAAAGGGCTAAGCATAATTCTAATAACGGATGTTAAGATCTGTGCAATCCAGAATGGCATAACATAGAAATGCAAATTGAAAAAAAAGGAAAAAAGACAGAGTGTTTTCTCTAATGCAACTCAGTGATGACATTTGTAGGCTGATATCCTCCAGTGAGCCTACCATCTTGATTTTATAGTACCTGATGTATCAGCACCTGACTGCTAATAGAATTAAAACACTGTCTCCATTTCAAAAAAGACTGCATGAGAGGCAAAAGTATTAGCCAAAACAACGAGGAATTACCAATCCATTGCAACACAGCTGGTGTCCCCAGAGCCACTCCCAGCCTTCAAAGTAGCCTTCTGAAGTAGAGCGTCCCAAAGCATCCCAAAGCCATTGTCACGGATCTCCACGCACATTAATGCATGTGCAATGAGGCCACGGTATTTTTGGATATCAAATCACTTCGGTTTTGGTTTTGGGTTTTGTGGGGGTTTTTTTGTTTGTTTGTTTTGGGGTTTTTTCCCCTGAATTGAATGGTAACTTTTCATATATCAGTTTCAAACCTGCCAAAAACATTTTGCATGAAAAATTAAAAATAATACAGAAGTTTAAAAAGGAGACATACCATTTATTATTGATGACATCTGTGAAGACTGAAATCTTGTACTTTTCTCCATCAATAACAATTTCTCCTAGCATACTGCCAATACACTACTAAAAAAGACCAAATTAAATATGTACAGGTCTTAGTCCCTGTGCAGAAGATACTAAGCACTTGTGAAGTCAAACCACTCTTTTCAGTAATTAATGCACAGATTTACACATCTAGTGCTACATGACTTAGCTGGTATATACTGGAATTTCTTCTATATGAAACTCTAAGCATATTACAAAGCTACTGAAAAAGTTCTAACAATTGCAGGAGTCATCTAGAAAGTGGGGTTAAAGTTTATCAAGAATAGATCTAAAGTACCTAATTTTGAAAAAATATTCACAGGAGGAAAACCTGTCCTGTATTCGCTTCTTTGTTTCCCCCCCTGCTCTCTCATCAGTATTTAAATCTCATTCAGGACACTACTTTAAACTTGGAATTTATACATAACAGTATATGGTAATATCACTCACTGCTACACTTGATGAAAATTAAAGCTGAGTGCAATTTTTCATTGAAGTATTCAGGTCTGCAGCATTTTTGAATTTCTGTGGGATTTAACTCAATTGACTGAATATGAAGAACAAACTACAGTCCCTTCAAGACAGAACTTTCAGCACTTCAGCATTTTTATGATGAAACTTCAAGTTGGGTTTTAATTTAAAAAAAAATAATTTTGTTTGAAATATCCAAATAGAATGAAATTATTTTGGGGTGAAACAAAATATTTCCTTAATCTAGTAGCATTTTTTCCTAAAACTTCACCAAAAAATAATTTTCAGAACAGTTGAAAACGGTAAATCCAAAACTCATTTCTGCCATTTTTTTTTCTTGAAACCAAGAACTAAATAATTCCTATGCTCCTAATTGAATCCTGATTTTCTTTGGAAGCCAACAACACAATATGCAAAGAAGCTTTGTTGACCTCTCCTTCCCGAGATGATGGTGCTTGTTTCATCCCTTTAGGAAAAGGAGAGAGAAGTGGCTGTCTACAGCTAGTCATGGAAGGCCACAATGAAAAAGGACCAAAAGTCTGGATCTGAGCAGATCCCAGCTAGCTATACTTACTACACAAGGTCGTTTGAGCACGCTTCTAAGCAAAAATAAATAAATAAAATAAGTAAATCTTTAGTTTCAGCATCAGCGAGATTCTACTGAAATCCCAGCACACTTACTGCAGGGAAACACTAAATGGCTATGTAAGTATTCCTACATATCTCCCTTTAAGCCTTCAGAAATCAGTAAGTTAACATCATGTTTTCCCCGCTACCACCAAAAATTCTAAAGAAATGTACCCTGAAATTTCCTTTACATTACCAGTATGTTTTATCTTGGAAGTTCAGCTTTGAGGAATAATATTCTACATGACAGTGTAGCAGATGGGGCATCACTTGTGGTTCTGTCATCATTTCATTCAAGTCTCTATTGCCTTCATTATGACAGAGAATTAAAATCAAATCTGAAACCTGCCACACTAATTTTTAAAAATCTTTTCAGATGGGACTTTCTTACAAAAGATTAAAAAGCAAGAGAAATGTCCAATGAACTCACACCATATGTTTGTTAAAAAACGCATTCCTGGGACAATACCCTTAAACAGTTGCTTAACCCAGCAAAATGAAGAAAAGCAACAACAATCCAGTTTGCAGGTGACAGATGGTGCCATGGGCTATTACATTCTGTAACTCTGCCAAACAATTTACTGCAGCTTCATTAAGCTATGGGCATGTGTAATTATAAACTTGCCAGGTAAAATCTAAATTCAGAATCTCAATTCCAAAATCAAGTTGGCGTATGTCAGGAAATCTTGAAATTCTGCACAATTGGAAGAAGTTAGCTAACCCCACTCAGTATTTCTTATCTGGGCAGTCCTGGGAATCAGTCAATCTTTGCACAAAATGGTATTTTTTTGAAAGTTTACAACACCAATAAAAAGCCTGAACAGCAGCCCTCCAAGGTACCATCAAGAAGTAAATGGAGTTGACCAAAAAGTAATGGTTCTATCTTGCCTTTATATCTTGATTATTCTCATATTTCCTCTCCATCTCCTACTCAGATGCAGATGCTATGAATGAAAGCCAGTAAGACTGGCTGGAATGACTGGTCCCTGTGCATCTTTAACGAGGCTGGCTTCAGCTGTCATGAAATGCACTTTCCACTTCAAGCTTTGCCTTTGTGCGTTTCCCTGTTGTGGAGGAAGATTTGCCTATTTGAGTGGTGAGCAAAGTTTCAGGTCCCATGCTCTCAGCGCGCTACCAGAAATCATGTTACTATAGCTCCTCACCCACTGGCATCAGCAGCAGTTTTCACTCAACTTTTAGAGAGGCACGTTTTAGCAGGGTTTGTTGAGATAGGACAAGGGCTAATGGTTTTAAACTAAAAGATGGTAGATTCAGACTAGATATAAGGAAGACGTTTTTTATGATGAGAGTGGTGAAACACCAGATCAGGTTGCCCAGAGAGGGTGCAGATGCCCCATCACTGGAAACATTCAAGGTCAGGTTGGATGGGGCTCTGAGTAAGCAGATCCAGTCAAAGATGGCCCTGCTCCTTGCAGGGGGGTTAGACTGCATGACATCTAAAGGTCCTTTCCAACCCAAACCTTTCTATGATTCTATGTTTTGACATTTAACTGGGTACAGGTAAAGACATACTTATTGCACTTAATGCATAAGGTAAATAAAAGTTCTCATAATTGACTTTATAGTCACCTAAACTTCTAACCAAGTGGCTCTTCCTAGCAGTCGCCTGCTATCAGAGACCTTAGCTGGGAACACAGGGACCAGAGCAGGTAACTCCTGTTTTTTACTGAAAATTGCCTGTGTCTGGAACTCCCTAAATATTGTTATAAATCCCCTTTTCCCTGCCCGGGTGTTGAATTGGAGGAGACCCAGGTTACAACCAGTTGTTATCAGACTACCCTGCATTCACTAAGGTGTTATCATTGACAGACTCAAGCTGGTTGTTACTAGCAGGTAGCTATGCATACCATGCATGGCCTTCACCCCCAGGGTACACAGAGATTCACCAGGTGCCGGGTTTCTGCATCCACCCCTTCTTGCAGATAGCACCAGGGCAGGAGACACCGGAGCTCCCCAGTCCTTTGGCGTGCTGCTTATTTTTTAACTCTTCAGCCTGACGTTTTCAAAGGAGTGATATCTGCATCCTGACCTATGGGTACACAGAGAAACCACACAAATGCTCATGTGGAAGTGGCCTTTCTAACAATATTTCTTTTCTAGAGCCTTTGGCATCAAGAAGTTTCATCATATATGAAATTGAAACAAAAATTTTCTCATCTAATAAAAATGGGAATCTGAACAAGCAAGTAAATACGGCACATATTTCATCTCCCAAACCAAAGTTTACAAATCGAAAGATTTCCATAGGGAAACAATGTATAGTCAATATCAAACATGCTTCATTAATTGAACATATTTTTTTTCTTTCCCCAATTCCCTCCTAAACATTCAGTCACAGAACCCCCAAAATATTCATTTTCTTTTCGCCACAACCACATTGCACAGTAATATCACTTAAACCATTACTGTAAGTCTGTAGTTGATGATTTCTTGAGTTTTCCCTGTCATACAGATAAGCTGGATATTGTAAAATCCTTTTAAATCCCACAATCAAACATAGTGGCAAATATGGATACAATTTATATACATGTCAATCAGAATAATCCATTTCAGTAGGGTTCCAGTTTTAAGTCTGTTTTTACTTGCATGTCTTGCATATCTTTATTCCACATAAAAAAAACCCCAAAACCCAAAAAGCAAAAAAAACCACAACCCAGCAGTTTTAAGTCTCCAAAATTTCTGGAATAAAAGATAAAAGTATTAAATACATCTTTAATTACTATTTTAAAATTAAAAAAAAATCCACACAAAAACATTGAAAGCAACTCTTCCCTAACGTAATTTTCCTTTTCAGCAAGTTGCAACTTCAGGGAAGAAAAGTTCCAGCCAAAAGCTGCTGCCCAGTGCAGTTCAGCAGTACTGAGTCCCCGTCTCCCAGGATGAAAGCAAGAGCCTAATTATCACAGCTCACTCTACCTCAAGGCAGTTTCCAAGCACCCCAAGTTCCACAAAGCTTTAACGTAGAAAGATCATGCAGGAACTGAGCATCCAAGCCCAAACCGCACTGAAAATCCCTGTTCAAAAGGAGCCCAGAAATTAATTCCCCTCAAACCAGTGGCTTCTCTCACAGGCAAGGTCCTCTATAGTCACCAAAAAGCTCTGCGTTTGATTTGCTGCCACAGAGATCCATGGCTTTTGTGATGCTTGACAGCTCATCAAAAACTCGTTCTACACCCTACTGAAGATGCTACATGGACACTCCTTCCTCCCCAACACTTTGTAGAATAAACGGTTCCTTTGCTAATGAGTTCACAAACAGCGGCAATGCTACCAAGGAAAGGAGAAATACATGACCTACAAAAGTTATCTACCATTTTCATCCCTGCCGATTCTGGAAATCTACGAAAATAACTTCACACCATGTAGTAAGGCTGCATCTCTGCTTTTATCTTCCACAACTGCAGTTGGCATGGCTGAGGTCTCATCTTTCTCCCACCTCCAGTCAATTAAGTTTGACGTCAATTGACATCAGCTGGAAAGGATTCAGATGTAACTTGAAAATACCTTGCTGGGTGGGGGTGAGCTCTGGCAGGTCTCTTCTGACGATTCTCACAGTATTAGCATGGAAAATTCCTCACCTCTTCTGAAATGCTGTTAGAGCCTCTCTGACTTTAGACCATCTGATAAATAAGAAGGCAAATGGAACTCTTAGGCATGCATTTATATTTTTGCAAGGGAATGAAAATTTTGGATTTTGTTTTTCTAAAACCAGTGAAATATGCACTTGACAAGTAATTTAATTATGTCAAGTACACAAGGTGAGTTTCTGGTGATACAGAGTGAGGCTCTAACAGTTAAAACAGAGACCTTTATATGCAAGTGCTTTTTGTCTCTTTGTTTTTTTAAACAAGCATTAGGAATATGGAAGTTGAAGGACTCTTCAATGCATCACTCAAGTGTTTATAAAGCACTAGCTTAACACCTGAAAAGCTCTAATTTCTGTTTACATATTCTTGCTGTCTTCTCTCCAGTACAACTCACTGCCTGAACACTTCATGAGCACGTTACAGACTTCGTTATAGATGTTTGATCTCAACCTTTATGTATGGTGATGCCAACCCCAGGGCTCCCAAGAAAACCTCCTCCACCGTCCCTGTACTTCACATTGCATTTACTGCAGGCACGGCCCCGCTCCTTGGAGCACCATGTGGTTTACAGGAACCCCACAGCAGCGATGCTCAGACACATCATCATGCAGAGAGCACAAAGCAAAAAGGGAAACAGTCCCATAACCATCACTGTATAGAAGGCGAGGGTGAGCACAGTTGTGGTTTCTGTAGAGTTGCCCAGCAGGCCAGCAATAAAGCCAGGAAGAAAATCCCCTGCTTATACCTTAAGCTGTTTTCCTATTTCACATTCCTGGAAAGGAGAGAGGAATTCCGAGACTCAGGACCGCTGTTAACTACGCATCTGTGAATGTATGCACAGAGACTGCTCTCCAGCCAAGGATCGCTCAGAGGAATTTTCTGTTGGTTTGGCTGTTAGCTTCTTCTCTGGTTGACTGTGTCAAACCAGGGCAGGGAGAAAATGGTATAGATCTAGTCACAGCTGCTTCATTTCACAGGGTGTCCTTTTCATCTTGAAAATCCATAATGATGACTCCTTAAGCAAACCTCCTGGTGGCTCTGCACCACCCCACAAATAACAACTCTAAGTAGCAAAGGCTCAAGACCATTGTATCCCCACGAGACATGTTAGTGCTCTATTGAGTACCTTATAGCCCCTTCCCAATCCATAGGCTTAATTTGACCAGCAAGCTTACCAGAGCACCTAGCCACTACTTGTACTAGTAAAAGTTATTTTTAAAGTATTCTAGTTAATGCCTTCTTTGGGTTATCCCAGGTGTTTTTACTGTTCTATTTCCCTGATTAAAAAACAATTTTCTTACCATAGGATCTATCTCTGCCCAGTGGTGACAAGAGAAAATATAATATTTCTTTTTCCAAGATAAAAGGAAGTCTGAGGTTTTCTTAACTTTTGTTTTGTTTTGGAAATGTGAGGACTACACAGCCTTTGGATAATGCTGGACAATTGTGTATTTCCTTTTTAATCTTTCTATACCTACATTTGCTGAAAGTTCAAAACAAAAACTTATTTTGAACTAAGAAGACAAGGTGGGGGTAGATTGATTCCTGACTAGGACCAATCACAAGCTTTAAAAGCATTTTTAAACTGGAATTTCTTTTTTTTTTTTTCTCTCTTCCTAAATACAATGAAATCTGCATCACATTATGCCCAGGCTTGTGCTTTGCAAGAAAAATGGACAATAATGCCAATTAAGGCTATTTGTAATGAACTTTCATTATAATGCTGGAACATTGTATCTGAAAATGACAAAAATAAAGCTCTCAAGCATTCAAATACCAAAAGCTTCAAATACCAGCCTTGATGGGAAAGCATCACCTAAGATAACGTTGACATGAGTGGAAAAACCAGTATAGTTTTCAGGGATCAGGCCTCTTAAGATCAACTAGATCTGCTAGAACCTGCTAGAGCTCGCATCAGCATCCATTTTCCCTGATGGTCCCACATGTAACCCTTTGTTTCCAAATGTGCCCTTAATCCAGCTGCCCCCAACCAAACAGGGGAAACAGGATTTACGCTACCTTCTTCTGACATGCAGCTTCTCAAGTGCGGCAGGTACCACAGTCAGCTCCAGAACATGACTGTCAGCGAAGGGTGGAACAATAATAAACTTGTCCCTAAAGCTGGTTAATGGCCAAGCCCACAAAATTTTATTGTCCGCACACCACAGTTGCTGAGCAACCTTCCTGCCACACAGCCCCGAACATACTTGAAGCAATCAAATTCAATTGAAATGAGTGCACTAGTAAACTGCTGGGACATTATTATTGATCCCTAATTAAAATGGACTACATGGAAAATAGTACAGGGGAAGGCTATTAAACTGAGAAACATAGAAACAAAAGCCCAGATCCTTGACAGCATTTAAATGTTCAGCTCTCAGGTGAAGGTTCCCTATTCCCACTTAGCATCTCGCAGAACGCAAAACTGCTATAAAAAATATTAAATTTTTGATGTAACTGAAGCATTATCCCATTATCAACATAAGCAAGAAGTTAGAAGCAAATTCCAAAGGTTCAGGATCTGTAGTGGTGTGAATGCAGCATTATTTCAATCCGATTCCAACTAACCAGTCTCACTTATGAAATTATGCCCACACTTATAGCGATGCAGAATCATATAGCAGTTTTCAGGGGGGTTGGTTTTGTTTGGTTGGTTTTTTAAACAACACTTTCTTCAAACATATTATTTGACTACATGTAACGTTCCTTTTGTGTTATCTGATGGTAAATAAAACAGCATCTCTATTTGCATCCTTTTCAAGAAAAGGCTTAAATTCTTCCTACACAGTTCTTTACACTTGGTTGGAGTATCAGTGCTTTACCAAACTGAAGTTTTTGTGCCTGCAGATCCAAGCCTAGCCAGCAAATGTAGATATTAATAAGTAGCCCATTTCCCTATGATTTATCTGGACAATAAGCAGTAATTTTCTAGCAGCTGGGTCAAAAAACCCTGTGGTACATATGTAGGCATATATATGCATATACACACAACATATAAATGGAATAACACAAATAACTAAATAATTTTTTTTAGTTTTCTTTTCGTGCCACTGTATCAATGATGCAGTATATGACATGATCCTTTGACATCTTGCAGCACGTGGTATATTTTCTTTTGTCCTCTAAACATCTCACCAGGCATCGACTAGAGGATTTTTACCTGTCAAAGCAGCTGTAAGTTCTGCTCGCTTTTCCAACATCTTTTGCTGGTAAAAGACCACATCATCATCATCTGATTTGTCTGTCATGGCTCTATCCACAGCACGTTTGTTCTGTGCTGGGGATGAGATTTTCAGTGCCTGATACCTCAACAAGCTTTTGACTTGAGCTGACTGGTTTATTTGTCTTCCTTCCCCTCCCCACACCACGCTGCCCATCTCTTTCTTTTCCACGTAACGCACAGCGGTCTAGAAGTGCTGCCATCAGGTATTTCAACAATACTTTTCCCCTTTTGGATGGTTACAGAGAAGCATGCCTGTGCTACTCTGCTGCTGCCAAGAGGGTACAACATGCAAAAGAAACACAAGACACTCTTCTCTAGTCTAAAGCGTCATTTGTATATGAGTCCAAGCTCCCGTGCTGGGAGAGACCCTTGGTTAATAATGCCGTGACATTTACATGACAGCTGACAATAACGCAGCCTGCATCCTTAGGCTGACTCAGGATGGACACGCTATTCCTCCCAGGTGACACACCATATTTGAACACACCCCTATGACTTAATTCACCCTGCTGTAAGCACTGAGGCAGTGCCACCCTGCAAAGGGCTTTGTGCCGCCCTGGGGGAAGCAAAGGATGCAGCCCTAGGTCCTCCTAGAGTGGGGACGGCCACGGTACCCAGCCTAGACACCATTCCTAAACGCCAACCCTCGGTCATCACACAAGAACTACACGTAAATTATTTCCAAGTTGGCAAACCAAAAAAGAACCACCACCACCACATCTCAAGACAGCCACTAATGTGCTACAGGGAAGGTCAAAAAGAAATGCAGGGAGACAACTGCCTCCTCTCCGGGGAGATCGCCCAGCCTGCCGAGGGAACCACCAGCAGGCAGCCCCCGTGGGAAGGCAGAAGACATTCCTGCTGGGATCAAAGCAGCTGAGAAGACTGCTCTGGGATGCTGTGTGTTTCCCACACAGTGTGGCTACATGGCAGCTTCCTGAAGTGTTACCCTGCAACTGGGATTGCTTGCTGCTCCTCCAGGAGCACCCCTAGGGAATGTGTGGGATTTTGGAAAACAAAGGAATTTTCATAAAGAGGTGACTTCCTAATGGGCAAAGCAGGAAGTCCTTCCAAGCAGAAGTCCAGTCTTCTATTTTTTGTGAAAATCCTCCAGAGATGTGTGGAGGTCTCACTATTCTCTTGATCCATATGAAATGTCTGAAGTGTTCTATGCAAACATCATTAGCTCTATGCTACACATCTAAATTCAGTCCTCTTTTTTTCCTCATTTCTCTTGTGCTAAGAAATTAACAAATTTTTGATTCCTATAATTTTTAAAAGTAGTTTTGTCTTGTAGAACTTCTCCCCCTGTCAGCTGTCAGTACCATTTTTTTTTTTTGGGGGGGGGGTGGGGGGGTGGAATATATTTTACAAGCAGAATTCCAGAGCTGACAGCATGAAGGAAAAAGCAGCTTACATTACTTTAGTTAGTCATGACAGCAAAAAATTTAAGACACGCTACCCAGAACATAATCCAGATTTAGTCAGTTAAATGAAAAAGATATTAACTGTCAGAGGTGCTAAGCAGGGCAGCATCATTTCTGGTCTAAAGTCACTCATAGTTTCCAATTTAACCTAAGCTGACTTCCTCCACCACTTGAATCCCGTCTGGCCTGCTCCTTATGGCAAAGTCGTGTTGCATCTTCCCTGAGAAGTGCTCGTGCAAGGATAACACAAGCCCTCTGCTGAGAAACATTGCAGTTTCCCAAGCTGTGCATTTCCATTAGCTGCTGCACTTCAGTTCTGCTGGTGAGAGCTTTTCAAACTTTATTTTTTCATCTTGAACAACAAAACAAAGAGCTGGGTGACCCAGATACCTCTTCGGAATGAGATACAGCATAGGCTGCTGCAAAAGCTTCTGTCATAGCAGCTTCTTCCCTCTGAAAACAATTGGTTTTTGGACACAAAACATGGGAAGCCTGGGCTGCCTGGGAAAGCCCAGGATGGGGCAGGAGTTGCATACAGTCTGTGGCAGCAACTCAGACCTTTATAAACAGCCTGGAAATATGAGATCTGTAAATAAACCCACTTGGCCAGGCAAGGGGAGGCTATCAGCATCAACCCTACCCCGCAATGTCTTCTGCACTCCAAAGGTCAACTCCTGTCTCCCCCTTTTCCTGGCTTTTGTCACTGAATGAGAAGAAACCAAAGCACTCCAGGGCTGCTCGCTGCCACCGTCAGTTTAAGAAAGAAAATATTCTGATGTGGCAAGGTGGCAGCGTCAGGGCCACCCAGAAGCTCCATCCATCGAGCAAACTGTTGCCCTGATTGTGTTAGAATATCATATACTTGTTTCACAGGTCACCTTTGTGAGCATAGAGAGGCACAATGGTGGCTTGAACACACCCTTCACTAATAGCACAGCCGGAACAGGGACTACGATTTTCCCTTAGTGACAGGAATGCGCACGGCAGTGTGGTGAATAACAAAAACCTTGATTTTTATGCATGATCGAAAAATATCTGATGAAATTTCTCGTTACCTTATGGAGTCCCTTCAGTAAGTTGATTTCTATTTTGGGGGTGTTTAGAGGGCATATGAAGGAGAAAAGGAGTATATTATGATGGCTACACTGCACTTCTATGCTTTTCCCATTTCTAGACTTAATATAGATTTTTCCCTTAAATGCACCATCTGCAAAAAGTCTTTGTTTACAGGCAACCCCACATAATTTCATCTTTGCTACCATACACTGAGCTTCTTAACTTTTTTCTCAGGAGTGGACAATGAGTATCTATGTCAACATTTATTTAAATATTTACTGTGGATCAAAGCATCATCAAGTAGGGATTTAAAGCCTAAAGTAGTTGCCTGATGATTAATTTAGACTCCTTGAATTGCTGATTAAGGACTCATTTTACTTAAGAAGGATTCTCTGAAGTTAAGTAGATGCAGACCTCCTCAGAGAAGAAGATTTTACACATCTTTAACTATCTAATTAAAATGAGCAAATGGTTTCATTTACTATTTTTAAGAATTTATCAACTCCTTTTTTTCTTACTTAGAGTGAATAAAGCTGTCAGATTGGTCCTTTGTGGTCTCAAGAACATCAGACATCAGTAAATTAAGCTTCTCCTACATATTGTTAACATTACCTCTTTTTTTTTTTTGGCATTAAGCACATCAATGCACTTATATCCTGGTCAATCATTAAAAAAAAACCCCAAAAACAACAACAACAGAAAAAAAAAGTGGAGAAAAATATAAATCAAAGCTTCCCTGCTGTGGTGAATTCTTACTGTTTTGGGTTTATTAGTTTTTTGTTTGTTTGGGGGTTTGGGGGCTTTTTTCTTTGTTTGTTTTGTTGGTTGGGATTTTTTAATGTGAAATTTTAAATATTTTATCAGGAACATTAACTCCCAAAAATTTTGCTTTTAAAAAGAGTTTATTCTGCATTTCAATTGGTATAAGATGCTGACACTTGAGTTTCTTTTCTTCAATCACACCGCTTTTTGTTTCAGATCAGCATTGCCAGAATTTTTCCTGTCTTATAAAAGACAAATTTTACAAACGTAACCTGGCATTCATTATTATGGGTTTGGTTGTTTGGTTTTTTTCCAATGCATCATATTTCCTGGTGGAAGCACGTCACTCTCTTTGGCCAGTCAGGCCTATGGCTACATGCTAAGGGATGCCATTCTGCAGCAAGACAGGCTCATGAGAAGATTGGGTACCTGAAATGCAGCCTTGGTACAGCAGGAGCAGAGACAGCGTCTGACACGTCAGCAAAGGAGATGCTGTCACTTATTTAAATCAGGTTCCATTTCAGTGACAACCTCCAGAATAGCACCTCCTAATGCAAAGGCTACAGCTTGAGTCATATGACCAAACCCACACTTTACATTTGGAGAGCTTTTTAGCTAGGAAAGCTTAAAATCTGCTGGACTTCAAGATATTTTTGCGTTTATGCCTCTAGATGCGCTGCTGCAAAACCCAAACAACAGAACTGAGATCATCTGGTGCCATGATGATTAAATCTACACCTACATTAGCAAATGGCACATGTAGCAGCTGATCTGGAGGGTCTGACATCCATCATATCCATATTTTGGGGAGCTGCCTCAACCGAGCTCCAGCCTGGCACCCTCCGTAGACTGCTTGTCTGTGGCTGGGGTTCGTGAGGTGTGTGCTGAGGTACGGACCACAGCACAATGATAGGGACAGCTACGAGACTCACTTCAGAAGCGCATACCTGGTCCAACCTACACCACACTTCGGAGTTTTCCACTGCATCTGCTTCAGCATCCTCCTACAGCCCAGCTGCTTCCAGCAAACTCACTGGTTATGCTAGTGTCAGCCACAGCATCATTGCAGCACAGCAATTAAACTGACACTCTACTTTATTCTAGGAAAAGTTCCAGATAGTGGGAATGTCAAAACATTCCAGATTTTTTCTGATTAAGGGCAAAATTCCATTATATGCTTTTCAGAGCTACTTACATGCTAAAGCTTTTCATTTTCATTCAACAGTTCAAAGACAGATTCAGTAGTTTCTTCCAGCTATCTAGAAAATGAGAAAGGAATATACATTCTGGAAGGGAAAACAGACTGTCATTTTCTTCATCTACATATATGACTACATCAGAAAAACAGAGATAACAGGAAAATAAAACGGAAGAATAAACAAGTGGGTTTAATCTAATGTTTGATTTTATTTTTTTTTTAAAAAGCCGTCATTAAAATTTCCATCCTGTTTAAAATTTCTCACAATTATATTAAAAACAAGTCATTGCCATACAGTAATCAGATGTATATTATGGGACTACTGATGGTGAATTGCACTTCCAGTGAAGAAAACAAATTATATTTTAGTGACAGGGAAGAAAGGTCATACAATGCATTTTCATATTTCCATTAATATTTTGATTTTTTTTTTTTTCCACTAACATGTGCTGGGAGTTTGAAACAGCCAGGCAGAAATTTTCCAAGGGAATTATCTTGGCTGGAAAATTCTGACTTACAAAAGTAGTTTACAAAGGCAGTACTGATAGTGAGAAGCAATAGGATGGTGATTTTGCCATAGAAAAAGACAGTCTTTTTGAAAGCTGCTGTTGGAGGCTTATCACACAACCCACACACACACCCCATGACATTTGTCCATCTTGGACTGCTGCTTATGGTCACCCCCAGCACCACCTCTTCACTGCTGGGCTGCTCTCCCTTCTTCCACATTATCTTTGACTCAGTGTTGACCCAGCAGCCCTCAGAACTATCGTCACCGCTTTGCTGTGCAAACCAGCCTGACCCCATAAGACACTTCAGTCTTCTTTTGTCCAGCATATAGTTAATGGCCAAGGAAATTTCCTTGGATAAGGTATTATTTTTTTT
The DNA here is from genome assembly GCF_023634155.1 of Falco peregrinus. Lineage (NCBI taxonomy): Eukaryota > Metazoa > Chordata > Aves > Falconiformes > Falconidae > Falco > Falco peregrinus. Next base: position 15,966,051 of record NC_073729.1, read on the forward strand.
CACCTATGGCATTGGTATTTTCAGTGGGATCTATCAGATACCCAGGTATTTGTAAAATCAGAGTAGTTACATGACTACACATATAGCCACCATACAAGAAAACCAGTTCTCCTTGTACTGAATAAAATCTCAATTGTAAACTGCATCCTGGCTGGCATCCTGAGCTACAGGTTAAACACAAAGCTGGTTTGTCATCTTTGCCTTTTTTCTCAATTCTGCCAATAAATTAAAGTGAATCTTTGTCAAATCAATTTATTAGTAGCATGGAGATAAAACTGCTTAGCTAGCTGTTGCAGAAATACAGACAAGCAGCACATTTTTATTCTTATTACAACTGTGGACTGTAACTGCGTGCTGTGAGCAGGACGTGATGAATGCGAGATTATTGGAACCACGACTGGACAAATAACAGGATGAACCTAAAGAGAAGAAGAAATACCACCAAAAAAACCCACAGAGATGAAATACTTGCAGTGTAAAACAAGGGTTTATAAAGAAGCATCAAAGGAGAGAAGACTGAGCATGGTTATTTAAACTTCTATCAGCTACTAGCATTCCAGGTTTTTTTTCTCCTATGCTGTCACGGTGTTATTTCAGAAAACAGAGGGCATCTATTTTGAGAAATGAATCTTATTTATGATGTTTTGGAAGCTGAGGAGAAAAAAAAGTCTATTGATTTTAACTGCAGACACAAACTCAGAAACAAACCAAGGTGAAGTGACAAAGCTAATAAGAGGGCAAGCCATCACAGCAAAGTACAACCGAGCAATTCACTCGAGTCCTTGAAGCAGCCCATTGCAACAAGGCTGTGCTGCACAGTCAGCATTATTTGAGGATTTTTCCAAACTACTTGGCTAACACCAGTGAATGAAAGCTTACCTTGTAGTCAGATAACTCAGGAGCCATGAATTCAACTGCTACCAACAGATTTTGCTAAATTTAGTGATAAAAAGCAATCCCAATTCTGATACATCTAACAGGATAATTCTGCCTGCTTTCAGGATGTCAGGCCCCTGGAGCATCATGTCAGAAAAGTCACCTCCAGTTCTCCACGCATGCATCTGCCCCTTTGCATAACTGAGAAAATATCGTGGCTGACCTTCTGGAGCCTGTGGGTATCCCATATTTCATTAGTTCCAAAATTCTGGGATATATATTTTAAGGACATGCATTGTATTTATCTTAAGAAACTGTAACTTCTGCATAGTCCTCTAGCAGTCCTAACTCGTGAGCCCTTAAAAATCACTTCTCATCAGTAGGTGGCTAAATGGTTCACAGAGAAGCATGATCCTTATTTTCAGGAAAGAGAAAGGGAAGGAGAGCATCAGTATGAAAAGTTCCCCTGAGTCCTAGCCCAGTATTTTCAACCATCATACAGGTGTTTCCCTTTGATCACTGCTTTTTGGAACAAGTTACGGTTTCAAAAGAGTAGCAAGGTATGGTCATCCGTCGAAAATTCACTGCCAAGTATTATCCAGTACATTAAACAGTGTTGACTGGATTCCAAACTGTATGACACCCACATACCTATTTTCCATACTATGTGATAACATCCCTGCAGCTGCAAATAGTATTATAAAACATTCTCACAGACCTTCGCTCAACAAAAGAATTCATTTCAGCTCCAAGTCCAATCGGCATTATGACTACCAGCACCAGCTCAGGCACATGCTTCTCTGCTTCTCCAGATCAGGATCATCTCAGCTACTCCTCTGGAGCATTTTATATCAAATTGTAATGCATACACTTGCGAAAAAGACATATTAACTAGGTGCAGAGGAATTTTCTCTGTGTAAAAACCTCATTCAAGGTCACAACAACAAACCAAGAATCAGCCAAATTATTTTGCAAGTAATCGGGGGGAAAAAACCCAAACCCACACCAGCAAAAACCAAACACACCACTCCCACCAACCCAAATATGAACTGCAAACAGTTTACCAACAGAAAGATTACATGTACTTGAATCTATTATTCACTATGAGTTATCACTCTGCTCTGCTGTAATTGCTTTATTTATAGAAAATAGCAAATGCGCTCTGCCTGCTGTCTGCTCTGCAGAGCCAGGCTGGCTGAAGAAGAAGCTGGCCTCCTTTCTTTTTAACATGATTATCAGAATTAACAATGCTCCTGCCACAGTCCTTATCGTCATTGTTAATCCCTAATGCCAAAAATCTGGGCAATTGATTCCTAGATTCAGGTGAAAATCACAGTTGAAACAAAATGTCATATTTTTTGCACTGTAATGCAATAGATTCTGTCTGGGAATCAGTGAGGGAGAATAAACGTGAAACACTAAAGTGATGATTTCTTTCAGAGACTCACCCTTCAGACAAGCTCTACAGGCAGAGGGTTTTCATTTATCGTAATGAAAAATGGCAGAACATTAACATGTCTCTAAAAACTCAAGGTGCACACTCCAGTAAAGATGTGATGACTTAATGGGCCCGCTACTCACCCTACAATGGTTTCTTCACTGCTCAGCCAGCAAACCGAATGAAAAGCCCATTTAACCAGTTGGCTGTGCATAGATACTGCTCTGGATAATCTGAACAGTACTTCGGTGATCACAAAACCTGAGTCGTTAGAAACAAAAAAGACCTTAAACCAGAAACCGCTCTCATCTTCTCTACAGCAAACTGGTCAAGGACTGCTGCCTTCATCATCCCTCAATGTTACTTTTTTTCCAACCCATTTCAGGCAGAGCCAAGAATTTATCCCACTCACTCCACCTCACTCTGATTTGCCTTCTTTTTTTTTTTTTTTTTTTTTTTTTTTTTAGAAGCAATATATCATGGAAGATATTTTGCAATTCCCTCGTAAAATTTAATCAAACATGCAATGTCCTTTTTCAGGAAGCATAGTCAGAAACATTGCCCATTAAATTAGCGCAGGAGGAAACATTTCAAAGGCTGTTCTCAATCCCCAGAACTGTTCATTCCTAATAAAAATCTATGCTGCTCTCAATAGAAGTTGGAACTAGTCAATTGGAAATGGAAGACTGAGTCTGGAAGCCTTGGGGAGGGCGGGGCACATAGCAGAATACAATAGAAAACCTTTTAAATTTGTTAAATTTCAGCCCCATCAGACTGACACATTACTTGAGTGCTCGCCTGCAAATCAGCAGATTATTTGAGCTGTCAGTCACATCGGTTTGTCACGCTCCCATGTGTGCACTGAAGTTTCAAATGCCGCAGAGATCCGTGCACGGACACGGCTACATTTTATTCCCAGTTCTGCCAGAGACCTGCGATGCAACACCACGCAGGATGCATCACCTTCCCCTGCCTCGCTCTTCTCACCGGCTAAATGCTGCTCCTAATCATCCCCCTGCTCCCTGGGGAGCGACCCAGAGAAGGCAAACTGTTTGCAAAGTTGTCACAAAACCACAAATAAATACACATCCGTGGTGCACAAATAGGTCTTTTACATTTCAGAGCAGACATTGGAGGTGGGTGGAGAGGCTGTTTGCTTCTCATGGATGAATATAACAGATATAGAGAAAATTAAAGCATATATTGAGTTCACGTCTTACGTCTCTCAGTGTGATTACATAAATATAAATGTGGGGTTTTTTCCTGAAGATGCCAACTCATTTAGACACATTTTTTCAGATCCTGCTTATTTATAAACAGTAGCTCCCAAATACTTGTCAAGACACCAATGCTGAATTTGAGTAAACTGTTGCAGGCATTCTGAAACATCTAGCTTGCCCCATTATCCCCAATTTATAAAACATTTGTGTCTCAAAACTGGCATAGCTGAATCATTCCCTATTTGCAAATAGGAACTTACTCAAGCCAGACAGCTAGCGTGTCAAACTTGAATAAAACTTGTACGCTTTATAGGGAAGAGATATAGGCATATATATAGCTAGCTAGATAGATAGATATAGGCATATCTGCTGCAGATATGCAATTGCACCGGCCCACAGAGGGACAATCGAACTAAGACTGGCACAGAGCTCATTGCAAGAGTTGGAAAAACTTGGCCTTTGCCTTGAGGGACCCTGCTCCAGGACCAGCATGGCACAGTACGGCACATCACAGCTGTGTCTCTGCCTGCCCCCCACCTGCTCCCCCTGGGCAAGGGCTCTTTTGCATCTTCACCACTGCAGGTTTGGGCCTTTATTTCTTTTCTCCTTCAGATTCTGCACTTCATCCAGCTGCAGCGGTGGAGCCAGGGCGGCGATGCCAAACCCAACATGTTTTTCTCCGCCTCTCTCAGTTTTCACACCAGAGCATCAAGACAAACGTTACCAGCTTCAAATGCAGAACACTTCAGTTCTGCCTCTGCAGAGGGGTTAACACTGAGCAGCTGATTGCTGCTCCCAGGAGAGCCTCTCTGGTGTCTTCAGCAATGCCCTGTACAGTCCTTGCATTAATTTCCCCGCAGTTCTCAGTGCACTGTAAATGCAGCTGCACTTCAGTTTTTATTAGGCCAACATAACTGTTGCTCCAGTTCTTGTCTGCTGCTTGTAACAAGGGAGAAAACTTCTTCAAGCCAAAGTGTTTGAAGATTAAAAAGTCTCAAGACAAGAAGAAATATCCCTTTTCCTTATGTTTTTTCACAGTTCTCCAAGCTCTTTTTCTTTTTTTTTTTCTTTTTTTTTTTTTTCAAACCAGTCAGGAATATTGCCAATTTCTTCAGTTGCCAGAGTAATAAAAAACTCTGATCAATGCATATTTTGCATACACTCTATGTTCAGTTTCTCATCCATACTTAGTTTGCAGCATTTTTTAGTTTTAGGTTTAATTTTAAGCAGTATGACTTAATTTATTAAGAACAAATATTTTCATGTTAAAAACCCCCTAAAATATTTAACTATTCAATGACCAAGACCCCAAAAGAAAGTATGTAATACCACATACCTTCCTCAGTAAAAATCTCTTGAATTTCTTCTTCATCTCTGTGTTATGAAAATTTGCCTGTTCTAAAGCTAGTGCTTTGTCTTTGCAATTGGACTGGATATCGTAAAGCAGTTTGGGATTGCTGCCTCATTCCACATAGCAATTTTTGTGTCTTTTTTTATGGACATTAGAAGGGTACTGTTACTACACATCTGTTGGTACTTCCACCCCTTTTCCTGAATCCAGATATTGGACTGAAAATTTTTACTTTTCTTTGGTAATCTAGATGGTATCCTTGCCTGTAGGGTAATTTCAAAGTTATTACATTCCAGGGAAGGTCTTGTCTGGAAATACAACAAGGGCTCTTTCTGCCTGAGTTGGTAGCTTTTCAATACTAACAGGTTGAGCATCTATCTCTGTAACTAGTTCTACCCCACAAGTTATGCTTAAAATAAGAATGCAGAGTGATGGAAGAGAGGGATGTTTGAGATGGAACACGGATATCATTCACAAAGGCGGTTTGAATTCTACAGTGTTTTTTCCAATACCAGCTATTAATTTTTGAGTTTTTGTTCAGAACTGAAAATTTAATAAAATACAAAGAAATCATAGGTATAGTCCAAATAAGGCCCATTCTCATCAAAAGGACTACTAATTTTCCCAAAGACCAGAACTTTCTCTTCTCTTCTACCACCCTAATTAGCCATACCTCCTGCTGAGATCTGAAGTAAATGTATTTTAAAAAAAAATAAATAAAAAAGACAAAAAATTACCCCTGTGTTGTTCCCATTCCTGATGCTGTGTATAAAGCAATGCAGTAGTGTTTATGAACATTAATTGGGTATCTCCTCTGACAGAAAGGCTGTCTATACCACAGGTCTGAACAGTCCTGTAAATACCAAATCTTTTATCAGATACTTTGCTTTAATGTGATTTACAATGAAAAGTCACCACTATTAGTAAAGTTATAAAATGATTTTTTAAATATTCATATGTACTTTTGCAACCTTTTGCCAGCAACTGTTGACCTTGACTTGTGTGTATTTATTAGTGTTCCAAGAAATAAAAAGTTTGCAATTGCTGTAACTCAGATTTCCAAGGATGTCTAAACAGAATCATTTGTACTTGATTAATATTCAAAATGTCATCCAAATTGCCAAAAAAAAATTTACTTCATTTAGATAATGCTGAGACAGAAATCTGATCTTGAATCTTGAAATTATGAATTTGGTTCTTAAAAATGCCCAGATGCTTACGATTTCTCACAGGAAAACATCTTCTATTCCTAAAATATTCTTTGAGGCAGAACAAATTATAACCTTGCTCGGAACTCCTTCTTTTACAGGGGTTTTGCTGCCAAGACACTTTCTTTGCTGAATTGCTTTGCTTACAACTATTTTCTCTCACAGTAATCATAGAAAGAAAGAAGCGGGATGAAAAGGTTTGGTTGTAAGCCAAGAGAGCTCACCCCAGCTCTACCGTACAAGGGGACTGGCCTGGCTGCCTCCATCAGCTCCCACTTGCTTTGTATTTCTTGCACAAGTCTCAGAAGTTAAACCTCTTCAATCACCATGGAAAATATTTCAGTTTAAAAAAAATAGCAGACGAGTATTCATTCGGTAATTTCTGCTATAAACTATGCTCTTTTTTAGAAACAAGACAGAATTCCAGAAAGAGGAAAGTACATCTTGTTCTTCTTCTGATTATAACAGCATATTTAATTGAGTTTCAATCATTTCAAAGTAGATAAATCTGACCTTTATGCACAGCACAGTGTGTTACAGAAGAGACATGAATAAAGATTAGGTGACTACGAGGATTTCTCCATCAGCTGCTCCACAATAACAGTTTAAGAGAACATAACACGAACACCAGTTTCTCATAAACTTGCTTATCATAATCCAATCTGGTTCAGTTAAATGTTTAGTCTGTTTGCTGAAATTTCCTCAAATTTACAAAGGCACCTATTTGCCACTGCAGATTTTTTCTAAACATATGAAGTGTATTAATGTTTTTGTCACTTACATTCCCAAAGTAATTTTATTAAGCATTTTCAGCATGAAATATGATTACAAGCACACCTGTACTGACTTTGTACATCTGTATTTAGTAAAATTGTGCCTCACTACAATTTAATGGCAGTAAAAATACTGTAACACATTAAATAGGTGAAGGGGGTTGTGCTTTACTTTCTTAGCATGAGTGGCCCAGTAACCCATTTCAAATAGTGTCCACAACCCTGCATAGGGAGAAAGCACATATGATAAAAACCTTTTTAATTTAAAAACCAATATATATATATATGAAAATCTGCTAGGTAGGACAGACTGACCCATTGTATTTTCTTGAGAAAAAAGCCCAATTTTTTCCTTGTCTTGCAATGACCCTATACCAAAGCGTCACACTTCATTAGAATCAGAAGATGTTTTAAAGCTTATACAGTAAGGCAGGTCAGTCAGCAGGTTCCCTATTTTTAAAGAAAATACAGTATTTCGGTTACATTATTACTAACAGATAAGGAAATTGATCCCTGATTTATACCCTGAACCAATTTCTTGTCTCCAAAGAGCATATGCAGAATGGAGCCCAACATCTCTGCTCCCAGAGCATCCCAACAGCTCTCAACAGTTCCCTGTTAATCCTGCCTGCTTTGGAGTTATCCAGACCTCTAGCAGAAGGCTCCTTTTAAAAAAACCCAAAACCCAAAAAACAACCCCAAACCCCCCAAAACAGACCTCTCCCCCGAAAAAGACCCAGCAACAAACACAAAACCTGAAGGGTGGAGTCGGGGGAAGTATACAGCCCATAACACACACAAACTACAGAAATGGATCTACTGTTTGTAATGAGAATTTCCATCGGTTTCCTCAGGCTCTCAGCCAGCTATGCCAAAAGCAGCATTTTCCCTGAAAGCTTGAAAGGCACCAGATCAATTTGCCTGTATGGGTGGGTTTTTTTCAATTCAGCTATAATCCTCTGTCATTAAACAGGAAAAAATATCACCTTGAGCTGAAGAAAATATCAATGTCAAATGGAAGGCCAGTTTTAATCAGTATGTCATTGTTTATCTTCAACCTTAGAATTTATTTAAGTAAGATTTTAAAAGGAACTAGGCACATCATCAGATTTCAAAATAAAAAGCAATTGAATTGTTTTGAAAATTCTCATAAACATCTTGTTGCCACTTTATATCCTTCTTTAAAAAAAAAAAAGCAAACAACCAAAAAAAAAAACCCCACCAAAAAAACCCCAAACAAACCAGAAGAAATAAACCCTCAGCTACTTTTGACAAAAAGCCTTTTCATCCTTTATGAAACAATTTCAGGAGCAGGCACAGACAGTCTGGGCCGATGCATCTTAGTGGCTTGCAAGCATCACGCATACGTAGATGCAACCAAACATAAGTGTGTAGGCACATGGACCCAAAGGGGTCCAAATTTAATTTTTTATTAGAGGTATCCCATGTTTACTCTTATTTTCCTTTATCTGCTGTGGAAAAGATCCTTAAGTAGAAAGCTAAAACCAAACTGCACCTATGCTTTACAAGGGGATGTCTCCCGACAGGAATGCCCCGTTCCTCCTAGCTAGACAGACAGACACTGACACACCAGAACAAACAGGGTTCATTAAACAAATCTGATTTTTTTCCTTCTAAGATAAGTTTGGCTGATGAAATTATTTTGCTCATTTAGGAACCTAAATGGGAGAATATTTTAGGGGAGAATATGATTTCCACTAATAAATATTAGTGTAATTAAAGCCATAAATGAAGTTTGATTCCAAGCAAAGCTGATTCAGAACAGAGCATTTTCATTTACTTTTACCTCCAATCACTGGAAATTTCACTGTTCTTACCCTGAAAGAAATAAGCTTTGAAGGAAATTACTTAGCTTCCAAGGATTGTTTTAATCAGTAAATACCCATTCAGCCTTAATTTCAGAGCTGTTCTGATTCAGAATTAGTGTTTATTGTGGAGATAAGTGTCTTAAACATGTTCATAAGTCTAGTCTTGCACAACAATAATTTTTGCACTGTAAGAAATGCTGATTGAAATTGTTACTATTATATTCATTAATAAACATTTAATTGATAGATGAACAAAAACCAGAAATGGAAAATGTTGAAGTATAATTGAATCAAGGCTATTGTAAAGAAGGTCCCTCAGAAATCTACCCTTGAAATAGTGCTTTCATTATCTTTATGAATCCTACAGAAAAGAATAGAAATGCCGTGGCTGTGAGCCTTGTAAGCAATGCAGAAGTAAATAGACAGTTATTTCCCAAGAAACCTCATATTGCACAAAATGTTCAGCTTCGGTAAAAAATGATGGGGAATACAGTTCAATGCAAATTCCAATGAGGAGCCAAGAATGTACATTACTGGTAAGCTTAAGAATTCAACAACCGTAAATAAAGAATAGCCAAGTACAATAAGATGCTAGGACAATGCAAGTGGGAGCAAATGCAGCCCTTCACTGAGTTCACAGCAGCACATCAAACAAAAAACTGTTATTGCCATGCCATATCATTACTGAGACATTCCTGGAGCGCTGTATCTAATAATGGTGTCCAGATTTCTAAAAATTGTTGAATATAAAGAAATTGGGCAGTATCTTTTCAGTGCTCAACAGACAATGCAAAATGCAGTTTATTTTTAAAAAGCATATGGTAAATCAAATAAAATAATATGCCTGGCAGCACAGCAAAGTTAGATCTCATGAACTCCTCGACTCAGCATTTCTCAGCCACTTTTCTCCACAGGCAGTGTAACACTTGGATGTCTCGAAGAATTTCAGTTCACCAGGTTTATGAGGGACCACAGGTTATTAAGTCAACTGGGCATCACGGTTGAAGCCTCATGCTAATTATTTCTCTTTATGAGCACTGGTCCCTAGAAATTATTTTGTTGGATATGCCCCCCAAAAAAAGCACCAAACCCAAAAAACCAAACATGGCTGAGCTGTGCTTGACCAGGCATATTATTTTAGTCCTTGGCTATTAACCACAGCAGCACACAGTCGATGCTTGATTTAAAAGAGCCAGCTGCAATAGTTTCCAAAGAACAAGCAACTACAGAGCAAAGTGATGCCTTGGTGCCACGTAACCAAGTAAGCATTTCTGCAGGGACAGAAAGCAAACAGTCAAGCTGCTAGACTTACTTTCCTTCTATTTACAGTGTTGCTGGTACACCGCATCCTCTCTTTTTTAAAAAAAATCATGTATACACATGCACACATATATATACGCACATACAGAAAACACCTGCAGAGACAAACACACGCTGCCTTTACATTTTTTCTTTTAAAAGAATGAATAATTTCAAACAATGATAATTACAGCAGCATTTGGTCTTTTTAAGGGTGCAGATGGCAAGGGGAACAACCCCCACCACCACCGCATAAGATAGCTGAAGCACTGAGTAGAAGGCTGCGCCTAGACAGCATCTCAAGCACATAAGGCAAACACACTCTATATAATGCATGGGGAGCGTTAAAAGCTCCAGTTTAAAAGAATCCAGACTAGGAGAGTTCGACATAGTTGGGGTGAAAGGCCAGAAGATTAGTGGCAGTCCGTCTGGAGCTCCAGGCGCACTCAATGACTGTTTCAAAGCTGACTGGAAATGAGGGATATTTACAAATACTTCCTCCAGGCGCTTCATGTTTTAACTTCAGCCTGAGTTATAGCACATCTCACCACCGTTCTTTGAGGAAAAAATGAAGTTCAGCTGTACTCACAATATATTCATTCACCCTTGAACTACAAACTAAGATGGGCTGTCAATTGCCAAACCTTTATCTTTTCAAGAAGTCACAGAAGTTGGTTCTATCCTCAGCATAATTTCCCTGGAAAGGGCTTCTGTTTCCAAATAAAAGGAGGATTGGAAAGACCAGCAGAAGCCAGGAGCTAAAAAAATAACAAAATTAGAAGTCACAAACACAGAGGAAAAGATAAAGGAGAAGAACAGGAAGGGGGGGAGGGGGTAAGAAAAAAAGGTAGACCTAATAAAATAAATTTAAAGCACAAAGAAGAAGGAAACCAAAAATTATTTCTCGAGATTCCCTCTGAATTTTTGCAGCCCTGTAAGTATCCAGCAAAGCACCTGATCAGGAGGGATTTGAATATTTACAGGACAGAGATATAAGAGATAAGATGGTATATACGTGACAATCCAAGCAAGATTCAGATGAGGTTCGTGTCCCTGAGCAGATAAAGGGAGAGAGAGAGGATAATAAAGGCAGGTGAATATAAGGGTTATGAAGGGTTACAGTGGATGGAAAAGAAACATCTCTTTGACAGTGGTGGTAAAGGGAGCCAACCCAGGAGTTCAAAGAAATGCTAAATATCCTAATGGCACCCCCCTGGACTGCTACAGGTGGAGTGCACCGAGGACAGTTGGGTGCCACAAGGGACAAGCCCCCAGTTAACACATGGAAAGAGGATAAAAATATCAGGGGTGTGGAGGGGTATGAATGCTGAATGTATGCTGTAGTAACTCTGTGTGAGAGTAGGGAGGTCAGAGAGAATACGGATTTGGTACCAAATGGAAAGACCAAACTTTTCTTGGATTCCTGCAGAAGAAATGATTTATTGGTTGAAACAACATGCCTGGAAGTCTGAAGCTTTTTATTCTGCTCCCTGCTGGGCTGATTGTTTCCCCCGTGACCCCAGGCAGAGAACTGCTCTGTGCCTCAGGATTTCCACTGCAAAAATTAGAAGAACGATTCTGCTGTGAGCAAGTGACCCTTTGGGCTGCCCAGAGCCACCCGCTCCCAGGGCACCAGCTGCTGGAGGGACCTGAAGAATGACCACTGCTGGTGAGATTGAGCCAGTTTCAAAACAAACAAATAAATCAAAGCAAACTTACCTTCGTACAACTAATGAGACTGTCTCATTGGTTTCCAATTCAGAGAAAACACATTTAAAAGTTACATTATTGGATTCAACAGCCCTACCCGTCACTCCACCAAATACTGCTCTTTTTGCTGCATTTACTTTGTATGCTAACATCTCCTCCACCACCTCATCTTAGCCCAAGAAAGAAAACTGATAGAAGAATAATACAGAAGTTTCATGGCTAGGAAAAGATATGAATTAAAAATAGAGACACCCATACCAAAAAGTTGTTGGTGTTTTTTTTTCTTTTTTTTTTTTTTTTTTTAAATGGAGAATTTCACCTTCTTTTGCAGTCTTAAAAGAGAAACTGAGATCCAGGTATTCAGGACAAATAACTGCAGGAAAAAGAAAGCCCCACAGTAACCCCTAAATTACCTGAATGAGGCACGTATACCAGTTCTTTTTTAAAAAGTGTGCTTCATGGAATTATACTTAATTTTGCAGCAAAGCTTTAAGGAAATATTTTTCTTATTCTCCACTTAATAATAGGAAAAAAGCCCTTCACATAACAAATTAGCAGCATATCAGGATGGTATTCATATGAGGAGCTCCATACAAAGATCCATAATCCTTCTGGTTTTGTATAACACACAGAAATAAGCTGAGAGAAAGACTGTATGAGCTCTTAAAATAATTGTAATGTGTAAAACAGGACACAATAGTTTCTACATAATTCTGGAAGGCAGAAAAACTCTTTCCCGATCCTGATAAGAAATTCAATCTTCTGCCATCACAGAATCAAATTGCTTTGGCTGTTTTTGACTATATGAAAAGATTGAAAAACCAATTCTTCCCCTATATCGGGGCTAGATTGATTAGGGGTTGTTCATATTGATTAGCTGTAACAGCTAGCAGCTAGCTAGTTATAAACACAATAAAAATTCTTTCTTCCCCCTATGCTGACCTTATATAGAAGGCCTACTATGGAAAAATTTGTGAGGGTGCAGGGGAAGGCAGCAAAGGCCAGCTCCTTCACTTTTATAGGTAGTCTTTTAAGCCAGAGAACTTCATAAGGGATTATTATTTATTTAGAATTGCTTCTTGTCTTATGCCTTTTCTTCCCATGCCCTAAGTTAATTAAGCCTTTAAAGGAAAAAGGATGGAAAAAAATAATAATTGAGAAAGCAGGCTGGGGAAGCTGGGGGGGTTCAGCCTGGAGAGGAGGGGGCTCAGGGGGGACCTGATGGCTCCCAACAGCTGCCTGGCGGGGGCTGTGGGCAGGGGGGGTCGGTCTCTGCTCCCAGGGAACAGCGACAGGACAAGAGGGAACGGCCTCAGGTGGCGCCAGGGGAGGTTCAGGTTGGGGGTCAGGGAAAATGTCTTCACTGGGAGGGTGGCCAGGCACTGGGACAGGCTGCCCGGGGGGTGGTGGGGTCACCATCCCTGGGGTGTCTAAAAGACTCATCAATGTGGCACTTCAGGACAAGGTTTAGTGGTTGACCTGGCCGTGCTGGGTTAACAGTTGGACTTGATGATCTTAAAGGTCTTTTCCAACCTAAACGATTCTATATACCACAGGTATTTTCACCAGCACCTGCAGAGCAGAAAGCAGCACAGAACTCATTAGAGTTTTACCATTTTACTCTCCTTTTTGTCGCCTTGAGCCAGAATTGAGTAACAAAGGAACAGGTACATTAGCTAAACTGGAGCTCTTCCCACAAGCAACACCACACTGAGCTGCGTCACCGCAGCAGGGTGGCACGTGTGGCTTGTCCACATTCCTCTGCACTTTTGAGATTTGGTTCATTCTTGCATGTACCTTATTCAGAGGGCCTCTTACTCTCCCTTTTCTACAAAAACTAAAATACTAACAGCACCAAAACTTCCAGCTACAAGCACTACCGGCCAGCAGAGATATTAGAGCACTTCATCTAAACTACGTAGTTCAGAAAAAAGCAGGCAAGGCATCTCAAATTAAAAGTTATCAGGGCAAAGTTAATTTGACACCCCAGCCCACCAGAGTCATTATGCTATACCAGCAAAACAACAATCTGCATAAATATGCCACAATACGCCTCCTGAAGCTGGGATAGGCAGAGTTCCTTCACTCCCCATTTATTTAAGAAAGATATCAAGAGTCATTAGCCCACCTACACCTGCCAGGTAATTTGGAGGTAGCTGTGGTACAAAACCATTAAGGCCCACTCAGACCAAAACAGTGATATCCCAGGCTTTTAGGTACGTATTTACCGCAGTTTGCCTTTCTGCAAGTTATCTGAAAAATGCCAATAGACACAGAAACTTGATTAAATGGAGTTTTCTAGGATGAGGTAGTATATTTTAAGCTGAAAGATAGATGGAGAAAGAGCTTTTACTGGCTCATTTTTTTTAAAATTCAACCTTATAAAGGCAAAACTTCATTTTTTCCAAACATATCTGATACTACTTCTCTCACGGATCTTGTCTCATTCATATGCATAATCTGTCAGAGAAGGACAATATTGGTACACAGCAAAACTTATGCAAAGCACAAGGAGAACTGCAGGAGTGCAAAGGCGAATGAGTCCAACCTCAGCTCTTCCAACATGGTTAGAAAGCACAATGTGTGCCAGTCTCAGATTTCTGGCACAGTTTTGCAAACCCCCAAAATAAGCTTATGCAGCCAGGGTTTTTTTTATACATTTATCTGAAAGACAGTTTTCTTCAGTTGGTTTCCTACAGCTCTAACAATTTTAGTAACAAAATAAGCGTACCTTCATTGATTTAAACAAATGATACTGAAGTTCCCAGAGTATTCATTACACCTCTGTAGCCTGTCAAGGTCCCTCTGGATGGCATCCCTTCCCTCCAGCATGTCGACTACACCATACAGCTTGGTGTCGTCGGCAAACCTGCTGAGGGTGCACTCCATCCCAGCGTCCATGTCGCCCACAATGACATTAAACAGCAGCAGCAGTTCCAGTACGGACCCCTGGGGAATGCCACTGGTCACTGCTCTCCATTTGGACATTGAGCGGTTGACTGCAACTCTTTGAGTGCAACCACTCTGCCAGTTCCCTATCTCCCGAGCAGTCCGGCTGTCAAATCCATGTCTGTAGTTTAGAGGTAAGGATGTTGTGCAGGACAGCGCCAAATGCTTTGCCCAAGTCCAGGCTGGTGACATCAGCTGTTCTTCCCTCATCCACCAATGCTGTAATCCCATCGTAGAAGGCCACCAAATTTATCATTGTGTTAGATTAAACAGGGGAGCACTCTTTAGCAAATTCAAGCAAAAAATTAATGACACCAATCTGGTGATCTACTGAAAACCACAGTGCAAGATTGGTACAGCCACAGCCTTCTTGTTTCCCACTTCTTAGCATGCATTTCAGTATTTGCATTTAATAAACATTTCTGAGACACCAATTAAGAACTTATTTCACAGATATTTCTCTGTAACGCATATTTCCCCACCTTGTCCTGTCAGCTGTCTTTTATTGTTGTTATTTAGAAAAAAAAAAAATGTTGTAATTGAATGCACTAAAATTCCAAGCCGATCAGTATAAACCTATCGGGATACAACAGGAACAGTGTCACGTACCCCCAGGCTAGATTTGGTTAGGTACCTGGCCTCTCTCAGACATGATCCATATAAAAAGAAAGGAGAAGATGCTGGAAAATTATGTGTTCTTTCTGAGCCAAGCCACAGAGATAAATGTGCTGCAGCCCATTTCAAAATCTTTTTTATGACTGTGATACCTCTGGGTCAGGGTCTGTTTTTGTAGAGCAAAGCAGATTTTGACAGAACTGTATCTCTTTGTGGCTGTAATAGAGTAATGTATCAAATTGGTGAACAAGACAAAATAGGATGCCGTTTATTTTCCCAGGTTCACTGAAAACCATAGGGGTGAGTCATTACACAAATGAAAAACTCAGAACTAAAGAACTTGAATACGGCAAAACCACCCTCATGTAACCTTGAAGCATCCTCCACTGGAATATACACTGGTTTACATCAGACAAACACGAAAAGGGAAGCTTTAAATTCCAAGCGTGACTTGACTCGCTATTAGACGTAACTGAATTTCTCATTTGTTAGGTAATAAACAGTTTGGTGATTACTGTTTCATTTACACGTAGGAGTCGTTTGCAGACTTCAGAAGGTCAGAAAGATGTTTCCAAAAAAACAGGGGCAAAATAAGGGATTTTGTAGTCTGTGATAATAAAGGCAATAAAATACAAGGAAGACTGGGGAACCTGGCTAGGGTCATGAATATTTTCACAAGCCTGCAGAAAACAGAGGAGTGACTTGCTGTGATGTTTTGCCAATGGACTCTAGCCTATGTTATTATTCACTTTCAAAATCTCTTGACTTCCAAGAGGGTACTGTGGCATTTAATTATACATGAATGTGCATGACTAAGCAGCCCTCAGTACTCTTTTTTTTTTTTTTTAAATCCCCAAATAATAGAATTTTTATTTCAGATAAGCTTAAAGAAAAAATTGATCTGTTGTATTATTCTGAAGGATAATTAAAAATCACCAAGAACAGAGCAATATATGCTTAATAGGAATTTTGTACAGTTAATAATCTGCAGATTTCTAATCCTTTTCAAGAGAAATATGAAATGTTCTCCAGAGAAAGCTTGCTGTCCTGGTTAGGTAAATGCAAGAAGTAGTATTCTCCTGTAGGAAAGGATGTGTGGATCACGTCAACTCAACTTCACATATATATTTCAATATTTATACAATATGTATTTTTATACAAGCATACAAAGAATTGTTTATTATAAAAATATTACACCTCAGGCTTTTAAAACATAATACCTCATGTCAGATTGCACCAGAGACAGAAGGACAACCCAGAAAGCCTAATGAGCCAGTAACAAAGTCTGCGTATGAAGTGTAAGAATATCACAAATTTAAAAGACCTTCCAGTGCGATTTTTGCTAATGACTCGCAGTTAAGCTCCAGGGCTCCAGCAACATTTATTTTCTTGCCTTAAGTAGGGAAATCAGAGCAGTGCAAACCCAGGAATGAATGTTTCTCCCTGGTCTGGTTCGCTGCTGAATCAAAGCTCCATGCGAACCAGCCAGAAGAAGAGTGTGTAACAAGTAACGTGCATTGGGAGGTACAACCTGCCAACTTTTTATGAAAGGCTTACACACGTTATATAGCTCATATTCCCATATATTCAACTGGTTATGGCAGAATTTTGGGATAAGGCTTCTGATTTACTTTCCAGAACCCAAGTTACTCTGCTGCCTGTATTGTCCACTGAAATAACATGAAGATCCATTTGGACCCTGAAAAAAACCTTAAACCAGCTATTTCAGTGCAAGGCAAAAGAAAACGAGAAAAGAGAAATGCCTACGTGGAGCCACTCACCTGTGATCTCTCATTCAGGGGACAGGGAAAGTAACACCACTCACAACCCACCCCCCCCCCCCCACCCCCCGCTGCTGTCTTACAGTGGCGTTGGCGGGGGGCATGGAATGGAGCACGAGTCATCATTTTCCACAGGGAAGCTTGGACTGCTGTGGGATCAGGCAGAGAGAATTTAGCTCGGCACCCCGAATTTCCAAAGAGCGCTCTGCTACAGAGCGAGGTTATATTTCCTTTCTTTACAGTTCACGAGTGTACCACATGTAACGTATGCAACGCGGTAATTCAAATAAATTTTTCATAAGATAAAAATAACTCATTATGTCCCAGCCAGCTGCCTACTAAAACTAACCAGAAATAAAAAAAGTTTCAGAGAAGGAATTCCATTTAGTTTTTGGAATATTTCCAAGCCTTTTCTTAGATACATGAACAGCATCTGCTTATCTGCCTGACAGCGGTTACCATATGACAGATATTCCAGCACAGCACTCCTATCCTGAAGAGAAATGTGTACAAGCATTTCAGGAAATAACCACAAGATCAATGTTTAGTATGAGAATTTTCCAATGCTTTTCCTCTATTTAATATCCCAAATGAGTACAAGTAGATGTCTTATGTCCTATAACTGTACAGCTACAAAAACAGAATGTGAATGACAGTCTTTCCCCCATCTGGGAAAACTAAAAACTGCATTACTGCTTCTCGGCTCTGAGAGCAAGACTGGTACAGCTACAAAACAAAGACTGAGTGATGATATACTGAACACTATTCCCACTGGGACTAATGGGTTTTGCCAGAATAACGCAGATTAACGCAGTGGTGCGAGGCACTAATGCCAGGGAAGCAGAACGGGACCAAAGGGGAATTCCTGGTGTGCAAATTCCACTTTGTGTTTTCTGGATCCTCTCTTAGAACCCGCACTTCCAACTCTGTGGAGGTTTTGCTTTCTAGCAGTACAGGAGAAGCAAGACTATTTCTCCACTGTTTGCACACACTGGACTCATCTCTGTGTTGCAAGCAAACGGCCTTTCTGAAGTCCTCACTGTCCATACATAGCATCTGCTTTCAGTTTGCCCTCCAAAGCCACCAGCCCAAGCCTATTACCACCTGCCTCGATCAATTAGCAACTAAGGTCATGCCAAGAAGTTCTATCCAGAGTCTGAGGTTTCAGAAAAATCTCTCCTCCTGCAGCTAAGGAAAAGCAATGCAATTTGCAAATGGATTTAACACACATTTAACTATAGCTATTAAAGTATTACATAGTTATTTTAGTGTATACAGCCACGCCAAACTAGAGCCCCGTTTGTTGTGTGCTATAGAACCAAAGCCAGTCTCAACACTCCTGTCTTGTCTTCCTCGTCTCTCTGGATCAGGCAGAGATAGGAACATCCTTGGCAGAGAAACGAGGTCCAGACACCACGAACAGAATCCATGCAGAGGTTCCTTCCCACCTTAGCTACTACTCAATTGTGGAGTCAGTTCAAAATCCACAGGACCTAAATTTTCCATGTGAAGATTCTTCAGGCACGTAAAACTTTGCCTAAAGCATTTCCAAGAGCTACACAAGTCCTGACAGTGCCCATCAGTAGGTGCCCATGTTTCTAGATTCAGCTTTGGCAAATCTGGGCGCTCTGGTATCCGCTGCCTTTGCCAGGACCCACGTTTGGCACCTGATCTGCAAGTGTATCTGGTGGACGAGGTGCCAGAGAAAGAGATGGCGATGGTGCGGCTCTGTCTTCTCTTCTCATCCCTCTTACTGCCAGCATTAATCCAGCGACAGAAGATATGGCAGATGAGCTCAGCTCCATCCTTTGTCTTATTTAAGCTGCCACCTGCTACAGAAAATGTTTAAACCTCCAGATACAGGACAGCCTGAGGCAGGGAAGGCAATGGTATCAATCTTTTCTACCAAAGCTAAACGGCTTCACAGAGACAAATTAAATATTCGTTGAGCCAAGAAAAGGGGAAAAAGGATTCACAGGCCACTGGTTTGGGTATCTGATCATTCGCCAAGCAAACACAGCTTTCTGTGCTGCTCTACTGAATGCTTAATGTAAAGAAAGTGTTGAACAACACAGACACGGGGATGGATGTCTCCTTATCTCCCAGCTAACCAACAGAGCCACTGGGCTTCACTGTCATGTCGTCTCTATTTGCTACACCAACAATTATTTAACCTTTCTACACCAGGGAGATCACACGAAGGAGACAGAAGCTTTTTCTGTCTATGAGGGTTTATCAGAGCTTCAGAGTATAATGTCCCTATGTCCAATAAAGCCAAAAAATTTCTGAACAAAACCAAAGCAATCAGAAACACCCACAGACAAACTGAACGGGCTCATTTATGAAAAGCTGACGTATCTGGTCACAGTGCAAATTACTAAAGAACTACCTAGTTGGTTTTACTACCCCAAACTAAATACTAATGTTACCTGCAACTCTTACACATGATTATTAGCATAATAAAATATTTATAAGTAGTGGATGACACAGACCCTGACATTATTTTTTGTGAAACAGCATATAGAAATAACAGTTTCCTACAAATCTCAAAAAATAATCCCTACAAATCTCAGGTTAGCTTTAATTAACATACATGTGATCTGTTAGAAAAACCCTCTTGCAGTAATGAGCCACTAGGCATATAGTCACAGCAGGAATAGCCACATTTAAATTTCCTCACTAGGCTAATGAGAAGAAAGATCTTTGTTTATACTATAACCAGAAGTCACTGTAATTATTTTCCTAGGGCTAGCTGAAGGCAAAAAGTCCACTATAATTAAAGTACACTGGCTTTGTCAGATGTGTAAAGTCATTTCCAGTTTGGTGGTGGAATTTGGTAGGTTTAATCCCCAAGGACTTGCTCAGAAAATAGTAATTTAGGGATGATCTCTAGTGATGCATATAACAAAAATTAAGTTCTTAAAAAAAAAAAAAAAAAGTAAGAAAAAAATGTTCTGCCACTGGGCAGACTGCTGAATAAAAAGCTGGAGTTGCACTAGTTCCCTTTATCTGTATTTGCAAGCTGTTCACAAACAGCTAGCTGAATGGTAGGAGATGGTGCTTAAATATTCGCTTCACGTTTACTGAAAAAAACATCGTAGTAGTTTGCTATCCAAATTGATAGTAACTATTTTCTCTAGAAATATCATTTTCTGATAAAAAATACAACCATAGGAAAAGGGGTTATTTGGGGTAGAAAAGAGCAGAACCCATGCCAAACTATCAGCTTTGTGCACAGACCAAGAAATGCTCCAGTGCACTGGAATGCAAATTTTATCAAGTCAGTCAACACATTTCAAATAAATGTCATTTTCATGCCCCCTTTTTTCATACTTAAGCAAACTAGGACCAAACAAGCAATAGAATACCAGTGAAATAGAACTAATAAACCAGAAATTACATGCTTTTTTTTTCTTGCAATGTATCTCCAGGGCATCAGAAATTCAGCTGTGGTCACTGAGGACTCAAACCCATTAGAGTTTTGTTTGTCTCTGCTGTTATGTGGCACAGATTGCAATACACAGCTCCATGAGGAAAGTGATTTGGAAGAGCACAAAGGACTCCTCCTCCCATATGTATTAAAGAGCACTTCAATGATCAACCAGATCGTCAGACCACTGACTTTAAGCATATGATAGCTGGTAAGTAGGTCACAGCAGCACTCCAGAAGAGCTACAGTGAGCAGGTTGATACAATTCAGTCTTATTCAGACCGACAGACATAGAATATTTCTCAGGCTCTGGGATTTACAGAGGGAGGTTGGATCCTCAGCTATTACAAAGCATCATAGTTTCATTCATATCAATGATGCAGGAAGCATGAAAGCCATTTACACTAGCCAAGGATCAAGTCTACAACGCCTGGCTCATGGCCACCGAACAGTTTACAAAGCTTTGAGTGAACTCATAAAGTATTGCCCAGCAACAAAAAAGAAATCCACCCCTGTCCTTGAAACATGCGGTTTTAATAGGAATTTTGCTTTGAGATGAATATATAAACCTAAAACTGGAAGGACAACAGTGACAGGGATCACTGGTGCATAAAATCAACTGAAATAAAAGAACTGAAACCATGATTTTTATGACATGACCCACATGCCTTACTCAAAGCCTGGTTTTAAAGATTAAATGGCTAGTACACAGTGTTCAGAGGATCATAAGGCCTCCAAGACATAGGATGGAACAGCAGGAACTTGGAAATTGCACTTGTTCATTGAGAGAAGTGGAACCCACGGCAATGCTTTAGATGTGTAGAAAGTATTGTTAGTTAATATGACCCAGATATCTAATTTGCAGTCAGGCTAAAAGTGAGGGAAATGGTTTAATAATTGTCCTTCCCCTTACAGTCTATCAATATTTATTTCGTTTGGGTTTTTTTTTTAAAAAAAAACCCTCTTCCTATGTTTTCACACTTACATTTTCAATATGCATATATGTGTGTATGAGTGCATGCAAGCTGTGCAAAAACTCAAGCAGCATCCAGTACGTTAACTTATTATGCACCACGGTGAGCAGGGTAGACCCATTTAATCGTGAGAACATCTGTTGTCCAGTCAAATAAATAGGGAAATGAAAAACATATATAGTTAATTTTATCATTCCAGTCACTTACTACAAGCAAAAAGCTAGCAAAAACATTTAGAGCGTTGACAGATGCCTTTAATCAGCCCATAAAGAACACCTGAACCACGAGTGATGTGGGGTAGGGTACACAACTGACGATGAAATGGTCATGCAGGCCCTGAACGCCCAGATAAATTGAGAAGGGATATTAGTTCATTACCCTGAGTTCCTGTAAAGCCAAAGGCTTTAGTCTTTCACACCATTGGTCCTGCACTGAATCCAGTAATGCGCATTTGATAAACTGCATCTTCCACGGGTGCGGTCAGTCTTGAATTAAAACAACATTTTAAAATGAGATTATGTAAAGAACCACAGCTTCCGTGCTGATTAGCTCCAGTGGTTGATTACCACATTGCATTGAAGAGGGAGAAAAAAACCAAAACAAAATAAATCTGATTCCAAGACAAACTTGTCAGGTTCCAGCTTCCAGCTGCTGGGTGCCACCTGACCAAAGCACTTTGGTGATCTGTGGGTTGATTGTTTGGGCTTTATTGGTTTTCCTCCTGTTGCATTTTTATATATTCTATCACTTCTCACTTCTGTTTTCTTCTTTGATTTTAAGCTACCAAATAGCCTGACCCTTCTCTCATTACAAAGAATTTTCATCTGCCTTCAAAATGTCAGACCTTTTTTTTTCCTTTTAGATCATCGATTGCGCGTCACAACATTAAAAGAAGTTACTGAAAACTCAGCACCATATACCAGTATCGCCACTCTCATTAGTGCTGTAAAGAGATGAATCATTTCCTTGCTCCTGTTTACTACTCCCTTATTCATCCCCCTGCAGAGCATCTCACCTTGACTGGTTACAGCATCACACAGACAGCATATGTTCTCTTACACCCAGGTCCTTTTAGTTGCTGCCTTCCAGGGTAATTTCTCATTTGAAGTAAGCTCACACTCCTTATTTCTACAAGAATTGCTTTACATTTGGTGTATTTAAAGTTTATTTCTTGTTGCAATGAACCTCTATTTATCATTCTTTCAACTGTTGATTTATCTGAACATTTGCCCCATATTGATTTGATAGCTACGGTTGCAAAAACGGTATAGCTGAGCCACGGTAAACTTAATAGGACGATTCCATATAATCTATTCTGGAGTCCCAGGGACTGCTAACATCCATCAGACCAGGAGCTCAGAGCACTTCTGGCAAAGACAGGCCATTCTGGCATGCCCACAAAAAGTAAGGAAGCACTTGATCTTTCCTATAAAATAAAGTAACAGCAAGAGAGCTCTCTACTGTACCGTCAACAAAGGTATGTGAAAAAGAAAGAGAGCTCAGGAACCACGAGAGGTTAGGCTACCCCAAGTGCATTCATCATGGGGAAAGTGTCCATCCAGCTCCCAGCTGCCACGCTGACGCTAGTCTTACACACGGAACAGCAAGCAGCATTTGAATTGGTTTTCTTCAAAAGACTGAAGATTTCAGGCTGGGTGGACTCGCTTTGTCACCAGAGGAAGCCACGAAGCGGATCAAGGAGAAAGCCAGGGAGTTCATTTTCAGGCTGGTCCCCAGCCCAGCTCACAGAAGAGGGAATGGCTGACATCCCAGCCCCAGCAGGTACCAGACATGAAGCACAGGGACCCACCAGGTGAGCTGAGCCCTGCCTTGGGACGCAGTCAGGCATAGCATGTCACATCCTAGAGACGTCAGTGAGGAGCAGCATCTCAGTAATTCTCCTAACTATGAACAGAAAGGAGTGACTTTCTCACTGAAGAGAAATTCATCATCTGGCCCGCTAAGCATGGGAGGTAACTTAAGAAAGTCAGGACAAGGCCTCCTACCACACACTTATCTCCCAGATGGCCACCATCTCCCTGCCAGCCTTTGGCCGCTGTATTTGCACCAGTACCAGTCTAATTCTGACAAGAACTGGTGCCAGCCCAGCACTGATGATCAAGTTTGCCGCCTATCCCTCTGACCTGCCCCACACACTGCTCCATCAAAGCCGTTTATCACCATACATCTCGCGGATCCATTGGCACTGCCGCAGAACTGCCTACTCAAGGCTATCTTAGTGCTGAGTAAAAAAGGAAGGAAACCAAGCCTCAAGAAAATGGTGCAGGTGATTATTTTGTGCTTGGCAAAAGCAGCAGCAAAAGCTCAGCAAATCGTTCTCGTACAGCAAATCCACAGGCAGAGCTGCAAACAAAGGCTCAGCTCAGCCCTTGACTCACACATTGTCCCTGCCTTTCTTCCTTTCCTAAAGTCATTTTGAAACAAAGCAAGCAATAAAGGATTTCAGTGCTTTGAAGTGACAAGAGATAATATTAATGCTTGTTAATCAAGTGTTTAAGAAAACTAAATAGTGCAGGAAGCTGCCTGTATGGACTATATTTTATTTGAACTGACTTAATCTATTTTGCTTTATGAAACAGTTGCCTACATTAGAATAAACAGAAGAATTAACGCAGTGCCTTAATGTTCTGGTAATCTTCAACTGTTCTTTACAACATTTGGTGGGGTTTTTTTCCTTCAGAATTTCAAAATAATTTCTAATAATTTGAAACATATTCCCAAGCAGAATCAGTCTGCCTCTGCTCGGAGCTCTGCAACTCCACCTGGGACTTGCTTCCTTTCCCATGTTATTATTGCAAACAGAATGTCTCCTAAACTAAGAAATCCAGCATGAAAAGATACTTCATTACTCTGTATGGTGATGAATACCAAATTTCCCTTGGGCTGTCAGGAAGTGGAAGTTTTCTTTATCTGTGTATCAAAACAGCAGTTGGATTTCAGGAAAGCTGCTTACAGAGGATTTTCCCCCCCCACCTTGAAGTTCTTTACAATTATGAACATTTCAGGACAGGGAGCATATATAAAACCATTTCAGATAGTTCCATTTTAAAGATGTCACAGTCACTGTAAGCAATTTCTCTTGCCCAAGACAACTTACACAGGTTATTTTCAAATACTATTAATCTTTATTGAGACTTCAGTGTGGTTTTGTATCAACACTGTAAACAACTGTTTGTCCTGAAAGTTGTTATAATTACCTTTCATCAACAAATCCGCTTATTTATTGCTATTCACAGTGTTCGTTCCCATACTGGCTGACATGGGAAGCCAGTTTGGTTTTTTAAAACTTTATTTTACTCATTCAACTTTTGTTAAAATAGCATTTATGTCAATCAAATTAATTACACTCACATTTCCCTTCCTTCACATTTGTATCTCACAAAATGATGACGGGAGAAAAACAAAAGCACCTTTTTAGACCTTTGTATGTTTGTATTTGTCCAGCTACTCCACACACAGACATTATTTTCAGACAGGACTTCAAAATACTATCACCATAGTGATCACAGATTGGAGCTAGAAGCACACAAACTATAAGAGAAACATAATAAATATAGGATAATGATCAGCAGGAAAGTTTCCCCTGAAGCAAGTAAACACGAAGTCAGCAAATATAAATCATAAAAACTATCTGCCGTGTCGCTTTGGTAGAGCCTAAGAGTACTGCTTTACAATAAATACCTTTCAGTTCACAATTCATAGTCACGTAAACACCTTGGATTTGCATCGAGCTACAAAAAGTAATACCCTAATACACCACCTCCCCTGTCGATCAGAGGTTTTGTGCAGGAACAAGGACCTACACTGCACTTGAGCATAAGTTTGCTGAACTGGCTTTGCTCGTTTATACTGTGCTCTTAGAGGAAATAGTAGATCAAGGAGGATCCTTAAACACAGAGCCCTGTTATTAAAAGCTCTGCATTTCTCCAGGCCAGCTGCACACCCTGCATCACTGTGATACATCATCTACCCTGCCCTCTAGTAGATAGCCAAGACTTTCAAATGCATTAAGAATGTATTACAAAAACCCACAAAACCAAACATGTAGGAACAGACAATATGGACAGCGATCCTTTATAAACAGATGATGAACAAAACCATCACAACTTCCAAGGTGTGAACATTTTTTTCATTGCAAGAAGGGAAAGCAAAATGTCATTACGAATTTAGAAATTAAAAGCTTCTGCAGAGTCATCGGAGAAACCGATTATCTTGACACATGTTGAAGACAAACGTGACAGTTTTTATTTATAACCTTACAATCAGAAGCTCAAATAAGCAAGTGATCAAAAATGTAGTAAAACTGTGGGTTAATGACAGTATTAAAAAAAAAATAGATTAAGAAGTCTTCTAGATTCCTGATGCACACAAACTGTTCTTTGTGATTTAAGGAACTTGACACGTAAATATAGAGTACTCAAGAAAAATATTACTTTTTCAACAGCAAAGCTAACCTGCTGTATCAGAATAATGGAAGAAATAAGATGATTTCAGCACCCTTTCATCATCTACTGAATATGAATCTACAGCGATTCTTGTCTCCATGCATAAAATCCTAGCAAGTTTCCCCTGAAGCGAAAGATGAAAGATATAACACACGCCTATCCACCAGTGAGGTTCAAGCATTCTGAAAATCAAATCATAAACCATGGTGCCAAGTTTACCCTCTTTCAAAATTCATTAGAAAACCTTTTTTTTTTTTTTCCTGGTGTTAACAGAGAAAGAAAAATCTCCTTCCCAAGATACTCCCATTCTCTATTAAAATGCATATTGCTTACTTTTCTCTTTAGTGAAAAATACTGTTCTCTGACAATCTTTTAAACATCATTCATATATAATGGATTTCCCCAAAAATCAGTCTTGATACTTTGCGATCACAGTGGTTAGCACTGGCAAGACTTGTTCACAACATCCCTGCTGTCTTCCATCTTGTTTCAGGCTTATGGCACATTTACATTAGCCAGATATTTATCAGGATTTTTAGATACATTCAAAGTTCCTCTTCTATGTTCAAGGAGCAGCAAAGAACATATCACGATAGATAGCATGACACATCGGCATCAATCTACCCACAGATATACATGACTCATTAAATTTCCTCCCAACATGAACAAATTACTGCAAGGGAGTATAACAATAACTCAGCTCTATTACTTCCAGGGTTCCAATTCTTTGTATCCCTTACTATCTATCTATTTCTACATACTACATCATCGTAAATGTATTCCTATTGTAAACTGCTCCCAAAGGCTATGTGTACCCTTGCAATTTAAATGGCTAGGAATTGAAACGCTTACAGATGGAACTCTAAAAATCAACTTCTGTCTTTAAAAAAAGGAAAAGAAAAAACACCAAAAAGAACATGCCCTCAATTAGAGCACTTTTTATTTAAAGCATAGCTCTGAAAATCTGTAGCATTTGGCTATCAGTCTCACAAAAACAATCTGTTGAAAGATTTCCCCTTCCTGCTTCCAAGTGGACCAGAAATACACACAATCTGCTTTGTGATATTTTAGTATTTCTCATCTCTGCTGCATGAAGGTACATTAATATATTAAGGCATGCGACAACTGGTTTGGAAGAGGACAAAGATTCTTCCCATCCTCAGAAAGCATGGTTGGATAAACCTACTTGTATTTTTAAAGGAAGAAAGCACCACCAAAGGATTACTTCAAAATGAAAACTGTGTTGGCGACGTCGCGGGCAGTACTCAAATCCCTGATCCTTCTAAACAGCAAGAACTGTGCCGGGGACCCTTTGCAACCTTGATTGTTAAGACAGCCCCAGCCTCTTGGACGCTTTCAAATCATTTCCCAGTTTAATGAACTGTTCATTCCACAGTAGTTAAAATCATTTCTGGCAGAAATCCCCCCGCTAATGGAAACACTGGAACTCATCTTTTAAAGGTAGCAAGGACAGGGCAAGTGAAGTAAGTAACATCATGTCTGAGGTAGGGAATCTCCAAAACAATGCTATTTTGACAGCTCTGAAAATGCAACAGATAAGCTGGTTAAATGATGACATGCCAGAATTATTAGTACTACATCACTAGAAACCCTTGGGTGTACATTCTCCTAATCAGAACTTAAAAAAAAACCACAAAACAGTTTCAACTCATAAATGTTTGTTGGTTTGTTAACTTGTTTATCGGTGAGCTACCAGCAGCTCCCCAAAACTAAGGATTAATAGATTTAACAATTGCAAACCTTCAAGTTGCGAATGATTTGATCTCAGGACAACTCTAAAGGCCTGGGCTGTGCAGGTCTCACAGCCAAAGCCGAGCAGCACAAGTTCGACGCTCTGTTGTGCTCTCCCCACATCACTGTAAGCCTGGACTGAAAACCCAAGGACCACTCTTGCCTCACACTCTTGCAAACATGTGTGACCGACAGTTCACACCCAACTGACGTTATTCTTGAGCAACCTGGGCTAGGGAAAGGTGTCCCTGCCCACAGGCGCGGGGTTGGATCTTTAAAGGTCCCAAACCGCTCTATGACTGCACTAAGTACAGGTGCCTACGCGTGATGTTAGGCACGTAAAGACCACACTTTGTTTTTTTCCTCTCATAGTTCCCATCTTTTTAATCACCAAGTCTAAAGCCTCCATCAAAGCACCAGTAAACTCAAAAATTTTAAGCTGGATAAGCCCACTCCTCCAGAACCAAGGTGAAGGCAGCTAAATCACGGGCCTTCCGACCACCGCTCCTTGTCCATTTCTATAGCCAGCCAAATGCCCAGCGGTACGGTTTTGGGGGTTTTTTTTGTAGCATAAAGACTTGCAGTGTCACAGTCCTGATACTTTTTCTCCTTTTCCAGAAGCAGCAGAGTATCCTCAAGGTGCAGCCGGCAACATTAATGCACGTCCACAGGCAGCACTTGGGGAAATGTCTTGTTGCAGCTCTTATTTCATGGAGCCGGTTTCTCTCCTGCACAGATCTGGCTGGATTCAGAGAAAGCGATAGGAACGCGTCTGCCCTTTGACTGACTGTTTGTCAGAGAGACTGACACATTTAGCTTTGAAACCTGCCAATATTTCACAGCCTCTGGAACAGACAAGCTGCCAAATTTCCTTTGGGAGAAAGAAAGGAGGGGACATACATCCACTGAATAAAAATTACTAATACAGGGCTGGATCCAGCCTCAAACAAGCAGACTCTTCACTGAATAAGGGCTACAGGTCTTGCCTTACTGATTTTAGGTGGAAAACAATTCTAGGATTTGGCCCTTACATTTAAGCGTAAGACTATAAGATTTACTTGCCTAAAACCAATAAAAGACTGGAAGTTTGCATGAGCACAAGATGCATACAGAACAGTTTCAACGCCTGAAAAATAACTCATCAGGCACACAACCGTTACACAGACCAGCAGCCATCGCAAGCTCGTACTGTTTAATGCAACAGCATTAAAAAAACGGGCTTGCAATGCTGCAAAACATCACAGAGCTTTGTGAAAGGCTTGTCAAAAAGCACTCACTGTGATGGGTAGCTTATTTCATTTTTAATGACATATTATACATAATAAATCTATTTATATGGAACAGCCAATACAGGAGAACATGTAGATGAAGAACAGCAATTGCTTTTCAACAAAGGAATCCTCCTTTTTCTCCCCAAGTTTCTAGAGATCTCCATGCTTCAGCATGGAATTGCCTTCCACTGTGCAAGGATCCCTGGCCCACAGAGAGTCCTTCCAAGTCTGGGACTTAGAGCAGAACAAAGTGCGAGCTTGCAGCACAAAGCTGGTACTGTCCAGAACTTTTCACTGAGATTAGGCACCTTTAATCCTTGCCTTTCAAGGTATAGAGGGGTTCCAGAAAGGGATTTACGCTTGAAGGAGCCTTTCTTCCACAAACTGAAGTGGCTGTGAGCGCAGCTTGAACTTGTCCTAAGCAGAGACCAGTTCTGCTTTGGCAGGATTTTCTTTTGGGGGTGGGGGAGAATTTGGTTCATTTATTTTATTTTTTTTTTTAATGCACACAGAAAATACAATTTAGATAACAGCGGATAAGCTTTCTCTGACTTTTGATTGCAAAACCTATTTCTGTTACTTGCAACTTTGTCAAGCTGAAGTTTATCAGCACAAGGCAGAAACCTGACATAGCTGTTTCAGGTTTTTTGACAGAATCGCCTGAAATGTTACATTGGTTTCACAGAAAAAGGTGGGAGAAGGAACCATTCATAGATGTAGAAGAGAAATTACTTCAGCAGGTGTTTTAATGCAATGTTTTGAAAAGCAGGTCTCCACATTCATCATAAGGGTCACCTTTCTTGTCAAGGAATCGGCTTGTGGGGAACATTCTTGAAGTAGGAAAAAAAAAAATGAATCCACAAAGATAACGAAGAAATGAGCTACTGAAAGAAATTACCACACCAAGGCTTACTGCTGCCTTTCAAAAACCTTATGCTAACCTACAGCTCCTCCATTTTAATGAAACCACACCAGCACCAACCTTTTTGACTGACTATGCCCCAGCCCGGCAGGGCAGGAGTCAAGCAGCTGCCAGGCACAGGATTTCATGGAAAGAGGCTACTCCAGGTGTTTCAGCTGGACATAGGAAGAGCAACCATTTTTTCACCTTCACATAAAAATATGGGTTATCATAGCAAAGGGTTGAACAGCAGCAGAAACAGCAAGAGAAGAAACTGGTGCATCAGGAGGTAGGTCTGCCGCTGGGGCTGTTCACTTAGAAAAGACGTGTGGGGCAAACCCCCCCACGGCGGAGTACCACTTGCACACCCACACACCCCTTGCAATCCCACAGCATGGCATGAGAACAGGGCTTACCGGCACCAGCCAGTGACCTCCCACAGACCCCCAGGGGAAAGGAGTCTTTTTTTATTTATTGCCTTTTGCTGAGGGAGAGAAAAAGCGGAACACAGTGGAAGACCAAAATATTCTGAAATGTTAAATGTTAGGCAGCTAAACGAACGTTTTGATTCCTGTAGTCAGATGTGATTTCCATTAAAACAAAGAGGAATAATTCTGTTATCAAGTGGGGTAGCCTACCTGGTTGACTGTCCCCACATAGATTCGGGTACGAAATGCTAGATACTCTGAAGAGGATGAATCATTAGCTCAAGGAAGCCTCGATTACTTTGAATTATCCAAATTACTGGCTAGGTTACTTACATGCCCGTAGGCATCCTCCCCCAGTGTTAGAGCCTTAACCTTTAGTATACAGCTCTTAAGTCTTCTTTGGAAACACCGGGGACTTGCACAAAGGATTAAAGTCTTCACTTCCTCATAGTGGTCGAATTACTAAAATAATTTCAGGACAAAGCAGTAAAGGGCATCCAGGAGCAGGAAACCATGCTTTTCCGTGCCTGCAGCCCAGGGGTTTGAAAGGATGCAGGTGCTAGAGAGCCACACCATGGAGGCAGCAAGCATTCCTATATTGTAGGATACAGAGCTAAGAGAGATAAAAGAGATAAATATCATTTCATTTGTTCTAAATCAATGCATAATTTCAAGAGGATTCACATTTGTATCTGAATACAATATTTACATTGTCGGTAAGTGTATTTTCTCGACAGATGTCTTATTGTAAACCCTGATCTGATTCAATCTGCAATCACTGGGGCTATTCACATGCTAAAACACTACGATGGATGATGCATTTTAAAGAGTAATTGAAATGGGAAATAAAATACCTAGTTCTGAGTCAGAAAGGCTGCATTACATACTGAAGGAGCATTAGGACTGAACATCAAGCGTTGTTATGGATGGAAAGACTCCATGTAGCTTTCCCTGGCCTCCAGCTTACCATCGAGCCCCTAAAGCTTCCCTGAGCAAAAGACACAACTCTGGTTTCATGATAAAAACATAGCAGGAGTCAGGATTTGCCCCACCACAACGAGTATGTTGATGTCAACTAGGAATCTCATAATTGCTTTTATGTTTTAAAGCCTTATGAAATCTGGCTGAGATGACCATGTAGTTCAGGAGCGGTCACACCTGAGATGAGGTCCTTGGGCCTGGGGCATTTGTGGACCTCTTGTCCTCACTTATCTCAGCTGGCAACCCACACGCTGCAAGTCCTTTGCAGTGAAATATTAGTATGGCAGCCAATCTGAAAAATACTTCCGATTGCAAACAATAAACTTCTGGGAAAGAAATCGATATTAGATTAGCTGCAAGGTTAGTGCGCGGCTGTGAAGGACATAAAAGAAACAACAACAACACCCCACACACACAGAGCAGGTTACAGAAGACAAGTACACAAGGTCAAGATTCCATATTAAGGGCACACTGTTCAAACCAGAAAATGAAACTCTGTTTTATTAAAGGCTTATACACACCTGCTTTGAAAAATGAACTCCAAAAATATTGTTCACACATGAATACAGACAAAGTATTTTGCATTAAGAACACTCAAAACAGCCAACGGGAATTAGGCTGAGAAGAAAAGCCATAGTGAAACTAATGGGAAGGTTTTAACTGAGATTTTTATTTTTAAATTGTAATCTTTTGATGGGATTTTATGTCTTTTCAATTTAGTCAAAACTAAATAGCATACTGATCCCTTCTCAGGTCTCCTGGCAGGGAATACTGCAAAATTCAAGGAAACAGGATGCACTTCTTTTCTACCTTGATCTTCAGAAATATTTGCTCAGCATTTTGTCTGTTAAGTCAGGGCACCTCAGGTACAAAAGATGCTTGCAAACAATCTAACACAGGACCAAATCCAGCCCGAAAAAATTCTCTCAAATTGAATGAGCTTTGCATGAGGACCAAAAGGCTGAGTCCCAGATGTCACTCAATGGTGGCAATGCAACTTGAGGATGGTGTATTTATAAAGAAAGATTACAAGTATTTCATACGTAGAAGCATTTCCCCAGGTGCCTCTGTCCCGAAAGCGCAGTGATGAAGATGGAGATGGGTAGCGATTTGGTCTATGTAGGAAGCAGTAGGGTCAATGGCAGGACATTGCCAGAAGCACACAGAAACACGGTGTGGTGCCTTGCCTGGGTTCACAGGTCTGAGAGCCCACAAGAAAATTCAAGTCAGCCCCCTCACTCTAGCACCATACACCCCATCAGCTAACAGGGCACAGGTCTGGCCGTAATACAACATTGTGCAGTTTCCCCACTATACTAGGCACAGGTCTCCTCTGTGACTATTCTAACACAGCATTGATTGCTTGGGTCCGTGGACTAAACTCCACTAACATACCCATAGGAAGATCACTCTTTCAACAGAAAAAATCCCCGCTAGTAAACCAATAACCCAAATTCATCCTAACACCAAGTGCACAATTTGGCTCCGAGTCTTCTTATTTTCACAAACACAAACTTCAGCTTCTCAATACGGGCCAGGGTGTTGCTTGAGTCCCTTAGCTTTATGATGCAACAGACAAAGGAGAAGGAGCAACATTAGACACTGACCAAGCACTAGGGGTGTCCATCGTCATCTGGCATGAACCCCAGCTTGAGCTTTGCTCTGCAAAGCACGCCGGCAGCACAAGCCTCCTTCACAAAACCATATCGACCAGTGACCACCTGAGCACCACAACCCCTTCCTTCCTCATCCTAAGGCTGTTACTTCCCTGGGCTCAAAACTTACGATTTCCTTTACCCTGGAATCTTGCCAGAAATGTTTAAGAGAGCTATTACTCAGGGACTATTCTTACCTGTTGGATCTTTGCTCTCTAACAAGGGAAGAGCAGTGCGACAGCACCTAGGGCAGCTATGCACCTTGTGCTGTACTGACACAATTATGTTACAGATGCTGCTGTTCCACAGAAGCTGAATATTCAACCCTTACTGCTGCTGCCGGCTTTTTATAAATAGACACGTTTCAGAAAAATCATTGTTATCTCCAGTTTATCAACTCAAACTTGGTGACAAGAAAGAACTGGGAGGAAGCTGTTTTGAAAAGACTCGCTAGAATAAGAATTATTCAGTGCAGGCCCACAGCTCCAGGCTGTCATGCGTGCTGAAGTCATTCTGTACCCACAGTGACAGCTGTGAACACTGGATTAGACTGTTATCGGTCTTTATATAGCATAAGGACTCTAGCTATAAAGTGATTTTGACCTCAGAAATGGCATTGCAGTACCTCACTTAAAAATACCCACCCTGAAAGCCTTGTGTTAAGCAGAGGGATAGTGAGTTGGGCATCAAAGCAGGCCCTGGCGAGGAGAAAGCCAGACACTTTGCTAACAAAATAAGGATTAAGTGTCTGTTCAATTCTGCTCTCTGGAGCTTCAGCACCTTGCCCTCGGCTTTTCCTCAGATCAAAGATCTGGAGCCTTTCCGAGAAGGTTTGAATTATGTGTTTTCTCCTAAAATAGGTTCAGGAGAAAAGGGTAAAGGCGGGATGGAGATGGATTTTTAAATAGCAAGCACCGCACACCCTTTCCCTAAGCACGGGCCAGGATTGAGGCACAGGCCAGGTGGTAAAGGATCAAGACAGGACTCAACTTCCTCTTCTTAAGATTTAAAACAGTACTTCCAACCCCTCAAGACGATTTTCTGACACCAAGTCTCTGATGGGAAGGCAAGAGAGGAAGCACTGATGCTGAGGATCTGTTCTCAGAAGCGATGTTTCTCCTGTGACCAGAGCAGTCATACAAAATAATTCACTTCTGTCCACAGTTCAGCTGAGTTCCCGTAAAAGCAGAACCAAAGCTTTCCCTTGCCCTGTTACACACATCAGGCATCACATATTTTTTCTAATCCCCACGAGTGACATCCTCACGGACACAATCCCAGGTCCCTACAGCTCATATACTCATGGGGGTTCCAGCTTTACCTTATGCTCTCTTCTCCTGAACAGTCCAAGCCGTTAGCTGACCTTAAACCTCTAAGTATGGATGGATGGATCAAAAATATTTTAAGGCCAGTATCTTAGGCAAACCACAACAGCTGTGATACCAACGGACGAGACAGAACAGCTATTTTCACAAGTTGACTGGGCATAGTAAAGTGAAATACAGCCACAAACAGAAAAAGAGCAATAGTTACTCTCTTACGAATGAAAAAAATAATTCATTTTTATTTCCATATATGCATGCATCTCTTGTAATTTAACAGAAACTCCAAAAGACGTTTCTGTTGTGTGTTTCACTGCCTATAGGCGAGAGCGTGCCAGGCTACATTTCACTCATCTGTCACGTTTAAGTGCTGGAACGACTCTGCCCGCAGCCAGTAACTTTCCACGTAGCCCAGTGCGGTTCAAAGCAGGTCACAGTCAGCCAAGATATGACTCATGCACATCTTAAATACCCAACAGGTAAAATTCATTCCTTTCCTTCCCCTTCCCTGCTTTGCTATGGTTTTACTAAAATAAAACAAACATTTTTCACCTCTTGTTTAAATTAAAATCTGCAGAACATCTGACTCACCTGAAAGAAAATGTCATAAATTGCATTATAGCGGAGTACCTTATGATGGAAAACCTTGTTGAAAGGTTTTATTAAAATATCAGAAAATAAATAGTCATCCTAAAGTATCTCCTGGCATTGAAGGAAGAGTTCTATACCTACAATACAATTTCAGAGAAGAGTTCAAAGCCCCTCTTTTAAAAACAGATAATTCCTTTAAAATATGCACATTTCTAATGTAATTTATGTAGAAAACCTTACTGGTTTCATTGCTGTTAAATGCCATAGGACTCTCCATAATGGAATTAATTTCAGAAAAAAAAATACCATTTAAATTTATTTAATCCCATGAATTAATAAAACCATTTTCTGACCTATATTAAAAAGGACCGGGCTAGCCTAAAACGAAAACACAACTCCTCTGAGATTTTATCACTAATTTGTAAATTACACAGCTAGTTTAATTAGACCTACATCATTAGACCTGAAGTTCAACTCAGACCCACATCTTTTCATTCACACTATCACTTCAAGATTATCCAAAATCTTGAAATGGCTCTAATTTCTTCTTATGGAATAGCAAGTATATAAATATTCTGTAAAATGCGTACATTTACAAGTAAACAGAAATGCAGCACTGCTTCTACTACAATTCACAGAAAGTCTCAAAAACGACACTTTCTACACCGAAGAGAATTTAATCTATGCAGTAATCCTAAAAGTCACTGTTCAACCAAGTATGGGGAAAGAGGTGAAACTTAATAGCTCTCAAAACAAGCTCTGCAAATCAGTTTAACAAGTTCAGTTAATCCAGAGATTAACAGATCCGATAAGAAGTAAATACAAAGCAAACCTCATTTAAGTGAGAGGAAAAATAGCAGGAGCTCTAAAAATGGAAGTAAAGCTCCAAATACATTAGATGGATTACCATGTGAAACTGCAGGATGCGCCGCCATCATAAAGCAGTTGTACTTCTTTCTAGAAAAATCTCAAGACAATAAATAATATCTCTGAAGAACAGCATCACCTGTTTCTATTCCAGTTAACATTTCCAACCTCTTAATTATCTTCTCTTAAAAGTATATGGGTGTATATATATACACACATGTCTTTTTCACACCCTCTCATTTGCAAGCCATTAATATGTATGTCATATGGAAGGAATACATATTATATCACTACCACTACCGAGACCTGAACAAGGCTGCGGGAGAAGCTAATGCGAGCAGGAATTTGTAGTTGTTTTAAGAAGTTGGTCCTGAGGTACAGGAACCAGGCTGGTGGTCCTCAGGAGCTTGGCATCCTTCCCCTTACTTCACCAGGACCCTCCTGCCGAGACTGCTGATACACACTGTCCCTCTGTTTCTCCATCCATAAAGCTGTATGTGTGCTTCCTTGACCTTGTTCTCAACCTTGGTGGCATAATACTGTCTCAGTAACAACTCTGCACATAAATGACATTGTGTAAGAGAACCCCAATCTATTTAGGATCACTAAGAAGCAGTCTTGTGTCCTCAGCATCCGTATTTCGTAATGGGGAGATAAAAGGAAAGCATGAGAGCTCATGGAAGCACAGGCTTGGAAACTAAGAACTCATTACCATCAGCAAGCCTCCAAGCTCCCTAGGTGCTAGAAACATGCAATTTCCTGCAGTACGGAAGGGCAAGCTTCCCTGCAGACGCAGTTCCCAGGGAAAGACCTTGGTTTTATTTGGATATAATGTCATATCATTGCTGTAGAACATGCAGTTAATGATAAGCAGCCAAAACAGACATATTATTAGAGTAAGTGGTCTTATCACGACCAGGAATCGCCCCATAGAACTGTTTTATGTGGATGAGTGTAAACATTCACGTCTTACTGGTTTCACCAGGAGTGGATTTTATTGTAAATATTACTATGACATCAGTGGATACAAGATGTTATTCCTGTAGGAATATGGAATATAATTATTAAGAGAGGGAAAGTTAATTCTTCCTTTCATCACTTCTAATTCCTCAATTTAGACTAATAGCTCCTATTCTTATGGTGCTGATATTTTATGTAACATGGGAGTAGCTCTACATAGCTTCTTGTCTATTGTATTCCAGGAGTGAACAAAGAGTGTCTTAGTCGTAAGTTAAGTATCGTGTGACTCCAAGATGTATAAACACAAGCTACTTTACATTAAGCAGGAGGTAACCAAAGAAGATGGTATTCTGCTAATAATGAATTTCAGGGTAATTTATCAGTATCTTCCACCCTGAGAATGGACGCGTACGTAAAAGCATGGTGAAACTTTCTGAACAGCACCAAGCAAAGCACTGACCTCGGAAGCTTTAAGATTGTAAAAATAAATTATTACCAACCAGAATGACTCTTCAATACTGCTGAATTAATGCCTTTAAAAAGCACGTAGCTTTGTATTTGAAGATTTTAGGTGGTTAACAGAAGAAAACACAGATATTATCAGGCAGGTATGGGCTTTTAAATCTTGCTACATGAACTAGTCAAGAGATATTTTTACTTACAGGACTTCAGTTAAGACAAAAAAGATCTTGCTCGAGAGGATACATTGCAGTGTTTCATTAGGAGAACAGCAGTCAAACAAAGTGTCTTTGACTTGTTACCCACTTCTCCTTCATTGGAAAAGAAAGCTCTGGTAGAACTAGGGAGTACGCGAACACACTAAAATCTCACTGAAATAGAATTTCTTCACCAAAAGCAACTAAATTTAATAACATCAAGAAAGAGCAAATGGTGTGACTTAACTGGAAGAAAACCATGCTCTAACTCATGGGCAACAGCAACTTAAACATAAAGACAATTGCAAAATCTTCTCCCCACCGTGAAATATGGCATTTGACAGTTCACTGGGGCTTCATAAAATTTCTCATTTCATGTCATATCACTTGGGCCACAGGACAAGATCTTCCCCACGAAAGACATCAAGCTTTTTCATCTGCTCAGTTTTGAGCCAGAAAGTGTGTTCTTCAGGTTCTAAACTGGTTTCTGGCAATTGTAGTGCATAAATAGGCCACAGGAAATTCAAGAATGAAAAAAAAAGCCACCAAGCAGATATTATTAATAAGTAAGAAAATACATAAAGTTTACCTTAATGGTTACCTTAACGATATGTGTTCTGTGCTACTGTTCATACTTAATAGTAGGTTTTACACCATGAAGTCCCCAGGACAGCTTACTTTGTGGAACATCAAGTAGAGTTCTGGGGTCTTGTTCATTACAAACTTTTCTTTTGCCCAGACAATCAACTGCTGACTTTTAGAATTACATGTTAAGAACAGAGATAGAAGCCGTTCTTCAAATATCTAAATGCAATTCCTGAGACACTCAGAAACATCTGTGCTCAAATGATACACTGAGTATTTGCTTGCCATTGAATTCTTCCACAGATAATCAGATATCTAATGGTACTGTGTTGTTCCTCTTCTGTTTCTTACATACCAGCTTATATTTTCATGGTTGAAAGATATTTTCCACTGGTATTTTTCCAAGTCACGTCTTGGCTTTCTGGAGTGTGCTTACCAGCATCCCTCTTCATTTGCTGTAATTTGTGCTCTTACCAGCACCCAACAGAAGATGTGCCGCTATGATAGCACTTGTCATAACATCACACTTGACACTCATGTGCATGCGTGTGGGCACGTATATATATACACAGAGAAAGAGAGAGGTAGTAAGATGCATAGATTCCCTTACAAGATTTATACATTTCCATTTCAAGTACCAAATATAAATATATTCCAAACGTAACGTATGTTAAAAGGCACCAGGCTGAAAATGCTGTGGAAAATCGTTTTCAGTTTATACAAGATATCCACAACGCCTTGAAAGACACCAAGGCACACGTCTCATTTATCTGATGCACAACTACCATCTTGTGAGTACAGTTCGTAGCTGTGAGAGCGGTCTCTGGTTTTATAAATTTCTTAAATACAGCTATAAGTTAAACCTCTCACCCTGGCAATCCAATTGCATTTTTTCCTTCTAATAGATATATTAAATACAAGCTGAAATTAGTCATTGACAAGTTAGTAACTAAAACCAGAGACAAATAGGAAGCATAATAGCAGTATTGAAAACACACCTCAGCAAGTCAGTAGTACAAATGTTTTGCAACAGTCAGTTAGAAAGATGCATTGAATTCACCCACAACAATGTGCTTATTACGGTTCTTTCTTTGTTATTTTGTCTATTTTCAGCAAGTCACTGCAGTAATAGAAAGACCCGCAGCGTTAACAGTTTCCACAGTGCCATATTAGTGCTTGATTGTTCTGGTAATGCTCATCTGTATCTCACACCGCTGCAGTTCAATGGCTCCTGTAATCTGGTATGAGGTTTTGATAATGCAGCCAACTATTTCAGTTGCACTTCAGATTCACACTTTGTGCACCTTCATTTTATACACTGCTTAAAATATATTGGGATAAACTTCGAACCTGAAATCATGCAAAATGTATCTTCATGATTAATTTACAGCCTGGTTTTCATTGAGATTGCTTGAGTCTTAAAAGATAAGGAGGAGAAGCCGGGCCGTTCTACAAAGCATGTTTTTCTACAGATGCCATTACTGTGACTTGTAGCAGAATACGTGTAATTTGTAGAAACATTTCTTTTGTAGTATGAAGTGTTGCTCATAAAGGAAGTCTGACTGATAACTGGGCAAGCCTAGAGAAAATTGTAATTCCCATTTATTTATAGTCAACTATCTGTTGGAAGTGACTCGCATTCAGTGTTAAGACTGATATCCCACCGAAAAGTACATCTCGATCTACAGTACCTGTGCATAATTGTTTTAATGCCGTTTTTAAAATTACAACTTGTTACTTGCATGGAACAAAGTCTGGCTGAATCCAAAGTCCACGTTCAATTGTACAGAATAAACAGGCAAAATGTTGCCATGGAAACATTACACTAATGAGATTCAGACTTGATCTACAGTTCACAGAAAGATGGCATTTTTTTTTAAATGCTGCAGCCAGTTAGCGAGCACTGCTTCTGAAGGTCCAGTCAAGAATATTTAAGTGAGAATCGGCATGAGGCAGTTCTGTTTTCCTCTTACTCTTCCACCTGCACAGCTTTTTCTCCACAATCAGTCATCAAAACTCCCACGTGTTCCCAGTGTTGATCAATATCTAGAGTTGCCGAGGGCTGACATCTTATCCTAGCACAAGTCACACCCCTGACA
The DNA here is from genome assembly GCF_023634155.1 of Falco peregrinus. Lineage (NCBI taxonomy): Eukaryota > Metazoa > Chordata > Aves > Falconiformes > Falconidae > Falco > Falco peregrinus. The sequence goes on from NC_073729.1 coordinate 16,006,038, forward strand.
CCTGGGTTAAGACCTTCATGCTAAAGAGCTTTGGCACACAAAAGTCTCAGGGTAGTCTGCGTTGAGCATCTGACTTGGGGCAGCCCAAATACTACCCGTAGCAGCTCAACTTCTTTGCTGAAGCTCCTCAAAGAAAAGCGGCCCGAGGCAAACACCCACATGACGAATTTCAGTCCAAGCAGCTCAAGTTTGGCAGTGTGAGGAAAAGATGAAACCCAAATCCTGTCATGATAAGTGTCAGGAAACTTTAACAGAGTGACAAAACCACTTCTGTCTATAATAAGCACTCGCAGAAATGCAGTATTCTTCCGCGGGGTCAGTATATGGACGGAGGGCTTTGCAAGATCACCCCTGACAAATGCAGTTAGAAAATTATAAGCAGCTGAGAGAAAAGAATGTGGAAGTTGAAAGGCTGGCGAGACACAAAACGTGGGAGTATCAATGTTAAAATGTCACAGGAGGAAGGAACAAGGTTATTCAGCACTACTACATCGGCTTCCCCTGACAAGGTGGCCCCACGCCTCCTCTGTGGTCAGCGCCTCCAGCAGGGACCGCGGTTCCCTTCGCCAACAGCACCAAGGCATCCGCTCCCCAGCACGTCGTCAGTGCTGTCATCAGTGCTCCAACCAGCCCGTTTCAAACTAGCAAACTTTCTACCTAGGGGACAAAGCAAACTCTCAGCGTGTCTATAGCAGTGAAAAATCCCCGCATTACCCTCCAAGCAAACCTCTCACTTCTTGCCCATTAAGCATTTATGTGTGTCTATAAATACACACGTGCACAGGCTTCTGCTCTAGTTGAAAAAGTGCTTCCCTGGAAAGACTCATGGCCCGCTGCTTTGCTTTTTAGTTGGTAATCAGTAAGAAAACGCTTGATTCACCATGAATGCGTATCAGAAGACAGTAAAGGGCTGGGAACATGAAATCCTCTTCCCATTGCTATTCTCTTCTAGCAAGGGATTAAAACATTAACAGTCCCAGAGACTGACCTCTCCTGAAAACTACGGCAACCATTTCTGGAAACACCAGTGAATAAAGACAATTTATTGCAACAAGATTTGTTGGCAACACAATACACAGGCAAAATTCTATGAGTTTACCACCTCTCAACTATTGCCTGAATTTCACTGTGGTTATGGAGGTGCAGCCTGTGCGGTCTGCACAACAATTTCTGCCGAGTCATTCCTAGAGCCTTCATTAATGTCACCTACACCAGGAAGCACACATTTATAAGGTCATTATGTATTATTCCCCACAAAACACACTATTTCAAGTGGAATAATAAAGAAATTACATGGTTCATTTATTGTTAAGCAACATACTAGAATTATATACATTTATGCTAACAGTCTGGCTAATGTTCTTCTTTTTACATATAGCTCTGAGAAGTTTAATTATTAAAATTTCCTAGAACTCCATTATAATGTGTTACCTATCAACTGTTACCTATCAACTGTTACCTATCAACTGTTACCTTTAGTTTTCCAATTTCTATTTATTGGACTATGATGTGGCACTACACTGTAAATGAAGTCCTAAAATCATTACCTGTTAATTTATTACTAGACATAGCCCATGTGTCTAGGTAAACTTTAGGTGTGTTCTTCTCTTGTTTCACAGAGATAATTAAGGCAAAGAAATATTGCTGCATTCATGGAATCACACAGACAAGTTGATTCAGCCATGTGACTGAAGAGACCATGAAACATCAATATTGCAAATACATGCCAGAACATGCACCCATGGGTGTTGGTGACATAATAATTTACATATCACTAAAAGTTTTATCCTTAAGATCTAGTTTGATACTCTACACAAAAAGGAAAAGAAGAAAAAAAGATAGATTTCAGCCAAGTATGCTGTCAGATGCTCCAGCACCTGCTGACTGCAAATGTCAATTTTTGACGCTTCGTTTTGGTACAGGAAGCACATATTACTTTTTTCTTAAGGCAAAGGCTTAATTTTTAAGTCATATTTCCAGGATGAGAGAAGAAGAAATACATGTTTGTGTCCTTCACCTTTGGGGTTTCCCCTGCCCCTGTGATACTGATTTAAAACGGGGAAGTGAATCCAAGTGTTCCCCACTGAGACGATGCAAGGTGTTTAAAAGAAAACCAAACACAGACACAAACAGCACGAGTGCACTTACACATGAAAATACCATAGCCCCATAGAAGCTCCTGCTCTTTACACACCACCCTCTTTGCAAGGGGCCTAAGTGTTTCTCAAGTCTGAAGAAGCAACTCTACAACAGGACCCACACCAGCGAGTGGTCGACCTGTGAAAGACCTGAACATCAAAGTGTTGGAGCAGATGTATCAAGGCAATCTTGAGCAGAACAAAATTTCAGCAAGATTATAATCTTTTAAAAGGGTACGTTAAAGCTATACCAGTCTCCGGGGACTACAGATGCTAGGGCAGGGAACAGAGTGTGAACTCCTCTGTCAAACTGGTGAGGTTTATTTGACATGCTGAAGCCAGATGTGTGAGAGCTTAATTCCATTCTGTACCCAAGATGTGAAACTGGTGCCCCAGGCAGGGCTACAGAGTATCGGGTGCCTGCGGAAACCAAGCAGAACGTACAAAGGCCAAGAATCATCTGCTCCCATCCTTACCTAATTGTGGGAAAACGGTCTGTATTTTACTCGCTTTAGAAGTTATTTCATGCCAAATAACTCCAAGCCTATCTCTGCTAACATGCTAGAGGGAGAAAGCATATGCATTGCTGTATGTCTTGTAAAGGAGTCTATTGCACAGCGATTTTTCAAACTGTGTAACAGTACAAAGGCAAGCAGAGTGCAAATTGACCTTAAAAAGCAGCGAAATCTTCCTTCTCGGTTTTAATTGCCCTTGTACTCAAGCACAAGCTACTTCATGATGCAAATTTATCCTTCGAAGTGGTGACTGTAAACAGATGTTCTTTTGGCAGTCCCTAATTACTGTCTAACTGAGGTATTCTGGACTGATAAATGCATCATATGAACACGCTCAGCACAGTACCTAAAAGCATTCTTTGTTTTAGCTAGCAAAGAAATCGGAAGGCGCTTTACCAGGATGCAGACTTTATCATTACATGCCAGACAGTCAGTCGAGCACAACTTCCACATGCTTTTACAGATTTTATGCAAGGATATGATGCTACTGAGTTGTACACCAAATTCTCTGAAAAGTTTCAGTGCTTCATATATACGTTTGTTTTGCACAGAAGGAAAACATATAGACAGGAGGCTTGTATGCAGTATGCAAGTTTTTAGTCACCAGCTAGCAACATCCTTAAAGCTGAAAATCTGTCTTGCTACTGCGGAGCAGATCATGACAATCCATGAAGACAGACATGGAACTAATGGAAAGGGATTCATTGCTAATGAAGGAAAAGAAACGACCATGATTAGCTCAAAACCTGTGAACTAAGTTAAGCTGTAGCTTAAGAAAAGCTCAGCTTCCATGGACCTCAACAAAAGCTGTACCGTCAGGGATCATACAGAGCTTGGACTGTAGTCTGACATTCACAGTAAACCCTAAGTTAAAATATAAAAAGAAATCTGAGAAAAAACTTGTGAAGTGAAAACTGAGTATCTGCATCTGTAACCTATGACTATGCCCTACACCATATTTGCTCACCTCTGGTTAGAATAATAAATTAAAAAACAAACAAACAAACAACAAAAAAAAAAAAAAAAAAAACCAGCCTTGCTACATTCTTTAAAAAACACGCCACAAAGACATATATAAATGTCCAGAGATGCTGCAATTACTTTTCCAGTAGACATCCCGGCACCAAGCTGTTCCATGCCTTTCCTGGAAAGGGCCCCAACGTCTTTGTTGCTTTAAAAGCTGCCTATGCTGAAAGCAAGTACTGCTGATTCCCAAACCAGTTGCAGCTGAGCCACAGCCACTTGTCCTTTCTTGAAGAAAGATTCCTAAATTTAAAAATTTAAATTCATGTTTTTATTAGCTGGAAGAGAGGTATGGTAAGTAAGATTCCCGAGTTAAATCTGAACTGGTTTAGTTCTACTTTTCTTTTTAAGTAATTCAATGAACATGACAACTTTCCAGATGGGAAGTCAGAAACGGATTCTCTCTCTAAGATTACGTGCAATACCAGTAACGGGAATCCTCCATTATCAGTAAGCTCTTACATTCAGAAGTCAACACTACCTCTGCCCCTTTCGACCTCCTACTCCAGACTTTCTCTTTTGTAGTGGCATAATGCTGTGAAGTGCTTCAGAAGACAGAGGTATTGAAAAAGACATTTATGGGGTAGAGCAAGTAGTGTGAAGACTAATTTTCATCCTGAAAGTGAAACTCGTCAACCCGTGAGTCACTTGGCTGGGGTTCTTCAAGCAGTTTCCCTTCTACCTGCATTATCCTGAACACACAATAGTGCAGGGTAAAACCGGCCTTTTGTTTCCCGCAGTCCTTGTCAGTTATCCTGAAAAGCTTTCTGACACATCCACAAATGGAACAGACAGTAGCATCTTCATTCCTATTCAAAGCCACACTGCCTGTAATATCACAACAAAACAATAAATCGAAGGTGTGGTTACAGAGTTGGGAAATACAGAAAATTTTTGTGCTAACAGTACCATCTGCTGGATTTGGAGCTCTCTAGCTAGACACGTCAACATTGACAGAAGTCAGTAAGACGCAGTTTGATACCGTTCTTGCACAAACGACACCATAACTAAACCATTACAAATCAATAAATAACAAATTGCCAAACCTTCCAGCCAGCTGCCAAAAACCTGCAGAGAGGTCACTGACATTTTCAGTATGTATTTCTTGCTAAAGCAGACACTCAAAACTCAGTACACGCAATTTGTCACATATCAAAAAATCAAAAAATTCAAACTGCTCAGCCTAGCAGCCCCACTTAAAGGCAAAGTGCTACTACTATTAATGTCAGTGTTAAGTGTGTGTGTGTGGTTTGTTTTTAAAGTTTATTACATAACTAATGTGTTATTCCACTACAGTATTATTTGGCAGGCTGTGGGGAAGTGGACAAAAAGAGTCCCAGAGCACTAAATCAACCAAACCAAAACTCCCTATCACCTGTTACTGTTGAGCTACCAGGCACTAATACCTCTCATCTCACAGCATCAGGAAATACTTGGCATGCAATTAATCAAACAGTACTGCAACCCATAATGGTGAAGAGCACACTTCGTTCTGTCAAGCGATCACTGCTGCGTTTGAGAAGATGAGCTTAACCCCAAAGCTGAGAGGGATGCGCTGCACTATTCACACCCAGCACAGGGAGTAAGTTCCCAGGAGAATGAAAAGCAGAGACCAAGCAGGAAAGGTTAGACGGCTCTTCAGAACAGAGATGGGTAACTGCCGCTACATGTGTTCAGATGCTCATCCCGAGGCAACACAGATTCATTGAGCCCAAAACCACGGGACAGATGTGTTTTACTAGCGGTATCACTACAGGCCAGAGAGCTATCAATCCTCACCCGGCTCTCAGAACACAGCGAGGCTAACTCCTTGCTCATACAGAGCCCAAATTACGCCCAAAATCTGAAGTTACATCTAATTTCCAAGCTATCGCTGGTTGTCAGCGTATCTGAACACACTACCTTGGGAAATTCATTTCAAACTACACACCCCCAGAATCTCTTCAAGCTCGTTCCAGGAAATCTCAACAAGAACCTTTTGTTAAAGGACCACAATTTAAGTGACCTAACTGAAAGCTTATCCCTAAAACTACAGCAGTGAAAACATCAGCCTTGAAAACCCTCAGTAGAAACCTACAAACCCTTTGTTATAGAACAAGAAGTTGTTACCCTGTTGCAGGCTACTCCTCCATGAACAACTTTACCTACTTTATGAAGGCACCTCAAAAGAACCAAAATTTTGCTTGAACCACCCACCTTTTCAGTTACCTGTCTCACCAGCTCATACTGCCAGAAAGCTGGGCTCTCTTTCTCTGTGCAGTTCTGTTCAAGCGTGCTTCAATTTTCCTCTAACTATTTTAGATGCAGCAAAACGTATTTCAGACGCCCTCCGGGATTATCATCTGTTGGATCAAACAGGGGCCGGCAACCAGCCAGGAACGCCTCAGTTCCAACCTGAAGCTTGACAAACACTAACCCACACAACCATAAAACAATAGCATCTTGATACTTAAAAAATCAATCATTAAAAAAATATATATCTTTCATTATAAAGCAGAAAGTCAAACCTTAAACACACCACACAGCAGGGAAGCTGCAGCTCCTGGGACAACACAACCCAGCCCAGCTGCTCTGCTAGAGCTTTGGTGTGCTCCTGGAGACCACCCCAGCCCCACCAGCATGAGATGGGCCACAGGTGTGCTCCCACCGGCCCCCTCCCACCACCCCAGCATGCTCCCATTGCTCCCACCACTCCCCTCCCACAGCCCCAGCACACTCCCACTCTCCCCCTCCCACAGCCCCAGCACTTTCCCACTGCTTCCACACACCCCCTCCCACAGCCCCAGCCCCCCGCCACTGCCCCCCAGCCCCCCTCCCACAGCCCCAGCACGCCCCCACTGCCCCCCAGCCCCCCTCCCACAGCCCCCGCACGCTCCCATAGCTCCCACCCCAACTGCTGATGGCCAGTTCAGAAAGCCCAGGTTGCTGTGCTGTGCTTTATGTGAAGCGCTGGTTTCAGCGAGGCTGTAACCCTCTCTGAGGGCTAATTAAGGTGCACGGAACAAGCAGAAGTACTTAAATTGGTACTTTACAATAACAGACAGCATCACAGGCTCGTGGGATAAATCACAGGACAAGAACATTGGTGCAAAAAGATGTATTTGTGTTCGAAATCACAGAGGCAGAAAAGAAGCTGGGTAAACATTGCAGTGTTTATGAGGAATAGGAATTTTACTCTCCACATAATCCTTGGGGATGGGCGTGTAGGCCAGCACTCATACTCCGGGAATGCCATTCAATAGGGTAATGCTGGGGTCTGCTGGCAATAACTAGAAGAAAAGGTGGCAAATTTTTAAGAAAGAGCTGTAACAGAAAAGCCAGAAAAGAGGGAAAGATTGTCGGTTTCCTCTTTTTACTGAGTTAACCAGCGAAGGCCAGCGAGGGAAGAAATCCTTGCAGGGCCGCTCCTGCTTGTGAGGCACAGCAAAGCATTCCCACAAGGACGGAACAGCACCCGCACTGAACGGTTAACGCACCGAGGCCGAGGGGCTTGCGAAATGACACGAGCATTTAAAAATATTAAGCCGGGGGATAATCACATCCACCTCGGGCTGAACATCGGTGATCAGCCCAGACAGCCGGGTGGTGCCTGCCTCGGCTGGGCGGCGGGCCGGCCCTGAGGCGGGGAGTGCCCGGGGTCGTCCCCTGGGGCTCGGGCCCTGCCACGGCATCGGCGGCGCCTCAGCCCCCGCGGGCACCGAACCGCCCGGGGGGCGCCACCGCCCCAGGCCCGGCAGCGCGGCCCCGCCGCCCGCCCCTCAACGCAGCCGAGGGCAGCACCGGAGCGGGCGGCTCGCTGCCGGGACTGCCCCGGCCAGTGCAGACCCCACTGCCGCCCCCCGTGCCCCGCAGAACGGGGCCAGCCCGGTTCGCCCGCCGGGGCAGCCAGCGCCGCCCTCCCCGCACCGCCCGCCAGCCCCGCGCCGGCCCTGCCCGCCCCCCGCCGGCCCCATGACGGGGCGGGCCCTGCCCGAGCGCGGCGCCGCCGCCTGGTCGCTCGCCGCCGCCTCCCCCGCGCTGGCCGGCGCTGCCGGCGGTGGGGCCCGCCATGGGGCTGTGCCTGCCCTGCATGGGGGGCGCCGTCAAGGACGTGGTGGAGACGCCCGACCCGGTGAGTGCGGCGCCGCGGGCCGTTTCCCTCCCGCCGGGCTGCGACGCCCAGCGGCGCCGACCCTCGCTGCCGGGGCGGGGGAAGGGAGCGGGCCGCTTCCCGCAACATGGAGGCCGGGTCGTAGGGCCGCGGGGAGAGGCCTCGGGGCTGCCGGACCCGAGGCCGCGGCCGTGCGGGGGGAAGCCCGGCCCTGGGGGGCCTCGGCGGCGGGGAGCGTCATGGCCGCCCGCAGCCGCGGCCTGTGCGCTTGGGGGGCCGGGGGGGGCAACGCGCGGAGGGGGTGCACCCCACAGCGGAGCGCTGGGGACCCGCGGCCGAACCGGACACCGGGACAGCTGCGCTTTAACCGGCCCGGGGGGGTGGCCCTGGGCCGGCGGCGCCCCCGGCCTGAGGGACCCGGGCGGGAGCGAGGGGCAGCGCCCCCTCCCCAGCCCCAGGAGCCGTCGCGGCCCTCGGGGGCGGCCCGAGCGCTGTGGGGCGATGGCGGGTGGCGGGGCTGGGCCGGGCCTTACCGAGGTTCCCCCGCCGCCCCCCGGCCGGCTGGCAGCCCTCTGCCCCCCGCCGGCCGCCCCCGGCCCTCCCTGGCGCGGCCTGGCAGGGCGATGCGCCCTGAGGTCGGGCCGGCATCTCCTGGCAGCCCGCGGGACACACCTGAGGTGGGCTGGGGGCTTCCAGAGGAGTGCCGGCTTGTCCGGGTATAGAATGTCACTGTCTTTCGCCTTTTGTGTAGGAAATAAAGAGGAGACAGCTGGCAGAAGCTGCTGAAAAGAGGCAGATGGAGGTAATGTGATAAAACTATTTATTCAAAGTAATTTAGGTAAGCAGTTTATGGGTAAAATAGCAAGGGCTTCTGTGGGAACACTGGATAGCAGGCTCAGGATTGTGGGAAGTCATTAAATATTTTCATAGTAGTATTAATGTTTTACCTTCTTAACACTTACTACAGATACATATTTATGGACCAGTTTCACAAGCAGGTGCTCAAAGACCACTGCAAGATAAGTGAGCCTGTTTGGATGGGAGAAGTTTTGCAGGAGTTGAAAAAACAACCTAAGAATTGAAAGAGCAAGTTCATTTTTTTCCCTCATGATAGGACCTGAAAACAAGAGGGTGAGAAAAATTTCAACCCGGAGTTGCCAAACAATTGTGGTGGCAATTTCAAGCGGTACAGTGCTTGTAGTTCCCTTACAAACACAGGTTCTGGGCTCTTGCAAGTTGAGTTCATCAGTGTGGCAACAGCTGAACATGTTTCTCACTAAACTCTAGCAAGGAGGGGTTATTAACTTATTGTTGTATCTTTTTAAGGTTGCTAAGCTCTAACTACTTAAGTATCCTTAAATCTAGAAGCAGTAGGATGCAGATGTTCTAGCAGGATGTGGAAGTAGAACTGTTTCTTCCTTCCCACAGCTCTCAAAAAGGCTGATAACATACACCATGCAAAATCTACAATAAGTAACACGTGTGTCTTAGACACTACAGCTGAACTATGAAGAGAAAGGAATGTGTTATTTGTATGACTGTTAGTGTCGTTACATGTGGAATTAAAAATTGACCATTATTGATGAGGAGCATGTTGACCTGATTTTAAGAGAGTTCGGTGAATAATTGAAGCAACAGCTGACTGATGCTTCAGTGTCCTTCTTTAAAACTTCTTGATTTTGTGTCAGACTACATACTAAAAGCAATTCATATGTAATCTTAAAAAGGGTTTTTTTAAGTTTAACTTAACTATACATTTGAGAAGGATGTAAAAGGGCGGGGGGGGGTGGGGTGTCCCCATCTAGCTCTTAAATTGCTAAAAAACTTTTTCCTGGGAGGAAAGAGAAATGAAGCAACTTGGCTTATGGATGGCTTTGAAGTTTTGGGATAGCCATTAGGCTGCTATAGAAAAATGGAAATATCACTCACTTACATTTTGTTTTCTTACAAGAAAGAGATAAAACAGCTCTACCAGGATTTGTCAGGACTATCTTAAGAGCATTTTAGCCTCTGAATGTCAGGTAATGGAGGTGTCTTGCAGGCAGCCTAATCCAGTTTCCCCCTCGTGAGGGACAAGGGATCAGATCAGATGTCCTTCTCTGCTTAGTGTTTTCCTGTACATGCTTAACTGCTCATTGTTCAGCCTGAGGTGGTGTGACGTGTTCTTCCTTTTGGGGTGTTGTAGAGACAGTCTGGGTACCTAACTCACTTGGAAGGCTGGTTGCCTAAAAGCTAGAACTCACAGCGTCTGAGTTGGTAACATGTGCCTTAGTAGCCCGTTGAGATTTGAGCTTGTCGTCAGGGCCTTGAATTTCAGGTGAGAACATTGCTTTTTTCCCTTGGTAGATTTTAACATCTCTTAGGCTGTAGCATCATAACCCTAAACTTAGCTAACGATCAGGTTTAAAACATCTTCTTTTTAGATTTAGAGTGTTCACTGTAGTTCTGTTATTCCTGCCATCTAGGCTAGGTCCTTATTAAACCATCCCCATGAGGATGTGAAGCAGGTAGTTGTCAACAGGTTTCTCATCTGTGTACAGCTGCTATCTGCATGTCCTATGGAGTTCGAAGGGTAGTCTGTCTCACAGGTTGTTTCTCACAGATGGCAGTTTAGAAATGGATTTCTTAGGGCCTGGGCTAGCACTACAAACACAACCTTTTTCCTCCCCTGCTTGTAAATTGCCCATCGATTTCTGTAGCGGCTATACAGAGCTTGTGACCTTCTCTGTCTGCTTATTGAGTTTTGGAATAGAAGCTGTCATTATGATTTCCATCATCTCAATTTTATCTCTAAGTAGCCTTCTAATAAAAAGAGATGGAAGAAGTGAATGAGTGATGAAACAACTAAAGCTCTTGCAAGTTCCGTCTGCCCAAGTCACCTCTCCCCAGTTAATTCCGTTTGTGAGGGCAAGAATAGGCCCTGACAGAGAGAAACACAGGCTAAAAATTTACGGGACTTTGGGCAAGGGAGGTTCTGGTCCTGCATCTTAAGAAGCAAAGCAGGTACATGTAATTGCATTAAATACATTCACCTGGATGTGATAACATAAAACAGAACCACTCTCATATACCTATGGGATCAAGAGCTCAGAGTATGCGGAAGTGTCCCAGAATGTCTGCATTTATGTAATAGTAGCATTGATCAACATTTCAGTCTTTTCACACAAACCAGAGTCCATAAAACTGCATTGTCAAGAGTTGCAGTTTGGTTTCTATCAAAAGAAAAATGGCTAACTAGTCTTACCTAAATGTGTTTTCTCCCAGGCTTCCTCTCGAGGTATTAAGAACGCTTACTCTGTAGAGCAAAAGAAAAAGAAACAGGAAGAAATGGAAAAAAGAATTGCGGCTTCGGGTTCTGGAGGAGAAGGAGGACTGAGAGTAAGCTTAAAAAAAGAACATGATGCAATTGTCCATATATTCGCTGAGAAAATCCTGTTTTGTTGTTGTTTACAAGATTGAATAACTTGAGGAAGAACCAAGAGGAAGGGAAATGGAATAGAAATGGAAGCAAGTGTCATTATTGCGCACAGTGTTCTAAGTGAGACTTCATTTCTGGGACACACAACGACGGCAGAGAGCTTTTCTTTTTCCTTCCCCCCAACTCTTTTTCCCCAGTTTCTGCACCTACGATGCGTCAGTTTTACAGTACTTGCAGCACTGGGGATCTCCTCACTGACTTGACCTGTACCACTGCCCCTTTTCAGTCCTGGTTGAGATGGTCTCTCTTCCCTCAGAGTTTATAGAAAATGGTTGAACTAAGTAGGGTAATAGCTTTGGGTTTCATTATCTATCTCTTTACAGAAGAAATACGCAGCATTTGCGTAGATAGTGATGAACTTGACTGCTGCTACTGCTTTTGTAATGTAAACTTTGTCTTAGAAGGCCAGGCAGAGATGTAACTAAGAATGAGAATCTCTCCAAGGCAAATAATGCATCAATTATTCAAACACAGACTTCCTAAGCCTGCAGCTCTTCCTCTCATTGCTCTAGATGACTCAGGGGACTGGAGTTTGTATGAGCTGCTGCTGGTGGGCTTCATGTCCCTCACCTGCTGGATATAAAAGGTGTTAGAATGGGGAATTTACTTTATTTAGACAATCTTGTGGTGGTTGGGTTTTGTTGTTGTTGTTGGGAGGCACTAGATTTTTTCCTTTCCCCTATTCATACAAGCCTGTGGTATGTTTTGTTTTCTTCTTCAGTGGCAGGTTGGATAATGAAGTACAACTGCCCACAAGAAGGTTGATGTTTACTGCCAATAACTTGCCAGTTTCTGCGGCTGAGTGGCACTTACTCATCATGTGGCTTTGCTGTTTGCATATGAAGACTCAGCAGTACTTTGCCATCGTCAGAGAACAGACGTGGAAACGTACACTAAGAAACTTAAGAACTAACTCTGAACCCTAGGTTTTGGCCAATTTTTTTGTTTGTTTTATGTGCATGTTTGATTCTTTCTCTGTCACGGGAGGGAGATGGGTTTTCTTACATGAAAGCAGCCTCCTTACCTGCAGTCTGACAGTAGGCGTATGATGTCTGGTCAGTTGATGTATGTATGTCTGTGTGACTGGTTTAAGCGCAGCTCAGGTGCCCATGTGTTGGTTTTGACGCTTACTTCAAGCTCTACAATTAAACTTTTCTCTTAAGTCCTCATGTAGAAAATTGTTCGTAAATATATATATTTGAATATGTCAGTGACAGTATTTCTCTTGGGTTTCCTAATGACTTGTCAACTGCTTAGGGATTTAGTGCCTTTTTCATGAAAGAAAGTGGATTCATGGTGGTTCCTTACAAATGGAAGCATTTTGTGTCACCAGTTAAAAAAACAGAAACCTTTATAAACCCTGTATGCCTATAGCAAGAAAGTTGTTTTATTATGAGTCTAATAACTGTTCTCCTTGTTTTCTGATGTGGATTTATTTCGAGTTTAAATATTTATAATGAATACTGCAAGTTAAACATTAAATTATAAATATTGTTACTAGTTGTTCTCCTTTATTACCACAAGAGGGCAATGCTGCACTTCTCAGGATTTTGAAAAGCAAAAGGCTTACACTGTGTCTTGTCTTGGACAGTTTGTTTCCTAAACTTGCTGTACGTTATAGATGGGTTTCTTACGGGGTGGTAACGCTTGCTCAGTGCCAAAAGCTCTGTCACTTTTATTCTGTATTCAGCAATGTCTGTAGTCCCTTTGCCAAAGGTGAAGCTGCCTTTGATTATTTAGAGCTATTTAAACTGTGGTGTTAAAACCAGGCTTTTGAGCTAGTGGTCCCCAGCCACTGCTTTGATAGAGGAGGGAAGTCTGTTGCAGCATGATCAATATTAAGAATCTAGCTCTTATTTTCCCTAGAGACCAGTAGGCTTGTCCTTAGTATCTTACTGACCCCATTTTTGACCTGGTTTAGGCTATAGAGGAGTGCTTTTTCTTCCCTCCCCCCCCCCCTCCCTTGAACTAAGTGTTTCTTCTTTTACCTCCCCCAGTAGTGTCTCATGCTGTCTTAGGAGTGCAGTCCCAACAGGTGACTTTCCTGGCTTAGCCTGAAGAATTAAGAAGGGAGACTTTTTCAATATTAATGTAATGGTGTCTGGGCTAGAAAGCTGTGTCCTTGGCAGATGGGTACCTTCAGTTTCCTTTGCTGGCAATTGCTCTCTTCCTTGTATTAACTGGTAATAGTGATTTTTGGCTTTTTTTTAAACTCTAATGAAAATGCATTGAGTTATAATAAAATACACTGAACCGTAATTTGAAATGTGAATTTCAGTCTTAGATCTGTCACAGTGGGTGTCCTACAAAGACACTTAAGCCACACTTAAGCTTAGTTGGTTGCTTGGAATGTTTCAGACTTAATACATTCTTCTCTTCATTCTTGATCACACCGCTCCCCACAAACCCTAAGGGGAGGAAAATAACCCTCAGTCTGTTTTCCTCCAAGCCCCTGTAGGAAGGAGCTCGCACGCTGACCGAACAGGAGTCTGTGCTTGCATTAGTATCATGAAGACTTTCATATAAAGCCACTGAAATAACCTAATGAAACAACCCACAGTTCCCATCAGCAATCCAACGCTGCCAACAGCATGAAGCAGCCATACTGCTGCTCTGCCCATCCTTGCTAGGCGGCCCAAGGCAAGCCTGTTCTGCTCCAGGCAATGTCTGTCACCAGTAAGGACGCTCAGCATTCAAGTAGAGGATTACCACCCTGTCCCCAACATGCATGCTGCTCTTTATCCAGCTCTTGGTCCTGCTAAGAGAGCTGGCTTGCCTGTGGCTGCCTGCCCGGCAGCTGTGCTGGAAGGCCCGAGTTGCCCCAGGTCAAGGGTGCCTGTCAGTGAAGAGACGATCCTTGCAATTGAGAACTACCATGGAAGAAAACACTGCACTCCCTCACCATCCTTTAAGTAAAAACTAGGTACGTCTGCCCTTTAAGTAAAAACTAGACATGTCTGTGCTGTTTAAAAGTCCCCCCTGTGAACACCAATTTTATTCCTACAGCCAAGACACATCAGAGGATAGGGGAGTGTACAGTTCCAGATTACAGATCACCAACTAGTAAAGCTATTTTTAAAGAGGTTTCTCTACCATACCCCTGTTCAGATGGCCAGTCTGAACAAAATCTAGGAAGTTACTTCGGTAAATAAAGACACTTCTTGTTGTTTTAAGTTTCTTGGTAACATAAATTTCAGTTGAGAAAGCAAGCAGATGATAGTGCAGTTGGGCAGCATACAACTGATAGCTACCTGAAGTGTCCCGTTAAATGACACGGCTCAGAGCTCCATAGGTGAGAGCTGCTCTATCCTTGTAGAAAGAGACACCTCTCTCTTTCTTACCACTTAGTGCTGCACTACATAAATACGAAACATAATAGGAATTCTGTCCTTACTTCCCCTAATCCTAGATGTTTACTTCCCCTTAGAGCCTGTTAAAACACATCCATTCACAGCCCTACGAGTACACCTTTTTTTCTCCACCTTCTGAAAGTTTTCTTATAGCTCACTTGAAAAACTGGCAGTTGGGATCAGGGCTTACGAGCTGCAATGAAAGGGCTGACTCGGTGACCGCGATAGCATAATCTTCCTCGAGGCAACCGAAAACGAAACCATCTGCTATCGCCTGTTGCTAAAGTATGTGGGTTACGCCAGGGAGGGAGTGTTTGGGGCAGAACGTCCAGAGGCTTGGGAGGACGCAGAAGCCGCATCTCCACAGGGATGGATAGCACCACTGCGGGCCCTTAGGAAAACAGATGCCTTCAGCATGTGGATTTGGCACAGCGACAGACCAAATCGCTGGGACGCAGCTCATCAGGCACAAACAGTGCCGGCAGTTGGCCTGGGATGGAAAAACCTCTCCAGCCTCATAAACGTTCGCGTGATTCCACGTGTCTGTTTCACCTTACTCTAGATTCCTAACATACCACAGGCTAAAAAAAACCAGTAGGAGATGCAAAGAAAAAGCGCTCTTCCCTCCTCCCCTCTCAGGTAGTGCCTCTCAGCAGCCCACAAGACACAAGCCCCAACAGGACCAGACCCTTGTCAACATATCCAGCAGATGCTTCTTAACACTGGGCTGTGGCAAACAGCTCCTCTCCCTGATCTAAAATGAACACATATAATACATTCAGTGTTGTCTCTTAAGGTATCAGAGACTTGCTATGCCTTCCCACACACATATATTGACACCTCCCCATTTCACTCGCCCCTGCCAACAGCCTTGAACTAGCTCCCATAGATGTTACGTTATCAACTCTAAACTGCAGTTGGAAAAAAAGGTGGTAATGCAAAGGAAGGAACAATTATCACTGTAACAGATGAGAAAAACCCCTATCCTCACTCACTTACGTAAATAAGCCTGCTTGGAAGAAAAATTCCAGGTGAAACAGCAAGGTGACAGAAGGTACCTCCTGTAGCAAGCGGTAACAGATGTTACATTTCCAAACTAATTCTGAATTACTTCCAGCATGATGATATTCCTTTGACATTACACAATAATAATAAGTTTTACAAGTAATCTGACATAATTTAGCCATCTTGAGTTGAGCACAGTTACTTATTCCCAGTCAGCAGGAAACCCCGTGGGGTCTGGTCTATGACCCAGCCAGGACTTTGAGAAGCAGCTTCATTGCAGCTCACGACTGTCCAACTTTCTGTGACTTCCAGCCTCCTCACCACCCACATTCAGCTGGGGCACACAGCGACAGACCAAGCTAAAATCACTGCACAGCACTCTTCCTTACCATCACCATCCACGACCAGCCCAATATCGCAACACCTCATCTCCTGCCTGCCCAACACACAAGTATTCCACAGCCTCAGCAGAGCCTCCCTACCGCCAGGACAAGGGATTTGCCGCAGCTACTCCCAGGTGGTACCCTACAATTCAGTTCAGCCTTCTAGAAACCTACACTAGATACGTTAATCCCATAGCTTTTGGCATAGAAACTTCGAGCATCATACGCAATACCTGGGCAAACAACAGGGTGGTTTTCCCTCCCCAGATACTTTCTACACAAAGTTTGTTCTGCCCCAGCACTGCAGCAAGAACCACACGTCTTCAAGCAAGATTTTGCTGCTTGTCTTTAGCTTTGTAAATTGAGCCTCAGGCTCTTAACAAATTCCCCAACTCCTACGTTGCTATAGGACCTAATACACTCAAAAAACACCCTTGACCACACTAACCTTGCAAATAACGTACTCCCAAGCCCTTCCTCCAAAAGAAACTAGCTTACTACATCATTTGTTTGCTTTATTGATGCTCCTGCTCTAATTTCCTCCTCTGCTACCCACGCCCACACCAGGTGCATCACATGCAGGAACCCCACCTGCAAGCTTTTCACACAGATTAGGTGGCAGTGGCAATACATTAAAAAGTCCTTTATAGGCCTTCCTTTCTGGAATTAACTAAAATGAAATGTTAAGTTAGGAAGTGCGTTAATGCGAATTTTTTTTTTTTTAAGAAGCTTGATTAGCCTGAATCAAAAAAGGTTATTTTGATAGCTATAGTCCAAGCACATAAAGCAGTTCATGTTTAATTTAAAATTTTGGTTTGGATTTACCAAGATTATTTGTTGAAGCTTAATCTTAAAATAAACCTAAGAATACTTTTAAAAATAGCTATTTGATTTATTAACATGTAAACACCTTCAGATATTTTAAAGAAAGAATATAATAATAATGCCAACTTAATTTTGGGTGACGGAAATACATCTCTTGATGTTTTAAAAAGTAACCATTATTTCAAAATAAACATCTGACACTTTCACAAGTTTGGGGGTTTTTTTCTTTCTCTGTTCATTCAAAAACAGATCTCTCAGTGCATGTTTTAAAATCATGATTTTTTTCAGCTGTGCTGCATTTTTGCTTTTAATAATGTTGCTTATGACCTGTTCTCCACTCCCACAAGAGCCTTGTATGAGAACTGGGTCTTCCTATGGCTTTTCAAAAGATTTACTGGTTGAGTATACATTTCATCCTCCCAGAAAGTACCCCAAAATAAGAACACAAAGGCTGCAATTTTTCTTTCTAAAAACATGTTTGGAATTAGGTACTTGCTGTGTTACTTCGCATGGTGCACCAAGCAACTGTGAAATGCTCATATGTGGCAGATGTTTTCAGGCGGTGGGGTAGAACGGTTCCACCAAAGGGACAGACAACGTGCTGGTTCTGATAAGGCACGGAACATAAAAGCAGGTCTCGATCCTCTCTAGCCAGCAGATATTTTGCTGTTAATCTGCAAGACCACAGCAGCAGATCATAACTCTATGTTTTAAAAGGAAACATCAAAATATACAGAAAAATACCAGTTGGAACTTTAAGAATGCTTTTGATTTTTTTCTTTCCCTGCAAAGTAAAATTAATTTTCAATAAAATCTGGGTATTTCCGTGCTATCCGTAGTAAGCAAGTGCTTGCCCCGTTCACTGTGCAGCTCATGATGAGGTTAGCAAGCAGCGCTGGGTGTTGCAGGCATCCGGGCAGTAGCAGCAAAGTGATACTACAAAGAACACAGATTACAAATAATAAATAAGACTTGCAAAATGTATGAGTACTTTAAAAAAATTTATTTCATTTGTAATGAAACAACTGAGTTCTGCTCAAATTTATACAGTCAGTGAAATAATCCTATAAAACGATTTTTCTAGGATGTTACAAGGCACATAAATTACCAAATATAAACATAGAAAAGTAGCCAAAAGAATGAACTAAGCCCCCATATGCTTTTAGCTATTTTTGAGGTGCATGAAGGATTTACAAGAATGTGAATCACTCTACTGACAGCGTAATGAATATCTCACATTTGGCATGACCAACAAAATTAAAAATAGGGGGAAGGAAAAGCTCAGATTCGAGAACAGTATAGTGATTTGTGACTTAGGAGGGACTAGCATCTCCTGAAGCTCCTCCTTGGGTCAAAGGGCTGTGCATCTTTTTTTATGGCTTCCCTTGGCAGGCTGCAGCCCAGCACCCCACCGGTCCCACTGACCACCTCTGCGGTCTGGAGGAGGAAGGGGCAACCGCTCAGCTTCCCCGTGCTTCTGTATCAGGCACCTCGGGAAAAAACAGGAAGGGTCTGCACACAGATCTAACGCTTAGCATTGTCTTTAGCTTGAAAGAAAAGAAGGTGGGGGTTGGTGGGAGTGGTGGTTGTTCTTGGGCTTTTTAAATTTTGTTTTAAAAGTAACTGCTTTGGGAAGTCGTTTGGCATGCAGTAAGTCTTTATGTTCTACTGGTTAAGAAAATCTTGCAACCCATAAAAATAGTCACTTTTTATTTCATTTTCAGAGGCAATACCAAATAATTTCCACAAATACTCATTTCCCACCTGCATATATATTTTTCAACTAGTCTAACAGTCAAGGATTCAATGAAATACGATTTTCATACAAATATAACGTATTGTGTATTTTATTCCATTAACAGGAACCACTCCTTTATGTAACTCTAAGTATACATTCACATATTAAAGAGTAATAATTTGGCTAAAAATATATGTCTATTTCTTATCTGATTGTAGTAATTAGCCTAGCAAGGGTAATTTGCTATAAAAGATACAGTACTAGAAATAAATAGTTCTACAATTCAAAGATCTTCAAAATGGGTTGCCATTTCCAGTCTGTCTTAAATTTTCCAAAGTCCTTTTAAAGCATAAACTAAATTTACTACACTGGAGAAAGTAATTTGGACCTAAGTACATAGAGTCCCAATCACATGAGAAGCTTATTTCACTTAATCTCCTTCTTGGTTTTGTAATGGGCAGAAACAACCAGATAATTGTCTGGATTCATGTCCCTGAGGGTTGGACTCTTGCTCTGGATTGGAGAGGTTTTCCCATCCACTCGGGAGATCTGCAACATTCGGCACGGGTCATGCTTCAGTAAGTAACCTGCAAATGTCTCCCATCCTCCTCCAACACGAACCATCACGTGTTTGTTGTGCAGCATCTGAAATTACACATAAAGGAGAAAAAAAAACAAAACACCAAAAAACTCTTGAGAGGGAACTATTGACTGGAAATCACTTTTTTTCTACTAGGAAAAACTGTGCTTACTTTAAAAGTCACAGACATATGTTAGTCTGCTTTACAATAAAAGGAAAGGAAAAGAAATAGTAGAATGGTTTTTATTTTAATAAATAAATTAAACCAACTGTAAGAAAATGAGATAGTAGTTAAAACTGAAGAGTTTCGTATTTTATTTAAACAACGCTACGTGGTTTTCTAGTCCTGTGGCACCAAGTGATCCTGTTCTTCATATGCTTACTATAAACGTTAGGGAACATGAATGGTTTTCAGATGAATTTTTTTAAAATATGTTAGTAAAGCCACCATTTTATACATCTTGAAGCTGTCTTTTCTTTATAGGATAGTGATCTATATGTAGCGAAGGGCAAACAACCAAAACAATCTCCTCTATCTCCTAAAATATATATTAAAAAAATCGTCACTTAAGAAACAATTTAGCATTGCTGACATACCTTCTAACTAAACTAGTCTAATGTTGTCATTACATTAGTCTAATGAGGGACATCAGAAATAACGTATCTGGAACTGTTTGGAGATACCTGAATTTATGCTGACTTGGGGAAAAAAATACAAGTCAAGTGCCCAGGCTCTTACTAGCGGGACGGCTCAGCACTTGCTGCCTTCATTCCAGAGCCACCGGGGCTTGACCTCCAAAGGAATCTCAGGTTGCGAGGAGTATCCAAGTGCCAAATGAGGTACCTATCTCTGATGTACGTCATCCAGATCCATGCTCATTTTTTGCCTAAACTCAAATAAACTTTTTCCCCGAGAACAAACGTAGCTTCGCCCATGTCTGAGCCTGTGAGCTCAGCTGGCAATTCCACTGTTTTCCTCCGGTTTCCCATGCAGAACAGTCAAATAAATACCAGCGAGGTATCATAAAGCAGCACATTCTATAGAAGCCACATTGTAAATCACACATTGAAAAGCGCTTTGATTAGTATGGCTCAGGAAATGCTAAACATCATTTAGCTGTAGTGCCAGAAATTAAAAATTGGCCCTGTAAAAGGCATGCTAGAAGATGTTTAACATAGTCTGGGTAATAACATTTGGATTTATGGCTGCGATGTGCATATGGGGTCTTCTACGTGTCCAAAACTCCCTCGAGGGCTAACAGTATTTGCAGTTGAGAGTTATGTGGCACATAAGCCTTTTGTAACATAGCACAATTTAGATTAGTGCACATAGCCTAGACAAGGAGAAAAAATCTCAAACAAAATCACAGATAATAAAAGGCAAAAATGTAGCTCTTAAATAAAAAACACCCAACCAACAAACACTGCATCTCAGCCTAAAAATAATGTTGATTGACTTGTTAGTTACACGAGGAGACAGACAGCTGGGGTGAAGAAAGCACGGAAAGCTGTTCAGCTTTCTAAAGTTTGAAAATCAGGGTAAGTTTATATGGAATCAAACTCTTTATTTCAATAAGCAACTGCACATGAAATCGTTTGAAAGTTTTCATTTAGAACATTTTAATGCAAGTCAATTATTATCCCTGCATTTGGGGTTTTATGTAAAACACATCACCCAAGCAGCTTCTGATTTACACCACTCAGGTACTCTGTTTTAATTAACCCCTCCCAGCTACTAAGATTGTGTTGTTGCTACGGGTTGTAGGAGCGTTAGCCTCTGCCCTAGCTATACACGAGCGAGGTTTTTCTCTAGATTTACGTGGGTGTGAAAGCAGAATCATAGTCCCATCTTCACCAATCACGCTTTTTGTCTCAAGCTTTGTATTTTAGCGTCAAAGACTTCACTTTGAACCGACAAGGGTATGATCAGCCTTCAGCGGGATGAGATTTGAATCATGTCTTTAGTCTGGGCAATACATCACGCAAGCAGCAAATGGTTGGTACGTCGAGTTTTAAAACTGCAGTTCAAACGGTGACACAGCTTTGAGACAACCGAGAATGGTATTTAGCAACTTTCTCCCCTTTGAATGCCTAAAAAAGCATTTGAGCAATGCCCCAAAAACTTCACATGAAAACATTTTAAGCCCAACCGGTCCACTACAACAGGGGATGCTGCTGTGGGAAGGAGTTAACTGTTGCTGAATTTCTGCTTCCACATATTGTCACAGAGGGGTTCATGTTCCAAGAGCAGTTAGTATCTGGACTTTTGATTAAGAGTTAGGAATGGAAAGTTAGCAGAAAGTATACTTGGCTCAGTTTCCCTTAGGGACTACTGTGCAGACAAATAAAACCTACTGCTGGTATGTTATTTCCTGATGCTCAGGTTAAAGGTACATCTTCTGTCTTTCCCCTCTTTTTTTCTTTCTCTTAGTATTACAATACTATTATAAAAATCACTGAATGCTTTTCTGTAGAGACCGAGTTTTCCTACATCCTAAATATAGTCTGTTCATGCTGTGCTGTGCCACAAAAGCACCATTTTACTTCTTCGGCCATATTTTGATGTTAGGAACACCAGCACTAATCCTGAATTCTGGATTGCTTCAGGTTCACTCAAGTATAAAAGATTTCTCACCAAGACAAGAAAACAAAAGAAAAGAAAAAAAAAAAAAAAGGGAAAAAACTTGCTGTACTTTGTAACTGATATAACTGAAAAGGCAGTTTTCCCCCTGACATCCTTCGGCTGAAGATGAAACTTTTGAGCTTTTATGATCCACCCAATTCAGCTTTTGCATTGCACGAGATTGCTGACAACAAAACAGTTGGATTCTACAATAATAAAGTTTATTAGTCAGTTATCGATGTAAATAAATTCCTGACATACATGTACTTTCACACTGCTATCCAGCCAGTTGAAACCGAGAAAACCCTTTCTGTAAAACAAAATCAAACATATGTTTACGATTGCTGTAACTCTTCATTATTTCAGTTGTGGCTGAGGCAGGGCTGTCACTAAAGCTGTTCCTTCTAGAATCTGTGTTTAAATTGAGTCTGTGGTGAAACAACCATATGAGAAAACAGATGACCAGACAATAGCATTGCAGAGGGAGAAATTCTGGATTGTTTGGGTATGCACTGAGGCTGTATGAAGAGATAACATGAAAAATAGTCAAAGTTCAGTGAACTAAGCTGTCATTGCCTAGGACTTTGGGCATCAAAAAAGAACCTTAGTCTAAACGGTTCTGGTTTTTACAGAAGTTGAGAGCGCTTTATGGCTTATTAAAGAGATGTGAGGCTGTATGTAAATATCTTAAGCTCATGTAAATGAGCATAGTTTTACTGACTTGAAAAAAAATCTCTTCTGTTTTATAGGAAATAAAAATCTAGCCCAATATTGTTATTCTTCAAATTATAACTTTCCTAAAGAACATTTCAGGCAGGGGTAGGGGATGCGGGAGGAAGAATTACACACCACGGATCTGATCCAAGCCCTGCAAAAGCCAACAGCAGGAGTCCCACCGTCTCGAAAGGCCCTTGGGCTGGGCTCCGGGAGCCAAAGGCAGCAACCTAAAGCACATCACGGCCTGGAGCGCATCGGTGTGATTTTAAACCAACTTCAGAAACAACGTAAGCAACATGCTAAGAGAATATTGACTATGAAATCCAAAGGTGTTTAAAAAAATAACACTGTGCATCACACCAGTGGCAGTACAAAGCAAATTTTGCACTACAGAAGTGAAATTTTAAAAGAGAAAGGGAACGGAACACATTTCAATTACTTTTGACTGAATATGGGCCACGTAGGCTCATCGTCATCAGTAGATATAACCCTTGTTTCTCATATCTTAGCATTTAGAGGACCTTCTTTGAAGGGTGTTGAGAACTGCATCATGAAATGGGTTTCTCAGAGCCCACTTCATCTAGATTTCATTCTCTACATTCATCTAGAATTCATCCTCTAGATGAACAGATTTTCACAATGACCCCAGACACATCAGAGGCCAACACTAAAGGAATCCCAGTGGTGTTAAGACTTGCCCAGGTTACTGCATCAGCCCGCTCCCCACAGCAAGCTGGAAGGTCTTGCCACCACCTCTGCCAGCTTCGAGACCCGAGGTGCATACAGGCTCCCACACGCCATGCTCTGACATTGCAGCTCTACTTTATGATTTTGCTTCAAACCTGGGTGATGCTATTTAGTAAACATTTTGCTCCAGCTTGTCTGTACCATTTATGTTGATGACCTACCCTCCTGTCTATCCAAAAAAAAAAAAAAAAAGGCTTTCTCAAACCTCAGCATTATTCATGAACCATTCTTAGTTAATAAAATGTGACAGCAGGACATAAAACTCAAACCAGGAATGAGATCCCTATCTGGGCTGTCCGTATGTCCCTGGGCCTGTACCTAGTACATGGTATTGTCAAGTAATGACAAATTATTCCACAGGGACATGGATGTTTTCATGGAGTAGGACATCTCTTCCATACAAGAGACTATGGTCTCTCCCAGCATCTTCCTAGCTGGGACCTGAAGAGCTTAGGAGAGAACTTGCAGCCTGTGGCTGTCTTTGTGGCTGACAGAAGGTGAAGAGTTCTTGGAATCTGGTGTGCACATCTATATCAAAGAGGAAAAATATTATCTGGGGACTTGAGGCACTATTGCTTCAGAGAACAAGGCTCGTGTCACCAAGCATCAACATTTTATTCCTTTTCATGACAACAACTTTTCATGGTCAAGCTCTAAAGCTAGCAAAATCAGTCCTCAAAATCTTCAGCAATTCCGAGGTCCTCTTGCGCGTGGCCACTGGAAATTCTCACATCTATTGTTTAATGTGGAGACAGGTCTAGCCTGGTGAGGCCCTGGGAAAGACTCCATCAAAGACTGGCAATGTGCAGAGAAGCCTGTCTAGCCGCATGCCTTCACAGAAGCTCGGGGGATATTAGTTCAACATCCCCAGCAATCACCAAAACACACAAAAGTTCGTGTTAACAGGTGATGTTAATAGCCCATTCAAACCGGTGATGACAGGGCGCTGGCCAAGAAGAGGACGCTGAGAACACGACACAGCGGGCCGTGACGACTGGTCTGATAAAGGTCTGACAATGAGTCTGCAGATGGGTTTAATTAAAAAAGACATTGAGGGAAACCTCACAGATGTGCAGTATGTATTGAGAGCGGCAGGGCTCTGCCGGGGCAAGCCTGCAGCAGGCTGGAGTTGGGACCCCTGCTCATTCCACGGAGGGTCTGAGGAGACCTGATGTCACCAAGGGCCTCGGCCAAAAGAAAAGGAGCTGCAGTGCTGCCCTGTGCATCACAGATAAGCAGCACTTCCTCGTGATGTTTAGCCATCTCATGCCTCTGGAACCACTAATGTTATCATATTATGATGACAGTTTACTTATTTCCCAGTCCATGCCCATGCAGTAAATGCAGTAGCAGGCAGTATTTACACCAAGTCTAAACACATTCAACTTGGGAAGTGAATTTTCAGAAACTTGTGGGTAACTGGTGCTGCAGTGGAATTTTTCTACTTCCCTGAGAATTCAGTGACCTGAAAACACCATCAAGAACATGCAATAGTCTCCTGATTCATTGCTACAAGCCACGATTACAGATGTTAAAAACACCTTGTGAGCAGAGATTACGCAACTTCATCCCTAGACTTAAGGTAAAATTTATAGCCAAATCCTGCACCACTATCAGATAAAACGCCAGTCAGGTTAGATTTAGATACATTCCTATTTTAAAAAGTTTACAGCCACTGTAGCACATATTTTATAAAAGGCATTGCTGCTGCTACGTACACAGGGTTCACCCTTACGGACACAAGGGATTGTAGGAGCAATTCCCAAGAGGATGTGGAATAAAATCAACTTCCAGCTGGAAAGCTAGAAAGCTTCCCTCCAACTCTTCTTTTTTCTTGGCTTTCATTCTCCTTTTGTCATTGGATTTGTGTGTGAGGTCTTCTTAGAGCAAAGTAAAACATAAAGCTTAGTTTAGACTTTTAAGAACTCATGTGCATAAGTGCACATCTAAGGAATTCTAATTAAACCTCAACTCTGCAAATCTGAAAAAGAGCAAATTATGTAGCCAATCCTAGAGATTAGTTATTCATCCACACTGAATTAATCTGCTTAGAGTATATTAATGTGTATTTTGACAGGCGCCAAGATATTAGTCCCTTCCAACCTGAGTTATCCTATGATCCAATTAAGGAAAACCCCTCAAAACTAATAAAATCTTTCCCCAACTGTAAAAAGAGGAAAAATGCACTCCTCATTTTTCCTTGTCATCCCTTGTTAAGTCGCATTTTGCCTCACCCCTCTCTTGATACAGGATTATACAAAACTGTTTTGGATTATGTCTACTAGTTTTAAAAGTTCCAAATGATACAACTGGTATCGCTCCAGTCATTACATATGGATTTGTTTAGGGACCTCCTCCGAGTTCCTCTGTTGTCATTCTCCAACCCCAATAAAGGAGCCTGCACTTCCCCTCTCTGCAGACACCATGATAATGACATGGAAAACTGACAGCTCGCTGGATTAACATCGCCCTCTCATTTTCAGGGATTTATATGCAGTAAATCACACTAAAGGAATCTCAATTAGCTGGAAAAAGCATGATAAAGATGCTCAGCTTGAAAAAAAAAAGATGTCAAGAGCATACGCTAAGTGCTTGTCACAATATTCCTAGCTGTGCTAGAGTTGGGGTTTATAACTAACACACTTTCTTAATTATAAAGCATTTTAACATTATCTCAAGCTGTATCAAAGGCATTAACAGGTACCCACTCAGTTTATCAAAAAAATCTCTTACACTATGTTGTATAAAAAAAGAATGGGATGGCATGATACTTTATAAACGATTCGTAAGCTTCACGGGTTCAAGTCTATATTCCCCAAAGAAATCACATGCAAACTTTCCTGGTTTTGTCTCAAATATATGTGGTGGAAAATAAACCAGAATGGAGGCATCCATCAGAATCCCTAGAACTCCATTTTGGGGCAGAATAACCTTTAATGCTTTGTGTCAAGTGGTATTTCTCACTGAACAAGGAGCTCAGCTTTCATGCAGAACCTAATAAAGTTCCCAGCCACTCCAGCAACGCCACCACGCTTACATTCTCTGTGTCTATTGACTGACACATGGGGTGGGGGGAACTGAAAGAAGTATTGACTTAAGTAGGTGATACAAAAAATGCTCATACACTGAAGCCTGACAGATTTTTCAGGTGAGGCAGCAATAGAGGTTTGCAACTATAGACCTTTTAAAGCATATATAGACCAGACCTTACACTACATATCGATCAGAAGCCGCCTATAATTCATTGAGTCTTTTTTTTCCAGTTTGCTTCAGACCAAAAGAACAAGCAGGCTTTGTGTATGCAAATAATAATAAAAGAAGACCTAAATGATCATTTGCACACGTAAAAACCGAAAAGGTAATTTAAGCATGAGAAGTATGAAACAAAAACTGGCAGGTATAAATATCTGCTTTTCTTGTCACTCAGTCAAACAAAATTCATTAGAGGACTACAGATTTATCTCTGCAGACAGGACTTTCATTTAGGAGGTCAGCCACAGTTAAGACAGGTTTTTAAAGTGTTTTTAAGCTCATCCTTATGTCTTTTGAAGTTAAAAACCACTAAGTGAGGCTTTCTGCAAAACTGAACCGAGTACTAATGTTCACACATCCTCCTAGGCAGGAACTGTCATTACGAGACTACTAAAGATAAAAGAAGGAATGTTAGGTGTGTAGTATATTATATACAGTGACATCTTTAAGACAAAGGCTGCCTTTTACTATGGCAAGATCCCGGACCTGTGCCTGCTGCCCAAAGGCAGCATCACACAACAAAGAAGCATTTAGGATACAATGACATATTTTGGTACCATTTTCCATGTTCAGTTCCTAACTGCTTCAGATACATTAATGGTGAGGAGGTTTCTTTCAGCAGTAAGAATGAGATAGTAGTATTAATTAATAATGTCCTCTATCACAGATCCTGTTGTATCTTCAAAAAAGACTTGATCCTAAAAAAAAAAAACCAACCACAAAACAAGCCACCTATCTTCAGATAAATTAAGACATAACGAGACACTCATAAGGTTTAGTGGGAGATCAACAGACACCTTAAACGGTCACTATCCTATGAAGGGAAAAATGTTTGAATTAAAATTGTGTTTTCGTTGACTTGTCTTTCTTCCCCAGACTTTTTTCAGTTTTCTATTACATAGTTGAACCTCAAAATTGAGGTAGAAATTCTTCAGGATTTGTAAAGTGATAGCAGCTTGTAGTATTATTATTACACAGGATAATATTATCTATTATATTATTATTATATAATGTTATTGTAGTATAGTATTAAATAGGTATTACCTATTGTTTCACACTTAAATCTATTAACAGATTTTGCAATGCAGTAGAAATGGAAACGTTTCAATATATAAATAAAGTGAAGACCCACTCTCCAAATTTTGGAAGCCTACTCAATAACAGATACACTTTCATCTCCTACCCCTTCTCCAAAATTAGTAGTGCTTGCTATGTGTTTCCAGTTGTCATTGACAAAAAAGCCAAACCAAACCAAGCCCCAATAAGAAAAAAAGTTTAATATCAATGAAATTGATGCCTCTCTCTGATTAAGGGAATTTTTAAGGATTAAACTGGTAATTAATAAACTGAAAACTTGGCACAGAATGTACTGAATTTGGGTAGACAGCACCTGGAGATTTTCTTACTTTTACTTTGCTTATTCAAATCTGACCTGAAAGGTCATTATGTGTTTTGTAAAACAGCTGGTCTCAAAGCTGCGAGCCCTTGCTCAGCTGTAAATCATGACTTCTTTTTGACAATGTTACTGAAAAGATCAGAGAGACTCGGCTAGCCTCAACTCTTCTTGTCTGAACTCTTATTCCTCAAAATGCTGCTTCCAGTTTACGCCTTTGCCAGTCTGACGGGGGAAGTTTCGGAAGCCAGAGTTGTATCCTATTGTTGTTCTTCAACACTGTGTAGTAAACGTAGCCATTACAGGTAAGAAGTTATTTGACCGTGTTATTTGTGTATCCTCCCTTGCTCACAGGCTTTTCTGTGACAACAGAAGTTTACTTAAGATGGTTTTGCAGCCACGTGAAAACGCCAATCTTTAAGTGGCCAAGGGTGAGGTCTACGGCACATGATGAAGCGTTATCACTTTGCCACAAAACCAGGAGGCTCACTAACAATCCTTACAGCATAATGCTTGCAAGCTTCAAAATACTTCAACATCAATATTAAAATGATCGCCGTGAGGTACGTAAGTTAACTCCTGGTCTCCTAACAGATTAACTAACATACGCACCAAAAGGTCTCAAGAGGAAACTTAACAAAATGTAATAAAACCAAATGAGACCAGTTACACAACATTTTCATTAAGTGACTGATCTAGGTGAAGTCAATGGGAATTTATCCAGTTGGCCAAAACGTATTTTGGGTCATGTTTTTCTGAAATCTTAACCTGACCCTTTTGCTAAAGTAAGTATTTTAATTTTTTCTTTTCTGAAAAAGCCCCAAGGATAAGGGCTATAAAACCATATCCACCATGTCCTTTGTTAATTAAATCCACTCCTTACAAAGCAGCCCTCTCATTCTCCTTTTCACCACACAGATAATTCTATGAAACGATGCCTAACAACATCAACTTTGTTGCTTCACTAAATGACACTGCAGAGAGGTCTCTTCATGCTGAAGATGAAGTGAATTGCTTTCACCCAACTCATCCTTACAGAACTGATGAGTCAGTCATTTTGCATGCATATTAATTTCTCCTTTTTCTAGGCTGACATTACGGTCCATTCATCAACTGTCCATTTGGCAAGCGCTTTCACTTGCAAAAATGCTCCTTTCCGTGAAAAACTTAAGCAAAAGGAGGGTAAGTAAAGCTGACCTAAAATGAGAACACCTTTGCCTCTTGGGACTCTCTCTCTTTTCAAACCTTCTTTATTCCATTTGCACATTCCTGCTAGAGGATCTTTGGATCTCATTTGAGATTTGCACCTCACAACTTTCCAATTTATTTTCCGAATACTCATCCAAGTTGTTAAACTACCGTATCAGTCTAAACTCTTTCTTTATAGTGCTTATGAAATACTATTTGAAGATGTCACTTTTTCAGCACAGGGCTGACAATGCAACTAAAGACATCTGTATCCTGCTAAGACAAGAGAGGCACAGAAATAAGTGTCTAGTGATTCCACTGAAATCAGACTGCTGTAGCGCAAGAACAAAGGCTTCGTATATTAAGATACCTTGTTGGTTTGACCTATATTACCTGGACACCTGCTGAAGTTCCACCTCCCCCCTCCAGCAGGAAGGCATGTGGAGCTTGTATAACGCTTTACAAATCTGGGGACAGTGCTAGCAAGTATCTCAAGTCTTCCACCTTTACACCGAGCTAAGTCCTGCTCCTCTGTTATTGTTTAGTCAGGAGGCAAGTCCTTCTCACCAAGCATCACAGCAACGTGAAATGAAAACAAAAATTCATTCAGATTTAGTCACAGCTCAGCAAACTAGCATGTAATCAGGTGAGAAACCCAGTACCAAGGGGAAAAAGTTGATTAATTGTTCCTAGAGCTTTCCCTCAGCAGAGGTACCTATGTGGAAAAGTCAAGATGGCTTCTTAGTTACACCCGCGTTTGTAACAAACAGCTGCTCCAAGTGGGCAGTTTATGAAGGTCTGAAAGAAGCCAGGAAACATATATTTGAGCATGAAGACACAGGGTGTCTAAGAAAACAATTAATAGCATGCTAGATGACTAAAGCCTCATACATTGCAAAGGAAATATCGGAGGATAACTAGCACCATGATCTCAAAGCAGTCTGAGAACAGCCAGATGGCATGTTTGCACTGGTACGAGGCATGATGTGCCAGATTTTTCCATGTGATATTTCAGCAGCAGATGATACTAGCACAGCACCCAGCCTCCCAAAAGGGGCAACAGCAATTACTGAAAACAATGCGCCTGTAAATCTAATCTAGCAGCATATATTGGTAGCAATGAAGATCAGCATTTGTGGATTTATCAGCAGTACAGTACCAGCAGGGTAGAGCCAGAATGGTGGAGTAGAAAACAGGGTGTCCCAGGATGCGGGGATGAGTGTGAAGGCAACAAATGCGTGACCCAAAACACCCAGTGAAACACTGGAGACAGTAGGACTTAAAGGCCTGGGGAAAGAAAGTTTCTTTTCAGCAGGCATCTAACCGTAAGCAAGACTCAAGCAGTACACTGAAACCCTGACCTGATGCGAGACAGGGAATATTGCAGGATGGAGAGCAAGATCTCAGAGCAATTAACAGCAGTCACTGGAAGTATTTAAAGACAATTTAAAGACTCAAAGAACAAACTGGAAGTGTGACTGACAACACTGTCCCATAAATTATGGCATCTAGCACAGAGATGATTTCTAGCTGACACCCAGTCATCTGAAGAGATGGAAGAGACCAAATTATGGAGCAACGATCAAGAGAATTGCACGCGATACCTGACATCAGGGCCTGAGATACGTACAAAGCCACATGTGGAAGGTGGTGTCTGGGGAACTGGGAATTTTACAGGGATAGGGTAGCAAAGAAGAAAGGTCCACTTGAACAGTGAAGTGAATGGAAAAACCTCATTAAGCCTGAGGCACTGAGGAACAATCAGTTGATTAGCATGGAGGTCCGAGCTTGAGCAGCATTTCCACGGTCATTCCACCATTAAAGATACTTAGAACCCATGAAATAACATCTCGCCTTCTGCAAAAGAAATAATCAAGCGAGTAAAGTGGATTTTTTCCCCTTTCACCTTGCAAAACCTTAACCTCCTCTCTCTGCTTGTTCTTGCCACGAGATGAGGTGACATGTGCTTGGTATAATGGCATAAAACACTAATGCACAGGAGTTTAGCTACCTTTCATGTACCTGAAGCCAGGAATTGGCTTAAAGGGGGAAACCCCAGCATGACAGACACCTTAAGGTCACCAGCCTATTGACCTCTGGAGGTTAAAGAAAAGGCAAAGTTGCACAGAACATTGTGACAAAGGGAAAGCACTGGGGAGCATCAAGTTAAAGTATTTTCTATAGCATAAATATTGCACTTAATGAAAAAAAAGTCTTTATTTCTGTTTTCAGAATATACCAGAGTCATTGAAATAATTAATCCAAGTATTCCTGCCCAAGTAACTGAAATCCAGATATATCTTTCGTTCTGTTCTGATATAAACAGCATGACAGTTTGGACATTTGGGATTCTTACTCTTGATTAAACTTTCCCTCAAACCTTACTTTTAGTTTTTGTCTGACACAATTTTATACAGTTTGGGAATAATACACATTTGGTGTCTAATTAACACTAGACCTTGGTTGCTGCTTGAAAAAAGTATCCTGCGGAGGCGAGCACTTTGTGTGTGAGAAATTACTCAGAGGCAGACATAAGTAAACACATTTGTCTATTCATTAAAAGACAAGTGGATTTCTGACAAGCGCAGACTTTTATTTCTTGGACAAGGAGGAATAGCATCAAGGAAAATTAATTAGATGTAGGAGTCGGGTTTAGAATGGCATCGGTAGGTAATGGCACTGAGCATTTCCAAGTACTCTGGGTGAGACCCTGCACTCGGTGGCTGTGAGGGCAACAAGGGTGATGCTTTCTTGTTGCTTTCCCTCCAGACATCGATGTGTGGGTCAGCCACAAAGACTTATTCCCTACCAACCGAAAATGTGGGATATATAACGGGGGCCTCGTTACTTCTAGCTACAGCACCGACTCATAAGAAACATTTTATGCAATGCTCAGCAGAAGAGATGATATGGCAAACAGATTAAAATACAGAAAAAGAAATCAGACAGAGTTTATGAGGTTAAGCGAAAGAGAAAGCGTAAACTGGCAAATGCTGTCTCTGGACGGAGGCATGGAAAACCAGATGTACTGAGATCGAATCATGGGGGCAGGGGAAGACTGTCCTTCAGGAAAAAAAAAATATTTCAAAAGCATAAGCATGAAGCAGCCAAAATAAATCTAGGAGTGATTGCTCAAAAAGAAGAAAAAGCCTTTACTCTTACCTTTGAAAAAAACAGAAGTAAAAAACAGAGTTGAATTTCTTAATATTAGACAGTTAATGTTTCAATCAGCATTTGGAGCCTTGGAAAGTCTCTCTTAAAAACAAATAGCTAAGGGGACATTTCTGTCTCACTTTCTAAAGTTCAGTATGTTTTTACCTCTCAAGGAGTACCACTGAAATCATATATTGGAGCAGCGAAATACTACTCAGAATGAGGTAAAGAGACAAAAACCTGATGAGAAATAAAGATATGAGTTCGGCTCATGAACAATGTACAAATTTAAAACAGAAACCTCTCTAAGTACAAAAGGAATTAAGTTTGCCCAGACTATCAAGATTGTCCTAACTGACATTCCTTTAAGGATATTCAGTCATTTACAGAGTGTATTCGTGCACAGAGTGATCGTCCATTTAGATTTTGCCACTGAATTCAGCGAAACTAGGATTTCACCATGCAAACGTGCGTGGGTTGCATGTGAACACACTCGTGTTACAGCCCTGCAGAAGTACATGAAAATGTTCTTTTGAACCCTGACGTGCCATCTGTTTTCTAGCTATTTCTCAAGACTTATTCCGTCCCTCCCAATTTCCTGAATAACAGCCTCAAAACAGTCAAATGAAAGAAAATATTTCCCACAACCAAATAAAAAACCCCACACCTTCAGCTATAGAAATCTTCTAACAGCCTGCCTATGGAAATGATGTGCATGTGACAAGTGACACAGACATGTTCTAAGTCTAGCAGAGACTGATGTAATCTATCACATGCATCCAACAGCAGCAACCTGTGTGTTTCCCTGACTCTGCCTGAGGTTTTTTTTTTTCTTTTTAACATTCCAAATTGCTTCAAGCAGCTACTTCCAAGTATATGCAACATTAATGCAGACACTGGAGTTAAAACGTTCAGTGTGCTTCCTTCATTGTGCATCCACATCCTCGGGGACACCAGTATAGCAGACCCAGCAATAACTTCCCTGCAGCTGTGATCGTTGTAATCACAATTACAGTCACAACTATAATCACAAAAGTGACTGCAGGCCATTTTCCCCAAACCACTATTTTCCTCCATGGACAAGACAGGCTCTGACCTCTGTAGACAATAAACCTAAAAGGATGCTTTCAGCAGCAGTGTTCACAGCAGAAGCTCACCCTATGTACATAAACGCAACCAAGTCAAAGGCCGTTTCTGACAAACGTAGAGGAAAAAGAAGGGAAACTGCATTATCAGAAGTCATTCATTCCACCTAGAGCATATGACAATCAAACATGTTGTAGAGATTGGAAAACCCGAGTAGAAAAAACATTTTAGTAAAGTAGCTGAAAATATTTTTGCCAAAATAAAGCTTTCAGTATCTGTAATTATATTTTTCCTATCACACAGAGGTACTGATCTAAAGCATTCACGAACACAAATTGCTCGGAGCCAGAAGGTGAAATCTCTTACCTTACCTCAAACAAGGGGAGTTCCAACTCCATTTCACAGTCTCTGATTCACTAGCGGCTGTTTTAGACCACCAGCATCTAAAGGCTGTTCACACTGCTCCCCATAATTCTGGTCCCCTCATTCCTTCCCTGCTTACATGTCTGGGTCTTCTTCCAGTTGAAACCATGTTGTGTTGAAAAGTAATATATCCATCTTTTGCCTCCTATTGAAATAAAGATGCTGCCAGCCCTTAGTGGTAAAAATCATGACCCATAAATTTTAAAATTATGTTTATTTTGATTTACCCAACGTTTAAAACTAACTTGCATTGAGAAAGGTATAGCAACGTCCTCAAGTTGGCTGTTAGTATTTCAGTTTAACGTGTAAAGTCCAAAGTCATAAGACTTTGGGAAAAAAAAACCACCAAAAAACCAACAAAACAAATCACAACCCCCCACATTCAAGCAT
Source organism: Falco peregrinus (assembly GCF_023634155.1). Classification (NCBI taxonomy): domain Eukaryota; kingdom Metazoa; phylum Chordata; class Aves; order Falconiformes; family Falconidae; genus Falco; species Falco peregrinus. Next base: position 16,040,135 of record NC_073729.1, read on the forward strand.
AACTCCAACAACTGGTGCTTTTAAACATTTTTCCAAGCTGACTTTCTGAGGTACTACAGACCTCAGGTCCAAGCAAGTCAGTAGGACAGGACGGATCAAGAACTGGATGTGCGATCGGCCATTATTCCAGTCTTTATGACTGACCTTCTCCATGACCTTAAGAAATTAGTTCCATGAATGCACTCTTTTTACTTTCACTACCCTTCCACTTTGTCTAGTCTGATCATCTGAAAAGCTAAACGGAATCAGCTTTTAGTATGAGTTTTTACAGTGTCTAACATGAGTAGCCTGATCTTGGTTAGGTCCTGCAGACCACTGCACCATAAAACCAGAACACAATGTTAAAGAAGTCATAAACCAGAACCACCCTATTTTATTATGCTGCATACCAAAGATTTGCAAAACCATCAACACCCTGTCCTAACCTTTAAACAAACAGACATATACCAGAACGTTTATTCAGAATTCCTACAATTTGGGATTTCTTACAGTTGGATCTGTTTCCAACCATTTTATTTGCATCTCTTTTGTAGTGAAACAGCTACTTTGCATAGCTGTGCATCCCATGCTACAAATTAATACTACTTAAAACAGAAACTGTTGCTGCCTGGAGTAGCAAAAAGCCATGCTCAAAATGAAATCACTTTTAGGATAGCGTGATGTCTTACTGAGTCACATAAGTCAGCATTGGGAAGGTATGATAGCATCAGCTATCACTTACATGAATAAAAAAAATGATGACAAAGTATGGGATAACACTCATCCGTTCATCAATGAGTCTCTCAAGGGCATCGCTCTTATGCATTTCTAAGAGATAAATAAAAAACAGCATGTCTACAGTCCTCACAATGCAATGCAATCACTTAGCAGGGCCTGTGCGAAACAACTAAAAAACCCCCAAAAACCCAAACAAAACCAAACCCACCAAACACACCAGAATTGCAATTATGAAGAAAATCACAAGGAGGCAGACAAATACCACAATCAATTAAATGCATCAGAAAAAGGAACCAAAAAGGATGTTCAGAAGTGAAGATCTCACAAAGGATAGTTAGAACTTTTTCACTTGCTTGTGTAACGAAAACTAACAGAAACTTTAAGTCTCCAGACACCTTAAGCAGATTACAAGGAACTGAATACCATGTACTGTATACTTTCAGAGTATTTTTTGTGAAGAACTAAAAAATATTTGACACTGGAGAGATTTTCTGTGCAGATCAGCATAACCAGTACCTTGGCTTTAGATATTTTTCTGCAGTCTATGAGCTCATTTGGTATTGGTACTTGCCTCATTTGGTTCGACACTATCAGGTAAGTGCAAGGAAAGACAATAGTCCGAGGTGTCTCACAGGCTGGAGAAAGGAGGCTGCCCAAAGGGAACAAGCCGCGTATCTGAGCCGTCAGATAGCGACCGCAAAGACCATACGCTCCTAGGATGGAACTGAAGATGTAATTTCTGTTCGACCATTGGAGACATCGGGAAGTCTTGTCTCTGGGTTTGAGCCAGAGCACAGACCCACTGTTTCAAGCACAGATACCTCAAAGGGTGGGCATGTCCCTATTTTCCATTTCCAGTCAGGCTTACCTTTAGCTTGCAGAGATTTTTGAAAAAGATTTTTTTTTTCTCTTCCTATATCCACATATTTGACTTCCACAAGCTGACTTCTTTCCAAAGGCACCACAGAAAAAGTGTTATACTGAACTGGAAGCTGATGGCAAGAACTCCTGCTGTGTGTCTGGGCTTAGAAATCCACCATGAAAAGCTTGCTGCTGTGCCAAGGGAAGTTCTCACAACTGTTATGTCCACCGCTGCACCTCGCAGCATCCCTGCATCGCCTTCAAGCTGTGCTATATTGAGAAGAGATTGCCTTTGGAATTTACATAGAAAGTTATTTCATTACATCTTTTTCCAGTAGAGCAGTAATAACACTCAAACAAAAACCCTACAGAAGCATTCTGCAGTGGGGCCCCAACAAAAGAAGCCAGTAAGATTTGTATTCTTCTGGACATTTTCAGAGTAACCTTCACATTTTTAGGTGCAGTGGTTGCCTGAAATGTTTTTTATGAAACATTCAGTAGTGCCTTTATTACTTTGACTTTTTACCTCTTCATGGCATTACTTTCGGGACTGGCAAAGTGCTGGGGTGTCTGATCCAACCCATCAGAGTAAATAATATACAACGACTGTAACACAATTTCACTTCCTCAAATTTATGAGAGAGATGTAGGTTTAATTATAAGCCCTAAGACATACTTTTTGCATGACCTTCAGCAAGTAAGTACACTGTAATTCTATACTCCAAGTCTCTAGGCTGGGCATAACAAGACTTATTTTTTCCATTTCTTCTGTGTACTGGCTTTCTGGCTAGTGAAAGACAGGATCTTTGCATATATGTGGATAAAACGGCAACAGTAGAAGGTACAGTTTCAAATAACTGATGTAAACCAATGACAGGGTACTTACGGTTGAAATCAAAAGCAGTTTTTATGACTAACACATGCATTGTCATGACTCCTCACTGAATGTCTGCAGATGAAATTGGTCTGTGCTTATAACTATGGAGCTGCCCACACGCGCCTGGGGGTGCAGCAACTGTAGCGCGCAATTCCAGCGTGTGCTGGGCCGTATCTCACTGTGACTGCACCTTATAATAAATAAATAAACAAAGCTGACAAACACAGAAGTACAACACCAATATGATGCATTGCAAGTTATGAAATTAAATTGCAGTAGGAAATTTAAAACTAGGCAAGCCCCCAGCCATGTGACTACATGGGCCCGGGGAGATCATGTGCCAAACCCCAGAAATTATACAAGAGGAGCTTTAATATGCTTACGATCCATTTATTCCTATGCCAAAGAACTAAATTTCTTTCAAAAAGCTTTTAAAAGCAATACAATACACCAGCCAGACACAAAGCCATTTGTCCTTGGTTGCTTAGTGATCCTAGAACAGAGATGTAAAGACATTCATTGGACCTTTAACTTATTCCAAAGGTTACATGCTATTATCTAGTCTTATCCTTAAATATATTTAACAATATGGTCTGTTAGAAGGAAACTGTTCCTTTATACAATCCTCTATGAAAAAGACTCATTAAAATGTGGCTACACTGAGGATACTGCTTATAAAATCTCTTCTAATAGCAACAGGAATTAGTAACCACCACTGAGGTACATTTATCATGTTTAAGGATGAGGTACACTTCAACAATATCATCCATCTATTTTTTCTCCATCTTTCCTCTACAAGACGGTTTTTTCCTTGAATTTTCACAACCAACAAACTTTAGGGAAATCTGCTCTCTGCATTAATAAAGGTGACAGAAAATTAAACCCTGCCAAAGAATGGAAGCACAAAGGAACAAGTACAGAAACAGAGAAGAGCGCAAGCCCCATGGCCTACAAGTGCCCCATGGCAATGAAGTACTCCAGGATGGCAGGGAGGAGAAAGCAGGAACTGTTCTCACTCCAGGCTTCTAGCTCTCCAGTATGCTCAAGCTGGAATATTTCTCAAATAGGTGCAATATAATTTTAGCACCAGACCAGCAGGGACTATTGCTTGACATTTACCTTCAGGTGAAAGATTGCATGTGAACACTTGTTGTGGAGTACTTGACACGCTGCTCACTCACACCTAAAAGTAACTTGGTGAATTTGCCCAAAAACTTAAGTAGCATAATCTTAGCTCTACAGAGATGTAAATTAATTCCCAATATACTGAAACAGATCTTCTGGTCTGACTCTTTTCCAAAAAGTTCTGGACCATGGAGTAAAAGCTTGGCCTCCAATTGCTTCCCCCCACGGTGTAGAGCAGCAGGAGCTGCAATCCCATCTCCTCCCACTCCCCACTCACGCTTGCTCTCTCTGGCAGGAATGTTTCCACCACTCCAGGCTTCACCTCCTTCCCTTGATGAGTTCCAGGAAAGCACCACATCCCATTAAGCACCTTACACCCTTTGCTACTTATTGTAAGCAGCATGGAACTCTGGGCAGTAGGCCAAGGCCACTCATGCCTCATCCATGGTACGTCGTGTGCATAAAGAAGGGTACGTGGACAGAATAGTTAAGAAGAGAAAAAGACTTCTTTATTATTATCCATATGTATACAGTTCCACCTCTACAGTTCTGTTCAACTAGGTGTCCTTTTCCTCTTTTGAAAAATATTCTCCTGCATTCATAAACCCTCTACGCCAGGGGTCCTCAAACTTTTTAACCAGGGGGCCGGCGCGCAGATGAAGTGGCAGGCAGTCATCTGTGGCTGCTTGGTTTCCCCTTCAACCCCCGGCGGGGCGGGGCAGGGGGGGTCTGTAAATACCGGGGGCTGGATTGAGGACCCTGGGGGGCCCTATCCAGCCCACGGGCTGTAGTTTGAGGACCCCTGCTCTAGGCAGAGTATGGCAAGGTTAAAAGCATGAGCAGATCCACACTGAAGATTAAAGGTCATGACATGCATATATCTAGATCTCTATTATTTGTCGTGTATCTGGTGAACAGATAGTAGTCAACAATTGATATTTAACAATACTCAATTCTCATCTACACTCACTCTAGCAGCTATTTTTGATTCATTTTAGTCCAGGTTTATATGAGCTTTTTTACTTGTACAGCAGTTGCCTTTGAAAGATGCATTTTTTGTATGTATTTTTTTTCCCCACAGTATCTCTCCATCTCAGTCCTCAGTTCCAGCAAGTCTCTGCGCTTTAACTGTCCTATGGCCTCACTCCAATGTAAATTCACAAAAAAATGTGACCCTTATCTCTTTTAGCAACATTATGTCCTCAGTGTTGTCAAATTCCAGCTCCATTTAGACTGTACCACATATGTACAGGCAAATAGAAACAATTTTTAGTTTCATGTAAATCAGAATCAAGTAACACAATAAGAGAATAAACATTATCTAAGAAACCTAAGGTCGCAAGAAGGAAGTACACTGCCAACTCCATCCTGCAGTACAAATGCTTAGATTGACCTACGACTGGAAGCGGCACAGCTATAGCTGTTACGGTAAAATTTTCTCAGGGAAGAATCTTTTGGTTACTAGCACCTATAATAGAGATAAAGGGCTTGGGGCAAAAATATGAGTGAGCTGACTCTATATTTAGATAACATCCCCGCAGCCACCACTGACTGATTTTCTTCAGAACTGTTAGGACTCTCTAAGATACTTCAGAAAACCTGTGCAAAGCACAAACAGCCTATGATACTGGGTGGGTGCCTATACAGAGCGCTTCAGATTACTTGTTTTGCGATTCCTACTTATGCTGGAAACCTTAGTCCATGTGCTTTTAGATAATGTCTAACAGACAACGAACACAAAAGTCTTGAGATTTGTCTTTCACAGTCTTATATATGAACAGTTCAGGGCAACACCAAAATTACGAAAACAGTCACAGATATCCCAAAGTAAGATGCAGAGATGTGGAAACTGCCTCCCACCTCCATCCTCTGTTTTTTAAATCATCAGATCTACATGCACAACCAAGAAAATTACATTTGGAAAGTATCTAGAGACAGATTATTTTATCAGATCTTGCTTGAATTAAGACTAGAGATTATTCTTTTCAGTAAACACCCCCGAAATATACTCATTTAACTCCACTGGTTTCATTAAAACGTCCTAATTTATACTGGGGTAACGAGGAGGGAACAAGCATAGCATAATTTCAATAATGTTTATACTTAGGCTTAATTTCCTTTAAATAGTACAAAGCATCCTCTCAAAGTTTTTGGAGTTATGTCAGTGTGAGTCTATGGGGTATGATGTTACGATGTTGGAATGAAATTATGTCACTGCAAATCTATGAAAGCAACATTGTAAGTAATGAACCAAAGCTATACTAACGTGTTAAAAAATTGTGAAAACAATCTGAATGGAATAAACACCTTTGAAGAAAATTACAGACAAGAAATTATTTATCTGAGACTGCAAGCACTCTTGACTATAGATCCAAACATATATAAATATACATATATACAGCTACAGAGCCAAATCTAGTCAAGTGCAATCTGTAGTCTATTACCTAAATTCAAATGCACCATAGCTCAAGTGACTGAAGTGACTGCAGCTTGGATTCAAGTCTTTGGGCCAAATTTGGTCGAAGTATAAATAATACTGGAAATTACATCCCAGGTACAACAACTGGAGAAGAATGCAAATGGTGGAGAATTTAAGCTAGCATGTTAAGTGGATAAAATTACTCCTGGTAATGTCACTCCTGTGAAAGGAGGAAATCCACATCTGGTCACTCTCCCAGCTTCTAAAAGACAGTCATCCAAACGCAAATCAGAGGTAATTTGATTGTACTGATGAGGGTAGAATAAGCACAAATTAACACATGACGACATGGCTGCATGGTATTTCTCTATTACCAACTTCTCTTGCTCTACTTTTTTCCTTTCTTTCTGGGATCACATTAGCACTTGCAATCATCATGAATCAAACTGCCAATGCACTTGATACCTAAAACGGGTTTAATCAGAAATTACAGCACCACAGAGAAAAGAAGGATCTGCATTTCAACTTACAAAATGCATGAGTTTTACATACTGAAGTTGACCATTTCATTTCACACACAGAAATACTTTGTCACAGTCATTACACCCACCTTTGGACCTCCTCACCACCACCTCATATATAGTCTTACGCTATTACTCCATCTATACCGAACATACAAATTAAAGTGGTTTCAGTTCTCAGGAACATTAATAAACCTTGCTAATGTTCATACATATATGAATCATCTGAGGTTTGGTTTTTTTAATCAGGCATTTCTTTTAAAACAGTTTAGCCCAAAGTCAAATTCAGCTGAAATTACAGTCTCTTCTAGCTTTATGTTTAATGTTGATTTTTTAATTGTTTTGACACAAGACTATACATTTTGCATAAACGTGAAACTGCCAAGATTTACCAGTTTGGTAAATTTGGGAAGAAAAGAGAAAATACTGATGTTTTTGTTCTCAGCTCTACTTTGACAGCACATCTGATATTAACTTTGTGCCTAATCCTCACTTTTCCATGGGACAGCTCCAGGAAAAATCATGGTAATGCTATCACTTTTGTTCTGTAGAATTCCAGCTTTATCTGTGGAATGTGTTCCAGGACAGTTTACTGTACTGTACTTCCATGACGCTTGTGAGGGGCTGACCAGGTGCAGGGCCCTGAAATCCATGGAAGTGCTCTGAATGCTACCGAAAAAAGCTGCTGCCTTGGTGTGGAAGTGGAGATAAAGAACTGATGGGGTCAAGGGGAGAAGAAACCAGACTTCAACAGCGCACAGAATTTTCATGTACTGTTCTTTTTCTTTGGGAAATTTAATAATTTTAAGACTCCGATAACTCTCTCGACAGAGGAATGAATTATTTAAAGTTAGTATTAGTAATTTAGTTTAGTTTTGATAGCTGCCAGCTGCAACCTGACCGCACTTAGATTTAGTCACATGGAAATCCCCTGTTGTATATATTCTAGTATGTTGGATCTCTTTGCACTCATCAGTTTTATATCTTCCCGCAAATACCAGAAGAAAGATCTTTTTAGGTTCTGGCAAAGATCTTGGAATGGGAAAATGTGCTAGTTGCCAAAAAGGCACTGATTACTGTAACAGAGTAGCCTGGAGTTTCTATCTTTTCCCTTTTAATATGTAAACTTGTTTCTGATTTAGAACTGACTCTCCTGGCAAAGGTGTTTTCCTCACTGCTCGTTTGTGTATAGTCATTATGTATATACACATATGCGTATATGTGGCTCTGCTGTCGTACAGTACAAAAAGTAGTTTTCATTTACTTGGAAGCACAACTAAATTTTATACCATTTAGCCTTACATTGCAGGAGATAGAGTGGGGACAGACAACAGGGAGAGAAACAGTACTTCTATTGCATGTATGCTTTTTAACCATGATTTCAATAGCAGGAACTATGGAAAAGTCATTCAAAAAAAAAAAAAAAAAAAAAAAAAAAGAAAAAGAAAAAAGGAAAGTCTTCCTAACAAAAGGAAGAACTGCCTTTTGACAAGCCCACTATGCAAGGATACTTACATACATCAGTACTTAATCCTTAGATTTCACCGCTTCAGAGAAGTGCTTTTTGCTTACTCTGAGTATAAATTGATTTTCCTTTGATAATGCACCAATAGATAATTTAATGGATGTTTACAAGATGACCTTGCATAATGCTGACATTTACTTGTATGATAGGAGATGAGTTTTGAGGTGGTTTTGAGGGTTTGGGTTTTTTCTTTCTTTCTGTTAAGGTGATGCTCCAGTAGAGGCTGAAAAAGCTACAGAAACATTCTTGGCTGAAAAGCCTTCTCAAATCTTCTCTCTCATTCACTGTGCTACGTCTGAACTGTGGGGTAGAAAGCACTTCCTATGTTCCACATGTGTGTGGTGTGCCCTGCCACATTTCAATCCATGAGAAAACAAGACTCTTTTTTTAACCTTATCTCTCCTCTTGCTTTCAGGTTTCCACAGCAAAGAAGCCACAACAGCTCTAGCTACATACCCCATCTGGACATTCAAGAAACTCCCCGTATCCAAAGTTCCACCTACTTCATAATCTAAACATTGCCAGAGCTGATTAGAAGGAACTACTGTTGCAGTTCTGAAAAGCCTTAGTAGAATCTACAGGTCTGTTAAATCCCTAAAGCCTTATTATAATCCCTTTTTCCATCCACAGTGAATAAATTATGATTAAAAATATATATATATATAATCTAAGCATGAAGCACGACAATTCTTGCCTTCTTGAAATCACACACTGAATTTCTACAAATGTAACGCATTGAGTTTAAACAGCAAAATTAAGTGGATCCTTACAAATGAGATGCTAAAGGCCAAAGTCTTCAGGTCCAGACTCCTGCAAAGAAATCCACTGCGACTGGATAACACGTTAGATACCTTTACTATGCCATATCTGCTTGAAAGGAGATCCTAATGGCAGGCATCTCATGGGAAAAATCAGGTCTTACTTCCAGGGTACTGTTTGAGAAAACAGCTTCCCAACTGGCACTGGGGAGATGAATTTCTACCGAACCCTTGTGCGCTGATCTTTGTCTTCACAGCACCTCTCACCAAGCTCTGTTTTAATTGATTCTTGTTACTACAGTGTATATGTTCTGCAAAACAGTTTGACTAGATTAGAAAGTGGCATATAGACATAAATATATCTGTTTCAGGGCCAAAACAGAGAAGATTTAATCAATGTTCCCTTCTTAGATTTAAAATATTTAAAGGGCGCAGTTCTCCCTTTATTCACCCTGGGTGTCTAACAAACATCCCGATAATATATGACCCAAAAAAACAAGAAAAGCGGATTGAGTACAACTGTCCTTGAATATTGTAAAAGACTTAAAAAGGCATATTGAAGGAGAGAAAAAAATAAAAATCAAAGCATGTAATTTCACAGGTTTCTCTTCAAGGCGGGCATCTGGCAGGGTGAGGTGACCCCAAGAGGAGGGGGGGATGCTCAGGTCAGTCAGCGCATTGAGGTAATCAACTTGTGCGTTGAAGGAGAGGGTCGGCTAGCTTCAACTTGCTGGAACCCACAGGCGTTTTGTGGAGTAGTCAGGGCAGTAAGCATGCCTTTAGGATAGGTCAAGAGCTACTTCTCAGAAGGACAGTATCTAAGCTTTGGAGATTGGGGGTACAATTAAAAGTCAATGGTAAACATTGGAGAAGGAGTGGTGAATTCCAAGCACCAAGGAAAGTCAGGAGAGTACTTCTAGATTTGAACTGATTTATCTTCTTGTCCTGTGTCTGACAAAGCTCACGACTGGCCCCACAGACTTTGCTACCAAAAAAAGTAGAGCTCAGCACAGAAACACATAACCACCCAGCTGACACAGGAATCGCACCTGGGAGCACGTATAAGCACATATAAGTAAAGCTGTAGTCTGATATGCAATTCCAGATCAGTGTCTACCCTATGCTTTGATCTGAACTGCAGTCATTGTTCAGCAAATCAAGCTACCAGCTGGATACTACAGTTCTTTGATGTGTTTTGAACTGACACCATATTAACTTTAGTCACAGGACTACAGTTTCACTGATAGAAGTGTGGCATGTGTGCTGCGTACACATGCATACCCTCACATAAAATACGCAAAGTACACTGTGGCCAGGTAACACTGTGTATAAGGCAGACAAGAGTTCCTAAATGCAAACATATGTATTTAGTTGGAAGGTCAACTGGTTCATGTATTTTCATAACATTTTTTTCCACTTCTGTATTATGACTCAAGCCAAAGAATTCTGTGTTGTAAAACAAAGCTTCTTCAGACTGGAGAAACTATTAAGCTTGCTTTAGCTTTCATTCTAACAGACTTTGCTTTTAAAACAGTTTTATGTTAATCTTCACAGTGGAAACTAATCGTTAGGGTAAGACTGTTAGTTTTAACTTTTTACCTGGTCATGGATAACACCGAGCAATAGCTCCAGACAGGGACAAAGCCACAGAGACATTCCTCTCAGACTAGCACTGCTGATGCTAAGCATGAGTTCTGAGAAATTCTGCCCAGATTATTTTCTGCTCAAAACATCACCTAAGCAGCCATTATGAATTTTTAACAGCTAAGAAAGATGAAGTAACTCCTTTTGTGAAGATGACAGTGTAAAAATGTAATCACATCAGTATTGTCTTTTATCATCAGTATAGCCTGATTTTTGTATTGGACTCCACTTCAGTATTAGCAAAATGGGGATATTATGTAACAATTCCTGAAGTATTAAATGCCAATACATTAATATTCACTAGAATCTGCAAAAAATTACTTGATGGCTTTAAACCAAATACAGCCAGACTCTTGGCTTCCCAGAAGAAGTCACTGACCAACCTTTTATACAAAAGTAGATATGTTGCCAGACACCTGACCTCCACATTTCCTACAGCAAAGATTTCATACCAGAGACACAATATCACAGAGTATAAAGCTTTGAGCTTGAAGGCATCTCGTCTGGCTTAACCCTCAAGGCAGCTTTTTGGACAAAATTGAAACTACAGGAGAGAAAAGACAGGTGTTAGAAAAGTGGGATCACAAGCCTAGTCAGTTCAGAGCATTTTGCAAAGCTTTCCACTAGTGGAAAGAAAGGATCTGGGATGCTTGGCACATTTAGCAAAAGGTCTTTCCCCTCCTGTTCCATACATACTCAGGTACTCCTAACCCACCAGCATTTTACTTATCCCTATTAGCTTTTTTGTACTGGAGGGATTTGCTGAAGCACTGAGAACCAACTTAACTCCACAGAGAGATTTTCTTTTTGCACTGCTTACAAGGGAATCAGGGCTAGGTCAAGACTGAACACTTAAATTACATGAATATATATATAAAAAATCCACACACACCCCTCCCCTTTGATATTAATTTCTCTTACTGGAAAATGTGTTCTAAAATTAAGCCAGTAAGACAGTAACCCTGAGCAAATTAGCTACATTATACTCAAATTTGTAAGATAATAAAATATAAAATCAATACATGCAGACCAGGCTTTTATTATATCCTTCAAAATCAAGGCTTAGGCTCAGAGTTGTCTTAAGCAGGACTATCTATAGCATCTTTGCAAACATTTAATTTTTAAAAAAAATTTACAAAAATCCCACCACTCTACCCATGCAGACTAAAGAGAAGGAGGGAGACTTGAGAACAATGTACACTTTCAGCTTGAAAGCGCCATGATATCATTCTTTGGCTTGCTAATATATATACTTCGAGAGTCTGGGGTGGGGAGGAGGGAAGGAAACAGAAACAGGGTTCTTTGTACCTTTATGAAATTCCAAATGACTCCTTCTCCCTCTTGCCCCTCAGTAAATCATGGGGAAGTAGTTAAGTAACATGAACCAAGAAATTAGCACAAACAGCAGTCATTCCTGAAAACCTGGTTTAAGTAAAATGCCAGCCTGTCATTTTACCTGATTTATGTGACTCTGGTTAGAAGGTTTTACACAGAATGCTGAATGCTGCTGTGGTTCTACACCTTAGACACAACAGAATATTGAAGTCTAAAATACATACTTTTTGCAAAGAAGGTTTTTTTTAGGCAGCCAGGATTCTCCTTATGTTCTTTGTAATAGATGTCTATGTTTTAGACATATACAGAGAAGTAATCATAATAGTAACCATGCCCTGACATCAGGAGTGGGGGGTGTGTTTGGGTTTTTTTAGCTCAAGCTGTAAACTGGCTTAGAGGTTACTCTTTAGGCATTGATTTTAATTCTCACTCGCAGATCCCATTTGCTTTCAGTACATAATTTTTTTTTTTGTGCATTTCAACACGGAACAAGCTGGAAATACAGTTGGTCGAATGCAGAAAATGGACACCATTTCAATTATGCCAAGAGAAAGAAAATGACCTTGTTTACACAGGAAAATTATAACCTGTTGGCATTTAACAGGCTGCTGCATAGCAGCCAGGGACAATTCAGCAGCCCAGAGGCAACATGTTGCACTTACTAATTTTTGCTATGCTTTGCCACGTACAGCAAAACTAGATTATGAAATTTAAGATGGTCTAATCACAATGTTTGGTTAGAAAAATCCACTGACACGATCTCTGCAACAAGTTTAGCAGATATCTGTTTTGGTTTCCACCTGAAAATTTTCCACACACCAGGAAAAGAACCACGTTAAAAAGCTAAACAAAACAGTTTGAATATTTCATACTAACAAAAAGCAAAAAAAGGGAGTTTCTTTTGTTCACTTTATGTTAACTTTTGCCTAACTAAAAGATTCCAGATTAATATTTACCTTCCCTACTTCCTTGATAAATCTCAGCCAGCTAACACAGTATCAGACCGGGAATACTGCTAATCATAATGAATTTATGCTGGATTTCACTTCCCCTCCCCCCCATAAGTACCTTTTGTGGACTCGTTTTGTCCATGCTTTCAATACTGAATTCTACTGATCTAATTTATGATGAAGTTGCAAAACTTCCTAATGTGTTAGTTCTTTCCTCTAATTTTGGTTTACCTGCCTGCTGATCCTTACACCATAACTGTGGGATCTCAGCAACGTCCATCTTAATGTTGTAAAGTGCTTACTAACCTAGAATGACAAGGAAATTGCAATAAAACTAACTGTGAATGATTTTGTTGTGGTCTCCAGTTGATTCTCCACCTGACTTTGAATATCCAGGGAAGCAAGTGATTTGTTTTGTTTGTGTATGCAACTTTACGAAGGGTCAGCTTCACTAAAGCACTACTGTTCATGACTGTTTTGCTACGATACTCCTTCCTGGGATTTAAAACAAGGTTTAAATATACGGAGGATGGGACCCAAACCAAAGCCAGGAAACAGAATAGGAAAACAGCAGTAGTTTTGTGAGACTGTCTGAAAGGGAAACAGTTGGAAGCATTATGAATCAGATCCTCAGCAAGCCTGCCAGGTTCTGCAAAAAAATTGGCTCATTGGTGTTTAAAAAATAAAAATAAAAACTATCTTGTCCAATACAGTGAAGACAAATGAAGAAATGAAACATTACAGATCATTGCTCTGATGATCAGATAATAAAAACTAAAAGGAGTGGCAGCAAGATAAACTTCGGGTATTTTGGGCCGGGAAACTTTCTAGGTTAGAAACTTTAAAATCCTATCATATAGTTAAAAGAATTCAGTTCACTTTTCAAAACACTATTCAAATATTATGACCAACTACAGTGTCTGAAACTAAGTGAGCTATGTTAGCTTAACTGGCTGGGTAACAGGCTGGCTAATGGCAAAATGTTTCCCAGGTCCAATACTGAATGAGAAACCCGAGCTGTAAAAAGAAAAACTACTAAAAATTAAGCTTTTTGGAATGAGTTCCCTTGAAGGAAACAAGGAGAGGGTTTGGGACCCAAAGTGATACCATATGCCATATCAGTTAAGTTGAGCTCAAATGTCTTCCATGGAAAGCAAAGCGTTAGAGTAAAATAGTATCAAAAAGATCTGTGTCAGTTAAAAAAAAACCACAAGACTTAGCTGGGTCATCTTTAAGTGATCTATTAATATGCTCCGTGTAAAATAACACCAGTAGAAGGGGACCAGGAGACTGTCAGCTGCTGAGCTGGAAGCCCCTTGCCCATGTGCCATGTCCTCAGGCCTCCCTGCCACCCCAGAACCGTTTGCAGCCAGTACACTTACTGCAATACATTGGTGCTCTAATGGAAACATTACAGATTGTCGCTGTCCAAATTACACCTCCCTCTCATCCCAAAAGAAAAATTAAGTATGTAGGGCAAGGAAAGGTTTCAGATGGGGGCTGCTGGGGCAGGACACAGATGAGGTAGAAATCAGTTTTTACATGAAGCATGGGTAGACTAACGTGTAAAACTTTGAGCTTGAGGCACAAAACTGCTTCTTTTACATTGAGAAAGTTTTTGAGATTGTTAAATCTTCCTTCAATTGAGACAGGAATTTGTTATGGCTGTGCATTTGTCAAGTAGTTACAAACACGTCTCCTTATGAATGAATAATTACTCTTAATACAGTAATTTTCATGTAAAGTTGAGAAAGTCACGCGTTTAAGATGATATGAGAAAAGCCCAACTTTCACAGGCTTTCAGTAGCAAATACAGCAGAGGAAGCAGCTGGTTTGCCCTATGCTGTATTGTGGTAGAGTTTAAAAGATGATCTTAAAGCAAATTAAAAAATCACTTATGTTATTTCAGCATTGTTTACAGAAACAATCCCAACCTAATAACTAACAGTAAATGGCACGTTCAGGGCAATGGTTCTGGCTCTCTTTTGACTTTTAAAAAAGTGCAAATAGATGGGCAGGCAAAAGGCATATTTTTAACTGCAAAACTTGAAATTATCTAATCCGTTCTGATTTCATCATGTAATCTAAACAGAGTGTTTATAACAACTAAAGCATTTCATCACTTGTCGCCATGACTGAAACACTAACTTGATAAAATAATACAATTTTAACAATCCAGTATGGTGGGTTTCTTTTTTTATTTTTTGGTGTGGGGTTTTTTTTTTTTTTGAGTTGTTTTTTAAACCTTAAGGTAAATCTATTTCTAGCAAGTCGAAAACAAGGCATGACAGCACACCCCAAAGCAGTCTGAATCAACTGATGGCGATGTATGACTTGGGGAACAATCTCTATCTGGTCTTCAGTTCAATAGTAGTTGTTTTTTGGAAAATACCCTTCAGATAAATAGTTGAGTCTGGGACCTCCAGAGTTTACTCATCTTTGCCAAAAAAAATGTTTTCTGTATTTAATACTTCCTTACAGCAACATTCTTGTTTTGCTCTGAGTTTCAAATATTAATGACAAGAACAGAAAAGACGCCCCTAAACTTCCATTAAAATACACACATTATTTAAAAAGATCAGGTTTACATATATTAGGTCTCAATGAGATTTGTAAAACAAGCTGATGTTAGAAGAACTGGTTTAAAAACATTTTAGAAATTTGTACATTCACCATTTTTAAAAACAACATATATGGGAAAATCTGTTCTCATATACAGCTATCCCTCTATGAAATAGCTCATTACCACAAGACAATCAAAAAAAAAAAAATCACTTCTGGACTTGGGTACAGAAAACAATGTTGTTTTCAGAAAAGGGTAATTAATGGCATTGGGTACATATTTTAACAGAATTTCATAAGCTACAAGTTTTACCCCTTGGCTTTTCTGGACTACCACTAACTTTAGTGTTTGTCTACAAGCTTAGATCTGTCTAACTTAGCACTTACTGTGTAGCATACATGTGATAAATAAAAAACTTTTCATCACAGCAAAAAGAAAGTAATTATAGCCTTTTTCATGTTCCACCACCAAAGGCTTAAAACCAAGTAGAAAATCACGTCTGTGAAAATTCATTATTTGATGCACAAAGCCTGTAAGTGGACTTGGACTCAAAAAATGCTAATTCTAATGCCAAGAAAAAATTAAACAAAACCACAGAAAATAAAGTCAGGCTCAAACGTTGACCTTGGTTGATGGAAGAGCCATGGAAGCATAATTTTGGTCCCTTGAGAACTAGCGCAGTCATTTGCTATAACTATTTCCATTTGTTTCACACAAAGAGATCATACATTCAAGAAGCAGAGACAGTAACCAATGCAGTCTAGGGTCGGAGAGTTATCCATGGAGAACTAGTAAAACCTGTATTTTAACCTGGGGTTTTTTACCATAAACTAGATTTTCTATGTGTTTAGCATAAACAGCTTGAATGGGCAAGATGTCATTATATGAAAACAAAATATACAATTAAATATATGCACAGAACCTTAAAATCTTTCCTTAATTGTCTCTTACCATAAGCAAGAATATTTGCCAACCAGTCTTTTGAAGAATTAAATTAGCAAATGAAATTTAAAATATGAAGTAAAAATAACTGTTAATATTGTGCTAAATTAGCAGCATCAAACTACATTTTAAAGGAAAATTTTATTAAATTGTAGTTACATTAAATCTAAAACCCTGCACTTAAAAATAATTGTACAATATAACCTAAAAGTATTATTTCTATGCCATCGCACATAAAAGACAGATACATGGAATTTATGATGACTATTTCTTAGTCTTTGGCTCCTAGACAGATAAATAAATAATCAAGGACATAACTGTTATGGATAAATGTCTTATGGTTTTATCCATTCTCTACCATGAGAGTTTACTCTCGATAAATACTTATTTTGGGGTTTGAAAGAGAAATCGATTGCTACTGACTCAGATGCAGCTGAAGTTTTTGTTGGTTTTTGGTTTGGTTTTTCGGTTTGTTTTTTTTTTTTTTTTAATCTCTTTAAAAGCTGGAATATAACGTCTCAGTATAGAAACTTAAGAAATCCATGTAAAAAAAAAATTCCCATAATTTAGAACAGAAGGTATCTCAAACTGACAGTTTACTTTGTAAAAGTTAAATAATATTAAATATCATATAATTCTCTAAGTTGATTAACAATCCAGTTAATCGCTATAACAGAAAGAGAGAGGAATTGCTTGTTCCTCTCCACTGAAAGAAACCTGTAGGCATCAAACCTAGGTGAGATGAATGCAACCCTCAGACTCTTAAAAACAATATTCATTTTTTAAAAGCAGAAAAACCAAAAATAATAACTCAGCTTCCCCCGTCTCTTCAGGAAGAGCGAGCATCTCACAACTTCTGCTAGAAAAAAAATATCCTAGTGGAACAGACTGGTTGAGAAATTAATTGGTATGCAAACCATGAACATTCTCATTAAAATACAATGGTCTACATTTCAAGATGATAAAGAAAACCGGGAAATACAGTGTTGACGGCTTTTCTACTCGTCAGAATTAAAAGGCAGCACAGAGTACAAACACATGGGATAAATTCTTGCCACCTCTCTTTACGGTAAAAAGGACTTTGTGTACATCCTGCATATTGGCACAGAGGTGTGGTAGAGCTTCAAAATAAATTACAGTAGATATAAGTAGTTTTCAGCGAACGAGATGAATGCATACAAGGTGTAACTGGATGCAGCAGGAGCAAGAACCATTGCTTTCACACTGCTAAGACAATGACAAAGAAATAAAAAACTTTTTAAAATGCACTTCAACTTTTTCCTGTTATTTCAGGAATGCGGAGGCCAAACCACACTGTATTAAATATTTAAAAAGCCCACATACCTTTTTTGTTAAATCAAGGCCAGTTTAGTTTCATGCAGAACCATCATTCCTGGGCCAAGATACAAAGCCCAGCTGAACATTCCCATGTAAGCTATGAGTTCTTTAAGAGTATTACCCTAAAGCTAAAGAATACTGCAATAGGTAATAGATGCATTCTTACACATGAATGCTCAATGTTCAATGAAGACGTGTGATGAACAGTGCAGAAACTTTGGTTTACTGATGCCATCACACAAAACTCGTTCATTGTCAGCTCTCTAGATGGCAGCAAGAGTTATGTTTATACTGTAAGTGTATACTCTACACCAAGTATTTTGCAACAAAGCAGGGTGGGGTTTTTTTTTTTCATTTTGATGATCATTGTATACTAATTATATAATGCTACAGTGAAGAAGATTGATTTAATTCACCCTATAAAATATTGCAGCAGCATCCTAGAAAAAATAGATGAGCTTACCTTGACTGTGTTAAATATGTTAATCAGATTAGTGTCACACAAGACCTTTTCACCTCATCAAGAAAGAAGTTTAAACAAGACAATGTAAAGCTCAGTGCCATCCTTCTTGAAGGGCAACACCAGAAATAGCTGCAGCTTCAGTTCTAACGTGTCAGGCATAGTTCCAAACCACGAGCATTAACTGCCATTTCATTGTTAATTTCAGATGTATTAATCTCTAGTAAAGCATTAAGTGGATTCTTATGAAACGATTGATCTAGTCAACAGAACCACAGCAAGTAAATAACTGAAGAAAAAGGTAATACTTTCCCCTAATAACATTTTCAGTATGAACTTATGGGACCCAGTCTGTGGTTCTCAACAATCAACTACAGAGGCTTTTTCATTCTGTAAATTCTTGTCTGTAGCGTACTGGTGCAGTGGATTAGCAGTCTGTCTGTGCTCTTGGATACACAGATGCTGATCCGGCACCTTTCATATAAAAGCAGTCAGAGGAACAGGGGAAAAGAAAAAAAAAAAAAAAAAAAAAAAAAAAGGCAGAGGGTGGAGGAATGAAAAACAGGTAGGAAGGTCTATTAATTTGTCTATTTTTGTATTCTCGGCATTCTAGGGGGGAGGGGAAAGCCGGAAATAATGAGATTTGTAATACATATTTATCCAGCTTTGTTACTCATCTTTATCTTTAAAGTATTGAGAATTTTTTTGTGTAATGAGCTACCACACAAAAAGCACTGCTGATCAGGGTGTGCGGGGCAACTAGACCCTGGCTTGTTCCTGCCAGAGGGGACACTGGCACCCAGGGAGGTCTTGTGGTGCCACCTGTCACCCCTGCAGGACTGGCCGCCTTAAGATCCAACCAACTTCCTCCTAAGCCTGAATCTCCTGGCAAAGGAACTCGGCTGAATTTCTGGCTGGTGCTTTTAAAGTCATTTACACACACAACTTCAGAAAACCCTACACGGGCCTCCTGTTCTAGGCCACCTCCCGAGGGAGAACTCTTTCCACTGAATACAGGGAGCCTAATATTGTTGTAACTTTGACTCTAGGAGCCCAAATTATAAATACCTTGGCAGGAAATTACTGCAGGTGTATTAGTAATTTCAAGAACTAGAATGTGACACTTGTTGAAGACGCATTATGTCTTAGAAAAGCACAAGATGATTTGCTAAAGATTTTTCAAGCACCCAAGTGGAAATCTCATTGTACAACACCGCATAGGGGGAGACACTGGGAATTACAGATGACAGTATTTAATTACCCACAGAAGGAGGTCACCAAGGCAAACAGGCCTAAGTTAGTGAGGAAGACTGCTAAGCTACTGCATAGCCTGCCTGTTCCATGGAATCAGCGTACTGCATCACAGATAGTTTTGGTTGAAAATGCTTTGACAGAATGTAACAGGAACACCATTTGGGTGAAAGTGAAAAGGAGTAACTCCATCACTGTTGCATTAAATTAGTAGCTAACAATTTGACTTACACAGCTGTTTTGTAAAGAAGTTTACAATGAATCCTTTCAAAGCATCTTTACACATTCCAAACTATCTCCAACACATGCAAGTTGAGACACTAAATTTACATGAATGGCCACGCAAACCCTGTGTGTAGAATAAAAATTACAAGAAATAAAATCAAGCAGTGGGGTAAAAAAAATAAAATTATTTGTAGTACTGTAGTAGTAGTGAAAGTCTGTCACGCATTTAACTAAAAATGTCTAGGCTTCACAGAACCAGATAGTGCAACTGTAGCTGCTCTTGTGTTCAGCGCAAACACAAGGATAAAGTCAACAAGAGAGATGTCCATGGGCTTGTGGCTCCACGGAGGCTGCTAGGCCTCAGTAAGAAAGGCTCAAGGAAGCAAGAAGGAAAAAACCCAAGTAAAAAAGGCAAAAGCAGAAGAGAAAATGTAACTATGAGAACAATCAAACTGTAAATTCAGGTGGGGGAGGGCAGGGGTCTGCCTAACGTCAATCAATAGATTAATGGCAGAGTAAAGATGAAAATAGATTTCCTGACTGTCCTATTGGCAGCACTGGACTCCTGTCACCCCATGGATACATGCAGTGTCATCTTGTCCAAGAGCTTTTGAGTCTCGTGGACTGAATTTTACCAGCCCTTTAAAGACTCTTTTTAAAAAACCGAAACCTGAGAAGGTTGAGAAGAATTCCACCTTCACTAACACAAGACAGACTGAAATGTGCTAACTACTCCATGAGCATAAAGCCATTGGAGAGGAATAGGCACATAGTAAAGTGTTCAGCCACCCACTGCTGGAAGATGACTAAAAACACCTTACCTGGGACATAAATTAGGACTGGACTTAGACATGCTTTTCCCCTGGGTCTTTTGCCACCTGGTGTTCATAATTAGTATGTTTGTCTGTAAGCATGAGGAGACTGAGATCAGAAGCTCGAAGAAGAGAAGAAGAGGCCAGTGACAGTCACTGCCCTGAAGCCCAAGGTGTGTTTTCATAATTCCCTCACAAGATGACTCCCAGGCTTCCCACATCACCTCCTTTAGAGTCAGTTCAATTAAAACTCCTGATCTACCTATGTTTTTGACATTGGAAACATATCCTTGAAACGTATTTGATATGGATAAAGCTCTAGGGAAGCAATTTCAGTGCTGAAAAGGTGACCTGTGTGGTAGACTAGAAGTGAAAGGGCCTGGGGAAAGCAGAACAACTGTTAAAATCCTTGGAATAAGGAAGACAATACAAGTTAGGTAAATGATGCTGAAAAAAAAAAAAACAACACACAGAAACACACCAAGCAAAAGTTGTGAGTATGACTTATGTATTTGGTTTGGGAAAGCAGAACTAGACATTTGAGTCTTGATAACTGTATGATCAATCTGCTTTCCATTTGTACTTCCAGTTCTTAGATGGTATATCATTCCCACCTGGATCGTTTGGAGTAAAGCGGGCGTCCGTGTTTATATATGAGCACATTTTCCCCACCAGGAAGAGGCAATCATGTACATCAAACTGTCTGCAGAGTGATTTTACATATATATATACACACCAATATTACACACACACACCCCACATACATTTTGACAGCAAATCTCAAAATAAAGTTCTGCAGAGGAGCTGTATCAGGCAAACAATGCCTTTCATTTCCTGGGGTTTAGAAGAAGCTAGTATTAAGCAAACATTTTATTACTACTACAGCAAAATAATGCTAAGCAATACTAATGATTTAAAGTACAAGGTCAAAAAGTGTAAGAGCAATCACATGCTTCTCTGGTGTGCGAGGCAGAGAACACCTACAAGTTCTAAGAAAAATGATAGGCTTAAATTAGATGATATAAAGTGTTCTGGCTTTAGACTCCTGTTGCACAAAGAAATAATTTTTCCATCATGCAGAACCCAATAGTTTGAATGCTATTACGGGTCCAGACCAACAGGACAGATCTTTCTGAGAGAAGCTTCCTGGTGTGTACAGCAATACGTGCACACAATGTAACAAACACAAGCTAACTCAAAATAAGAATATTTGCCACGAAAACTGTTTAAAAACAATCACCTTTTTTTAAGGCCTGACAGACATTTCTTACTATAAAATCTATTAATCTAAACTCCTTTACTGCCTTCTGCAAGAGGTAAACACTTCAAAATCGGTGACGCTTTTTTCCAAGATATAACTTACCTTGCACAAATGCATGTTTTTTCATGACTTTTTTTTTTTTAAATGGTCTGGTTCTACTTTGAAAAATTAAGGCTTGTTCTCTAAACCACTTCATAGCATAAGACTAGGATTAAGAGTGAACAGGCAAATAATTGACTGTATATGGCACACATATAGAGATCACACTAATTCTAAACCAATGTTTCTGTTTCAAATAAACTAGACATTTCATTTACTTCAAGTTATTAATATAATCTGTTACTGTAAAACATGTCTTCCATCATTTCTTTGGAAGGGGAATTTAGACTCTTTCATGCCTATATGGCAGGAAGGAAAAATAATTCACAAGCAAATAAATTTTTATTGAAAACAAACTTTTAGCATCTAAGTCACCACAGCATTATGGCGATCGTGTTCAGTTTATGCATTACGGAATTATTTCATGCATAAAAAACTACTTTTGTGACACTCATTATTATCAGCAGACTTAAGCTTTTTAATGTTTTCATGTGTTTTCATCATTTCCATTGTTTATTTTCATCTCAAATTTAAACATTTTTCAATATTAACAAAAAATAATCTTTATTCAAGTAATTTTAATGGGACCATTACCTTAAGTTACTACAGTACAAGAAAAATTTTGAAGGACTGTCCCCCCCTGCATTTTGCTGCACATTCCAAAGATATTTTTTTTTTTTCCTTAAAATCACTTTAGATTCATGTGTAATTTTTTGGTGTGCTTTTTTGCATGGGTTCTGTGTTCTGCCAGGTTTTATTTTTCTTTGCTGTTCCTTTTTCAGTTGTTTCATACACAGATATAAAGTAACAAAATGAGGGACTGGGACAATTTTTCCTTTTTTTTTTTTAACAGGACTTTCAGAATCAAATAAATTTGTTATGCATATAATATTATTAAATATTTTATGAAAAAAAATAAACCTTAACCTTCACTGAAAAGGTGTTAACTCCACTTTTAACTTAGCTCTTATAATGTTTTATCACATGATGTACTTGTAGCATCCCTGAAACCGAATAGGTTTTAAGTCCTGTACAGGTTACTGGAGAAAGTGAACAGAGACAGTAATGGGTAGTCAAAGCCAACTTAAAACAATGAAACTTTCAGTCTCCATTCAACTGGAACATGTTGGGTTATAAACAAATGGCATCTTTCTGGCTGTGTAAAGGCCAGGTCAGGCTGTGTAAAGAACACAGAACACAGGAGAAACTACATCAGCGACATCAAATTGAGTGCCAAATATCAACAAGATTAAGTGTCGGCTACACATCTTAAATGTGTTTTCTAACAAGTGTCCAAAGAATTCAAAAGAAAAGCTAATAAATCTACTTATATACATAATAGGAACATGTAGAATGAAGAGTAAAAACTTACTGTGATCCAGTGAAGCGTTCCAAACTGAGGTTCAAACCAACCAAAACCAAAAGACAACTGACTTAAAACCTAGGAATATGGACTTGCTCCCATTGAAGTTCATGGCAAGTTTCCATTGGTGTCAGTTTTGTAGGAATGATCTCTAATACTGCAGTTTAATGTCTAATCTATATTACTGTTATTTTTTGGCAGAATTCAACTTGGAATGCAGTAGCGTGATATGAAAAGGGTGCTTTGTTTGCAAACTTGGAATGGAATCTGACTTGGACTAGATTGCACAATAAAGAAGCCAGCAAAAGGGAATTTGACACTCACCATTCTGGCAGAAAAACAAGTTTCTCAAAACTAAAAGATTAAAAATACTTTTATATTGTTATTTGAAATTTAAATCCAAAGGAAGAAAACGTGAGTGTTAAAACTGTGCCAGATTACTGGGATCTTTGGTTAATGATCATTACCTTCTTCAAAGTCGTTTGAAGCTAGTAAAAAAGCCTGTATCTAAAAATACTGCAGAATTTAAAAAAGTCTCACTGGCTACAAAACAGAAAATCTATTAATCCTTTACACCAGCATGTGCAATCTCAAACTGTCTGTGACAAATCCTGTATTTCTTCCTCTTTCTGAGGTATTACTGAATTAATTTCAAGTTCTCAATCCCTATTCAGCACAGTACTTAAACGTGTTCTCAACTTCATACACATGAGAAAACCTAAATCCTTATCTAAATTTGACTTCATCGTAAGTTAAGCATAAGTTAATGACAGAACAAGCGCTCTGGTGTTTTGTTGAACTAGGAACTTGACTTCTACAGATGGGAAGGAGTCCCTCTGACTTCTTTTGTTCTCACAAGTGCTAAATCCTCAGTTTTATCAGGTCACAGTTGTGTGCCTTTAGCAAGATAGGAATAACAGTTATTTGAAAGCAAGAGCTACCATTTTGTCAATTCATTACTCAAGGATAGTACATGTGGAGAGGAAAAGGGAAAATGGGAAGAAGCATAGCATCAGAGTCATAACCTACTACTGCAAATTGATATGATTAGCATATTTTCATTATTATTACCATAAGCATATACAGAGAAGAGAATAAAAATTAAGTTTGGATAGTACACTCCTGCTAAACTCACCCAGATACTAATGCTAGCAAGTATTTATATTGATGATTAACTTCGTGCTTTGGGAGTTAATATATTACATATGAAATCAGAAACACAACACGGGGATTGGAAATATCTGTTAATCAAATTAAGTACTACGGACATTGATGGTTTCCTCAGCCCAGTTCGGCAATATCTCTTAGTCATGACTTGGCAATTCAGTCATAGTGAAGTCTTTGATCTGTTTCCTGACCCGTCAAATAGTATCACTCAACACAAAACAGGAGAAAGGCTATTTTAATGCAGTGGATGTTCTTTCCAACCAAACTGAGAGGAAGTTATCAGCTCCATTTCTGAAGACTTTTGGTTGCCACTGATCAAAGACAGAGCAAATTCAATGACCTGAAGTTAGAAGGAACTACCACATGCTACTAATTCCTTGGGTCAGTTAACCCACTGTAATTTATTTATTCCCCAACAGCATCATAAAAATAAGGTGGTGCTGGTAAACCAAAAAATATTTTCTCCTCCCAATCAGTGATATCATTGGCAAAGTGCAAGGCAGCAGATACTAGCAATTCACTGCAAAATAAAAAGTAAAATCTTTACCCTAATAAAGAGGATCTTCTCTCCAACTCTGTATCTTCCTTGTGAAAGACGCTCCACACAGAACTTATTAGGGCACTTACAAGGTGGATCTTCAGAAATGTGTTTAACCTGAAAAACCCAGAGGTAATTAATAGAAACCACTTAAAATAGGACATGTAGCAAAACATTCAAGGTGGCATTTGCCATAACACAGTATCACTAATCTAAGTCTCCATTGATGATATTTTATTACTTTTTCTTAATATTTCTGTAATCCCAGGCTAGGGTGCTTCCAATATCAAGAACGATTTCGTAGCTGTGATGAGGTAAAAACAGAGACAAGTATCACACAGTTCAACATGAAATTTGCACTGTTTAACTGAAGTCAGACTGTTAATTTGAGTTCAGCAACAAAATTTTGTAGGTGTGTTCTCAGTATTTTGTGATTAATCAGCTCAACTGTCACAGTGCTAACATAGCTGACAGGCAAAACGAAGCTGTCCTAACAGAGTATTTTCCCTTATAAATAAATATAATACAGAAGCATCTTGCTTATCAATAAAAGGTGCTGCCCAATACCTTCTCTTGGCACTTTCAAACAGTGCCCTAACGTTAAAAAAAAAGTATACAGAGAATAATACTGTGACATAATCACAAAGCTATGCCAAGATGCTCCCTAGTGTTGTTAACTACCTTTTGATGATCTCTGTCTTAGGGCATTAGTGCAATCAAGGGCAATTTAAAGCCCTCTCAAGAATATTCTATCACTGCCAAACCTAACTATATAGCCCCAACAACAGGGGCTGAGAAAAGACAGATGAAAACCACTTTCCTGCTTTTTATTAGTTGCATCAGCTGGACTTCTGCCTGTTGTGAAAACTTGACCCTGCACGTGCTACCAAAGGCATTAATATTTCGTAGAGGTGTATTTTGGACTTTTCGGTGATTTGAAAGCAGCGGAACTATCAATGCCAAAATAGCAGATCTAGTTGAGAAACTCTTATTTGACATTTAAATTGCACTGCTGCATAGGAACAGCGATAACAAGTGCAGCATTTTCATACGCTGCAGTTTTCTTGGATGAGTGCTGACCTAGTATGTCAGTGTCAGACAATACAAAATGCCAGAGGAACTTCCTAGAGTTTTTGACCACTTCAAATAATATTTCAAAGACCTCTTCAAATCCAGTTTGTAAACTGAGGCCTGTAAAAGTGGTCTGAGGTCCGAGAAAGGATATTCTTAGAATAGCTAACAAATTATAGTCTTAAACTGATTCAGAAGAGGAAAAAAAAAAAGGAATCAGGGCAAAGCTACGGCACCGTAATAGGTGTTTTGGTTATCTTGAATAAACGAACAGAAAAGCTTCTGAACTACAGCAAATGTTTTTCAGATCTGCTTTTAGAATAAAGTTATAGTATGTTAAATACACCAGAATGAAATTAAAGGTTAACCAATTATTGTTTCTATACTACAATAGAGAACAAAAACACTTTTGAAACTAGCCCTGTTGACCAATTTAAAGGCTTTCCATTTATTTCTGAAATTGTTCAATGTTGTTATTTGACTAACTTTATTACTTTGTGGAGTATTTTATCATCATTATCCTTACATAATTTTTTTTTAAATCAGAGCATAATATTTTTGTAAAAAATTTCATTCCAAATTAACGCTTAGCAGAAGAACACACACACAAGTGTTTCTCAAGTATCAGATGAGCTGTCCTCAATTTGAATGTACAATCACTCAACTATTTTATGATTTATTATTCCACTGATTTTCATCAACATGGGTGAGTGTCAGGCTCCATTTCTGGAGAATCAAACTATTTAGGCAGTCAGTATACAATAGGGTAACTTACACAAAGTCAGTGGTTGATGACTTAAATCCAAGCGCAGGCTGCTGAGGATGCAAAAGTTGCATTCCTGTATCGCTTGGAAAGTGGTACCAAGACTGGGACTGTGCCTACAGGACTGTTTGGCAACAGCCCTCTGAACGCTGCCCAATAATTAGCAATTTCTGACATAATACCCTATGGTATTTAACACCTCTCTGATTTGGAAACTGAAAATGGATAGCGTGAACTATGCCTTAAGAGCTGTTTTTACCAGGGTTCATCAAACAAAAACCCAGAACAGCCAGACGGAATATGTCCAAGGTTGTTTTGAACTGTGTAAGCAAAATAGAGCCATCTCTGGCCGGTAGAGAATGGAAGCCAACAGATTTATACTGGTGTAAAACAGAAGATAATGAGCCCTTCACTGCTGATCCTGCTATTGAGGCTTCCATTACATTACTATCCCAAAGGACACAGAAGTATTATTGAGTGGAATTTGGAAATCAAATAAGGAAGCAGAGGGAAGAATTATATCCTATTTTATTTTGTGTCTGGACTATATGAGCACTGCTGCTATTTTATGGTGTGAGTGTCTGGGGCAGAGCAGGTCAGGAATCTAGCTGGATGAATTCCACTCTGTTTCTATCCCTACTGCTTTCTAAATTAAAGGAGGTGGTTGGAGACAACCTTCACACTCTGTTCTGTTCCTATAAGATACACGGTCTCCACCCTCCCTCTACACATAACTGTTCTGAATTCTGTTGAAACTTAAGCAAGTGCTTTTGCAAAATTGAGGAAGAAATACAAAATCTAAAAAAACATTAAAGGTAATTATTTGCATCAAACAGTACAAAGTATTTCAATAAAATGGATGACCATAATATTCCATCTGCTCTTTGTAACAAAAAAGTGGCACATGGATTTTTCAAGAAGTGCTTTGTAACTCCCAGGTGGCACATCTACCTTGTAATATAGCAGTTACTATAGTAACTGCTTCTTTTTATGGAATATATTTGTACTTTTCAAGTTTAACCTCTTCATGGTCTCAAAATGTATCCTTTTCATCTAATTCCAGCTACTTCAAGTGAACCCCTCTAGGGTTTGTATCAGAGAAATGAACACTGCATTGTAGTGCAAAGACTTTAACAAAATTCAAAGCAAGATTCTTTCTTCCCAACGAGGCAAAAAAAAGCTTGTTTTTTTACCA